>NC_064925.1:325944511-327338886 GCF_023897955.1 Schistocerca gregaria | reverse complement strand
TTGAAAAAATCATGTATTACTGCAATTAGCCATTATTAGTACCTCCAAAGACGAATCCTTAACACAAAAATTTCATCGACTTTCTAAATAAAAATCAAAGCAATAAACAGTGTCGCTTCCAATAGCATAATGCTACTGTTCATTTCTTTTATACACGATCAAATAACATGATTAATATTATAACAGGTTCAGCCGTACACTGGCCATGTCCAGATAGTTAATCCATAGTCGAAACTGTTAATGACTGCAATCATCTTTGATTGTGTCTAAGACAAATAGGAAAGAAGTGTATTACTTGTTAGTCACTTTTTCCATGGACATAGTGTTTATTTCAAGAATAAATTCTCTCGTATAAAACGAAAGTAAATGTATATAAGTAAATATTAAAAAGGAACATATACAAAGTGATAGCAGGCTGTAGAAATTTGGAAAATAGGAGAACTAAGTGGTGCAAGCACATCTCTCAAAATAATTTACAAATTGAAATATACTATTGTTTAAGGTATTTTAAATCCCACTGTGCAAATACAAGTAGTGATATTTTGTCACCAAATACACTTCATGCTATTGATACAATACACCTTCAATGGTTTTTAATGAAACCGGAGTGGCACTTATTGTGTCGTATTTCACGTCAAGAATTTTGTAGTTTTTACAAAGCAATGTGAGACCAGGAAAAAACAGCAATACCACATGAGGGAATACATCAGAATAGTGCAATGAGGCGACATTTCCTGATGTAGGAAAAAATTGTACATGAAATAACACAAATAAAATCACATCTCAGTATCTTTCGTAACGAACTATTTTTAGATCTAAAAATCAAGCCAGAATGCAAATGTGTTTTATTACAAATGACTGATGGTGTTTTATATTGATAACGCGATAACGATACGCGTTTGGTGACAAAAATGCGCACCATCTTGCAGTTCACAGATTGATTTCAAAAGCCTTCATTAATTTTGGAGCAACTACGGGTAGTATGGTCACACAAACGGAAAATGAAACTTTCCAGTTTAGCTATGGAAAAGTGTACTTGGAAGAAATAGATTTTAAGGTATCCAACCATCCTGAAATGTCCTGCGAAGGATAGGCAAATAATTGCCAATATCCTGAAAATGATAAAAAGTAGAAACCAGTCAAATACAGTCTTTAAAAAAAATAAACGTTCTGTGAGAAAGCCATCTATTGACTCTGATCTTAGTTGGGGTGCAGAAGAGGGGCTGTTGGACGCTAACGAAAAAAAATATAAGTAGTATAACTAGGACAACATATCAAAGCTAATGAAAAGTTTACGACGGAAAGAGAAGTGGATGGATATGGAATGTTATCGGAAAGCAGTTAAAAAATCTATAAGGAAAATTTGCAAAACAAAGAGAAGATGCAAAATCGTAATAAACACGAAATGAATTTAAGGAACGTAATTCATTAAACTACTGCAGAACATTCAAAAAGCAATTTACCAACTACTCTGCACCATTACTGTACTTCGTAAACAAACATGTCGTTCCCTCACCAGCAGTTTAAATTGTGATATTCCAGCTGAATACTCTTAGAAATTATTTAACAGTGAAAAACTACAATTAAATTCTTTCATTCTTTACAGATAAATCACAACTCAGAACCACTGGCCATACGGGAATTAACGGCGGTAATACAATCTTTAAAAAAAGCAATGTTTTAGGAGTAGACCTAATGCTGCAGGAGAGAACTTCATTACGAAACTCAAATAATTTTTTTATGAAATCTGGCGCAGCGCTAAGTTCATTCCAAACTGGAAGGCGACAATTATACATCCATTACACAAAAAAGGAAGTAAAACTAACCCAGACAAGTATCGTGAAAACTCAATCCTTTGTCACCTACAAAATACAATGAGAAGCTTTCGTCAACCCCACAGAATCACAACTAGATTCTCAACTCGGCAAATACCACGTTGGATTCAAATGAAAGCTACCATGCAAACAATAAATTCTTAAGCTGAAGAATTCAATGAAATATTTCAGCAGAAAACGCAAAGTTAAGTTCTTCGATTTCAAAAACTCTTACGATTGCATAGACCGAGAATGTCTCTTCATAATACTACCGGATTTGGATTAGAGCAAGAAACAACAAGTATCATAATGGAAACGCAAACATAATAACAAAAGTAAGATTTATGACAGAATCCAAAGAATTTCAAATAGCCGCAGGAGTACGACAAGGGAAATATCTGTCCGCATTACTGTTAAACTGAACCCTTGGAAAGCCTTGTAAGGGAACGGAGAAAATCAGGAGGAGATTCACACCGGCTAGGACTTAAACTCAAAACAGTAGAATATACTTGTGCAGCCTTTGCAATTGTCATAGGCCTACCATTAACTGATAAATACATTACTGATGACCAGACACAATTTAAAATGCTACAGGAACGAAGAGGAAAAACTGTACATTTAATTTCACCAAAATTATTCAAGACTGATATCAAAACAGCACTGACCACACACTAAATCGACATTAACATAGAATTTCATGTCAAAGAATTTAAATATTTAGGTAAATGGATCACTGAAAACTGAAACGAAAAGAAGATCATAGAATAAAGAAAACAAAAAATACAGGGAAAAGAACCACATTCCAGTTGACAAAATAATCATTTCTTGGAACTGTAAACAATCCAACATATACAACACTGATCAAACCCGAAGCACTCTACGCACCAGGCACACTCTCCAACACAAGGCATTAAACGTGCATTGGAAACTTTAAAAAAAGGCCTAAAACTATGAGAAAAAACTTAATGCCCAGAATAAAGCATAGAATACACGATAAATGTAACACAGAAGCCTAAATCACGATTACATTGCGTGAGTGAACACTCCAACTCATGGACCAGGCAGGAAGAAAGGAGCCCATCAGATCCTCACATTGTTAAAAATTAGATTACTAATCCTAACTGCTACCAATGTACAGAAAAATACCTTATGGAAACAGACTTACCAACTATGCAGTGCTGAAGTTTAATCGGAAAAGTAACATAAATTTGGGGCTTAGAGGAAGAAAAGAACACCAAATAACAGACATGGACGGAGTGGTAAAAACACACTAACTTCTTCCGCTTCTTCTTCTTCTGGGGGGCTAAAAGTAAGGCCAACAAGTGTTGTTTTCGCTTGGTATTAAGAGACTCGTTCCCGGAAGAAGGAGAAGAAGAAGAAGGAGAAAAGGAAAGAAAGGAGAAAGAACATCAGTGACATTCAGTGACGGTATACTTAGTTATCGAAGGCCTATTAAACATAACTGTTTAGACGGGACAAAGCCCGTTATTAGAAATACGAATTTAGACATGTTTAGTATGAGGCTTAGGTTGAAACATAAAAAGAAGTAAAACAATTTTTCGTCCTTGAACATGACAGAGATAATAGGAAAATGAGGAGCACACTACAAAACATTGATCTGGAATCGAAAAGAAAAATATTCTAAAGATATCTGATTGGTTGCATGGAAGTTCATTAAAGTAAACGTGGAAAACAGAAGAGCTTAAAGAAAAGTAGAACTTTTTACAGGTGATTTTAGAAACATGTACATCGTGTTTATAAAAAGGAAATTGATTACAAACAGAACAGTGGTAAACATCACAAAAGGGCACTAGATGAAGAAACAAATATGTGTTGAGACACTAACATTATTTGAACTAGTTCTAAAAGAAGCGATGGAAGACGAAAATGGTTACGAAAACCAAAGGGGTGCAAGATATCACATAAATTGCTCTGTAAATTCGTTTCAGTAAATATTAGCGATTAAAAAAGGAAGTTAACTGTTTCAGCAGAAATTAAATACATCTTTTAAAAAAGGTTCTATACAATAATAGTTCTCATTATTCTGTTGAAACTGCTGCGTGAGGTCAGTTAAAGAAAGTATGTGCACCTGGGTGAGTATAAAATATTACGACTGCCTCTCACGCTTTCATTTTTCTTAGGATTTGCATCTGTTTTTTTGCGTGCATGCATTAATATACGCTCGTTAGAATGCTGCATTCTACATTTAGATCTTATCTGTCATTTGGCCATTTGTCATTTGCAGCGCACATTTGCAGCCATTTCATCAGCGCACTTTTTGTGGACTCTTGTTCCCTATCTTTCTCTCTATCCGTACACGGACTCACTCACTCGTCCAAGGAATCGCCAAGGTAAACACACACACACACACACTCACACACGCTACCACACACAGGCGTGTTCCTCTACAAAGAGAGGAAAAGAAAGTATGGATACCTGCCCTTGAGTCACCCTTCAAAGCGGATGAATTTATCACTCAAATGACTACGCGTCAGCGTACCTGAGAATCAATAAATTACTGGTTGGATGAAATGAGTACTTTCGTTTTTCTTTCTAAACTGGAGTTAAAATATTGTCGTTATTTTCAGTATACTTCCTCTGTAAACAACAGTAGGTGTTACTCAAAATATGAACAAACATTCAACTTCAATATCCTAGCGGTCGTTGAGCCAAATTGTTCTACATTGCCTGCACGACTGTAAAAGATGAATAGCACTGGCGATTCTGATGTGTGAAATGAATGAAATGTCGTGTGGCTAGGGCCTCCCGTCGGGTAGACCATTAGCCTGGTGCAGGTCTTTCGAGTTGACGCCAATGATTAGGACAACACAACACCCAGTCCATGAGCGGAGAAAATCTGCGACCCAGCCGGAAATCGAACCCGGGACCTTAGGATTGACATTCTGTCACGCTGACCACTCAGCTTACGGGGCCGGACTCTGACGTGTGAATAAAACTAGACTGCATTTTTTGTATGTTTAATTTTTTCTGCCGACTGGTAATAATTCTAATATAACAGAAAAGAATGAAGTGCAACTTTACACGAGCTCTATACGCCAATATGGTACTGTTTCAGGGGTTTTGTGATGGAAATGCCGTTGTTGCTTCTGCAAAATACCACTGAGAACCAGAATCAAGACCGAGCGAGGTGGCGCAGTGGTTAGCACACTGGACTCGCATTCGGGAGGACGACGGTTCAATCCTGTCTCCGGCCATCCTGATTTAGGTTTTCCGTGATTTCCCTAAATCGTTTCAGGCAAATGCCGGGATGGTTGCTTTGAAAGGGCACGGCCGATTTCCTTCACAATCCTTCCCTATCCGTCTCTAATGACCTCGTTGTCGACGGGACGTTAAACACTAACTACCACCACCACCAGAATCAAGAGGGTTCACTTGTGCTTTTAACAAAACTCGAGGAAATGGTGCAGTTCCCAGAAGATAGATTGTACATACTTTTTCTGAAGATGTTTTCAGCAAAGTGTAGATCATGTTGTAACTATTCCTCATGCGGTGAAACACAGTTTTACTTCAAGCATACTAGTTCTAGCACATGAGTGTTCCACATACGTAACAAAAATAAATAGAGCGAGAATTACCTCAACGTGTCTTGCATCTTATCCTGCATGAGCTGGTCTAACATATTCACAAGGTCTATGAAGCTCGACTATTCGAATTTTGTGACTGGATGTTGGAAACTGCCATTAAACCTAGTCGTACGGTTTTTAGATGAAGCTAATTCCGCGCACGTGGTTGAAGCGAAATAATTTCACACACTCAACTGAAGGAATTCTCAACATAGACAGTCTTAAAAGGCTCAGTTAATGAGCCTCACTGTTAAACGAGTTGGATTTGATACAAGGCTGAGCACGTTCATTCTGAGTGACGGAACGTCTTTACATTGTACTTGCCAGTAATATATAATTATCCAGCATTGTTGGCAGTTTTTTGACAGACTGGTGAGTCCACTAGGCACATATATTTCTCATCAATGTCGGTGATGTTTACATACAAAAAAAGTCAGCGGCCCATTGAACAGTACCCCAATATAATTCCACTAAGATCGTGAAAAGAGCTGAAAAGAGTATCTGACGTGGTGATGGGATTTTTATATATTTGTTTCAAAACATAAATACGAAGAAAAACTCTAAAGAGGATTAATACAACTATTAAAGAGAAGGAGAGTGTTTCGAATGAAGTATAACAGGAAGATGAGAAGAGGGATGAGAGTAGGTACAATGAGAGTTTGAAGAGAAACAATGGAAAACGTGGGAATAAAAAAAAAATTGCACAAAGATTTGTTGTGCGAAAAGCCGGTAAATAATGATGTGAAATGTGCCCAACGCTGGCTGACGCCTATCACACGTCAGCTTCCCCACAAAGGTATCTCGCGAGGGACAAGGTAACTTATACCAATCCATACCGCCTCAGATCTAGTGAAGAGAGCGTCCTCACGAAACTGATGATTACTGTGCGATTGCATACTGTTTGCGCGTTGGATAAACCTCCTACTATATAGATTGTGTCCATAAGATATCAGCTTGGGTTTGAGGTAAGTCGTTACTAATACACTGACAGAAAAACAATCGCAACACCAAGAAGAAGTTATACGAGATTAACGGAAGTCGGTAGGCGTGTTTTTACATCTGAAAAAGTCTATTGAAATTTCGCTCCAATAGCATAAGAGTGGCGCTAGAAGTGCCACTATGAGGATGCAAAACAGGTTTGCTTAAATACAAGCTGTAACAGCCATGAGCGTTAGTTACCTGTGAGAATGTACATGGTGAGTTGATGTTAGTCATGAATGCCTTTAAGGCGACAAAGACACCATTGAGTTTGAACGAGGCCATGAAATAGCGCTACGAGGCTCCTGATGCTCCTTCTGCGATACTGCAGAAAGACTTAACAGAAATGTAGCCACTGTACATGATTGCTGGCAGCGGTGGTCACGATAATGTACGGTCGCAGGAAGAGCGGGCTCCGGACAGCCATGTGGCACAACAGAGAGGGAAGATCATGGTATTAGGTGTACGGCTCTGGTTCATCATACTGTATCTGCAGCAGCAATCTGATCAGCAGTTGGCATCACAGTGACCCAACAAACTGTTAGAAATCGGTTACTTCAAACCGGAGTCCGCAGTTCGTGGTCGTGCGGTAGCGTTCTCGCTTCCCGCGCCCGGGTTCCCGGGTTCAGTTCCGGCGGGGTCAGGGATTTTCTCTGCCTCGTGATGACTGGGTGATATGAGATGTCCTTAGGTTAGTTAGGTTTAAGTAGTTCTACGTTCTAGGGGACTGATGACCCTAGATGTTAAGTGGCTGGCTCTGAGCACTATTCGACTCAACTTCTGAGGTCATCAGTCGCCTAACTAACCTAAGGACATCACGCACATCCATGCCCGAGGCAGGTTTCGAACCTGTGACCGTAGCGGTCGCTCGATTCCAGACTGTAGCACCTAGAACCGCACGGCCACTCCGGCCGGCATAGATGTTAAGTCCCATTGTGCTCTGAGCCATTTGAACCATTTTTTAACCATTTTTTATAAATCGGACAGCTCCACTGACCTCCAAACGCTGCCATTTGTGACTTAAGTGGTGTCAAGCGAGAGCTCATTGGAGGGAAAGTTGGAAGTCTGTTGCATTTTCTGATGAAAGCTGGTTCTGCCTCGGTGGCAGTGTGTTGGTTAGGAGCTTAGTCGAGGGCCTGGACCCAGCCAGTCTGCGTGCTGGACACGCTGCAGCTACACCTCGAGCTTTGGTCTGAGGGGCGATTTCGTATGACAGCAGGCGCACTATCGTGGTTGTACAACGCATCTTGACTGCAAATTTATACCTAAAGCTGATGATTCGACCCGTTGTGCTGCTGTTCATCAACAGCATTCGAGTGGGTCTTTTCCAGCAAGATAACGCTCGCCCACATACCGCTGTTGCAAACCAGCACGCTCTGCAGAGTATCGACATTTTGCCTTGGCCTGCTCGATCACCACAACTTTCTCCAGTTGAGCGTCATCTACCGATATCATTAACCGTCCCGGTACTGAACGACCAAGTGCAACAGGCATAGAACTCCATCCCACAAACTGACAACCAGTATCTGCACAACACACGTTTGCATACTTGCATACAAAATTCTGACGGTTACGCAGGTTATTATTGTACCAGCACTTCATACTTACAATGATTTATCTCGCAGTTACATTAACCTGTGATCTTGCAACGTCAATCACAGAAATATGTTACATAGACATATGCATTCCCAAAATTTCATTACTATACATTAATTATTTGTTAGTGTTGTGATTTCCAACGTCAGTGTATTTGCGAAGGTGAAAGTTATAGCTGATAAATGATATAGGTTGATCTGGTAAAATGTAATTTATTAACGCTAGTCCGAGAGAAATTTTCATTGAAAATACGGTTGACACTGGATTAATTTAAAATGATTAATTTAAAATGAAAAGTATTTCTGGGTCGTCACCAGTGAGATATGGCTAAAAAATTCCTTCATTTCACTGAAGGTGATTGAAAACACAAAACTGCACTCGAATTTACAAAAGGGGACATTTAGAACTGTGTAAACCAAAATGAAAAAGAGAGTGAAAGAGAAAACAGGGAGAAAATCATAGATAAACCACAATGAGTTAGATTCGACAGACCAAAAGCTTGTTACGAAACTTAATTAAAAGTTCGCGAGTTGCATTTGGATTACCTGACAATGTGGATGACCATATGAATGTCAACACAGTGAAAGAAGAATTTGTGAGATAGTATGAGTGATTGTTCTGCCTCCCGTACATCTCAAATGACCCGACAACGTGAAATTTGTCTGCTTCACCTAACCAAACTGTTAGAATGTTCCCCGGTGCTGATCGTAGATATCCGAATCTAGCGAAAGTGTTGCGTTGGCACCAGACCAAGCGTAGAATAGCAGTGTCTTTAACCGAAGGAAGTCTGAACGAAGAGTGTTCCAAAATGGATCAAATGGCTCTGAGCACTATGGGACTCAACTGCTGTGGTCATTAGTCCCCTAGAACTTAGAACATTCTTAAACCTAACTAACCTAAGGACATCACACACATCCATGCCCGAGGCAGGATTCGAACCTGCGACCGTAGCAGTCGCTCGGTTGCGGACTGCGCGCCTAGAACCGCGAGACCACCGCGGCCGGCGAACGAAGAGGGTCCTTTCAAATTTCCATTAACTTGACTCCTAAACTTTGTTCAGGTGCTGTCTCCCTGCCGTTACGACCAGTCACAGGCGAAGGCGTGAACGCCCCTTCTAATGGTTCTGAGCACTATGGGACTTAACATCTGAGGTCATCAGTCCTCTAGACTTAGAACTACTTAAACCTAACTAACCTAAGGACACCACACACATCCATGCCCGAGGCAGGATTCGAACCTGCGACCGTAGCAGCAGCGCGGTTCCAGACTGAAGCGCCTACACCGCTCGGCCACAGAACGCCCCTTCAATGGCAGAATTATAACAGTAACATTTGCTCCCGAAAAGGCTGTAAAATTTCAGCCACCCAATACACAGGCTAGCTCAAGTCCAACGAGGCCGAAACTTTGTTCTCACGCGCCACAGAATCTCCAGACCTCATTAGAACAGACGAGTAAGATTAAATAGAAAATCTGGCCTCTGGTTCCTAAGACTGTTTTGAAAGATGTTATCTTCCAGAAACCAACTACAAGGTGAGCAGAAATAGTTCCTGCCTAACGGAACGTGCAGCTGCAGAGCTGTGTTAAAGGCAGTACGTTACCATAGTGGACTTCAAGACTGCTGACCATTGTAAGAGGATCGGCTTTGATCACCACAAAGTGTAGTTTCCCACGTCGGCGTAGCAGTGGTAACTCGAGGACTTTCCAAGAAGCCTGGGCGCAGAACCACGTCCCGTATTTGTCAAGCCAAAGCTAAATTGTGGATAATATCAAGGTAATGGGTGTAGTAAGGTTGATTATGTAATGAAAATGAATGAGGAAGCCGATAATCTGAAGTCCGAGTACGTTCATTGCCAGGTCGTTCAAGCTGATAGGTCGACTGAAACAGAAAATTAAGTGAAAGTTAACCTGTCTAACAGTCTTGGTAATAAAAGGTAAAAAAATGAGAGATGGCTGGCCAGAATGGTCTGGAGGAAATTGTGAAAACATTATAAAATTCCTTCAAATATTTGTACAGTTCCAGAGATGAATCAGAAACGCAAATATAATAATAAGAAACGTCACATGACGGAATTACCGTTAATGTAAAACGCTATTTTATGTTTAAATAAATGAAGCAGATTGAGACATGAAAGTGTTGTAAGTTCTCCACTATGTGTTTCTGTATGAAATTTAACCCAAATTTACATCCCACTCTTTAAAAAGGTCTACGTTTTACCAAAACTATGTACCCGCAAACTTTTATCCTACTTAAATTCGTATGCTAACCTTTGACTTAAACAGAACCTAATTTGAATTGAATTGGTCTGAATACATTTTGTGTTTATATTAAATGCGCAACTGAAGTAAAACAATTATGTGGCCCTCATTAAAATTTCCACTTACCTCGCTGCTTGACAAAATGTTGCATATTCCTAGAAAGCACAACACCAAAAAGCAAGCAGGCAGTGGCTAAGTTAGATTAATATTTTTAAATAAAATTTCCAAACAGTATTCAAACTGTTGCGTACCATATGGTGCAAGGGTGGTAATATATGCTCATAAACCTTGTTTAGCATTGGGATGTGAAGAATAACTATTCTTGTGAAACGATATTCCAAGACAATGATTTTAGAATGACGTGTGTATTCAAAATAAAGAGTAAAATTTCACGTGATCTTTACACATCAAGTTGGTTTGAACAACACTACGCTTATCAAAATGAACAATGATTTAAAAGCGGTATACCGTTAACAGAGACTTTGTATAACAACCAAACGCCTTGATCAGTTGCTATGCTAATACATGACTCAGGGAAGTGGAGCCGTCTGTCTCTCAGCTATGAGCGAGTGAACGAAGCTAACCACCTGACAGTAACCATTGCGACAAACTAGCTGTGCAGTGCCGCCGCCGTATGCATCTTTGCTGTCCATTACTATAAATCTTTCTTTGTGTAACAGACACAATAACAAGTGAACACAGCACTGTATGTCCGTCACCTACCACACTTCAATTAAGAACGTATCAGACTGCGCAGAGGCAAGGACTGTGCCACAACAAGACCAAAGTCTGTTTAACAGTAACATAACTTGCTCTCTCTCTCTCAGACGTGCGCATCGATAACTTACAAAAATCAAATGACATACACAGATGGAAGGAAAATAGTACGATACGAATTTGCATATAACGATCAAAACTGGAACAAAGTTTTCATTGTTCCACTCACAAGGAGAAGACGGGAAATGAAAAAAAAAAAATACTCTGTTCAGTCTCCTGAACGTAGTGTAAAGCGTTCACTAAACTGCGTAGACAGTATTTCATTGAAACAAATAAATATTCGGCCTTAGAGGCGGATACAGCGCACTAGACCGCTCTAAAGTCGTAGTGAGGCTAGAGAACGGAGAAATGAGTATGAACTACAGCATCGTTGCGACTGACATATTATGAGAAATCATTTGACTCACTTGTCAGTCTGAACAAAATCTGTAACTTGAGAAATATGACAAAGTTCCAACATATGCTAGTATATGGAATAATACGCACATGAATGTTATTATCGGCCCAAACCAAGATTAGAGTCGTCGCGGTTGTTGATGGGATCCATAGTAAATGGGAAATGCTTTTACCGTCATTCCCATCAGCCACCACACCGACTGTCATCTTGGATTGCGCAGATAGTATAGATTCCAGTAGATTAAATCAGTGCAGTGGAAAATTCAGAACTAAAAGAGGAGCCAGGAAATTAGATTCCACACCACAAAAAGAAAGCCACCAAGAAACCCTAAATTTGGAAAAGAAGGAATACGGCTTAGTGAGAAATATCTAAATTACCTACCTTTTGCAGATTACTTTTTGCTATTTGCCTCAAGTGCAGATGAACTTTAAGGTAGGAAGAGTTTAATAGTGGAAATCTGAAAACAGATCTGAAAATCAATGATGAATAAACTGAAATTATATACAGTCATTATTTGACATAGAGAAGTGTACAAATTAACAATGAAATGCCTGCAAAATTAGCCAAAGGGATTTTATATTTAGGCATGATGACGACGGCTGCTAGATGGAGGAAAACAACTTAACTGAAGATGAACAAAGCTTGCAATGTGTTTGGTAATTGAAATCAATGCACAGACAGCTGCAGAGAGAAAATTCGCTCTGGAAACAATCCTCAAGGCTGTGGCTAAGCAATCTCGCTGCTGTACCATCCCTTCCACCAGTGCTAGTCCCGCACGGTAAATAAGGAAGACTTCGTGAACTTCGGAGGGTTGGAGACCACGTACTGGCGAAAGCGTAGTTGCGATTTCTCATCGTGCATCGTGTTGAAATAGTTCAGTTGGTACGAGTGTAATAAAGAGATTCATATGGCACAATGTACGCGGAATCCGGGAATGGACACAACAAAAATCTACATCACTACTGAGGACGGCAACAAATATGTCGAGACACAAGAAGCTATAAAACAGAATAACGAAAGTAATATCGCAATCTGGCTACCGGGCCAGCTCGTGCACCGCTTGATAAAATCAGAAATAGCCATTTCGACGGAACAGGCTGCCAACATAACACCGTGAACTGAAGAAAAAACGAAATTATATATAAAAGTTTTGCAAACTACGCAAGAGCATTGTTGGTATCCCTGCTTCTGAGCTATTAAGCTCAGTGTGTAGAGTGTTGAGTTCTCTACTTCTTATTTTCTATTTAAGATGAGTACTTAACGCAGTACTGTATTTTAAATGCAGCTTACGCACCCGATGTAGGATAAAGATAGTGAAAAGAAAAAAATGCAACAACGAAGGAGAAAAAATATACTTCATTTATTTCAGTATTCGTTTTTCCTTAACAAAAAGAAATATTTTCTGTTTCTGTACATGACCAAGTCATTGGGTTTAGCAAAACACCGGAATTCGTTATATTTGTAAAGAAGCATGAACTTCACTTTTAAAACAAAAAGAGATATAAAAGTTTTCAAATAAATGAAAAATTTAGGGAATATATATCCATCAAAAGGGACTTTATTTTCGTTCCACGAAATGGAGAATTTTACTTAACATTCACTTTACAATTAAGAAAAAATTCATTTTAAACAAATGATAAAAAAGAATTTGTCACGTCAAACGAAACGTTTAGGTTTGTTAATTTCTTCCATTTTCCAGAAGATTTGTTAGATTTTAGGAAGCAAGATAAAAAACACAGACAGATAAGGCAACTAAAGGTAGTCTATGGAAAAAGAAGCCGGCGCAGAACTTGCCCGTGAAATCCAAAGATCCCAGATTCGGCACATAGTTTTAATCTGCTAAGAAGATTACAAGCAGCGCACAGTCAGCTGAAGAGTGACAATCCATTCTGGAATCTAAACAGAACATTCAAATTTAAGTTATCGATATGTTTGAAAAGATCCGTATATATCTCCAGCTTTGACCTATGGCAGTGAGACACTGACTTTTGATGTGAAAATCATTCATAAACTGATGACCGCCCCGCGAGTAACTAAGAAAAGAAATGCTTGATTCGAATTTCAAGGAGTGACAGGAGACAAAGAGGCGAACCAGCAAACGAACTAGAGTTGAGGACATAATTGCGATTCTAATGAAAATGAAAGGAAGGTTTCTAGGACGGGAGAATGTACAGCAGACAGAGCTAGGTGAAGAAAAGGCCAAGGCAACAGAAGGCGGACATATGACATTGGAAATTATACAAGAGGAGCGTGGATGTGTGTTGCTAAAGATCGTTATTCCGGGGAAAGTCTTCTTTCTCCAGGAGAGTTTGTCAAATGGTTGATGACGATTACGAGAATTTTGTTAAGTATTCGTGCACGTTATGTACTTATAAATCTTTCAGGTTGTTCTCCGTATCGACTTGCTCATTTTGGTGAGGTCAGGCGAATAACATGTAATCAGCCAAACGGCTGCACCACGCTCGTTCAATTCTCTAATGATT
Organism: Schistocerca gregaria; assembly: GCF_023897955.1. NCBI lineage: Eukaryota > Metazoa > Arthropoda > Insecta > Orthoptera > Acrididae > Schistocerca > Schistocerca gregaria. Next base: position 327,325,001 of record NC_064925.1, on the reverse strand, counting down.
TCATAGTCCTTGGGACGTTAAACCATAATTTCCCATCCCCTCTTTTGAACATGACATTCAAACAGCTTGAAACTATCCGCAGTAGCAGCGACTGCAATTCTTGTTGTTCTTGTAGATCACAGGTGGTTATCATTAAACTAAAGACACTCACAGAGGTCCAATGTGGGCTGTAATTATCGTATGGAAGCGAAGCTTAGCAGATATGCAAATACGTAACCAATCTATGCTGGAAAAAACATTAGTTCAAAATTTGGCCACTACTTTCAAAACTGGCGCTGTGAATGCAAGAAAGACGTATAGGGTTTCCGTAAGTAATGCATTAGGAGGGGGACGCGGGAGAGTGGGTGAAACAAGTGAGTAAAGCATAACGTTGATTTTATTATTCACTGCCACTTAAACAATTTGTTCAGTACGAGGCGTCGAAGAGAAGCTGCATCCGTAAAACGTCGTGATCAGCACGCACCGTATTTGCACCTGGTGGTCAAAATTTGAACTAATTCTTTTCCAGCGTAAATCACGTCCGCTTTAATGCATTAGAATATGTCATACGATAATTACTCCTCACAGTAGACGTCCGAGAGTAGCTGCACTTTTGTTATAGGCAAGCCGTTACATATTAATTATATAAAATGATTTCCAGTTTTTGGCGCAAATGGTGCTTGAACGGTTCTCGATTGATGCAAATAGGACTAATAATTCGCCGTTAAGTTTCTTGTTGGACAAATGAAATAGATGATATGCGTCATTTGAGTTGTGGGAACATCCCATTCTAAAAAATGCTGCAATGCATTTCAGCATACATATTATCTGCATCCACATCCAAACTCAAATCCTAAAAGTCACAATATGTTATAGACGAAGTATCCCAGACCCACATAAATTGCCTCTTATCCTGATGTATTCCGGCGTGTCGCGCAATAAAAACTATTGTTCATAATTTTCAGTATAAATAGAATCTCTCTAATCACTAAAGCCGTTGCACACAATTTATCCAGGAGTGATACGTTATTATAATTTTGGATGAAATTAGGATCCCGCGATTTGAAAACCAGCAAAACACATAAGTAGAAAAATGTGGCCAGGTGCGAGCAGGACTCGGTTACTAAGGGTTCCGTATAAACTCAATTTTGTGCGTACAAAGTTTATCCATTTCGGAATCGCGGACAATTATCGCCTATTATCTATACTGATACTGGCACGATATCTGTCCGGGGGATTCCAAGACTGTCGAGAATGATTTAATTTCAGATTCGAAGTCAGATAACAAAAGGCAAAATAAATATTTTTCTCGTTTGGTATAGTTACAGATTATCAATTTTGGATTTTTCCTTTTCTTATAGTATGAAACCTTGCTTCTTGACGTATTCCATGATTCTAGGCCAACGGGAAGTATCCTATAGGTTTTGAAGAGTGATTTTTCTAGTATCGTACGATGTGGCATAATTAGCCGTAACTTTTGACTGAACTGACTTAGAAGCTTAAATTTTTTACAGCACCGAGGAACCATAAACCCTAATGTGTCACATAAATTTGATCTTAATACGTCTACTCGTTCCTCAGGAAAAGGGGTTCTTAACAGTTGAGAGGCAACAGACAAACAACAAACCCGTCATATAAGGGTTTACAGGAAGAGGCACGGAATCCTACAGAGTTATGGCGCTCAATGTCTCCAAGCCACGAATGTCTCTGCAAATTGAGCGGTAGGTTGTACAAGAACACAAGAACATTGAACATGAAAGCTAAGAACTTTGTTCAAGTAGCTATCTGCATTGAGATATGAAATGATTTAACCCATCCTGGATGGAGATTTGATCCTAGTTCTACCCCTCCAGAGTACCCAAACACCAAACACACTACGGACAACGCATTTAAAAAAATGAGAAAAGCTTACGAGAAGATCCAGGTTTCTCCAAGCCTTCGGACATTCTTGCGATCTATCCTAAAGTTCATGAACACCCCAAAGAATAGCCCGAATTGACAGAAACTCTGTAGATCTGTAGTATGACGGCCCAAAAATAAGAGATTAATGTAACACGCGGCGTTATTGTCAATTAAATGTGGTTTCTGAAAAATGCCCGGAAAAGTAAGTCTAACACTACGTCAAATTTAGTCAGAGGCTTGAAAGTGAAGAGGTCGAGACAAGTATCAGAAACCACCGTCGGCGTCAAAGCGAATTTCAGTACTCCTTAGCAGAGCGCCTAAGAACGTTGCATTCTCGCCCATCAGTGAAAATATTGCCGTTTATTATTTACATGACGCGTTCCCCTGTCCTCAACACTACAGTGCCAGATTCCACATCTATGTATGAGCAATGATCTAGAGTAGTCAGACAGACTGACATGTTTTACCTTTATGCCAAAGTGATGTCAAATTTACAACACATCCAGTTTTTTTCCGATATTCTACAAGCTTTTGCAAAAATGAGTTAATATTCCTCCCTCACGAAAAATCATGAATATCTAAATATCAACCACATTAGATGATGGCCATATCATAGTTCGAAATGTTGTACAGTAATTAACCAAATTAAAAAGCAATATTAAATTGTTGAATAACTATTTATTCTTTAATTATAATCAATTTATGAAAAATTTATATTTGTATGACAGTATTATCTAACAGATACAGTTATGGAATATAATTTCCAAGTAGAATTCAGCAGCAGATTGTCTACTCTATTAAACAAAATGAGATTTTCTCATGCTATAAGAAAATATGTACTCCTAGCCTTTAGCCAACACTCCTACATCTGCATCTACATAGATACTCCTCAAGCCATTGTAGGGTGAGTGGCGGAGGCTACCATCTACCACTACTAGCCACTCCCTCCCCTGTCCCACTCGCAAGTAGAGCGAGGGAAAACCGACTGTCTATAGGCCAGCGTATGAGCCCTAATTTCTCGTATCTATCTTCGCGGGGTTTACACGCAATGTACGTTGGCGGCAGTAGAATCGTTTGGCAGTCAGCTTCAAATGCCGGTTCTCTAAATTTTCTCAACAGTGTTCCACGAAAAGAGGGTCACCTTGCTTCCAGGTATTCCCATCTGAGTTCCTTAAACATCTCCGTAACGCTTACGTGTTCTTCGAAGATACCGGTAACAAATCTAGCAGCCCGCTTCTAACGTTCCGATTTCTTCGTTCAATCCTATCTGAATTTCATCTCTTTTTTATTGCTGTTAAACTAATAATTCTTAAAACTTTTTAAAACTTTAGTGGTATTAACAATTTTGTAAAGAAACAACATTTAACAGGAAAGTAATTAAGGAGAAGAAAACAGCGGGACATTCCACCACTGAGGGAGATTCTTTCTATTGTATGTAACGACGGAAATCTTTCTATTGTATGTAACGCCACTTTAACGATCATTTTTATAGTAAGTACAAGTTGGTGACATGTATTTTACTATAAAATATAGACCAAACGGTAACAGAAATTGTCATTTGACAGAACATAAATTTCTTTAAATAACGTTCTAATCAAACGGCATGTGTCGTATACTTTCACTTGCACCATGATGGCAGCCGCTTTCTTTGCTTCTGCACCTAGTCTTCAAATATCTTTGGTCAAGTAGTACTGAGCAGTTTCAGATTTGACTGTTGTTTGTTCTATCTGTATGAATGGATACAACTGTTCCTACACCAGCCGGAAACAAGCTCTTGCATACTGGAAAAAAAATATTGCCGGCACATTTTAAAAACAACGTAGCTGTTGTTTTGTTGAGTCTATCTTGCAGTTTCTACAGAACGTTGCAGGTAATGATAGTAGTTCTGCACGTGTGAGGCACCGATTGCCTTTGTAAAAACAGTAAGTTCTGTTCTCACGAAATCTGGAAATCTTCCCTGTCCTGGACAAATAACTGGTTGGCGTCATAAGATTACTTCCATGTACAGCGTAGTGATCAAGAAATGTTCGCACCCTTTGTACTTCTAAGTAACAACTCCACGACTTTTCTTCAATTGTTACACTGACGTAATGTTGTCTCGCCAGTTTCTTTTAATTCTGCACTCTAACACAACTTTAATACCGAAACGCTGCATTACCTCCCAGTCATCGATGTATCTTACATAAGTTAGATGATTTGAATATCACCCTTAAGAAATACAGAAACCAGCAACTTTTTTGTGTAGCTTTATTTTATACAAGGATGAGTTTCAGAGTTTCACCGGTCTTCAAGTTGCGTAAACTTTTATACCTACGTCACTATAATGTTTTTAACAATTGCATTTTGAATGTTACACTGCCAAAATGAGAATTCGTTTCGCTACTATATTTCTCGGGTTTCTATTTACGTTGTCGATTGATTAAAAGTAAATGGAAACTCGAGAAATATGGTAGCTAAAGCAACTGTTCTTTTGGTCAGGGCAACGGCGTAAATATTTTCTGTTTATGTTGTTGACTGATTAAATGTAAATAGAAACTTGAGAAGCATGGTACGAAAGGAAACTACAGTTTTGGACAGAACAGTTGCAGCGCTCAAAACGTAGTTGGTAAACATGTTATACTGTTGAAGATCTAAATATGTTAAGCAGGATGGGTGGAAGCTCGGAAAGCACACTAGTATAATATAAAGGTAAACGTAAAAATGTCTGGTTTTTGTATTTCTTTAAGTATCTCACTCCAAAGCTACGGAGCTCAATCATCATTAATTTGTTAATATGGATATATTAAGATAAGAAGGTTGTTACTGATTTGCGCACATACCCCTACAATTGCTCTTTCCCTTATACGACTGTGTAGATGAACAATTTCATTCTCTTATTTCTAATCAGATGAAAGACCAACCGACCTTCTATATCTCAAGCTTAACAAAAAAATAAGGAATTACCATTCATTTCGTTAAATAATTTCACCATTTGTTCATCTAAGAAACAAAAATTTAGTTACTGCGTCTCTTTTTATTTGTTTACTTTTCATTCACAGGGACATTTCTACCATAAGATTTAGTGGCAACAAAGGGCAGAAAAGATAAACTTCAGATCAAAAAGAGAAAAAATTGAGCAAATGAGAAAAAATGAAAAAGAGGAAAAATTGAAACACCTAACTTTTTTCAAAAACATGTGGAACAGTTACTTAATAAATATCTACTGACTTTGACGAAAGTGGATGCTAAAAATGATCAGATTTATTTCTCATTCTAAAAGTATTTCAGTTAAAATAGAAACGAAATAACAACACGATTATCCAGATGACCTAGTCTCATGCAATTTCTAAATTAAAGGAAAAATTCATTCGTACCTTTGTTAGTCCATCTTCTTGCAATTAAATAAAATAAGCAGTTGAAGCCAAATTTGATTGCACTGGTGTATTCAGTTGAGTTCTAGTGTAATGTGTTCAGCACGTGCTTCCTATTTCAATTATTTTGGGAAATTTCAAAAGCGAGAAGAAAAAGTAAGAAATTGAGAACATTTGTTGTCCTTAACCATTAAAAACTGTGTACTATCCCCTGAAGATTACGACGTCTGGTCACCTTAGCTTACATCTATATCTACATGATTACTCTATAATTCTACATGATTACTGCGCAATTCACAATCCAGTGCCTGGCCAGCGGTTCATCGAACCAAGCTATTTCTCTACCGTTCCGCACTCGAAAGGCGCGCGGGAAAACCGAAACTATTAATCTTTCTTTGCGAGCTGTGATTTCTCTTATCTTGTCATGATGACCATTTGTACCTGCGCAGGTGGGCGCCAACAAAATATTTCCACGGTCGGAGGAGGAAGTTGGTGGTTGAATTTTCACGAGCAGATCCTATCGCAGCAAAAAACACCTTTGTCTTAATTATTGCCACCCCAATTGATGTATCATATCCATGGAACTCTCTCCCCTATTTCGCGATATTACAAGACGAATTATCCTTCTTTGAACGTTCTCGATGTCCTCCATCAGCCCCCTTTCATGTGAATGCCACACCACACAACAGTACTCCAGTTTAATGAATAAAAGTATAATAGGAGATTTGCATTGTTGTACTGTTGGATGTTGGTGGTAATGGAGGGGGACCGATGGTAATAAAATAGGTGGGGCATCATTTTTCAGTTCTTGCCTAGGGCGGCAAAACACCCAGCGACGCCTTGAACACCGAGACTGTAAGCTAAACACGATTAACTGGTTTTAGTCCTGTCGCATTTCTTCTTCAATAATGCTTAATCCTTTTCGGGATTCTGCCTTTCCTAGCTGTGCTTGCAACCTCCATATATTGTATGTTATTCGTCTGTTGCTACTGATCTAGAGGATGTTGTTAACCTTCCGCTAGACGTGTCAAATTCCATAATGCCACTAAACACGACCTATCTCCTGGATACATGCGGTGATTTTTGTACTTGAACTTTTGCTTTATTTTTATTTATTTTTTGTTTTGTTTTTCAACCTGAGTTCTTTTTCTTGGTATACGTAGATTTGGCATACGCATTAGATTTTAAAGCTGACATCAATAGTTAACATCATATAATGCAGAAGTTTATCAAATAGTTATAACTATACAATTAATTTGATTATAGATTCAAGTAAGTTATTGGACTAATCGTAGTGCATCTCGGTGTCCTGTCTGCAGATGGAGATTTTTCACAAACTATTTCTGCATGCTTTTACAAACAAAGGTGCGTACCAGTACCTCATTTTTCACTCGAGTACTTGGTGAAGCAAGCCTCTCTTATGTTTCCTTGTAACATGACTGGCACCTTTATTCATTTCATTTTCCCTGGTTCCAAATGAAATCCGGCGTTTTCTTGCTGTGTTTCTTTGTGCCTGTATTTTACCAGCATTGACTTTAAATCGACTAGTACTCTTCTTTTGAGCTGATCTTTCACAGTAATCAGAGACAAAACTTTGATGTTCTCACGACTAACTGATTATTTATTCACATTACTCAAGAAAATACTCCTGAGTTGATATCTACAACGTTTCGCAGATGGGAAAATAGTACCATAAGTCTTCTCCTCGTTTACCTAGCTTAATTGTAGGTCCCACAAAGCTATCAACTACTTCCGCTCGAAGTTTGGTGTCATTATAGTGAGGTATAATCTCTGCCTTTTTCTCTAATCCTTCCGAAGTCTCATTTTACGGAATATGCATACTGGAAAGGAGAACCGCACTTTTCCCTTTTTTATTATTACTAATACAATTTTTATGTTGTCTTTTGCACTAATCAAAATAATAATTTTCGGCACCTACGAACCCTTCGTTTTTTTTCTTCCGCATCGCCTTCGTTATCTGCAGCTCATTCTTCAGATCTTGATTTTGTTATGTCTTCAGCTTCGGAATCAGTTTTTAAAAAATGATCTCCAATGGGTGCCTCATCTTCGAAAAGAAGGTGACGCACCTCTTGAAAATACTTAGGATTTTATAAATCATATATTTTACTTATTTTCAAAACTTGGATCCACAGTAATAACTAAATGTATACCAGCCAATAACTACAGACTTGAGCACACTCTAAACAATGCTATGGTTGCATTCTATAGATGCGACCAGGAGGTACGTGACATGGCACGACGTATCTGGCACATATAACATTATACACGTGCTGACGTGTGTCTCGTTTGAGACCTCGGTATTATGGAGATACGTTTGAAACTTCTGTGAAACAATAAGAAAGGTATAACGTAGGATGTCCCGAGCCGGCAACCCGTTATCTTATTTATTTATTGTGTCAATATTGAAGAAAAATTATGCTGTGTATGTCGCAGACATATACGTGACTAGCGATGGGTTAAACTGCAAACGATACGCAAGAAAGAGAGGACCACTTTATTACGTGCATATCAGAATATATCTTCGTACGAAACGGCCTTTTCACAGGATCTACAAATATTTCTCATTTTCAGTAGAAATTACGGTACTGAAGAATGACTTGTGTCTCTCTCGGACAGAGGGGGAACATCTGCTTCACAAGGGACAGAGACTTTGTTTGCGGAGAGAGCTGCTAATGCTAATGACACGAGTCCCGAGCAGCGGCGACGCACAAAGTGCACGCGTCTGCTTCCCTCCGGGCCGCCATTGTCGGCGCCGCGCCGCGGGATACGCCCGTTACCGGACCCGCCGACAATGGCCGAGGGAGACGTTTAGCTGCCCGCGAGACAATAACAGTCGCCCTAACATGACTTCCAGCCGCCCCTCCGCACAAAGGCGTGTCGCTGGTCCGTGCAACCAGTAAATTCTCCAGCCAGTGTCTTTGTGAACGCTCATGCCTCAAGAGGAAGACGTCACCTTTGGGCGAGAGGCTCGTCCGTCTTCTCTGATGTTAAGAGAGTGCTTCGGTCTGTTACACTGTGTCTTCCGTTTTCGCTGTTCTTTCCTCCATTATAGCACAATACATCCGTGAGTTAAATGTCTTTCAAGTTGACAAATAAGTCGCAAAGCTAGTACCCCTCTTTTACATCCCTAAAACTGCCCAGGACATATTCGCCTTTTTGTGCTACGACAGGAGCATTTTTTGTACTGGGACATCTGTGATTGCACATTCGTTTCCTTATATTTAATGTAGTTTTAGTATTCATAATAACTGGTGAGATTATATGTAAAATAAAAACAGGGAAAAACCATCGCCCTTAAACGCTGGTACTAAATTTGTTGATCATCTACACTACCATCGTGGCAGATGACTTACTGGCACTTTCTGATCTTACTCGCTTGGAAATTATATTCTTCATCAAGCTCCCGTTGCATGGTTCTTTACTTGCGACCTAGCTACGATAAAGGATCTCCGATTGCTGGGAAAACGTGCTAAATCTCTAGAACTGGAGTTTCAGTACGCCCAATAGTACCTAAAATATCCCGAACCCACCGCGCGTCGTCAGTGACACATGGCCACAGGTGATGTAACGCCGTCATCCGCAGGGCCAACAGGGTTGTCAACCAGTGGGACCCCCAGCCAACCTCAGGTCTAGGAGGTATAATTCATTCTTCTACTTTCGCATTAGATCTCGCGTTGTTGGCCACATGTCCTGTACTTCTGGTCGTCCTCTATGTAGGAGTTAATTCGTCGGTGATAAAAAAAAACTGTACTCCTAGTATTTACAACCATACTCTCCCCCTAATATAAGTACAATATACTCTCATGTCTGTAGCTTGCGAGCAGGTTGTTGCGGATGTGAGCACATCTGGTATATCAACAGCTGGCTCGCACCCAGCGACTCACAAGCCACTCGCGAGTAACGTACTTTATGAACCGCTCGGTTCGCAGGTCTTTCTCACTTTACCATCCCAGTTTTGGGGCTGTGAATGGAGTGACTATGCTTTCGCGTGGTTCTACACCAACATCGAAGCTTTTTTTTACTCTTTCCAGTATGGGAGACTGAAAATTTGCAGCGAAGAGATAGAAGAATCCATAGAGGAGGAAAATAAGCATGTAGGGAGTTGTAAAAAACAGTCTCAGACAGCTAAAGAAAAATTAGAATAAAATCATAAATGAAACAGCAGGTAGTAAGATAGCCACATAAATATTTGCGAGATACATTTTTAAGCAGAATTCAACGTGGCATTCACAGCAGACAGAAAATACATATAAACTGATCACACAGTTAAAAATAACAGACAAATATACTATAAATACAGACCTCATTCCTGCAGAAAACTAGATAAATCACTATAATATATTATACTACAATCCGGATGCAGAAGAGCCAACGGTAGAAAAAGCGGAGGATGGGGCAGATCTAATAGAGTTGACAGAATTAAAACAGGCATTGAAGAAAATAGAGAATGTAAATGCACCTGGATTAAGTCAGAACTGGTTAAATATGGTGGAATATTTCTATAATTCAGAATGTTCCATCTGTCTTCTGTGCTCTTCTTATAAAACCTACAGCAAAGTAATTAAGGAAAGATTTCGAAACATCTCTTATTCATTTTTACTGCAACAGAAAGCAGACTTCCGTTAATAAAGACTCGAATTCTATTTGGAAACACGCCTAGTATTTATTGACTATGAAAAAGTATTTCAGCGCAGCCAGAGAAAAAAGCAGTGGTTAGTAATGGAGAAAAGAGGTTTCCGCAGTTACCTGATAAAACTATGCGAAGGTTTGTATAATAACACAAAAACTAGAACAATGACCAAGAGATGGCATCAGAAACAGAAATAAACCAAGCAGTAAGGCGAGGTTGTGGCGTGTCAGCAGCACTGTTTAACATCTACGTTAACGACATGGTCAGAGCGCAGATGAAACACGTGACATCTCCTGGTATAAGAATTGGTACACATAAATTTCTAAATACGATGCTTTTAGCGGACTTAAAGGTAATTATATAGGACAGTGAAGACAAATTACAAATAGCGGTACATAGACAAAAAAATACAAATCCCAATTATATCCTGAAGATACCAGCAATAAAAATAAAACCAGTTATCTTTTGGCACGATAAAAAGAACATTAAAGGGTAAAACGAGAAGAGAAACGCAAATGAAGTACTATAGTCACGACCCTACTCACAGTACCGTATGGAACAGAAAGCTGAACGTCAGAAGAATGGAATATTCCAGAATTTGAAACACGAACATCTGCTAGCATGAGTTTCTTAGAAGTAGATACCTTAGGGGTTGCGAAGCAACTCAAATCGCTTGATACGGGTAAGTCTTCAGGTCCAGATTGTATACCGATTAGGTTCCTTTCAGATTACGCTGATACTATAGCTCCCTACTTAGCACTCATATACAACCGCTCGCTCACCGATAGATCTGTACCTACAGATTGGAAAGTTGCGCAGGTCGCACCAGTGTTCAAGAAGGGTAGTAGGAGTAATCCATTTAACTACAGACCTATATCATTGACGTCGGTTTGCAGTAGGGTTTTGGAGCATATACTGTATTCAAACATTATGAATCACCTCGAAGGGAGCGATCTATTGACACGTAATCAGCATGGCTTCAGAAAACATCGCTCTTGTGCAACGCAGCTAGCTCTATATTCGCACGAAGTAATGGCCGCTATCGACAGGGGATCTCAAGTTGATTCCGTATTTCTAGATTTCCGGAAAGCTTTTGACACTGTTCCTCACAAGCGACTTCTAATCAAGCTGCGGAGCTATGGGATATCGTCTCAGTTGTGCGACTGGATTCGTGATTTCCTGTCAGGAAGGTCGCAGTTCGTAGTAATAGACGGCAAATCATCGAGTAAAACTGAAGTGATATCAGGTGTTCCCCAGGGAAGCGTCCTGGGACCTCTACTGTTCCTGATCTATATAAATGACCTGGGTGACAATCTGAGCAGTTCTCTTAGACTGTTCGCAGATGATGCTGTAATTTACCGTCTAGTAAGGTCATCCGAAGACCAGTATCAGTTGCAAAGCGATTTAGAAAAGATTGCTGTATGGTGTGTCAGGTGGCAGTTGACGCTAAATAACGAGAAGTGTGAGATGATCCACATGAGTTCCAACAGAAATCCGTTGGAATTCGATTACTCGATAAATAGTACAATTCTCAAGGCTGTCAATTCAACTAAGTACCTGGGTGTTAAAATTACGAACAACTTCAGTTGGAAGGACCACATAGATAATATTGTCGGGAAGGCGAGCCAAAGGTTGCGTTTCATTGGCAGGACACTTAGAAGATGCAACAAGTCCACTAAAGAGACAGCTTACACTACACTCGTTCGTCCTCTGTTAGAATATTGCTGCGCGGTGTGGGATCCTTACAAGGTGGGATTGACGGAGGGCATCAAGAGGGTGCAAAGAAGGGCAGCTCGTTTTGTATTATCGCGTTATAGGGGAGAGAGTGTGGCAGATATGATACACGAGTTGGGATGGAAGTCATTACAGCATAGACGTTTTTCGTCGCGGCGAGACCTTTTTACGAAATTTCAGTCACCAACTTTCTCTTCCGAATGCGAAAATATTTTGTTGAGGCCAACCTACATAGGTAGGAATGATCACCAAAATAAAATAAGAGAAATCAGAGCTCGAACAGAAAGGTTTAGGTGTTCGTTTTTCCCGCTCGCTGTTCGGGAGTGGAATAGTAGAGAGATAGTATGATTGTGGTTCGATGAACCCTCTGCCAAGCACTGAAATGTGAATTGCAGAGTAGTCATGTAGATGTAGATGTAGAAGACCTAAAACAACTTGAAACATCAGAAATGAAGTTCCTTAGATTTGTGACAAAATAAGAGGTGAAAGAATAGGGAAAAATCGGTGGTTCAAGCATTAACTGGAAAAGTAATCCAATGAAAGAGAACTCAATGGGAATACTGAGAAATCCCACAGGCGTCACGTCACAGCTTGCGAGGCCCCTCCTGCCGGAGGTTCCAGTCGTCCATCGGGCGTGGGTGCGTGAGTTAGTTTACGTAATGTGTAAGTCTACGGACCGAGGGCTTCAGCACTTTGGTCCCTTAGGAATTCACGCACATTTGAACATTTGAACATTTGAAATCCCACTGGTCCATTTTTTGACAAAACAGTTACCTGTGGCTTTGTATTTAAAACGTGTAGGCCGATTACGGCAACGAGAAACCGCATATGCGCGTATGTTCTGGCATTTTCTGCGTTGTTTTGCAGCCACTGTGTGGCCTAAACTGAAGACTAACCCCACTTGTACAGAAGCTATGAGCTTTCTCAAAATTTTAATTTGACAGCACTGTTTTAAGCATAGAGAATAATTTATTTTGCCTCTTACTCATTTGTTTAGTCAATTTATATTGTTATTAGTGATAAAATATCAGACAGTGCTCAGGAAATAATGGAGAAAAGGAAGGCTGCAATGGAATTTTCGGAACATACAGCCATAAAATGAGCAAGAGTAAAAGATGTAGCATGTATAAAGAAGGGTGGTGAACAATGCAAAAGAGAATGGGGACAGGCATAATTTCTTTTATTTTTGTCCATATTAGCAATGAAGTATGAGTTAAGTAATGATTTCTGCTTATTTTTTGCAATATACTCAGAAAGAGTGCATGTTCACTACATAAATTTTAATTTATGTCAAGAAAATTATCATGGTTGTCTACAGTGCATTGACATTCTTCCCTCTGTATTCATTTTAACAAAAAATGAAATGGAAAACGGCATTTCAACATAATTTTAAGATCAGGAAAGTGTTTTTTGTATCTCCTAAAAGTTTAGCTATTTCGACATGGGTGTTTCTCAGTATTCCCATTCAACTGGAAAGAGCATGTATTGGGTATGTCACCTCACAGAATCCGTCGTCAAGCGATTGAATACAATCTAGCGATGGGAAAATCGACCGGTTAAAACCGATAAGGTATTTTATTTTGAATAGCCAGTATTTTTCGGTATTTGTTTGCTCTCGGTTATAACAGATTTTTTTTTATTCTTTACTAATACCTAAGTTAAAAAAGCGAAACATCAGCCATAGCAGCAGTGCTAAAAATTTCTCGTTTTTACATAAACCCTAAACAAAAGAAAAGAGTAATTTTTATTCGTAAAATTTCCATTGGTTTGAAATACTGCGTTATTATAAGAAAATGGGAAAAGTGATCGGTGCTATGTTAATGACAATATCGGCAGAGACGAACAACAAATACATGGCAATAAGAATTGATACAGCATTGTGAGACAATAATGTCCGTGTGTGTTGTGGCTTAAGTACCACGTGTAAGTGCGAAGTTCAAGTCTTCCCGCCACATGATCTGTCATAGCCAGACATCCGTTGTTGTGCGCACAACGGCACCAACCATAGTCTGGAAAATATTTTTACGAAGTGGCATAGAAAAGAGAAAGGAAATCTGACAACAGTAATAAATAAAAAACTTAACAACAATACATTCATAGAATACAATAAAAATAGAAAGTAACTGGTATGCTGCCTGTCATATATACTCGTATACCTTTATTTACTTGTAGTCCGTGGAAATGGAGAAAACATAGTTTCCTCAGTTTCACCCTTTACCATAGATTATTTGCAATGCCCATGTAGTGATGATCCCCTATTACAACATGATTTTTGAGCAGAGTTTCAAAAAATTGGAACCAATAGCACAGTAATGGTGATTTTTTTTGTAATATTCAACCATTTATAACTTTTCGAGAAAAGCAGCGAACGGCGGACGGCATAACTCTTTTCTTTGCCTATTTCATTTAATATTTTCATTCCGTATACCTTGAAACTGACACAATCAACATTTTTCAACCTTTGTTCGATTTCTACATATATTACAGGAAGAAATAGAAATAAAAAACCGAAAGGAAATCGGTTATTTCAGAAACCGGTTGTTTTGACACAAATCGAGTTAAGAGATGACTAATGTGCTAATTCTGAGATGGGTTGTGTATATCAGATGTGTCGATAGTGTTTTACGGCACAGACTTTCGTTCTACGATAACAGATGTGTTGGACAGTGTTTTACGCCACAGACTTCAGATCCCCTATACGTGCTTTAAAATTACGGTAAGCTATTTGCGGCGGCGAAAGTGGCTTCCAATATAGCATCCTTGATAATGGATTAATCATACCTTTTACTATGGCTTCAGATACTGGAATAGAAAGACATGCTGTCTGAGCGGATCTAAGTATATTGTTGCAAGGCAGTCATTAAAGTATTTGAGAATTAAGTTCCTTTAAAAGCTATGGTGTAATATCATGTGAAAAGAAATACGAAAGTGGTTGTTTTGTTAAAGAAAACTATCGTATAAATAAATATTTATTCAAAGCCGAGAAATTTCATCATTTTAACACCTTTGGACCGAGCGAGGTGGCGCAGTGGTTGGCACATTGGACTCGCATCCGGGAGGACGGTGGTTCAAACCCGCGTCCGGCTATCCTGATTTAGGTTTTACAAGGTTTCCCTAAATCGCTTCAGACCAATAGCGGGATGGTTCCTTCGAAAGGGCACGGTCGATATCCTTCCCTAATCCGATGGGACTGGTGATGTCACTGTTTGGTCTCCTCATCCAAACAAACCAAGCGATTTTGGAAAATTTTTGAGTCAAGTTTACATGTACTCACCATTAGACGTTCGTCACGGCCGCTTTACGAGCGTTAGTTCCAGCCTGCATGCAGTCCGGTTCCTTCGCAATATGCACTTTGCTTGGGAATTGTAATATGCTAATACTTTTACCCCAAAAACTTAGGCGACTACATTCATACATCCCAGAGCTTGCTACGGGTGTAGGTGGCGATGCAAGGCTGATGTGAGAAATAAATAATTCTTCAGGAGAAAAGCTTGCAACAGCAGCGGTGCGTGGTATCGCTACCATTGGATCAGTACGGCGATTGTACGAACCCAGATCATTAAGTAAAGTTACTAAACATAGATAAAGTCCTGAAAGCTTAGATCTATTTAAAGGCACTCTTAATTAAGGGAGAAACTTCTTTGTGAAACATTTGACTTAACATTCAAGTAGCATTCATTCCAACTCAGGATAAAATGGAGTGAAAAAACTATATAACTGAAAACCAGTTGTTTTAGCGACAACCGTCATCCCCTAATACAATCCGATTGGAGGAAGGAATGTGCAAAGGCCACGGAAAAAATGGAGAAGCGGGAGAGGCCTAATCCTGGATTGGAAGAAGGTGATGAAGAAGAAGACAGTACAGGCAACGTGGGCAGGTAGATATCCGACATGCGTGGTCCTATTGTAGTGCAGGCAGGCGAGGGGGGTGCGGCGGGGGTTCCCCGGCAGCTGCGGCAGTGCCCTGTGATCAGCTCGCCGCTCGTTATGGCCGCGATATGCAAACACCTGCCGACGCCTCATTAAACTGGCGCCAGCCATTGTGGCCGCACGCTCTGGCGCCGCCGACAAATTACCGCCCAGCTGATCTGTGACTCAAGGCGCGCCGCCGCGCCGCAATTTTACCGACTCACTCTGCCCCCGCCTAGGGGAAGAGCGCGCCTTCCAGCACGAATCTTTCACTCTACAGCGGAGTGTGCGCTGTTTTCAAAATTCTTGACAGGTTAGGACTGTAAGCTAGATCGGGATTCGAACACACAGCTCGCCTTTCGCGGGCAAAGTTCTTGCCGACTTAGTTACCCTGGTACGATACGCGATCTGCCCTCATTCTCGAAACAACTGCCTCGACTGTAACTAAGGCATTTCCTCGTAATATTCTTACTTCCAGGAGCGCTAGTCCCGCAAAGTATTCAGGAGTACTATAAAGGCCGGCCGGTGTGGCCGTGCGGTTCTAGGCACTTCAGTCTGGAACCACCTGACCGCTACGGTCGCAGGTTCGAATCCTGCCTAGGGCATGGATGTGTGTGATGTCCTTAGATTAGTTAGGTTTAAGTA
This sequence comes from Schistocerca gregaria, assembly GCF_023897955.1. Taxonomy (NCBI): domain Eukaryota; kingdom Metazoa; phylum Arthropoda; class Insecta; order Orthoptera; family Acrididae; genus Schistocerca; species Schistocerca gregaria. Next base: position 327,308,831 of record NC_064925.1, on the reverse strand, counting down.
GTCCTATGTTGTAGGGGACTGATGGCCACAGATGTTAAGTCCCATAGTGCTCAGAGCCGTTTGAAGCATTTTTTGAATACTATAAAGTCTGGCTATGAAAAGTCATTGCTATCTTAGATAGCATCTACAATAAAAAATGTAAATCGCTTCATGGTTCAAAATGGCTCGGAGCACTATGGGACTCAACTGCTGTGGTCTTTAGTCCCCTAGAACTACTTAAACCTAACTAACCTAAGGACATCACACACATCCATGCCCGAGGCAGGATTCGAACCTGCGACCGTAGCAGTCGCACGGTTCCGGACTACGCGCCTAGAACCGCGAGACCACCGCGGCCGGCAAATCGCTTCATGTATCCCTTCATTTACCACCATCCCTATCAAAATCAGCAGGTATCATTACTAAAGAAGAAATATCGTTGAGAACTTGTGTATGCGGAAACGAGCGACATTCATTATACGAACTGCAATACTGGTACACCTGCAAGGTACTGTGGCTGTTGTGATGGTCTGTTCTTGTAACTGCTGCAAAAACGGCAGTACTGGCTATTGTGCCAACAAATAAAATTGAACTCAAAAAGCTGTCTGACGGAGCCACTTGATTACTGGGGCATTAAATTTTGTTTCTGTATCTAAGATTCCAGAATGAGATTTCCACCCTGCACCGAAGTGTGCGCTGATATGAAACTTCCTGGCAGATTAAAACTGAGTGCCGGACGGAGACTCGAACTCGAGACCTTTGCTCTTCGCTGGCAAGTGCTCTATGATCTTTGTATTTAGGATTGTTTATAGTCTGGACTTCCACTATCATGAAACCAATGTCAGTAATATTTTCTCGTAGCTACAGAGAGGTGTATTCAACTGTCATTAAAGATTCGTTTCCGTATGTGCAATGTAGGTTAAGAATTTACAATAAGTGGCGAAATTACATCTAAATGTACTATAAAACTGGATGTATGTGTGTTTGCATGTGTTTGTGTGTGTGTGTGTGTGTGTGTGTGTGTGTGTGTGTGTGTTTCACATCTCTTTACCACTGGACCGATTCCAACTAAAATTGCTACAGATTTCTCTTACCGTCAGGCAAACTCGTTGTGGGGATAAGAACCACTTACATGCCGTAGTTCAACAGATCCGACGTCAAAAACAATGACCTGTGTGAAAAACTGGCGCATCATGTATGACGTTTACACTTATTACTTCTTTGCTACTAACTCTATCCGCAACATATTGTGCAGACAAATCCAAATATGCCGCTGAATTTACCTACACAAATACTTCATTGTACGACACATACTTCAAGAGATATGGCGTCATAAACTCTGCAATACGTGAAAAAATATCGCACCATGCATGAGTTTCAATAAGCTTCGATAAGAAAATGCATGGTAATTTTGCCACTTTGCATTTTACACATTTATTCTGGCCGGTTTCGGTTTTCAGCATTTATCCAGGGATAAGCACAAAACAATAACTATGACATTTACATTACATATATCATGCCATAGACGAATGACATTTTACAGAGCATATAATGACGCCCATCACCAGTTATCGATGTAACACTGTGACTCATTCAGCTTAGGTACAAAGACTGGTCACCCAGTCATACGGCAACATAGACTGAAACGCCAAAGAAACGGGTATAGGTATGCGTGTTCAAATACAGAGATACGTAAACAGGCGCTGCGGTCGGCAACGCATATATGAGACAAGTGTCAACTGCAGATGTCACATCGGCTACTGCTACTACAATGGCATGTCAAGATTTAAGTGAGTTTGAACGTGGTATTATAGTCGGCGCAAGAGCGATGGGACACAGAATCTCCGAGGAAGCGATTAAGTTGGGATTTTCCCCTACGACCATTTCAGTCCCGTAAAAGATCAAATCTCCGATATCGCTACAAGAACGAGGCCAACGACGACTGAAGAGAATCCTTCAACGGGACAGAAGTGCAACCCTTCAGCAGACTGCTGCAGATTTCAATGTTGGGTCACCAACAAGTGTCGGCGTGACGCACCATTCAAGAAAACATCATCTATATGTGCTTTCGGATCCGAATGCTCACTCGTGTGCACTGCACGACATAAAGCTTCACGCCGCGCCTGGGCCTGTCAACGCCGACATTGGACTTTTGCTGTCTGGAAACCGGTTGACTGATCGAGCGAGTTTCGTTTCAAATTGCAGCGAGCGGATGGACGTGTACGGGTATGGGGACAACCTCTTGAATCCATGGAACTTGCGTGTCAGCAGGGGACTGTTCAAGCTGGTGGAGGCTCTGTACTGGTATGGGGCGTGTTCAGTTGGAGTGATATACGTCTAAACACGACTCTGACAGGTGACACATACGTAAGCATCCTGTCTGATCATCTACATCCATTCATGTCCATTGTGCATTCCGACGGACTTGCGCAATTCTAGCAGGAGAATGCGACATTCCATACGTCGAGAATTGCTACAGAGTGGCTCCAGGAACACTCTTCTGAGTTTCAACACTTCCGCTGGGCGCCAAACTCCCCAGACATGAAGTTGTCTTGCATAAGGCGGAATTCCACTCCATTATGTGTAGTATAAGATTCTCAATAGCTGTTGATACAATTTCTTTGAATTTACTCCTCCCTATCTTGTGTAAATTAAATCGGGTGATGCTGAGGGAATTAGATTAGGAAATGAGACACTTAAAGTAGTGAAGGAGTTTTGCTATTTAGGAAGTAAAATAACTGATGATGGTCGAAGTAGGGAGGATATAAAATGTAGACTGGCAATGGCAAGGAAAGCGTTTCTTAAGAAGAGGAATTTGTTAACATCGAGTATATATTTAAGTGTCAGGAAATCATTTCTAAAAGTATTTGTATGGAATGTAGCCATGTATGGAAGTGAAACATGGACGATAAATAGTTTAGACAAGAGAATAGAAGCTTTCGAAATGTGGTGCTACAGAAGAATGCTGAAGATGGATAGATCACGTAACTAATGAGGAGGTATTGAACAGAATTGGGGAGAAGAGGAGTTTGTGGTACAACTTGACAAGAAGCAGGGACCAGATGGTAGGACATGTTCTGAGGCACCAAGGGATCACAAATTTAGCATTAGAGGGCAGCATGGAGGGTAAAAATCGTAGAGGGAGACCAAGAGATGAATACACTAAGCAGATTCAGAAGGATGTAGGTTGCAGTAGGTACTGGGAGATGAAGCAGCTTGCACAGGATAGAGTAGCATGGAGAGCTGCATCAAACCAGTCTCAGGACTGAAGACAACAACAACATCTTGTGTACGCTTATATATTTCCGCAGGAATGGGGACTGTCTCTTACGAAGGCGTAGAGCGAATTTTTCCTTCCTGGCGGATTAAGATTGTGTACTTGACTGGGAATCGAACTTGGGACCTTGACTTTTCCTGGACAGTGCTCTATCAAATGGGAGATTTTTTGAGGGGGGGGGGGGGAGAGGAGGGGTCAGCTCTGGCGATCCTGCGAGAGTCAGAGCCGTGTGTGAGGGGAGGGGGGGGGGGGGCAGAGACGGGGACCACACGCAGCACAGCGAGTCCCGGCCCCCAGGGGACAGCGGTCGCGTGCTCAATGCGTGCCGTTGTTTGTGTCCGCCGCTCCGGGACAACGGAAGCGCAGAGAATGGCACGCATTGTCTCCGTCTCGGCATTTACGACGCCTGCCGCTATTCTCGCGCCCCACGGGGATCCACCTGTTTGACGACGCCCGCCCAGTGTCACGGAGTGCCGGCGGTCCCGTTGCGACGTCAATCACACGGCTCTGTGCTCGCCTGGGTCAACATTCGGACGACACCGTATTCTTCTACTGCGTTTCGCGCTTCTAACTCATGTTGCTAATCCACTTCTGATTGCCTTCCCGTATTCAAGTTCTTTGTATCTCATTAAGATCCTTCTGGGTGTACTGCCGCGTCACCACTGAATAATTAAACTCGAATGAAACAGCAAGTCTACTGTTACCTGTTTATTTGTAACGCGCTTCGAAGGTTTAAACGTCCATCATCAGGTGGATTTATATGTTATATATTATGTTATGAGAGTGTGGTGTGCGTACTGTAAGACCGCCGGTACACACGCTATCAGATTATTTGACTAGTCGCTCTAACGAAGTAGGCGAGTGTCAGCAATATGTCTCGTGGTCTTATCGTGGCGTGTTTATCTTCTGCCGTTAGGTCAGACGATAGAAATGCCACTTGCACGCTTAGAGTAGCATATTGACGGTGACCAACTTTAAACAGAACTTGATTAATTTTTGCACACATTTATTAAAATAATAACAATCATAAACCTTACTTAACTTGATTCTGGATGCTATTTACAATTGACAATCTGAAGTTCCTTTGGTCTTGATACGATAATCTTATTCCCACATATCTCTGATACTTGACAAAGGGTCTATACATTTCTCTTAATTTCTATGTTCAGGAATATGACAATCTTATTAGGCGCAGACTGAAACTTGACTATAGACTAATGCAGACTAATGCACACTGACTAATCGGAGGTCTGTACACTCGTTATAATACCTCAAGCGTTCAGGTATCACTGCGCGAGGGTGATCCGCGAGGAGAAAACGTTCTACGATAGCAGCAATCTCATAGGCTGCGTTACATATTAATACGCGGATCGGCGGAAGCAGAATTTGGTCCGTCTTTAAGACAGCGCCATCTCGTAGAGCGGAGACGGATGAGCGCTGCTGCTGCGGTGTTGTGCTTAGCGGGTGAACTCTAGTGGGAAAGTTGTGTACGCGGAACTATGTACACAACAGAGACAAAGACGCTATTCTGTTCTATTATATTCTTATTATGTGTGGTTGCTCATATTGTTGGCAGCATCATATTTCAGGGGTAAGACAAGGCTGCAACCTGTCGCCGCCGGCCGGAGTGGCTGCACGGTTCTAGGCGCTACAGTCTGGAACCGCGCGACCGCTACAGTAGTAGGTTCTAATCCTGCCTCGGGCATGGATGTGTGTGATGTCCTTAGGTTAGCTAGGTTTAAGTAGTTCTAAGTTCTAGAGAAGTGATGACCTCAGCAGGTAAGTCCTATAGTGCTCAGAGCCATTTGCACCATTTGAACCTGTCGCCACCGTTGTTCATATTATTTATGGATCATATGTTGAAAACAGTAGACTGGCTGGGTGAGATTAAGATATGTCAACACAAAATAATCAGTCCCGCGTACGCGGATGACTTACTTGTGATGGCAGATTCGATTGAAAGTTTGCAAAGTAATATTTCAGAGCTAGATCAGAAATGTAAGGACTATGGTATGAAGATTAGCATCTCCAAAACGAAAGTAATGGCAGTGGGAAAGAGATATAAACGCATTGAGTGCCAAATAGGAGGGACAAAGTTAAAACAGGTGGACGGTTTCAAGTACTTACGATGCATATTCTCACACGATGGCAACATAGTGAAAGAACTGGAAGCGAGGTGTAGCAAAGCTAATGGAGTGAGCGCTGAGCTACGATCTACTCTCTTCTGCAAGAAGGAATTCAGTACCAAGACTAAGTTATCTGTGCACCGTTAAATCTTTCGACCAACTCTGTTGTATGGGAGCGGAAGCTGTGTGGATTCAGGTTACCTTATCAACAAGGTTGAGGTCATGGATATGATGCTAGCTAGGATGATTGCAGGCACTAGTAGATGGGAACAATGGCAGGAGGGTGTGGATTCAGGTTACCTTATCAACAAGGTTGAGGTTACGGATATGATGCTAGCTGGGATGATTGCAGGCACTAGTAGATGTGAACAATGGCAGGAGGGTGTCCACAATGAGGAAATCAAAGAAAAACTGGGAATGAACTCTATAGATGTAGCAGTCAGGGCGAACAGGCTTAGATGGTGGGGTCATGTTACACACATGGGAGAAGTAAGGGTACCCAAGAGAATCATGGGTTCAGCAGTAGAACGTAGGAGGATTCGGGGCAGACCAAGGAGAAGGTACCTGGATTCTGTTAAGAATGATTTTGAAGTAATAGGCTTAACATCAGAAGAGGCACCAATATTAGCACTGAATAGGGAGGACTGTGCTCCAGACTGAGCGCTAAAAGGCATAATCAGTCTTAAATGATGATGATGATGGTGTGTGTGTGTGTGGTCTTCAGTCCACAGTCTGGTCTGATGCAGCCCTCCATGCTATCCTATCCTGTGCAAGCTTCTTCATCTCCCAGTACGTACTGCAACCTACATCCTTCTGAATCTGTTTAGTGCATTCATCTCTTGGCCTCCCTCTACGATTTTTATCCTCCACGCTGCCCTCCAATACTAAATTGGCGATCCCTTGATGCCTCAGAATATGCCCTACGAACCGATCCCTTCTTCTAGTCAAATTGTGCCACAAATTTCTCTTCTCCCCAATTCTATTCAATACCTCCTCATTAGTTATGTGATCTACCCATCTAATCTTCAGCATTCTTCTGTAGCACCACATTTCGAAAGTTTCTATTCTCTTCTTGACTAAACTATTTATCTTCCACGTTTCACTTCCATACATGGCTACACTCCACACAAATACTTTCAGAAACGACTTCCTGACACTTAAATCTGTACTCGATGTTAACAAATTTCTCTTCTTCCGAAACGCTTTCCTTGCCATTGGCAGTCTACATTTTATATCCTCTCCACTTCGACGATCATCAGTTATTTTCCTCCTCCAATAGCAAAACTCATTTACTACTTTAAGCGCCTTATTTCCTAATTTAATTCCCACAGCATCACCCGATTTAATTCGACTACATTATCCACGTTTTGCTTTTGTTGATGTTCATCTTATATCCTCCTTTCAAGACACTGTCCATTCCGTTCAGCTGCTCTTCCAGGTCCTTTGCTGTCTCTGACTGAATTACAATGTCATCGGCAAAACTCAAAATTTTTATTTCTTCTCCGTGGATTTTAATACCTACTCCGAGTTTTTCTTTTGTTTCCTTTACTGCTTGCTCAATATGCAGATTGAATAACATCGGGGATAGGCTACAACCCTGTCTCCCTTCCCATCCACTGCTTCCCGTTAATGCCCCTCGACTCTTATAACTGCCATCTAGTTTCTGTACAAATTGAAGCAGTCTTGCCGGCCGCGGTGGTCTAGCGGTTCTAGGCGCGCAGTCCGGAACCGCGCGACTGCTACGGTCGCAGGTTCGAATCCTGCCTCGGGCATGGGCATGGGTGTGTGTGATGTCTTTAGGTTAGTTAGGTTTAAGTAGTTCTTAGTTCTAGGGGACTGATGACCACAGCAGTTGAGTCCCATAGTGCTCAGAGCCACTTGAAATAGCATTTCACTCCCTCTGTTTTGAAATTCTTATTACAATAGACATTTTGCAGTGATTGCCATCTTCAAGTTATATCAGGTTGTCTTGATATCCATATGGCATTGGTTTTTTAGTTGCTGTCAGTATTCTATATGTTTGTTCCTTTGACGTTAGTGGAGTCATAGTAGATGTTAAACTTTAGGTGGAACAGATATTTCTGAAGTTGTCGAAATATGGAGGTTTATTTGGCAATGACGTTAATTGAGGTTGTATTGACAGTTGAGTCAGTGATGCAATAAGAATATAATCAAACACAGCAGCGTCTTGATTTCATAGCATAATAAGCAATGTCCTTATCTGACATATAAGACGCAGTAGCCCCGGATGCGTACGAAATGTGCATATATATGAGTTGCTACGAAATATGTGTGTTGTCTTAAAACTGTGGGTTCCCCTGTGGCACTGCCGAGTGGACAAAAATGCTAAATATAACTGTAAATGTGAAAATAAAACAATTAAAATAGAAAACCTCCAGCGGTCACAGGCTCCCTTCTCCGTTGTAATATAACACATATAAACTATCACCTTCCGTAAACAAAGATGGTGTCTGGAAACTGCTAGGTGCGTAGAATATATCACCATTGCTTCGCAGTGAACCTTAAAGTATTTTGGAGATCTTCGATGAGCTAATGAATGCATGTGTTAGAGTAAATATTTCAAGTGGTACACAAATCTTTTTCTGGTAATTTTATACGGCTTAAATTTCCTTCTCGTTTGTGTAATGAGGTGGCAGGTTGGAAACATTAAGTGCGATAATTACCCTGCCAACAGTAGCAAAATTATAGGTAAGTAACAATTTTAGCTGGGATGAGACAGAGGATGAATGGAGAGTGACAAAGAGCACAGTGTAGGATACACTCGAGCTGTGGTTTTGTTAAACTTTCATCCTCTTCCTCAAATTTTGAAGTAATACATTGATACCGAATCAAAGATGTACAGACAGACATACACTTAAAAATGCTTAATAATAATAATATTTAAAGTGCTAAAATTCTAAAATATCCGATGTTTCCGCTTTATTACAGCGACCTTACTCATGGCGTACACTAATTTAGCTGATGAGTGGGTGCCTCAATATATTGAGTTTGTTATTCGTTAATGTAGGCTATAGAATCTATACTCCTGTCTTAAACAGCAGATTGCGCCATGTCTCTGATACAACTTTATTAGAAGAACAAATAGGTTTTAGAAAAGGGAGATCGTGCACAGATGGAATTTTTGGTATAAAAACAGCTGATAGAGAAGACGAAAGAAATGACCTGAAGAGACGCACATAACTTTTATAGATTATGAAAAAGCTTTTGCCAAAGTCAGTAGACACTTACTGGGTCAGATTATGCAAAAACGAAGTTTCCCAACACACTTAATTAACTTTATTAAAATTCTTTACAAAGAGACAAAAATTATAATCGAAGACGGCGATAACTTCACTAAACTAATAACAACGATGCGAGCTGTCTCCATGCGCTAATATCTACATAGGTAACCTGTTCGGCGCTTGGAAGCAAAATATCACGAACGGCGTAAAGATCAACAGAGAGTAATGTTGAATAAATGAAAAGCACAATACTGTGTGTGTTCTACAGGATTAATTTCTTTCGTTAATCGGTTTTCGGTTAACAAAGCCATCAATAGACTTTAAATGACTATCGTAGTCAAAGACGTTACAATATTTCTAAACAACATTATAAAATATGTTACTTATCTATACTGAAGTACACAGACACACAGTATCATCTTCGACAGTCATTTAATATCGCATCAGACATTACCCGAGGCACTTTTAACTTTTATATCACTTTCAATTGCAACCATATAACTTATTTGTTCCATAACCAGATACGGTAACGTCACAGAGAACCGAGCGGGACTGCTTTAACGACCACACCCAGCAGCTGCACACTTGCCTGCGCAAAGTGCTTTTCCTTCAAAAATTGCCTCATTTCACCGAATTCGTTACATCAATACGTTTCACTTGTTTTTCTTTCGAAGCCTTTTTTTTTTTTTTAACGAATAGCTGTCTCACTACCCTTCATTGGCTGGGAATGTATTTATTCCAGTCTTATATTAGTCCATCCCCTCTGTCCCCTCTCTCTGTCCATATCCTCCCTTACCCCCTGTCTGCTCATCTCCTCCATCCCCCCACTCTCTTCCTATCTCCTCCTACCCCTCTCTCTGTCCATTTTCTCCTCACCCCTCTCTTTGTCATTCTGTTCCTTCTCCCTCTCTCCAACTCTCCGCTCCCCCCCTCAGCCTTTTTCATCTCCTCCTCATTCCTTTATCTGTCCATCCCCTCCTTTTCTCTCTCCATCTGTCTCCTCCTCTTTTCTTTCTCTGTCCATTTTCTCTTCACCCTCTACCTGTTTATCTTCTCCACCCACTCTCTATCTCTACCCTCCTCCCTCTCTCTCTTTCTCCTCCTCTTTCCTTTCCCTCTCCTCCCCTCTGTCAATTCCTCCTCCTCCTCTCTCTCTCTCTCTGCCTGTACATCTTCTCCCCTTATCTTTGTCCATCTCTTCCTTCCCCCACGCTGTCAATCCCTCTATTCTTCCACCCTTCTCTCTCCTCGTTATGAAGCTCGTTCCAGTAGCAGGGTGGTGGTTCGAACCCCATAGGACTTCTTTCCAAAATGTAATTAATATGTGTACCAAATTTGGCTGAAGTTGCTCCAGAGGTTTACGATGATGCTATTTTGTCGAAAACTGACTTCTAAGCCCATGGCTGTATACAAAATATATGTTGATTCTTACAGAGAAGACAACAGCAACCAGCCACTTTTTACAGTGCTATTTTTTTATTTAAATGGCACCGTTACCGTTTTCGAACCAAAAGGTTCATCTTTAGACGGCTAGTTTACGTTGAGATACATTTTACATTGACTTTCACCTTTTGTTTTCCCAAATGATGAAATTTCCTTGTGGTGATGGTGTTCTATGACAAAAACAAGATGTGTGACAATGTCTTTTTATCTGTAATTGTGGATATGTATTGGTTACTTACGTTGAAACAACGGTAAGTGACCAAAACATCTCCACCAGCATAATTTGTTATCATTTAAAATCGCTGAGAGGCACTATTACTGTTAAAAAGACATTTCACATTTCTTGTTTTGGTTGTAGGACACAACCACCCCAAGGAAATTTCATCATTTGGAAAAACAAAAAGTGAAAACTAATGTAAAAAGTATCTTAACGGGAACTAGTCGTCTGAAAATGAACCTTTTGATTTGAATCCGGTAACTACGCTGTTTAAATAAATAAATAACACTGTAAAAAGTGTCTGGTTGCTATTGTCTTCTCTGTAAGAGTGAACCTATAGGTTTGCGATGAGCTCTTAACCCGTGGCTTTGCCCGCTTACCCGCATGTCAGATACACTTCACCAATATTTAACTCGTTTCACATGTATTTGTACACATATTTCACCTGTAGCTCTAGCGAATTTCACCATGCAGTTTCATTTCCATGCAGCTCAGTGTTTATGATGTCTCATCTTCTGAACTATGTGCTATACAATGATACAATTTTGCAGTTGCAACCAGTGGTATATGTGGCTAATGACTGCGAGATGCTTTGTGATTAGAGGTAAACGTAAAGAAGTGATAAATTAAAACAACGTGCAGGATGCTGCAGTTTTTCACGCAGTTTGTTTACGGTGTCATTGCTCCTGAACTACATGTCGTACAATGATATATTTTTGTAGGTACATTCAACGGCACATGTGAATACTGTTTGCGAAAAGTGTAGCAACCTAGTAATAAAGTTAAACGGCAAATTTGGCACATCTCAGTGTGTGTCGTCATATCTCCTGAACTGAGTCACAAAATAATGTAATTTTCCTGGTATATTCAGTGGTATATGTGAATACTGCATGCAAAATGTGTCGTAAATACAGGAAGTCATAAATTAAAACGTCAAGTTTCAAGCAGCAATTTTACTACATGAACTGCGAAAATGTATTAAGAGATAAACTACTTTTTCCTTTCGTCATTTTATGGGGATCGTCAGCGAGAAAAAGTTTCTCAAAGGTTTGAAATTATGTGTAAAGTTTCTTCTAAGTTTCTAGGTGCTATCACTCTCAAATACTGGATGACTACAGTAGGGTATTCACATTTGTTGGCTATGCTGCTTTTTTAACCCCATCGCTTTAATCGATCCAGTATCTCAGGAGATGTGGAACATACAGTACATATGTACAAACATTCATTTATTTTTTATAATATGTATGCATATTTCAAATTTGAAACGTCAGTTTGACGAAGGATTCCAGTATGTCCAGCTTGGATCTATAATAGCGTATTTATTACTATTTCTTGAAGTTATTCACACCGAGGCCAAATCTGCGCTGGAGTATCTACGTTCCGCCGTAGTGCAAGGGCAAGTTCTCCTATCGAATGAAACTTTTCTACTCTCCATCTGTCATAGTAGAACGGGTAATCTGCATATCTTTTACGACACAAGCAGCCACGGCACTGAGGGTAACTCTGTACTGAAATTAAATTGTGATGTACAGTGTAATAGGTATCCTACACAATCCGTATCTAAATTAATCTACGCCATAAGGAAGGCCGCTGCAAAATGATCGAAACGTCGGACATTTTAGTGTTTTAATACAATACGTATTTTAAAACTGAAGCAGATGTAGAGCCAGAAGGATTACATGAGATTGCCAGCTGCGATATAGCTTTCTCCATAAAGACAGATCGGCCATAGCCTACTTCTCGAAATGAAGGTGAGTAATTTTACTAAGCGTAAAGAAAAGAAAACAGAAACATGAATTTTTGGGAATACAGCCGGTTATCTGAAGAGCGAGGAGGCGAGTCCCCATTCTCTTTCAGCACCTCCACGTCCTAAGGACCAAATACAGGCTGTGCGCCTTCTAAATCAGAACGACGCGGGGCTTTTACACTAAATTTAATAAAAAATAAAAATATAGGGATTAGAGAAAAAAATAATATAACTAGAGCAAGAAACACAGATCAGCTGGATGCTATCACCCCATGCTGCACTGCACTGATATATTGAAAATATTGATTCATTATATGCCTGTAGAGCAAGTAAGGTGTTCTTCTGAGAAAAGTTGCTTCCCCCAAAATAGGAACCGTCCGCTCTTGGGTTTACAGACAGGCTACATAGAGCCATCTCATGTTGTAAAATTTCTCCAAAATGAAAAACCGACATTGTATTGCCTTTCCTCTGGGTTTACAAATGGAGAAACTGGTGTTCTGTCCGTCATATCATCGCAGTACAATTTTAAAAACTGTTGATTTCATTAACTCGCTATGGAGTCCTTTTACAAAGTGCCTGTGATTGGGAGGCTGCTGAAGTGATCTCTCCCCCCCCCCTCCCCCCCGTCTTACAGAGGCATAAGTCTTTTAAACTGAGCACATACAATTTAATGAAAAATATTAAATGATCCCTTGAGTGCAACAGTGTATGTATTCCTGGGAGAAAAATAAAGTGAATTTAGGAAGGACTTTTCCGTGGAAGATAATATTTTTAGCATTCAAAGAATTCTGGAAAAACGACACGGACCCAGCCTAGAAACACAAGTTCCTTTTGTTGACTACGAGAAAGCTCATTAGAAATACACTACGGACAATTATGGAAGAAAGTGGATATCCCATGTATCTTCTAAAGACAAGCAAAAATTTACGTAAGGATTCTAAAAACGTAGACACCTCAAAAACAGGAAACACAGCAGTAAAACAAGCCGTCAGGGGGCGATGTAGCGTGCCCGCTGCACTCTATAACACCTGTACTGAGAATCTTATAATAAAATGGAAGAATGCCATACATGAAGGTATACGACTGAAAAGAGCTATCACATGAACGCGGTGCTACATGCAGGTGATGTAGTCCTACTACAGAATATAGAAACAGAAAGTTTGCGGTGTGTAGATATATAAACTAGTATGACAATGCTACAATCTGAAAACGTCCACCACAAAAATTAAAGTTATCGCTTATTACGGAAAACACCCAGTAAGATCAAAAATATTGTTGTTGAAGACAAGCCTCTGGAATGAGCTTCTAGTTTTAATTTTTTGGGTGCGATATGAGCGTGAATAAAGGTAATGATATAGATAATGATGGACATATGTCAAACTACAAGTAAAATCTTAAAAGAAAGAAAATAATTTACAAACAAGGTTGTACCTTTCTTCCTCTGTGGCAGTAAATCTCGCATTGAAAAAAAGAAAACCAACATCATCAATAATTGGCTGAAATGAGAATTCTAAGAAATGTAAATATGTAGGAATGCAGGAGGCAATAGTGGCACTACGATTTCTCTTAGACAACACATTAAGGAATGGGAAACCTACTTTTATAGCATTTTTAGACTTAGGGAAAGTTTATGACAATGTCTCAGTACACCACCTTCAGGCCTTAATTGATCCTGAGGGGTGAATGCCTCTCGTTTACACGATCCCATAACTGGCCAACATCTATGAAGTGAGTTCTGTAGAATACAGTAAAAGCGATGCTTTGTCCGTATTGGTACATGGTGGCTGGAGACACAACATCGCTTTTACAGTATTCTATGGAAGCCACTTCATAGATGTTGGCCACCGAGATTATTGTGTATAGATTGTAGTTGATCCCATTAGCATCGCTTAAGGCATAAAGTTGGTGTACTGAGTCACCGAAACTGATTCATTTTGTTACGTAAATGAAAGGCTGAAGTCCCGCAGATCGCCGATCACAGGGATCGACATACAAAATTAGAACTGTCAAAGGTTAGTCAAGGAAGAACCTTCCAAGAAATGAGAATATACGAGAAGCATTGGAAATATTTAACTTATAACAAAGAAATAAACAGGAAGAAGTGAAGACAACCTCTTAAACATAGGGATGAAGACAGGCATCTAGTCATTGTCAACAAGTTCAAGCCCTCAGGAAAAAAAGAGTAGTTGGAAGACCGTGAAAGAGATGGTCTTAAAAATATGAAGTCGAAATAAGCTGAAACGTCCCCTTAGAAAAATTGTGCATCACTGTACTTAACCTGACACACAATATTTTTAGCGCAACGCAATCTGACTTTCAATAATCCCTACATAAGAATGGCCCTGACTAACATTAACCTATACCTTTCACAAATCACTTACCGCACCAAAAATCTTCGTTACTCGAACTACTGCAATACAGCGAGCGCCACTACTGCCAGCTAACTAAAAGATTCAAACTACGGAAGTCACTAACTACTGATAGGGATAGTTAGCAAATGAAAGATTTTAATAGAGAACAAACAATGTATTTACCTTAATAGTCATAATATATATAGCAGTACATGACATCCAGTCTTACAAATTTCAAAACTCCGCCATCTCTCTCCCCACATCCACCACTGCTGGCGGCTCAGCTCCAACTGCGCAACGCTACGCGCTGTTAACATCCAGCTGGCCAACACTACAATGGCAGACAATAATGCAAACCAGCCACAGATTGCACACAGCACAGCCAGCGATTTTCATACAGAGAGCTACGTGGCGTTACCAATATAAAAACCTTAACAGCCTACTTCCAAAGCATGTTGCCTTAACATCGACTGAAGAAGAGGAGAAGAAGAAGAAGAAGAAGAAGGTGTGGTGGACGCAGTGGTACCACCACTGCTCGCCCGTAGTTTCACATGAGGAAAACGGTGCTCACATCAGGCAACCATTCGTCGATGGCTGCCAGCCGTTTCTTACATTCTATGGAACAACAGGTAACAGCAGATCCCCATAAGATTTACCGAGCGAGGTGGCGCGGTGGTTAGCACACTGGACTCGCATTCGGGAAGACGACGGTTCAATCCCGTCTCCAGCCATCCTGATTTAGGTTTTCCGTGATTTCCCTAAATCGTTTCAGGCAAATGCCGGGATGGTTCCTTTGAAAGGGCACGGCCGATTTCCTTCCCAGTCCTCCCCTAACCCGAGCTTGCCCTCCGTCTCTAATGACCTCGTTGTCGACGGGACGTTAAACACTAACCACCACCACCCCATAAGATTTCATTCTATTAATAACTCTATCGCAGAACTTTGTACCTGGAAAGGTGACATTTTCTCACATACAGTAAGTCGTCTGCTTTCAGACGACTATTCGCTTGCCTATGAATAATATTAATCCACTACAAAGCGCCCTAAGCAGAAAGTAGTTACTTACCAACAGAAATTCACTGAAGACGCGTAACACAATCAGGTGAAAATGTGTTAAAAATAATAAAACACTAATTTTCAGTTGAAAAAAGTAATTATTATCAGCAGATATACAAGTAATCGTAATCATGGAAGTTTGCTTACCGACAGGAACTCAACATTTTCTTTGAGTGAATTAACCACTGAATAATTAATTATTTGTAATAAATTTTCATCTTCGATGTTAGCGTCGAAAAATTTAAAAGCCTTGTAGTTCTCCAAAAGCTGCATACTTAACGGAAGGAGATGTAATTCTTGACAATGCTGACATGTCCTTGAAATTGGAGTATTAGCTCCGTAAAGTAGTAGTTTTATGGTTTTCTGCCTTATTACGGCAGGTCTTGTCACGGGTTAAGCCTCTTCTATTTTTGTCTGTCCATAGCCAGTCTTTTCATTTCTGAATATTTGCCTCCTTTGACACGATACAGCATTTGATATCTTCTTTTTCCTCTTCCCCGTTTCCCCCCCGAAAGAGGTACGGATTAAATACAAAAACAAAAGGTTGTAACTAGAGGAGGGGTATTATTAGCAACTTATTTCTAAACCAAAAGCAATAATCACGGACAGCCCGCGACGATTATGTGTCTGTTTATAATGATTGTAACTACAAAAGAGTCAAGAACGTACACTGTAACTTAGCGAAGATGTCATGTCGCATGATTCACTGCGTTCCAATACGTATCTAAAGCTACTGCTGCAACGTGCTTTATTCTGAAACCTCTTAATCTACCACATCACAATGAAGAGATTTTGTACTTGAAAACTTCAGGATGAGCCACGACTGTGACAATTTCACTTGCATTGTCCGGCACAGAACCTCACGTCCCATGATCTCTCATTCATCGGGTTTTGCTTTCGCTTTGCTGTCTAATGTTCCTTATTTGTACAGCACAGTACGTAGTGAGCTGTATGACAGTGTTTCATAACGACTTACTGCTAAAGTAACATGGTCTTAGCACAACGGTCAGTGGTGATGCTCAGTGAGCAATCAATAAACATCTTTGACTTTGTCAACTCTTCACAGATTACCGCAGCTCAAATCCTTTCCTACATGCAATGACCCGCGAGTTAAAGTAACACAAATGTAATCAGCATGTTTCACGATGTTTCATTTTTTTTCAAAATTAGCCTTTTGTAAGGATGGTACTTGAGCGAGCAATACAAGGTAAAAACTGTGGGGGAAGACAGATACTGCAATTTATCCAACAAATAAGTGAGGGCGTTGTGCCTAAGTGCTGCTCTGAGGTGAAGAGTTTTGGCATAGGAGTTAATGGCGGGCCGCATATAACCAGTCACAAAACTAATGAAAAAGAAACGTTCTCATAGAAGCAGAAACAAACTCTTATACAGCACTCAGCACAATATTCAATGCGGATATCAATGACATTAGAATGAATTCCTCACGTTCTCGCTGAATGCAAACTGCAATGATATTTCCTGGTAAATGAAAACTATGACTTGGAATCTGTGTGCTGTTTTCAAAATGGTTCAAATGGCTCTAAGCATTATGGGACTTAACATCTGAGGTCATCAGTCCCCTAGACTTAGAACTACTTAAACCTAACTAACCTAAGGACATAAAAAAAACATACATGCCCGAGGCACGATTCGAACCTGCGACCTTAGCAGCAGCGCGGTTCCGGACTGAAGCGCCTAGAACCGCTCAGTCACAACGGCCGGCTTGTGCTGTCTTATTTTAAAACACTCTGCTATATCCAACTATCATAGCAGGCTTTAACCTATACGTTACTTTTTCCCACTCGATGAACATATTCCAAGACTAGAACTTTGTATCCAGAGTTGCATCTTATAGTGTGCGACCGGTATCACTACAATTCTCTCCCTCCTCCTCAACCCCCCTTTTTTGTTTCATTTTCTCGGAGTGTATGTAGGAGAAAGTAACGTACTGACAGACTCTTCTTGGTAAATAAACACTTCGAATTAACCAATAAAATATCTCGGTGGTGCACCGCGCCGCTGAATGACTCTGCCTCGCTTGCTGAAACAATCCGTGACGGAACATAGTAGTTTTCTTTGAAATTCTCTATTTTCTCAATTAATCCTGGCTGGTAACTTCCGCGGTTACTTTTGGCCATCCGACCAACACATCCAGCACGCCGACCTCAGGCCCATCGTTTTCCACTGGCGTGCAGGGCCCGCTCATCGGATCTAGCTGAGATATGCCCGGAGGCCGGGTTCCTTTGTAGGTGATATAAATAGGCAGATCTTCGCGGTTTATCCGTGGACCAGAACTACGGTGGATGCTCGGGACAATTTAGGAACAAAATGGTGCCAGTCACCAGCAGTTTGTACTCTATGTACGCATATATTTCTAGAGAAAAACTTACAAAATGGATCAAAAAAATGGATTGGCAGATTGCAATATTCCAGATATATGGATCCGATTTTTAATCGTGGGCACTCCTCCGGGAATCGTGAAGGCTTGATTTGTTAGGAAGAGGACGTTCTTGAATCTTTGTAAACTACAGTTATTCGTAACACTTGTAAAAAAATGGACAGACGCAGTTAAGGATAACATAATAATGAACATAGTACTTTTTATTATCACTCAGCATGGTGCTGGATTATACGGTACGAGGGGTGTTCAATAACTAATTATCTCATTTCTGAAAGCAGCTTGGTTTTATTCACTATTCCAGTACACCATGTTATTCCTCATTCATTTGGCTATTTTCCAACATAATCTCCGTTCAATGCAACGACCTTAAGCCACTTTACTGGCTGTTGGCGACATCGGAGCCAACGTCTTTCTGCAACCCATCATCCACGTCCGCAACTCGTGGTCTAATGCCTGACGGCATGGTAGTTCAGCGTGTTTGGACAGAGAGCTGGCTGTTCTCTGTAACAAAACAAAACTGAGTAAAGGGCTCAACGATGAACTTCAACGGATATCACGTAACGCATGGACAGACCAAGTGACAAGAACGATAATGAACAAAATGAATTTTAGAAAAGTGTCTAGCGGTGCTGCCTCTCGATCACGAGGTCTGGTGTTCGATTCCCGCTCGGGTCAGGGATTTTTTCCGCCTGGGGACTGGTGTTGTCCTTCTCATTTCATCATGATTAGGGAAAGTGGCGGGACTGGTCAGTGCAAACATTAGGAATTTGTATGAGAGCTGATAACCATGCAGTTGAGCGCCTCACAAACCAAATGTCACCATCATCCATCATCCATCATCCACGTACTGCTTCCCGATGAGTGCATCCTTCATTGGACCAAAGAAGCCGGAATGTGCGAGACTTGGGCTGTAGGGCTGATAAGGTAGAACAGCCCAACGAAGTTTTGTGATCTCGTCTCGGGTGCGCAGACTTGTATGGGGCCAGTTGCGCAGAATGGTGTTTAAATGCGACCCGTCGGTCACCTCTAATAAGAGAGTCCGAACGTCCCAACACTGTAGGAGTCAAAGATGTGCACGGCCGGCTGGCAGGCGTGAGATCGGACAGGTTTGCGCGAGCTTGTTGCGATGATGACAGACCGCTCGCACAACGACTCGCCGTGCTTTTGTTCACTGCCAGGTCTCCGTAAACATTCTGAAAGCACCTATGAATATCTGTGATACTCTATTTTCCGCCAAAAGAAACTCGATGATAGCTCTCTGTTATAACGCGCCACCGTTACAAAGCCATTTTGAAAATTACGTTATACAGCCGCCACCTATCCGAACTTCGTGTAACTATAGGGACTGAAGTGGGAACATTCCACGATGTTCCACAATTTCAGCAGTCTTTCAACAGAAATTCAATAGTATCACTGCAATGTACTATTAACAAACGATATTATCATAGAAAAGGAAATGGCCGATATTGCGAGGCAGTGTCTGAAAGCCTCGTAATTTCAGCTCCTTCACTTTCCATTTAATTAAGTACTATAAATATAAAACACAAATCATTACGCTGTGCTACTCATAGAATACGTCATGAGGTAAGAGAACGGTATATTAATATTCCGATTAACCACAACAGTTACGCATTAAACTCAAAAACCTAAGTCGGCCAATACTACATGGTTCTCCCCCACATTCAGCACATCTGTCTTGTGAAGGAACCGCACTCTTCGAACGCCTGCTGTTTTGCATGAACAGTGATAGAAATTATTTCGACATTTTCAGACATTCACCTTTTCAGCCGAGCGGCTCATCGATCAAGTGCCACGTTAGCAGCTTTGGAAGGGTCCGTTACGCGACAGGTGGGGCGCGCCTGATGGAGTGCGGCGCTCCATCTGAAGGCTATCGAGAGCCGCGGCCCACCTGCTGAGCTGTCCGGCCGCAAGACGGATGTGCCGTCCCCAGGGCCGGTCTGTCACGTTGCCTACGGTAGCGCGCCCCGGCCGTGTACGTACAAGCACACGGCTCCAAACACAGGTACGTCCACATCTGTCTGCCCGCACCTCACATTCAGTCTTCATTAAAAGCCAGTTCACAGACGCAGGCAGATCTGTTTCTTCTTTCAGAGACCAATAACTGTTCTCGTTCTCCTGATGCATTTCGTAACTTCTACTATATCAGCACTATGTCCACAAGTTTATCACTCACTACATCGGCTTCAAGGTTTCTTTTCCATACGCTTGAGAAATAGTAACCCAACGTTCTACATTATTTGTTCACATAAACATTCTGTGTCCTTTTTTCATCTCCATCCAATGTCACTAACCACCATAATTATTCCACTGTATCTTCATAAACATCTTTGCTACCAGTCTTTTCTTCGTAAGTAATGATCGAGCTGCTACCGACCGTCTGCTTTGATCCATGACGCAATCAAAATAGTGGGCACACACCATTATGAAAATCTACTACACTACTGGCCATTAAAATTGCTACACCACGAAGATGACGTGCTACAGACGTGAAATTTAACCGACAGGTAGAAGATGCTGTGATATGCAAATGATTAGCTTTTCAGAGCACTCACTCAAGATTGGTGCCGGTGTCGACACCTCCAACGTGCTGACATAAGGAAAGTTTCCAACCCATTTCCCATACACAAACAGCAGTCGACCGGCGTTTCCTGGTGAAACGTTGTTGTGACGCCTCGTGTAAGGAGGAGAAATGCGTACCATCACGTTTCCGACTTCGATAAAGGTCGGATTGTAGCCTATCGCGACTACGGTTTATCGTGTCGCGACATTGCTGCTCGCGTTGATGGAGATCCAATGACTGTTAGCAGGATATGGAATCGGTGGGTTCAGGAGGGTAATAAGGAACGCCGGGCTGGATCCCAACGGCCTCGTATGACTATCAGTCGAGATGACAGGCATCTTATCCTCATGGCTGTAAGGGATCGTGCAGCCACATCTCGATCCCTGACTCAACAGATGGGGAAGTTTGCAAGACAACAACCATCTGCGCGAACAGTTCGACGACGTTGCAGCATCATGGACTATCAGCTCGGAGACCATGGCTGCGCCGCGCGGGATTAGCCGAGATGTCTCAGGCGCTGCAGTCATGGACTGTGCGGCTGGGAACGGCGGAGGTTCGAGTCCTCCCTCGGGAATAGGTGTTTGTCCTTAGGATAATTTAGGATAAGCAGTGTGTAAGCTTAGGGACTGATAACCTTAGCCTCGTGATGACTGGGTGTTGTGTGCTGTCCTTAGGTGAGTTAGGTTTAAGTAGTTCTAAGTTCTAGGGGACTGATGATCATAGCTGTTAAGTCCCATAGTGCTCAGAGCCATTTTGATAACCTTAGCAGTTGTCCCATAGGATTTCACACACACACACACACACACACACACACACACACACACACACACACACACACGCACCATGGCTGCGGTTAACCTTGACGCTGCATCACAGACAGGAGCACCTGCGATGGTGTACTCAACGACGAACCTGGGTGCACGAATGGGAAAACGTCATATTCTCGGATGAATCCAGGTTCTGTTTACAGTATCATGATGGTCGCATCCGTGTTTGGTGACATCGCGATGAACGCACATTGGAAGCGTGTATTCGTCATCGCCATACTGGCGTATCACCCGGCGTCATGGTATGGGGTGTTATTGGTTACACGTCTCGGCCACCTCTTGTTCGCATTGACGGCACTTTGAACAGTGGACGTTACATTTCAGATGTGTTACGACCCGTGGCTCTACCGTTATTCGATCCCTGCACAACGCTACATTTCAGCAGGATAATGCACTACCGCATGTCTCAGGTCCTCTACGGGCCTTTCTGGATACAGAAAATGTTCGAGTGCTGCCCTGTCCAGCACATTCTCCAGATCTCTCACCAATTGAAAACGTCTGGTCAATGGTGACCGAGCAACTGGATCGTCACTATACTCCAATCACTACTCTTGATGAACAGTGGTGTCGTGTTGACGCTGCATGGGCAGCTGTACCTGTAGACGCCATCCAAGCTCTGTTTGACTCAATGCCCAAGTGTATCAAGTCCGTTATTACGGCCAGAGGTGGGGTTGTTCTGGGTACTGATTTCTCAGGATCTATGCAACCAAATTGCGTGAAAATGTAACCACATGTCAGTCCTAGTATGATATATTTGTTCAATGAATACTCGTTCATCATCTGCATTTTTTCTCGGTGTAGCAATTTTAATGGCCAGTAGTGTATTAACAAAATGTATGATATATTTGTCCAATGAATACTCGTTCATCATCTGCATTATTTCTCGGTGTAGCAATTTTAATGGCCAGTAGTGTATTAACAAAATGTATGATATATTTGTCCAACGAATACTCGTTCATCATCTGCATTTTTTCTCGGTGTAGCAATTTTAATGGCCAGTAGTGTATTAACAAAATGTATGATATATTTGTCCAATGAATACTCGTTCATCATCTGCATTTTTTTCTCGGTGTAGCAATTTTAATGGCCAGTAGTGTATTAACAAAATGTATGATATATTTGTCCAATGAATACTCGTTCATCATCTGCATTTTTTCTCGGTGTAGCAATTTTAATGGCCAGTAATGTATTAACAAAATGTATCATATATTTGTCCAATGAATACTCGTTCATCATCTGCATTTTTTCTCGGTGTAGCAATTTTAATGGCCAGTAGTGTATTAACAAAATACATACCCAAATAATAATTGGTTATGGTCATCAACAGAGCTTAAGTGTCACTTGTAACATAGCCTAGACCTCGGGCAGTGCTACCGGTAAGTCACCACAACACACCTTAGAGTGCGGGCAAACTCACCAGTTCATGTGCAGTCGAGCTGGTGGGGAGGGAACAGTAGTAGCGGCGAGGGCGGCCAGGTGCAGCGCTGTAGCTGAAACCTGCGCACAAACACAAATCTTGTATAATTTTCAAGCAACAGCTAGTGAACCTGCGAACCATCCTATTGACAGATTATGTCACTACGAACAGTAATTCGACAAATATAGATGCATGAAGTCACTTCACACTCCTTCGTATCGAAAAAGAAATGATCGGGTAATTAAACAATGTATATATAAAAACAAGTCCAACCAGTCACTGCGAGAAGGTAATCTCATGAAACAGAAAACTGACCAGGCGCGAGTAGGAATCTCCCTTTTAGAATTCCATACTGTAACATTCTTTTAAAAGTTTATGCTTGTTAATGAATAAACACTTGATCATTCACGACATTCAGAAACATATCGCCACAGTATGCCAATATCGATTCTTTGTTACCGATGAATATGGGGCCTGAAGATGGCTTAATGAATTACCAAAACTGGTAGCGAAAATAAAATAACATCTCAGTTGCATGACTGTTTGCCGAATTTCATTGTTAAATATTTGACCAGTCGCTGTCCCATGTCCACAATGGACCAACAGAGCTGCAGTGATGTCTGTGGTATCGATCCACGTCGCCAACTTTAGCGTGGCAATGAGATGTCTGTACGATACGATAGACAGGATTTCAGATACCTGTTCTGTCATTCTCTTTTTTTGTCATAGATATCGTTAGACGATTGCCACGATGCATTCACAATCATTCCTCACCATCTCTAATGACCTTAGTATCAATGTTCTGGTAAACTATACCACTCCTTTCTTTTTATTTTTTTCTGTTACCTGATCGCTTCATATTTTATCTGCGTACTTCAAAATAACATTTTTCCATCCGATTCGACTAAAAATTTTAAGAATTTTTGGTCTTACGTATATCCAGTATGCGGATTACAATCGTTTTACAATCGCTCAGTGACCACACTGAAGGCAGAAGGTCGAAATACTGCCGAAATCGTTTTACGGCGGGAGACCATTACACGGCACAACCTTTCAGTCATCGCACGAACGCCGATACGGCAGATATTGCGACATATGATAGATGGGTAAAGAACCGCTCAATGTGAACTATATCAGATACCTGTGAGGTTGTACAAAGATTATGCGATATAACTAGTTCTCCGTCTATTAGTAGTTTATCGTAGGTTTTAAAATGTTGTAGTTTTAATTTGTTGTAGTCGAACGAAAACGGTATATGATGTCATAACTTCCACAGGGAGTGACGGCGGCGCTCTTTTCTCAGTTTCTGCGCTTGCTGTGAAGCGGGAGTCTTGAGAACGATTCCATCTTCAAATTTATAACCCTATTAAAACCGTTAATTTTCATACTTGGGTTCCTTATCAAACCTTTATCTACTAATCTGCCTCCCCTACAAACCCTACGAGTCTGTAATACGACTAGCGAAACACCCATTATACTCATGTCACGAAACTCATTATTTTGTAGCTCGATGTGTCAACGAGAGACCTATTAGTAATGATCATTCCAGAACTGAACGACATAGAGTAGAAGAAGCATTTTCAAAATGAAAGCAGAAAAGTAACAGGAGGAGATGGAACTAACACAGAGCTTATAAAATATTGTGGGATGTCTTTGAAACTTAAGATATTGCATTTATACAACACATTCTATTTACAGAAAAAAAACAATTGAAATATCTTTTCTCAAAAAAGGAATGTGGAATGAATGCAAAAACTACAGAGGTTTGTCGGGTCACCGAAAACGTAGAAAACGTTCTGAAGGATACTGGAAAATCTAGGATACCCAAGGCATAGTATTATGTATAAACAATAACAAAGCGCAAAATCTGCTAAAATATCTGATAAATTCCATGTAAATCAGGGGGTTGAACAAGAGAATAACATACGTGTAGACTGTCCATCCGAAGATTCGTCAGGCCTGTTTTCTCTAGTGTTTCGGCAAATATTTGCAATTACGTTTTTGCCTCTTATAGCTGGAGCCAGACCAAACAAATTCTGCTAATCAAGTCTTTCATGCGTGGGTTTATTTCCCATTTCAAACAAAATTATTTTTAAAGGGTAATATTAGGTGCGCATTCGACTGAAGGGTGCGACTTTCATTTTATCGACGTGTATGAACAGGGACAGCGAAACAGGAGGATTAACTAGAACTCCAGCAGTGACTAAACAGCGGTGCTGCATGGTGGTGGCAGTTAGTGCAGGTCATGGCAGTGCTGTCGCTGCTCGATTGCTGGTTGTTCTTCCTGTTTCATCGTCCCAGAACTGCGCTGGTGCGTGGCGTGGCAGTCACTGCGGGCCAAGGCGGTGCTGTCACTATTCTAGTGCTGGTTATTCCTCGTGTTTTTCTGTCCCTGTTACTGTTTTCTTTTCTTTTGGAGTCATCAGTCTTCTGACTCGTTTAATGTGACCCGCCACGAACTCCTCTCCTGCGCCAACCTCCTCATATCAGAGTAGCACTTGCAACCTACGTCCTCAACCATTTGCTGGATGTATTTCAGTCTCCGTCTTTTTCTACAGTTTTGATCTCTACAGCTCCGCCTAGTACCATGGAAGTCATTCCCTGATGTCTTAACAGATGCCCTATCATCCGTCCCTTCTCATTGTCCATCAGTTCGCCTAATTTTAGATATTCGTCTATAGCACCACATTTCAGATGCTTCGATTCTCTTCTGTTCCGGTTTTCTCACAGTACATGTTTGACTACCATACAATTCTATGCTCCAAACATACATTGTCAGAAATTTCTTCCTCAAACTAATCCCTATGTTTGCCATCTTGACAGTGCTAGTTACATTTTGATTTCTGATTTCCTCTTTGCTCCGTCCGTCACTGGTTATTTTGCCGCATAGGTAGTAGAATTCTTTAACTTCGTCTACCCTGTGACCATCAATCTTGATGTTAAGTTTCTCGCTACTGCTACTTCTCATTACTTTCGTCTTTCTTCGATTTACTCTCAATCCCTATTCTGTGCTCATGACACTGTTCTTTCCATTTAACAGATCCGTAATTCTTCTTTACTTTTACTCAGGACAGCAAAGTCATCAGCGAATCGTATCATTAATATAATTTCACCTTGAATGTTAATTCCACTCCTGAACCTTTCTTTTATTTCCATCATTGCTTCTTCGATGTACAGATTGAATAGCAGGGGGGGGGGGGGGGGGGAGATTACATCCCTGTCTTACACCCTTTTCAATCCGAATGCTTCGGTCTTGGTCGCCCCCTCTTCTTATTCCCTCTTGGCTCTTGTGCATATTGCATATTCCCCGTCTCCCCTACAGCTTACACCATATTTTTCGCAGAATTTCGAACATCTTGCACCATTTTACATTGACGAACGCTTTTTTCGTATCGACAGATCCTATGAAAGTGTCTTGATTACAGTATAAATCGCAACGCTAGAATCGCCTCTCTGGTGCCTTTACCTTTCCTAGAACCAAACTGATCGCCATGTAATAGATCCCCTATTTTCTTTTCCATTCTTCTGTATATTATTTTTGTCAGTAACTTGGATGCATGAGCTGTTAAGCACTTGGCAGCTCCTGCAATCTTCGGAACTGTGTGGATGATATTTTTCCGAAAGTCAGGTGGTATGTCGCCAGACTGATACATTCTGCACACCAACGTGAATGGTCGTTTTGTTGCCATTTACCCCAAATGATCTGAGAAATTCTGAAGGAATGTTATCTATGTCTTCTGCCATATTTAGTCTCAAGTCCTCCAAAGCTCTCTTAAATTCTGATTCTAATGCTGGATCACCTTTATCTTCTAAGCCAGCTCCTGTTTCTTCTTGTATCATATCAGACAAATCCTCCCCCTCATAGAGGCCTTCAGTGTACACTTTTCACCTATCCGCTCTGTCCTCCGCATTTAACAGTGCAATTCCCTTTGGACTCCTAATATTAACACCTTTGCTATTAATTTCTCCGAGGTTAATACATGCCGAGAATATGAATATCGCACTAAACTTATTTTATATTATGTTCTTCGTTACAGGAAACAAACTGATCATTTCCTTCGGCATTGGGCGTCGCATGGAAGACGTGAAAGGCAATATTTGTTTGGGCTGATTCCAGCTATACACGGCGGAAAAATCAGAAAATTCACGGTTGACGACTCTCAGGGTGCACTCTGAGAGAGAGAGGGAGAGAGACAGAGAGAGAGAGAGAGAGAAAGAGAGCGACAAAGTGAAAATTTTTTGCTCAGCTATACGAAACACAGACAAATACTTGTTTATTCGCTTATAATCAGTTAATGAAAGAGATGATGAAACCGCTATCCATGAGCTAAGCTTATTGTATCAACAACATAATATGAAGGTCTATACTGATAAGCAGACAGTAATAGCATTTATAGAAGAGAAACACAAACGACAAAAAAATGTGATTTATGACAAGGTGGTACAACAAGTAGAAAGCTTTAACAATCTTGTAAATTAATTAAGTTATCTAGCGCATGAAGATGTGTATAAAGAATGCCTATAAAATTCTAGTCCAAATGAGACACTGTATAAGAAGTAAGGTCAGGAAACGAAAATTAATTTTTAAGAAAGTATAACAGTTATCGTACTTTACTACGGCAATGAGACCAAGACCCTTATCAAATTGCAGATAAATAAGTCTAGCGCATGAAATGAAATTGCTAAGAATTGTAAAGGGATGTATAAAATTAGACAAAACAGAAAATTAAGAACTTAGAAACGAGATTAAAACTTGAGCAACAATCGGTGTAACAGATGAATATGGAGGTGAAGAGAAGGTTCTAGATGAGATATGGAACGAAAATACATTATTTCCAATAAATCATTTTCCAGTTATAGTTTTGTCCATCACTCAAAATTATTATCTGTACTCCTAGTGAAAAGAATTTGAGGATATTTTTGTTATTGTGGGAAAGTAATTTTCGGTGATCAAACCACCCAGTTTTTGAGATTGAGGAGAGGACAAATAATGCAGGAAAGGATAAAAGCTGGCGGTGAAGGGAACAACAGTACACGACTGAACCCTCACATTAAGCTAACAACCCTTATGGCAAATATGAGTTCGCAGACTTGTGTGATAAAAACGAACTCTATTAATGGTAGGACACGGCCATTTAGATATTCTGAAGGGATACCAGTCTCTTCACAGTTTAATGACAATCAAATTGCCATGCCAACAGGAAAGGTGGAAATTTTCAAATTTCTGGTGTTGCAGTAAACAGAGTTGGTCTTCCTTCTTCAAATATGAACCCTAGGCAGCTGTTTTTACACTAGAGTTAAATGTTAACGGATCGGCGTATAATGTACATGATATCTTCAAAGTTATAACAACGCTTTCTTTTAACAAACTTTAACTATGTACGGTTGCAATTATATTTTCTTTAAATGGTTGTAATTGATAGGTTTAACGTAAATTCCTGCCTTTTTCTGTAATGTAGGCCTAAATAAATGTGGTCTGTGTGATCAATAAATGTAACGTAATTGGTTTTCAACACTGCACTTAAAAGCCGGCCGGAGTGGCCGTGCGGTTCTAGGCGCTACAGTCTGGAGCCGAGCGACCGCTACGGTCGCACGTTCGAATCCTCCCTCAGCATGGATGTGTGTGACGTCCTTAGGTTAGTTGGGTTTAAGTAGTTCTAAGTTCTAGGCGCCTGATGACCTCAGAAGTTAAGTCGCATAGTGCTCAGCGCCATTTGAACTGCCCTTAAAAACAAATAAGACTCAAGTAAGGAACTAACACCACAACTTGCAAAAATTAACAGCAAAATTGGCAGAAAATAACATGATAAATGTCAGAGAGTGACACCGAAATTGACAAGAAAGAAGCTCGTGTAAAAAAAATGATTTTTTTCTCTTTCTATTCATGAAATATGCACCGCGAAAAAAGATATAAGAAACGATATCATAAAAGAAAGGATGACCCACGAAGATGGCATGGGCCTAATCCCAGAAAGTGGAATTGATGATTACGATGGTGCTGATAATTATGATGATGAAGACGACGATGGGACAAGAATGTACACTCTAAATATAATTTTTCACGAAAACAGACACGAAACACACGAAATACAATTTTTCACGAAAACACACGCGACCCAGAACCTCCATTTAATGATTGCAAAATAAACTGGACTCGTAATGCTACATTCATCACAAGTAGTATATGTTGTGTTTTATTGACTGTGACAGGTTTTCTTTCCAATTTCGGTGAGAGAAATTGCACTCGCATGTATTTTAACATGTGCATTTGTGGACATTAGAGACAGCTAGTAACATCCACAAACGTGCTTATTAATTAGCATGAGGTGTAAAAGTTTTAATTGTTGTTGTTGTTGTCTTCAGTCCTGAGACTGGTTTGATGCAGCTCTCCATGCTACTCTATCCTTTGCAAGCTGCTTCATCTCCCAGTACCTACTGCAACCTACATCCTTCTGAATCTGCTTAGTGTACTCATCTCTCGGTCTCCCTCTACGATTTTTACCCTCCACGCTGCCCTCCAATGCTAAATTTGTGATCCCTTGATGCCTCAGAACATGTCCTACCAACCGATCCCTTCTTCTAGTCAAGTTGTGCCACAAACTTCTCTTCTCCCCAATCCTATTCAATACCTCCTCATTAGTTACGTGATCTATCCACCTTATCTTCAGTATTCTTCTGTAGCACCACGTTTCGAAAGCTTCTATTCTCTTCTTGTCCAAACTAGTTATCGTCCATGTTTCACTTCCATACATGGCTACACTCCAAACAAATACTTTCGGAAACGACTTCCTGATGCATAAATCTATATTCGATGTTAACAAATTTCTCTTCTTCAGAAACGCTTTCCTTGCCATTGCCAGTCTACATTTTATATCCTCTCTACTTCGACCATCATCAGTTATTTTACTTCCTAAATAGCAAAACTCCTTTACTACTTTAAGTGTCTCATTTCCTAATCTAATTCCCTCAGCATCACCCGATTTAATTTGACTACATTCCATTATCCTCGTTTTGCTTTTGTTAATGTTCATCTTATATCCTTCTTTCAAGACACTGTCCATTCCGTTCAACTGCTCTTCCAAGTCCTTTGCCGTCTCTGACAGAATTACAATGTCATCGGCGAACCTCAAAGTTTTTACTTCGTCTCCATGAATTTTAATACCTACTCCAAATTTTTCTTTTGTTTCCTTTACTGCTTGCTCAATATACAGATTGAATAACATCGGGGAGAGGCTACAACCCTGTCTCACTCCTTTCCCAACCACTGCTTCCCTTTCATGCCCCTCGACTCTTATGACTGCCATCTGGTTTCTGTACAAATTATAAATAGCCTTTCGCTCCCTGTATTTTACCCCTGCCACCTTTAGAATTTGAAAAAGAGTATTCCAGTCAACATTGTCAAAAGCTTTCTCTAAGTCTACAAATGCTAGAAACATAGGTTTGCCTTTTCTTAATCTTTCTTCTAAGATAAGTCGTAAGGTCAGTATTGCCTCACGTGTTCCAACATTTCGACGGAATCCAAACTGATCCTCCCCGAGGTCTGCATCTACCAGTTTTTCCATTCGTCTGTAAAGAATTCGCGTTAGTATCTTGCAGCCGTGGCTTATTAAACTGATAGTTCGGTAATTTTCACATCTGTCAGCACCTGCTTTCTTTGGGATTGGAATTATTATATTCTTCTTGAAGTCTGAGGGTATTTCGCCTGTCTCATACATCTTGCTCACCAGCTGGTAGAGTTTTGTCAGGACTGGTTGTCCCAAGGCCGTCAGTAGTTCTAATGGAATGTTGTCTACTCCGGGGGCCTTGTTTCGACTCAGGTCTTTCAGTGCTCTGTCAAACTCTTCACGCAGTATCGTATCTCCCATTTCGTCTTCATCTACATCCTCTTCCATTTCCATAATATTGTCCTCAAGTAAATCGCCCTTGTATAAACCTTCTATATACTCCTTCCACCTTTCTGCCTTCCCTTCTTTGCTTAGAACTGGGCTGCCATCTGAGCTCTTGATATTCATACACGTGGTTCTCTTCTCTCCAAAGGTCTCTTTAATTTTCCTGTAGGCAGTATCTATCTTACCCCTAGTGAGATAAGCTTCTACATCCTTACATTTGTTCTCTAGCCATCCCTGTTTAGCCATTTTGCACTTCCTGTCGATCTCATTTTTGAAACGTTTGTATTCCTTTTTGCCTGCTTCATTTACTGCTTTTTTATATCTTCTCCTTTCATCAATTAAATTCAATATTTCTTCTGTTACCCAAGGATTTCTAGCAGCCCTCTTCTTTGTACCTATTTTATCCTCTGCTGCCTTCACTACTACATCCCTCAGAGCTACCCATTCTTCTTCTACTGTATTTCTTTCCCCTATTCCTGTCAATTGTTCCCTTATGCTCTCCCTGAAACTCTGTACAACCTCTGGTTCTTTCAGCTTATCCAGGTCCCATCTCCTTATTTTCCCACATTTTTGCAGTTTCTTCAGTTTTGATTTACAGGTCATAACCAATAGATTGTGGTCAGAGTCCACATCTGCCCCTGGAAATGTCTTACAGCTTAAAACCTGGTTCCTAAATCTCTGTCTTACCATTATATAATCTATCTGATACCTTTTAGTATCTCCAGGGTTCTTCCACGTATATAACCTTCTTTCATGATTCTTAAACCAAGTGTTAGCTATGATTAAGTTGTGCTCTGTGCAAAATTCTACTAGGCGGCTTCCTCTTTCATTTCTTAGCCCCAATCCATATTCACCTACTATGTTTCCTTCTCTCCCTTTTCCTACACTCGAATTCCAGTCACCCATTACTATTAAATTTTCGTCTCCCTTCACTTTAGCACCTCAAAAAACATAAATTCCTCTAATTCGTTTTTTGTTTGTTTACGATTTCATGTCTGCAGCACTGGTACACACTGAAAGTACCACGCCGCCGTGGAGAAGCGAAATCAAAATAGTATAGTCCACTAATAAAGTAGAAGCCTTGAGGGACCCATCGGTAGCGACGACCACCGGGTCATTCTCCGTCACTGTATGTGGCATGGTGGGGAGTGAGCTCAGAGCACCGCACTGTCGGCCGTGGTCACTTTCCGCGACCTGGAGCTGCTATTCTGTTAAGCAGTTCCTCAATTGGCATTACGAGGCTGACTGCACCCCATTGCAGTCCTCGCGCAAGGGAAAAGTCCCTGGCAGTAGCCGAAATCGATTCCGGGTCCTCCACATGACACTCAACCGCGCTGACCATTAAACAGCGGAGCGGACGGTGGAATACTGTGTGGTAATTCGATTTTGCCTTTGGAGAGGAACAACGCTGCAACAGTCCATGTTGACTTTGCAAGCTTTAGTAGCCGCTGTTATTGAAGGTAAAACCTTGCAGGGTGTTATAAAAACAGCTCGGTCACGTTCCTTTTCTTCTTCACAATCGATCTTTCGACCCCTCTGCTAGAATCATCTTCTAAATTTTCTGGTGTGCCCTATTAATGGAACCTGACGTTACCTAACAACGTAAAAGACTTTACATTCAATTCCGTGCTGAACTGATGGAATGATACGGCATTTTATGGCGGCAACAATGCACCATCACATGAAACTGTGCCTACGTGGTGCAGACGCTTCTACTGAGTTCAAACAAGTCTCAAAACGAAGAACCTCTTGCATAATATCTCTGCCTGGAGAACGGTGGAATGGCAGAAGTCAAGGCCCTGTTGTTGCTAGACCGGCGTATCACAATGGAATGGACAGTGGAAACAGAGAAAATCTGTCGCGGATCAGTGTTCAACATTTTGCACGACGTTTCGAACATGAGAAAGACGCTGACATCCTTGCAGAAAGGCTGCCGAATATAGCCAACAGTGGAAATGTGGCAGCTATGTCAGTCGAATGTAGATGACGTCTTTGGCGGAGTGACCACCATGGACAAGTGCGGGATGTCCTAGTACCACTCTTAGACAAAGGAACAAGGCAAGCGGTGGTAACTTCTGGAATCACAGCCACCAGAAAATGTGAAGACCCGATCATTATCAACCAAGTACATGTGCTGTTTACGATGTATATAAATGATCTAGTAGAAAGCGTCTGGTGCTCTTTAAGACTATTTGCAGACGATGCAGCTGTCTATACCAAAGTAGCAACGCCAGAAGATGTGAGTACTGTTCGTAAATCACTTCATTGCTGCAGTCCTTACTTCTGAACTGGCAGAAATTGTTCGCCTTCAGGCTGCTAATGCTTTGTGACCAATCACTCTAACAATAATAATAAAACTGTGTGCAGTACTTAGTAGCCCTTATGTAATTACTGCTGTGTCGTGCTGTCAGTTAATTCATTTATCTGTGTCGAAGCGAGTAATGAAGCGATTTCTGGCCTACTGCAGGTACTATCTACAACTTGGAGAAGGCATTTTCTTGAGACATTTAACATTTGTTACATGACAAAGCATAACATACGTGTAATGGGTGGAGTATGTGAGGAACCTATAATCTCCACTAAATTAATGCTATTAATTGCGAAAAAGTGGTTATTGATAACTTATATATCCAGGATTTTAGTAAAAAAATTGTGAGAATATTAATGATCTTTCGAAAATAATTTAGCTTCATGAGTGAAATAGAACAGAATCGCTCAGTTTTTGCCCCTCAGAAAATTTCAAAAATGGTTCAAATGGCTCTAAGCACTATGGGACTAAACACCTGATGTCATCAGTCCTCTAGACTTAGAACTACTTAAACCTAACTAACCTAAGGACACACACATCCATGCCCGAGGCAGGATTCGAACCTGACACGGTAGCACCAGCGCTGTTCCGGACAGAAGCGCCTAGAACCGCAGCGCCCGACCAGAAAATTTCATTTTAGCTCTCAGCGGGTAATTACCCCCAGGTTGGGAATCGCTGTATTAAGGGGGGTAGAACGTCAAACGGGCCGACTTAGAGCAGGAGAGGAACCACACGACATTTTAATTTCCACTGTCTATACTTCTACAAATAAATTCGTAAAACTTTGTCAACACGACCAGGAAGAATTCAGGATTCAAACTCGTAGCAAGTTCAAAAGTATAACAAAATAATTTTTTTACGCTTAATTTCATCATTTTTTCACTTACTTTTGGCTGCATTTGTTGCTATAGGTACACTTTTCTTCACAATTAAGAGAGATTCTTCTATGAATTTTGCACAGCACACAAACCATACTTACAGGTGTATCAAACTCTAGAATTTATTTAATTAACGAGAAAATGAATGAGCTGTTACATTTTAAACTTCATGTTAAGAAAAAACTCAAATTTTATGGTTAATTATCTCAATTTTAGCGCAGTTTTTAATAGATTTGGAAAATTCTAGAGTTTCATACACCTGTAAGTATGGTTTGTATGCTGTGCAAAATTCATGGAAGAATCTCCCTTAGTTATGAAGAAAAGTGCACCTATACCAACGAATGCAACCAATAGTCATTGAAAAATGATGACATTTCATATATTTTGTTATACTTTTGAAGTTCCACAGCTATGAGCGTGAACCCTGAACCCTTCCTGGTCATGCTGACAAAGTTTTATGAATTTATTTGTAAAAGTATAGACAGTGGAAATTAAAATGTCCTGTGGCGCCTCTCTTGCTCCAAGTCCGCCAGTTTGACGTCCCACCACCCTTAAGGGAATAGCGTTCAAGTAGAATTGTAACTCTTACAGTATCTTGCTTGGACGGCACCCTTTCGGTGTCTATAAAATAAATGTCGGTCGTGCCTGAGCGAGGTGACTTGGGCGCGGTGTCACAGTTACGAATTGGCGTCTTTGTGGGCAGGTGAGCTCGATACCTGCCGGAACAGAAGCACCGCCGGCCCAGTAGCTGGAGACACGTCCTCCGCTTTTCGGAAGTACTTTGTCGCCCGCTGGGCAGGCTCGGTGCAGGCCTGAAGGGCTGGTGATTAACGCTCCGGGGCGCCGGGAAGGCGGCGCGGCGAGTCATTTGTCTGGCCCGCAAACAGAACAGTGGCAGGCGGGCGGCCAAAGCGCACGCCGCCAAAATCTCTACTGGCTGCTGGCGTCGTTTACGGGCGCACGCCTCCCCATCCGTACCTGTCCAGCTAAGCCCGCCAACAAGCCGGAGGGCCTCCAGCAAACAGTGACCGGCCCCGCCAAGAGAGACGCAGGCGGCACGCAGATGTATTTATTACTCTCAGCCGGGCGTCCTTTTAGCAAATGGGCGTTTCCTGGAAGTGCACGGGACACCGGTTGCCTTTCAGACTCTGCCCACAGAACCCGTCCTAAACTTGTACTATTAACGTTTACTTAGTCCTCTTTTCAGTTGTCGGCACAAGAAAGAGGAGTTTAAGCAGACACGCCGTGTCTTCCACAACAGCAGGGAGACCATTGTAAAACTAGGCGAAACAGCTGCTGTAACACGCCCCTTCTCTACCTACTTAAATAATTTAACTATTCACTTAAATTTACAAAAACCCGCCGAGTGAAAATATTTCGTTACGCCTGAGCCAGTCTGTGCACTGCATCGTGTCGGTCGCATGCGAGGGCATGGATTCTGTTGGTGAAGAGAAAATAGATTCAAGTGTTCTGGATAGCCGTTCGACTAGGGAACACTTGCATACCCAACAGAAAGATCGTCTTCTGTCACCATCCTACAGTACAGGGCCGAATTATGAATATTACACACTTTCTCCTGCTTAGACATATGGAGCAAATCAGTTGGTTCTCTTTGCATTTGATGTGGTTTACGGAGGGCCTTAGAGGTCTTGGGCAGACACCATGAGTTCATCGGAAGTTCCTTTGAAAACCCCAAAAATGTTTCTTTTACCATTTTTTCGTGTCACTAGCGAACCGCGGATTCCAAGATGGCTATGCACAGTAAATGGCTGAAATTTCGGAAATTTCTGCTTTATATTTCTGACATCCAGATCTCGAACAACTTTGAAAATTTTCTTGGTATCTTCATCCGTTTCCGAGATACAGAGGTCCAAAATTATTAGCTCATGGGCGGTTCTTTATAGGACCCCAAAGCAACCTTTTTTTAAACATTTTTCCTCGCTGAAACCGAATCGAGGATGCCAAAACGGCTGTGCATCTCAAATGGCTAAGATCGCGATATCGCTAACAACCTTGAAAATTTTCGTTGCTATCTCTATCCATTCCCGAGATAAAGAGATTCAAAGTTACCCTATATGTACACCCAAAATACGCAGGGAAAATCGGGTGTCAGGCGAAATCTAAAGAATAAATAACTGCAGTACATTACTCAAATTTTAAATTATACGCTCTAGGCATTTATCTAGATGTCTCATCTTCCCGTTTTTGTCTTTATCTGTTACTGAGAAACACATCAAAAACATGATTTTTGGGTACCAAAACAGGGCCGCAGATTTCGAGACGGCTTTGGTCAACAATTGGTTATAATTTTTACGATGTATTCCTAAGGTTCCGATCGCGTCCACCTTGAAAATTTTCTTTATATATTTATGCATTTCCGAGATAAAGAGGTTCAAAGTTACCCTACGTGTACACGTCAAATGCGCACGTAAAATCCGGAGAGAGGCGAAAGTGTGATGTCCTTAGGTTAGTTAGGTTTAAGTAGTTCTAAGTTCTAGGGGACTGATGGCCATATATGTTAAGTCCCATCGTGCTCAGAGCCATTTTTTTTTTTTTTTAGGCGAAAGTGCTGTTTCTAAAGTTAGATACAAGGATAAATAATCCATAAAAAGTTCAAATGTGTATGATTTCCTAAGGGACCAAACTGCTGAGGTAATCGGTCCCTAGACTTGCACACTACTTAAACTAACTTATGCTAAAACAACACACACACTCATGCCCGAGGGACGACTCGAACCTGCGGCGGCAGAGCCCGCGCAATCCGTGACATGGCGCCTCAAACTACTCGGCCACTCCGTGTGTCACCATTATCATCAACAAGGTTCTGAGAACCTTATGTAGTAGTACTGAGGTGCATGCAGAATTTTTGAGCACGTAAAATCCGATCGAAATGGTAAAGTTAATCTTGTATTATTCCAATTTCGCGTAAGTAAACTATCAAAATTTTACTGTTCAATTATGAGCGACATGCCCTACTGTGGAAAAAAAATAAGGGAACCAGCGAAAAATACTCCTATGTGACCGCAAATGCGCTACCAGTTTCGGAACTTCAGTGCTCCATCTTTAGGCTGTAGCTGATGCTGAGTGGATTAATACCATCCGTATACATGACGCATCAGTGACCAACATCTGGTTTTCGCAGCCTACCTGTACCCGCGGTGTTGTCTCTCCAACCATCAGCTATCACGATTGGAGAAACAATATCGCGGGTACAGGTAGGCTACGAAAACCAGTTACAAATGTTGGCCAATGAAGCATCGTGAATATGGATGGTGTTAACCCCTTCAGAATGAGCTACGGCCTGAAGATGGTGCACTGAAGCACCGAAACTGGTAGTCTCACAACAAATGACATCATAAGGCCTGCTGTAGGTATTTCATCTTTTTACATAAGTGAACGGCCGTAGTCCCCCAGACCTCCATTCACAAGGCTGGACATACAAAGACTTATTTTAAAAGTTTCTGACAGAAAAATGGGGTATCAGCTGCCTCATTCTACCTTCCTAGCACCTTTAAAAATTTTTCCAAAAAGTTTCTCATGTGAGCGTATTCCTGCTCTTCTTATTCTGAGAGAGAAAAGTGGTAGTCGGAAAGGGGCGGAAGAATAATAAGGACTGGTAGATAGTAGGCAGTGGTTGTGGTATAGAATGAGCGAAGTAGACAATGATAGTGTGAGAGAAAGAGAGGGTGACAGTGGCAGTCGAACATCGTAACAGTGACAGAACAGTGCTAGGAAAAGAGTGAAGAAGACAGTGGCAGTGGAGGGTGTAAGTAGGCCGTTTAGGTTTTTATATTGGTAACGCCACGTAGCACTCTGTATGAAAATCACTGGCTGTGCTGTGTGCAGTCTGTGGCTGGTTTGCATTGTTGTTTGCTATTGTAGTGTTGGGCAGCTGGATGTTAACAGCGCGTAGCGTTGCGCAGTTGGAGGTGAGCCACCAGCAGTGGTGGATGTGAGGAGAGATATGACGGAGTTTTAAGAGCGGATGATCTGGACGTGTGTCCATCAGAGACAGTAAATTTGTAAGACTGGATGTCATGAACTGATATATATATTATGACTTTTGAACACTATTAAGGTAAATACATTGTTTGTTCTCTATCAAAATCTTTCATTTGCTAAGTATGCTTATCAGTAGTTAGTCCCTTCAGTAGTAGCATCTTTTATTTAGCTGCCAGTAGTGGCTCTCGTTGTATTGCAGTATTTCGAGTAACGAAGATTTTTGTGAGGTAAGTGATTTGTGAAAGGTATACTTTTGTAGGGATTATTGAAAGTCAGTTTGCGTTGCGCTAAAAATATTGTATGTCACTTTAGTGAATCTCTGAGTACGTTCAGTTTTGCTCAGTTGTTTGAAAATCAAATAATGTAAGAGGTTTATCAGCATAGTAATTCATTAATTTTTCTAAGGGGACGTTTCAAGGGGAATAAAGAGATGGAGAGCCAGTGACAATGAGAGATTTGACACTCAGGAGAAACAGCAGCAATTGGAGGAAGCGAATGAGATAATAGCAGTAAGAGACAGAAAGAACCAGACAGTGTGAGTGAAGACAGTAGTAATTGTACGACAGAGCGAAGAAGACTGGCTGTGACACAGGAGACGCTGATAGTTAGAGTGACTCAAAGAGATAAAGAGTTGGTGAGAATGAGCAAGAGGAAGTGGATGGGTATGAGTGACCTACACCTACAGGGGGTTTGAGCGTGTTACAGTTAGGGATGTTTGTGGGAGAGAGAGAGGTGAGTTGCATGTTGAAAAGAGCGCGAATATGATTACATGCCAAAATTTTTGGGACCACTTTTCCCACTTTTCAGTAAAAGAAACAGGAGCATTTCTCCACCATTATTTATAGGGTAACGTTTTTAATGATGGTTTTCGAATGATAAAAAATCACTATAGTTTATGATTTCTTACCAATCTCTGTCACGGACACGCCTCAGGCTGGTGTGAACAACAGCCTTTAAATTCCTGTGAAAATGCCTTCGACGTAATCATAGGTCGACCACAGCACTTTTGCATCACTGATTTATTTATTTATTTATTTTATACATTTTCTTCAGTAGGACTAAACTGAGCAGCAAATCTCCGTGGTCAGAGAATGAGTCAGTTCAAAATGGTTCAATTGGCTCTGAACACTATGGGACTTAACATCTTAGGTCATCAGTCCCCTAAAACTTAGAACTACTTAAACCTAACTAACCTAAGGACATCACACACATCCATGCCTGAGGCAGGATTCGAACCTGCGACCGTAGCAGTCCCGCAGTTCCGGACTGCAGCGCCTAGAACCGCACTGTCACCGCGGCCGGCAATGAGTCAGTACATGAAGGTAACAAATAAAATAAAATATAGACGAATTCTATGCATATTACTAGCTGCATACAAGCTCATTATGAGAAATAATAATTAAGAAAAAAAATTCGATAAGTTATGCCGTTTCCTAGTTAATTAGCATTGAAATTAGCTAATTAGGCTGTTGCCTGCGAAAACGAAGAGCCCGCTAGTACAATTAGCGTCAGTTGCTCTTATAGCGTAGATGATAGCGCACGAGGCTATTCAGCCTTTGTCTCGCATTCGATCTTTACTACTGACCCATGTCCATTTTTTTTATCACTCTCGTGTTAGGTGTTAGGAAACCAAACGACGAACACACCTGGCAACACCATTTTTGGCGAGTCAATTGAATTTGCCTGGCAACGGCCTCGGAAACTGTACAATGTACCGAACTTTTTCCTTAACAATTATTTCTCAGCACAACCTGCCCTGGAACACCGTTACAAGCTTTTCATACTGTTTCTGAGCACTCTGTTTACTACCATAATCAACACTGTAATACAGGAATTAGTTTAATTTTTTTCCTGGAACTTCCCGACTCTATATAAGAGTGATTCAAAAGGAAATCCTTCAATATAGGCTGGAATATGCGTGGATTACTGCTAAGATTTTTTAGTTACTGTGATAGCCTACTGAAAGGGATGTAGCACAAAAGGGGAGGTGCGGCCCAAATGAAGTTGGATTTCACTGAAAGTTGTTAAATCTCGAGAATAAGCTCAAATTGTTGACAACAAACGACATTAAAGAAAATATGTATCGAGTTACCAATATCAGAATTCCCAGACTTCCGAACAGGGTTTTATGAGATATTCACGAAATTACTAGACATATTTTCGAACTGCCCACTTCTGAGCAAAAAATACCCTTTTTAAATGGGAGGATTTACCTCAGAAAATCATGCCCTTTGTCTTAAGCAAGTGAAATAAGCGAAGAACACCTATTTTCGTGTTGGGTGATCACTTATAGTAGATAGTATTGTGATGATAAATATAGCAACATTCGGTTTTTGTACAACATTCTGAACATGGGTTTTCCATAGCACTTTACCATATATTTGAACACCTAGAAGAATCATATGCCTATTCTGTGTGATCATAATGTCACTTTTTTGAACTGTATGTTATAAACCGTAAAAATTTGTGTTTTATAATGATTTATCGTCAATGTATATCCTAGAAGCCATGAATTTAGGTCATGAACTATAGCATTTTATACATTATATGTATTGCACTCGACATCCTTCAGTACCAAGGTAGTGTCATCAGCAAACCGAATTGTAATCCCAGTCCCGCACCACAATTTTCAACGTCTCAGTTTCAAATAAAGTAAGACCCTTGTGAACTTACATGGCCATTGGTTCATTAAATGAAATACGTTTTCTAGTTTACGACGGCTTGATGGTGAAAGAGTCTCTGCCTTACGGGGTCTCTCCACCTGTCACAGCTCAAACGAATGCCCAGTCGGCAGCGAAGGGATATTTTAAAATCACCTGTAATGTTAGAAGTCACACCATTTTTATATGTAAGACACAGTAGCGGACCCAGCGCTGACCCCTGAGGAACCCTCTCTTAACCGTGACCCAATCAGATCCCATGCCTATTGAAAATCATTATGCTGGAGCTATCCTGAAAGTAACAGAGTTTCTGAAATAAAAAATTAACAGTACTAAAAAAACTAATTTTGTTATATACATTTTAAAGGTATTCTCTTAAACTGTTTCCTACATAATCAATATTCAAATTGAGGTACTTATCGCACGTGGCACAAGTTTTCAGTACCGTTCTGTAGAAATCTGTCGCCTGCGATTGTAAACACCGGTTTATATCGGTTAGCAGTTTGGCGTGGGTATCAAAGCGTTGTGTAGTGAGCTATGTCTTCATTGCTGAGAAGAGGTGGAAGACGCACGGCGCCAAATCCGGATTGTACGGTGGGTGATCAAACACCATCCAAAACCGCGTGGTAGCTCCCGCGTGTTCAAAAAATGGCTCTGAGCACTATGGGACTTAACATCTGTGGTCATCAGTCCCCTAGAACCTAGAACTACTTAAACCTAACTAACCTAAGGACATCACACGCATCCATGCCCGAGGCAGGATTCGAACCTGCGACCGTAGCGGTCACTCGGTTCCAGACTGAAGCATCCAGAACCGCACAACCACACCGGCCGGCCTCTCGCGTGTCATTGGCAGTATGTGGACACGCATGTTGTGAAAAAAAAGGAAGAAAGACAAACGAACTTTCGTACTAAGTTTTTCCCTGACGCTTGTTTTATATCGTTAATCTTAACTTTGTCAGTGTCTGACACTACCGCTCTGAGTTAACCGTTGTGCCACGTTCTAGGAAATCAACGAGAATCACTTCCTTCCAGTCCCAAAACACAGTGGTCATAATGGTTCTTGCTGACAGCGTGTGCAAACACTTTATTTGTTTCTTGGGAAAATTTGTGCGTCCCCGCAGGCTTTTTGTTTCACAACTGACATGCTTCACCCAAGTCTCGTTCCCAATTACGAAATGATCGATAACTATGGTTTGATTACTCTCATAAAATTCGAGGGAGGTGAGTCCTGCAGCCAGTTTCCGGTTTTCTATGGTGTTCCGTCAACATTTTGAGAATCCATATAGCAGAAAATTTGTAGTAACCAAGATTCTCCGACACAATTTCACGCAAAAAACTCGATGGCATTTGGGGAAAATGTTGTGAAAGTTCCGTAATCGTGATCGATGATTTTCTCGAATTTTGACATTGATTCGTCAGTCACAAGGCTTGGCCTACCACTGCAGTCCTCATCGTTAACATCGGTACGACCATTTTTAAAATCAATGCACCACTGCCTCACCCGACATTCACTCATTATTCCTTTCTCGTGCACATCACAAAGATCGCGATAAATTTCAGCTGGTTTGCACTGTTTTGCCAACAAAAACCTAATCACAAAACGTACCTCACAAGCAAGGAATTTTCTGTTGCAGCGCACATTTTAAAAAGTCTCTAGGAAGCAAATAGCAGTGACACAGACCACACGCTGCCACCGCTGGATGCGTACCGAGAATACCCGCCCTCTGCCGCGATAGACCAAAGCGTCTGTTACTTTCTGGATACCCCTCGTATATTTCATTGAGTCAGTGTGCCACATGAAGCCATTGTGGACTCGTTAAAAGAATATCGCCGTATTTTTTGCAAGCATGGGCAAGTTGGCAACACAGGCCACGATTACGGCGACGGTAACGCACCGACGCGATCAGCAGCGACTGCAGCCGCCGACAGCAATTAATAAGGATTATTACTGGCTTTCAGCGGCTGTTACAGGGCTTCCGCAGCTGGCGGACCAGAGTGTTTTTGCGCGCGCGCGACACCTCGCCGCTGTCCATTTGTCAGAAGTCAGCCTGCTCGTCACGAGGGAATGACCGGCGGCACACCAGAGGCCGCTACAAATGCCCGTCCAGCTCGCCCGTGCCCGCCCACGCCTTTGCGGGCGGTGGCCTTCAAACGCGCCGCCGACAGCGACAATTTAGACGCGTCCAGCTGCACAGTAGCCGCCTTACGTTCCGCACTCTGTATCTGCCCTCCAAAGCATGCCTGACGCGGTCCACACACCAAAGGCGGCAGTAACCGCCGCACTGCTGCATCGCCTACTTCCTATTACCACGTTGAGTTGACAAAAGCAGTAGGCTCGCGAATTGTACCCGGTGGTCAAAAAGTCTGTATAAATTTGAAAACGTAATAAACCACGGAATAATGTAGATAGAGAGGTAAAAATTGACACACATGCATAGAATGACATGGGGTTTTACTAGAACAAAAAAAATACAAAGTTCACAAAATGTCCGACAGATGGTGCTGGGCAGCAAAATGTCAGTGATTGCGCATGACAATCGTGTATAAAAGGAGGTGTAATGAGAGAGAGAATCAGATGCGCCAGCAGTCGCAGCATGTTGACGTCACCTGAAAAGGCGCTTTTAGTGAAGCTGTATTATCAGAATGGGGAATGTGCTAGTTCAGCGTTACGATCCTATCGCCATAGGAAGGGAATTCGAAATGGTAAAGGTCCGTTGACAAATGCAGCTGTGGCGAGAATGATTTCGAAGTTCGAAGGAACGGGTTATTTAGACGATAGATCCCGTAGTGGCCGACCGAGCACAGGGCGTAATGCTGCCGAGAGAGTTCATCAAGAAATGGAGACTGTAGCGGTTTCGTCTATGCACGGGGAAGTCAGCACTCGTGTAGTCGCACGTCGCACCGACACTCCATACACTACTGTTTGGTTGACACTTAGGCGCACCCTCAGATGCTATCCGTACAAAATCCATCGGCATCATGAACTGTTACCTGGCGATTTAGTGAAGCGGAGGGC
The DNA here is from genome assembly GCF_023897955.1 of Schistocerca gregaria. NCBI lineage: Eukaryota > Metazoa > Arthropoda > Insecta > Orthoptera > Acrididae > Schistocerca > Schistocerca gregaria. Next base: position 327,265,411 of record NC_064925.1, on the reverse strand, counting down.
ATTTGCGGTGTGGGCGTTTCAAACGATGGCGGAAGATGACGATTGGTTGAGTAACGAGTTGTGGACCGACGAAGCTCATTTCACGCTCCGAGGGTCTGTCAAAGCCCACAACTGCAGATTTTCGGATACGGAAAATCCTAGAACTGTCGTGGAAACACCACTCCACGACGAGAAAGTCATGGTATGGGTTGGATTTGCCACATCTATCGTTATCGGGCCTTTTTTCTTCCAGAAAATGCGTGATTCTGATTATGTATCTGCTACCGTGACGGATGAGAGGTACGCTGATATGTTACAGAATCGCACCATCCCCAGCCTGGCTGATAAACACCTGCTGGAACGTACGATGTTTATGCAGGATGGCGCTCCACCCCATATTGCTAGACGCGTGAAAGATCACTTGCGCTCATCGTTTGGTGATGATGGTGCTCAGCCGCCACTTTCGTCGTGCTTGGTCTCCCAGGTCCCCAGACCTCAGTCCGTGCGATTATTGGGTTTGGGGTTACATGAAGTCGCAAGTGTATCGTGATCGACCGTCATCTCTAGGGATGCTGAAAGACAACATCCGACACCAATAACTCACCATAACTCCGGTCATGCTGTACAGTGCTGTTCACAACATTATTCCTCGACTTCTGCTATTGTTGAGGAATGATGGTGGACATATTGAGCATTTCCTGTATAGAATATTATCTTTGCTTTGTCTTACTTTGTTATGCTAATTATTGCTATTCTGATCAGATAAAGCGCCATCTATCGGACATTTTTTGAACGTTTGTATATTTTAGGTTCTAATAAAACCCCATGTCATTCCAAACATGTGTGTCAATTTGTACCTCTCTATCCACATTATTCCGTGATTTATTCAGTTTTCAAATTTATACTGACTTTTTGATCACCTGGTACATATACAGATGGCAGTCGTCTCTCGTACACAATGTACTCGAGGGTATTTTACTGGCGGAGCTGTCGTTTATACTCAGATAATTCATGTGCATAGGTTTTCGACGTGATTATGGCCGCAAAACGGGAATTAACAGACTTTGTACGCAGAACGGGAATTTCATCTAGACGCGTGGGCATTCAGCTTCGGAAATCGTTAGAGAATCCAACTCTCCGAGATCCACAGTGTCAAGAATGTGCCGAGAATACCGTGGACGTCGCAGTGGCCTTCACTTAACGACCGAGAGAATCGGCGTTTGCGTATGGTTGTCAGTGCTGACAGACAAGCAACACTTCGTAAAATGACCTTAAAAATTTTTTATTTATTTATTTATTTAACCTGGCAAGATTAGGGCCATCAGGCCCTCTCTTACATCTAACCAGGCATTCTACTTATTTTACAGTCATATGTTTTAGTAGGCATGTTAAACTACATCTAATACAAAAAGTGAGATAAACAATTAGAAAGGTACACCTCGAAAAATACATTATTGAAGAGAAAGATTTTAGATAGGAGTGCTGGCAGCAGGGAGTATGAGGGAGACTCATGGTGAAGGGAGGAGAAGAATCGATGCGGGACGTACGATGGACGTATCTGTTACAACAACGCGGCGAAATTCGGCGTTAATGGGCTATGGCAGCAGATGGACGACATGAATGCGTCTGCTAACAGCACGACATCGCCTGCAGCGCTTCTACTGGAATCACAAAACACGTCGGTTGGTCCCAAGACTATTGAAAGACCGTGACGTGGTCACATGAGTCCCGATTTCAGTTGGTATGACCTGATGGTAGGGTTCTAATGTGTGCAGGCCCCACGAAGCCAAGGACCCAAGCTGTCATAAATGCACTGTAAAAGCTGGTGGTGGTCCCATAATGGTGTGGTCTGTGACAGCTTGGGTCCTTGGCTTCGTGGGGCCTGCACACGGGTCAAACAATTGTATAAGCACGTGGTACTGCTCTCACAAAGTATACCCCATGTGGGTTGAACATAAAGAAAAGTTGCTGTATTGAAAAATATTGTCAAGATGAGACGTTATAATCTCACGCACATTCGCATTTAAGATTGATGATCTTAGAGTTACTGATCAACACGTGGTTCCACTTTACTCACAATTTCGATCTAATTTATTTTAATTATCAGAATTATTGTGGAGTTACACTCTTTGTGTAAATCAAGTTGACCACGTGAAGCATATGGTGTAATCATCAAAGTAGCCCTCAGCTATTCTTTTCGGGAAGATTTCACAGAGAGTTAGTATGAATTTAGTATACCAGTGTGTGGTTATTACATGACGGACAGGATTGCGCTACGAACGTAACTTCTTTGGGTGAAAATTGAATCGGTTGGTTGTGGTTAATTTCCTCTTGCATACGTTTCAACGTGCTTTGTGTGTTATTTTATGAATGCAGTGTTGTATGCGATCTCTCAATCTTGGCTCCATGTTTGATGTGTTCCGTAACATTACGAACTCACATTTTCACAGTCCTAAATAAGGCATCAGCTTAGTTATGACTCAAGTTTAATATGCTGAAATTTCAATGATCAATGTTAAAATAAATTTCCAAATATAAACTGATTTATTTATTTTTATTTAAATTCTCTATTATATATATATATATATATATATATATATATATATATCACCGGTTGTCGTATGACCATTAAAAGATTATAATTAATGTTAGTCTGGTTGGGAATTTGGTAAGCTAGACTGGATACCTGGTGAAACAGTTGGTCAGTAATACAAGGTTAACTTCCCCAGACAGCTCACAGCTTTTATCCCACTTTTATGGTCATGAATATCAGTACCGCTTACACCACAAATTAATGCAAAAACATTACAAATTGTGTTAATGGAAATTCCTTGTCATTCTTTATTTTTACTTTATGCAGTCAGATTGCGTGCTACTAGTCAGGGCCAACCGGTTAAGAGACTTCGTAACCGGTCACACAGCTACTAAAATTATTGCATTTATTCATTAATCTTAGTCCATTCTTTTTAATTAACCCCCCCCCCCGTGCAATGTCCCCAAGGAGGATGGAATTTTTATGGGTAACAATGCGCCATTTCACCGGGCCACAATTGTTCGCGACTAGTTTGAAGAACATTCTGATCAATTCGAGCGAATAATTTGGCCACCCATGGAAATTTATGGGATACATTCGTGAGATCAGTTCGTGCACAAAATCCGGGGAACTGACAACACTTTCTCAATTACGGTCGGTTACAGAGAACAACATGCCTCAGTATTTCAGAGGGGCTTCCAACGACTTGTTGCGTCCACACCACGTCGAGTTCTTGCACTAAGTCGAGCAAAAGAAGATCCGGCACGATGTTAAGGTGAACCCCATGACTTTTGGACATTTGCATCCGTAGTTGAAGCCTAAACAACACAAGGCGGATTCTTTATACTGGGCGACTATGTGATGATGTTGCTATAATGATGAAGATGGGGAAGTGTTTCGATCTGAGGAAAGGAACACTGTTCCAGATGCGGTTGAGTTGATACTTATAAGCGAAAATTCTTCTGATATATCTGACAGTGGATCACTTCTACTGCAAGCTCTATGAGTTCCATATTTTGAGAGGTTCAAGGCAAAAACGTCCAGTAGCCGTGGGCTCTAAAGAGCGATGTCTACTTGAACATAACTGCTGTTGTCAAACACACCTACTGAACAAATGTTCATAGCGCGTGAGGTATCCGTTTTAGAGCCCTTATTTACTAGACAATTGTTCTTCTTGTATGGGACACATAGTCTCAGAAACTAAATAAAAATGTTTCCGTTCCCCGATTCCAGACTAGATTTTCGGGAGGTATTCCATGGATGTAAGACAACTAATGGAACTGCTATTTTACTCACACATATTCCCAACTGGTAAGCCCCTCCCTCAACACCAGTTCACTGAGAACATGGGATGTGGCTGAAAGTATCGAAGATTTACAATGGGGCGAAATCACAAACAGGCCGCCCTATCTTCGGATAGGAACATGCAATTTTTTTTAAAAAAAAGCAAAAGAAATAGAAATTCTGATAAGTGTGTACAGCATACATAGATACTGGTGTGGTCTGGGAGGGTAAGTGAAAAGGAAGAAAAAGGTATAAGCTGCAGCCAACACCACTCTTCTCCAAAAGCCTTGGTCCTATTGGGGTTTGTTCACCCTTACGTTCCGCCGACCTGTAAAAACATGGCCTCTAAAATTCATACCTTAAGAGCTGCGAGCACTTGGTCATCATCGATACTTTGAAACAGGTCTCGTCTTCTGCTAGGTCTTTGCTTTCCGTGACCAATCGAAACTGTCCAGTAAACATGTGGTCTAAAATCCATACTTCAAGAGCTGTTAGCACTTGTTCATCTTTGCTAGTCTGAAACACATCTCTTCTACGGGAATAGTTCTCTTAGCTCTTAAAGTATGTGTTTTAGAGCCCACGTTTACTATATATTTTTCCTTGTTTTGGTGTAAGAAACCTGTCCATAATGCTTGTCGAAGATTTTTGAGACACTCTGTACATTACTGTAACGCTTTGGATTCCTTCAATACAGCTCCATGTTTCTGAAAAGCAATGAAGGAATGTGAGGGTTTAACGTCGATCCGACAGCGGGGTCATTAGAGGTGGAGTATGTCCTTGTTAAGGAGGAGGAAGGAAATCAGCCGTGCTCTTTCAAAGGAACGACGATGGCATTACCGTGGAACGATTAGGGAAATCAGAGAAAACCTAAAAGTGGAATGGCCTGAGGTGGATTTGAAATACGTTCTTTTGAATAAGAGTCCAGAGTGCTTACCACTGCGTCACCTCGTTCGGTCATATCTTCTGAGAGACATATTGAACATGTGAAAAGTAAGTAAACCAAGAAGAAATACATTTTACAGGGAAATGTGCGAACTAGCTTCGTTTTGCTGATGATACAATACAGTTTGTCTCTTGTGCAGATACACTTAAAAAACTAATAGGGTAACTTAAATAAAGCAAATCTGAAAAGTGGCCTGAAAATCAATTCCTATAAGAGGGAAAAAAAATTAATTACCTATTCAACAGACAGTATTACGAATTAACAATGAAGGCAAATAACCACTTGCTGCGTTTTTGTAGTTAGGGGCTGACGAAGACGGGATGATGAAGACGGGGGTATGGACAGCAATAAAAATTGCTTCCAGTGCTTAATGAGTACCGATTTGTCTGAAATGGAAAGTTTATCAGTGCATGTTTTTTAGAATTATGATATGAGGGATAGACTTCAATCCGTGAACCGTTCAAAAGCTGGTGGTTAGAAACTAAGCTTCTAGTGTGTCTAACAAAGTAATATCATAATTAGTGTGTATTACCTGATTTGACTTATGGTAGTGAAAGATGGACTTTTGATACGAAAACTTTTCAAAGTTTGTGGGTTTTTAGCAAGTAACGGGGACATGCATGATCGGCAATACTGGAAGAGACAGGAAGGTAAACAAATACGAAAACCATATAACCAACTGGAGGAGAATTTATTTATTATAGGACACAATTAACTTTTAGGAAGGAAAGAGTAACGTTACATACTGTATGTAGCGTTTATGACGAATCTGATTTTGACTGGAGAAGAACTACGAGGTGCATTCAAGTTCTAAGGCCTCCGATTTTTTTCTCCGGACTGGAAAGAGATAGAAACATGCGCATTGTTTTAAAATGAGGCCTCGTTCATTGTCAATACGTCTCAGAGATGGCACCACCGTACGGCAGATGGAATTTTACCGCCAGCGGCGAGAATGAGAACTGTTTTAAATACTTAAAATGGCGACATTTTCCTTACTTGAACAGCGTGCAATCATTCGTTTTCTGAATTTGCGTGGTGTGAAACCAATTGAAATTCATCGAAAGTTGAAGGAGACATGTGGTGATGGAGTTATGGATGTGTCGAAAGTGCGTTCGTGGGTGCGACAGTTTAATGAAGGCAGAACATCGTGTGACAACAAACCGAAACAACCTCGGGCTCGCACAAGCCGGTCTGACGACATGATCGAGAAAGTGGAGAGAATTGTTTTGGGGGATTGCCGAATGACTGTTGAACAGATCGCCTCCAGAGTTGGCATTTCTGTGGGTTCTGTGCACACAATCCTGCATGACGACCTGAAAATGCGAAAAGTGTTATCCAGGTGGGTGCCACGAATGCTGACGGACGACCACATGCCTGTCCGTGTGGCATGTTGCCAAGCAATGTTGACGCGCAACGACAGCATGAAAGGGACTTTCTTTTTGTCGGTTGTGACAATGGATGAGACGTGGATGCCATTTTTCAATCCAGAAACAAAGCGCCAGTCAGCTCAATGGAAGCACACAGATTCACCGCCACCAAAAAATTTTCGCGTAACCGCCAGTGATGAAAAAATGATGGTGTCCATGTTCTGGGACAACGAGGGCGTAATCCTTACCCATTGCGTTCCAAAGGGCACTGCGGTAACAGGTGCATCCTACGAAAATGTTTTGAAGAACAAATTTCTTCCTGCACTGCAACAAAAACGTCCGGGAAGGGCTGCGCGTGTGCTGCTTCACCAAGACAATGCACCCGCACAACAGTTTCTTCGTGATAACAACTTTGAAGTGATTCCTCATGGTCCCTACTCACCTGATCTGGCTCCTAGTGACTTTTGGCTTTTTCCAACAATGAAAGACACTCTCCGTGGCCGCACATTCACCAGCCGTGCTACTATTGCATCAGCGATTTTCCAGTGGTCAAAACAGACTCCTAAAGAAGCCTTCGCCGCTGCCATGGAATCACGGAGTCAGCGTTGTGAAAAATGTGTACGTCTGCAGGGCGATTACGTCGAGAAGTAACGCCAGTGTCATCGATTTCGGGTGAGTAGTTAATTAGAAAAGAAATCGGAGGCCTTAGAACTTGAATGCACCTCGTACAACAGGTGCTCTATAGCGTTCAGTTCAGGGACCACTCTTGTCCTTAGCGTACGTAAATGTCTTTTCATTTTACGCTGATAAAGGAGAAATAGGTCTCACTGATGATGATGATGTAAGTATTATATAGATCCCAACGAAGCTGCAACAGCATAAAGTGCTGCTATAACTAAGAGAGCTCAGATTTATTTTTCTTCTTGATTTCCTGCTCCTGTGGCTGCTACAGTCAAAGATATTATTAGTTGGTTCTCTGTTAGTAGTCCGTCATTTAACTTATAAAAGAACGCATTCGATTCAGCTGTCTACGCGGGAAAATGTATTGTCAACAACAGTACAGTGGAGGGTGGGGGTGGGGGGGGGGGGGGGGGGAGAGAATTTGAACTGGAAATCTTATATTACTGTTCTCAAATGATTAAGTGCAGCATCATTTGCTTTATGTGTAATTGCTAGTTTCGATGTTGAAAGCAATTAATGTACTTCCATTCATAGATATCATATGGAATGATTATCTGGGTCAGTTCCACAGAAAGTCACGACGTATTCACTGCACAATAACATGCTGCATGTATAATTCATGGTGTTCATCCGCGAACTTCATGCACGCAAGCATTTAAAAATTAGGCACACTGTCGTCAGCTTCACAATAAATTACTCTCTCATGAAGTATATTTTGAATAGTCCTGCCCAGTTCGAAAGTAATAGTAGCGTTCATAAATATAGCAGTACAAACAAAAATAGCCCCCACAGTCCACATCCTAACCTTACTATTACACAAAAAGGAGAAAATTATGCAGCCATAAAAATATTTGACTCTCTCCCTTGAGAATTAAGGGTGCTGACAGATTAGATATAAAACAGGGGGAACGGAATTTTTTATTGTTTTAAAAGAATTTCGTGTTGCAAGATACATGCGAAAGGTAATTATTTTCAATCTTGTCTATTTTCATTATCGTACAGTACTTCCATTCCCTTCTAAAATTTACCCTTGTGGGTACGTGGCGCCTACTGCACGAAAAAAGTCTATAAATGGAATATTATTATTTTTGGGAAAAATTGTAATGTTTTGCAGTGTATTTTTGAGCCACAAACACTTGAGCAGTTGGTCGAACAGTCCACATGTGTACCATGGGCTAGTGGCCGCTGGACAATACTGACCAGCAGTACACCCGAGGACTGTTCGATCAACACATACGCCGAGGGAAACTGAAGAATCACTTAAGCAATTGTTTGATACTGTAATTCATTTTCTTCATTTAGACATTCAGAATGTGACGCTATAGGACAGTCTAATACAAACCTTCCCAGTTTCTCTGCGATTGCGCTTAAAATAATTAATTCATAATAATTTTGTTTTAGAAAATTAGAAAACGATTCTGACACAAAATTCACATATTTCGAAACAAAATTTACCGACATATCCATCACTGAATTCGAAAATGAATGTGTGTTTTGTCAATGGTATCAACTACTTAAAGACAAGCAGGCCATAGGAACAACAGCAAACGTTGTTATTTTTGTTTTTTCTAAGGAATAAATACATAATAATGCCTAGTGATGTCGCGGCTGTAGAAAGAAGGTGTATTTGTTCGTCTTAGAAGCGAAATCTTTTCGTGATAAACGAATTTTGTTTAGTGTCTAGACAAAAAATACTCGAAAGTAAATGGTCGAGAGTGCTGAACTATTTAGTTTTAAACCATTTTTTGTGTTAAGTGTCTGAGTGCTACAACTTTTTTCACAGTACTTCCGAGAATAGCAAATAATATTAGTGGAAATAACAAGAATGAGGAAAACAGGTTGCTCGTAATTCCCTACAAGGAAGATCCACTGAAGGAAATATTTCAGAGAATTAAGAGATGAAGAAGGCTTGGCACACTGGACGACATTACGAGGGAAAAATTTTTGGGTGCAGGCAACGGATAAACTACGTAACACAAAACGATGGCTGTGGTTGGTATACATCGATGAAAATCACAATAGGAAGGAGTAAAGGTGGAAGTCGTTCCCTAAAATGTCAACTTTCAAATAATACATTCTTTTTCGAGTTCTGAGTTGCAAGAACGAGTATGTTGCAGTGACGTTCTGTATGAGTTTTTTCGATTGCTTAATGTATTATAGTCTTTGACCAGTCGAGTGTTGGCATATCTGGTAGCCTACACTTTGGAGGCAGTAGGTACGGTCAGTCACAGACCTGCGTGTGCCGTGTAGCGTGTCTGTCATTCCCGTTGAAAAAGGGAGAAGCACTCTCATTGTGTTTCGGATTCTGTTCTCGGTTTCCTCTCGCCTTGTCACATCACTTCCACGTGCTGTGTTCTGGCCGACTGGAGTTGCAGCTTGCTGGAGTATCTGGACTGACGTTCCTTTCGCACGCCAGTCCGCGGGCTACGAGCTATTGAAAGTATGCTGAGCCGGCGGCATGCGTTTCGCAGCCTGATATAATATGTGTATCATATCCTGAAACATGCCTTCGAGTATGTTCAGACTTAACTTCTGTTTCTTAGTGAGGCAGATCGTGGTCAATGCACGTGGTTTTTCACTCGTTCATTCACAGGGCATGTGTACTATCTACAACACATTCCCGTTAATTTTTTCAATTTTTCACACATTTGGCCTTGTATACGATATGGTCCAGGATAAGAATTATGTTACGGGTGTCATAACTTTGAAATGAGTCTTAATAATTAGAATTTAATTAAAATATCTACGATTTTATCCCTCGCCTGTCACTTATGGAAATTCGTGTTAAAATTCCACACGTATTTCTGGTTTTTACTCTCGAATCTGTAAGTAATCTGAGGTTGCACTCTGCTGAAGAAAGTGCCTTCATCCACAATGTTAATCAAGCGAAGTAAAAGTGTGATCAGCAGAAGCGTTATTCAATTCTTTACATGCCTTCACTGATCAGAAAGTATGTAGTACTACTGTGACTCCAAGACCACTTGCTGTTTACCAAAGGATGTTCGACGAAATTATTACACCTCATGTTCTTGTGTGGCCAGGTAGCAAGGTGTCAGACAGTGGTTCACATCCTCATAGCACCTGATGTACCTACAATAAGATCAATTACACGTTCACCGAATATTATTATGGACCTTCTAGAAGAAAATGGGATCTTTAATTCATTCAAAAGTTCATGTAGGCCATTTCTTCCGTTGCGCAATGTAAGCCTGCCCTACTCTTGAATAGACCAGAGATCGTTGTAGATTATTGTCTGGAAAGAACCACTGAGGGGATAAGAAGGGTAGGGGTGGGGGTGAAAAAGAAGCGTAGCTCAATAGGCGCAAATAGCCGGACGATATTTATCCAGTATTTGAGAATGAAAGCAGTTACTGACTTGCAACAAACCTAACACACAAATTCAAACCCTTATGAGACTTTTTCTCGCTGACAACCCCCCACAAAATGACCCTTACTACATTGTCGTCTTTCATGCACTAAAATTTCCACATCAGGCTTGTTGTTTTAATTTGCTTCTTCTTTACTAATACCACTTTTCGCAAGACTTTTGCAGATGGTATTCACATACACCACTACATGTACCTGCAAATATATACCGTTGTACGACACATGGTTCAGAATGTGTGACGTAATAGCCACTGAGATGGATGAAACACTGCCGCATCCTTCACAGTGTTTTAATTTATTAGTTGTTCACTACTAATCACATTTCGTAGACGATGATGATGGGTTTGTTGGGCGCTCAATTGCGCGGTTATCAGCACCCGTACAAATTCCCAACCTTCGCTCAGTCCAAAATCGCCCCTGTCATGAATGCCGACGAAATGATGAGGACAATACACACACTCAGTCATCTCCAGGAAGGTGAGACTCCCTGACTCCGCCGGGAATCGAACCCGGGACCCTGTGCTCGGCAAGCGAGAACTTAACCGTGAGACCACGAGCTGTGGATGCATTTCGTAGACAATCTCCACATATATCACTGTATGTATCTTCGAAATTGTATCACTGTACGACACATATTTCACGAGGTGTGGCGTCATAAACATTGAGGTGCGCGAAAGCAGAATTGCAGAGGGAAATTCGAAATAGGCTAGAGATACAGGTGAGACGTGTGTACAAATATGCGCGAAATAAATTTATGTGGAATTTAGGTGACATGTGCACATGCGGGCAGAGTCGCAGGGAAAAAAGGCTACTTCTGAACTGAATCCATTTCAACCAAGTTAGTACACATATGATTATCATGAGAGAATACTGCGGGTGTAAGAACCAGCAACCTGTTACTGGGATGGGGTTGATAAAGTGGAAAGGTGGGAGGAAGAGGTTGACGGACAGAGAGGTAGGAGGAGGTGATGGGCAGAGAGAGAGGAGGGGAAAACGGGCAGAGGGGAAAGCAGCAGATAGGAGAGGGGAGGAGATGGACAGAGAGAGGAGGCGAAGCAAATGGACAAAGAGGAATGGAGCGGATGGACAGAGGGAGAAGGGGGGAGGGAAGCTGATGGACAGAGAGGGGTGTGGAGAGGAGCTGGGAAGAGGGAGGGGGAAGGAAGAGATGGGCTAATAGAACTGGTATAATTATAATGCTGAGCAAGCAAGGAACAAAATAAAAGTTCGGAGTAGGTATTAAAATCCATGGAGAAGAAATAAAAACTTTGAGGTTCGCCGATGACATTGTAATTCTGTCAGAGACAGCAAAGGACTTGGAAGAGCAGTTGAAGGGAATGGAGAGTGTCTTGAAAGGAGGGTATAAGATGAACATCAACAAAAGCAAATCGAGGATAATGGAATGTAGCCGAATTAAATCGGGTGATGCTGAGGGAATTAGGTTAGGAAATGAGACACTTAAAGTAGTAAAGGAGTTTTGCTATTTGGGGAGCATAATAACTGATGATGGTCGAAGTAGAGAGGATATAAGATGTAGACTGGCAATGGCAAGGAAAGCGTTTCTGAAGAAGAGAAATTTGTAGTCGTTTCTGAAAGTATTTGTATGGAGTGTAGCCATGTATGGAAGTGAAACATGGGCGATAAATAGTTTAGACAAGAAGAGAATAGAAGCTTTCGAAATGTGGTGCTACAGAAGAATGCTGAAGATTAGATGGGTAGATCACATAACTAATGAGGAGGTATTGAATAGGATTGGGGACAAGAAGATCTTATGGCACACCTTGACTAGAAGAAGGGATCGGTTGGTAGGACATGTTCTGAGGCATCAAGGGATCACCAATTTGGTACTGGAGGGCAGCGTGGAGGGTAAAAATCGTAGAGGGAGACCAAGAGATGAATACACTAAACAGATTCAGAAGGATGTAGGCTGCAGTAGATACTGGGACATGAAGAAGCTTGCACAGGATAGAGTAGCATGGAGAGCTGCATCAAACCAGTCTCAGGACTGAAGACCACAATAACAACAACAACAATTATAATGCGGGGCAATATCAGGTACACAGTTTTAATACGATTGCATACATGTACGGGACATTGTTCTGGAGTAACCACAAGCGCCGGAACGAAGAAGAACTCAAGACCAGAGACGGTCGTGAGGCGACGTCAGCCAGTGACCGCCCCGCGCCAATAGCATCCTTTGCAAGAAATGTATATAAGCGACGCGCGTACCAGCCTCGGCCGGACATTAGTGGGAAGTATTCGCGGAGTACTACCACGGCTTAGCAGAGAGTGCTATGAGAACAGTTCGTAGTGATCCACAAACTGTGTGACAGACTTGCCTCAACATGACATATATCACCGGGCTCTGATTTCTATTGACTGTCGCCCACCGCTTGCGACACCTGTTCTAAATCCAAAGTTAAGTATTGTCGATCTGCTTTACTGAACTAAAACTACTAATGTTATTTGCTTGAATTGTTGTATAGCATTCCGAGAACACAGCATCCTTTAAGGAACCCTGTAAGAGACAGGTGGGCAAGACCCAAAAGACATTGTATTGAACTCACGTACTGTCGTGTACTTCAGTTACAAAGAAAAGTAGGAGGCTTATATTAAGAGTTAAATCAAAGTGTGGCAACACTGACGTAGCTACAAAATGAGCTAGAATGCCTCGTGGGAAGGCCGCGTACATATTATGATAGCTCCCGTCTGGTTCGATGATCGAAGTGGAGATTGCGATGCTTCCGGTTTACATCTCGTAACAGAGAAGGAGGGTGCGTGTGGGGTGCTCCCGCTCTGTGCCGCGACACAGAGGTGAGTTTGTCCACACTCAAAGGCCCCACACAACAGTGGCCCGCCTAGCGCCTGTTTGTCCCGGCAGCGGCGCGGGCGGACGTGTCCTTTGAGGGGCCGCCAACAGCCGTAACAAATTCCCGGCTGCGGCAGCCGACCGACGTCAAAGCGGCGCCCGCCGGAAGCTCCAGGGTACAGCCCTTGTGCGGCCGGAGCCGCAGAAAAATCACCCGCCCGGAAATTTCGCTGACCTGCGTGCAGCATTAGCGACGGAATCGTGACTTCTATTGTTTGGCCGCAGGTAACGCAGACGTCACCTGACCCGCTCACCGAGTGTCTGACTTTTGGTCGACACCACCGAGCGAAGCGTAGCACTGTGTTCGGCCCCCCACTGTTTAGGTTTACAGTATCAAATGGTTTCTCGGAGATTTCTACCAGACACAAATTTACGTAAAGTGTCATTTTCAAGCTACAATCGCAGTACTACAGAAATACTCAAACCCCGTGCCTTGTTGGTATAAAGCAATTTAAAGCAGCGTTAACTGTTAATCGGTAATGACTTTCGCTAAAATATTAAAATTTTCTTCAGTCCACTTCACTGGTCTCTGAAAAAACTTTTCATGTTTTTGACGTAGGAACGGTCAATTACGGGTCAATATGGCTTTAAACTGTTTTACCTCAAGGAGCCAAATGTGTGAATAGTAGCGCTGTATCAAAAATCTCTTCATATTTTTATGTCTTCAAACAAGTATTTGAAGTTTAAGTTGTTGTTGTTGTTGTGGTGGTCGTCTGTCCTGAGACTGGTTTGATGCAGCTCTCCGTGCTACTCTATCCTGTGCAAGCTTCTTCATCTCCCAATACTTACTGCAACCTACATCCTTCTGAATCGGCTTAGTGTATTCATCTCTTTCCCTTCTTCTTGTCGTGTTACAAACTCCTCTTCTTCCCAATTCAATACCTCCTCATTAGTTATGTGATCTACCCATCTAATCTTCAGCATTCTTCTGTAGCACCACATTTCGAAAGCTTCTATTCTCTTCTTGTCCAAACTATTTATCGTCCATGTTTAAGTTCCATACGTGGCTACACTCTATAAAAGTACTTTCAGAAACGACTTCCTGACACTTGATGTTAACAAATTTCTCTTCTTCAGAAACGCATTCCTAACCATTGCCAGTCTACATTTTATATCCTCTCTACTTCGATCATAATCAGTTATTTTGCTCCCCAAATAGCAAAACTCATTTACTACTTTAAGCGTCTCATATTCTAATCTAATTCCCTCAGCATCACGCGACTTAATTCGACTACTTTACGTTATCTTCGTTTTGCTTTTGTTGATGTTCGTCTTATATCCTCCTTTCAAGACACTGGCCATTCCGTTCAACTGCTCTTCCAAGTCCTTTGCTGTCTCTGACAGGACTGGATTTTAATACCTACTCCGAAGTTTTCTTTTGTTTCCTGTACTGTTTGCTTAATATACAGATTGAATAACATCGGGGAGAGGATACAACCCTGTCTCACTCCCTTCCCAACCGCTGCTTCTCTTTCATGCCCCTCGACTCGTATAACTGCCATCTGGTTTCTGTGAAGTTTAAGTTGCGATTTAAAATTCCATCGTGGAGCCAATAACAAGTGAATGTTGGGAACTCACAGAAATAATACAAAGAGACTTACAGCTTTGGAAACTGATCACTTGAGAAATGTAGTTTTCCCGACTTCAGCACGTAAATGAGAAAGTAAGATAAAGAACGCAGGCCTATTATACGAGGCAGATTTGTGAAGTAAGTACCATTTCGAAATCCCGCCGCAATAGCTTCACGGTAGGCATTCGGCGCATGCGCACCGTGTAACGCACTCTGTTGGTAAGCCACGGACATTAGAGTCATTCCGCCTGTTTGCGTTTGTTTGTGCATCAAATGCCTCCTCCCCTTAAAGAAACCTGCCAACTGTGAAATACGCGCTTTGATTCGTTTTCTTCGTGCTAAAAGCGGGAGAACGGCTAAAATTCATCGTCTGATCAGTGAAGTGTATGGTCAAAACATTGAGAGAGGTGGGAAAGTACGGAAATAGATGAGAGTTTTAAAGATGGCCGTACGAACGTGCATGAGTAGGAACGAAGTGAGCGACCTTTAGTCATTACGGATTATTTCAGAAATTTGATGAAAAACTGAGAGATAACAGACGTTTTACGATTTAGAAGTTAAGTGATGAGTTTCCTCAAGTGTTAACAAGCGTGCTTTATTCAGTTGTAACAGAACATTTAAATTGTCTAAACTTATGCTGACACTGGATACCGAAAATACTAACGTTTAGTCAGTTCTTTGACTTTGCTGAAGTGGTACAGTGACGAAGATAACAAGTTTTTAAGCCAAATTTTCGCTGGCCACGAAACATGAATGGGTTTCGTCACACCTGAATCAAAGTAGCAATCCGTGAAATGGGGGCTTTCAACAACACCCAAGAAAGCGAAGGTCAGGCAAATAATTTCAGTCCAAAGAATCATGTGTACTGCTTTTTGGGACAGGAAGAACGTGTTGCTTGTGCATTTCAGCCTGGTGGTGACACCATAAATGCTGCGACTTACTATGAAACTTAAAAAAATAACTGCGCCATGGAATACATAATAAAAGATGTGACATGCTGAATAAGAGCATCCCTTCGCTTCAAGACAATGTCTATCCATACGCAGCCAACCGAAATCCGTACATTCCCGATCTTAGCGCTCAGTGCATTTGAAGAAACATCTGGATGGTCAGCTCCACGATGACCATAAAGATGTCAAAAACGCCGTGGTGCAGTGATTGAGTAATCAGGCGGCAGGTTTATACGAGGACGGTTTTCAGAAGGTGTTTGTATGTTTCGATAGGGGCCTTAAGATTTTACAATGTTCGCTATGTAGGACATTCGAAAATGAAAGGCACGATTAACCAATTTAAAGAGATCCACTTCAGTTGTACTAATTATTTATTCAAGCCATAACTTGTTTCAGGGTTTTAAGGTGGGATTATACCGTGCGGCTGTCCGACAGCAGACAGTTCCCGCCAAGATGCAATGATATTCAGCCCTCGCACTGACAGGACCGACCGCACATTTTATGTTACCAGATACAGTAATTTCATACACTTGGATATGGGATTACAAAAATTCCGCAACTAGTCGTGGTTTGAGTAAATAATTATTAACTGGGGCAGTCTTAACATTGGTGGGAACTACACTCCTGGAAATGGAAAAAAGAACACATTGACACCGGTGTGTCAGACCCACCATACTTGCTCCGGACACTGCGAGAGGGCTGTACAAGCAATGATCACACGCACGGCACAGCGGACACACTAGGAACCGCGGTGTTGGCCGTCGAATGGCGCTAGCTGCGCAGCATTTGTGCACCGCCGCCGTCAGTGTCAGCCAGTTTGCCGTGGCATACGGAGCTCCTTCGCAGTCTTTAACACTG
The DNA here is from genome assembly GCF_023897955.1 of Schistocerca gregaria. NCBI lineage: Eukaryota > Metazoa > Arthropoda > Insecta > Orthoptera > Acrididae > Schistocerca > Schistocerca gregaria. The sequence continues at coordinate 327,248,990 of NC_064925.1, read as the reverse complement.
GTAGCATGCCGCGACAGCGTGGACGTGAACCGTATGTGCAGTTGACGGACTTTGAGCGAGGGCGTATAGTGGGCATGCGGGAGGCCGGGTGGACGTACCGCCGAATTGCTCAACACGTGGGGCGTGAGGTCTCCACAGTACATCGATGTTGTCGCCAGTGGTCGGCGGAAGGTGCACGTGCCCGTCGACCTGGGACCGGACCGCAGCGACGCACGGATGCACGCCAAGACCGTAGGATCCTACGCAGTGCCGTAGGGGACCGCACCGCCACTTCCCAGAAAATTAGGGACACTGTTGCTCCTGGGGTATCGGCGAGGACCATTCGCAACCGCCACCATGAAGCTGGGCTACGGTCCTGCACACCGTTAGGCCGTCGTCCGCTCACGCCCCAACATCATGCAGCCCCCCTCCAGTGGTGTCGCGACATGCGTGAATGGAGGGACGAATGGAGACGTGTCGTCTTCAGCGATGAGAGTCGCTTCTGCCTTGGTGCCAATGATGGTCGTATGCGTGTTTGGCGCCGTGCAGGTGAGCGCCACAATCAGGATTGCATACGACCGAGGCACACAGGGCCAACACCCGGCATCATGGTGTGGGGAGCGATCTCCTACACTGGCCGTACACCTCTGGTGATCGTCGAGGGGACACTGAATAGTGCACGGTACATCCAAACCGTCATCGAACCCATCGTTCTACCATTCCTAGACCGGCAAGGGAACTTGCTGTTCCAACAGGACAATGCACGTCCGCATGTATCCCGTGCCACCCAACGTGCTCTAGAAGGTGTAAGTCAACTACCCTGACCAGCAAGATCTCCGGATCTGTCCCCCATTGAGCATGTTTGGGACTGGATGAAGCGTCATCTCACGCGGTCTGCACGTCCAGCACGAACGCTGGTCCAACTGAGGCGCCAAGTGGAAATGGCATGGCAAGCCGTTCCACAGGACTACATCCAACATCTGTACGATCGTCTCCATGGGAGAATAGCAGCCTGCATTGCTGCGAAAGGTGGATATACACTGTACTAGTGCCGACATTGTGCATGCTCTGTTGCCTGTGTCTATGTGTTGTGGTTCTGTCAGTGTGATCATGTGATGTATCTGACCCCAGGAATGTGTCAATAAAGTTTCCCCTTCCTGGGACAATGAATTCACGGTGTTCTTATTTCGATTTCCAGGAGTGTATATAGAAACACGCTCTCGTGAAAAAATAAAAATGCTAAAAAACTCTACTTGTTTTATTTCAAAATGTTACTTGCTTAAAAAAAGCACGCCTCGTGGTATTGTAGATAGAACTCATCAAAGGCGGCTAGGATGTTTAGGGCATTTCAAAAGAATGGAAGAAGGCAAGCAAGTGGCCAAAGAGAGCACTTTCATGACAACCTCGTGAAAGAAGAAGAAAAGGAAGGTTATGCAGAGGGCGAGAAGAGGATGTGGAAGAATGGCTACATCGAGGCATTTGGCGACAGAGGTACAAGATATGGTGACAGCTGTGGGACTCCCACGGCAAGAACAAGATATTTTTGAATCACGGTCTATTAACAGTCAACACGGCTTTTTAACTCTAGGCCATACCGTGGTCTCCACGAAGAGGAGTGCCAGTATGATTTCTTTGTAAAGAATAAGGCCGATTTCCATCCCATCATTTCCGCCTCCTAGCTAGTTCCCCATATCTAATGACCTAACTTTCGACATGGCATTAAACGTTTCACCATGCCAGTTATGAATAGGAATTGAAACCATACAAATGTAAAATATCACTTTCTGGCTGTTCCCATTGGCCATTGGTGGTCAATATTGTGAGTACTAGGTACACTCTCCAGTCTTCTCTTAATCAGCCCAGATAAGTGATTACCTAGCCAAAGCCTGCTGTTTCCAAGCACGAGTTATTTTCACCGGATACACAGTGCTTCCTAAAACCCCTTGGAAAGCAACTGCTAAAAGTTTTGGTAGGGAGGAGCACGTTAAGAGATGGCAGGTCCTTTTATCGAACCTTTCTTTCGTTTTGTTCACTTAGTCCAACTGATAATTACATGCTCTGTGGTTAATGAGACTAGTATAGATGACTGACATTGGTAGCAGAATTCAATAGTAGCTAGATGCGTGAAGCTATTTAAGGTGGAGGAAAATACTTGTTTTGGTCAAATAGCCACATCTATGAGGGATAATGATATCACTTTGGAGAGTACGGCACGCTTTAGTTTATACAGAAAAGTGAAGGGCACCCAAGCCAGCAATTTTTTTTTCATCAGTCTTCCGACCGGTTTGATACGGCCCGTCACGAATTCCTATCCTGTGACAACCATTTCATTTAGAGTAGCGCTTGCAATCTACGTCCTCAATTATTTGCTGATTGTATTCCAGGCTCTGTCTGCCTCCACAGCCCCACAGTTTTTACCCTCTACAGCTCCCTCTACTACAGTGGGAATTATTAACTGACGTCTTAAGAGATGATGTCATATCATCCTGTCCCTTCTTGTCATACTATCCTGTCCCTTCTTGTTGTCAGTTTTTTCCACACAATCCTTTGCTTCCAGATTCTGCGGAGAACCTCCTCATTCCCTAACTTATCAGCCCATCCAATTTTCAACATTGTTCTGTAACACCACATCTCAAATGCTTCAATTCTGTTTTCTGGTTTTCCCATGGTCCACGTTTCACTACCATACACTGCTGTGTTCCAAACGTACATTCTCAAAAACTACTTCCTTAAGCTAAGGTCTATCTTGGCCAGGAATGCCCTTTTTGCCAGTGCTAGTTTGCTATTTACATCCCACTTGCTCCGTTCGTCATGGATTATTTTGTGGCCCAGGTAGCAGAATTCTTTCATCTAAGTCGTGGTCACCAATCCTGATGTTAAACTAATCGCTGTTCTCTTTTCTGCTATTTCTCATTACTTCTTTCATGTATTCTGAGTCCATATTCTGCACTTAAGCACAGCAGAAGCCACCGCAGGGGCCTGAGTCACATGAGGTCACTGGCCACAGGGAATAGTAATCTCGATGCTGGGCCACAGCGTATTGTCCCCGAAGAAAGAAAGAAAAAAAAGCAGTGGTTTCAACTTCTTTCCCCGAGTTGCATCGGAAGGAGGGAGCGGCAGTTGTCAAGTCGAAGCACGTTCCACATTTTATGCCAGAATCGTCAATTTGTTTCCTGGGAAACTTCCTCTAACATCGGTATCAGCTAGCCAGTGGAACCATTTCGCAGAGATACTGCTTGAAGCCGGGCACTGGTTGGCCGAGAATGCTGTGGCGTTTTATTTTATTTTATTTTATTTTTTTAAGTCACGTAGATGCACAGATCCACGCAGCTTTCCATGTGTCGAATATATCAGAGCGTTGATTGGAACACGGTCCGTGGCATCAGAAATCGTAACAGCGAATACCTTGAGAGGTGCTGCTATTCGAGTCTTGTGGAGGGAGGTTGTATAGTACACGAAGTGATGCACAGCTACCACGGGAATACTTTCAGAGTTCTCAATTGGTGGTTTTCCCTTTTTGGCGCAGCTTTCTGCAGACTTGCATATATTGTGAGAAGCAGAGATTAGGGCGCGGACCGTGGAAGAGTGTGGCTGAATTTCTGTAGTGAACCAAGGAGGAGATCTGATTTTGGACTTCGAGTCTGGGCGCGAAGGTGGTTCCGAACAAGACCATTTTTCCAGAGAAAGAGCTTGACAAATTGAGGCAGTAAACATGTTTGTCCATGTCTGGCCCTTATGCAAGCCGTTATTGTGCTTGACATTGATTAATAGTGCTGTGTGATGTCCTGAGGATATCGCACGTAATTCCAATTGGTGAGACTATTTGGCTGACATCTTGAGCGAGAGATACGTACAGTGACTACTTCGGAGAAACAATGGCAGTTGTATGACGTCCTAAAACATCGTCCCTGCATATTTCATTTCTTCTAACCCGAGTGGGAAACTTAGAAATAAAGAAAACGTTTCCTGTAACAAATGTAACGCAGAGGGTTGTAATCTCCACACTGTATTTATTTTGGTATGAAATTTAGCCCAACTTTACCTCCCACTCTAAAAAAAAGTCTACTTATTACCAATACCGTTTCCCACAAACTGTTACTCAACGCAAACACATATGCTAACTTTTGACTATACAGAACCTAATTTGAACTGAACGGCAAATGGTCTCAATATTACATGCCCAACTGAAGTATAACAATTATCTGCCCGAATCAAAACTTCCCCTTACCTCGCATCTTGACGATATTGTTCCAGATTATTTGAAAGCATAACAGCAAACAGCAAGGAAGCAGCTACTAAGCTAGATTTGTGTTTCTAAATAAAATTTCCAATTGTTGCATACCAAGTGTGGTAATGGGTAATGAGAAACAGTGGGATGGGAAGAGTAACTATTCAGGCGAAATGATATTCCAAGACAACGATTTCAGAATGAAGCAAATATTTAACATAATATAGGTGTGAAAAATACTATGCTTAACAAAGTGAACAATGATGTAAAATAGGTTCAGTGTTACAGAGAATTTCTATAAAAATCAAAAAACAACTCAATCAATTAACACGTCAGTGCATGACTCACGGAAATGAGCTGGTCTTTTCTCAACTCTGAACAAGTCAACAGAATTAACTAGCTCCTAATAAGCATTTCTACAATTTAGGCGATCACCAATTTAGTATTGGAGGGCAGCGTGGAGGGTAAAAATCGTACAGGGAGACCAAGAGATAAATACACTAAGCAGATTCAGAAGGATGTAGGTTGCAGTAGGTACTGGGAGATGAAGAAGCTTGCACAGGATAGAGTAGCATGGAGAGCTGCATCAAACCAGTCTCAGGACTGAAGGCCACAACAACAACAACAACAGGCGATTTAGGTCTGCAGCGCCGCAGTCTTAACTCAAACTTCTCTCTTTTTTATGTTTTTTTTAAAACACAAAATTTATATTCCTTTCACCTTTCACTGTATACATCATATTCATCCTTTCTGTCCTTTGTAATAAATCTTTCTTCATCTAACAGATACAATCACAAGTCAACACAGCACTACTGAATACGTCCATCACATACTACAATTCAGCCAAGAATGTATCAGACTGTTCAGAGGCAAAGGCTGTGCCACGAAAAGACCAAATATTGTGTAAAAGTATCGTAACTTACTCTCTCTCTCTCTGATGTACGCATCGATAACATACAAAAACCAAAATGACATGACCACCTTACAGAATGTTTACTGTATCAAATGCAAGATTGCCCTAAAAAATACATAGAACGACTGATAACTCTTTCAGTAAAAAGTTTCAGGTACATATTACTTTAAAAATTTCACATCAGCATTTAACCTCGCACCTATGGGAAGACGGACATAGAATTAAAAGTCTTGCTGAAAATCCTGTAATCCTCTGCAGAAAAGAAAAATGTCAGTTTTGAAGCTGTAGGAGGCAGATACAAAAAGATTAGTATACAGAACACGATGAGTAGTCATTTAGCCTTAAAGCATCCTAATACTTTGACAAAGTTTGATTGCTTGTAGATTAACTATATTGTAAGGGAGCGATCCGGTGCTCTTAGTCACTTGTGTATTTCTTCAGTGTCCATGTGAAAGCTACTATTTACCTTTGCAGTCAGTGTTTCCTGGTGGGCGGTGAAGCCAGGACCCACTTTTGCAAGCCGAATTTAACGTGTTCGGTTCGTTGTGGTGAGAAAGCGGGGTGCCTAATTTATTCTACTTTGTGTCTCTGGTCTGGCACTATTTCCGCCGTTAATTACGTTACGAGGTAAATCTTCGAAATCAGTTTTGGTCTTTTTCTTATAGATGCTCGAGCATCCAATGAATGGCCAGGATATCGGTTCAATATACCTGGCAACGTAATTAGAGGATATCACATGGCCCATCTTCTCAGCTAGCCTTCGTTTTGAGTAGTTTTTTAAACACTGTCAGTCTAATCAGAATGGCAATACCTTGTCCACGTCGTGTTGACCTAATGATGGATTAAGGTAATAATTTTTTTTAGTATAAGTCTTTTAATAATCCTTATATAATAGCTCAAATTTGCATTTCAGGTTGTAATTTAATTTCATCTCCTATAAAGTAGGCTGAAACTTGTAAGTATGCTGTTTAGGGTTTTATGTTGTAACGCCACGTAGTGCTCTGTACGAAAATCGCTGAGTGCGCTGTGTGCACTCTGTGGCTGGTTGGACTCATTGTTGGATTATTCACTAGTGTAGTGTTGGGCATTTGGATGCGAACAGCGCGTAGCGTTCGGCAGTTGGAGGTGAGCCGCCAGCAGTGGTGGATGTGGAGAGAGGGGTGCCAGAGTTTTGAGAGGTTATTATGAGCGAACGATCTGGACGTGTGTCCGTCAGAAAAAGGATGTCATGAACACTTTTGGACATTATTAAGGTAAATACGTTGTTTGTTCTCTATCAAAAACTTTCATTTGCTAATTATATGCCTATCAGTAATTAGTGCCTTCAGTAGTTAGAATCTTTTATTTAGCTGGCAGTATTGGCGCTCGCTGTATTGCAGTAGTTCGAGTAACGAAGATTTTTGTGAAGTAAGTGATTCAAATGTATGACAGTTTGGTAATGATCAGAATAAGTAAAGAGAAAACTGTCCGAGTACGTTCAGTTTTACTCAGCTGTTTCAGTATCAAATAACGTAGTTTACCAGCACAGTCATTCTTTACATGCAAAGTAGAAGTTTCAAACTAAAGATGCGGATGTGAAGTGTGAAACTGGTAGCATAGTAAACTGGAGTTTTACCGCCTGTCAGTGGTGTTTTCACTCATCACGTAAAGTTAGAACAGCAAAAGTTAAAAATTAATCATCTATTTGTAAGATGATTTACAGTATGCCTGGACTTTAGGTATTATTAGAAAATGTCAAATTACACAGACCACCATCAACTTTAGCGCCTAACTTTTTCACATTAGAAATAAAGAGCCGTGAAAGCAGAGACAACGGGAGCAGAGATCGCAGCATCTCTAGCAAACCTACATACCGCATCAGGCTGGAGTAGGTTCTTCGCATTCTCCGGAAAATATTGATAGCAAGCGGTGGCAAGCAAAATAAACTACGTCGCACGTTCATTTAAAGTGTAGGAAGCATTTGTATTTTTAGCTGACGTACTGTTTGATGACTTTTATCTTATGAAACTAAATGATTATCCAGAGGCATCCTCGTAGTTGGATATCTGTTATATTTACTGGATCATTCCATAATGCTAGTTATTATCGATTGCAAATTCTGTTTTTTCGCCGAATTGAAGATCAGTGGCGGGAGGACGATAATATAATAATAATAGCAATGAGGATAAAAAGATCCCAACACCCCTCAACTCTATTTTTCTTCACATTGGTTGTCGAGCTGTTCTAACTTTACGTGATGAGTGAAAACACCACTGACGGGCGCTGAACAGCACCCCGAGCTGTACAAGGAAGTCGTTTCGAGATACTTGTTAAAGGAACTTTGATGGCACCCGACAACGCGCTAAAACACGTAATGCTGAACAGGCACTTTTTTGTTAGTGGTTTTTCGTTTGTTACGTTGATTAGGGGGAGAGGGATGAGAGGAGAGGAGTGTCTACAAGGAGGGGAGAACACTTAGGAAGAAACACTCCATTGCCGGTGGCATCAAGTCAGCCTACAGGAACCCGGCCGAATAGGCTAGATCTGAGTCCAATTACCGCTCCCGGTGTCAGCTGTCTGTCAGCGGAGTGGGCGTGGCGGGTGTCGGGTGTCGCCACAACAAGAAACAGCCCCCGCGACACGCCCCCTCCTGCTAGCGGTGGCTCAACAGCGTTCTTCGACCAGCCTTCTGCTTCGCGTCAGCTGCCCGGCACACACGCTCCCTGGTCTGCCTTGTGAACACGTGGGACTCACAAGCAGGCGAATAAGCCTGCGTCGCACCATGTTAGCCCGAATATGTTTCCACTGCTACCTTTCAAACGTATCCGTAACTGTATTCCAGCCCTGCTATTTGGCCGCGAACGGCAATGCACGAGGGGCGACCAGCAAGTAAAGCAATAAATGTTTTTATTTTTTTATTTTTATGAAATCAGGTCGGTTTTATTAAGGATTCCAATACACCATATCATTGGCTACAAAACCATATTTTTTAACATACTGCCTTACGCCAGCTTACTGGGAGGGCCTGTATGACGTCATGGTACCACTCTACTGGTCGATGTCGGAGACGATGTCTTGCTGCACCGATAGCCTCCCAATCATCCACGTACTGGTTACAGCGGAATGCATCCTTCATTGGTCCAAATAGATGGAAGTCGGAATGTACGAAATCCGGACTGTAGGGTGGAAGAGAAACTCAGTTTCTCGTGCATAAATTTTGTGTCATGGAATAAGGAAGTGAGAATGTATTTCTCTGTCGAAGTAATCCGATACTGTTGTAACTACATCTGCATACAAGACATTCCGCCTATGAACTTATCATATTGTTGAAAGTTACCTTAAAAATTAGTTATTATTATTGACAAATTTCTGTTTATTGCTTTTGCACTCTCAGTTGCTTTGCTTGAATTGTCTGAAAGGTTGTTCGAGGGATTCTACCTAAGCTCCCAGAAATCGTAAAACTCTGTTTCATACTTATTTACTTCCCTGACATGAAAAAGGAAGTCCCTTGAAATATGAAACATATTTTTTAACTTTTTCTCTTTTTGGCTACCTGTGGCAATGAATAACACTTAGGTAACTGCTCTCTGGACCATATGCTGCTGCTACTTTTGAATGCGACTACAAAGGGGCGTCTCCGTGTGTAATGAGAACACGTAATGTGTCTGCATTGTAAACTGCAGTTGCAAAACTTTATCTAGGTAATGGCAAAGACTGGACGATGGATGTCGACGTACTAAATTACGTTATTACTGATTTCTTAAAAGGTGTATTGGCAAATTTATAAGTCACTTTGCAAAAATATCCTTCATTATAATCAAGAATTGCAAAGAAATGATATTACAAAATATTCATGTTCATCTTAAGTTGCAATAATTCAGTTAATCTTTCCTCAACAGTCGTTAACGTTATGCAATTAAGAAGAGGGGAAAGTTCTCTGTTGGATATCAAATTGTTATAATGGTGTGCGACAGCAGTTTGCACGCAATTGTATCAAAGAAAATTAATTAGTAGCTCATTATCTCTCCTACAGTAAAGATATCAGAAACAGTTTCCTCAATAATGATAAATTTTCGTCATTCTTGCCATGCCGCTCTCTCAGGCGTGGCTCTCTTCACTCCACGACTACCCAATGCGGACTAACTTACCTGTGCGACCAGCACCGTGAGGCAATGCTATGCAGTGTTTCAGATGACTTTGGCGCTGTTTGAGAATCAGTGAATGATTTTTTTTTAAAAAATTACGTAAACAGCAGAAGAACAAACGAACTATTAGGTTAAAGCAAGTGGTAAAAATGAACACATGTCTTTCCGTATGAACTCTGATTTCTTTTCGTAATCGCTATAGTAGCCTGCCCCCCCCCCATCCCCCCCCCCCCCCTCTCTGTAGATGGGAGTCAACAAAATATTTTCACATTTGAAGAAAGAAAGCTGGTAACTGAAATTTCATGAAAGATCTCGCTGCAATGAGAAACACCTTTGATTTTAATGATGGTCACCCCACTCGCGCATCATATTCGTGGTAGCCTCTCCCGTATTTCTTCATCGTACGAAACAAGCTTCCCTTCTTTGAACTTTTTCCATGTTTTCCGCCGGACTATTCGGTAAGGATCTCTTACCGTGCAGCAGTACTCCAGAAGAGGAAGGAAAAACGTAATGTAGGCAGTGTCTTTAGTAGATTTGTTGGATCTTCCGAGTGTTCTACCAGTAAAACGCCTCCCCTGCACAGTTTTATGTGACGGTTCCAGTTTAAGCTGTTATTGATTGTATTCGGGAGGTCAACAAGGTTTAAATCTGTGTGATTTTTTGCGTAACCGAAATGCAACGCATTTCTTTGTACTCATACAAGGAACCTCACAGTTTTTATTGCGTAGAGTCAATTCAGTCAACTGCCACTTTTCGTGTCCTGCAAATTTTCATAAGCCATCTTGTGAATAGTACCGAACTTCTGAGAAGTTTACTGTATGTGAGAGGGGAGCATCATATGCAAAAAATCCAAGGGGGTGGTCAGATACTCTCCTGTATTATTTTACTGTTCAGGCACTTTGGCGATATATGTGAAGCCTCCTGAAAATCAACTTGAGATCGCCTGTTGATAACATTACTTCGTACAAATTGAGACTCTTTACTAAATAGCCAGTTGTGTTCCTCAAGAACGATATTTTCTGAATCCGTCCTGGTTATGTTAGTAGATAATATTGTTCGAGGTACATGGGTTTCACAAAAATATGTAAACGCCAGAAACACATTACTACGCCTAATACGGTATAGGAAACCCGTTTACTGTCAAAACATATTCCAGTCTTCTTGGAATGGATAAATAGGAGTCCTGTGTGGTTTTCAAGGGAATCTCATATCATCCTTCCTGCAAAGTAGTGGCACTTTCAGGTAACGATGATGGAGATGAATGCCGATCACGCACGCTTGTCTCCGAAGTAGACCACAATGACTCAATACGATTCAGATCTGATGACTTGGCTGACCAGAGGAAGTGTGACGATTCGTCCTAGTGCTCACAAGATCTGTCCCGAACTGTGTGAACAGGGGCCATATCGATTTGGAAAACAGCATCACCATTGGCAAAAAATACTGTATCATGGCATGGACCTGATCTGTCAAAATGGTCGTATAGTCCTTGGCAGCAATGGAACCTTGCAGAGTAGCCATGTGATGCATAAAATAACACGTTATGGATATTGTAGTGTCCAGGAAGCGTGCTAGACAAACGTGCAAAGAAGTCGTATTTATCACAAAAAGAAAATTACAATACTTAACATTGACAATTACACAGATGTATCGTAAGTAAAGGTCGACATGCACTACTGGCCATTAAAATTACTATACCCAGAAGAAATGCAGATGATAAACGGTTATTCATTGGACAGATATATTGTACTAGAACTGACATGTGATTACGTTTTCACGGAATTTGGGTGCATAGATCCTGAAAAATCAGTACCCAGAGCGACCACCTCTAGCCGTAATAACGGCCTTGATACGCCTGGGCATTGAGTCAAACAGAGATTGGATGGCGTGTACGGGTACAGCTGCCCATGTAACTTCAACACGATACCACAGTTCATCAAGAGTAGTCACTGGCATATTGTGACTAGCCAGTTGCTCGGCCACCATTGACCAGACGTTTTCAATTGGTGAGAGATCTGGAGAATGGGGTGGCCAGGGCAGCAGTCGAACATTTTCTGTTTCCACCTGCGACATGCGGTTGTGCATTATCCTACTGAAATGTAGGGTTTCGCAAGGATCGAATGAAGGGTAGAGCCACGGGTCGTAACAAATCTGAAATGTAGCGTGCACTGTTCAAAGTGCCGTCAATGCGAACAAGAGGCAACCGAGACGTGTAACCAATGGCACCCCATACCATAACGCCAGGTGATACGCCAATATGGCGATGACTATTACAGGCTTCTAATGTGCGTTCACCGTGATGTCGCCAAACACGGATGCGACCATAATGATGCTGTAAACAGAACCTGGATTCATCCAAAAAAATTACGTTTTGCCATTCGTGCACCCAGGTCCGTCGTTTAGTACACCATCACAAGCGCTCTAGTCTGTGATGCAGCGTCAAGGGTAAGCGCAGCCATGGTGTTGGAGCTGATAGTCCATGCTGCTGCAAACGTCGTCGAACTGTTCGTGCAGATAGTTGTTGTCTTGCAAACGTGTATATCTGTTGACTCAGGGATCGAGATGTGGCTGCACGATCCGTTACAGCCAAGCAGGTAAGATGCCTGTCATCTCGACTGCTACTGATGCGAGACCGTATTACCCTCCTGAACCCATCGATTCCATATTGTGCTAACAGTCATTGGATCTCAACCATCGCGAGCAGCAATGTCGCGATACGATAAACCGCAATCGCGATAGGATACAATCCGACCTTTATCAAAGTCGGAAAGATGATGGTACGCATTCCTCCTCCTTACACGAGGCATCACAACAACGTTTCACCAGGCAACGCCGGTAGGCTACTGTTTGTGTATGAGAAATCGGTTGGAAACTTTCCTCATGTCAGGACGTTGTAGTTGTCTCCACCGGCGCCAACCTTGTGTGAATGCTCTGAAAAGCAAATCATTTGCATATCACAGCATCTTCTTCCTGTGGGTTAAATTTCGCGTCTGTAGCACGTCATCTTCGTGGTGTGGCAATTTTAATGGCCAGTTGGAAACAGTATGAAAAAAAAGACTCGTCCGATGAAATCACTTTCTTTCATTGAACCTTAGTCTAGTTATATGGCTTTGGCACCACGTTTTCCTGTTGCGGGCGTTTACATCACTGATTAGTGGTTCTATAATTCCAGCTCGTCCTGCACTTTCCTGTTTATTGAGTTCTGTCCGTGTTGTTTTGGTGCTGATAGGGTTTACGGGTGCGCATGTGGGACCCATTCCCCCCCCCCCCCCCCCCCCCCCCCTCAAAACCAGATAGGTTAGTAGTTAAATGGACCAACTCCTCTCGAAGTAGCGTAATAGCCTGCAGAGACCTCCCAGCAGTTTCCGAGATCAGTATCTGCCTACGGCAGATCATTTTAGAGTGAACATGGCATACGACGCGCTTGCAGTTTCATTAAGTAGAATGGAAGGGAAAATTTTAGTTGTGATAGGTAACACCTGTGGGTTTAAAATTCATTGAAAAGTGGTGTAACGCGATGGATATGTAACATTAAAGGTTATGTTAGTTTTCTAGCTAGGGGGAAAATTCTTCTGAAATTGCTCACGATGTTCATAATGTTATCAATATGCTAAATCAGGGAACTGCAGACGGGACAAAGTTCTTGCTAGAAAATAATGCCCAGAAAAAGATTGCAGTACTTTGTAAAGCTAAAGACCTTAAAATACTTACGCACAGTGATTCAATATATGTTTATGGAACATTCAAATGTTGTACAATTTTCTTTCCAGGTGTTTACAATACTCGAGCTATTTCATGGACGTCATATTCCAGTGGTTTTGTCTTTATTGAACGACAAGGAACTTCATCATATCAGTACGTCTTTCAAACAGATATTGACAAATGTAATATTTTTAGAGCTCGAAGACAGCATAATGAAAGCTGTGAGGTACAAGAAAGCAAATTTCATTTAACCCAGAGCTGGTGGCGAAAAATACAAACATTGGGACTTGCACATGACTACTACGCAAGCAGTGAAACTGGAAATTTTGTCTGTGTATTTGGTTTGCCGATGCTGGATTCTGATATAGTTGGTGACTGTTTTGTTTAGGATTTTGTGTTATCGATGCTGCCATCAGAAAAATTGCAAAGGTTTTTTTATAACTTTGTGGAAACGTACATAGAAGAAAATGCTCTCTTTCCTCCATCAGTGTGAGATAGACAGCGATCTACCAATGCTTGTGAAAGGTCCCACAGCAAATTATGCTCGACTCTAAAACATGTGAAATTCTTCAGAAACAAGGGAAAGGAAAGGAACTATCCAAACTTGACATTCATATTACAGGAAATGACAAATTTTAAAGTTGGAAAATTTTTCAGATTACATTATGTAAAGTCGCTTTTTCGTACAAAATCAACCAAGGAATTATACAGTAAAAGAAAAGAGAATATTGTGGTTTTTATTTGTACATACACCTATTAGGATATAAATAAAGATATTTTGTAAATGTATTTAGAAAGACAAAAAAATTAAATTCGTGAGTATTTTGAGCGTGAATTAGGTCACCTTCTCGTACTGCACATGGGTAACGTCAAATGAACTGGTATTCTCAACATGCACTCTCTTTAATCGCCTGATATCTTCTGTTTCATGGTACTCCTCCACGATGGCAGCTCGGCGGAGCCGTGCGTTATCATCCATCAGGAGGAAGGTGAGACCCACAGCACCCCTGACAAGGCTGACATACTGATGCAAAATGACGTCCCTATACTCCTGACGTGTTACAGTTCCTCTGCCAAAGACATGCAGGGGTATACGTGCACCAATCATAATACCATCCCACACCATCAAACCACGACCTCCATGCAGCTCCTTTTAATGGACATTAAGGGGTTGGTATCTGGTTCCTGGTTAACGCCAGATGAAAACCCAGCGAGAATCACTGTTGAGACTATACCTGGACTCGTCCGTGAACATAACTTGGGATAACTGTTCCAATGACCATGTACTGTGTTCTTGACACCAGGCTTTACGGGCTCTCCTGTGACCAGGGGACAGTGGAATGCACCTTGCAGGTCTCCGGCGAATAAGCCATGTCTGTTCAGTCGTCTGTAGACGGTGAGTCTGGAGACAACTGTTCCAGCGGCTGCGGTAAGGTCCCGAACAAAGCAACCGCAGTACTCCGTGGCCGTCTGCGGGCACTGATGGTGAGATATCGATCTTGTTGTGGTGTTGTACACTGTGGACGTCCCATACTATAGCACCTGGAGACATTTCTTGTCTGCTGAAATCGTTGCCATAATCTTGAGATCACACTTTGTGGCAAACGGAGGGCCCGTGCTACGATCTGCTGTGTTTGACCAGCTTCCAGTCGCCCTAGTATTCTACCCCTCATAACGTCATCATTATGTGTTCTTTGAGCCATTTTCAACATACAGTCACCATTAGCACGTCTGAAAACATCTGCACACTTTCAACATACAGTCACCATTAGCACGTCTGAAAACATCTGCACACTTACTCGCTGCGCATGCACCAACACACTCTGACATGCACCAACACACCTCTGTGTATGTGGACTGCTGCCAGCGTCGCCGTGCGACACCGCAGGTCGAATGCACCGCATGGTCATACCCCAAGGTGATTTAAACCCGCAAACCGCCCACCAGAGCGTTGATTCACCATGTATCAGCATTATCCTTAATTTATGAGCATGAGTGTAGTTTACATCCAGCCCCTGTACGGACGTTTCACGGTCCAAGGGAAGTAGACGAGTAAAAAATGGAATCTCCATGTCGCATTTTACCAGATTAACAATAACCGCTGAAAAAGTTTTACTGCTTCTACTATAATTACATATGTTAGAAAGCTTTGTCTGTCTGGAGTATTCATAAAGTATAGGCTGAAGAACGGGCCAGGATGAACACAATTTTGGGGCACAAAAGTCCGCACGGCAACAGTAATGGTTCCGCGGGCTGGCCACACACTCTAGCCTCATCGTCCGATGCGCTGAAGGACCGTAACCAGCTGCGAAAGATTTGCTAATCTGCTTTAAACGGGAAGAATGGTTCCCATCCTTTTCTGGACCCTTACGGGCTCGGCAGGATCGCGGGAGCAATGAGTCCCGTCCCCGCGAATGTGACGTTCAGTTTTGTCGGAACTTTCGCAGCTGTCGACATATTTTTCGTCACAGTCCTGTTCAGTGACCTTCTGTCACGATTACTCACCATGTACTTTTATCCGCATTCGCGGATGACATGTTTCTGCTTCCCCTGCATGTGGTATAAAACTTCTGTATGGCGCCTCTTGAAACACCAAACATTTCGGCCCCTTTTGTCGCAGAAGCACCCATCATATGAGCAGCTACAATTTGGCAACGTTAGAATTCACTCAGCTCTGACAAACGGCATTTACAACTACTCAGAACGCTGTTCCTACCACGACTAACACTTGCTATGTATTGAGGACATCGCACAGATGCCGTTCGTGATCAAATATATCAGCGCAACCTCCAAGCTTGACTGTCTACGTTTACGATGAAGCATGGATTTGTCCCAGTGTTTCCATATTTTTGTCGAGGCCCTGTGTTTCGTATTGTGGGAACACAACAAATGGTTCAAATGTCTCTAAGCACTACGGGACTTAACATCTGAGGTCATCAGTCCCCTAGACTTAGAACTTCTTAAACCGAGCTAACCTAAGGACATCAGACACATCCATGCCCGAGGCAGGATTCGAACCTGCTACTGTAGCAGCAGCGAGGTTCCCGACTGAAGCACCTAGAACCGCTCGGCCAAAGTGGCCAGTGCAACACAACAAGTGTCCCAAAATCGTATAGCGAGTCTATGTCGTAGTTGCGAGGCTGCGTGCAGCCAGGCCAGTCTTCACGCGCGCGGACCGTGGAGGAGCTCCCAGCGTCTGGTGACGGCCGGCCCCCGGGGCTGCGGCCTGAGGTGTCGGGTGTCGGCCACCGCTAATAAGGCCCAACACTCGACCCGCCATTGTGCCGGCGCGCCCTAATCCTCGCGCCACAACACAACACAGCACAACGCAGGGCAGCGCAGCACGCCAGAGTGTCGGATTGCTGCGGTCTCACTCCTCAGACGGACGCCGCCCAGCTGTCCGGCTGCGTTTCGCGTCCCTTCTGTGACGTACCCGTCGTTTGCTCGGCTTCTCGTGTCCGGGACGCCGGACTGGAATAACGAGTGCTGACCACTGCAATTTTCCCAGAAATATGAGTTCTCGTCGCGGTTTGACAGACCCGGCACCATTCTTGCGTGGTCAGCTATTACTGGCCGTAGTCACAATCACACGCAGTGTAGAAAACGTACGGCTAGCCCCGCAGCCTGTCCTTTGCTATTTACTTTAACGTGAAATCAGAACTCTCTACCTCCCCTACTCTCATTCAAGAACTCAACAAAGCGTTTGTAAAATCAGTGAGGCGTGTCAGATGGCGTGACGTTACATACTATGTTAGCCTGAAAAATTTCGAGAGTAATAAAAAGGAAATGTTAAGGTGCTGGTTTTAATAATTCACTTGTTCTGCATAATTCCAGCCCCCCTTCCCAACTCCGCCTCCCGCCAGCACTTGAGTATGATGCACAGAACGTTCATACGCCAATATGAAACGGTCAAAAAATGTCCCCGTTTGGAACTATGTTCGACTAGCGCGTCACACTGGTTTGCGTATAGGTTATGCTTTTTGCAGCCAAAGCTTTAATCCTTCATCATCAACTGCGACATGGTCGCGTATGCAAACAGTGATCCAATACTGTCAAATGATTTTTGTTCCAGTCTTTGATCACAATATGAATTCTTTAGACGATGACCGGTTTCAGTCCGTAATGACCATCCTCAGATCTGTGATATACAAATATATACATATAGTGAGCAATGTGTCTTTGATCATAATACAGCAGTACGTATCACAATATACTATCATACAACCAGGGAGATGTACAGAAACGGTAAAACGTACCTTTTTCACCATGTCCTAAAGTGATAAGGCCGTAATGGCATCGCAAAAGATATAATCAGCATAGCATCGTGATATAGATCTAAAATAAGGTGTATAATAGGCCGCATCATCCACACAGTCATTATTGCAACTGGCTAATGAAGTACGGTAGCTACCAGAAATCTGTTTGCCTACTTCAACCCTAGATGTTGCTACTGTCGGCATAGATGTAGTCATCATTTACGCAAAAAACATAATGTGATAAATTTTTTTATGATAGTATGTTGTTATACTTATTGCTGTATTATGATGAAAGACACACTGCTCACTAGGTGTATATATTTGTTTATTATAGAGCTGAGGATGGTCATTATGGACTGCAACCGGTCATTGTCTAAAGAATTCATATTGTGATCAAAGACTGGAATAAAACATTTAATCCTTCATGTGTAGTTTAGTACATTCTTATCCTGTGGTAGCTTCGTACTTATAATGCCAATTCTCGTCACCAGCGACTTTTTATTTCGTTAAAGAACTGTCGTCATTTTACAGGTTAGATTTGTTCGGGAATTAAGGTGTGTGGGACAAACTTTGCATGCACTTTTCGTTTCTTCAGGACATTGTGGAGAATGTCTTGTACTCTTGGTTTGGATACGTCGCTGCACTGCGATTTATAACGCAACAATGTACACACACTGCAGCCGCGCGTGCATTGCTTAACACTTCCTCTTTGCACTTGACTGGTCGAATGCACGTCAGTTGTTTACAGTTCTTGGTACAAGCCGGCGCCGTTATTACTGCGCTGACGTCACTTGAACATCAGGAATAATATCATCCTCGGAATCTCTTTGGACGGAATTACAATCGTTTTTCTCAAAAATCAGCACGTAGGTCGTCATAAGCTGATTAAAAGATGCTCTTGGAGAAACCCAGAACGTTTTAAATTGCCACTTCTTTCATAATGACTTTATTCACAACAGATTTTGCAGGCTGTATCCACTTATCTCACTGAATGTACGAACAAAATTGTATCATCGGCCGGCTCATAGTACAGGAGATATGACGTCATAAACATTGAGATGGGTCTGAAACTAACTTTTCTTGAAACGGAGGGAAAATTACCCAGACTATACCAATCTAGTCATGATTTTCCCTTTTCCTTAGTGTATGAGTGAACAATCGAAACCTAATAAAACCAACACACTTAGGACTTTGCTTCTTCAACCATAAAAGTATTACATGCTTAACGTCAA
This sequence comes from Schistocerca gregaria, assembly GCF_023897955.1. Classification (NCBI taxonomy): domain Eukaryota; kingdom Metazoa; phylum Arthropoda; class Insecta; order Orthoptera; family Acrididae; genus Schistocerca; species Schistocerca gregaria. Next base: position 327,230,556 of record NC_064925.1, on the reverse strand, counting down.
ATATTCAACACTTTAACTCAATCGTAAAGAAATCATATGTTTGAAACTGTTTTATACACGGCTATTCAAGTGTTTAAAGAGTCGGGGGTTGGGGGAGGGGGTTATTTGTATGTTCTATCTGTCTAATCTGCTAGGTGGTACCCCAGTGCATAGTACTTATATTATTAGTCTGGTTTATAATTTTCTCATCACTTCTCTTCTTCGTGTTGCGCCTGCTACGATACCGTCGGATTCAAGTTTACTGAGCCGAATAAGTGACACGTTTACGAGGCCAATATTTACTCTGAGGCTACTTTCAGAAATAAATGTGGGCTTTAACTTCTCCCAAAACCCTGGTACTTACTGTATTTGTAAAACATTGAATTTCATCAAAGGCAGTAGCACGTTAAGAAGCCTCCAGTTTAAGGTAGGTCACTGAAACAAAGGCGCATCGCTCGTGAATAAAAAGATTTGCAGCGCATTGCAGTATTTTAAGAAGAGCCAAAGGACAGATGGTTCAAGTGCTACTCCTGAGCACTATGGGACTTAACATCTGAGGTCATCAGTCCCCTGGAACTTAGAACTACTTAAACCTAACTAACCTAAGTACATCACACACATCCTACGGTCGCAGGTTCGAATCCTGCTTCGGGCATGGATGCGTGTGACGTCCTTAGGTTAGTTAGGTTTAAGTAGTTCTAAGTTCTAAGGAACTGATGACCTTAGATGTAAAGTCCCATAGTGCTCAGAGCCATTTTTTGATTCGGACCTGCGACCGTAGCGGTCGAGCGGTTGCAGACTGAAGCGCCCAGAACCGCTCGGCCACAGCGGCCGGCAAGGACAGATGGATGTAGTCATTGAAATAATGTCATTTTATTGTATTAATGCATAACAAATTATACTCTAGTGTATGTTGACTTAAGATTTTGAAGTTGAGTAATGGGTCCGTAAGAATCAATGAGAATTCCGGATGATCAGGCCGTGTGATACCCAGCCTCCTCAGTTCGTTCACGAGATCCAGGAGGCTGCAATGTCCCACTTTGCTGCAGTATTGGGTTGCTTGCTTCTTAGTGAACAGCTATCGGCGCGTTGTTGCCTTTGAGAAAAAGCAACAAACTAAACTAACGTTAGGTTTTCCTCATGTATGACAGGATCGTTACTGTTTACAGTATATAAAAATAGCATTGCAGACAAATTTATAACGCACTGAGGAAATTTTCTGCCAGTTACACGAAGATTTTCAGAGGCCTCAAATATCTATGGATAGTCATGTGGAGCGATTTAAGGCGAAACGATGACATGCGTTTAACTGTGAGGAAGCCAGGATCCAGACAGATTCACCTTAATAAATGATTCCCGACAATCGTTTGTGGTATGATATCTCCGCCAAGTTCCATTAATTGAACTGATAGAACGTATTCAGAGAACTGGCGGATCCATTAGGGGTCTCAGGATGGCCGGATGCAAATTTGAACCCTCGTTCCCCCGAATGTGAGTGCAGTGTGGTAGCCACTACGCCACCTCGCTCGGTCCTAGTAGCTTTGTTTGGTCACTTAAGCTCGTACCCGCGTTACCTGTACGTTGCGTATGTTGCATACCTGTGGAGCGGTACCTCATAACGATCGATTTCTTTAGGTACAGCATGAGAATCTTACTAGATTTCCATATAAGCCGGAAGCGGTGAACCGCCAAGAAAGAGAGGAATATAAAAGGCAACATTACCTACGGAAATTTTGGTTGTATATGGTGATCCTCTTATCTGATACCAAAAAGTAAACAGTACTTATAGCAAAGTTGAAATGGTTAAAGTTTAATTCAGTTTTATTCCAAAATTGTCGATGAGCAACGTGAAATAGAGGGATGTTGTAATAAAAAGAAAGAAACAATACGGATTAATCATATAGGGCTAGCAAACTCAATTTTCTCAAAATAGAGGTAAAATTTAGTTTCGTAGAAGGAACATACCACCATGAAATAAAAAAGGGTAAAATAAAAAACTTACATAAATATGTTTCTGCTATTCATAAACAACGATCGCCTTCATCAATAATAACAGGAAACTTCATGATGAAGAATATTCTATTGAGAACAAAATTACATCTGTGTGTATACTTTCTTATACATTTGTGCATGTAAACTGTACTTGCATCTAAAGTGATTGCTTGCCTTATATAAAAGCGCAGAAGTTACGCCATCAATTAATTTTTAATTACTTATATAATGCAGTTTACATTCTGTATGGATACGAAATGCCCAATGGACTAACACTGCGTGATGCGCGGTTCTAATTATATTAAAACATACAACCAAACAAACAAAAAAACAAAGATAAATCGTCGGCTCCCAGTTTTTCTTTATACTTTCATCAATGTTTCCTCCCCTACTAATGCTGTAAACACTACCGGTAGTCCTATTTACTACGTCATTTACGTACTGTACCAAAACTAGCAAACCGTTGTCTAGGCAGAACACACTAGTCCGAGGACTAGTTTGATGCAGCTCTCTGCCCAATGCTCTTCATTTCTGCGTAGCTACTGTAACCTATATCCCTTTGAACTAGCGTACTGTACCGAATCCTTGGTCTCCATTTATAATTTCCACCCTGCTCCCCCCACTCTTACCCCTATTACAAAGAGAATATGTGTCGCAGGATGTGTGCTGCCAAAGGATACCTTTTATTAATCAAACTATGCCATTCATTCCTTTTCTTCTGAGTTCGACCCAGTACCTTTTAACCAGTTGTCCATTTTATCAGTCCGATACTTAGTGTTCTGTGCAGCACCGCAGTTCAAAACCGTTAATTCTCTTCTCGTCTGAACTCTATATCGTCTAGGTTTCACTTCCCCCAGACAAATAACTTCCAAAAAAAGAACGCATTTATCTTAGATGCTAACACATTTCTCTTTTTCAAAAACGTTTATCTTTTGCTATTGTCAGTCTTCATCATTTTATATCTTCTATACTACCGACATCGCCAGTTATTTTGTTGCACAAACTACAAAACTCGTGTGCTACTTTTAGTAGCGGCCGCTTGTGACCGAGGGGTTCCAGGCGCTTCAGTTCGGAACCGCGCTGCTGCTACGGTCGCAAGTTCGAATCCTGCCTCGGGCATGGATGTGTGTGCTGTCCTTAGGTCTAGGGGACTGATGACCTCAGATGTTAAGTCCCATAGTGCTTAGAGTCATTTGAACCATTTTGCTACTTTTAGTGTCTCGTTTCCAAACATAATTCGTCCAGGTTCGCCTGATTTAATTCGACTTTATTTCATTTGTTTTACCTTTGTTCATACTCGTCTTCTTTTCAATACACTATCCATCCCATTCAGCTGATCTTCCAAGTCCTTAGCGATTTCTGAAAGAGGTACGCTGTCATTGGTAAAACTCAATTTTTCATTTCTCCTCCCTGAACTTTAACTGCATTCCAAATTTATTACACTGGTTTCCTTCATTGCTTGCTCATTGTTCAAAGTAAATAGAAATGGGGTCACTCTCTTCTCAACTCGAGCCTACCTCTCATGTTCTTCAACTCTTGTAATTGCAGTCTGGTTTTGTACAAGTTGCGAATAACTTTTCTCTCCACGTATGTCACCCCTTCTCTCTTCAGTATAGCAAAGCCTGTATCCAGTTAACACAGTCAACGATTTCTCTAAATCTTTAAATGCTACAGATGTAGATTTGCCTTTCTAAAATCTGCCTTCTACGTGGTAGGGTGAATACTTCCTCGCATGTTCCTACATTTTTTCTGAAGACAAACCGATCTTCCTCGAGGGCAGATTACATCAGTATTTCGAGTCTTTTGGAATTGAAGCCCACAGAAATGAAATTAGAGAAATCTGAGCTTATACTACAACGTGTTGGCGATCATTTTGCCTGTGTAGTGTCAGAGAATGTAACTGGAAGAACAAAATGGAATCCGGGTCGCTGTGTAGCCTATATGACACATCATACATATTACGTGCAGTTTTTTTGCTTGGATCCAAATATGATCTTAAGGGATGTAGAACACGTCATTAAAGAACAATACATACGAGGGGCGTGGGAAAAGTCTGTGCAAAAATAAAAACTACCTACGTGTTTGGGATAAATCTTTTTTGTTTTTCGACATAGTCTCCTTTTAGTCTTACACACTTCGTCCAACGCTGTTCTAATTTGTAGATCCCTTCCGAACAATAGGAATTGTCCAAGTCTGCAAAATAGCTATTAGCTGCTACAATCACCTCTTCATTTAAATAAAATCTTTGTCCCGCCAGCCATTTCTTCAAATTGGGGAACAAATAGTAGTCCGAGGGATCCAAGTCTGGAGAGTAGGAGGCATATGAAACGAGTTGGAATCCTATTTCCATTAATTTTGCAACTACAACTGCTGAGGTGTGTGTTGGTGCATTTTCATGATGGAAAAGAACTCTTTGCGGTCCAGTCGCCAGCGATTTTTTGCAGCTCGGTTTCCAAATGGTCCAATAACGATGAATAATATGCACCTGTAATAGTTTTACCCTTTTCCAAATAGTCGATGAGGATTATCCCTTGCGAATCCCAAAAGACAGTCGCCACAACCTTTCCGGCCGAAGGAATGGTCTTCGCCTATGTTGCTGCAGATCCTCCCTTGGTAACCCATTGTTTAGATTGTTGGTTGGTCTCAGGAGTATAGTAATGTGTAAACGTTTCATCCACACTGACGGAACGACGCTTAAAGTCCTGCGGATTCTTCCTGAACAGCTGCAAACCATCCTTGCAAAACTTAACACAATTCCGTTTTTGGTCAAGCGTGAGCAATCGCGGAACCCATCTTGCGGATATCTTTGTCATGTACCAATCTTTATGCAAAATATTATGTACCCGTTCATTCGAGATGCCCACAGAACGAGAAATCTCACGCGCCTTAACTCTTCTGTCATCCATCACCATATCATGGATTTTATCAATGATTTCTGGAGGTGTAACCTCACAGGGCGTCCAGAACGTTCAGTATCGCTTGTGCCCATGTGGCCACTCCGAAAATTTTGAAACCACTTGTAAACTGCTCTAATCGAAGGTGTAGAGTCACCATAATGTTTATCAAGTTTCCCCATAGTCTCCTGAGGCGTTTTGCCTTTCATAAAGCAATGTTTAATCACCACAGTAAATTCTTTTTCATCCATTTTTTGACAATCACTCGATTTCCTTGATTCACACGAAACCCAAAGATAAAGAAATAGACCAATATGGCTGAAACTTAGTGTGTGTTCTTTCCAAAGACGCTACTAACTAAACATGACCTCGATACGCGCCGGTGGTGCCCTCTCGGACTCTCCACGTACTTTTCAAACGCTCCTCGTATACCACATATACACAGAAAAGAGTAATTCTTATACTCCTTCAATAAACATTAAGAAAAATGGTTCAAATGGATGTGGAATAGCTTAACTACGTTTCTCATCTAAGAGGTAATATTAAACTTGCTCAAAAAAATGTAAATGTTCAATACGCGGTGGTGCGTGTAATTCTTCTTAGGATCTTGTAGTCACACATTATCATAGAGAAAGCCTATTTACTATAATTATTTGTGTTGGCCACATTACAGTAATTAAAATGTGCAAATGTCTTATACCACATAACATTCACATTATTTCATACACTGCGGTGATAGGATAACATGTCGGACCTCCTTTTGCCTGGTGTAGTGCAACAACTCAACAGTTAACATTGTCAGACGCAGTATCTAAATCTTTAAATGCTGTAGATGTATATTTACCTTTCCAAAATGTACCACCTACGTGGTAGGGTGAATACTGCCTCGCATGATCCTAAGTTTTTTTCTGATTGCAAACTGATCTTCCGGAGGGCAGATTACATGAGTCTTTCCATTTTTCTGTAGTTAATTCGTGTATGTAAGGTCCATGGCGATGAAATCTGAGCTTGTACTACGAAGTGCTGATCATCCTGATATCAGAGTACAGAACTGAAAGAAGAAGTAGGATTCCGGGCGACTATGTAATCTATAGCACACATCGTACAGATTAGATTAGATATACGTTTTTTGTTTAGATGCATGTCATATTCAAGGATGAAGAACAACAATACAGAACACATATTTAAAAAAAAAAGAGGGATTATTATGTCCCATTCACAGATACTAAGCAACATGATCCTCGGGGATGTGGAATAAGTCAAAATATCTTTAATATTGTTGGTCCGAGCACGGGGCTCAGGACCCTAACTACACGCCACTGTTAAGCACTAATGAAGAACTCGGTCCCTTACTTCGATTGCACATAATTCATTAAGGTCAATCCAACACATGTATTTCAAATAACATAAATGAAGTTACATTTGAATATGTCGGACATTAAACAGGAATTAAAAAACAATTTCAATATCAGCTGATTTAGTGCGTGAAGCGCGAGTTAAGCAAATAACCAGGTAAATTAAACAATTCTCCGTAATTCAAAAGAAAGAGAAAAACAAAATTAATCAATACACCCCACTGACAAATATCCAAAAAACCTTACAATACTACTCAAAAGAATACACTGAATTGGGGAGCAGTCATTCACCGACAGAACACTTCAAAATGAGTTCAATAACACAGCTGCGTGCCTCAGAAAACTGCAAGACATTAAATACACTACATTTGACGAATAACAAATACTCATTAACATTATGCCACTCCTGTTGTCCCAAGGAAACAGGCACTTTTTTATATGGGAATTCCAAAAGATGTCCAATCGAACCCCCCTCTTTCAGACGGAGGCGGAGGCGGAGGCTGAGCCAGAAACAAAGAATGCCATAAAAACACAGTTTTACTGTGAAATCTTACCGGAAGCAGTAAGAGACAAGGGGTCGGCACCCACAAATAACACAGGCTAAGAGTCAGGTGGGAGCACATCCTACGGGGACAATGCTCACCACAAACCGTAGACATTCCGGCCGAACATCCGCCTGCGGTGGCTGTCAGAAGGACGAAGCGACCAACAGGCTCACGCCGTGCTTCTCACACAGGCACCTCAATTTGTACAAACGTCTAGGCCAACACCAACTCCGGTCTCCCCTCTCACTGCGAGGCTTGGCGCAGTTTATATGAAATGCCTTCCAGGCAACCAGTAACCGTCACAGGAGTTTCGCGATTAGCAATCAGCCCCAGCGTAACACAAATCACACATGTCCTTTACACCCGAGCTACAACTCCGCCAGTCTCACGGGTCGCCCCAAACTGACTGCCTCTCACCGTCCCGCGCGCCCCAGCCGAAAACGCAAAGATGCTCATGCCCGGAGACGCGCCAAAGATAACAAGCCGATCGCTGATGATCGACCAGCGATCTTGTTCAGTTGTCTCTTAAATGTTCAATACACTGAGGTGCATGTAAAATTTCTTAGGAAATTATAGTCACGCATTACCTAAGGCAAAGTCGTTTTACAAAACTTATTTACATTGATCATATTACTACACTTAAGACGTGCAGAAGTCTGATTTCACTCACGCTATTTAATATTATTAATAATCTGTATAGATCAAACGATTCTACTAAGAAATTCCTCAGTGTAACATACGGATTTGGTCACCAATAAATCCTTCAAGCTCCTTTTGAACTCATCTTTATTAACACTTAAACTTTTTAGACCCATTGGAAAGATATTAAAAATTTGTATTTATGGATGATGGACACCTTTCTGTACCAAATTACTTGACTTGAAATCTTTGTGAAGATTATTCTTATTTGTGGTTTTTATCCCATCAACTGCGCTATTGTTTTGAGAAAGAAATACATTGACTGTCAGAAAAGGTATAGCATCGAGAAGGGGAGGAGGAAACGAAACAGCGCTTCACGGGTCGAGAGGGAGAGTGATAACATTTCGGTAACGCCAAAAATGACTCAGATTTACAAATAACTTGTTAGTGACGGTGAACCCTTTCTGACTTGGATGCAAGTACTTATTCAAATGGTAAGGACCCCACAAAGCCGTTGTACGCTCTCCCGGGTAAGCTGGCATACGAATGTTGTAACCGGTTCCTGATGGCCTGTATTTCATGCTGTTCACTCCCCTTATATACTCTGCCAGACCTGCTAACAACACTAAGTTACCTTAACATTGGAATATGTCTTCCGAGTACTTCACCGTTTGTGTCACACAGTGTATATTATTTTTAACAAATTTTGATAAGGAATAAATACGTCAGGAAGCAGTAGTTAGTATCCCCAGCTCCTTGAACAGATTTCTGTAGAACCAGCTTGGATTCATGAGACAAATAATTCGTATTACGAGCTTATAAGACGGAAAACTGAGGCATGGATTGATGAATGTACCCAAAAAATGATTACGTATGACGTTAAACTTTTTAGGCCTATTGGAAAGATATTAAACATGTGTACTCATGGGTAATGGACACCTTTCTGTTGCAAATTACTTGACTTGAAATCTTTGCGAAGTAAGTGGCGTATGCTAGCATTTTTACCTATGTCTGACAACATCCGTGAAACCGTTGTTCATTAAGATGATACACTAACTGAGCAGAATGGCTAGGATACAGGATTCCTTCAGTGGAAAGCTGCCGAACATTCACTCAAGTGATTTATTGACTCAGACTTTATTGTAGTAACTGCTTTCATCCTTCGGTACTCCAGAGACACACATTAATGAACCTTCAACTCAATCAGTAAATGCATTACTCTTTAAAAACAACTATTAACCTACAGTTATATTTTAAAAGACAATAATTTCGTTCAATTCCTTGTACATCGAACGGTATAAGACATTACAACAACAAATCTCGATCATTACCTGTCCGTAACATAAAATTATTAAAGAAAATTCTACAATATTCGCCAGAAATTTTTACCGTTAGCAAATACCAACACCTGACCGTGTTAGCATTAACCATCTTTTTAGTAGTACATTACAGGAGATAATAAAAAAGTCATGTAACTTACCATCTAAGAACGATATGCTGGCATTATAAAATGAGTTCTGATCATTGACAGTTGGTTACAGTAACACTAAGTAACAGTGAAGCAGTAAAATGCTCTCGAAAACTTAAGTCCGCAAAATTCGTTTACCGTCATATCCGGAAATCCAGCGGAAGTAAACATTACAGGACCAGAGCCAGAAGGTTGCCCGTCGTCTGGTCAAGCGCGGACCCACCCACGGCAGGCTTCTTACCATTACAAAACAGTCCCGTGCTAGCACGGAAAGCTGGTGTACAGAGTATTATCAGGCTTCTGCAACAAACAGAAAAGTGAAATTAGTTAACTCAAAAAATTTACACACCAATATGTGGGCCTAATTTGCAGTAAGAACGTCCACAATGGACAAAAACACAGCAGTACAAAATGGTTCTTTCACAAACGCCATACTTGGGGCGACATATGTCAACCTTCCCAAAATACACTAATGCTTAGAAAAAAATAGAGCACCTTGAAGACTAGAGGTAGGACGTATGTTAGTATGTCCTGCAGAAATGATTAGCATTTCAGTCACCTCGCTTCAGCATGTGTCCTGTTGCCTGGTAGGCACAGGGTCTGCCAAGGGCCCTAATAACCAATAACTTATTCCATGTGTGATGGTATCGATTCGTATAAGGCGTCCTGTGCCATAGCCTTCCATGCTGCATTCAACTGGTTCTAAAGTTGACCTGTGGTGACTGGCGCTGGGTCACAGCGCTGCACCCGTCGTTTCGCCATATTTCACGCATTTTCGGTTGGTGACAAGTCTGGTGCCCTGGCGAGCCATGGTAAAAGACTGACACCAAGAGGGAAAGTATTCGTGCAGCAGCATGTGGTCGTTGCATTGTCTTGCTGAAAAATGGCGTCTGGGGCGTTGTGCAGAAAGGAATGTCATTCACGTAGGTCACACTGGTCACAGTGCCCTGGACATGCAATAACTGTGGTTTGTGGTTGTACCCAATAGCACCCTCTGCTAGTGCAGTCACTGTGATGCAACTCCCCTGTCTTCGGTGAACCAAAATGCGGACTTCATTTTCAAACAAACAGAACTTGGATTCGTCCGGAAAGACTGATGCGATTCCTGTCACCAGTAACGTCGTTCCACACACCATTGCCGTCCATTCTGCACATTCGCCAAAGCTAGGCGGAGAAGTGTATGACGCGGACGTAACACAACCAGTAGTAAACGGCGATGGACTGTCATCCCCCAATAGTGTGCAATGTGTTACACTGTTCCTCTGTTGGACGAGAACTGAGGAGGACGCAGATCTGTCCTGCAGTGCCATTCGGATGAGGTGTCAATCTTCTCGGGGAGTGGTCTGGGTCATGCGACCTGACCCATCTCGTGGCGTCCTACGGCCTTCCGTGAACCATTCTGCACACACCCGTTGCACGGCCGAAACACTACGTACCACTCGAGCAGCTATTTCCCGGATGGATGCATCAGATTCTCTCATGCCTAAAATGCTCCCTCTTTTAAACTCTCTGATTTGACGGTACGGTTAGCGCATACGTCTGGGAGGCATCGTGCACGCTGCTCGAGTCACACTGATCCGTTACCTTTGATGTATAGCGACAACGAGAACAGCTGGCACATTGTACCAGTAGGTGGCGTTGCACCGTAAAATTGATGTTGACCTTGAACCTGTCGGCCGACATGGTTCAAATTCTAATCATTTCTGCAGAAAACATTAATGTATATATCCTGTGAATACGAACGTCCTTTCTCTAGTAGTTCAAGGTGCTCTGTTTTTACGAGAAAAAATGCCACCACAGCTGTATCTGGAGAATGCCTATTCTACACGCGACTATTTTCGTCGGCACATTATCGCCATCCTCAGATCTAGCTTACCAAAGAACAACAGCACAACGCAAATATTTCAAATCTAAACAACTATGAAACAGTGCAGATATAAAATTGTGGTACCCTGATGTATTAGTTGAAGTTATGTTTTTTTCTGAATATGACTGTAGCTTCTTTTGCAGTTCCAACATCCAGAAAAAAGTACTTTCCAGTCCTAAGAAAACAAAAACAAATTAACAATGACTTTATTAAGCACTACTTGTCAGATCAAATGAGAGGAGAACAATTGTCACTTCATGAAGTTAAAAGTCTCAGAGTTTAAGCATTGAGAAACCTAGTGGACGATAACTGTGAAGGGAAGAGAGATAAGACGTATACGATCAAAACACTCTCATTTGCACATGTTATGTGAAGTAGGGACCTCCAGTAGCCCGTAATATCACTGACTAAACACGTGATGGAACTATTTGAGGCTGCCCCAATGGATATAAGACCTGGCGTCAATGGAAGCTTTCCAGTATACATAAGCGGTAACATCGAGCGGAAACCTCTAGGAGAAATAAAACATTAAAGTATTTACGTGTAAAGGGGGCCAGCTATTGGAAATAATCCGAACAGCTATTACCGAGGGTCAGTCGCGACTTAGACGGTATATAAGCAAGACATAAAATGAGAAGAGTTAGTCTGAGGGAGAACTCTGATGGAGTAGTCTGACAAGGAGTCCGAGAGCAGTAGTAGGCCAGTCCACCGCCACCTGAGTATGCAGAAATAGTATTCGCAGCGAGACGTTGGTAATCAGATCTGGAGACACACACAGCAATTGCAAGATAAGTAATCATTGTCTATTATGGGGAATAGATCTGAACAGAGACGATCTGTCTTTGTCTCAAGGAACAGATAGCATTTGTAGCTTCGTAATTAACAAGAAAAATTTACAGAATAGTAATTGTCTCTTGTAAGCTTGGGTGTGTGGCCTGCTCATAAGAGTAAATTGAGTCTGACAAGTACTACAGAAAAGGGGTTAGGAACTGGCACCTCTTTTATAAGTTATCAAAGAGAATAAAGATATTACTTAATTAAATATTGAATTCTTCAGCATACCCATCCTGCCATCAATCCTAAAAGATTACCACTGTAACCAATAACCACCCATTCCTACCTCGGAGAGCTTTCCCCCTCTCATCTCCGACAACGAGGTGGACATTCAAACAACTCGCAGACTGTCATCAAACGTTCCGACCGCTCTACAAAAATGTGCTGGGACGCGACAGTGCAAGCAACCACTTGAACGAACCGTAAGGTGGGATTAACACTATCAATTAAAGACTTGAAATGTCCGCAGTGGCATAAATTCAGAATCCAGCGTCCCTCCTTCCAGGACGTCCACAGACTGAGTCCAAGCCGGCACTCGGTTCTCGCTCCCTTCCGTCGTCCGCACCGGTCTCCAGTGACTGCCCCACGTGCACACAGCCACTGCCGGCAGCAGCCTTCCGCGCCACCAAGCTGCCCGCCCGCCAACCTCCTACTCTGCCCAACCACCGCCCGTCGTCCAGCGCGCTGCTTAAAGCCCTCTTTTCTCCATATGCGGCGTGCTCCCTCCAGCAAACCACCAGTGACGTCTCTGGATTCAATTGCAATTTTGTGTCTTTTCAAATTTTAGTGACAAAGAACTGGCTAGAAACTATTTATTAATCTTCACGGAAATTTAAAAAGTGGTGTAGATGGCTCTGAGTTCTATGGGACTTAACATCTGAGGTCATCAGTCCCCTAGAACTTAGAACTACTTAAGGACATCACACACATCCACGCCCGAGGCAGGATTTGAACCTCCGGCGGTAGAGGTCGAGCGGCTCCAGACTGATGCGCCTAGAACCGCTCGGCCACAACGGCCGGCTATGGAAATTTCATCAACAAATGTTCCGAAAACTTAATTTATTATTTGTTGCAGAATTTGTGTCGTCTGCAAAGAAAACGAACTAGCATTTGGTAATGCTATTGATGGAAGGTCATTAATAAACACAAGAAAATGTAAAGTTCCAGAGTGAGTGAACCTCCCGGGACACCAGCGTAATTAGTTGCTGTTTTGATGATAACTTATAGTTTAACACACTTTTTCCTATACACATCTTTTGCTTTCTCCATCATTGTTATGATATGGAACATTGTAATGTTCAGATTTATTTACAAAGGTATTATGATTTTTTACAGTGGCTTGCAGACTACAGATGTCCACAATCATTTTACTTCTTGATTAAACATATATATTGGTATTAGAATATGAACTACCGTTCAAAATCTAAACTAATATCCGACGTATTCACTAATTTTGAGGCACGAAATAGCAGCAATGTGGTGGGCATTCCACACCACTTTAACCATTCCCTGCCAGGCTTCCTGCATGTAGGGGCAGGGGTTGTCTACATACAAGGAGCAATGACATTATGAAGATTTAAAAAAAGTATTGCTAATACTCCATTGTTTCCCAAAAATTACGTAAGCTTCTTCATCTGAACTGTATAAAATTTACATCACAAACTGATTCAATTTGCTCTGAGAATGTATCAGTTTGATCTGAAAATGTACCAGCTTGCCTTCAAGATGCATCAGCTTGGCCCAAAAATGTATAAATATATCTTGAAAACGTTTCAACTTACACCAAAAATACATTAGCTAGCCCTGAAAATGAAACAGTTTACCCTGAAAATGAATCAGTTTTCTCTAGAAATGTATCAGTCTGCCCAAAAAATGCGTCAACTTGCATCTGAAACTATATTACATGCTTGCAGTGACAGTTTAATTCAATCATGGAAATTATACGTTTCCCAGCAATAAATAGTTTTCGCCATCTACCTTTCATGATGGATAGCCACTATAGCATTAAATTGTGTTTCGACGAGACAGATCTCAATTAATTCCGAAAATTCAATGTAACCCTCTCTCTGGATCATGTTCCCACGAGTCCTCTGGAAGAATATCGATGTATCAAGGCTCAGTGACTTGATCCAAGTGTTTCTTGGCCGGGATTCTAGTTTACAATTTATGGACATCGAGTGCTGGGCACGTTAATTTTTTTGAAGTTTGGTGTAGTAGGCTCTGTGTTTTTACAACTCAAAAAAAATTGGAAATTTGTGGTAAGGACTATGGTACCAAACTACTGAGGTCATCAGTCCCTAGGCTTACACACTACTTAATCGAACTTAAACTAACTTACGCACACACATGCCCGAGGGAGGACTCAAACCTCGGACTGGGGAAAGCCGCGCGAACCGTGAGAAGGCGCTTTAGACCGCACGGTTACCCCGCACGGCTTTATACATCTCATCTTTTCGTCAGAAACGCTTACGAGTTTGATTTCATGCATCTAATGTCTTCAAGTTAAGTATAAGAGACAGTACTACGAAGCGATTTCAGTTAAAAAAAAAAACACGCTTAGTGTCTGCATTTAATGCTGTTGCAACAAAAAGTGGTGCATTAACACAGGACTGAAAACTCTCAGTCAACTTTTACCCAACGAGTTTCCTTATACAATCATATATAAAATTTTGATGATATTGTTGAGAACTCAATGCTATAGGGTTGCTTTAGAAAAAGTGGAGCCATCTTAGAGCTGTGGAGGTTTAAAGCTTCCATAATTGAGTACGAGGGAGTGGCACGTCGGTGCAACACTAAACGTACAAACCTATGCGATAGAGAAACACGCAGAGTAACAGCTGTGCGTGATACAGAAGCCGAGTAACCGAAATTGGGCACGCCCGTTTCTCTGTGTAACCAGGCCCCAAGATATTTTACACAGAGAAATGGGCACCTCCCGTCTCGTTTACTCAGCGACTGTTTCACATGCAGCTGTTATTCTGTGTCTTTCTCTATCTCACAGGCTTGTACGTTCAGTACTGCTCTGCCGTGCCACACTCTCGTACTCAGTTATGGAAACTTGAAACCGCGCACCCTAAGATAGGCCAGCTTTTACTAAGGCAACCCTACAGCACTGAGCTCACAACAATATCATCTAACTTTTGTATATGGTTGTACAAGTAAACTCGATGAGGGTACTTCGCTTCTACACGCTTGCCTGCATGCACCTGGCAAAAACGTAGGCAATTTTATTTTGATGTTTTATTTACATCTTCACTGATGGCAATTTTTTAAAGATGCTGTGTTAGGGTAAGTACCGAAAAAATTAACTGAACTATTTTTAATTAAAAATAATCTGTTCAGGGGAGGCAACTCTAGCACTTTTTGTTTGTTTATACATTATAGTGTGTAAAATATACGTTTTATTAGGAAAATCGATGACGGAAGACCGGCTTAAGTCGAGACCATAGACTATAAAAGCTGATTATTTGTATGTACCCATGTTAGAGGTTCCACCACTTAAAAGCTTACACTTCGAGGACATTGGCAGTTTTCCATCATCAAAAAAGCAATTTCTTTAAATTGAAATTAGTATATGGTACTTGGTATACTAGCTGCGAACATTCTAAAAATCCATTGGAGCTTCCGCCATTTTCGCATTCTTGCTATTTTTGGGGGTACTGATATTTATCCGGATATACTACGAATAAAATTCGTTGTCTATAGTTTAACGGCACGCACGGTTAGTAACTTCTCATTTCAAAATTATCAGGTCTGATCTGAAGCTCAGCAACCGATAAGTATCCCAGTCCAAGAGATTCTCTCTCTCTCGCCAACACAGTCTATTGTTTCGTGGTGCTTTAACAAAAACTTTCTTTTTGTGTGCACTGTAGGACTTAACATCTGAGGTCATCAGTCTCCTAGAACTCATAACTACTTAAACCTAGCTAACCTAAGGACAGCACATACATCCATGCCCGAGGCAGGATTCGAACCTGCGAGCGTAGCAGCAGCGCCTAGAACCGCTCGGCTACACGGCCGGCGGCTGAATAAGAGCTGTTATCCGATCCCTAACAACAAAGCTCATAACGGATCACGCTTTTCTATTTTCACGTATGTCATTTACACAGCGAATGTGAAACGTGGGAGAAAGTATTAATATATTGCAACGTGTCACCAAATACGAACGTTTTAGAGTATTCCAAGAACGCAATCAAACTGAATATGTGACTAGCTGCTGATCAAACACCGAAAATAATATAAGTATATATGAATTATCATGAAAGAGGCTTACCAGTAGCAGCAAATAATCGTGAGAAAAACTTTTCACTGTTGTTGCTCCAAAGATTTATTGTCGGCCTGGTGCTGTGAAAACAATTTCTTAACAGGAACTTGCACAGTTTTCAAGTGCGAGAACCTGTGTATTATGTTGTTTTTATGTATTGGTAACCCTGTTAGTTCTCGCGTTTGTTGTACTTTTCCGACTTAAAGGCTGTCATTTGTAGCTCTCATAGGTGCTAATGTGGAAAATTTACTGCGAAATTCTGAAAGATAGGAAATCAATGGGTCTCGCAGCAAATGGTATACGCACCGCTACGCCCAGATGCAGAAGATACTGTTTGAATAAAATATCAGACACATCGCCTATGATATGACATGGATTTGCAAACATAGTAAGAAGTTCTTGCGAAAAATTTTACAACACACCTATTATATGTGGCAGACTGCATTAAGTGTGCGCGGCATCTTTCAAAAAACAAGTTGGCGGATGCACAACTCAGGATGCGCATGGTGGCAAACTGATGTCTCTGTGTCACCCTAGATGAGCTGTTACGTTCAAAAATATCTTAATTTGCTTAATATTTGAAAGTACGCAAGCAATCTGAATTATCCGTAACTGGTGTTACACGCCAAAACTTTCGAACGATCTGTTGGAAGTTTTAATAATGCTTCATAACTCATCACAATCAACACATATTATTCCTATAGCTTAATGGTACGTCGTTTGACGAAATAAAGGTTGATGTTTCTACAAACCATTTCATTTTATTTCATAGATCCCTATTCTTCCAGTGAATTTGGTTTGGCGTAATATGACGCATATACTGATTCTCTTAGGCAGGCTGAAGGCTGAATTCGCTTACTGAGCGTTTTATTTATTCAACAAGTCTCGTCTTGCTGACAACTAATTAGCATAATAAGACACGCAGCTGAATAGGCATTGGCAAGCTTAAAGTTACCGACAAAACACTTTTGCGAGCTCCAGCCTGTCTGTATTTGATGAGCTAGTGAAATATGAAATGCTGGAAAGCGGCGTCAATGTGCATGAACAGACAACAGCAACTACCGATTCATCTGAACCGGGCTTATACCTGTAAAATCGTTAGCAGCCACTCGAGGTGAATTGCTGATGCTGAACGAAACGCAATGTGTTTCAGTTTCACGTTAAACTGCAGTCGCCTTTCCACAGTTGGAAACTGGCTAAGAAGACGCAAGCCGCCGAAGTAGCGTCCAATTGAAAGACTTGCACCATGACATTGATCCACTCGAAATTATCCGTAAAAACGACGCCCTTTCCATCTAGCGGCGATAGGCAGCATATTATATCTTCTAAGGAGCAGAAAAATACTATCCGAAACAGTGATATACTGTCCAACAAAATCGCCCAGACATTTATTTGATATCATTATTTCGTTTTGTAAAATTACCAATCCGTTGCTTCGTTCGCAGAATCCTCGCGAAAGTATGGCTCAAGGCATATTGCATCTTAAATGACAGGAACTGTTGTCAGGTGATATAGATCACGACCAAAATGTGTTTCATGATGTTTTACCTGCACTGAATAAAGTAGTTGAATCTCTATCAGGCAAATCTGTAACACTTTTTGGACTTGCTTTACCATTACATCTAGATACATACTCCGCAATCCACCATATGGTGTGTGGGGGAGGGTACCTCTTACCACGACTAGCATCTTCTCTCCCTGTTCCACTCCCAAACAGAACGAGGGAAAAATGACTGCCTATATGCCTCTGTACGCGCTCTAATCTCTCTTATCTATGTGGTCTTTCCGCGAAATGTAAGTTGGTGGCAGTAAAATTGTACTGCAGTCAGCCTCAAATGGTGGTTCTCTAAATTTCCTCAGTAGCGATTCACGAAAAGAACGCCTCCTTTAGTCTAGAGACTCCCACCCGAATTCCTCAAGCATTTGCGTAACACTCGCGTGATGATCAAACCTACCAGTAACAAATCTAGCAGCCTGCCTCTGAATTGCTTCTGTGTCCTCCCTCAATCCGACCTGATAGGAATCCCAAACGCTCGAGCAGTACCCAAGAATAGGTCGTATTAGTGTTTATTAAGCAGTCTCATTTACAGATGAACCACATCTTCCCAAAATTCTACCAGTGAACGAAAGATGACTATCCGCCTTCCCCACAACTGCCGTTACATGCTTGTCCCTCTTCATATCGCTCTGCAATGTTACGCCCAAATATTTAATCGATGTGACTGTGTCAAGCGCTACACTACTAATGGAGTATTCAAACATTGCAGGATTCTTTTTCCTATTCATTTAATTTACATTTATCTATATTTAATGTTAGCTGCCATTCTTTACACCAATCACAAATCCTGTCCAAGTCATCTTGTATCCTACAGTCACTCACCCGTACGCCACAGCATCATCAGCAAAAAACCACACATTGATATCCACCCTATCCAAAAGATCATTTATCTAGATAGAAAACAACAGTGGACCTACCACACTTCCTTGGGGCACTCCAGATGACACCCTCACCTCCGATGAACACTCACCATCGAGCACAACGTACTGGGTTCTATTACTTAAGAAGTATTCGAGCCACTCACATACTTGGGAACCAATCTCATATGCTCGTACCTTAGTTAGGAGTCTGCAGTGGGGCACCGAGTGAAACGCTTTCCGGAAGTCAAGGAATATGGCATCCGTCTGATACCCTTCATCCATGGTTCGCAAGATATCATGTGAAAAAGGGCGAGTTGCGATTCGCAGGAGCAATGCTTTCTAAAGCCGTGCTGATGCATTGACAGCAACTTCTCTGTCTCAAGGAAATTCATTATATTCGAACTGAGAGTATGTTCGAGAATCCTGCAACAAACCGATGTTAAGGATAATGGTCTGTAATTTTGAGGATCCGTCCTACCCTTCTTATATGCAGGCGTCACCTGCTTTTTTTCCCAATCGCTCGGGACTTTATGTTGGGCAAGAGATTCGCGATAAATGCAACTAGGTAAGGAGCCAATGCAGTAGAGTACTCTCTGTAAAACCGAATTGGAATCCCATCAGGACCTGGCGATTTATTTATTTTCGACCCATTCAGCTGCTTCACAACACCAGATATGTCTATCACTATGTCCTCCATACGGGAATCCGTACGAGACTCAAACGGCGGTACGTTTGTGCGATCCTCCTGCGTGAAAGATTTCTCAAATGCTAAATTTAAAATTTCAGCTTTCGTTTTGCTGTCTTCCGTTGCCAGGCCAGACTGACCAGTGATTGACTGGATGGAAGCCTTCGACCCGCTTACCGATTTTACTTAAGACCAGAATTTCCTTTGGTTTTCAGCAAGATCTTTTGCTAAGGTATGACGGTGGTAGTGGTTGAATGCTTCGCGCATCGCTCTTTTTACAGCAGCACGAATCTCTACTAACTTTTGCCTGTTCTCAATCTCCAGATCTTTCTTGTACCGCGAGTGCAACTGCCTTTGCTTCCTGAGCATTCTCCGAATTGCGCTGTTAAACCACGGTGGGTCGTTCCGTCCGTAACCCACTTTTTCGGTACATACTTGTCCAATGTGTGATTTACAATGTGTTTAAAATTTGCCCATAATTCTTCCACGTCCATCGTACCGGAAATAAATGAAGTCGATTCATTTACTAAGCGGGATGCTAACAACTGCTTATCTGCTCTTTCTAGTAAGAATACTCTCCTAGCCTTCTTGACCGACTTTTTAACTTCCGTAACCATAGTCGTGATGACAACATCATGCTCACTAATCCCTGTCTCAACACTGACACCGTCGATGAGGTCTGGTCTGTTCGTGGCTACCAGATATAAAATACTTCCATTACGCGTTGGCTGTCGGTTTAGCTGCTCAAGACAATTTTCGGATAATGTGTTCAAAAGTAATTCACATGACGGCTTGTCTGTACCACCTGTAATGAATCCATAGACATCCCAGTCTATACTAGGTAGGTTGAAGTCTCCTCCGACTAATATAGCACGATCCGGGTACTTCTGCGATACAGAATGTAGACTCCCTTTGAATGATTCTAGAACTGTCGCGGTGGAACCTGGTGGCTGGTAATAACACCCCACAATTAACTTTATTTCCCCTAGCCCTGTTAAACGTGTCCAGATAACTTCACAATCACACTCTACTTCGACCTCAGTAGACACAATATTTTTGTCAACTGCAATGAAGACATCACCTCCTACAGTGTCAATCTGTCTTTCCGATACCCGTTCAAACCCTCACTAAATATTTCAGAACTACCTATCTCAGGGATCAGCCAGGTCTCAGTCCCGAGAATAATTTGCGCGCCACACGCTTCCTGGAGGGCAGTAAATTCAGGAATTTTATTCCGAACACGCTGAAAATTTACTGCTAATATCTTGATAGCTGAAGTGCCTTTACACTGAGCGCGTCCTGATTTCCCTGCCTGCACGTCGATTGGTGAGTGTTCATCAGGACACCTCGCACCACTGCCTAGCCTAAAAAACCCTCATGTGCACGCCAAAAGTACTCTTCTACCCGAGTAGCCGCTTCCTCTGTGTAGTGCACCCCTGACCGATCTAGGGGCGTCCTACAATTCCCCACCCAATAGCGCAAGTCTAGAAATCTGCAGCCACGACCGTCACAGAGTCGACGAAGCCTCTGGTTGAGACCCTCCACTCGGCTCCAGACCAAAGGACCCCGATCCACTCTGGGAACGATACTGCCAATAGAGAGCTCTGCTTGCATCCCGCGTGTGAGGCCAGCAGTCTTCACCAAATCCGCCATCCGCCTGTACGAACAGAGGATCGCCTCAGAACCCAAGCGACAGGCATCCTGAGTGCCGACGTGAGCAACTACTTGCAGACGACTGCACCCTGTAAGCTCAATAGCCGCAAGCAAGGCCGCCTCCACATCTTGGATGAGGCCCCCGGCAGACAAACCGAGTGCACGTTGGATTTCTTTCCAGCCCTGTACGCTATTTTCCTAAGGGGCTCCATCACCCGCCTAACGTTGGAGCTCCCAATAACCAGCGAGCCTTTGCCCCCGTGCGCCTGCTCGGGCCCTGCTGAAGGAGCGGCCACCTGCCCACTGACAGGATGAACGGGCGACGCCGGCCGGCCAGCCTCCACATTGGCCCTCCGCCTCGAGCGGCGCGAACGCGCTGCAGTCCGCCACTCACCCTGAGGTGAGGGCGGCCCCTACGCGCCGGGTACACTAGAAGGTGCCTCGGCGGCTGAGTCAGCGGACGCAGCAAGGGACACCTGGGGTGTCTCAAGCGACGCGCCAGATCCTCCGCCGTCGCTGCACCTCGAGGCAGCAGCCTGAAGGCGGCTGACCGTGGCCAACAGCACGCTCAGCTGCTCGCGAACCGCGGCCAGTTCCTCCTGCGCCCGCACACAGCACGCACACACCCTATCCATCCTACTGCTAATATCTAACGACTCCGCGAATTTATACTCTACAGCTATCAATAAGCAATATTACTCCTCTCAAATACGAGAATACGCAAGCATTTTATGTCATTAAACATGCAAGCGCACAGACACTCGGAAAGAAATTAAGAATCAAACTACAAAACAAATATGAAAGCTACTGCACTGCTGCTGCACTGATACTTCACCAGCGGCTGCTCAAGGCTCATTAAATTATGATATAATTACATTAGGTCACCTGGAGTATTTTCGAGAAACAAACTACAGTCAGGTTGTTAGGTTGATTTGGGGGAGGGACCAAGCAGTCGGATTAGAGAAGGAGAAGGATCGAGAAGGAAATCTGCCATGCCGTTTCAAAGCAACCACCCGGCATTTGCCTGAAGCAATTTAGAGAAATCTCGGAAAACCTAAATAAGGATGGCCGGACGTGGATTTGAATCGTCGTCCCCCCGAATGCGAGTCCAGTGTGCTAGCCATCGCTCCAACTCACCCGATAAACTACAGTAAGTACCGACTTTTACACACAAATTACGACGTTTGAACCATGAAAAAATAATTACGACTTGATAATGTCATCAGTCAACAACAGCGGAAGGATTTTCCATTCTTTTAATGTGCTTGGAGGCACTGGTAAGGTCAGATCTGATGGAAAGTTTGCTCTCAGTGTGGCATAGCCTGGCACCTTTTGGGAATCGCATGACCGGTGGACAGAACTGATACCAGACACCTCAGAAAATTACCAAAGGCTTGTCGGATCCATGGCATACCGAATCGCTGCTGTATTGCTTTCCATTCGTGAAGCAACACGCTATTAAGAAGGAAGTCGTATCGTTTGGCTCATCAGCATGGGTGTTCACACGTACGGCTACAGTATTGCATGAGCAGCAACGTCACTTTAGTTGCTTGTGTAAAAGGAACTTTAACCAGTGCGCCACCTATAGCGGTCTAAGTTCGTGAAAGCGCCGTGTATAACTCCAGCCACTCCTCTAGCCAGCGCCGATTCAAGAACATTTTCCCACACTAGCAAAATACCATTTGGTTCCCCAGTCCCTCCCAGACCCTCGCACGGTCGTTGCTTTTCCTTCGCGCTTAGAAAGATCTTTAAAAATAATTCTAAATTCAGTAGCGTCGGAAACAGTTTTTTTTTATTAAAATTAGTTGTACTTAGAACTTCCATGTAACAGAAACAAATTTCTGAATCGAAGTCCAGTGCTAAACGCTAAAATAAGAAAACTTTTTTTTCCATTTAATGTAATTCATGAGATTTTCAGAAGTTATTAGTGGAACTAATAACTAGAACTGTTGTATTGTTCTAGGATTAGTAAAAACTCATTATCTATTAAACTAGGTGATAAAATGAAAATATAAACAATTTTGTTATTTTCTTTTAGTTTCATAATGCAGCTTTTTACTTCCATAATTTACAAATTATTACACTTCCCATCAGAATGAGGAGCACAGAGAAGAAGAAAAAAATACAGTATCTTAAGTACTGAACATAAAGCACTGTTTAACAATGTAATTTTTTATGCGTGAAAAAATCCCACCAGTTAGTAGTTACATTATAGGAATTTTTCCATGAATGTATTTAGAAACTGACAAACTTTTTATGTGTGCAACTGAAAATAATAACAATACTTTGTGTGTGATGGGAAAGAGAAGTTGTGAAGCGGACGTAGATTTGACAGTTGGTGACTGCACCAACTTAAACTGACACACAATGCTCTGAAATGTCGAGACATGAAAATATTTACGTAAAGCTCTGAGCCACAAGATGGTTGAAATGGCTCTGGGCACTATGGGACAACTGCTGAGGTCATCAGTCCACTAGAACTTAGAACTACTTAAACCTAACTAACCTAAGGACATCACACACATCCATACCCGAGGCAGGATTCGAACCTGCGACCGTAGCGGTCGCGCGGTTCCAGACTGTAGCGCCTAGAACCGCTCGGCCACCTCGGCCGGCTGAGCCACAAGAGATTCATTATTTATCGATACATATTATGATACATTTTGTTAATCTAAAGGTATAGAGCACAAGCAACAGCGAGTATTCTCATGTATGAAAGTGTAAGCAAAAACGTTCCAGTAAACATGGATCCATAGGCAACACGTCAGCTTGAAAGCTGTAAATGCGTGCATACGAGCCGCCACCGACTTCAGTCCGGAATATTCTCTAACCATTGTATTTGAAATGGAAACTATTTTGTTAAGTTCCCCTTCTGATAGGACTGGAATTCCAACAAAGATAATATTTTGTAGTCAAGTCAGTGGCAGTTGCTAATCACACGTTCGTAATTATCTAATAAACGAATCGTTTGCGGACCCATGTGTACAGGAAGGTTTTTGCTTTTATTGTTGTACACTTTCATCAGTGTCAGTTGTCACTGCTAATTGCAATAGAACCAGCTTACAAATTTTGTACTTCACTCTCTTTGGCGCCGCTCTCACAAGTAACCTTATAAGGGTGATGTCGCAAAAGGACCATGATGTTTACGGCATACGACGCCCCGCGTCCTGTCTACTATTCTACCACAATATTGGCCGCTAGTGACTACTGGGGCGGGACTGGAGGCATCCAAAAATGAGCACAGCACGAGGCTATGGGACGTATGTGAACTTCTTAGTCGGCGAGTAACTCTCAACAGTGTTATAATGCTAGTGGCGTTAATACGAAGCAGAGCAATGGCAACGATAAACTAAACAAAAAGTGCATTATATCTATAACAACAGTTACCGAAGTTGACATTTCGCCAGAAAGCAAAGAAAGGAATTTCGCAAAAGAAATCCGTTGGAATTCGATTACTCGATAAATAGTACAATTCTCAAGGCTGTCAATTCAACTAAGTACCTGGGTGTTAAAATTACGAACAACTTCAGTTGGAAGGACCACATAGATAATATTGTAGGGAAGGCGAGCCAAAGGTTGCGTTTCATTGGCAGGACACTTAGAAGATGCAACAAGTCCACTAAAGAGACAGCTTACACTACACTCGTTCGTCCTCTGTTAGAATATTGCTGCGCGGTGTGGGATCCTTACCAGGTGGGATTGACGGAGGACATTGAAAGGGTGCAAAAAAGGGCAGCTCGTTTTGTATTATCACATTATAGGGGAGAGAGTGTGGCAGATATGATACACGAGTTGGAATGGAAGTCATTACAGCATAGACGTTTTTCGTCGCGGCGAGACCTTTTTACGAAATTTCAGTCACCAACTTTCTCTTCCGAATGTGAAAATATTTTGTTGAGCCCAACCTACATAGGTAGGAATGATCATCAAAATAAAATAAGAGAAATCAGAGCTCGAACAGAAAGGTTTAGGTGTTCGTTTTTCCCGCTCGCTGTTCGGGAGTGGAATAGTAGAGAGATAGTATGATTGTGGTTCGATGAACCCTCTGCCAAGCACTTAAATGTGAATTGCAGAGTAGTCATGTAGATGTAGATGTAGATGAGATAGAAGTGGCAGATGACAAACTGGCGTTTCTGAAACATGAGTCAGTGCAATGTACGGTGTCGTACTCGCTGGACTGTGCGGATAATGAACATGAGTACAACGACGACAATACGTGCTTAACATGTGAAAGTGATACTGAAACAGGTATCGAGCCATATAGGTTATTGTCCTTATCGGACAGGGAACCACAAACCCCGTCTCCAGTGAAACGTAGTAAACAACAGTCGCTGTCCAAGGAGCGCGTACTGATCATAATTACGTATATAGAAGAACATCCTCAGTAATGAGCAGATTTCCAATAAGTCCGCAGCAGTATGACTGTTTACCGCATGAGAAAACTACAGATATTTAAGGGAGTACAAGACGCACTTGTTGCAAAAACTGGTGTCTGCGCGTTTTGAGGAAGCTCGATGTGCATGATAATGACCTACTGCGTTATTTACATCAAACTGCGCGCGACGTAGATTGTAGATTACAGTGATTTCAAGGGAAACAGTGAATGGCTGCACAGCTTCACACAGTGCCACAGAACTGGAAGACTTAAGAAAACGAAAATTCAAAGCGTCAACTTGACAATGCGCAACTAACTGCCCGAAAATTTGTAGATGACATAAACAAACTTATCCCTTCGTTCAGCAAAGAATTTGTTCTTACTGCCAACCAATTGAGATTTGAAGAGGAAACGCGTATGAAAGGAACCCTGCAAATTAGGGGTACCAAGAGAGTTGTATCAAGATCAACTAACATCAGTGCCTTAACGCATTCGTACACAATTAAGCCGACGGTTAATCTGGATGGTATTGACTGGAAAGCTATACATTGTGCAGCGAGTAGTTGGAGCTGCTCTGCCCCCTGCAACTCCTTCTCGTGTGCGTGATCATGTAAGGGCAGTGGGGGATATTTACGTTACAGCAAAGGAGAGTGGGAAAATGGGCGTAAGAGAACTACAGCTATGCCACAAGCACTGCTTTTGGCCAATAGCTGATCAAAATAACGTGTTTGCTGTGTATACAAAATCATACTCCTTTAGAGCAAAATATACGTCCGATAAGTGTGGGGCATTGCAGTTCATGCCTTCTGGAACCACTGGAAAAGTTCAGTCTCTGGATATTTGTTTTTCTCGGTGCCTATGAGACATGTTATCACACTCTATTCAGTTTCACGGCAAGCTTCACGACACATTGTTTGGCATTCGGTTGCATGTCATCACATTCCGTCAGTTCTCATCACCCCGTTGTACTAATGTGGTTCTATATGCGTTCTTTAAGACTGGATACCTAGCTGAACGTGCAGTACGGTTTGTAACTGTCAAGGAGTTCGCCTTCGATCTGGATAGTGCGAACCTTTATGATGACTGTCGTGAACCATTTTTCGTTTGGTATTTGCGATGCAAGCTAACGGTCTATTTAAACATTATTTGAATATCGACCAGTCCATTTTCTGATGTGTAATACATACATCCCATAGAAGGTTGATCTCTGCACTTCTGGGACACTCATTTTCTGTCGCCCTTCTGATGCACAAAGTGAGTCTTTAGCAGCTAATATTTTTTGTCATAATTGTTAATGCAACACTTCCAACTGAGCCTTACTAAAGATTGTTTATCTGTATGCAATTTAGCCCAAGGTTATCGTCCACTCTATAAAAGGTCTACATGTTACCAAAGCTATGCACCCACAAACTGTTATCGAACTTTAAATCGTATGCTAACCTTTGACTAAACAGATCCTATTTTGAATGTCCCTGTAACTGGTCTGAATACAAATTGTCTTTATATCAAATGCGCAAGTGAGGAAAAAACAGTTTCGTGGCCCTAATCAAAATTTCCGCTTACCTCCCCTCTTGACAACATTTTCCCGAAAACACAACACTAATCAGCAAGCAGGAAGCGGCCTAGCCAGATTTCTATTTTTAAATAGAATTTCCAAAAATTATTCAACCCAGATTTATATTTTTAAATAAAATTTCCAAAAAGTATTCAAACTGTTGCATGCCATGTGGTGCAATGTGGTAATGCATAATGATGAACCTTTTTTAAACCACTGGATGGGGAGAGTAACTATTCCTATGAAATGATATTCCAAGACAACGCTTTTAGAATGACATATGAATTCAAAAAGACAGAATAAAACATCGCATGATGTTCGCACATAACGTTGACCTGAACAGTACTATGCTTAACAAAGTGAACAATGATTTAAAAGGGTACAATGTTAAGGGGATACGGAAGGCAAGTGGGCTTCAAATATTCGATTTTTAGATTTTGGTGTATTTGAAATGCCTGGTCTTTCCTGTGTGAAACAGTTTTTGTTTTATATAAGTACGACAATTTTTTCGTGAGATATAATGGTTTTCGTGACGCTCTGTGCAATCTGGCATTTATATGTCACGCCTTCCTTTTTGCGCCATGCAGAGATAATGCAAAGCATTCTTTTACTCCTTGTATATTATTTCATGCTTCTATTGTTTTATCGCTTCAGTGTTTCCTATCCTGTATCTACTATCGATACTCGTTTTTCCGATCGTGTCTGTTATTATTTACGAGCATTAATGGTTGTACTTAGTGAAGTTTGTTGTGAGTGAAGTTCGCGTTGGTTTGTATTTTCTTTGGTTCCACTTGTTTTCATAAAAATGCCGCGAATAAAAAAATTCTCACCTAAATTAAAGTCAGAGGAAATAAATACGCAAAGCTAAATGAGGTTAGTTGTTCAAAGGACCCAAGAATGTTAGACATAAAGGAAATCAACACATCAAGAAGAAAACTGCAGTGTCTTCAAGGCATTTCCTCCCTGTCATTCGTTTAGAAACATTATGGTGAACCTTATCATGCTCTGTGATTTCATTTCCAAAAATACTGTGTGCAGAATATGTAGTGGTGACTTATCTTTGAGTAAGAATCAGCGTTTTCGTAAACGGATTGTGTCAAACCTGACATTGAGTTGTACAAAATGTGGTGCAGTTGCTAAAACAATGACATCAAAAACGGCAAATAATAATTTATATGACAACAACATAATGCTAGTTTATGGTTTCAGATCTATTGGTAAAAGGATGGTGGCAGGCAAACTCTTATGTGCATTACTTGACATTCCAAATCTTCCTGCAAAATTTATGAATTACA
This sequence comes from Schistocerca gregaria, assembly GCF_023897955.1. Taxonomy (NCBI): domain Eukaryota; kingdom Metazoa; phylum Arthropoda; class Insecta; order Orthoptera; family Acrididae; genus Schistocerca; species Schistocerca gregaria. The sequence goes on along the minus strand of NC_064925.1, from coordinate 327,202,738 downwards.
GTAATGTTATTAGCACTGGTATTGCTGAAGTTTGTAACATCTCAATTAAGGAAGCAGCTGAAGAAGCACTCAACGAAAGATATGACATGAAAGTGATGATATTTGTGCGTGTTTTGATGGCAGCTGGCAGAAAGGTGAACACTCTTCACTAAATGGTGTCGTGACAGCTACATCATTTTATACCGGCAAGGTAATTGATGTAGAGATTCTAAGCAAGTACTGTAAAATTTGTGGCAGTGGAAATGAGAAAGAGCATGAACATAACTGTCAGATGAATTATACTGGTCCAAGTGGTGGGATGGAAGTAGCAGCAGTTCTAAGGATTTTTAATCGTTCATTGGCAAACAGAGGTGTCAGATACAGACAGTATTTGGGGGACAGTGACAGCAAGGCTTATGACCAGGTATGTGCAGAACAACCGTATGGTCCTAATGTCACAATTTCTAAATTAGTGTGCATTGGGCAGAAGAGAATGGGGTCCAGATTGAGGAGATTATTGAAAGAAAAGTAAAAAATAGTATCGGAAGATGGTAAGAAGGTAGGTGGTAAAGGTCGCCAGACAAATGTTGAAATCGATTACAGATTTATTATGGCTTGGCTATAAAAAGAAATATAGAGAATTTAGAAAACATGAAAAAAGCTGTATGGGCAATCCTTTTCCATAAGCTTTCGCAAATGAAAATCCAGTGCATGGTCTTTCCCCCAATGATCCTGACACTTTTCATCAGTAACGAATGAAATTAACTCCATATTTAGAGACCTTTGCAACGATACGTTGTTGAAGAAATGTCTTCATGGGAAAACTCACAATTTAAATTAATGTGTGAATTTTGTCATTTGGAACTGGTCATTGAGAACTGTATATGTTCAGCTTACAACCCTCAAATTTGCTGTTTATGATGCTATTCTATGCTTCAATGGTGGTTTAATTAGAAAACTGGATGTTTTGGAATTATTGGGCATAAAATCTAGTGGAAATACTGCAAAATCCTTGGTGCAAATAGACAAAGAGAGAATCCGCAAAACATATATTGCTAATTTAAAAGGCACAAAAGAAGCCAGACAGAAATGAAGAGAGGCCAAGTGAAGAAAAGAAGGTCAGTATGATTCAGATGATGTTCAGTGTGGTGTAGGAAAATATTAGTGGTAAGTAATCCTCATCAATAACTATACTAGGATCGCAATGTTAAATTTTAAATGGATTTTTCTCAAAACTACATTTTTTTACTTTCAGATACCATTATTTGGGTTAGAAACATGAAATTTGGTCAATTAGTACTTCAGTTATTATATAATAATATATATAATAATAATTATATAATAATAAGTTATTATAAGTAAATTGAGAACCACCAAACAATCATAAACTGTTTTATAACAACTATTGTACAAAAAAGTTAAATTTTACTAGTGAAAGAATATTTTTTTCCTTCAAAACCATAAGAGGTATTATATTCATTTTACTTGTAAATTGAGGCATATATGTTAATGAATATGCGGTAAAAATTTCATTGTTTTATCACTTATAGTTCTTTGAAAAGTTTACCTGTTCAAAGCGCGAAATAGCATTGGCAGAAAAAGGATAAAAACTGCCTTCCGTCTCCCCTTAAAAGAGTATTTCTACAAAAACCAAACAGCTTAATCAGTTGATATGTTAATGCATGACTCAGAGAAGTGAGATGGTATTTCTCTCTGCTCCTAGCAAGGGAACAAAGTTAACTAGCTGACAATAATCACTGCGACAAACCAGCTGCTCTGTGCTGCTATCTAACCCAAACTTCTTCTCTAAAAAAAGAATGGACATTTATATTCATTACACCTTTGAATATATACATCATGTTCATTCTTGCTGTCCATCACAGCAAATCTTTATTTATCTGAGAGATACAATCACAAGCCAATGCAGCACTACCCAATATGTCCATCACCTACCATAATTCAACTAAGAATGTGTCAGACCGCGCAGAGGCAAAGACTGTGCCGCAAGAAGACCAAAGATTGTTTAACAGTAACAAAACTCTCTGACGTCCGCATGGATAACCTACAAAAATCAAAATGATAAGCCCACCTTACAACTGAACTTGTGACATTGCACTCAAGAGCCGCTTGTTTCGCTTGGGCCTTAAAAGGGCCCTGCCTGCGGCTCGATCTGTGGACTGGCAGAGAGAGTTTTCCGACTTAAGCCCGGCGAGTGTGAGCAGAGCAGCCGGGTGCGCGCAGCATTAACACGTCGGCGGCCGGGGGTCTGTGCGGCCTGTGAAGCGGCCGCCCGCCTGACTAATGGCGCCGACAGCGCGCGCACAATACCGACAATGATTTTCAATGCGCCATAAATATATCAGCGGGGCGGTGTGCGTGAGATGCCGGCGCCGCCGCCGCGGGGGTCCGTGTAATGCGCCCCCAGAGCCCGCGCCCGCTGTCCGGACATCGGCGAATTATTGCCACCGCTCCGGCCTCGGCGCTATCGCCGCGTTTCGTCGCCTCTGCCCAAGTGACTACCTGCCGCGTGTCCGGGCCAGAAAAACATCACGCTGTTCGCGATACTCCCGGCAGCGGCAAACGTGTTACCCATTTCTCTTCGCGCAGGCGGTTGCAAGCTCGGCCCATTCGTAAGTACCGGCCACAAGATAATTTTCCACCTGACACGCCGAAGAGCAAAACTCCGTTTGCTCAAAAACCTTCCCAGTTGATCAAAATGGCTGGGACTTGAACATCATACCCATCCATGCCCGAGGCAGCATTCGATTCTGCGACCGTAGCAGCAAGGCGGTTCCGGACTGAAGCGCCTAGAACCGCTCGGGCACAGCGGCTGGCTCTGAGTTGATCATCTTCTTCAAGGAAGTAAGAGTGCTTTGACGAAGTGCGGTACCTTCATAAAAGACGTGCACGACATTTCGTCAACAAGTCTCAAGCGACCTCATCATGATGTGCGTGCAATGATTGTTCGAAACTGGAGCACAAAAATCTTAGGATTAACTGAGCTAGAAATGAACAACCTACTACACGAGACGTCTCTTTGGCTTCGCATTTTGGTAATGATTGAGATACTCTCCTCGTTCTCCTCCTCTTCCTCCAGTGCATTTCTGTTGACTCCCCAACCTCGCAACGCTCTGCAGAAGAGCAACAGGCCATTTCCGTATTCATAACTTCGGGAAAGCGTTTACCGCGACGGTGAGTGCTCATCAGAGAGAAAGGCATTGTCAGGGGTGCCCCAAGAAAGTGTGATAAGCCTGCTCTTACTTTTTATATACATAAATGAACTTACGGAGCCGGCCGGGGTGGACGAGATGTTCTAGGCGCTGTCTGGAACCGCGCGACCGCTACGGTCGTAGGTTCGAATCCTGCCTCGGGCATGCATGTGTGTAATATCCTTAGGTTAGTTAGGTTTAAGTAGTTCTAAGTCTAGGGGACTGATGACCTCAGATGGGAAGTCCCATAGTGCTCAGAGCCATTTGAACCATTTTTTAACCAGAAAATATTACTGCAGATGAGTAGGAAAAATAAGACCGTAATGTTCGAATACGGCGTTCGTAGTGCGCTGCTTGACAACATCGATTACATATGTTGGCAAATCGATGTGAAATGGAATGAGCACGTAGCGATGGTAGTAGCTAAGGCCAATTGTCTACTTCGGTTTGTTGGGCGAATTTTAGAAAAGTTTGGTTCAGCCTGTAAAGGAGACCGCACATAAGTACCACTGCCACCCTTTCTTGCGTACTATTAGAGTGTTTGGGATTCCCACCAGAATTAAAGAAAGACTTCGAAGCAGTTCTGAACAGTGCTGCTAGATTTGTTACTGGTAGGTTAAGTCAGCAAGTTACGGAGATACTTCCTAAACTAAAACGAGAATTCCTGAAGGGAAGACGATGTTCTTTTCGTGAAATACTACCCAGAAAATTTAAATAACCGCCATTTGGAACTGACTGCCCAACGGCTCTACGTACAGTTAGCGTAAGGACCATGAAATAAGACTTGTACGGAGGCATATAGATAGTCGTTTTTCTCTCGCACTATTTGCGAGTGGAACAGGAAAGGAAATCATTATTAGTGGTAAAACGTTGCCTCCGCCATACTCCACACGGTGGCTTGTGGTGCCGGGAACTGTCAGAGAACATTTTGTTTCGAACGGCAGCTGTTCCTCATGACATGGTCCATCACTTCTACACGTTTGATGCAAAGACTTTGAAACACCCTCTGTAGGAACAATGTCGAAAGAGGAACGGCCAATACTCAGAGATATGATAGGTACGTCCATCCGAAGCGAACAAGTCTAGTAAACAAGGGCTCTAAAATGTATATCTTATCAGCTACTAGCACTTCTTCATCTTCGATATTATGAACTAAATCTCTTCTACTGTATGGTCTTTGTTTCCCATATTTTAAAAAAGGCTGTTACGGACCGAAACATTCCTTTGAGTTATGAACAATTACTCTGTAAAAGACGTGTGTTTCACAATAGCAACAATAGCACAGTAGCACAATAGCAACAAGAGTTCATATGTATTATGGTATGCATTTTAGAGCACGTGTTTACTAGAGTTTGTTTCTTCGAATGATCGTTCTTGTTATACCCCTGAATACTGACCATTCCTCCTGGGACACACTGTATTTATACCGAAGAGCCAAAGAAATTGGTACATCTACCTAATTGTGTAGAGCCCCCGCAAGCACGCAGATGTGTCGCAACACTATGTGGCATAGACTCGACTAATGTCTGAAGTAGTACTGGAGGGAATGGACACCATTAATCCTGCAGGGCTGTCCATAAATCCGTAAGAATATGACGGAGATCTCTTCTGAACAGCACATTGCAAGGCATCCCAGATATGCTCATGTTCGTATCTGGGAAGTCTGGTGGCCAGCGGAAGTCTTTAAACTCAGAAGAGCGTTCCTGTAGCCTTTCTGTAGCAATTATGGACGTGTGGGGTGTTGCATTATCCTGCTGGAATTGCCCAAGTCCATCGGAATGCACAAAGGACATGAATGGATGTAGTTGATAAGACAGGATGCTTACGTACGTGCCACCTGTCAGAGTCGTATCTAGACGTATCACGGATCCCATATCACTCCAACTGCACACGCCCCACACCATTACACAGCCTCCACCAGTTTGAACCTACTGCTGACATACAGGGTTCATGGATTCATGACGTTGTCTCCATACCCATACATGTCTATCCACTCGATACAATTTGGAACGAGACTCGCCCGACCAGGCAACATGTTTTCAGTCATCAACAGTCTAATATCGGTGTTGAAGGACCCAAGCGAGGCGTAAAGCTTTGTGTCGTGCAGTCAAGGGTACACGAGCGGGCCTTTGGCTCCTAAAGCCCATATCGATGTTGTTTCGTTGAATGCTTCGCACGTTGCCACTTGTGATGGCCCAGCATTGAAATCTGCAGCAACTAGCGGAAAGGTTGCACTTCTGTCACGTTCAACGGTTATCTTCAGTCGTCATTGGTCCCATTATTGCATGATCCTCTTCCGGCGTCAGCGATGTTGGAGATTTGATGTATTACCGGATTCCTGATATTCATGGTACCCTCGTGAAATGGTCATATGGTAAAATCCGCAATTCATCGCTACCTCCGAGATGCTGTGTCCCATCTCTCGTGCGCCGACTATAACACCATGTTCAGACATTTAAATCCTGATAACCTGCCATTGTAGCAGCAGTAACCGATCTAACAACTGCGCCAGACAGTTGCTGTATTATAGTGACGTTACCAATCGCAGCACCGTATTCTGCCTGTTTACATATCTCTGTATTTGAATACGCATGCCTATACTAGTTTTTTTGCCACTTCAGTGTAATAACTGTGTTTTTATTTTCTGTTTAGCATATACTAAACTGTGACTCTTCGATTTCTACAAACACAACAGAATGATAATCTTCCATAAATAAATTAAGTACATCATGTTTTGGTTGCAGTTATTTAGTATGTTATTCTCATTTTTGGTGCACAAACAATCCAGCAGAATGCATTAAAATCTTCTGACTTCTTGCCGCATAGTATCACAATTTGAGCTTTTCGGAAAGCCTACTCTCTTTGCATCTTCTCACAGAAGCCAGTGGAAATGCAAACTGGAAATTTATATTGCTGGTACTTTCACTGATTTAGCTACCGCGGAATAGAACTATGTGGCAGTTGCAAACGTTCTGAATATCACTAGTCTGACACAAAAGACTCCTGTGATTCTGAAGAAATTCTAGTCACTTGAACACTAACGACACAAACTGAAGATAAGCACAGAGAACTTCGCGGGCCCTTGTAGCCGAGCGGTTCTAGGCGCTTACGTCCGGAACCGCGCTGCTGCTACGGTCGCAGGTTCGAATCCTCCCTCGGGCATGGATGTGTGTGATGTCCTTAGGTTAAAGTAGTTGTAAGTTCTAGGGGACAGATGACCTCAGATGTTAACTCCCATAGTGCTCAGGGCCATTTGAACCATTTTACAGTAATAACTCAATAGAATCAGTCTGAAATCGAGTGACCACAAGTGCTAATCAATAAGATGCATGAGGTAGTATGTTCCGCAAATTTTGAATCATCATATATCATTACATGCAAGTATGTTCTGTATTGGTTTGCACATAATTTTGTCGAGTGTAATTTAGGAAGACTGAGACGGTGTTTTATAAACTGTTTTAAGTCAATCATTTAAACTAATACTGATGTCTTTGTATGTCCATTCCTCTGGTTGGAGGTTTGAGGGACTTCGGCCGTTCACTTATGTAATTAAATGGAACACTACAGCCGTCCTTAAGGTGTTATTTATTTTGTGGCTACCAATTTTGGCGCTTCAGTACGTCATCTTCGGGCCATCAACTGATCGTATAGTGAAGCACCGAACTGGTAGCCGTATAATAACGTCGTAAGGACGGCTGTAGGTGTTCCATTTTAATACAGTTCTGATGTCAGTGTACCGCATACGGCTTTATGTAACTGGCATTTTCCATTGGAGATATAAGAGCTTATTCTTTGCGCGAAAACAACGTATTAATTTCGTTACACCGACTATGAAACGTCCCCTTCGAAAAAATTATGAATGTTTGTGCTGATAAACCCCTTATGTTATTTGATTTTCAAAAAGCTGAGCAGAAATGAACGTACTCAGACATTTCGCTCTTTATTTATCCTGATTAACACGAAACTGACACACAATATTTTTGTCGCAACGCAATCTGACTTTCAATAATACCTACAAAAGAATGGCCCTGACTAACAATAATCTATACCTTTCATGAATCACTTACCTCACAAAAATCTTCGTCACTCGAACTATTGCAATACAGCAAGCGCCAATACTGCCAGCTAAATAAAATATCCTAACTACTGAAGTCACTAACTACTGATAGGCATAGTTAGCAAATGAAAGATTTTGGTAGAGAACAAACAATGTATTTATCTTAATAGTGTTCAAAAGTCATGACATCCGGTTTTACAAATTTACTGTCTCTGATGGACACACGTCCAGATCATTCGCTCTCAAAACCCCACCATCTCTCTCCCCACATCCACTGCTGGCGGCTCACCTCCAACTGCTCAACGCTACGCGCTGTTCACATCCAACTGCCCAACACTACAATAGCGAATATTCCAACAATGCCAACCTGCCACAGACTGCACACAGCACAGCCACTGAATTTCATACAGAGCGCTACCAAGCAGATTCAGAAGGACGTGGGTTGCAGCGGGTACTGGGAGATGAAGAAGCTTGCACAGGATAGAGTAGCATGGAGAGCTGCATCAAACCAGTCTCAGGACTGAAAACCACAACAACAACACGTGGCGTTACCAATACAAAAACCTAAAAGGCCTACTTACAACTGCAGTAAAAAAGAAGACAAGGGTAGACTCAATAAAGAGAGAAAGAGAGAGAGAGGGAGAAAATAATATCATACTTCGAAATTGCATTTGCAAAATTGGCTCTTAATGAAAACCATGAATCGAAATGACTGGTGCAATAGATTTGTTCAGTTTCACTGCCTTTCAAACTGCTTGTTCTTTATGTTAGATTTGTACAGTATCTTTGGTTTTTTGCAGCTCGGTCGGCCAAAACCGAGGGCTGGTTGGCTTTCACTTGTATCTCCCTTTTTAGGAAACTGGGGCGCACTTAACAGTAGCCTAAATGGCGCCTCGCCTTTTGCTATTCTCCGGTCGTCTGCCTGATCCCCAGTAAATCATAATTTACCACGATCCTGTGCTGTATCGATGCTTGTAGGGATTCGGCTCTTTGTCTTTTTTTTTTTCTTCCTAAACATCAATACTCCGCAAGCCACCCAACGACGTGTGAAGGGTGTTATCTCTCTTCCCACTATCTGATTTCCCTGTTTCGTTAGCGAATGGTGCGTGGAAAGGATGATGTCGAAGAATCTTTGTATCATCTCTAGTCACTCAAACCTTCTCGTTGTGATCATTACGCGAGGTACGGGGTGACAATTATTGGACTATACGAAATAAAATCGTCGTAACTTCTCAATAGTTTGTATTAGGATGTTCAAATTGTATAGTTAGCCTCGGGGCATGATGGGAATTAGTATGCGCATCCACTTTCATGTGGATGGGTTCGTCAATAAGAAAAATTGACGCATTTGATGAACTGAGATCCGCATTTCGCGATCGAGAAGTCTCTTCACCCTCAACGGGCGACTGTGTGGTGTGCTATGTCCCGTCACGGAATAAGTCATGCGATATTGTGATATTCCTTGATGGCACGGTGACTACCGAACGGCATGTGAAGGTTGTGGAAGATGATTTCATCACCATTATCCAACGTGACCCTGATTTCGACAAGATGAGGTGCATGCAAGACGGAGCTCGACTCGAAGCAAGAGTGTTTGATGTTCTGGAGGAGCACTTTGGAGACTTCATTCTGGCACCCAGGGACCTCTGGTATGGCCCTCGAATGGCCGCCATATTCTCCGCATCTGAACGTATGCGATTCCTTTTTGTGGAATTATATTAAAGACAAGGTGCACTTCAATAACCGCAAAACCATTGCTGAGCCGGGAACAGGCATTCAGGTCATCGACAGCATCGACGTTCCGACGCTTCAGGGTCATGCAGAATTTCGCTATTCGTCTGCGTCACACGGTCGCCAATGATGGCAGGCATATCGAACATATCATAACCTAAATCCGAACATGTTGAATAAAGTATGTGCTCGCCGTAGTCTCTAATTAATTTAGGTTTATTCCATATAGTTCAATAATTGCCACCCTGTCTGTAGACTGTGTGGGAGAAATCCACATTTTATCCAACTCTTCCAGGAACGAACTGTCTCGGAATTTCAGTAAAAAACCGCTCCGTGATCTACAACGTCTCTCTCATCGTAACGTCTGCCAGTAGAGTTTGTTGAGCATCGCGCCGACTAAACGATTCTGTGGCGGAATGTGCCGTTCTTCGTTAGATTTTCTCTATCTCTTCTACTAGTCCTGTCTGGCAAGGGTCGCAGAGTGATGGGAAATACTAAAGAATCGGTCGAACAAGTGTCTTGAGTGCCATTTCTTTCGCGGAGAGTTATATTTCCTTAAGACTCTTCTTCAGTCTGACATAAGCTTTTCCTACTATTTGAATTATGTGATCATTCCACTTAAGGTTGCTCTGCATATTTTACGGTATGTAGTCTCCAGCAATTCGTCATCAATAGTACGTTTGTGCAGTAGTTGATTTCTTCTCCTAAGTATGCACTGTATATTACGAGTACACTGATTTACGTTCAGAGTCATTGCCAGACCCTGCACCATTCATCAAACCTCTGCAGGTCCTTTTGCAAATTGCTACAGCGCGTCTGGCGTTGGTATCTTCTTATAATCAACCGCATCATCTGTAAATAGCCTTATGGAGCTTCCAACATGTTGTACTAGATTACTTATATATATTGTAAACAGTAACTATTTTATCACACTTTCATGACATACTCTTGAAATTACCTTTGCCTCTGTCGATTTTGTTCCGTTAAGAGCGACATCTTGAGTTCTATGTGCAAAGAAGGCTTAAACCCGGGAGCAAATCTGGTCCGATACTCGGTAAGATCTTTTTTTTTCTTCAGTAAACAGCAGTGCGGGACCATGTTGAATGCCTTCCCGAATCCAACGAACACGGCATCAACCTGATTGTCTCTGCCTACAGCATTTTGGATGTCATGGAGAACGCTCCAGAGCCAGCTGTGTTTCACAAGATCTCTGCTGCTTCCTTGTGTTTCAATTGCACAGTACAGGTTTCAGTTTCAGGCAGTGTACTGACTTACGAGTGTGCGTCGTCCAGCGGCCACTTCTTGGAATCTTTTCCACAGTAATTACACCGTACTAGGTTAGCGGCCGATGGTTCGCTCGCATAGACAGTATGGTATGCACAGATCTTTTTTGTTTTTATTTAAACGAATGTGTATGTTGTTCACGTGTAGCTCTACGCACTATAAAAGAGTTGGTGACCCTTTACATGGTTGCCAGTCTTTGCATAAGTGCAATATTCCAAGAGTCAATTTAACACCATACAGCGAGTTAAAAAGAAAAAAAAAAAAGAGTCAAATCGGTATAGTGGTTCTGTAATTATTAGCGCCAGTCTTTACAACCGGATATTGCTGTGTATCGTATCGGATTTAGACGTTGTATCCATTTTGTCATGATTTGTTTACATAGTAATTACAAAAAAATATTTTTATAAACATATATTAGGCCTACTGAAAAATTAGTGCATTAAAGACTGGTTTCTTTTGCCATGCATTCTGACAAAGCTGATTTGTCGTGTGAAGTTAAATAGCGTTTTTAGATTCAGTTCACAAATAGCAATACATCTAATTAGCGCCATGACTAGTCTTTTCCGGTTGCGTTGGTGACCGAAAAGCGATTCTTTTGTCGGGATAAAATATTTCATAAAACATTTCATCCCCTATTTCACTCTTGGAGCTTAAATTTCCAAAAACACTAAAAGACATTGCTTTTTTTTAAATTTCTAAACTACACCTCAAATACCAGTTTTAATGGCGTAACTTTAAAAGGCTATATTAGTTCTTCAATAATGATTTATTTGCTAAAAACATTTTCACTATCTCACCCCCTTACGGGGCGAATTTCCAAAAATGTTGAAGTTTTTTTTATTTCCTACCGATAAAACAAATACCAATTTTCGTAGTTTTAACTTTAAAACTGCCTTAATAGAGGCACATTTCCAAAAAAAAAAAAATCTTTCCTTAATTCATTGCGGTTTGGGCTGGGCGATGGTGAGTCAGTGGATTAATGAGGACATTTCCCTTTACTTACAGGGTGTCCCACATCAAACCAGAGCGCCTTGCGTACCGGTTAATTATCTCAAGCGGAATTGCGTGTGAAGTGGTAACACTGTCTCGAAAGTTGGCTACACTGTACACAGTATTTTATCGGAAAGATGAGTGTAGCTGTGTGCTCATGCGTCAGTTGTAAGAAGATCGTGTTGTTGAATTGTTACAGAAATATGGCAGACGGCATTAGAAAAGCGAATTGATATTGCGGAGTGTCACACGAAGACAGGCTCCTTCAGGAAATGTAAAGAAAGGCTTCAAGCGAAGTATTTTGAAAGAAAATTCCCCACAACCAGCACTATTGAACATCTGTGCAAGAAATGGGGGGGGGGGGGGGCTGTAGGATACGTTCAAAATGTGCAGGGGATAGGCAATCGACAGTGAGGACCCCCGAAACTATACACAGAATTCGCTTAGGCAAGTCGACAGGGAAGTTACCGCAGCAGGTTGGTGCTATCTTGTCCGTCGTGTCATCTTGTACTAAAAGATTTTAAACTACAAGCGTATCATGTGAGTGTTCGGCTAAAGTTGAACTCTGAGGAGCAGGAAAAACGGAGTTTATCACTGTAAATGGCTGCTGACATCAGTTCCTAACGGGTACTTGGATCCCTTGCTTTACTTCATGTCAGATCAGGCCTTGTATCATTTGTCAGGTCACGTAAACACTCATATATTGTACATGAAGAACCTCACCGCTAAGAAAAGTTAGGTCTTGGTGTGCTTTGTCCGGCATGTGCACTTTTCAACTACAGTTAAAACAGTGCCAGATATCTGGATGTTTGACTGTTTCTGTGCACAATTAACAGATGCAGAGATGCTGTCTGCAGTATTACAACAAGATAGAGGGCAACCGCTCACACATCCAATCGAAGTACGTTCTACATCACCAACGTGTTCCTTGAAGACAGAGTTGTCAGTAGTGACCTCCGACCGCCATCGTGCCCAGACTTAACATGGCGTGATTTTCGTTCATGGGGTACTCTAAAAAGCCGAGTGTATCCTGACAATCTTCGCACAATAGATGATTACTAGAGAAATTAACAACACCATGCCTGTAGGTTTAAAGCATGTTGTTGGCATCGTCATCACAAGAAGTCAGCGACGCCTGGACACCCATAACCACTACTTCCAGCATCTCTCACAAACAGATGGCTACATGGTTTTAACGCCACTGTTATCTGCCGGCCGCGGTGGTCTCGCGGTTCTAGGCGCGCAGTCCGGAACCGTGCAACTGCTACGGTCGCAGGTTCGAATCCTGCCTCGGGCATGGATGTGTGTGATGTCCTTAGGTTAGTTAGGTTTAAGTAGTTCTAAGTTCTAGGGGACTAATGACCACAGCAGTTGAGTCCCATAGTGCTCAGAGCCATTTTTTGAGCCACTGTTATCTATTCTTTTTTAGTTAGTTCGTAGTTACTTGAATCTCGGGTGTAAGGCGTACTGGTTTTGTGTGGGACACCCTGTACATGGAGATCGAAACAGTGCTTCTTTCATTAGCGTAAAGGCTGTGATTCAAAGCAAAGCGAGCGGTTGCTTAGTTTATCTCGCGCGACGCACTTCGCAAGCAGCGTGTCGATTGCAACCGCTGACGTGCGTGAGGCTTTGCGCGCTGCATAGGCACTTCCGAGAACTAGGGAAGAGCTGTTTCAAGATGTACAGGCTTTTTTAAATTTTTAAATTGACCACGAATGTGAAGATTACTAGTATGTTCAAGCGGTGACAGATGCAATAAGGAAGAAAAAGAAATTTAAGACGGAAAAGGATGTCAAAATATGAAATGAAGATATAACAAATGAAATTAAAGAGAAACAAAAAGCTTACATTACACATGAATTGTGGGATAAGATAATACCAAACACTTATGATCACTTGTATGTATGTAGACAGTATATGGCTTAGAAAAACTTGAAACGACTTAAATAAAGATTCCGCACGACTACACATAATAGACAAAGAAATTTCGCTGAAGGACTGTAACACTGTCAAAGATTATGGATAGAGAACAATGATAAAACTGAAATAACGAATATAGACCAGGAAAAAGAAAAAAATAATAAAATACACCAAGAATATAATATTACGTTGGAGGAGGTACAAGACTTATCAAATGTGGAGGATTGATGTTAGAACTGAGGCTGTTGCATTTATTACATGAATGTTGGAAATGAAAGATAATATCCAACTCTGGGAGACTGATGGAAGTAATAGTAGTCAATAAAAACGAACTAGAAATGTTTGTGAAAATTACGGAGGAATAAGTCTGTTGAACATTGGCTATAAATTATGAGCACGAATAATTGATAACAGACTAAAAATAACTGCTGATGCCCTTTTATGGAGGAAAAAATGGTTTTAGATAGGACTGACGTGCAGTGACAGTGTTACAATAGTGCGTCAGATAATTGAAAAGAGACGAGAACAGAATCTGGAGACTCATATCGCATTTGTAGATTATGAAAAAGGCTTCGATAGAATGAACAGGTATATGCTGTGGAATACAATAGGAAGACGAGGTTATCCTAAACATTTACTACAAGTGATGAAAAATTTACACTTAAATAACGAACTTTTAATTAATATAGGAGAAACAGAGAAAAGGAAGAATAGCAATTAACATATGAGTGCGGCAAGGGTGCAGTGCAGTCTCCGGCCCATTATATTTATATACTTTGTTAGAAAATGGAAATAAGAAGGTAAGCCACCACTAAAATTAATTCATAGAAATATACTTAAATGCTGTACTCTTTGCTGATGAAGAAAATAAAACCATAGTTATCGCTCTTAAAGGGAAATACCGAGTACGTTGTACAATGATGCTAAATGCAAAACAAACTGAGCAGCTATCTCACTTTCAGTTGTTTGGAATGGTTCCAATGGCTCTGAGCACTATGGGACTCAACTGCTGTGGTCATCAGTCCCCTAGAACTCAGAACTACTTAAACCCAACTAACCTAAGGACATCACACACATCCATGCCCGAGGCAGGATCCGAACCTGCGACCGTAGCAGTCGCACGGTTCAGGACTGCGCGCCTAGAACCGCGAGACCACCGCGGCTGGCAGCTGTTTGGATGTAATATAAGTTATGAATATGATAATGACATCTCACATAAATTAAACAAGTTTCAAATAACATGTGGCACTATGCATAGAACATTAGACAATAAAACCAGGAGAGACACTAAGACAAAATCCTACAAATCCAACACCTATGCACACATACGGAAGTAAGACCTGGATAATACCAATAAAGATCAAAGTAGGATACAGCCAGCTGAAATTAAACTAAGGAAAGTAAAAGGATGTACTCTAAGTATCAAATAAAGTATTCTGAGATAACGAATGAATTAAATATATCTTGCATGAATGAAAGAATAGAATATAGGATAAAAAATTGGTAGAAGTATAATGAAAGAATGAGACCAGAGATAGACATACAGTAGACTATAGAGTAAAGAAAAGTGAGATACAGGAAGCCAAAGGGAAAGTTGGCTTTTGTGAAGACGAAACGGGCTATAAGCCCCCTCCTTGAAGTAAAGGAGAAGAACAAGATCACGAATGTATTTATCGCTGCGATTATAATTAATTTTTCACATGGAAGCCACATTTAATATCTCAAGTGGATCTATCATTTCTGACCATAGAGCGCTGTTCGAAATAATGTCGTTTACGCAGGTTTTTTCCTTTAAATTAGGCCTGCTGTCAACATCCACTCTGTAAGAAATTTAAAAAAAAAGAGTTATAAACCAATGTACTCTGCGAGTGACATTGAACTATATTTAGAGGAAACGTCACCCAGTTCCTAATGTTATTCTTTCCTAGAGTTTATTCGATAGCAGGAGGCCACTGTTTTTTCTTATGTGAGTTTTAAATTTTGTTTTAACTTCATGGATGGAAGCCTTACCATGCGCCACACATGGTTTCAATGTGTTTCATGAAAACATTTCTCCTTGACACTCAATGTACAGTAGCGTGGTTCAATTGTTTTAACTGTAGCGTAAAATTATTGGTTACAAAATTTGTGCTCTAGCATTGGGGGTAGTGAAGTAGTTTATATAGAGTGCGTTCTGATACAGGTATGCGTATATTTGGGTGCCAGAGGGTAAAACAATAGTAAGTAGACATATGAGGCAGAAACTAAAGGGTCGAGTGAAGGAAAATGAAAGAAGCAAACAAGCCCAGTAAACATGGTTCCGGAAAACAACGGTTTCCCCGATACCACGCATCGCGTCAGAGTACATGAACATTTCTCAACATTCCACAAGCTTCAAAACTGCAAATATCCACTTGAGAACAAAAACATTACAAGTGTCGCACTTGGCAACTATTCATGTTTCAGCATGTCTTTTCATCGATGCTTGTACTTGTTCAAAAAGTCTCATGCGTGTTCCGAATGCATTGACAACAATTCACAATGTGTTCCACGAGTTCACTGGTACTATCCATCAATAGGGCTGGAATACAATAAAGTTTTTAAATATCCCCACACAAAAGCTCCAATGGGATCAAGTCGTGGGACACGGAAGGCTATGGTATTTGCAAGCCACGACCGACACAGCTGCAGTCGAAGATTCCTGCTACGTATTCCCGAACAGCTACATGTAACTGTGCCGCTGCACTATTACGCATGTATCACATACCCATCCTTTCAGCATAAAACATACCATACGACTTAGACATTTCAGTGTTGTACGATTATCGTTTTGCTTCATTGCTTTCTATTCGCCCATTTCGTGCCTACAGTATAATAAAAACCCCGAATTTACCCTCTTACAAAATATCTACTCTCTGTCCCGGTCCCTTTCTGTCTCCATATCTCTCTCTCTCTTTCGGTTCGTTTTACCTTTTTTTTCTTCTTTTCAATATAGCATAAAGTCCAAATATACTAATAGATTTTAAATTTCAGGTAATAGATTGTACATTACTGGACATTAAAACTGCTACACCAAGAACAAATGCAGATGGTAAACGGGTATTCATTGGACAAATATATTATACTAGAACTGACATGTGATTACATTTTCACACAATCTCGGTGCAAGGATCCTGAGAAATCAATACCCAGAACAACCACATCTGGCCATAATAACGGCCTTAATACGCCTGGGCATTGAGTCAAACAGAGCTAGAATGGCGTGTACAGGTACAGCTGTCTATGCAGCTTCAACACTATACCACAGTTCATCAAGAGTAGTGACTGGCGCATTGTGAGGAGACAGTTGCTCGGCCACCATTGACCAGACGTTTTCAATTGGTGAGAGATCTGGAGAATGTGCTTGCCAGGGCAGGAGTCGAACATTTTCTGTATCCAGAAAGGCCCGTACAGGACGTGCAACATGCGGTCGTGCATTATCCTGTTGAAATGTAGGGTTTCACAGGGATCGAATGAAGGGTAGAGATACGGGTCATAATACATCTGAAATGTAACGTCCACTGTTCAAAGTGCCGTCAATGCGAACAAGAGGTGACCGAGACGTGTAACCAATGGCACCCCATACCATAACGCCCGGTGATACGCCAGTATGGCGATGACGAATACACGCTTCCAATGTGCGTTCACCGCGATGTCGCCAAACCCGGATGCGACCAATATGATACTGTAAACAGAACCTGGATTCATCCGAAAAAATGACGTTTTGCCATTCGTGCACCCAGGTTCGTGGTTGAGTACACCATTGCAGGCGCTCCTGTCTGTGATGCAAGGGTAACCGCAACCATGGTCTCCGAGCTGATAGTCCATGCTGCTGCAAACGTCGTCGAACTGTTCGTGCAGATGGTTGTTGTTTTGCAAACGTCTTCTTCTGTTGACTCAGGGATCGAGACGTGACTGCACGATCCGTTAGAGCCATACGAATAAGATGCCTATCATCTCGACTGCTAGTGCTACGAGGCCGATGGGATCTAGCACGGCGTTCCGTATTACCCTCCTGACCCCACCGATTTCATATTCTGCTAACAGTCATTGGATCTCGACCAACGCGAGCAGCAATGTCGCGATACGATAAACCGCAGTCGGGATAGGCTACAATCCGACCTTCATCAAATTCGGAAACGCGATGGTACGCATTTCTCCTCCTTACACGAGGCATCACAACAACGTTTCACCAGTCAATGCCGGTCAACTGCTGTTTGTGTATGAGAAATCGGTTGGAAATTTTCCTCATGTCAGCACGTTGTAGGTGTAGTCACCGGCGCCAACCTTGTATGAATGCTCTGAAAAGCTAATCAGTTGCATATCGCAGCATCTTCTTCCTGTCGGTTAAATTTCGCGTCTGTAGCACGTCATCTTTGTGGTGTAGCAGTTTTAATGGCCAGTAATGTATGTTCAGTAAGTAGCTCTTATTAACCCGAACGTTGGTATGAGCATCACAGTGCTTTACTAGGTATAATCCTGTTGGATAAGGTATGCCTCTGCCTCTCTCTGACTTACCCAAGCAATTGTAGGAAAGCGGGAGTGGCTACAGGTTTCCACGGACTCTGAACCACGGTCCAGCAGGCCGTTTTTCACAATAAGAAACGCTGTCATAAACGAAAGTACCAATAAGTGAGAGAATAAGAAAGGCTAGGACTTAACTGGGATTCTAACCCTGGACTGTTCAATGTCCAATCTGGCACTTTACCGTAGGGCTACCGAATCATGCGACATTTTTACAATTAGTGTGCAATATTTGTTCTCTTTCAGAATCTATGTTACAGACTGAAATTAACAGCAAATAAATCAATAAGTAATTTTATGAGTAATGTTCTAAGGTGCTTAGAGAACACACGAACTATTATTAGATTTATAAGAGAAAGCTAGGCCCGAGTTGGAC
Organism: Schistocerca gregaria; assembly: GCF_023897955.1. Classification (NCBI taxonomy): domain Eukaryota; kingdom Metazoa; phylum Arthropoda; class Insecta; order Orthoptera; family Acrididae; genus Schistocerca; species Schistocerca gregaria. The sequence goes on along the minus strand of NC_064925.1, from coordinate 327,184,650 downwards.
ACTGAAAACATTACCTTCCCTTTACGTGACACTGAAGCTGTCTCGAGACCATACAGACCGTCAATGACGCAGTTTTAAATCCTAGTTTTTCCAGTTTTCTTAACACGTGCTCACGAGTGTAATCACACAGTTAGAAACTGTCCTTTTGCTGATTGTCCGCAAGCTTGATTTCAACAGCTTTTGTAGCACGCCCTGGCTTCGTTATTCCTCGTGTCGTTTCTGCTCGCAGCGGACAATATCGATGTTCCGAATCGACTAATCACGCGGAACGACGGGCGCGCACGTTTGTTCAGCTGCCGCGCGCGAGTGCAGCATCGACAGCGGCGCGGCTTATAAATTCGTTTCGGCCGCGCGATAAATATCGATAGTAATGAGAGACGGGGCCATTGTGGTGGCCCGCAGATGTCTCTGTTTCGTGACCCCAGCCCTCCCCGGCACCAGGGAGAAGCCGCTAATGGATGCGGGTCCCCGAGACGAATCCCGCGGCCGCCTCGCTTTTCATTACCGGGATTTGTACTGCAGCAGCCCGGGCCGGCCGGCGCTGATGTTTCCATATAGAACGGTCCCTCCCCGTTCCGCCGCCTGCCTTTCTCACCCCAGCCCCGGCTGGCAGTGTCGATACACACTCATTCCTGCCTCCACCACCGCTATGACCTCCCACCCCGTGACCCCAGACCAGACCCTAATGTATTTCTGTGGCATCAGAGGAGCCGCCGCTCAGGGGGGGAAGCGGACAATATTTTGGGGGAGGGCGACTTCACGGTTCCCGCGCCGCGGCCGCGTGTGGACAAACACTTTTTGCCGCCGGCTGTCGGCGCGGTTTTCCGTTTCCTGAGTTATGGTCGCACCGCTCCGCCGACGTCTTCATCTGCGCCATCCGTAACGGACGGTCCCTCCGTGTACCGCTGGTGCCACACCCATCTCCGGCACGGCGTTCCTTTGATAAGGAACTCATACTTTCCGGTCGTTTTGTATTTGCCCCACAATACATACTGCTGTGTCCGCCAGAACAGGTCGTACAAAGCCATGCTCAATAAGTAGACGGCGCCACACGGCAGGGATAGCCTCCACTGTGGAGTTATGGTTAGGCCGCGAACCTCCTTCGTGCTAACCAGAATAGTTTTCGAAAACGTAGATCGCGTAAAACTTGACTTGCAACTTTCTCACATGACATACTGAAAGCCATTCATCAAGACCTATCTAGTATTACTCGATATCCGAAATGAATTTGACTCAGTACCACATCTACGCTATCATAAGCTCGATCGTATGATGTAACACGCGAAATATGTCAATTGGTTGAGAATTTTTTAGTAGGCGCCTCAAAGTACTCGGCCACTCCGCGCGGCGACGACTCGAAAACTGGTGTGGCCAAACGGTTCCAGGCGCTTCAGTCTGTAATCGCGCGACCGCTACGGTCGCAGGTCCGAATCCTTCCTCGGGCATGGATGTGTGTGATGTCCTTAGGTTAGTTAGGTTTAAGTAGATCTAAGTTCTAGGGGACTGATGACCTCAGAAGTTATGTCCGAAAGTGCTCAGAGCCATTGTTTCACTGGAAAACTTGTTGCTTGCTCGGACGAGTCTCGTTTAAAATTGCATCGAGTGGATAGAAGTGTACAGGAATGGAGACAACCTCATGAATCTATGGATCCTGTATGTTAGCAGGGGTTCTTCTAGCTGGTGGATGCTCTGGTACGTCTAGATACGACTCCGACAGGCGACATGCACGTAAGCATCCTGTCTGATCACCTGGGTCCATTCGTGTCCATTTTGCAATTCCCAGAATTGATACAGTGTGGCTCCAGGAGCACTCTTCTGAGTTTAAACTCCCCAGACAGAAACTTTATTGAGGATATCTGGGATGCGTTGCAACGTGCTGGTCAGAAGAGACCTCCATCTCCTCGTATTCTTACAGATTTGTGGACAGCCCTGCAGGATTCATAGCGTCAGTTCCCTCCAGCACTACTTCACATTAGTCGAACCATGGCTACGTCGTGTTGCGGCACTTCTGAGTGCTCGCGGTGGCCCCGCCAGGATATTAGGCACGTGCGCCAGTTCCTTCGGCTCTTCAGTGTATATCACACTAGGGGTTGTGATCGTCTGGAGAGCATCATACGTTTAAGTAATTTGAAGTAGTAGTAAAAGGTGGAATGAAATGGAAAGAAGATGTCGAATCTGTATTAGTGAAGGCGAGTGGAAAACTGACATTTTTTGACGGGTTGAAAGTGGAACGGATCTGTACTGTATGCTAGTGGAATCAAATATAGAACGCTCGTCCAGCATTTGATGTGTGTATCAAGAGCGCATAAGAACAGATGTCGAACAAATTAACCGAGCGAGCCTCGGGCATGGATGTGTGTGATGTCCTTAGGTTAGTTAGGTTTAAGTAGTTCTAAGTTCTAGGGGACTAATGACCACAGCAGTTGAGTCCCATAGTGCTCAGAGCCATTTGAACCATTCTGAACCGAGCGAGGTGGCGCAGTGGTTAGCACACTGGACTCGCCATTCGAGAAGACGACGGTTCAATCCCGTCTCCGGCCATCCTGATTTAGGTTTTCCGTGATTTTCCTAAATCGCTTCAGGCAAATGCTGGGATGGTTCCTTTGATTTCCTTCGCCATCCTTCCCTCACCCGAGCTCCGTCTCTAATGACCTCGTTGTCGGCGGGACGTTAAACACTAATCTCCTCTCCTCCTGCTCGAACAAATTCATACACAATGATAGGATCATAACACATAAGCAAAACCAATTCGTAAGGTCAACAGGGATGCTCATAAATTATCAGGAATTACTCAGAAGTCACCAGAATGAGATTAGAGCCACTAGAGCGCATTCAGAGGCCCACTTTAGATCAAAAGTATCCGGAAATCTTTTAGTGGACATGAATACGGACTATATCCCCACTTTGCCTTTATAACAGCTTATAATCTGCTGACAACACTTTTAATGACGTGACTGAATATCTGTGGAAGAAGGGCCTTGAGACCGAAAGCTAGAGACCGTAGTGGTAGAGTATGGAGCTGCGTTTCATTGTGTGTGCAATCTGGGAAGGCCAGTCCATTTCAGAAACGTTGCTGTCCACAAACCAACACCTGACATATGCTGCTTTATGGCAGTCTGCAATTATTTGCTGATACAGTCATCGCCTCCGAATTCTTCCTCTATTGTACGCAATACATAATACTGAATAATGTGTTCATATCCTTGCGCATATAGCGTTTTCTGAATCGCATTAATGGCAATGCACCCTAACGACCTCCTCAATACCTCATTGTTGACACTACAAGCGATGGCAAGTATCGCTATCCAGACATTCACGGAGCCGAAACAATCCCATCGCATTTCCAGAGGGCACAGCGTGTTTCATTAAATCAATAATCTTTAGTCATCCACTGTTCAGTGATGTCGCTTAGGCATGTGCCCCTTAGGCATCGCTCAACATTCGCTACAGAAATGTGTGGGTTATGAAGACCATCTCGACAGTTGTGCCCCATTCCTTTTAAATCCCTACACACAGCCATTGTGCTAGGTGGACTAATGGTAGGACTTTGGAACTCGCGAGTGGTTCTTTTCACTAGTTTCATCAGATATTTTATAACCGCTCTCCACAACGGACGACGGTCCCTTATTTGTCAGTACTTGAGATCTGATTGATCTGGATTTAGCTCTAGTTGGTCCTTCTCGTTTCCACTTTAAAACCACGTAGTCAACCCTTGACCTGGGCAGCTGAAATATCCCAGATGGATCTGTTACTCAGGTGACATCCCATGACTAGTCCAAGTTCGAAGGCACTGAGCTTTTCTGACCGACCCACTCTGCTGTTACTCCTTTCCTACTGACAGCGCAATACTCCCCGCCTTCTTTTATACTGGTGTATCTGCCTCTTGACGTGTAAACCCATGAGAGGAAGAAAATAAAGACCCTACTGAGAAGTCATCACCAACCAGTGTTATCCACACTACTACGGACCGACTTCAAAATTTTGATCTGCTTAAATCCTTGCGAAAAACTTTTTCTTCTCTTTTTTCATTAATCTCCAGACTTTTCTTAAGCGGCATGCCAAGGTTTCTTATCTGGTATCAGTCTTTCTTACCTCGTACCGCTCTCTTTATTTCACAGTAACGCTTATACCCATCCGTAATACGCTTCCATAATTATCTGTTGTTCATACTCCTGTCTCTGTCTTCCCCTACAATGTTTGCTTTCTGCCTTTTTTTAGCACCACGGCAGTTGTTTGCTGATGTCTCACACATCTACTACTGTACTACTTTCTCTGCTAGTAGTTATCCGTTAATAGCCAAGTATGTCTGATCAAACGTACTATCGCAAACTCTTCGATTATCTTCGTTCCTGGTTTTACGAAAGTCCTCGGTTGATTTCTGTACAATGTTGCACTCTAGACGAATGTGTTCAGAAATTTTTCTCAAGCTGTCTGTATGTGATACCGCAAGGGGCAATCAAAAATTCCCGTTTGGGGGCGATGTTATATGCAACGTAGGCGACTCCGATGCAAGTATATAAGCACCGATAGGTAGGCAAGGGATTAGTGTGACTATTATATCTCCCTAACATGCGTGCAGGAAATGGAGAAACCTGAGCTATGGCGACGTTATTACTAAATGCGTCCAAACAGGATCAGCGTCCTGATATTCCTTTTCCTTGGTTGCCGAAGGGCAAACACTGGTAGAAATCCATCGAATATTGGAGAATGTGTGTGGGGCAGCATGCCAGTCGAAAAGTTCCTGTGACAAGGGGAGCTACTGCTTCATAATAATGCACTTCCCCATATTACAAATGTCGTAACGAAGAAGTTACACCAACTGAGGTGGGAGGTACTTGAGCCTTTAGTCCTGACTCTCTCCATGTGATTATCATGCCCTTCTGTTCTTTCAAAAGGTCTCGGTGGTTCGGCAATTTCTTTCGGTTGAGGATGTTCAGCAGTCAGTTGAGGACTTCTTCACGCAGCAGGACACGATGTTACAGCAAGTGCGTATCTTCAACTTGGTGCGTCGGTCGGATGATTGTCTCAGTAAATTGTACGGCCTTCTAACGGAATCTTTTCGATAGCCTTTATTGCAGACTTTTATTTAAAGTAAATGTATTCGCAGTTGCAATTACGAACAACCATCAGCTGTATAAGTGAATGAAGGCAATGAAAATGTGTGCCGGACCCGACCTGTAAACCGGAGCGCTCCCCTTAGCCACTATGGCTGTCCGTGCACGAGTCACAGCGCACCTTAACTTCCATATGTTCCTGTATCACTATCTATACTCATACGCATATTATGCAATTCCCATTCGGGGAGGACATTTTAGTAGACCGCAACCTGGTGTTGGCGGATAAATGCATTATTACAGTGCATGTGTTGTTAAGAAACATGATGCAGTGGCCTTCGGACATGCATGCATGTCTGATGGAATATTGCAACTCAGGCAGTGCAATATCGTACCATCCTTTTATTAGTGAATTATACTCTCTTCGACTGTGCTGATCTGCTTTTAACGGCCACCTTGATTCTTCTGTTAAATTTTATTTTGGTTGCGAGGTAGCAAAATTATTTCGCTTCGACCAGTGTGAATCTAAACCCACTGGACTAAATAAATGCACTTAAAACAGTACTGTGACTCCCTGCTAATCGAGCAGGACAGGACAGATAGTATAAATTGTGGAAAGGGGCCAAAATAATGGCTGTCAGTTACACTCGAACATACAACTTTATAATTTGATCAAAAATTACAAGATCCCAAAAAAAATTGTTTTAAAAAAAAAGACACGCAGCTTTAATCCTTAGGGCTTAATTACCGGCTGAAAGCCACTTGAATTTAAAAACGGCTCAAGGCCAATAACATAATACGCAAGCATAATCAGAAATTTAACAGGCAAGCCTTATCTTAAAACAGTTCTTTAGTTAGGCTGAAGTAAACAAATTAAATTCAAATCGGCAAAAGGCCGAACACTTAAAACTCCATAACATTAAGCCGGCCGCGGTGGCCGAGCCATTCTGGCTTTAGCTGTCGCAGCGCTCGCACGCTCCTCAAGTTTGCTCCGTGAACGTTCGGTGTTTACACCAGTGTTTTCGTGTTTCGTGATCGTTTATTGACGTTTTGCACGTGAATTAAGCGTTATCAGTTGAGCATTTGGTCTTCGTTCGTGTCGTCTTTCTACGTAGTGCCGTTGGGATTTCGGCGTTGTCCGAGAGTTCTTCGCTGCAGAACACCATGGCAAACTCCGTGAGAAAAAACACCGCGATTTTCATCTTCGACGAGTACACCCGTCGAGTACAGCCCTCTGCACTTGAAATACACGACTGGGTTACCGAGGTAATTGGCCTTCATTCTGAATCTGTTCATACCATGAAGCTAGACGCTGATGAATACTGCATTTTTGTAAAGTTTAACGATTCCGTGAGTGTAGACCGCTTTCTGGCAAAATTTGGTTATGAAACGGAATTTATACACCGTGATGGTACTAAAAGTACTGTCAAACTCCGGAATTCCGAGTCTATAATTAGGAATGTTAGGGTTTTGAATATTCCCATAAAAGTAGACAACTCGAAAATTAAAGATGTCCTTTCAAAGTATGGGGTTGTCAGGCAAATAGTCAACGAAAGGTGGGCTTCGCATTTCAAGCTGCAGTGCTTTAACGGCATTCGCTCCGTGGAGATGGAAGTGAAGGCAAACATTCCCTCCTACATCTTTGTTGACGGGCACAAGGCGCATGTTATGTACTCAGGGCAATCCCCTACCTGCCATGTATGTAACGAGTCTGGTCACCTCCGTCAGGATTACCCTCGCCGTGTTTTTGTGCTAAAATAAGCTTACGCAACGCCGGAAATTAACACTCAACGATTTGTTGCCAGCCAGTTATACAACAGAGCCGGCGGCTGTCGTGGATCCTGTTACTACCTCTGAAAATGTTGCACTTAATGTTAATGATTTTCCGTCTTTAAAACCTGCATTAACCGCTGAAATTCCTTCCCGCGACAGCGAGATTCCCACTAAAAATCGTCCTCTAGAGGACACTGAAAAAAATGTTGATGAGGACTCTTCCTGTGAAACACCCGATGCCAGGAGGCCGAAGCCCAGTCCTGAAGATCTGTTGGAAGTGGAAAAAGGAGATGGAATGCAGGTAGATGTGGCTCCCTGTTCCCCACAAGGACTTATACCGCCACGTACAGATAGTGACGCAGCTGGTAGTGACCTTTCACGGAAATGTGACCCTGAGCCTGAGGTCACGGCTGAAATAACCGCATCGAGTGCACAGCCCATACAGTGCGAACAGTACGAGGAAGTACCAAGTAAACAACCTGCTGACTCCGAAGCGCAACGTTGCACCGAAGGAGGAAATAAACAAGCATCACTGCCTCGCCAGCAAGACAACACAACAGACACCACGCCGGAACAAAATATTGACGACTCGCAAGCCACGACCGTTGCCCCAGACAGCCACCGCCGGCGGCAGTGACCGACACCGGGTCTTGCTGTCACGCGTCTTCAAGCGAAAGCCACACCAGAGAAGAAAGACATCAAGAAAAAGAATATTAAATGGGAAGTCATCAGGGCCAACACTGACGAGGAGAAAGAGAAGGGCCACAGTGACTTATAGCAATGCATTGTCAGGATTTCAGGATACTTTTCTTCTCAAGCTCTTTGTTTAAAAGCAGTGCAAATTTTTCTAGTACATGTAATAGGCACACAGCTTGTAAAGATCGTGCCTTGTAGGGAAGCACGTTGCTGCTATAATCATACCGATCCTCATCCCAAATAGCTTCTTCTGGTATGTCTGTGATGCACGCTTATAGCATTACTACTATTAACATTAATAAAATACAGTCACCCTTGAAATTGGCAGCACTAAACGAATTCTTGTACCTGTCCGGGACAGTTATCGCGTTGCTAAAAGAAGTTGCGACAACGGAATTTCGGATCCCATGCTTTTTTGAAATTGTTAATGTTTCTACGGAAGCCAATATCTTATAAGGGAAGTCATTCCGGTGACTGAAATCGAACGACTAGAATCAGGAAGAGCCATAGGCATAAAAATTTTCGATGTGACAGTGCTTAACCTTTACGCCCCATCAGGAACTTCCCACAAATTGGATCGTGCGAAGTTTTTTCAAGATGAACTGAGTTATTTATTGAGGAAAAATCCGTGTTTTCCTATACTAGGTAGAGATTTTAACTGTGTTTTAAACCAGAAAGATCAACAACCCAATTTCAACTACTCGCCACAGTTAAAAAAGTTAGTAAGTGATCTACCCCTTAAGGATGTGTGGGAACTTCTGCACCCGACGTCAGTCGGGTTCACGTATATAACCAGCCACTCCCGCAGCAGACTAGATAGAATTTACGTGTCACCAAATTTGCAAAATTATTTATTAAAAGTTGAAACTATTCCCGTGTATTTTAGCGATCACAGTACACTTTTAACTTGCTCTAATTTAAGTGTACAGCCAACCCCTCGATTCAGAGGCCAATGGAATTTAAATATCTCTGTTTTAACTGACGAAGAACTGGAACAGGAAATAAGAGTAGCGTGGACTATGTGCCTCCGCACAGTAGACAAGCACCCAACAGTCACTGACTGCTGGACTAGGAGGGCTAAACCAAGGCTGCGGGAAGTTGTCATGCAGTATAGTGCAGCGAGGCACAAGGAGTTGAGGAATACAACGGAGTTTTATTATAAAGTTTTAAGAGACTTTTATCAACTGGCCCATGATGATGTAATTCGTCTGAATGACATCAAAAAAAATAAAAGCCAAGTTATTAAGCATTAAACGGCAACAGATGGATGGACTCAAAATTAAATCAAAAGCCACATCACTCGTAGCAGATGAAACAGCTTCTCTGTATCACTTGGTGCGGCATGTTAAAAACAGACGTCTAACTTTAATTGATGAAGTCCAGATGTATGCTGGTACGAGGCTCACATGCCAGAAACAAATACTGGACGTAGTCCACAGGTACTATGAAACCTTATTTGCCCCTACCGCAGTGGAAGATGCAGCTCTCGAGGACTTTCTCACTATTTTAGGTCCACAGTTTTCGGGAACAGACAACGCTGACATCCTGTCACCTATTAATAAAGATGAAGTGCATGAGGCAGTGCGTAACTCACCTCTCAAAAAATCTCCGGGGCTTGATGGCCTCCCTGTGGAGTTTTATGGCCGCTACTGGTCTATAATTGGGGACAAGATCACTTCCGTGGAAAATGAGGTCCTGAACGGAAAACCGGTCCCCGCAGATTTTAAGGAAAGTAAAATAGTACTGATTCCTAAGAGTAAAGGCAAAACCAACTTAAACAATTTTTGGCCTCTTTCGCTACTAAATTCTGATTACAAAATAATTTCGCGTATTATCAACAAAAGACTCTCTGCCTTTTCCAACAAAATATTGAGTCATCATCAATCTTGTTCTCCGACCAAGACGATATTCGAAAGTCTATCTGCATACAGAGACGTCATTGCAATTACCTCAGTGACAAGTATAAAATGTGCGTTAATCTTTATAGATTTCAACAAAGCTTTTTTTGACCGCGTTAGTCATAGATACCCCTCTTTGCGATGCTGTCAAGAATGGCTTTCCACCCCCAGATTGTGAACATGCTAAGGAATATTGCAACAGGTATAAATGCGAAAATAGCAATCAATGGCCAAACATCTAAACCCATACAGATAAGGCGAGGGGTTCCACAGGGCAGTCCCTTGTCTATGTTTTTATTTTCCGTATCTTTAGAGCCCTTCCTCCGCACTGTCCACGCAAGATTAACAGGCATAACATTGAGTGGTGAGAAAACTGTCATACGAGCTTATGCTGATGACGTGGGCGTTGTAATAAGGAATAAGGAGGAGAAAGTTACACTGGAAAGAGAAATCCAAAGGTATTGTCTAGCGTCGGGAGCGACAGCAAATGAAAACAAAAGTCGAATATTGAATCTACAGGGACTAGATCACCTTCGACTGGCATGGGCAAAACAAGACAACAAACATAAAACTTCGGGAATAACCTTAACGGCATGTCCGATGAGGGTGGCTGCTTTTAACTGGACGGAAACTAGGAGGAAAATTCATGGTGCTGTAATGGAGAACATCCATCGAACTATGGACCTGGTGCAAAAAGTCAGTGTGACCCAGCCGGATGTCGCACACCCCACGCAGAGACAGTGGGTGCCGTCTCCTGTGTCAACGAGTGCATGATTGCTCTGGTAACACAACGCCCTGAGCTCTATTGCATGTGTGAGGAGGTGGCGATGTGTCCGTCTCTTGCCCTTACCTGGGCCAGGGTAGCAGCAGTCATTATTACGTGTTGTTGTAGGTGATGTGAGCGTCTATTGCCAGTATTTGTGCCAGGGTGGCAGCAGGTGCAAGGAGGTCGTATGTTGGCCAATGTGAGCATGTATTGACCAGACCAAGGCGAGGGAAGTGGCAGGTGTGGGGTGTTGGTGTGGTTTCAGATGTGAGTGTTTACTGCCAGGAACTGGGCCGTTAGGAGGCTGCGTGGTTGCTGATGTGTGTGTCTATCGCCAGGCCCTTCACCAGTGTGGCAGCAGGAGCAAGGAGGTTTCACAGGGGCCGATGTAAGTTACTATTGCCATGACCTGGGCCTGTGTGGCAGCCGGTGTGTGGAAGTGGAGCGTTAGCCGATGTGAGCGGCTATTCTCGAGGCCTGGGCCAGGGCGGCAATAGGAATTATGTGGCGTCTGGTGTTGTGAGCGTTGTAATAGCAGTCGGTATTCCTACAATTTAGTAGCTATAGTGGAAGCAATCATCAGTGTGGCTAGAGCTTGAGATCTATCAATTGAAGAAGTATGTACACTCTCTTCCTCACCGTACTGAGGCCATTGCCAAGGACAGATGCGGTGTCACACGGTACAAGCGTGGTGCTGCTGGGACGACGAACTTTTTGTTCGGTAGCGTGGTGACAGATGACCTCTGATCTCCCACCGACAGGGCCGCACCTCCCGCAGGAGACGAGTCCGTCAACCGCCCGGCTGGCCGGCCCACCCCAGCGCGCTCAAAATACCGGCCGGCGGCTGAGTTAGTGTCCGGCGTCACGCGGCCGTGATTAGCCTCCCGCGGCGATCGCGCAGCCACGCCTGCCTCGCAGCGCCTCGCGTGCGCCACCTGTCCCACCGCCTGGCCCCGCCGGGCCGGCTTCTTGATTTATTCCCACAGCCGTTACCATCGGCCGATATGACGCTACGCCTTGCGCCTGAAAACAGAAGTGATCCTCCACCGCGATAGGAGCGAAGCACGGACATCTGAGACCTATTGCGGACGCCGTCACAACCCTTCATATCAAGCAGATTTCATCCATACTGTAGTGTGAGATGGTGGCCGTTCTAAAGCTCTTATCAACAAAAGTTTTCCGTTAGCCCTAATACCGGGTGATCAAAAAGTTACTATAAATTTGAAAATTGAATAAATCATACAATAATGCAGATAGAGAGGTACAAATTGACACACATGCTTGGAATGACATGGGGTTTTATTAGAATAAAAAAAATACAAAAGTTCAAAAATGTCCGACAAATGGCGCTTCATCTGATCAGAATAGCAATAATTAGCATGACAAAGTATGACAAAGCAAAGATGATGTTCTTTACAGGAAATGCTCAATATGTGCACCATCATTCCTCAACAACAGCTGTAGTCGAGGAATAATGTCGTGAACAGCACTGTAAAGCATGTCCGGAGTTATGGTGAGGCATTGGCGTCGAATGTTGTCTTTCAGCATGCCTAGAGATGTCGGTCGATCACGATACACTTGCGACTTCAGGTAACCCGAAAGTTAATAATAGCACGGACTAAGGTCTGGGGACCTGGGAAGCCAAGCATGACGAAAGTGGCGGCTGAGCACACGATCATCACCAAACGACGCGCGCAAGAGATCTTTCATGCGTCTAGCAATATTGGGTGGAGCGCCATCCTGCATAAACATCGTACGTTCCAGCAGGTGTTTATCAACCAGGCTGGGGATGATGCGATTATGTAACATATCGCCGTATCTCGCACCCGTCACGGTAGCAGTTACAAAACCAGAATCACGCATTTCTTCGAAGAAAAAAGGCCCGTTAACGGTAGATGTGGTAAATCCAAACCATACCGTAACTTTCACGTCGTGCAATGGAGTTTACACGACAGATCTAGAAGTTTTAGTAGCCCAAATTCTGCAGTTGTGGGCGTTGACATGCCCTCGGAGCGTGAAATGAGGTTCGTCGGTCCACAGCACGTTACTCAACCAGTCGTCATCTTCCGCCGTCTTTTGAAACGCACACACACCACAAATGCCCTCCTCTTCACTAAATCGCCAGGTAACAGTTCATGATGCCGATGGATTTTGTACGGATAGCATCGGAAGGTACGCCTAAGAGTCAACCAAACAGTAGTGTATGGAATGTCGCTGGGACGTGCGATTGCACGAGCGCTAACTTCCCCGTGGATAGACGAACCCGCTACAATCTCCATTTCTTCCTGAACTGTCTCAGCAGCAATACGCCTTGTGCTCGGTCGGCCAATACGGGGTCTATCGTCTAAACAACCCGTGGCTTCGAACTTCAAAATCACTCTCGCCACAGCTGCATTTGTCAACGGACCTTTACTCGTTCGAATCCCCTTCCAATGGTGATTGGCTCGTAGCGCTGAACTAGCACATTCCCCATTCTGATAATACTGCTTCACTAAAAGCACCTTTTCAGGTAACGTTAGCATGCTGCGACTGCTGGCGCATCTGATTCTGTCTCTCAATACACGATTGCCATGCGCAGTCACTGACGTTTTGCCGTCCAGCGTCATCTGTCGGACATTTCGTGAACTTTTTTTTTTTTTGTTCTAATAAAACCCCATGTCATTCCAAGCATGTGTGTCAATTTTTACCTCTCTATATATGTTATTCCGTGGTTTATTAAGTTTTCAAATTTGTACTGACTTTTTGATCACCCGGTACGTGGCACAGAATATAAAAATTGGCACTGAGACTTGTGTAAACGCGACGAAAGTCATGGGACACCTCTTAATATCGTGTCAGACCTTCTTTTGTCCAGCATAGTGAAGGAATTCGACGTAGCAGGGACTCAACAAGCCGTTGTAAGTCCCTGCAGAGATCCTGAGCCATGCTGCCTCCACAGTGATCCGTAACTACGGAAGTGTCGCCGGTACAGGATTTTGTGCACGAGCTGACCTCTCGATACTGTTCCAGCAATGGTCGATGGGATTCACGTCGGGTCGTCTGGGTCACAAAATCATCTGCTCGAATAGTTCAGACTGTTCTTCAAACCAGTCGCGAACAACTGTGACCCAGTGACATGTTGTCGTTGTTTGGGAACATGAGGTTCATGGATGGATGCAGCCGTTATGACCATTTCCAGTCAATGATAGGTTCAGGTGGACCGTGTAAAGGCAGCTCGCACCACTATGAAGCCAGCACTACCTTGGGCAGTGCCTTGTGAACGACTTGGGTCAATGGCTTCGTTGGGTCTGCGCCACACTCGAACCCTACCACCAATTCTTACCAACTGAAATTGGGACTCGTCTGACCACATCATGGTTTTCCGGTCGTCTAGGGTCCAACCGGCATTTACGGATTAACGGAATTTACGGATTAACAGCGATTAATATACATTAACTTAGTATAAAGAAACCAGTCTTAATCGTGTTTTTTATTTAGTGCCGACTGGTTTCAGCCCATCGCAGGGGTCATCTTCAGGGCGAACATATGGTCGACTGCTGGTGGCGTCACGTCAGGAGACAGTTTTCTGCCACACCTTGGTAGACGTGACGCCACCAGCGGTCGACCATATGTTCGCCCTGAAGATGACCCCTGCGATGGGCTGAAACCAGTCGGCACTAAATAAATAAAAAACGCGATTAAGACTGGTTTCTGTATACTAAATCCAACCGATATGATCACAAGCCCAGGCGAGGCGCTGCAGGAGATGTCTGCTGTTAGCAAAGGCTTTCACGGCGATTTCCTGCTGCCATAGCCCATTAACCCAAATTTAGCTGCACCATCGTAAGACATACATTCGTTGCATGTCCCACATTGTTTTCGACGATTATTTCATGTAGAGTCGCTTGCCTGTTAGCACTGAAAATTCTGCTAAAACGCCTCTGCTCCCGGTCGTTATGTCAAGTTGTCGTCCACTGCATTGGTGAGAGGCGTGCCTGAAATGTGGTATTGTCGGCACACTCTTGTAACTGTGGATTCTCGGAATATGAGATTACCTAACGATTTCCGAAGTGGTGTGCCCCATTCGTCTGGCTCAAACTACCATTCTGCATTCAAAGTGTACTAATTCCCGTCTTGCGGTCTAATCACGTTGGAAACCTTTTCACATGCTCCGGCAATGCACTGCCCGTTTGTACTTGTGTACGTGATATTACCATCATTTGTTTATGTGCATGTCGCTCTTCCATGACCTTCGTCCCTTTAGTGTACACGGGTGACAACTTCCTGCATGCTACTCTCACCGATAATCTCCAAAAACAGCAATGCAGGTCAATCAGCAGCGGAGTGTTCGCCGACTTGAAACCCCCTGGCAGATTACAATTCTGAGGTTTAGAAGGTAAGAGATGGGGCACAAGCGCAAGTAACTCTATGAGGTGGCCGGGTTACGAGTCCTCCTTGGTAGCTCAGTCGGTGGTGCACTTGACTGCGAATGGCAAAAATGCCAGGTTCGAGTTCCAAGCCGACACACAGTTTTAATCTGGCAGTTACGTCTACATCATACGCCGCAAACCACCTAACGGTGTCTGGTGAAGGGTACTCCTGGTAGCACTACCTGATCCCCTCTCACCTTATTCAACTCGTGACTAGCACGTGGGAGTGATAGTCGGTAAGCCTCTGAGTTAGCCCTAATTTCTCGAATTTTCTCGTCGTGTTCATTTCATGAGACGTATGTGGGTTGAAGTGGCATGTTGTCCGACTCTTCCTGTCAACATTTCAATAGCAAACCTCTATGTGATGCACAACGCCTCTCTTGTAGCGTCTGCCTCTAGAGTTTGTTGGGCATCTGTGTAATGATCTCGTTCCGACTAAACGATTACGTGACACAATGAGCGTCCTTGTAGGACACTTACTTCGTGGGTCAGTTACATTTCCTTAAGATACTTCCAATGAATCTCAGTCTGGCATCTTCTTGTCTTACTGTTTACACTACTGGCCATTAAAATTGCTACACCACGAAGATGACGTGCTACAGACGCGAAATTTAACCAACAGGTAGAAGATGCTCTGATATGCAAATGATTAGATTTTCAGAGCATCACACAAGGTTGGCGCCGGTGGCGACACCTACAACTTGCTGGCATGAGAAAAGTTTCCAACCGATTTCTCATACACAAACAGCAGTTGACCGGCGTTGCCTGGTGAAACGTTGTGATGATGCCTCGTGTAAGGAGGAGAAATGTGTACCATCACGTTTCCGACTTTGACAAAGGTCGTATTGTAGCCTATCGCGATTGCGATTTATCGTATCGCGACACTGCTGCTCGAGTTGGTCGAGATCCAATGACTGTTAGAAGAATATGGAATCGGTGGGTTCAGGAGGGTAATACGGAATGCCGTGCTGGATCCCAACGGCCTCGTATCACTAGCAGTCGAGGTGATAGGCATCTTATCCGCATGGCTGTAACGGATCGTGCAGCCACGTCTCGATTCCTGAGTCAACAGATGGGGGCGTTTGCAAGACAACAACCATCTGCACGAACAGTTCGACGACTTTACAGCAGCATGGACCACCAGCTCGGAGACTATGGCTGCAGTTACCCTTCACGCTGCATCACAGACAGGTGCGTCTGAGATGGTGTACTCAACGACGAACTTGGGTACAGGAATGGCAAAACGTAATTTTTTCGGATGAATCCAGGTTCTGTTTACAGCATCATGATGGTCGCATCCGTGTTTGGCGACATCGCGATGAATTCATATTGGAAGCGTGTATTCGTCATCGCCATACCGGCGTATCACCCGGCGTGATTGTATGGTGTGCCAATGGTTACGATACAGAAAATCTTTGACTGCTGCCCTGGCCAGCACGTTCTCCAGATCTCTCACCTAGTGAAAACGTCTTGTCAATGGTGGCCGAGCTACTGGCTCGTCACAATACGCCAGTCACTACTCCTGATGAACTGTGGTATCGTATTGAAGCTGTATGGGCAGCTGTACCTGTACACGCCATCCAAGCTCTGTTTGACTCAATGCCCAGGCATATCAAGGCTGTTTTTACGGCCAGAGGTGGTTGTTCTGGGTACTGATTTCTCAGGATCTATGCACCCAAGTTGTGTGTAAATGTAAAGACATGCCAGTTCTAGTATAATATATTTGTTCAATGAATACCCGTTTATCGTCTGCATTTCTTCTTGGTGCAGTAGTTTTAATGGCCAGTAGTATATTTTATGTCTCCATTTCAGTTAAGGTCGCTGTGAATAGTTACTCATGAATGTTTTACATTGGATGCTGTCTCCAGCAATTTTTCATCAATAGTGTAGCTGTACAGGAGTGGATTCTTTTTCCTGTGTATGTGATAGAAGAAGAAACAGGAATTGATTTAGAAAAGAATGGGGATCCAGTATTAGAATCATAATTTAAAAGAGCTTTGGAGGACTTAAGATCAAATAAGGTGTAAGGGATAAATAACATTCCATCAGAATTTCTAAATCATTAGGTAAAGTGGCAACAAAATGGCTATTCACGTTGGTGTGTCTAATTTACGAGTCTGGCAGTGAACCGCCTGACTTTAAAAAAAAAAATAACGTCCACACAATTCTGAAGAGTGCAAGAGCTGAAAGTGCGAGAACTATCGCACAATCAGCTTAACAGCTCATGCATCCAAGTTACTGACAAGAACCATACACAGAAGACTGGAAAATAAAATTGGGGATGTGTTAGGTAACGATCAGTTTGACTTTAGGAAAGGTAAAGGTACGTGAGAGGCAATTCTTGTCTTGCACGACAATGTAAAATGGTGTAAGACACACGAAATTATGAGAAAAATAGGAGTAAGCTAGAGGGAGAGACGGTTAGTGTACAATATATACAAGAGCCAAGAGGGAATAATAAGACCAAAAACGTACTCGGAATAAAAAGGGAGTAAGGCAGAGATGCAGTCTTTCGCCCCTACTGTTTAATCTGTACGATGGAAATAAAAGTAAGGTTCAGGAGTGGAATTAAAATTCAAGGTGAAAAGAAATTAGTGATACGATTCGCTGATGGCATTGCTATCCTGAGCGAAAGTGAAGAAGTATTACATTGTGTGCTGAGTGGAATGAAACGTCTAATAAGTACAGAATATGGATTGAGAGTAAATCTAAGAAGGACAGAGTAATGAGAAGTAGCAGAAATGAGAACAGCGAGAAACTTAACATCAGGATCGATGGTCACGAAGTAGATGAAGTTAAGAAATTTTGCTACCTAGGCAGTAAAATAACCCATGACGTACGGAGCAAGGGGGTCATCAAAAGCACACTAGTACTGGCAAAAAGGGCATTCCTGTCGAAGAAGTCTACTAGCATCACACATAAGCGTTAATTTGAGGAAGAAATTTCTGGGAATATACGTTTAGAGTGCAGCATTGTCTGGTAGTGAAACATGGACTGTGGGAAAACCGGAACAGAAGAGAATCGAAGCATTTGAGATGTGGTGCTACAGAAGAATGTTAAAAATTAGGTGGACTGATAAGGTAAGGAATGAGGAGATTCTGCGCAGAATTGGAGAGGAAAGGAATTTGTGAAAAATACTGACAGGGAGAAGGGACAGGATGATAGGACATCTGTTAAGACATCAGGCACTGACTTCCATGGTACTAGAGGAAGCTGTAGAGGGCAAAAACTATAGAGAAAGAAAGAGATTGGAATACATCCAGCAGATGATTGAGGAAGTTGGTGGCAAGTGAAACTCTGAAATGAAGATATTTGCACAAGAGAGGAATTCGTGGCGGGTCGCAAACCAGTGGCAAGATTGCTGACTCAAAAAAATCACTCACAGATTTCCATGAAAACAAATATAATTTATTAGCTTCTATTAAACCGTTTCAAATTCGTCTCGTTCACTTAAAACACTACCATTAGCCATTAACTCTTTGGTCTGATGTAAGATTCCTGCCTACCAGGCTCACTTAAAGGTTTCGGATACCAGAAAGAACTTGAGCAGAATTCCATGGACGCGTTTCCGAAATCTCTCAGTCTTCCGAACTGGAAAATAAAATAAAATAATGAGGTTGATCACACAGGATCGGCAACTACTGACCTCAAAAGCACACTTTAGCACAGTACCTTCGCCCCGCAGGACAGACGATGCCACCTACAGTTGGTCGACTTACCTGATTCCGCGAGCTCTCAGGGCGTTCCGCGAAATTAATAGTTAGCCCTTTCACCCAAGCAAAATCAGGAGCAGAATCAAGGCATTTTCGTTGGCCTTTTGCTGCTGCCACTGAAACCTTCCCGTCTCCTCTATATCTCTTTTGTTACTCAACCTGCCCTTCTACAATAATCTATGAAACCTTTCCTTAGGATTTCTGTCTCTTGCTTAATAACAACAAATAAAATCTTCCCTTTAAAATTAATTGCTGCTTATTAAAAGTGATTTTCTGATTATTTCGATGAAACATAGAATGTGTCGTCGTCGTGGCCCTCAGTCGTTATCTGCAATAACCCAAAACTGTTCCTTACGTTTTTTAATGTTACTGGATCGCCATCTGGCTGCTACATCGAATTGCGACATGAATATACTTACTCTGGTTTACTATACTCTATTAACTGGTGGTGGGCTGTCACAATAAGTGCCTGTATTTATTACCAAAGCTGACGTTATTCTTTAAGAGCAAAGCTGTCATTATTCTTTAATTAATTTGACTGAAGTTACGTAATACGTAGTTACACTTTTTCTTGACAACAATAAAATTTTTGCAAAGTTTTACGTTGATGGTTTTTGGGATGGATTATAAGCAGTAATGCAACATTGATGGCAAAAATTAATTTTATGCTGAAAACGTTTCTTCAAATATTTACTGCTGGTAATGAAATGATTTTACAAACGTTCAAATGGGACTTACTTTTTACAATAATCTTACAACTAGCATTGCGCAAAGATAATAATTCAATAATATTAGTTCCTCTTATGATAATAGTTAGCTGATGTCTCTCTACATCCGTTTATAATCTCTTGTAAATCACAGCTGGTGGCTGGCAGGCACACTGCTCCTCTCAACCTCTCGCTTCAGACCTGCTACCAACTCGCTTCACTTCTCGCTTACTGCAGACTTCCTACGAACGCGTAAGTGTGGTCTCTCCTGCCAACAATGCTTTCTGGTGCATACAATCCTTGCTACCATTAAAAAATGTATCAATGCGCGGTCTTTCCCTCTCTTTTCTTAAAATGTATCCATACGCTCTCTCTCTTGTCAACAATACTTTGGTGCAGACATTTCCTGAAACCACAATTATTTCCAACATGACAAATATTAATTTATTCCTACTTAATCCTATTAATAAAGTATAATGATCTTTCATAAATTGTGGTTTGATAATAGACAATAGAAATATACACGTCTTATACCACTTACAGTGCTTCCATAAGGTACTGCTTCCAGCGAGTATTATTAGTACTGGAAAACACTGGACGTCTTGGGAAAAATACTCGCCCTTGAAATTAGCCTACCTGTCTCTGACTACCATCCATGTAGGAGGACTAGGGATAGAGCAGTCCATCATCTTCAGAAGGAACAAAAACCCTCTTTCCCCTGCAAGCGCAGTCTCCCAGTGGCTGCTACAATGTTATTTGGTATCTGAGGGGCATTCGTACCACTCTTCACTTTGTAAAATTTTGGGCAAATAAGTAGTTTTGTTGATATCTATTCGCAAAAGAGCGGCTGAACTTGAAGTACCACAGCAAACAATGTGTGACCATAGTGATAGAAATAATTGGAAACTAAAGCATGTAGACAGATGAAACTTTCCTGGCAGATTGGAACTGTGTGCCGGACCGAGACTCGAACCCGGGAACTTTGCGGGCAAGTGCTCTACCAACTGAGGTACCCAAGCACGGCTCACGCCCCGTACTCACAGCTTAGCACTTGCCCGCGAAAGGCGAAGGTCCCGAGTCGAGTCTCGGTCCGGCACACAGTTTTAATCTGCAAGGAAGTTTCACATCAGCGCACACTCCGCTGCAGAGTGAAAATCTCATTCTGGAAACATGTAGACAGATGTTTGTGAATGAATTATCTGACAACGGCGTGAAACAAGGAGTTGCAGCATCCCGTGCTCCGTTGTGACAATTTTCAAATGTCGTGTCTCGTCCACGAGGGGTTCTTTTCTGGTGAATCTGCGATACATCGTTGCTCACGCAAGATACGGATTTGCTAGTCTAAAGACAATAGTCATTACATGCAGCAGTTTTAAAGGAACCCGCCTCATGTAGGATCTATCAGGAGAGCAGCGTGACATCTACTCGGACCTTTTTCTTCTTTTAAGGATACGTGAATGGAAAGTCTTATTTGTTCAAATGTGCAGCCCGAGGAAGAGGAAGACATGGATTATGTGTGTGTTTACATTAGGGTGGAACTCCAGCATACTTTGCTGTTTATGTGAGTTTCTTGACCAACAATTTCGAGGCTCAGGCTCCAGCCCCCATTAAATAACTACGACAAAGTCCAGAACTTTACAGAACAGGCAGCTCATTATGGAGAGCAATCAGGTCCCGTATGATATTGAAGGTAAAACCGCTTGAGCTGCATTTTAGGTGAATCATCAGATGCAATAAAATCAAGTCATTTTCTGGTCAGAAAAGAGGATGGGATGACCCGACGTTAATAGCCATCCAGTTCTCTTTTCTTATCAGAACATGACTTGATTTTATTGCACCTGACGATGCAGCTAAAATGCTGTGAACCACTAGTGCTTATGAATAAAGTATAGCTAAAGCGGTTTTATCTTCAAAATCATATCACCAGGCTTTGGCTTCCCTGACTACAAAATATTCTGCGTAGGTCCCATAGGGTTCAGCGTTGGTGCAAAACTAATGAAGAATCTCGTAAAAGCGTCGAGAAAGCCTTTCGAACCATAAATCCTGAAAGTCGAGACAAATAGTTTCATACAGAACACTTGTAGTGCATCAAGTGGGGAAAATGCTACAAATTGGCCTGCAAAAACAACCTAAGCTACAGCGTATCCACGGTGCACGAGATTTTCAGTATTCTTTTTCTAATGAACACACCACCATTTGACTGTGTTGTTGCTTATTTAATGATGACCTAGGTTTCGGTCTTTCAAGCCATTTCTCAAGTGATTGAGTTTCTGTAATTAACGTTTATTGCAGCACATGTTAATGACATAAAATCAATACTTGAAAACGACATAAAAGGCGTAAACCTAGTTCGTAATTAAATAAACTACAATACAGTCAAATGCCGGTGTGTCATTTAAAAATTATTGTGTGACTGTTGTTCAACAACATCAAAAACTATTTGCATTATTCTCTCGCTACCTGCGCGCAAAGTATTGATCTCAGAGAAGAAAAGGGGAAGTTCTTTTTTGTAGGAAATTAATATAGTCTAATTTGTAGTAGGATAAGTTTTCGCTAAATGCCTTGCTTTTGGAGTTATTTAATAAAAACGTAGAAACGTAACATTCAAACGCACCTCCACTCCGCCGGGCGCTGGTGGCCGAGCTGTTCTAGGCACTTCAGTCCGGAACCGCGCTGCAGCTTCGGTCGCAGGTTCGAATCCTGCCTCGGGCATGGATGTGTGTGATGTCCGTAGGTTAGTTACGTTTAAGTAGTTCTAAGTTCTAGGGGACTGATGACCTGAGATGTTAAGTCCCATAGTGCTCAGAGCCATTTGAACCATTTTTTGAACCTCCACTCCCACGTACCTCAGAGAGATTTGCAATTAGAAGAATAATTTCCCATATTTGCCTTTTTTGGTCTTAATTGCCAGGTTATTAGGCCATCAGCTTAGTGGGCTATTTCGTGAATGCTATCAATTTAATTTTGTTCATGAATGCATTGAAAGAAAGGACATATAAATATTATGAAAAAACTATTTACGGTTCAGTTCGATAATTTAACCCCTACGAGTACAAAGTTCCTTAGTAAGAAGGCTAGACAAATAACACGATTTAATAACATAAATGTTTCTGTATAAGAAAGTTAAACAAATAAAGCTATTTAATTGTTAATTTTCATCATCATCATTATCTCAGCCTTTTCCCACGTCATATGGGGTCGGCGTTGCTTTGCTGGCTCCTTCTCTTCCATAAATGTCTATCCAGTGCTTCCCGTAGGTCCCCTGCTACCTTGTCATTCCATCTCAGTTTCGGTCTTCCTTTTTTCCTTGGTCCTTCGATTTCCAGGTCTTCAGTTCTTCTCCCCACGTAGTACTCCCCTCTTCTCTGCACATGTCCATGCCATCTTAGCCTACTTTCTTGGATCTTCTTCCCTGTGGGCCCCACTTTCACTGCTCCCCTGATGAACTCATTCCTTAGTCTATCCTTTCGTGTTACCCCACTCATCATTCTTACAGTTCTCATTTCTGCCACTTCCATCTTTTTCTCTTGGGCTTTTGTAATTGCCCAAGGCTCTGCGCTGTACAGCATCGCAGGTCTCTCCACAGACTTGTAAGGCCTTCCTTTCATTCTGCACCTAGACTTCTTATCTCACAGTACTCCGCTCAGTTTCCTCCAGTTCATCCATCCACTATTTACCCTGTGCTGTATTTCGGCCTCGAGTTCTTCGTCACTTTGCATGTAAGAGCCTAAGTATTTAAATTTCTTGACCAGCGTCAGTTGTTCTCCTTGCAGGTTAATATATACACTCCTGGAAATGGAAAATAGAACACATTGACACCGGTGTGTCAGACCCACCATACTTGCTCCGGACACTGCGAGAGGGCTGTACAAGCAATGATCACACGCATGGTACAGCGGACACACCAGGAACCGCGGTGTTGGCCGTCGAATGGCGCTAGCTGCGCGGCATTTGTGCGCCGCCGCCGTCAGTGTCAACCAGTTTGCCGTGGCATACGGAGCTCCATCGCAGTCTTTAACACTGGTAGCATGCCGCGACAGCGTGGACGTGAACCGTATGTGCAGTTGACGGACTTTGAGCGAGGGCGTATAGTGGGCATGCGGGAGGCCACGTGGACGTACCGCCGAATTGCTCAACACGTGGGGCGTGAGGTCTCCACAGTACATCGATGTTGTCGCCAGTGGTCGGCGGAAGGTGCACGTGCCCGTCGACCTGGGACCGGACCGCAGCGACGCACGGATGCACGCCAAGACCGTAGGATCCTACGCAGTGCCGTAGGGGACCGCACCGCCACTTCCCAGCAAATTAGGGACACTGTTGCTCCTGGGGTATCGGCGAGGACCATTCGCAACCGTCTCCATGAAGCTGGGCTACGGTCCCGCACACCGTTAGCCGTCTTCCGCTCACGCCCCAACATCGTGTAGCCCGCCTCCAGTGGTGTCGCGACAGGCGTGAATGGAGGGACGAATGGAGACGTGTCGTCTTCAGCGATGAGAGTCGCTTCTGCCTTGGTGCCAATGATGGTCGTATGCGTGTTTGGCGCCGTGCAGGTGAGCACCACAATCAGGACTGCATACGACCAAGGCACACAGGGCCAACACCCGGCATCATGGTGTGGGGAGCGATCTCCTACACTGGCCGTACACCTCTGGTGATCGTCGAGGGGCACTGAATAGTGCACGGTACATCCGAACCGTCATCGAACCCATCGTTCTACCATTCCTAGACTGGCAAGGGAACTTGCTGTTCCAACAGGACAATGCACGTCCGCATGTATCCCGTGCCACCCAACGTGCTCTAGAAAGTGTAAGTCAACTACCCTGGCCAGCAAGATCTCCGGATCTGTCCCCCATTGAGCATGTTTGGGACTGGATGAATGGTCGTCTCACGCGGTCTGCACGTCGAGCACGAACGCTGGTCCAACTGAGGCGCCAGGTGGAAATGGCATGGCAAGCCGTTCCACAGGACTACATCCAGTATCTCTACGATCGTCTCCATGGGAGAATAGCAGCCCGCATTGCTGCGAAAGGTGTATATACACTGTACTAGTGCCGACATTGTGCATGCTCTGTTGCCTGTGTCTATGTGCCTGTGGTTCTGTCAGTGTGATCATGTGATGTATCTGACCCCAGGAATGTGTCAATAAAGTTTCCCCTCCCTGGGACAATGAATTCACGGTGTTCTTATTTCAATTTCCAGGAGTGTAGGTCTATGGCGTCCTTTGTACACACATACTCTGTTTTCACCCTGCTAATTCTCATTCCCCTTTCCTCTAGAGCTTTTCTCCACTGTTCAAGCTTGTCTTGAAGTGCTGGGTGGGTTCACAGATTACAATATCATCGGCAAACATCATGCTCCAAGGTGCCTCTTCTTTGGTGTTAAAATTCACAAAGTAAAATTAACACACTGTGAGGTAAAAGGTAAAATTTGCGCAAACATGAGTTTTATAATTTGTAAGTGCGCAACTAAGCAAACGTCGGTTTGCAGTAGGGTTTTGGAGCATATACTGTATTCAAACATTATGAATCACCTCGAAGGGAACGATCTATTGACACGTAATCAGCATGGCTTCAGAAAACATCGCTCTTGCGCAACGCAGCTAGCTCTTTATTCGCACGAAGTAATGGCCGCTATCGACAGGGGATCTCAAGTTGATTCCCTATTTCTAGATTTCCGGAAAGCTTTTGACACCGTTCCTCACAAGCGACTTCTAATCAAGCTGCGGAGCTATGGGGTATCGTATCAGTTGTGCGACTGGATTCGTGATTTCCTGTCAGGAAGGTCGCAGTTCGTAGTAATAGACGGCAAATCATCGAGTAAAACTGAAGTGATATCAAGTGTTCCCCAGGGAAGCGTCCTGGGACCTCTACTGTTCCTGATCTATATAAATGACCTGGGTGACAATCTGAGCAGTTCTCTTAGACTGTTCGCAGATGATGCTGTAATTTACCGTCTAGTAAGGTCACCCGAAGACCAGTATCAGTTGCAATGCGATTTAGAAAAGATTGCTGTATGGTGTGTCAGGTGGCAGTTGACGCTAAATAACGAAAAGTGTGAGATGATCCACATGAGTTCCAAAAGAAATCCGTTGGAATTCGATTACTCGATAAATAGTACAATTCTCAAGGCTGTCAATTCAACTAAGTACCTGGGTGTTAAAATTACGAATAACTTCAGTTGGAAGGACCACATAGATAATATTGTCGGGAAGGCGAGCCAAAGGTTGCGTTTCATTGGCAGGACACTTAGAAGATGCAACAAGTCCACTAAAGAGACAGCTTACACTACACTCGTTCGTCCTCTGTTAGAATATTGCTGCGTGGTGTGGGATCCTTACCAGGTGGGATTGACGGAGGACATCGAAAGGGTGCAAAAAAGGGCAGCTCGTTTTGTATTATCACTTTATAGGGGAGAGAGTGTGGCAGATATGATACACGAGTTGGGATGGAAGTCATTACAGCATAGACGTTTTTCGTCGCGGCGAGACATTTTTACGAAATTTCAGTCACCAACTTTCTCTTCCGAATGTGAAAATATTTTGTTGAGCCCAACCTACATAGGTAGGAATGATCATCAAAATAAAATAAGAGAAATCAGAGCTCGAACAGAAAGGTTTAGGTGTTGGTTTTTCCCGCTCGCTGTTCGGGAGTGGAATAGTAGAGAGATAGTATGATTGTGGTTCGATGAACCCTCTGCCAAGCACTTAAATGTGAATTGCAGAGTAGTCATGTAGATGTAGATGTAGACCAAAAAATGTCGAATATAGGAAACAATTCGTCTTGTCGCAAATTTTTGTACACTGATAGTGAGAGAGAGCCATGAACAACATACCAAAAATCCTGAACGGTGCAGGAAGGGGGGGGGGGGGGGGGTGAGTGCGGGGGGTTGGG
Source organism: Schistocerca gregaria (assembly GCF_023897955.1). NCBI lineage: Eukaryota > Metazoa > Arthropoda > Insecta > Orthoptera > Acrididae > Schistocerca > Schistocerca gregaria. The sequence continues at coordinate 327,158,744 of NC_064925.1, read as the reverse complement.
GTTCGCTTCAAGCTTACTTTTGCACGTTTTCTCAATTTTTTCGAAAACCTCGGCCTGTAGCGAAAATGTATCACAAAACTAGATTAAACAAAATAATTTTCCTGCAAAAAAGATCTGAGGCATTTTTCTCTAGGTCCAATAGCTTGCTCGGTGAGAGCCACAGTGTTGAAAATCTGATTTCCAGGATTTCGCACGTATAATATCTGCACAAGTCTGCAGACCGCAAACTAAAATTTGACTGCGTAAATGTATGGAGGTATTAGCGCAGAGGTTTGAGCAGACAAGTCTTAGAGCATGGAGATAGCTTTAGGTGTCCTTGATCGTTATTATGCCGCACGTCGATTTTCGTCGGCACGAAAACTGTGGCCTCCTGGGACAAATTCTCGAAGAACGCGCGGGGACTATACTGTTATATTCAGGTCCGTTGAGTTCACTCTCCTTTCCCAGCGCACAAATAAACACAATGCAAGAAATTTAAGCCCTTCTCATCCTAATATCTGCATTTAATTGCTACGCAGGAGGCTTGTATCATTGCAATAAACTTTAGAATTTCAGAAATTGTTACTCGTGCAAAACCTACGTTATATTATCCCGATTTGCTTATTCAAAAAACTTCCAGCATTTCTTAGGTCGATGACTAGCGACACGACTTTGGGTTTATTGCATACAGGACGTAAATCTTTAAACTTCCGCAAAAGCTTCTCTCGAATCAACAACAACAACTTTCTTTTCACATTTCATTATTTCTTTCCTTTCAAATAAATAATTTGTGAAGTGAATTTAATTAATGTTTAGTTATTTCTTCATGGCTGTAAATATTATCTGAAACCACGGAGATTGAATATACTGATTGTTGACAATGTGAGGATATGTTCAGATGTAAATCAATGATTTTCTTATGCCTAACAAAAGTGTTGACTTTACGAAGGCTTTATGTAAATGTTAAATAAGAAATTATCGAAGTTAGCTCATGGTTTAACACTGTGTCACACTACTTCCCAATCTCTACCCACTAAAAATCTGGTGTCGACTAGGATACTGAGTCCATCTACCTTTTCCGATGAACTCTCAGACTCCTCGTCCAACGAATAATGCTTGTACATGCCTAAGTTAGATTGGAATATGTGTGGTTATAATTACTTTTAGTCACCGTGACTTCTTATAACACACTGAGTATAGCCTTACTGCGAGCTGAACTGTAGATCTGCAGTGCAATAATTGTAACAAATGACTGACGTTACGACCGATGCTGACCTTTCTGCCCTGGAATACATCATGGTCGAGAGCCACACTCATTCCCGTAGAATCCAACATGGTGGACAGCAGATTGTTATGGTACCGATACTACGAATACGTAACATTTTAAATTAATCAAGGACTTCATATCCTCGACCCTACCACGCGCTCGTCGTGGAAAGTTGAGCCACAGACTCTTCTGACTCTGTGCACGTCGTTAATACGATCTGTACTATAATGTGGGTATATTTCGCACGGTAATGATCCAAAATGTGTACGAGGGGACTTCAAAAAGTAAGTTACACATTGCGCCCCACGCTAAGACCATTGCACAACAGGAATGGGTTATTGTCAGAAGAGAGAACATGGTGTGTATTTCCTGCAGACACAATTCTGCTCTGGCATGGTTGACGGGTGTATCATAGTGTGCGAATGAAACGATGCGGCAACTGGAAACGTTTGAGTGCAAAACTTCTAAATTGCACACAGATTAATCGTAAAATTCTGGCAGTATGTGGACCAAATGCAATGTCGCGCGCAGTTGCAGCGTAATGGTACCAACAATTTGACCAAAATTATACAGACGTGGGTGATGCACGATGTGTGGCTCTGAGCACCATGGGACTTAACATCTATGGTCATCAGTCCCCTAGAACTTAGAACTACTTAAACCTAGCTAACCTAAGGACATCACACAACACCCAGTCATCACGAGGCAGAGAAAATCCCTGATCCCGCCGGGAATAGAACCCGGGAACCCGGGCGTGGGAAGCGAGAACGCTACCGCACGACCACGAGCTGCGGACGATGCACGATGCGATTTCCATCTTTTCGGCAAGTTGAAAGGACATCTGGGAGAAAAAGAGGTTTTCCAGTGATGAGGACGTTCACAAAACAATTCACGAATTGCTCCGTGAGCAAGAAAAGGATTTCTGTTGTCGAGGAATTGAACTATTGGTGAAATGTTTTATTGTTTAGACTTGGTGACAACGTTGAAAAATAGTATGATGTATCTGTGGGTCTATGAAGTGTAGTACAGCATTCAATAACAGTTACTTGGTCTGCCTTAAAAAGGTATACTTGCTTTGAAGAACCCTAGTATCAAAGAAATTGGATAAGCCGAAACGTGTTTGGTACATTTCATTACTACAATACCATCATTTCGTTCACGCATTTATTGGTGTGTGGCATCTTCGAAGCAGCACGTCGTAGCCAACCCTAGCCTGCCTTACGTTGTGCTCTTTGAGTAGGCACACCGGGTAGACAGTAGTATTTTTGTGAGTTCTTTTCACACCCAGAGACAGCGCTGCACACAAGCACGTTTTCAGTTACGAGAGTTCAATTGCACTGTCTGTAGACCAAGGACACAGACTTTGACGACCTCGTCTGCGGTTTTTTTTTTAATTGAGATCTAGCCATGCCCTGCATGCGTTATTCGTAATTGGCTCCTATATTGCACTTTACTGCACTTCACTGCGCTAGCTATGTTTGCCTATCATTTTTCTTAGACATTTCGATTTTATGTGGGTCTACTATCTGGAAGTTCTCTGAATTGTTTTACACGAGCTCACATCATGGATCGGAGTATCCATTCACATCAGTACTTGTGTCTAGTGTAATTATCCTCTTCCAGGAGAAGAGACTAAACTCTCGCTTGCAAACGGTATTTTGTTAGGGTGATAGGTGGATTTCTTTGTAAGGATGTTCTGGGAATTTTTTTAGTTAGACGTGGTCGGAAACAACGTGTATTCATTATTTATTTCACGTTACGTATCACCCCACGTGTTTGCCCAGAAATGTTAATAGAAACATAACGTGGAGATAGACACTCTCGCCTTTTTTTCTTTTATAATTTTTCTGTGAGTGACTGAATTTTTTTATAGCGTGAACTTTTTTGCTCACGAGACTCATGTGTAACTAATGATTACTTTGCTGGCTGGCGAGTACCATCTGTTCTTACATGCAACTTCTTGTATAAATAAATGGATGTATACAGTCAATTTCGGCCACTCGTATTATCGTTCTGGCATCATGGTAACTTCTCCTCTCTCACCATTACCTGAGCGCATCCTAGTCCTGTGTCGGCCCTAACTATTCTATGTACATTTTTTTTCTCTTAGAGTCCCCTCCATGTGTTACAACATCCCGCAACAGCAAAGCGATGTTTATGTTTCTTGTAATCTCCACCTTCGTTAAGGAGACCTCAGAGAATTGTGAACAAGTAGAGCACAAATTAGTTGTGCGAGCCAGAAGTGGAACACGATTGAGGCATGAGGGGCAGTCACAAGGAATACGTATTCTCAATCACCAATGCTTCAACTTTTCTTCGTGCTTGTAGACATGTAAGTAGCTGTTTAGGTTTTTTTATTGGTAACGCCGCCGCCACGAAGCGCTCTGTATAAAAATGACTGGCTGTGCCGTGTGCAGTCTGTGGCTGCTTTGCATTGTTGTCTGCCATTGTAGTGTTGGGCAGCGGCAGCTGGATGCTAACAGCGCGTAGCGTTGCGCAGTTGGAGTTGAGCCGCCAGCAGTGGTGGACGTGGGGAGAGAGATGGCGGAGTTTTGAAATTTGTAAGAATTGGTGTCGTAAAGTGATATATATATATATTCTGACTACTAAGGTAAATACATTGTTTTCCATTAAAATCTTTCATTTGCTAACTATACCTATCAGTAGTTAGTGCCTTCAGTAGTTTGAATCTTTTATTTAGCTGGCAGTAGTGGCGCTCGCGGTATAGCAGTAGCTTGAGTAACGAAGATTTTTGTGAGGTAAGTGATTTGTGAAACGTATAGGTTAATGTTAGTCAGGGCCATTCTTATGTAGGGATTTTTGAAAGTCAGATTGCGTTGCGCTGAAATTATTCTGTGTCAGTTTAAGCACAGTCTTGTATAAATTTATCTAAGGGGACGTTTCAGACACATCGCTGGAGATATTATTATCACAGTTACAGACGTGTATAATTTCTCAATTATTCTTTTATTGATTCATTGATCTAATGGAGATAGCACAAACATACGTCTTTCACAGGCGGTCACTACAACGAATTACATATTTTCATTAAAGTATAATCAAGCTGTATGTATTTCCAGAGCTTAACCTTTGAAATTGTCTTATTCAGTCTCCATTCTACTTACCCCAAGGAGACAATTCAGTAATTAATTGAGATACTGATTTCCAACATGTAATTTTCATTTTGCAACGCCTTTCAAAACTAATTCAATTATAAGTTCAGTGTATACGCATCATACATTGAGACTGCCAGTGTCGAAATTAATTACTAACTACAATTCAGAACAATGAGAACATATTTCATGTCGGCATCACCGACCAATGCACTCCTTGTAGATGGAAAAAGACCCACTCCGTATTCGAACACAATTGATAGCAAAGACATTATTACTCAAACGACAAACGGAACCAATAACGTGGCGATCTCGAGCATCCAGCACCTGCACAAGAAGAATAATGATATAAAACTCATCTTCTTATAACAAGCTGTCATCACTTTCGAGAATTAGTACTATTAGTACTACAGGAGAATGGTATACGAGAACACATCCGTCCTACGACTTAGCTTCCTTGGAAACAAGGTATTTTATTCACTTTCACTGATAAGCAGTGCAGAACACAACCAAAGAACAATGTTTGTGAAAGAACACGGCTAGCCAAACTACGTCCAAATCTACTCATACAGCACCAAACACAAAAAAGGAACGGGATATACTTTCTGCTGCCCATTAACCAGTAGTATAGGGAGGTGTGACGTACCTAATGAAGCGTTCAGTTACACATCTGAAATGTTAGCAGTCCTACGAGCATAAGGAACGAAATTCAAAAAAGTTACAGAAGATATAAACATCACCGCCATTGATTATATACAATATGCACCGAACTCGGCAGTCTGGTGGCAGTTTTTGTGCTCATGCACTGGAATTAAAGAAACAAATTCTGAGCATGACGATATGGCATTTCTGAAGGTATTTTGCAATGGAAAAACTGCTGCTGCCTGTTGAGAATCCGACAGACATTTCCTGACCTCAGCCGGCCGTGGTGGCCGAGCGGTTCTAGGCGCTACATTCTGGAACCGCGAGACCGCTACAGTCGCAGGTTCGAATCCTTCCTCGGGCATGGATGTGTGTGATGTCCTTAGGTTAGTTAGGTTTAAGTGTTTCTAAGTTCTAGGGGACTGATGGCCTCAGAAGTTAAGTCCCATAGTACTCAGAGCCATTTCCTGACCTCACATACCAGATTTAAATGCGTCTAGTCAGGTTCTCAAGAAAAATCATCTAAATATAACATTTCCCGGAAAATGCATCGACAGAAATGGTCACGTTTCTTGGAGGCGAACGGTACCGGACTTTACCTCTATGGGGATGGTTGAAAGGCGAAGCCTACAAACAAAAAGTAAATACAAGAGACGAATCGATCGTTCGGATTACCAGTATTGCAGTCTCCATAAACGAACACCTCGACCATCTCAGAATAGCTAGACGTCATCTCGTTAAGAGATTTAGAAAGTGAAATTTCTTTTGAATGATTTTTTTAGCATTTTTAATAATTATTTCGTTTCCAGCGAAGCCACAATGTCCCTTGATCTATATAAAGTTCATGTCAGTGTCACGTACTCATGCAGTATGAATCACACTCGGTATATACGCTCCGAATTTGTTTCTTTAATTCCAGTGCATGAGCACAAAAGGTGCCAACAGACTGCCGAGTTCGGTCCATAGTGACCATCTCCTGACCTCTTTAAAACATACCCTACAATTAGTATTAAACAATAGGATAAGATGTGGTTTAAACAGATCATGAACCGCGTTCGAGAATCTGACGACAGTTTTTGTGCTCATAGAGTGGACCTGAAGAGACAAACACTGCATGAACCACTGATTTTAATTGTGACTATGTCCTTGCTGGTAAAATGGTTCAAATGGCTTGGACTTAACATCTGAGGTCATCAGTCCCCTATAACTTAGATCTACTTAAACCTAACTAACCTAAGGACATCACACACATCCATGCCCGAGGCAGGATTCGAAGCTGCGACCGTAGCGGTCGCGCGGTTCCAGACTGAAGAGCCTAGAACCGTTCGGCCACTCAGGCCGGCTCCTTGCTGGTAATGTCGCCCAGATTAAACGACACATTAGTATCAGCCAATAAATCACAATCACAAATGAAAAATTCAGTCATTAAAACTGGAGCACAACTTCAGTAATTGAACTTTAATAGAAATATGACAGTCGATAAATAAACCCACAGCAATACGAATATTTGTACCTAAAACTTGTAAATGTAACCAATTTAATCTCTTTTTTTATCCTGTTCATCTCAGTACAGCACAAGCAACCTACGTCCTCAATCATGATGTATTACAATATCTTTCTTCTTCTACAGGTTTCACCCTCTACAGCTCCCTCTACTACTGCGGAAAGTATTCCCTGATGTCTTAACAGATATCATTTCATCCTGTCCCTTTTTCTTGTCAGTGTTTTCCGTATATTCGTTTTCTCGCCGATTCTGCGGAGAACCTCCTCATTCCCTACCTTATTAGTACGCCTAACTTTCAACGTTCTTCAGTAGCACCACAGCTCAATTGCTTAGATTCTGTTCTGTTCCAGTTTTCTCGCAGTCTGTGTCTCACTACTATACAAAGTTGTGTTCCGACCATACATTCTCGGAAATATCTTCCTCAGATTAAGGCCTATGATTGATACAAGTAGACTTCCTGTTGTCCAGGAATGCCCTTTTCACCACTGCTAGTATGGTTTTTATGTCGTTCTTGCTCTGTCCATCATGGGTAATCTTGCTGCTTAGGTAGCAGAATTTCTTAACTTCATGTACTTCGTGATCACCAATTCTGATGTTAAGTATTATTTTGTGCTACTTCTCATCACTTTCGTCTTCCTTCGATTTACTCTCAGTCCATATTCTGTACTCATTACACTTGTTCACATCATTCAACAAATCCTGTAATTTTTCTTCACTTTCACGGGGGATAACAATGGCATCATCAAACCTTATCACTGATAGCCTTTCACCTCTAGTTTTAATCCAACTCTTGAATCTTTCTTTCATTTCCGTCATTTCTTCTTCGATCTATGGACTGAGCAGTAGGGGCGAAAGACTACATCCATGTCTTACACTGTTTTTAGTCAGATCACTTAGTTCTTTGTCTACCATTCTTACTGTTTCCTCTTGGTTTTTGTACGCATTGGACGTACTGTCTTTCCCTGGAGATTGGCCCTATTTTTCTCAGAATTTCGAACATCTTGCATCATTTCACATTGTCGAACTTTTTTACAGGTAGACAAATCCCATATCTTGATTTTTCTTCAGTTCTACTTCCTATCAACCGCAACTTCATAGATGCCTCCCTGACGCTTTTACCTTTCCTAAAGCCCAACTGATCGTCGCCTAACAGACCTTCTCTTTTCCATTCTTCTACGTATTATTCTTGTCATCAATTTGGTTGAATGAGCTCTTAATCTGATTGTGCGATACTTCTCAGACTTGTCGACTGTTGAAATTTTCGAAATTGTGCGTGATATTTTTTTCCGAAAGCCTGACGGTACAGTTCTAGACTAATACTGCTACACACCAACGTGAGTAGTTATTTTGTTGCCCCTCTGTACCAGATTCATTGATCCTATTGGCAGAGGATGCCAAGGCGATTGGTCGGTACCGAACGGTTAATCTGGGCTGGAATGCAGAGCTGCGCTTCACGGATTGAGATTCCAGTGACATGAGCGTGTGAATGACTGGCCTGCCGGCTGAAGTGGAATTGCGGTTCTAGGCGCTGCAGTCTGGAACCGCGAGACCGCTACGGTCGCAGGTTCGAATCCTGCCTCGGGCATGGATGTGTGTGATGTCCTTAGGTTGCTTAGGTTTAACTAGTTCTAAGTTATAGGAGACTAATGACCTCAGAAGTTGAGGCCCATAGTGCTCAGAGCCAATGACTGGCTGTAGACGATACCTACTAATGATTTGTGACTCTTCAACGTACCTTTAGATTAATGACTGCTCAACATTTAAGCCAAAGTTTGCTAACCGATGGTTATCGAGGCGCAGGGGAAGTTTCTCTTAAACACAGACATTAGTCTCTCGAGATCCTGTACCGTACGTAACTTAACTTAAATGGATGCCGACTACGCAGGAGTGGGACCTCCAGCGACCGGCTGTGCACAGTGGCCAAGGGTCTCGCGCCTTCACACGGTGGGACAGCGCGGTTGCGCAGCGGGTCAATTGGCCGTGATTTACATGGGAACGCCACCCCTGGCATCGATCCGTGTCAATGGGTGTCAGCGGCCGGGTCGTGTCACCCGGCGATCGCTCCCAGACACTCGGCTCTCTGCGGCTGACACTAATGTGGTGAACGATACGGTGTGGACAGCGCTGTCCCGTCGCAGGAATAATGGTCGTGTTATTGAGTGCAGCACAGGGCTGCAAAAGTAACGACAAAGTTTTTGTACTGCTATTTTGGAGACACAAACTCATTACGAAGTACGTTTGTTTGGTTGGCCGTCTTCCGCAATTATTGCAGCAATTTTCTCCGCCAGAGTCATTTCGCTTTTATTTAGAAACCCCCCTGCTTATTCTGTAGAGTGTGCATAGTACTGGAGTGCAAAACGTAAGGATAAAAGTAATTTTCGCATGGTGGGAACGGCGGGCACGCGGTTAAGAGGGAATTCGACTCACAGAGCATCCCAGAGGTGCCTCATACACAGAGCACCCCAATGTGCCCCTGAGGCCTACCAAGAAGAATTGCTTCTCTGATTTTGACATCAGTGTGTGTGTGTGTGTGTGTGTGTGTGTGTGTGTGTGTGTGTGTGTGTGTGTGTGTGTGTTTGTGTGGTTTTGTTACAGAATATTTATTTCAATTGCAGTAATACACAGTCAGAGCACCAATTACTTTCGTACTTCTACACACAAGACCGTCTTAAAGCGATATTGCAACAGACTCTAGTTCGTTCACTTTACCGTGATTCCAAGTCATAACTCCCAAAGGCGAAGTACCAGTGTCTCTGCTGAACACCTCCTTAATCTGAAATGTGCGATAACCAGTTCCATCTCTACTACTAAAATTCACCAGACCTAACTTATCTTTAAGATCTCCACAAAGTGCTACAGCCGCAGTAATGCATACGTTACCATGCTGTGCCACACCATTCTTCGTAACTGTAAAGTTCAGTTCTTGTCATACGAACACAGATGGGCCTTGCACAACAACTTGGCATTGACGAGACTGAAAGGTAACGAAGGAATACGTATAACACGAACAGGATCGACACTTTTATCCAAAAACAATAATTACACTGAAGTCACCAACATTACAAACGGCGGAATATCGTTCCTTATAACTTTTGTGATCACTATGGACGGCAGTGCTTACTTTGCAGCGTGCTCTCATGCTGACCACAAGGGTGGCAACGATTTCTTGTTGCAGGGCTTCTCTTCATCGTGATTGACAACTGCTCGATGGTTCAAAATGGTTCAAATGGCACTGAGTACTATGGGACTTAACAGCTATGGTCATCAGTCCCCTAGAACTTAGAACTACTTAAACCTAACTAACCTATGGACATCACACAACACCCAGCCATCACGAGGCAGAGAAAATCCCTGACCCCGCCGGGAATCGAACCCGGGAACCCGGGCGTGGGAAGCGAGAACGCTACCGCACGACCACGAGATGCGGGCACGGTCGATTTCCTTCACCATTCGTGTCCCATTTGCTTTGTCTTTAACGAACGTGCCGACTGTACAGAGAGAAGAAAGAAAAAAATATCAACCGTAACCATACTTCTTTGGGCGGGTTTGGTCTACCATTCATCACATTCATAGCCTTTCGTATATAGAACTCCACTCAGAATATAACGTACTCGAGCATAACATACAGCTACCGTATCAGTAGTCTCAAGAAGCACAACGGTTCGACAGTCATTAAGGATATCACGAATTTCCTCTATATTTTTTCAGGAGTAACCTGAAATGTCTCATTCACTTCGAGCCGGCACAACAAAGTTCAAATCTATTAAATTTCGTTCAGGAAGAGTCTCTAGTGCTGCAATGAGTTCTCTTGAAGTTCCCACAGTCCAGTGTGTATTTGCGTACACTCCATATTCTTTGGAAAATATTCTGTTTCCGTATCATAGTTATCTTTATCGACAACTTTGAAACGTGCTGCTTTGATAGAAGTAGATGAAAAGAAATGCTGATACCTGGGCAGCAACATAACTCTTGACGGACGGAGAAAGGAGGACACAAAAAGCACACTAGCACACTAGCACAGGCAAGCAGGGTATTCCTGGCCAAGAGAAGTCTACTATTATCAAACATAGGCCTTAATTTCGGGAAGAAATTTTTGAGAATGGACACTTGGAGCACAGCATTGTATGGTAGTGGAACATGGCATGTGGGAATACCGGAACAGAAACGAACCGAAGAATTTGAAATGCGATGTTACAGAAGAATGTTGAATATTAGGTGGGCTGATAAGGTATGCAATGAGGAAGTTCTCCGAAGCATCGGCAAGAGAAAAGTTGTACGGAAAACACTGACAGGGACATGATTGTAGGGCATCTGTTAAGACATCACCGAATAACTTCCGTGGTATTAGGCGTAGATGTAGAGGGTAAAAACTGTAGAGGAAGACAAATTGGAATACATCCAGCCAATAATTGAGGACACAGGTTGTAGGTGCTACTGTGAGATGAAGAGGTTGGCACAGGAGGCGACTCCGTGGTGTGCCGTTCGCTGGCGACTACGAGATAAATACTGCCCCACAACACTGAATTACTTCGTGTGGAAGTACTCACTCATATTACACTCATCTCTGAAGTAAAATCCCCGTCGGGAAGTATCAAAGGAGGTGTGTTATCTAAGCTAGGAAACGGTACATTAAGTTGATATTATAAAGATGACATGGATATGTTTACAAGTAAAACCTTTATCAACTGTCCGTGAAGATTACATTATTTTAATCAGTAAAACACACAGCCTCCGTTCAACAGACAGCAAGCACTTACAGGAAAAAAATGCATGCGAAATGAACATTTCTATAACAAAACGTATATTCAATCTGTACAAGTTCATTATAGAAGCAATACAAAATCGGTAACCTAATGTGGACTAACTGTACCATTAACCCAGCAACTAAGTCGGAAGAAATATCGCTTTAGCGCTCAGTGGAAGTCTCTAGACACAAATGTACCAGGATTAATAAAATGTTGCCCGTGTGTATTCTTTGTCGCCTGTTGAAGAACCGGCTGTAAACGGGGAGGAGGCTGGAGCGTGAGGCAGGAGGTGACATTCCATCTCCCGGCCATGGCCCGCAGGCAGGTGGTCTAAGTAGCGACTAATGAACCGCCAACGAAAGCGTGGAGGGTAATTTGTGGTGAGCCGCAAGTCGAGAGCGGAACAGAACAAGAAACGCCGGGCTCCGCTTGTGGTCGCGGGTCGCGCAGCTGCCATATGTCAACGTCTTCCTCGCAGTCACACGACGCGTTAAATGTGCGTAGGTGAGTCCATCAACACACTCTGGAGTGTCTGTTTATATCTCGGATAACGGCCGCTTGACGAACTCACACAGAAGTCCATTGGGTGCAAAATCCTAGGAAAATTTATTTATCCCCGAGACAAGACTCTTACAACACGCTCGTAGTGGCCGCGCTGGTATAGCGGGTACGGCGCTAGACTCTGGCCCTGGAGGTCGTTCCCAGGTAGGACCTCCCCCGTCTACTCAGCCGGTCATAAAGCTGAATACCGGGGATGTTTCCCGAGGATAAAAGGCGTCCAGGAAGAAGAGTTCGCAATCATACTACTCCTAGTGCCGCTGTGAACGAAAGACTGCACTCCGTCTGCATCAGATCATAAGCTCACTCACGGGTAGAGCACCAAAGCATCGCCGGCCGGCGTGGCCAAGCGGTTTTAGGCGCTTCAGTTTGGAACCACGCGACCGGTCGCAAGTTCGAATCCTGCCCCGGGCGTGGATGTGTGTGATGACCTTAGGTTAGTTAGGTTTGAGTGGTTCTAAGTTCTAGGGGACTGATGACCTCAGATGTTGAGTCCCATAGTGCTCAGAGCCACCAAAGCATCACTTTCATAAATCATTACGGATATGCTTATTATTAAAGGGTATACTTCGAAAGAAGAGTCACCCAACATATTACTTCGTTCCTAACACAAGTCACGAAATGACTATGATGGGAAAATCAGAGAAATTCCGGGCTTAGCGTCAGTCGTTCTTCACGCACACCAAAAGCAAACGGAATAGAAAAGGGGAGAGCAGACAGGGCAAATGACATTGATGCCCAATGAACACTCCACCGCACATGGTAAGCTGGTTTCCAGAGAGTAAAAGGGTATCTCGAATGTCAGAGTGACTGTGACTGTAACCGTAATCGTCTGTGGTTCACAGCGAGACAAACAGTTATTATTCTTCTCATTGCAAATACATAAAATATACAGCTCACAGGTAGGTGCTGCACAGACTAAACACAGTGCCACCAGATAAACACAAACACAACCACAATAAGAGCGCGGCTCCCCCCGTCAGAGGTTCGAGTCTTCCCTAGGACATAGGTGGGTGTTTTGTCCTTCGCGTGAGTTAGTTTAAGTTAGAGTAAGAAGTGCGTGAGCTTAGGGACCGATGACCTCAGCAGTTTGGTCCCATAAGATCACACCATGAATTTCCCTACAGTAAGAAGTTAGACGTACTAATTCAAATACCAGAAAACAATGGCTGCAAAAAAATTTCTAGTTACAAAATTAAAAGAGGAAATGTAGGAACACATACAAATAAAACCGGCTTAACATGTGGAACAAAACACGACACCAATACTCACCACAAACACCTGCACGAAAATTACCACTGCCACACATCAAGGTCACGGTACTAAAGGGCGGTACACATTCACTTACCGAAATGACATGACGCACAGAATTGGTAATATCGTTAGGAACCAAGGCATAAAAATGGCTTACAAAATTAAAAATTCAGTACAGAAAGGTTTAAAGAAGGAAGATGACTGTCGTATATAAGACGTCAGGAATTTACCAACTCCATTGTAACAACTGTGATGCTTAATATTCAGAAGAGATCAGCGGAACATTTGAAATACGATATAAACAACATAAAAGAAGTATGGAATTATGGTACCAGCCACTCAACATTTGCAGAATATCTCTGACAAGAATACCCCATACCAACCACAATAGAAACAGATTTGGAAGTAATAAGACCAAGCAATAAAATACTTTTCCTGACACAATAAGAAAGCTTCCAAATTTAGAAGGTAGTCACAGAAAAGGAAGCCATAATAAAATACCAAACAAAAATCAGCCACTGAATGTTATAGAAACTAACAAAACATGTAGTAGATAAATAACAGCTTCTCTAGTCATCAAAAAAATATTATCACAAACAAAAGGCAACATATGCACAAAGGACCACTCATCACAGTACCATAGTAAAGTAGCTATAACAAAGTAATTATGTATGCACAAACAAGTTATGATACGTATGTCACCTACACATACACATACACACACACACACACACACACACACACACACACACACACATGCACACACTAGGCGAAAAATCACACACCCAGAGAAACAGCAGACGCTTCCACAACCACAGGTAACAAAACAAATGGCCATCACATCTCGCGACATCGAAACAGACTTCGCGATGCGTATGTGCCTCAACACGACACGAAACGACACGCTGCATGTATCTAGTGACAGTAAAGTGCAATGTTCTAAAAACCGAACACCTAAACATGAAAGAACGTTATAAATGCAGTAGGAAGAAAAATGTCGTGAGTGAGCATTGTAATTTAATACTGTTTAATAACTCTCTATGATCTTGACAAACAGATTTGTAATATAATCCAAATTGTTATAGTGAGCACTGAAGATACTTTGAAATAAAACGAAACACGTTTGGTATAAATAAGACTTCTACTGCAGTCGAAAAAGACGGAGTATAAACTATATTACTTGTTGTAAAAGAGTGGTTCTAACACGAAGAATCTTTGGCATAAGATCCCATAAGATCATCTATAAACCTGGCTTGCACAACAAGTGTTTACATGTGCAACTCCGAAATGTTTCCAGAGATCTCAGTGATAACAGTGCCTGTGTAAGGAAGGGGTGGACGCGGCAGGAAGCGATGGTATCTGACCCGTCGACGGGCGTCCCACTCCGCCCGTGGCAGTGAGGGAAGGATTATCCTCCGGCCGTCCTGCTCTGCTCACTGGCCGGGCCTGAATACAAACAGCTCAAACATTCCATCGTGGAGTCGTGAAGAGGTGTGCGTGCATTCTACACTCAAGGGTGTACCACGACTGTACGAGATCCCTCCCATGACTACTTCCATCTCAATGAGATTAAGCCCACGTACTTGCCAAAATGAAACAATTTAGAAAGACGTCCAAATGAAATGACACGATTTCAGAGAGCATATTGGTCTTATACAGATATAATTTATTACGTAGACTGTAGCGATAATTGCAAATTAGCACCAACGCAGGGAATCGAACCGGGGTCTCCTGCTTACGATACATGTGCGTTAGCCGCTAAGCAACCTTGGCAAAGCGGTTCAGACGACTGCACAGAGTACCCTGGAAAGGCTCTCTCCTCGATACAAATTCCCACTGCCACCCCAGTCTACTTTAAATTTCCCCGTACACACTAACTTCAGAAAGTGCATAACACAGAGTTTTATTAATCTTTCATTATTGTTACTAAAATGCCTGGGCTAGCAAAACAGAGCGGATTAGGTTGTGGAAAGGGGGTCAAAATAAGTTGCTGTCAGTTGTACTCAACATATAAACTTTATTTATCAACACAGAATATTAGAACAAGGACGCAAAAAAAATGTTCAAATGTGTGTGAAATCTTATCGGACTTAACTGCTAAGGTCATCAGTACCTAAGCTTACACAAGTTGACCTAAATTATCCTAAGGACAAACACACACATCCGTACCTGAGGGAGGACTCTAACCTCCGCCTGGACCAGTCGCACAGTTCATGACTATAGCGACCCAGACCGCTCGGCTAAACCGGTGCGGCATCAAGGATGCGAAACAGTCAAAATTTAATCGACCTCCTTTGATTAATTTTAGATCGGCTGAAGGCCACGCTCAAATTCCAAACCTCAGCAAGAAATTGAAATACAAGGTTCTTCTGGAGGTTTCACCCAAAAATATTTTCTAAATCTTCAATCTAAACAGGCTGAAGGCCTTAGAAATTCAATTTAAATGGAACTTGGCTGAAGGCCGCATATTTAGCAATAAGATGAGTTTCAATCAAAATACAGAAGGCCTTATCTTAAGACATTTCATGTAAAATTCGGCTGAAGGCGCCTATAAAGAATAACAATCTCACGCCTTAAAGACAAGATAAGAACATTAATTTAAGAGATATTAATACTCAACTGAAGGCCACATATCAACAAAATATGTTTAACGGCTTAAGGCCTTATCTTAAAACATTTCATGTAAAATTCGGCTGAAGGTCCCATATAAAGGAATAACAATCTCTTGCCTTAAGGGCAAGACAAGGACATTAATTTAAGAGATGTCGATACTCGGCTGAAGGCCACACATCAACCAAATAACTAAAACCCAAACAAGTAAATTACTATGTAACACACAAGGAACGGCGCTCAGAAGTTTCTAAGGGTCGGCCTGGGATTGTAACACCAACGCCCGTTTAGGTGAGACAGGCAGTCTGTCCAACGACTTCTTAATCTGAAGGCAACTCAGCCGACCGACAAATCAACAAAATCAGTTCTGCTCCACGCAACCAGTAAAACGACCACAAGATTTCAATACAACGACACACAGAATATCGGCGCCCACAACGACCAGCAACACCTGAGCTATCGAACTGCACGCCGCACTGGACAGCAACAACACGACGAGGAAAATATACTGTCGAAAATTATATCAACGAGCAGGGCAGGTAACCGGATCGTCAACGGCCACAAGGCAGAAGATACCGCTGGTCAACTTCAATAACAGGGAATAAATTCAGAAACTCCACAGGAAGACTGCTGGTATCTTAGCCGACTTGAATGCACACACGTTGTTGCTCTTGGGAATGTCGGAAAAGCGACAACCAGGATCAAACGAAAAGGCGTAAACAGTTGAGTCTCGATAGTAGGTTAAGGGAGGACTCAACTTTCATGTCCAAGATCGGTGAGCGACGAAATTCGTAGCATCCGCAAGCAGCACCTCTCACTCCAACCGCACGTGCGCACCGCCATCGGCCCCGGCCAGAGTACGTGCGACGGAGACTTCCTTGCTACTCCACGCCAACCGACCAACTCCCAGGTCCGGAAATGGTGAAAGAAGCAAATATACGTCGGCCGATGAGACGACCAAGCAACGGTGATCCCGCTCCAATGTCCCTCCGTCGGACAGTTCACGTGTGTCGCCAGGGGTCGGCGAGCACTGGCTGTCCGCGCCTCACCGGCGCTCCGTCCCCGACTGCACTGCTGCTGCGTCCCGACTGCACTGCTGGTACGTCTCCAACTGACTGCCAGACACACGACGACCCGGAAATACTATCGGACGCTCCAGAGATGGTACGATAGTGAACTTATCGATACGAGCTGCTGCTGCCGCTCACGGACAAGTAAGGCAGGAAGTTAGTGACGCCAGTACATGGAATAAGAAAACGAGGCTGCAATACCGTAATAGAAAATGACAAACAATAAATGACATGAACACGAGCCGTGCACTGCTCAGTTACTAACAGCTTGGTAATATACCATTTTCTCTGTATTTCATTACAATTACTGACATGAAAAACCGAAACCTGTAGTATTAATAAAGAAAGATTCATATAGCTCTATGTCAACCATTTTCTTTGATACGATTGCTGCTTGAAGTCCCTTGAAAATAGTTACTAAAGGAAATAAATTTTATACTATTAGTCATGCGATGCATATTTTAGTTCAGCCAATAGGTGAAGATGTCTCAAGCAAATTGTTTGCTCTAAAACCAATTGCTAATACTCCACAATGTTAAGAGATAGAACGTACCGGATATAGCCAGAAGGACATAACGAACGCATTCGAGAAGCATGGTTGATCACCGCCCGGAGTGGCCGAGCGGTTCTAGACGTTACAGTCTGGAACCGCGCGACCGCTACGGTCGCAGGTTCGAATTCTGCCTCGGGCATGGATGTTTGTCATGTCCTTAGGTTAGTTAGGTTTAAGTAGTTCTAAGTTCTAGGGGACTGATGACCTCAAAAGTTAAGTCCCATAGTGCTCAGAGCCCTTTGAACCACTTTTTGAACCCAGGTCGATCTGTTGGGAGAGGCCTCCTGCTGAATGAATGGCAGTTTTAAAAAACTGCTTTGAAAGCAGATTTAGAACATATAAAATTAAATCTAGTACTACTGACTGTTTAGTAATCGCTGCGGAAATTTGCAAATAACATGGTGTGTGCGTTGTGGCGACATACACTCTAAGACAAAAAGATAAGACTAACCACGAAGTAATTATCCGAATAGGACGGAAATCGGTGTATATGATGCGCATGTACAGACAAACAAATGATTGTAATATCAGAAAAATTGGATGATTTACTAAAGAGAAAGAATCTTACAAATTATGCAGTCAGTTATTCGGCTTGACACTGATAGAATTGTTGAATGTCCTCCTGAGGGATATTGAGACAAATTCTGTCCATTTGGAGCGTTCGATCGCAAAAATCCCGAACTGGTTGGAGAGCCCTGCCCACTGTGCTCCAAACGTTCTCGACTGGAGGGAGATCTGGCGACACTGATGGCCAACATGAGTTTGACTAGCTACGAAGACAGCTGTAGAAATTGTCGGCGTCTGCAGGCGGGCATTATCTTGCTGAAACGAAAGCTCAAGATGGCTTGCCATGAAGGGCAACAAAACGGGGCATAAAGTATCGTCGACGTGCCGCTGTGCTGTAAGAGTGCCGCAGATGAGAACCAAAGGGATCCTCCTGGCTGTCGGGGGTATGGTGGGCGACAGTCAGTTTCTACATCTACATCTACATCCATACTCCGCAAGCCACCTGACGGTGTGTGGCGGAGGGTAGCCTGAGTACCTCTATCGGTTCTCCCTTCCATTCCAGTCTCGTATTGTCCGTGGAAAGAAGGATTGTCGGTACTCTTCTGTGTGGGCTCTAATCTCTCTGATTTTATCCTCATGGTCTCTTCGCGAGATATACGTAGGAGGTTGCAATATACTCCTTGACCCTCCGGTGAAGGTATGTTCTCGAAACTTTAACAAAAGCCCATACCGAGCTACTGAGCGTCTCTCCTGCAGAGTCTTCCACTGGAGTTTATCTATTATCTCCGTAACGCATTCGCGATTACTAAATGATCCTGTAACGAAGCGCGCTGCTCTCCGTTGGATCTTCTCTATCTCTTCTATCAACCCTATCTGGTACCGATCCGACACTGTTGAGCAGTATTCAAGCAGTGGGCGAACAAGCGTACTGTAACCTACTTCCTTTGTTTTTGGATTGCATTCTTCCAATGAATCTCAGTCTGGCATCTGCTTTACCGACGATCAACTTTATATGATCATTCCATTTTAAATCACTCCTAATGCGTACTCCTAGATAATTTATGGAATTAACTGCTTCCAGTTGCTGACCTGCTATTTTGTAGCTAAATGATAAGGGACCTATCTTTCTATGTATTCGCATCACATTACACTTGTCTACATTGAGATTCAATTGCCATTCCGTGCACCATGCGTCAATTCGCTGCAGATCCTCCTGCATTTCAGTACAATTTTTCATTGTTGCAACCTCTCGATACACCACAGCATCATCTGAAAAAAGCCTCAGTGAACTTCCGATGTCATCCACCAGGTCATTTATGTATATTGTGAACGGTCCTATGACACTCCCCTGCGGCACACCTGAAATCACTCTTACTTCGGAAGACTTCTCTCCATTGAGAATGACATGCTGCATTCTGTTATCTAGGAACTCCTCAATCCAATCACACAATTGGTCTGATAGTCCGTATGCTCTTACTTTGTTCATTAAACGACTTTGTGGAACTGTGTCAAACGCCTTGCGGAAGTCAAGATACACGGCATCTACCTGTGAACCCGTGTCTATGGCCCTCTGAGTCTCGTGGACGAATAGCGCGAGCTGGGTTTCACACGACCGTCTATTTCGAAACCCATGCTGATTCTTACAGACTAGATTTCTAGTCTCCAGAAAAATCATTATACTCGAACATAATAAGTGTTCCAAAATTCTACAACTGATCGACGTTAGAGATATAGGTCTATAGTTCTGCACATCTGTTCGACGTCCCTTCTTGAAAACGGGGATGACCTGTGCCCTTTTCCAATCCTTTGGAACGCTACGCTCTTCTAGGGCCCTACGGTACACCGCTGCAAGAAGGGGGGCAAGTTCCTTCGCGTACTCTGTGTAAATTGTAACTGGTATCCCATCAGGTCCAGCGGCCTTTCCTCTTTTGAGCGATTTTAATTGTTTCTCTATCCCTCTGTCGTCTCTTTCGATATCTACCATTTTGTCATCTGTGCGACAATCTAGAGAAGGAACTACAGTTCAGGATTCCTCTGTGAAACAGCTTTGGAAGAAGACATTTAGTATTTCGGCCTTTAGTCTGTCATCCTCTGTTTCAGTACCATTTTGGTCACAGAGTGTCTGGACATTTTGTTTTGATCCACCTACCGCTTTGACATAGGACCAAAATTTCTTAGGATTTTCTGCCAAGTCAGTACATAGAACTTTACTTTCGAATTCATTGAACGCCTATCGATAGCCCTCCTCACACTACATTTCGCTTCGCGTAATTTTTGTTTGTCTGCAAGCTTCGGCTATGTTTATGTATGCTGTGAAGGTCCCTTTGCTTCCGCAGCAGTTTTCTAACTCGGTTGTTGTACCACGGTGGCTCTTTTCCATCTCTTACGATCTTGCTTGGCACATACTCATCTAACGCATATTGTACGATGGTTTTGAACTTTGTCCACTGATCCTCAACACTATCTGTACTTGAGACAAAACTTTTGTGTTGAGCCATCAAGTACTCTGAAATCTGCTTTTTGTCACTTTTGCTAAACAGAAAAATCTCCCTACCGTTTTTAATATTTCTATTTGAGGCTGAAATCATCGATGCAGTAACCGCTTTATGATCGCTGATTCCCTGTTCTGCATTAACTGATTCAAATAGTTCGGGTCTGTTTGTCACCAGAAGGTCTAATATGTTATCGCCACGAGTCGGTTCACTGTTTAACTTCGTAACCCACCCCTATCTGGTGGTCTCCAGACACGTCTTTGCTGGTCATCGGGCTTCAGTTCGAAGCAGTACTCATCACTGAAGGCTATTACACTTCAGTCAATGAGATTTCAGGCAGAAGACGTGTCTGGAGACGCGTCAAACAGCTGTGGGATACCTGCCTACTATCCACCACAATACGGCCGGACAACCATTTCACTGCAGGATCCGCTTTGATGTCATCCGCGGCACCCTTACAACACAGAAGTGCGTTGATGATATTCTGCGACCTTTGTCGTTCCCCTTCATAGCATGCCGTCCTAGTCTTACATTTCAGCAAGATAATGCTCTCCCGAAAACTGCAAGAGTTTCTATGCGTGGTATTCGTGCTTGCCAAACCCTACGTTTTCCAGAAAGGTTGCCGGATCTCTTCCCAATTGAGAACGTTTGGAGCATTACTGTCAGACTCTACCAACCAGCTCGGGATTTTGAGGATCTAACGCGCCAGTTGGGCAGAATTTGTCACCGCATCCTCCAGGAGGACATCCAATAACTCTGTCAATGAATGCTAAGCGGAATAACTGCTTGCATAATGGCCAGAGGTGGACCAACGGCCAGCCGCTGTGGCCCAGCGGTTCTAGGCACTTCAGTCCAAAACCACCATGTTGCTACGGTCGCAGGTTCGAATCGTGCTTCGGGCTTGGATATGTGTGATCTACTTAGGTTAGCTAGGTTTAAGTAGTTCTCAGTGGACTGATGACCTCAGATGTTAAGTCCCATGTGCTTAGAGCCATTTGAACCGTTTGGACCAACGCATTATTGAGCTGCTGAATTTGTGATGCTCTTTCTCTTGAATAAATCATCGAATTTTTCTGTACCTGTAATTATTTGTTTGTCTGAAGATGTGCGGCTACCAGTTTCCGTCCCATTCTGATATTTCTTTCGTGGTGCGTCATTCTTTTTTTTCCTCTTTCGTCTTAGTGTATTTCGATGCCACAATTACAGATAACGAAAAGAAAATGACTAGAGTTTAACGTCCCAACGACGACGATGTTATCGGAGAAATAACATTAGCTCGGACTGCAGAAAAGCTTTCATCCTGGCATTTTCCTTAAGCGATTTAGAGAAATAACAGAAAATCTTAATCTGTTGGTCGGATAGAGATTTGAACCGTGTCCACCAGAGGATGAGTGCGATGTCGTCCCACTGCGCCACTTCAGTCGTCATGGGGTGCCATTGGTCACACGTCTCGGTCACCTCTTGTTCGCATTGACAGCACTTTGAACAGTGGACGTTACATTTCAAATGTGTTACGACTCGTGTCTCTACCCTTCATTCGATCCTTGCAAAACCCTACATTTCAGCAGGATAATGCACGACCGCATGTTGCAGGTTCTCTACGACTGCTGCCCTGGCCAGCACATTCTCCAGATCTCTCAGCAATTGAAAACGTCTGGTCAATGGTGGCCGAGCAACTGGCTCGTCACAATACGTTACTCGAAAGACCATACTTATACAGAAGTCACATTAGGCAAAAACAGACTAAAAAGTTTGATCAGGCCATTATAGGTAATACCGATAATTGTGTTACAACTTGATATTTGTGGATTACAGCGCCATCTACCATGAATGGAAAACAGTGCTTTGGGCAATCCGAACGAATTTTTTGGTGTAGGATCCGAATATGCAATAAAAACGGAGGGGTGGGTGCATTTGAAAATACAAAATTGGTCCCGCCTACGCATTTGGGATGAACAGTGGTATCGTGTTGAAGCTGCATGGGCAGCTGTACCTGTACACGCCATCCAAACACTGTTTGACTCAACGCCCAGGCGTTATTACGCCCAGGGTGGTTGTTCTGGGTATTGATTTCTCAGGATCTATGCACCCAAATTGCGTGAAAATGTAATCACATGTCAGTTCTAGTATAATATATTTGTCCAATGAATACCCGTTTATCATCTGCATTTCTTTTTGGTGTAGCAATTTTAATGGCCAGTAGTGTATTTGTAGACTGTGCTTCGTCTCCGGAGTGAAATTGTAACCACCTTATTCCGTTTTTTTCTGTACAGCAGCCAAATACGAATTAAATAAACTCCGTTTTCTGCATGACATAATGTTTTCCTGTTTCCTTTTTGTTCACCCATAAATGATCCGATACCTGTAAAAAATAGATCACATTGTATTTATTTATTTTTAACTGAAAGTTCATCATTTACAGCTTGGTTTAGGCAGAGTGGCACGTTTTCATACACTTTATGACGTGCTAGTGTGTCATGTTTTAGTGTCATTCTGTGCATCCTTGCAGTGAATTTTGTGATGTAATTTTACTGTCTGCATTAATGCGGTTTGCCATTTCACTCCGCTGAATCCACGGTGCTTTTGGTTGGATTTAATTGGTACTGTAAGGCTTTGCTTCACTCCTGACAATATCGTCCTTGATCTATATGTTCTCTATACGTTCACTATCCTAGAGTACTCAGTTCGAGGCTCTGCTCTCGTGCTGCTTAAAAAGGTTGGAGACAGGTTGTTTATTCAGCTATTTTTTTCTCTTATTGCTTCCCATCATATGCATAATACGTGTACAACATTTGTATGAAACAGCAACCATACGTAATATATAAGTTTTTGCAGCATGAATTCAAGAGGTTAACAATTCTAGATTCAGTCCAGAAGGTACACAGCAACCCTGAGAGGCCGGTAGGAGATGGTGTGTCTGGCTGTGTAGGTCGGGAGCCGCTTTTGTGGAGTGGCGGCGGCGGTATCCGGTTCCCAAGGGAGCGCGACGTGTTTGGCGCGAGATAAAGGGTTGTGCAGCGCGGACCGGCGAGGCGACCACGTGGCCAAACAGCGGGGGTGTCGCCCGTCGCCCGGCTGGACCGGTGCTGGAGGCTGCGGCCCGCGCCACAACAGAACGGGCCGGGCCAGGTGAAACAACACGGCGCAGCTCCGCCTGCACGCCGCCACCCAGCCCTCCGCTGCGGCAGCTTCCAGAGCTGTGTCGGGGCTGCCTGCTGTGTCCCATAGGACTCAACTGGACGTGTCGCAGCCACTTCGTTACTGCCACTTCTTAATCGTAACGCCATCACGATCTGTACGTGCTGTTATCCACAAGAGGGCGTTGCATGGTTCCCTGCAACATACGAATTACACTCCCAATCCAAATCATGGTTCCTTGTGGACAAAGTGGAGAGGAAAATTGATTTTCAATTTCTCTACTTTTCTCTTTTTTCTTTTTCTTTTACACCCTTTCACCATTATCGACGGCCCATCACCTAGCTAACTAAAAAGACCTTTATTATCCGTTACCTTTTGAAGCAAGGTACTCATAAAACACATATTCCTGTGGTTATTTCTTAAGCTTTGTTTGAGTCATAAACCTTCTGACTCGTTTGATGCGGCCCGCCACGAATTATTCTCCCGTGCCAACCTCTTCATCTCAGAGTAGCACTTGCAATCAACGTCGTCAGTTTTTTCCTGAATGCATTCCAGTCTCTGTTTTCCTCTGTAGTTTTTACCCTTCGCAGCTCCCACTAGTACCATGAAAGTTATTTCGTGATATCCTACACACCCTTTTCCTTCTTCTAGTCAGTGTTTTCCATATCTTCTTTTGCTCACCGATTCTGCGAGAACTTCCTCATTCTTTATCTTATCAGTACACCTAATGTTCAACATTTCTCTGTCGCACCGCATCTCAAAGGTTTCGTTTCTCTTCTGTTTGGTTTTCCAGCAGCCCGTATTTCGCTACCATACAGTGCTTTTCTCCAAAGCCCTCCTCTTGTTGCCACTCCCCCCAATAATTTTAGGACTTCTGTTGGAACATCCATCCCTTCAGCCTTTTGCGATCTTAAATCTTCAAAAGATCTTTCAAAATCTGATTCTGGATCTCCCATCTACTCTACATCCGTTCGTATTTCTTTTGCTGTCACGTCATCAGACAACTCTTCTACTTCAAAGAGGCCCTCAATGTATTCCTTCCACCTACCCATTCTGTCGTCTGCATTTAACACTGGAATTCCCACTGCACTCGAAATGTTAACACCCTTGCTTTTAATTTGACTTACCTTTATGCTGATTCAGTCCATCTGACAATCATTTCTGTTTCAATTTCTTTTCATTTTTTATGCAGCCATTTCGTCTTAGTTTCGCTGCAGTTCCTATTAATTTAATTCCTAAGTTACTTGTGTTTCTGTATTCCTGACTTTCCCTGAACATTTTTGTACTTCTTTCTTTTATCGATCAATTAAAGCATTTCTTCTGTTACCCATGGCTTCTTTGCAGTTACCTTCTTTATATCTATGTTTCCCTTCCATGTTTTAGTCATTGCCCGCCTTAGAGGTGTCCATTCGTCTTCAACTGAACTTCCTACTGAGCTACTCAGTATCGCAGTACCCATAGCCTCACTGAGCTTCAAGCGTATCTGTCCATTCCTTAGTATTTCTGTATCCCATTTCTTTGCGCAATGATTCTTCCTGATTAGTCTCTTAAACTTCAGCCTACTCTTCTGCATTATTGAATTGTGTTCTGAGTCTCTATCTGCTCCTGGGTACACCATACAATTCAATACCTGATTTCGGAATGTCTGCCTGATCATGATGTAATCTAACTCAAATCATTCCGTATCAACCGGCCTTTTCCAAATATACCGCCTCCTCTTGTGATTCTTGAACAGAATATTTTTCTATTACCATCTGAAACTTATTGCAGAATTCAATTAGTCTTTATCGTATCTCATTCCTTCTCCCAAGCTCATATTCTTCCGTGATCCTTTCTTCTTCTCCTTCCTCTACAAACACATCCCAATCCCCCATGATTATTAGACTTTCATCTCTCTTTACGTACTGAATTACCCGTTCAGTATCCTTACATACTTCCTCTGTCTCTTCGTCTTCGGCTTGCGAGGTCTGTATGTATATCTGAAATGTCGCTATTGTTGTTGATTTTCTGTCGGTTCTGATGAGAATAATCCTAATACTGAACTATTCACAGCACCTTACTCTCTGCTTTGCCTTCTTATTCATAACGAAACCTACGCCCTTTACATCATTTTCCGCTGCTGTTGATATTATCATACACTCATCTGATCAGTAATCCTTGTCTTATTTACATTTCCCTTTACTGACCCCCAATATATCTCGATTGAGCCTTTAAAGGCATATCTGCGGGAAGAGCGGATTTTACGTACAAACTATTTGAAACGTAATAAATTAATAAATAGTCAATTAAAATTTAAGTACTATGAATGGTTGTATCGACTGTAGGATACAACCTCAGAAACATCTGTGGAATTGCGTCCCTCACTTGTTTTTGTGAAGCGGACGACACCTTTTGTTTTAGAAGCGAGCCAAGACGGACACTTTTTTGCGATTACGGCAGATTTGTACGGCACACCGCCATGATCATTCATATTTTGTAGAGGCGCAGTCATACTAGGCGCACCTGCATAGTGTTGCATACAGCAACTGATTTAATGTCTCATTGTAAATTTATTGTTTATATGTGATAACTGAATATAGCGATATTACCCTAATATTTATTTCATTTTCTGTTAAATGTTGTTCTCAGCTATACTGCGTCTTGACAAGGCGAACCGTTTCTTCGATGAGTAAATGTTTTCGATGTCCGATAAAATAAGTTTTCATTTGAAGAGATATCCAAGGTCGAGTAAAGGAGTCAGAACGGACCTTACACACAAAGCCATTGTGAAGCGCACCAAACAAGAGTAATGTATTAACAAACACAATTTATTTGAGAAATTGGTTAATTATTTTAATTATTGCGGCTCACTCCCTGGCATTTATCGATGAACGAAACCGTCGGTATCAACAATGAAAAAAATAAATCTGGCAACTTCGTATCTGTACTATTTACTGTATATGCAAACTGGCTCAGTAAAAGCATCATTTTTGCTATACTAAATCTGACGAACTGAATTTTTACGAATTTAATTTCTCACGAGTTTAAAGACTTTTTCCTTTCACAATACATTACCTATAGCATGGTAAGAACATGCAGACAGTTCACGGAAATGGAGCACGATAGACAGAAAACACAAACAGAATTGGATATGGACATTGAACAGTATATTGACAGTAAACTTTAATGTTGACTCGGGCGCTAATGAGCAATAAGTGGTTGAAACGAATAGTGACAGTAATTTTGTTAACATGCCGACCATTAGTCAGTTATTAAAAGCCAGCTCTGAACCAAGTTTTGCCCGTGACGTCATGTCAAATGGCGTGACGGGGGCAGAGTAGATTCAATCGGCAAATATTGCTAATATGCTTAATATTATAATCAAACAAATGACCGAAAATAAAAAAGGCTGTGATGCACGCATGACATCAATACAAAATCATATGACCACAAATACACAAAATTGTATGACCAAAAATAAGAAAGACACCGATGCGCGTATCGACGCACTAAGAGCAGACGTACAAAAAGATATGACAATACTTAAAATGGGACATGACGAGATTAAGACCAATTGGATAACACTAAAAACCATTAACGGCGCTTTATGCGAAAGGATAGACGAAATAACGTAAGACTGACTGGAAAAGTGAACTTAATCAACAATTTTAGAACTAAATTTACAACAGGAAGGAACTACCAAGGACGTGAAGTCACACAGTAAAACGCCACTTGCGAAGATGTTGCGACTCAAGTGAAGTCTTGCTTGCCAGAACACGAATCAAACTGAAAGCAAGGTAAACATGTTGACCAAACAATTAACAGACAAACTTCAATTAGACAAAACAATCATTTCGCAAACATAAATGAAGAATTTCATATTTCGATAGGCGAGAAGAAGAAATATTTCTATCAATGCACAGACGAAAAATTACCGGCAGTTGTGCATGACAACGCGACAGAATTTGTTAAAAATAAAAAACACATCACTAAGTAGAGTAGCACAGTAAAATATTTTAATCACTAGGCACAACCGGACTGTACTAACGGTCACAGGCAAAATGTTCACTACGGAAGTGAAAATCGATTCTGGTATGACACATATCCCATGTACACACCATAGACATCACATTGTCAATAAAACACACCAGCATATTTATCACCAAATCACAATTGTGGTATCAATAGACAATGTGTTCCTTTCCATTCAGCAGGTAACCATTACAATAATCACCAAATTACAATCATAATATCTGTGGACAATACGGTCCCTTACATTCAGCAGGTCAGCACTACAATAATTGCAGTGAAGGAAACAGATATTTCAGTGATAAAGAGGGAGAAAACCTAATCAAACATAGCAAATATCAATCGTTTATTCCGATAAAACCTAGTGTACATTCTGAGATTTTCCTCAAAGCATTTAGAAACGCGTTCCCTAGATCATGGAGTGACCGGAAAGGAATTTCATATGTAGTAGGTTTCATCCAGGGAGACGCAGCTGTCTGGACATACAACGAAGCCAACAGATGTGTCACTTACGAACTATTTGAGAAAGCTTTCTTGGCCAAGTATTTGGTCTCAAACTGTTCAAGAGCGTCCCAGAAAACAGATCATGGAACAAGAGCCTTTCAGTGCCAGATATACTAGTTTATGAATTTGCCGGCCGTGGTGGCTGAGCGGTACTAGGCGCTCCAGTCCGGAACCGCGCGACTGCTACGGTCGCAGGTTCGAATCCTGCCTCGGGTATGGGTGTGTGTGATGTCCTTAGGTTAGTTAGGTTTAAGTAGTTCTAAGTTCTAGGGGACTGATGATCTCAGATATTAAGTCCCATAGTGCTCAGAGCCATTTGAATTTTTATGAATTTTTTTGAGAAATACCTAAATATGACACATTTACAAGACGAACCCGTTGCTACGCGTGATATACTACCCGAACCAATAGCTAGACTCAATATCAAACGGCTCTGAGCACTATGCGACTTGACTTCTGAGATCATCAGTCGCCTAGAACCGAGAACTAATTAAACCTAATAACCTAAGGACATCACACACATCCATGCCCGAGGCAGGATTTGAACCTGCGACCGTAGCGGTCGCCCGGTTCCAGACTGTAGCGCCCAGGTCACTCCGGCCGGCCGACTCTATATCAAAGAGAAACTACTGCACGTTGCCGACAGTGATGTGGTATATTTTGTGGCAGTGCTGGATTCAGTTGATTTGCTACAGAGGCCGACAAAAGTACTCAGACACTGGGAGTAAACAGAGAAGTAAACCTTAAATGTGTTTTTAACTGAAAACATATATTTTATTCCTTACAAATGTGTAATACATATGTCGGTCTGAACATATGCAGAACAACAAGTAACAAATCACGCTTTATTTTAAAAAAAGAAGAAAGAAAATCGAAATATAGAATGGGCAAAAGTATTCAGTCAGTGTTTGTTAATGCGTCTCTTTCCCTGTATTACAGCCCTTAGTCCTTGTGGCATGGATTAAACAACCTTTTTTGTTATATCCGAACCGGTATTCATCAATTGTTCTTTTATCAATGCACTCACATGTGTCAAACTGCTGACATGTCGTTTGTGTAGTCTCGTTTTCAACTCATTCCAGATGCTTTCGTTGGGATTGAGGTCGGGAGACTGTGATGGGGCAATGAGGCGATGAGGTGTGTAGTATAGTATCCAGAGTTGGATAATTTCCGCTTATGTCTTGTTGGAAATAAAAGTTACCTCCAAGATCCAACTCCGCAGCACTTTTCGTCGATTGTGTTTGAGTATATCGAGATAGACAAATTTGTCCATGGTGCCTTCAATGAAGACAAGCCCGACAGCACCTTGGAAGACATGCACCCCCACACCATCACAACGCCGTCTCCGTGTTTTATGGTTGCTGGCATGTCTTGGGCTCCCACTCTGTGTTTGCTTGACGCCATACTAAACTGCGGCCGTCCACGTGGCTCAAAGTAAATTTGCATTCATCGTGCCACAGGATCTTATGCCAGAAGGTCACATCCTTACGGACAAATTCTTCTGCAAGAACCATCCGCTTTTTTGCGTTACACTTACTGACGAACGGTTTGCGCCTTGGGACTCTGGCATTGTACCCCTCACTGTTCAGGCATTGGCGCACTGTTCTAACGCTAATTTCGATACCAACGCCTTCTGCCAGTTCTGCAGCTACAACAGGGGCCGTCGTCCGCGGATCGTTTTTCACCATTCTAACTATCTTCCTCTTGCCGCTGTTCATGAGTTTCTGAGGACGCCCTTGTCGTGGGCGATTGACGAGAGTTTTTTCTTCTTTCCATCTCTGGGCAATACTAAATATAGCTATTCGGCTTTGGTTGAGGACCTTGCCTATTTCCACATACGTTTTTCCCTCACTATGCAGCCGCGCAATAAGCCTCCCCTCTTCCACTGTCGTTTCCCTGCCTTTATTGGGCATGGCGCTACGTTGGTCTTGTTTGGCGAGACCTGTGCTTTCCTGTAGTACGAGACAGCTGCCTTGGGTACACTGACTGCTTGCTGCCGCCTAGTTGTGCCTTCAGACTGTGGTTAACTTGTAAAGCGGGGCGGCGTCTGATTACTTTTATCCCGAGTGAAACACACGCCTGTGATGGTAACACAGAACAAATCGTTCCAGGTGGAGTGTACAGTGACATTCGAGTAGTCGGCGTCTTTCGAAATATTCCCTCTATTACGACACATACTCAGATACACATTCCATGTATGCATCAGTCACAATTGACCGTGAGATACGCATGTGACGTGTGTCTGAAAACTTTTGTCCGCCTCTGTATATGAAGATCAACGGTGCGGGCGACAAAACAGCAACCACAATGTTTACGTGAGTGGTATGCAGGGCACGCCGGTTAGCCAACATAATCCTGGCGTGCTAGCGCAACAGAAGCCACAGCCTGCTTCCACAAATCAGTTTACTTATCAAAATCAGCAGACACATTCTAACGTGAAAGGTAACCATAAAATCACATACACGAAAGGTGGTAACGCAAAGAAGAGGTCTCGAAGCAATAATGCTAACAATAGCAACGGAAGCAATTGGAACTGAAATGTGATGAAAAACAATTATCAACCAAGACGCAACAAACAGCAAAACTGGAACTCTAGTTGCGGAAATCTGTACCAGACCACTGGTCCACCACTACAATACAACGACAACAACACAAGCAACCAATGCAAAACCAAAACTGGACTTTACCTACTAATCAGCAGATAAGTCACGGTGTACCGCCACAAAAACCGCAACAGACTGGAGAGTGGAATCGGCAGTACTCGAACATGAATACAATTGAAGCACCGAATACCAAGTCGAGAAACTAATGACAGTCACCACTGAGCACCACGTCGAGGCTGATGAAATTTTGGGGGACGAATTCGGTATTGAGTCATTATTTAATACAGCCACAAAAGAACAATACAATGACGACACTATAAATAATTTTAAGCTACTATCGCTATTGTTCATACGCTATAATCACGACGATAATTTATCCAACTATTGGAGTAAAGCGCATAATATCATTCATCGGCCAATGAAACAGTTTTAGCTACAACTACTGGTGTAGTAACAAGTATTAGAACCATTATTTTCTTGGATGCAGAAGCTGCTCTGAGTGTTTTATCGCACAGCTTTTATAAGAAAATGATACAATTTGAACCCGTGCCTGAGTTTCCTGTACAAAAATGTAAAATTTTGGCTGTCGTGCGATATAAGTTAAGTAAAGCTACGAAACAAGTTTTTGTGACCATTAAGGTCAATAGTTCAATTGGCATTCGTCGTGTTCCAAAATCTAGTTCCTAATTGTATAATAGAGTTAGGTATGTTAAGTGAGGACAGTATCAATGACGTCTCGAAATGTGTTTCATTAGGGATGGGGGCGGCGAAATCTCTACTGATTTAGGTACCACGACTCTAAAACACGGCCGCGAGCGGTAGCCTCGCGGTCTTAGGCGCGGCTCCCCTGTCGGAGGTTCGAGTCCTCCCTCGGGCATCAGTGTTTGTGTTGTCCTTTGCGTAACTTAGTTTTAAGTTAGATTAAGTAGTGTGTAAGCGTAGGGAGCGATGATCTCATCAGTTTGGTCCCATAGTACTTATCACAAATTTCCAATTTTCTAAAACACGATAAGTATTGCACTGGATACAAAATCCAATTAATACAACAAGGCGACGAAACAAGCACACAGACGCTTATATCAGACGAAGAGTGTAATGATTTAAGAACATTGATTAGTCATGATAACTGCTGTTACTGATGATGAACGTAATGAACTTTCTGAACTACTATCTAAGTATGTACAGATTTTCGCAAAACTACCGGCTGACGTTAAGACATACTCGTATATTTACAGAACTGAAGTCAAGCCTCGCCAGATGTTCTTCTATAAGTCTTGCCATGTACTTTTAACTCATTGACCTGGAGTGAAATCAAGTAGATGTCGCAGTGGAAGATTATAGAACCTTCTACATCTGCTTACTGTAGTCCGTTACTTGTTGTAACGAAGCCCAACGGAAAAGTTTGACTGGTGTTAGATGTTCGGGCTATAAATGAGATTATATTGCCAGTTTTCTCACACACTGAGAACTTAGCCTTACATTAGTAGACGATAAGTGCTTTTTCATCACTGACATGACAAACTCGTTTTGGCAAGTGGCAACCACTCCTGATTCCGGGAAACATACTACTTTTATATTGGAGGGGGGGGGGGGGGACCTATTAATTATGTTCAACCTTTCGGATTGAACGTCAGTTCTTCTGTATTCTTAACTGCTTTGGACACAATGTTTGAACACAAATTAGTTGAAAATTTTACACATTATGTAGATGATATTCTGATCGCCACAAAGACGTG
Source organism: Schistocerca gregaria (assembly GCF_023897955.1). Lineage (NCBI taxonomy): Eukaryota > Metazoa > Arthropoda > Insecta > Orthoptera > Acrididae > Schistocerca > Schistocerca gregaria. The sequence goes on along the minus strand of NC_064925.1, from coordinate 327,126,461 downwards.
GAAAGAACATCATGAAATACCTGAAAAAATTCTGTACTACTTTGCACAAACTGGTGTTATAACAAACCTTAAGAAATCTGAATCTGCCTGTCGTGAGATAAGGCATCTAGGGCTCATAATAAATGCATAAGGTTATACGCTCTGATTTGCATAAGCTAAATGCTATTAAAATTTTCCTAGTCCACGTACTAAAAAACTACTGAAGTCGTATCTAGAATTCTGTTCTATCTTCCGACGTTTCCTACTACAAAATATTAAGCAGTATACACCTTCTAAATTTACTTAAGAAAAACCATGTATGGATCTGGACAGAGCAGTGCCAGCAAGATTTTGAGAATATAAAACATGTATTACTAAATTCAAACATTTTAAACCGTGCAGATTTTAGTCTGAATGTTTGTATGACTTCTTTGCGTCATGCACTGGTTTAGGATCTTGTCTATTTCAGGTGGATAAGGACGGAGAAGAGGAACAGGTAAGGATCATTGGATTTGCTAGGCAGATCTTAAGCAAATGTGAACGAACATATTCAACAACTGAATTAGACTCTCTTTCAGTTGTCTGGGCTTTTAAAAAGTTTAATTAGTACGTATACAGCAAACACTCGAAAATCTTTACTGGTCACCAAGCCCTGACATTTTTATTAACCTCTCCCAGATTATCACGCTGGGCTTTGTCGTTGCAGAATTACTAATTTGAGATTGTTTATATTAAGGGAAAAGACAAAATCATTGCTGACGCTTTGTTTCGTCTTCCACAAGGTTTCAATGACCGCGATACTGGTCTATAAAAAGAGAAAGACTGTAGAATACTTTTACTGCAGGATAAACAATGTTACCAATACTACATTTATTTGTGTAAAAACATGGCAGATTTACAAAAGTCAGATCCATATTGGTACAAGGTAAGCATCTTGACGACTAATAAACCTTATCACCCATTGTCTAGCCGTTATAGGATATATCAAGATGTGTTATTCTATCGTCGACATGCATATGGCTGTAGCTGATGTGTAGGTATACTCAAGGACTCAGAACACAACTTAATTGGACACCCACACTTAGTTTGGGGACATTATGGAACGAAGAAGTGTCTAGCCAAACTCAACACATACATGAGGAGAAGCGTTCACAACGTAATCAAAACTTGTATATCTTGTCAGAAAGCTAAACCACAAAATTTATCATCAAAGATAGATTTACATTCATAACTACCCAGTAAATCTATAGAAATCGTTAGTACAGAGATAAGTGTACACCATCCGACAAATAGCTGTGCCGTAAAATATGCATTAACCTTTTATGACATATTTTCTGAGAATGTTAAGCCTAACACCATAAAATCTGCGACTGCAAACACTATCATAAGGCTACCTTCACATGATTACATTCCTCGCGTGCGAAAACCAAAGGCAATTGTTTCTGACAATTCCACGTACTACTCAGGTTACAAATGGTGCAAATTCTTAAAAGATAATGATATTCTGAGCATTTTTACATCGAAACTTAGCCCTGAATCTAATCCAAAAGAACGGATTTTCGGAGAACTGGACACGTTTATGAGGTCATATATACCTACACAATTCTAATTGGATAAGCTATTTAACTCTTTTTCAAGATGAACACAATAATCTCAATACACACGATACTAATTCTCTTGTATGAGAAAAGCTATGCAAGCGATGCAGTCTAGCCATAATGTATACAGCAGCACTACGTCTTTACCACGATTGATCTGAGATGGCTGTATGAATAACCGAAACTAGGTATGTTCTATGTTGTTTCTAATCTAGACAATTAAAAAAATTATAACATAAAAAAAGATTTTTGAAAAACTTAAAATCGCCTATCTCCATTACTGTATAACGTCAGATATTACTGTTTCTTTTTTCTTTTCAGCTACATGTGCTCAGTTCTGCTACACTCTGACATCTCCACTTTAACAGGGGACTGTGTCATTTTGTTTACGCTGCTGTGACGACATGCTAGAGTACTGTGGCGCGGGGATGCCAAGCCCACATATTCTACGCACCCATTCATCAGTCATGGACTAGCGTACCTTCCTTCACTTTTCCATTTAATCTGTTATTCAGCATTTATATACCACTTCTGTGTACAAGGGTCCCTCCAAAAGAAATGCACACTATTTTTGGAAAAATACAGTTTTCATTCTGCATGTATGAAAGTTTTAACAGTATGTAGATACATCCTTTCCGCTGGTTTTCAAACTTAGTTCAACCTGTTCCCGTGAGTGGCGCCGTCACATCATGTCTTCAAGACGGCTGCTACACTTAACGTTCGTCAGAAGCAACGTGCTGTCATAGAATGCCTGTGCTGTGAAAACGAGACAGTGGTAAACATCCACAAGAGGTTGAAAAAGGTGTATGGAGATGCTGTTGTCGATCGCAGTACAGTTAGTCGGTGGGCAAGCAGGTTACGTGATGAAAGCGGGCACGGCAATATTGAGGATTGTCCTCGCAGCAGCAGGCCTCGTACTGCACACACTCCAGACAATGTGCATAGAGTTAACGACTGCTGACCGACGCATCACAGTGAAACTTCAAGCTCGACTGAGTCATGTTCGACCACATCGGCAAAAGCAGGGTGTTTTGCTGTTGCACGAGAATGCACGGCCACATGTCAGTCAAAAAATCATGGAAGCGATCACAAAACACGGATGGCAACACTGAAACACCCGCCTTACAGTCCTGACCTGGCTCCATGTGACTACCATATCTTTGGGAAACTGAAAGACTCTCTTCGTGGAACAAGGTTTGAGGATGATGACTCCCTTGCGCACGCTACCAAACAGTGGTTCCAACAGATCTGTCCAGAATTTTACCGTGCGGGTATACAGGCGCTGGTTCCAAGACGGCATAAGGCAGTTGAGAGGGATGGAAATTATGTGGAGAAATGAAAATATTGTTCCTAAAGGATGTATCTACACACTGTAAAATTTTCAAACATGTAGAATAAAAGATGGATTTAAAAAAAAATAGTGTGCATTTCTTTTGGAGAGACCCTCGTATTAACCGTTCTATCACCTCGCTAACTGGAAGCATTACACTTGGTAGCAATGGCTTTGGCCATTTTAGAAATTGGCATCGTTGAAGCGTCGAAGGAAGAGTGACAGAACCGTTACTGTTTACATACATACACAGGTGTGCAAAACGCAAGGACGAAAGTAGTTTTTGCATGATTTGTCACTGTCAAGTAACGTATCTCGATGAAACTTAGACTGTACATATAAAGAACTGCTACAGCCTAGTACAGAAGATAACTGAAAGAAATACGCAGTGAGATAAACAGATATGACACTTTCATTTAAAGTCAATCATTACAATGAAGTCATCGCAATTCATGATGGTTCCTGGAATAGTACAGTAGCCAAGACACGGTCCTGATGGGTTGTGTGATCACACAGGTATGCATGCTCTACAGTGCGTTGCCATGCTGGCTGGTAAGAATTTCTTATGGTAGGGCGTGCCATTTCTTTGCCAGTACGGTTGACAACTGCTGGAAGGCCGGTGGTGCACGTGGATGTGCTGGAATACGTCTCCGCTCCGCACCTCGTACGCCCTTGATGGGATTTGTCGTGAAAACGGACAGGCCAGTCCTTTCACCGAATACCATCTCGTTCCAAGGACTCCTGTACCTGTACTGTTCGACGCGATCGCGCATCGCACTTAAAAAAAAAATTGAAGTCAGAGCCAAGTGCAACCATGATAAGACACGCATTGGGAAGGAGTACAGTGTCATAATAACATTGACTGGTGACTGTATGATGTTCGAAGACTTGGAGATCAGTATGCCCAAGTGGCATTATGCCTTCCCACAACGTCTGGACCACAACTTTGTTTGACAATAAAACGTTTTACAGTTCATAATGGTGTTTGTACAGCAACCAGTATGTAAGATGTGAAGAAACAAGCAGTCTTGGTTGCAGTATTAATTATTTTTATTATTTCCCAATGACGCAGTTCACGTTCATATAGGCGTCTTGGAATTGGCTGAAATTTGGCAGCGATGGGTATATGGGATACTGCACATAAAATACCCCAGCACGTAAATGTCCACTGTCATGGCTTTAAAAGCACTGCCCGTGTCCTTAATGCGGTACATGTTGTAGTCCAATACAAACCAACCAGTGTGACGCGCGCAGCCAGAATATGGAGTCACTTTTGGCATGTTTAGGATTTAAAGATGTACTGTAGTGCTGATCCCGTCTGGTTTGTATTGAACTGCGCCACATGCCGAAATAAGGACACCTCACTGTGTTGTTAAAACTTTACTCGACAATGTTCCCGTGCGCAATACGTGTTCCCCCTCTGACCGTATGAAGATATGTCCAGATTTGTCGAACATGAGAAGGGATGAAAAGATAGTCGTAACAGAAGCACGCTCCGCCTCTCGCCGTAGGGTGACTTGCTCAGTACAGATGAAGATATACGTAGGGACTTCAGATAATAAGTTACGCATCTCGTCCCATTCTAAAGCAATAGTGCTACAAGAGTGGCACGTTGTTAGCAGCCAGTCCATGTTCTCGGTTTGCTGCAGACGGTACCATGTAACAGATGCATCCCAGTGCGCGACTGAAAGAGCACGGCGACTGGAAATTTACTCGGAAGTCAGACATACGGGACCGTTCGATTCTTTTGAGGAAAATGTTTAAATTGCACACAGCTTCACAAGGAAACCTAGGTGGTTTATGGGACAAACGCAATGTCACGTCCGGCCGCAGTGAAACTGTGCCAAGAATTTGGACAAGGACGCACGAACGTGCAGATGCGATTTACATCTTGTCGACAAGCTGAAAGAACATTTGAGGAAAAAGAGATTTTTTTTTCGACGATGAGAATTTTCGCGCAGCGGTTCAGGAATGGCTTCGCGACCACGAAGTGGATTTCTGTCATCTAGGAGGTGAACGAGTGGGAGAACATTTTAACCATTGTTTACAGAGACCTTGGGGCTTTATTGGAAAATAGTGTCATATGAGTCACTTTGATGTATAGCGCAGCATCCAGTATAGTTATTTGACCTGTCATAATAAGGTATAATTTTGTAAAGTCCCCTCGTAGATGTACATGTAGAATCGGAACGGCATTTAGTAGACCATGTATCATGACTTTTCAAAAGACTGTTGTTTTACAATATCTTGTGTTGTTCTCTGATCTATCGAATTAGGCAGCCTCTAGTAGTTGGCAGAAAGGTACTTAGCCTAAGGGTAGCTGCTACCACGCAGCACAAACTCATGGCCCCAGCGCTGATGGCCAAAAACTTTTGAAGTAAATAACGTTAAATTTATTAACCAGTGACTGTGACAGGAGGTGGCTGATCCGTCAAAACCACGTATTAAATGTTCAGCAGCTTCTGGAGTTGGAAATTTGTAGCCTGTAACAGATGTGTGTCATATTCCAATGTTACTGGAAAGAGTTGACCTGGGCAAGTGAAGGACGAATTTTTAGACAACATGGTTGTGTGGAGATAACAGCGATTAATTTATTTATAATCAATTATTCAAAATGACAGTCACAATCGCATTATTTATTTTTCCGCCAACCAGTTTCAACCCGCGATGGGGTCATCTTCAGGGCAATTTACACTATTTGGTCGCTCGCTGGAGTCGTCACCTTTCCTTCATGATTATAAGTGAAGGACAGTTGAACCTGCGGACCGACACTTAGTCACACGATGCAGTCTTCTATTGTTCTGGCATTCCTCGAGCCCCACTTGAGTTCCCATCCTGGTCTCCTCGTAGGCAGTCCTGTTTGACTGTGAAGGCCATCCGCGTTGAATGTCACGTGAACAGTGGCGTTATTGTGCCTACACTGCTCTTCTCCAATGTTCTGGTTCACTTATGATCTGTCCGCCCCCGGTAGCTGTCAGTCCTAAGTGCCCCGGTTCGATTCGCGGCTGGGTCGGAGATTTTCTCCGCTCAGGGACTGCGTGTTGTGTTGTGCTAATCATCATCATTTCATCCACATCGACGCGCAAGTTGCCCAAGTGGCGTCAAGTGCAAAGACCTGAACCCAGCAAACGGTTTACCAGACGGAAGGCCCTAGTCACGCGACATTTTACTTATGATCTGATAGTACGAGCACAGATGATGATTTCCGTCGAATGTTCGGGATGTTCAGCTGACGTACTTTCACTTATAGATCCTATATTGTTATAGAATCCTGCACATGAATTTAGAACTTTGTACAGCACCTATTAAAATTCACTAGCTCGAGCAATTTTAGTCGAGTCGACATTTTTCTCACATACAGAATTTTATTAAGGTATTTTCTCAATGCGCTTGTATTTTGTCGCAACAGTATGAATTTGGTCGACCATTTATTCAGACGAATCATCCTTCAGACATCGGGAAGTTTCAAGTGCGCATCATTTGAACGGCCTAGTTTGCGAACATTTATCCAGTAACCCCTCACCTTAGTTTTTATCTACCAAGTAGTTTTACTTTTTAAAAGAATGAAAGCAACATGTTTCTCGACTTCACTTCTTTGTACGAAACGTGTGGATCGCATCGCTTACGATGACTATCAACAAACAACCATGCACTGGACTTACGACGAAGTCATTGCAAGTGTTACGCTTTATAAGATTTCCCATTTTTAATAAATTTACCGAACGTATTTGTTTGACCTCAAGTATCAGCAGAAGGCTCTTGAAGCACCCGACTCAGTTGTAGATCCCGATAAAGAGTCTAACAGAGAAGTAGGAGGTCATTTATCTTGAAAGACGTGAGCACGTGTCAAGCCTTAACATCTAAAATGGCCAGAGTAAGCTGTCCTTTATAAAGAGAAGGCGAAATGGGCTCTGGGTGGTGGGAGGGGGGGGGGGGCTGCATCCCTCACAGAGCGGGCAAAGCCAGGCGGCGTGTGTGCGCTCACGGACGGCAAGAGCCAGAAGTACACGACGGATCCTTAGCTAGTCAACACGAGACACACAGCGTTTGGAACAACGGTTATGCGCAGGCCCTACAGTCGGAAGCAAATCTATACATAAACATAATAGGATTTGACCCCGAGTATTACTGTCTTATTTTTCTCTCCTGTTAATTTTTATTTCGGAGTCAAATAGGGTGTTTCACAAATACTTTTACATCCTTCTATGGACTGCAGGGCGGACTTAATAGATAGAGATTTTATAAGAAACCCATATTCGGAAATGTACGGTGTGGCTGTAAATTTGAAGATCAGATCACTTTCAGATCTCTCGTTTTACAATACGCAACCAGTGAAGACAATGAGCTCTGAGCTAAGAAATAACAAAACTGTAAAAGAGAATGCAGTCCGTCCTCTGTTAGGGTACTGCTGATGGTACGAGATCCTTACCAATTTTGGCTGACGGGGGACATCGAGAAATTTCAAAGAAGGGCAGCTCGTTTTGTATTATCGCGAAATAGGGAAGAGAGTGGCACGGATACGTTACGTGAGAGGGGGTGGCAATCATTAAAACACAGGCATTTTTCGTCAGAGTCTTTTCACAGAAATTACAATCACGAACTTTTTTCCTTTCTCCTCCGAATGATAATATAGTGAAACACTGTCAAGAAGAAGGGACAGGATGACAGGACATCTGTTAAGACATCAGGAAATGACTTCCACGGTCCTAGAGGGAGCTGTAGAGGGCAAAAAGTGTAAAGGAAGACAGAGATTGGAATACGTCAAGCAACTAATTGAGGACCAGGGTGCGAGTCCAGCTCTGAGATGAAGAGGCATAGGAGAGGAATTCTTTTCGAGCCACATCAAACCAGACAAAAGACTGATGACTCAATAGTTAAAAATAAGAATGAAAGGCCAAGAAGTAAGTGCTCGCATTGACAACTTGTAGGACTGGGATGCAGTCTTCCGCCCTTACTGTTCAATCTGTGCACCGAACAAGCAAAAACGAATATAAAAGAAAGGTTCAGGAACACAATTAAAATTCAGGCTGAAATTATATCAGTAATGGGAGCAGTTGATGATAATGCTATCATCAGTGAAAGCGATTAATAACTGCAAAATCTCTTGAAGGGAACAAGTAGTAAAAAATATGGATAGAGGCTAAACCGAAGAGAGCTGAAACTACTGAGGAGTAGCAAACAAGAAATTAGTGATAAACTTAACATCAAAATTGATGGGCGCGAAGTAGACGAATTGAAGGAATTCTACTACCTTTGGAGCAAAATAAACATGACGGACGAAGCAGCGACATAAAGCCAGGCTAGCACACGCAAAAGACCCTCGTGCCACAGTGAGTCGACTGCACATGAGGCATCATGTGTTCCCGTCACCCAAAGGCCTTCAGTGTTTCTTCGACCAGCCTCGCAAGCTGACGTGTTGTGAAATATCCTTCACCTAAAGCCAAACTCGTCGTTTAGTTGTGCCTCGTTCTACACCATGCAAGTCTCCGTTGTCTGTGATGCAGTGGCAGATGTAAACGGCGCATGTCATCTCAGGATCTCAACCCGTCTTCGTGTGAGCTATGCCCGACTGCTCATGTTGATACTCTGCCTGTACCTTCTGCCCGTATCTCAGCTGCTGTCATACGTCAATTCGTCATAGTCAGTCGTCACTACTTCGATCTTCTCTTGCAGAAATCGCTCTAGCAGGACCTGTACCCATTCTTGCTGCCACGTGGTTGTTCTGTGACCATCTAGTCACAACACTTTCCTCAGTCAGCCAATTTGTACTGATGAACTAAATATTGTTTTTTAAGTATGGATAAAGAAGAAATGTTAAAGATACAGCTTACGGCCATCTTGGTGTGTGATTCTTGGAATGGATATCCATCCTACTACAAGTTGCAATAGTAGATCGTGAAATAGAGTTAATTCCCGGGAGAATGTTGATCGATGCTGATCTGTCATGCCTCCGGTGTTTACCAGTTCGTTATGATGTTTCAAACAGTATCCACCTTCGACTGAGCAAAACGGAGGGCTTATAGTTTGGACAAGAAGAGAATAGAAGCTTTCGAAATGTGGTGCTACAGATGAATGCTGAAGATAAGGTGGGTAGATCACGTAACCAATGAGGAGGTATTGAATAGGATTGGGGAGAAGAGAAGTTTGTGGCACAACTTGGCTAGAAGAAGGGATCGGTTGGTAGGACATGTTTTGAGGCATCAAGGGATCACAAATTTAGCATTGGAGGGCAGCGTGGAGGGTAAAAATCGTAGAGGGAGACCAAGAGATGAATACACTAAGCAGATTCAGAAGGATGTAGGTTGCAGTAGGTACTGGGAGATGAAGAAGCTCGCACAGGATAGAGTAGCATGGAGAGCTGCATCAAACCAGTCTCAGGACTGAAGACAACAACAACAACAACATTGTTTTTACACTCAGTGCAAGCTTATTACTCTGTCCACAGCACGGAGCTTTGCCACTGCCTTCATCTTCTTCTGCCAGTGATCTTTGGAAGCATGGTTTTTCTAGATCTGTGGACGTATTCGTTTTTTTACTAATGTATAGTGCCAAACAAAGTGTGTTACAACTGCTGCAATATTAGAAAGACCTATTTCGTTTTAAATAGAAGACAGTGATAAAATAGACGCAATAAAAACGAGTAATCACACCTGTCTTGGGCACTATTCGTCTTAACAGCTTTTTCAGCACTAGACAATGAAATTTTGGTTTTTCTTGTAGCAAAACGTTTGACGAATTTTGAGGAGATAATAGATTCTTTCGCAGAAAGTAAAGCACGCTGTATAAAGCTGTAGCAAGATTAGAGAGAAAAAAATGCCGCGACCTAAGGATTGAAGAAATGTGTACTCTCTTGCTTGTCTCTTGTCTTTACTGGTTTACCTGTATTTAATTTCTTGTCACACAAAAGAGAACGTTACTAGCTAACAGGCAGTAAAGAGTGCAGATTTTCTGTAGAGTTCTTATTCCACCGATCACAAGTAATCCCACACAGTATTAATTGTGGGTCTTTCTTTTTTTAAGGGGGTAGGATGTCAAACCGGCCGACCAGGAGCAGGAGAGGGACCACACGACATCTTCCACTGTCCTGAATATAGGTATAGTGGCTTCCATAACAAAATATACACGTTTGAATTGCACAGAGCGAAATACAGTGATGCGCTATTGAAGAATGCTGTGTGATGAGGCATGTCACTGCACTTCGGCACACTGAAGACCCAATAACATGTCTTACATTTCCTCGAATACATACGTTTTATATATCAAACTCTTAAATATGCGCGCTAAAAATGACCAAATTTTTGAAAAATCAATTTTTTAAAATTTTTGTCTCCTATCTCAAAGGCTTGACGGTGATGATGGAGGGGGGGGGGGGGGGGGGCGGCATCACAGTCAAGATTTTGCCCTGGTTCGGAAATATCGTAGATCCGGAGCTGTCCTCAAGGACCAAAGAAGGCATTCCTTAATGGCTTCACACATGGTCGTGTCAAATTGTCCCTCCTTCTTGTCATCATTTTGCACATTTTACTCTTCTCGCTGACAGTATGGAGTTACTGTTGTTCTTTTTGTAGTTGTGGTTCAGTCCGAAAACTGATTTGATGCAGCTCTCCAAGCTACTGCATCCAGTACAAGCCTCTTCATCTTCGAATATTCATGGCAACTTACATCCTTCTGATTCTGTTTACTGTATTCATCTGTGGCCTCCCTCTATGATTTTCTCCCCCTCACTTCCTTCTAAATTTGTGTTCCTTTGATGTCTCAGAATGTGTCCTACCGACCGATCCCTTGTTATAGTTAGGTTGTGCCACAAATTACTTTTCCCTGCAACCTTTTCATTATGTCCTCATTAATTACGTGATCTACCCACCCAATCTTCAACATTCTTCTGTAGCACATTTCAAGAATTCTATTCTCTCCCTATCTAAATTTTTGTGGTTCATGCATGGCTACACTCCATACAAATACGTTCAGAAAAGACTTCCTAACACGTAAATCAACGTTTAATGTTAAAAAGTTTCTCTTTTTTAGAAACGCTATTCTTGCCACTGCTAGTCTACATTTTTATTCGTTTCTATATTTCCGCCGTCATCATTTGTTTTGCTGCCCAAATAATAAAACTCATCGACTACTTTAATAGTCTCGTTTCCTAATCTAATTCTCTCAGCATCAAGTGATTAATTCGACTACATTCCATCCCCCCCATGAACCATGGACCTTGCCGTTGTTGGGGAGGCTTGCGTGCCTCAGTGATACAGATGGCCGTACCGTAGGTGCAACCACAATGGAGGGGTATCTGTTGAGAGGCCAGACAAACATGTGGTTTCTGAAGAGAGGCAGCAGCCTTTTCAGTAGTTGCAGGGGCAACAGTCTGGATGATTGACTGATCTAGTTGTAACATTAACCAAAACGGCCTTGCTGTGCTGGTACTACGAAGGGCTGAAAGCAAGGGGAAACTACAGCCGTAATTTTTCCCGAGGGCATGCAGCTTTACTGTATGATTAAATGATGATGGCGTCCTCTTGGGTAAAATATTCCTGAGGTAAAATAGTCCCCCATTCGGATCTCCGGGCGGGAACTACTCAGGAGGACATCATTATCAGGAGAAAGAAAACTGGCGTTCTAAGGATCGGAGTGTGGAATGCCAGATCCCTTAATCGGGCAGGTAGGTTAGAAAATTTAAAAAGGGAAATGGATAGGTTAAAGTTAGATATAGTAGGAATTAGTGAAATTCGGTGGCAGGAGGAACAAGACTTCTGGTCAGGTGAATACAGGGTTATAAATACAAAATCAAATAGGGGTAATGCAGGAGTAGGTTTAATGATGAATAAAAAATAGGAGTGTGGGTAAGCTACTACAAACAGCATAGTGAACGCATTATTGTGACCAAGATAGACACAAAGCCCATGCCTTCTACAGTAGTAGAAGTTTATATGCCAACTAGGTCTGCAGATGATGAAGAAATTGATGAAATGTATGATGAGATAAAAGAAATTATTCAGGTAGTGAAGGGAGATGAAAATTTAATAGTCATGGGTGACTGGAATTCGACAGTAGGAAAAGGGAGAGAAGGAAACATAGTGGGTAAATATGGTTTGGAGCTATGAAATGAAAGAGGAAGCCGTCTGGTAGAATTTTGCACAGAGCATAACTTAATCATAGCTAATACTTGGTTTAAGAATCATAAAAGAAGGTTGTATACATGGAAGAATCCTGGAGATACTAAAAGGTATCAGATATATTATATAATGGTAAGACAGAGATTTAGGAATCAGGTTTTAAATTGTAGGACATTTCCAGGGGCAGATGTGGACTCTGGCCATAATCTATTGGTTATGACCTGTAGATTAAAACTGAAGAAACTGCAAAAAAGTGGGAATTTAAGGACATGGGATCTGGATAAGCAGAAAGAACCAGAGGTTGTACAGAGTTTCAAGCAGAGCATAAGGGAACAATTGACAGGAATGGGGGAAAGAAAAACAGTAGAAGAAGAATGGGTAGCTCTGAGGGATGAAGTAGTGAAGGCAGCAGAGGATCAAGTAGGTAAAAAGACGAGGGCTGCTAGAAATCCTTGGGTAACAGAAGAAATATTGAATTTAATTGATGAAAGGAGAAAATATAAAAATGCAGTAAATGAAGCAGTCAAAAAGGAATGCAAACGTCTCAAAAATGAGATCGACAGTAAGTGCAAAATGGCTAAGCAGGGATGGCTAGAGGACAAATGTAAGGATGTAGAAGCTTATCTCACTAGGGTTAAGATAGGTAATGCCTACAGGAAAATTAGAGAGACATTTGGAGAGAAGAGAACCACTTGTATGAATATCAAGAACTCAGATGGCAACCGAGTTCTAAGCAAAGAAGGGAAGGCAGAAAGGTGGAAGGAGTATATAGAGGGTTTATACAAGGGCGATGTACTTGAGGACAATATTATGGAAATGTAAGAGGATGTAGATGAAGACGAAATGGGAGATAAGATACTGCGTGAAGAGTTTGACAGAGCACTGAAAGACCTGAGTCGAAACAAGGCCCCGAGAGTAGACAACATTCCATTAGAACTACTGACGGCCTTAGGAGAGCCAGTCATGACAAAACTCTACCAGCTGGTGAGTAAGATGTATGAGACAGGCGAAATATAATAATTCCAATCCCAAAGAAAGCAGGTGCTGACAGATGTGAAAATTACCGAACTATTAGTTAAATAAGTCAAAGCTGCAAAATACTAACGCGAATTCTTTACAGACGAATGGAAAAACTGGTAGATGCGGACCTCGGGGAGGATCAGTTTGGATTCCGTAGAAATGTTGGAACCCGTGAGGCAATACTGACCTTACGACTTATCTTAGAAGAAGATTAAGAAAAGGCAAACCTACGTTTCTAGCATTTGTAGACTTGGAAAAAGCTTTTGACAATGTTGACTGGAATACTCTCTTTCAAATTCGGAAGGTGGCAGGGGTAAAATACAGAAACCAGATGGCAGTCATAAGAGTCGAGGGGCATGAAAGGGAAGCAGTGGTTGGGAAAGGAGTGAGACAGGGTTGTAGCCTCTCCCTGATGTTATTCAATCTGTATATTGAGCAAGAAGTAAAGGAAACAAAAGAAAGATTCGGTATTAAAATTCATGGAGAAGAAGCAAAAACCTTGAGGTTCGCCGATGACATTGTAATTCTGTCAGAGACAGCAAAGGACCTGGAAGAGCAGTTGAACGGAATGGACAGTGTCTTGAAAGGAGGATATAAGATGAACATCAATAAAAGCAAAACGAGGATAATGGAATGTAGTCAAATTAAATCGGGTGATGCTGAGGGAGTTAGATTAGGAAATGAGACACTTAAAGTAGTAAAGGAGTTTTGCTATTTAGGAAGTAAAATAACTGATGATGGTCGAAGTAGAGAGGATAATAAAATGTAGACTGGCAATGGCAAGGATATCGTTTCTTAAGAAGAGAAATTTCTTAACATCGAATATAGATTTTGTATCAGGAAGTCGTTTCTGGAAGTATTTGTATGGAGTGTAGCCATGTATGGAAGTGAAACATGGACGATAACTAGTTTGGACAAGAAGAGAATAGAAGCTTTCGAAATGTGGTGCTACAGAAGAATGCTGAAGATAAGGTGGATAGATCACGTAACTAATGAGGAGGTAATGAATAGGATTCGGGAGAAGAGAAGTTTGTGGCACAACTTGACTAGAAGAAGGGATCGGTTGGTAGGACATGTCTTGAGGCATCGAGGAGTTACAAATTTAGCATTGGAGGGCAGCGTGGAGGGTAAAAATCGTAGAGGGAGACCAAGAGATGAATACACTAAGCAGATTCAGAAGGATATAGGTTGCAGTAGGTACTGGGAGATGAAGAAGCTAGCAGGGGACAGAGTAGCATGGAGAGCTGCATCAAACCAGTCTCAGGACTGAAGACAACAACAAAACAACATTCCATTACCCTTGTTTTGATTTTGCTGATTTTCATCTTATATCTCACGTTTCAAAATATTATCCCTTCTGTTCAGCCGCTGTATTAAGTCCTTTTCTGTCTCTGATAGAATTATAATGTCGTCTGCAGACCTCAAAGATTTATTTTTTCCCCTTCCTGCTCCAAATGTTTCTTTGGCTTCCCTTACTGTTTGTTCAATGCGCAGATTGAATAACATTGGGGATAGGCTACAACTCTGTTTCACTCCCTTCTTAACCACGGCTTCCCTTCATGCCCCTTGCCTCTTGTAACAGCATCTAGTTTCTGTACAAGTTGTAAGTAGGCTTTCGCTCCCTATATTTTGTCCCTACTGACTTCAGAAATTTCGAGGAGTGTATTCCAGTCAACATTGTCAAAAGCTTTCTCTAAGCCTACAAATCTTATAATGGTAGAATTGCCTTTCCCTAACCTGTATTCTAAGATAAGTCGTAGGGATTAGTATTGCCTCTCGTGTTCCTACATTTCTGCGGAATCCAAACTGATCTTCCCCGAGGTCGGCTTCTACAAGTTGTTCCATTCTTCTGTAAGGAACTTGTGTCATTATTTTTCAACTATTACTAATTAAACTAATTGTTCGCTAATATTCACAATTGTCAGCACCTACTTTCTTCGGAATATGAAGTATTACTTTCTTCTTGAAGTATGGCGGTATTTCTCCTGACTCATACATCTTACTCACCAGATGGAAGAATATTGTCATGTCTGACTCTCCCTTGGCTACCAGTAGTTCTGACAAAACGTTGTCTGCTCCCGCTGTAGAGAACCTCCTTAATTATTATAATCTGTATAGAGAAATTGCTCATTTCTTATCATCTCTATGAGAATTTTTAATAATTTTTGCAGGACATGGTCTAATCTACCAAGCGAGAACATTCTGTGGTTAAGCGAATCAATTCTTAGTTATGGAATTATTTTGGGTAA
The DNA here is from genome assembly GCF_023897955.1 of Schistocerca gregaria. Taxonomy (NCBI): domain Eukaryota; kingdom Metazoa; phylum Arthropoda; class Insecta; order Orthoptera; family Acrididae; genus Schistocerca; species Schistocerca gregaria. Next base: position 327,111,172 of record NC_064925.1, on the reverse strand, counting down.
ATAAATGCACTGAATGTGGACATAGTTTTCAAACAATACAAAAGTAGTAATCTGGCTCATTGAAAATATCTGTTCAAAACACAGGAGAATTTAGTTAGAACATATGAGTATATTTGTCACTGCAGCAAGGTGTGTGACATGCAGTCTCTTTTAGTGGCTTGTGTCGCTGGCTAGCGTGTTGCGGGTTGCCACTTCCAACACAGCCACCAGTGACTATTTCTTTTTCAGCATTTATCATTTCTGGAGTTTCTCCACATTTCTTATCTTTGTAAGGTTTATATATTCTGGAATATTCTATGTCTGTATAAGTAGTAGAACTCTACGTCAACACTTCAGTTCGTTTCTAGGTGTACTTTGGTGTTCATAATAAACTTACTTTCAGTGCTAAGGGTGGACTTCATTGACGAACCTGGTTTCGGATTTGGACTTTCTTATAATTATGTTGCGACAGTTTACACATAAAGGCTTTGTAGTTAATGTACGAACACTCTTTTCATGACCATGGAATAAGATGTAGACTGACCCTACGTTTATCAAAAAGAATGAACAAAAACACAAAACAACATTTTATACAGGGAAAAACTATCTGTATCTATGTACCGCAAGTCGCATGATGCTGTGAGGTGATATATCGAACATTAATATCATTTTCCTTTTTCGTGTTTCCTTTGCGAATGGTGCGTGGGAAGAACAATTGTCGATAAACATCCACCTGAGCTCTCATTTCTCAGATTTTTTCGCTGTAGTTACTTCGCGAGGCATTATGTGAAGGGAACCAATATGTTGTCCGCATCTTCTTCGAACGTACGCCCTCGCGATTTCAGTAGTAAACGTCTCCGTAATACACAACGCTCCTACTGCTCCGACTATCGCAGGAGTTTGTTGAGAATGGCAGTAACGCTCGCGATTACTAAACGAAGGCGTATCGAAACGGACCACTGTTCGTTGATTCTTCTCTATCTCAACTGTTCACCGCCGGCCGGTGTGGCTGTGCGGTTCTAGGCGCTTCAGTCTGGAACCGCGCGACTGCTACGGTCGCAGGTTCGAATCCTTCCTGGGGCATGGATGTGTGTGATGTCCTTAGGTTGGTTAGGTTTAAGTAGTTCTAAGTTCTAGGGGACTGATGACATCAGATGTTAAGTCCCATAGAGCTCAGAGCCATTTGAACCATTTTTTTTTCATCTGTTGACCCTGCTTGGTGAGAGCCGAACATTGATGAACACTACTCAATAAAAGGTCAAAAGCGGTTTTCTAATCCACTTTTTTCATTAATCAATTACATTTCTTCTAAAATTCTTCCATTGAATCTCTCCGGCATCTGCCTTTCGTACAATTAACTTTATGGCAATGCGGACGGTTACTCTCAGACTTTTTGTCGTTGGTACTGTTTCCAGAGATTTTTCAGGAAAAGCCTAATCGAACAGCAGTGGGTCTCTTCGTCTATTGACGCACGATATGCTACATTTATTTACATTCGGGGTCAACTTCCTTCCCCAACATCAATCATCGATCCTCTGAAGTTTGCCGGATTTCACTACAATCTTCTGGCATTACAACCTTCCTACAAACAAATGCATCATCTGAAAAATGACTCCTGGAACTCCGTTGTTCACTAGATAATATATATATATTACGAGCAGCAATGACCCTACAACATTCCCTTGAGTTGCTCCAGATGTTACATTTACATTTCTTGATTTCGTCCCGTTAAGAATAACGTATTGAATTCCTTCTTCTAAAAGACCTGAATCCAGTCACAAATATGTCCGAAACTCCAGTACAATAAATTGCCTAAGAAGAATAAATAATCGCAAAATAATTTTTTCCACAGTCAGATGAAAAGTCCCATTAAGCAAAAAACTTTTTATGGTTAAAGGATTGCTTAGGTGACACAAAGTAGCGGTAAATAAAAATGTAACAAAAGTAAATAATTGTAAAAACTTGTCATTTTACAATACAGTTTCGCACTGTAAAGTTTGTTTTTTCTTTTCTGGAAAAATCTTGCACTAATGCAATGCAATACATTATACTATTCTATTATTCTCTTTTCAGCTCAACACCTCACTCAGATTTTCAGACAGCAAACGGGAGCTACGATACACAAAATGGAGACCTATCAGCATCATCTTAGACCTAACATCATCTGTTACTGCGAGAACAGTGTGTGAAGTGACGATGAGAAATGAATGGTCGGTGTAGCACTAGTTTCATACTTTGTGAAATATCTTCTTCGTAAAACTGTAAAAACCAGATTGCGTCGTATACTAGGGGTAAGCCGAAAGTAGCCTTCTATTCCAGAGGATGGATGCCCTAGTCCTACAGGGGCTGTCCTAATTTAGGTTTTCCGTGTCTTTCCTAAGCCATTTCAGACTGAGCGAGGTGCCTCAGTGGTCAGTTGGCCTTTGGCTGTGCTGCGGTGAGGACGCGCTGTTTGTGTTCCTGCCGCGGAGCGAGCGCTTGTGTTGCTTACATCGTACTCGGCCGTTTCGCGCGTGCCGTACTCAGCATATAGATTACTATGGCGCACCAATACAGAAAATCGGCGCTCAAATTTACGTTCCGCAATGAATTTGCACGGCCCAAAACACTCGAAGTCGAACGATTTCTACGAGAAGAAGTTAAAATCCCGGCGACTGACATTCTCGTCATTCACTTGTCCATTGTGAGTAGCATCGTATATGTCAAGATCATCAACGACACAACATGTGAACGGATCCTTCGGGACACTAAACAAGGCCTCCGTTTCTGCCATGCTGATGCCAATGTGGGGACTGTGCAAGTCGATTATTCTGGTATGGGACTTCGCACGATCAGAATTTTCGAACTTCCTTTCGAACTACCGGCGGAGGACGTCGTGACAGCGCTGCGCCCCTACGGCACGGTCCATGATCATATTGCGGAAAAATGGACGCAATTCCAGACATATCCTGTTCTGAACGGAGTCCGCCAGGTCCGAATAGAACTTAAAAGACATGTACCTTCATATCTGAATATCGGTGGCTGCCGTGCCATCGTCATCTACGATGGGCAACCTAAGACCTGCTCTGGTTGTGGGAAGGAGGGACATCTCAGATCAGAATGTATCCAACGCCGAATCACTCAACTGCCGCCGGCTGACGCGGACCCGCCATCGCAGCCGACGCTGCTTCCCGTGACCTATGCAGCAGCCCTCACGACAGCTACCACTTCACCACGACAGCTGACCACTGTTGGGTCGTGGCTCCATCCTCCAATACAGGGCGATGATGACACACCCGTTCCACAAGCTACGGATTCAACTCCGATGCCACCGCCCCCGTCGACGGATAACAACATACATGACGATAACATGGCCGTAGACTCGCTTACTGAGCCTACGGCTGCCTTTGTGCCGGAACGTCGTGAATCTTTGCCATCGTCTGACACAGAAAGACACACCAGGAAGCAACGCTCTCCGAAGCGACGGAAGCGGATACGTAGAACAACTCCCAAACGGGATGCGACACAGCGTCCAGAGGACGACGACTCCACCTTCAATGACGACGCTACCACAGAGGCAGCCGCCATTTGCTGCAGTGTGGCACCACCGAACGGAACTTAGGACAAACCACTAATATCTACAGTGGCGAAATCGGATGCCGATATGCAGGACAGATGCTGCCCACCACCTTCTGGAGTGCAAGCACCCATGTCGTGTCCTGAGGAAACTAGGAAAGCCGATCTTGCTTTGAGCTCCCCGACGTGGACGGATGACCACGACGACGATCAAACCATGCAAGTTACGCCAACAGAGCCCACGCCATTAGCGCCGGCTCTCTAGAAAGGACTGCAGGTGAGATTTGGGGGTCGTGGAGGTGTCAATACAGCCAGAAGCGTCATAGGTAATTCCAGTCTTAATTGATAACACCTGCGGTCCGCCAACAAGCTTATTGTATCGCCACGCTTAACATCAACACGGTACGAACGGCAGTGAAGATCCAGTTGCTGCGTGAGATGCTTCGTTCTTCGGATGTTGACATTGCCCTGTTGCAAGAAGTGTATATAGCGGCCCTCCCCGTTTTCTACTGTTATGTGACATATGTGTCACCAGCGGACCGGAATGGCAGCGGTGCGGCAATACTAGTGCGCGACGGAATTGTCATCGAAGAAGTGACTTACCTTCCGTCAGGAAGGGAGCTGGCGATCACAGCACTGGGCACGCGCATCATTAACATTTACGCTCCATCAGGAACTGACCAACGCCGCGAACGATCGCTGTTCTACTCGGAGGATATTGCCCCCCACTTTATCAGCCGCTTCGATCAATATATCTTCGGCGGCGACTTTAACTGTGTGCTCCACCCCAAAGACCAAGTCCCACATTTCTCGACTTGTCAAGAACTTCGGCTCCTGGTTCGAGATCTGCTTCTCACCGACACGTAGGAGACAGTGCACGGTGACCGTCCCGGGCCGACATACCTTACTAGTCACTCAGCCAGTCGCCTAGACCGCATTCATGTCTCACGAGCTCTAGCGCCGGGAGTATTGGACGCCGAACGTTGGGCGCTTGCCTTCTCCGATCATAGCGCTTTCATATGCACACTCACTCTACAACAGCAGCGGATATGGCGCAGCCCAGGGCCCTGATAGCTGAATGTAGCTCATCTTCAAGCCCCGGAATGCCGTCTGATTATCTCCAACACATGGCTGGATTGCGAACGTCGTCTTCCCCGAAACCCTTCTACTCTAGCATGGTGGGTGGACTGTGCGAAACCAGCGTTTCGGCGTGTGCTAACGCAATTCGGAAAAGATATCGCAGCTTGGAATCGTCACACATTGGACTTTTATTACACGATGCTTCGCGAACTCGACAGCCAACCACCATCTCCAAACCGACAAATGGAAAGCCGCCGAATTAAAGGTAAAATATTGTCTCTTACGAGGAAACGTTTGGAGGGAGTCGTAGTGCGATCGTGACGTCAAGACCGAGAGGAAGGAGAAACCTCGTCTATGCATCGCATCGTGCTCGACAGCCGCCGACGCCGACAGCAGCTGATCACAGACCTCGTATTGCCAGGTGGTAGGGTCGTAATGACTCAGGTGGCGGTTACAGAGGCCTTTGCAGATCACTACCGCCGGTTTTACGACGAGGTGAATACAGAGGACGAGGAAGCGGACGATCACGACATACTGCAGCACGTGTCGCACACCCTCGACAATGCAGCAGCGGCGACGCTGTTAGGTGGAATTACACGGGACGACATCGAGGACGCGCTTAACAAGGAAGCACTCAACAAATCTCCCGGGCCAGACGGACTGCCGCTCGAGTTTTATCGGACTTTCCGCGATCTAATGATGCCCCGATGGATCATCATGTACCAAGAACTGATGACCCCCGGTTCCCACGTGCCACCTGCATTCGTGGAAGGTCTCCTTATGCCGATACACAAGCCTTCCAGAGGTCGGACGGTCGAGGACTACAGGCCCATTACAATGCTCAACTCGGACTATAAAATCTTCGCCCGACTACTCGCCGGCCGCATAAAGAAGGTTCTGCCCCTACTCCTCTCAGTGGAGTAAACGACACAGGGCGGAGTGACCAACATGCAAACGGCAACCACCGAATGCAGGGATTTAATAGCCATCGCCACATCCTGTCGCCTTCGAGCTGCTCTGATCTCCATTGATTTCGACCACGCCTTCGACAGAGTTCACCACAAGTTCCTTCTGTCCGTTATGGCCCGCATGGGCTTCCCGCCTGACTTCCTCGACATCTTTCAGCGCATCTTCCGTAGAGCTGCATCCCGTGAACTGGTGAATGGACGGATTGCGGGTCCCTTTCCGATCCGACGGTCAGTCCGCCAAGGATGCCCACTCTCCATGATCCTTTACGCGATCGCACTCGAACTACTTGTCGGAGGGTTGAAAAACAGGCTCTCGGGCATGTCATAGAGGGATCACACCTTTCACTGCAGGATATATGCTGATGACGTTCTATTACTTGTCCGATCTGGTGACGAGGTACGCTCGGTGATACAATGGATCAATCGCTATGGATTGGCAGCGGGCAGCCTCATGAATGTGGCCAAGTCGGCAGCGATGCCCATTGGGAGAGGTCTACAGGAGGACGCTTTAGCCCCACTCCCACTAGTCAACAAAATCCGATTCTTGGGTATAACATTTACACAGGATGTGTAAAACGGCTGCCATGAACTATGCGCGATTACTACAGGCAATACGCACAGAAGTTCGCCGGAACCTACTTCGACAGATGGACCTCCTACAGCGTGTGGAATACGTCAACCTTTACATGGCGACTAAGATGATCCACATGGCCCAGATCCTACCGATATCGATGGCGATGGCACACAGACTGTAAGCAGCGTTTGGATATTACCTTACCGACGGACACCTATTCAAAGTCCGCTACGAAACACTCACCCTCCCTCCGTGTGATGGCGGACTGGGACTTATAAATGTACGAGCGAGAGCTACAGCGTTATACTGGTGCACAATGATGAAATTGTGGACCCACAAAGGTGCTTCCCTTACGGGACATCTGTTAGAGGAATTGCTGCCGGCGTCTCTTCTGCCACGTGTCACGGTTGCGCACATTACACCCTCACTCGTGCATCTCTCGGCATTTATTCTTGAGTATAGTTACGTGCACCCAGACCTTCCCAACACTCGCACTCCCAAGGCGAAAGACGTTTACAGAGTGCTGCTAAGGTCCATCCCACGTGGGTATGAGCCGCGTGGTACCAGGTGGTAAACGAGAAGGTTGTAACACGACAAAGACTGCACGCTATTGGGATGACGGATTTCCCCCTTTGTCCAAGTTGTCACATTGTGGATACTGACGAACACTGTTTAACATGTGGATCGGCGTTAGAGGTATGGCTGCTAGTGCAGAAGATCCTCGCCTGCTACCTATGAATCGCGCCTCGCACAATTGAGCCACGGCTCCTCCTTTGTCCAGAGGATACTTATTTCGCACCTGCGAAGACTCACGCTCTCACATGGTTTAAAGGCATGTCCATATACTATCTCTTTCGAGATGAGGAGAAGATGGTGCTTGATTACTGGCAATTTCTCCAGGATAGTCATAGCACACTTGAGTGTACACCCCGATACCGACAACTACACTCCTGGAAATTGAAATAAGAACACCATGAATTCATTGTCCCAGGAAGGGGAAACTTTATTGACATATTCCTGGGGTCAGATACATCACATGATCACACTGACAGAACCACAGGCACATAGACACAGGCAACAGAGCATGCACAATGTCGGCACTAGTACAGTGTATATCCACCTTTCGCAGCAATGCAGGCTGCTATTCTCCCATGGAGACGATCGTAGAGATGCTGGATGTAGTCCTGTGGAACGGCTTGCCATGCCATTTCCACCTGGCGCCTCAGTTGGACCAGCGTTCGTGCTGGACGTGCAGACCGCGTGAGACGACGCTTCATCCAGTCCCAAATATGCTCAATGAGGGACAGATCCGGAGATCTTGCTGGCCAGGGTAGTTGACTTACACCTTCTAGAGCTCTTTGGGTGGCACAGGAAACATGCGGACGTGCATTGTCCTGTTGGAACAGCAAGTTCCCTTGCCGGTCTAGGAATGGTAGAACGATGGGTTCGATGACGGTTTGGATGTACCGTGCACTATTCAGTGTCCCCTCGACGATCACCAGAGGGGTACGGCCAGTGTAGGAGATCGCTCCCCACACCACGATGCCGAGTGTTGGCCCTGTGTGCCTCGGTCGTATGCAGTCCTGATTGTGGCGCTCACCTGCACGGCGCCAAACACGCATACGACCATCATTGGCACCAAGGCAAAAGCGACTCTCATCGCTGAAGACGACACGTCTCCATTCGTCCCTCCATTCACGCCTGTCGCGACACCACTGGATGCGGGCTGCACGATGTTGGGGCGTGAGCGGAAGACGGCCTAACGGTGTGCGGGACCGTAGCCCAGCTTCATGGAGACTGTTGCGAATGGTCCTCGCCGATACCCCAGGAGCAACAGTGTCCCTAATTTGCTGGGAAGTGGCGGTGCGGTCCCCTACGGCACTGCGTAGGATCCTACGGTCTTGGCGTGCATCCGTGCGTCGCTACGGTCCGGTCCCAGGTCGACGGGCACGTGCACCTTCCGCCGACCACTGGCGACAACATCGATGTACTGTGGAGACCTCACGCCCCACGTGTTGAGCAATTCGGCGGTACGTCCACCCGGCCTCCCGCATGCCCACTATACGCCCTCGCTCAGTGTCCGTCAACTGCACATACGGTTCACGTCCACGCTGTCGCGGCATGCTACCAGTGTTAAAGATTGCGATAGAGCTCCGTATGCCACGGCAAACTGGCTGACACTGACTGCGGCGGTGCACAAATGCTGCGCAGCTAGCGCTATTCGACGGCCAACACCGCGGTTCCTGGTGTGTCCGCTGTGCCGTGCGTGTGATCATTGCTTGCACAGCCCTCTCGCAGTGTCCGGAGCAAGTATGGTGGGTCTGACACACCGGTGTCAATGTGTTCTTTTTTCCATTTCCAGGAGTGTATTTGCGATCTATTTGCGCAATGTCTTCGATAGCCCTCCTCACTGTTGGGGAGTACCGGGCAGAGGATGACCACCTTCATGGGGCTCCACACGCTGCGAAATGTTGTACCAATTGGGAACATGGAATCTGTACGCAAATGGGCCATGCACATGGAATGGCGTGCGGGATTTGGTTACATTTTTCTTTCTTTATTATGTATCATTTCACTACTAGTTTCAAATTCTGTTTCATAGTTTAGAAAGAACTCTTGTTCTGTTGTCTCTACGAATGTACATTCAAATTTTGTTTGTCGTAACTGAAAGACGCCTTTTTCCATATAAAAAAATTTAAAAAAGTGGTTAGCACACTGGATTCGCATTCGACGGTTCAATCCCGCCTCCGGCCATCCTGATTTAGGTTTTCCTTTAGTTCCCTAAATCGCTCCAGGCACATGCCGAGATGGTTCCTTTGAAAGGGCACGACCGACTTCCTTCCATAATCCATGAGACCAGCGACTTCGCTGTCTGGTCTCTTTCCCCCAATCAACCCCAACCCCATTTCAAGCTCTTTTTGGGCGCTTGTGGGATCATGGGTCCTTTCAAACAGACGTACGTGTAGGGAGGCGTGTACACCAGGTTTGGAAGACGGGTTTGACAGGATATTGCGACGAATCCTAGTACATGTTCCAGGAAAGTGCCCGCCAACATGGTGGAAGCCAGAGTACTGTCACGTGTGTCCTGTATGACAGCCGCTACTATGCCCGGCACCAGCAGTCTCATGGAGGCCACTTGGAACGTCTGTTTTGACGTGGATGCGATGTAGCTCTGCACTGTATTCCGGGACGATTTTTTGTAGTTGCACGTACACGTTTCACTTCCGGGCACATGTTCAAAGCAATTTTTCCCCCATTTCCAGTCAGGAATTTAGGGCAGAGTCCCGCCCCAAGTGGAAGAGGTAGCCACGAAACTTGGTTCGGTCGGTCGCGGTCTTTAAGAATGCGTTTGGCAGCCGAAGTTTACTCATACTGCAAGTCGGCCGCCATTGCTAATGATTTATATTCACAATTTAAGCAGCGGATGGGGACAAATACGCCACCGAGGATGTTCTGATACTGGCCAAAGACTCTTCTTCTCTGTTTTCCACTATGTTCTTCAATTTTTTTCCTTTTTCTGCTTTACTTTTTCTTTTTTCTTTAAATCTTAATTCTTGAAATCAAATTTTTCTCGTTTAAAGTGGAAAAAAGGCAAACATAACCTTCTTAGGTACTAGGTTATTCTTTCTCGTCCAGTATAGTTCATTAGCATCTAAGAGCATCGTCAGCCATTGAATTCTCACCCTTTTTCCTAGTCAACGCAAACCGAGAGAAATGATTAAATACTTTTGGAATCACTCAAGGTATTTCTGCTTCACCTTTGTCGCATGATTCTACCTTGCTTGTGCAGATAACACCGAAAGTCCAAGATGTCCGAAGTGGATGCGGTTATCGAGCAGCCAGTGAAATGAGCCACGTAAGAAGTATTTGACTCGTGTTCGCTCCCTGAGAACACGTGACATTCCGGCTGGAAAATGATGTTGAAACATACGATGGTAGGGACGCTTAGACCACAGGTTATATTGTCTAGGAATGGATATACACTGATGATACAAAACATTGTGACCACCCACTTAATAGTTTCTTTGCCCGTCTTTGGAACGAAGTACAACACTAATTCTGCGTATCAGGGATCCGACAGTTTGCTGGTAGTTTTATGGAGGTATGGGGCACTACATGTCTACGCATAGGTCATGTAATTCGCATAAATAATGGACCGTTGATTTGCGTACTCGTATATGGCGCCCGATAGCGTCCTATGGATAGGATTTACATCAGGCGAATTTTGTCACCGAGACACCAACGTGAGTTCTCTACAATGCTGCTCAAACCACCGCAGCACGGTTCTGGCTCCGAGACACGGAAAGTTATACTGCTGAGAGGCGGCATCGCCCTCGGGGAAGACATCAAGCATGAAAAGATGTAGGTGGTTGGCAGCTGTCAGTGTGTCTTCGATTACTGCCACAGGTCTCACTCAAGAGCACGAGAGTGGCTCACATAGCATAATACTGCTCCCACCCACAGCCTGCCTTCGTGGCGCGCTGCACATTTTGAGTCGCCTTTCACCTCGATGACGGCTAGTGTAGCAAAAATGTTATTCACCTTAAGAGCCGACACATTTCCGTTGATCGACGGTCGAATCCCGATCGTACCGTGGCACCAGCAATTTTAATTGACGATGTTGTTGGGCCAACATGTGAACACGTATGGCTGTTTTTCCTCGGAGGTCCATTTTCAGCAACGTACGACTTATTCGAGCACCATCTTAGTGCTCTTTCGGCAGAGAAGCCACCATCTATCGTCAGTTCAACAACACACTTGCCACACAGGAACATAATCAGTCTCTGTCATTAAGTTCGTGTTGACAAAAGCGAAAGTTACTTCCTGCTTTCGCACCACTGCATTTAAAACATCTTCTGATATCCAAGAATTTAAAAAACAGTATGCTCTAAAAAAAATAATTTTCCTTGGCTGTCACATTCATATCACTCCTCAGTCTTCAACTCACAATAGCTCTCGATTTCTCGTAATTATTTTCACAAACATTCTGTAGTATACTCTCGGACTGAAATTACTTTTAAACTGATCCGATGGAATTATGTTTTCTTGGAGACATACTGAGTATCAACTTTATCTTCAATAGGGATGGAAGCTTTGGTACAAATTTTAATTGATTTCTTCACTTCTGTCCTTACGAAGATTTAAACTGTTCTTTTCTCAAAAATTACTCACGGACCGTCTTCCTCAAACCACTGAAAGCGCTCACATACTACTCAGGAATCACCAACCGTTGGCGAGAAAGCTCTAACGTCAGAAGCTTCTAGAATTTCAGTTATGTCGCAGCCACTGCAAATATTGATTATTGGACAACGGTACTCTTAGGAGGGGCTAGATCTTTAGACCTGTTCTGGTTACTTGGTTACTTATTGGTCCTACCATCTTTACCAGAAACAGGCATGACTTCACTGAGCTACTGATATGTATTTCACCGCCAACGAGTCTCAAATAATACAATTCCGCCAATTGGAATTTTTTTGATCTGTCCAAGCATTTTATTATGTACATCATTGTACTCTCTTACATATAATTAAAATTAATAGAACTGAGGGCTTTACAAAGAAATGATTTCAGGCATATTTAACAAACAGAATAGAAAATGTTGTGCTGAATAATTCAAGCAACATTGTTAGGAGAGAAAAATATAGCGACTCGGAACAAATATGGGTTCATATACTGATACCATATGTGAATGACCTTTAACTTATTATTAATAAAGAAGAACTGGTACGTTTCACAGACATTGCTAGTGGTATAATAAACCTCGTTACTGAGAAACCATCAGAAGAAATGGTTATCGATGTTTGCTAACGAATTACTGTTTCTCTGAAAAAGAATTGTCACGTAATTTTGAGAAAACACGATATATAGGTTCTATACAACAAATAATCACATCAATGATCGATGTAGCACATGAATAGGGGTTGTTAGACATAGTAGAAAGTTCAAAATTTTGGGTGTACATATCGATAAAGGAATATTGCAGATCTGCTCAAACAGTTCAGTTCAGGAACTTTTGCTCTTCGTATAGTGATGGTCTTGGAAACTAACGGATTAACCTGACATATTTTTCATATTTGCTCCGGTTAATATATTAGGGAATAATTTTCTGGAGGTACTTCATCACTTAGAAAGGCAATACTTATTGCACAAAAGCGAGCAGTAAGTATAATACGTGGATTCGTCATCTTGTAGGTTCATTAATGAAATTCATCACGTTCCATCACAAACCCATATGACTTTGGATGTCCACACCTAAAACACTAAATCAAAATAGTACTTCTGTCAGTCTTTATTAGTGCTGTCATCGGCTCAGAAAGAAATTCAGTAAGCACCAATCAAAGGTTTTGATCATTTACCCAATGTCTGCAAGCAGTAAAGCAAGTTTTGAATCTGACCTAAAATAATATATGTGTGGAGTCTGTTCTTCCGGACACGTCAAAAACACCATTTATATGTGATTAAGGTGAGGACGATCAAATGATGTCTTCAGTGCGGATGCACACGACGCTCGAACTCTTAATGGAATCGGCGAAATGGCGTGAGTAATGATGATAATGGTGAGGGGCACTACATTAGTGCTGTGTGGATAAGTTGAGAGTTTGGGTTCAAATGTGTGTGAAATCTTATGGGACTTAACTGCTAAGGTCATGAGTCCCTAAGCTTACACACTACTTAACCTAAATTTCCTAAAGACAAACACACACGCCCATGCCCGAGGGAGGAATCGAACCTCCGCCGGGACCAGCCGCACGGTCCATGACTGCAGCGCCTGAGACCGCTCGGATAATGCCGCGCAGCGAGAATTTGGGCCTGACTTGAAGTGTGCCAAGGTAGTCCGTGCAGTTGTGATGACCACTGTGTTCGGATGGCGCAGTTGGTAGACCATCTGCCTAGTAAGCAGAAGGCCAAGTTCCGAAACCCGTTTTGACACTAATTTTCAACTTTTTGCATTGATTTTAATCAGTGCCCACTGGCTGCTAATGTCGCTTATTCCTTTGTGTTTTAACCTAAAATTATTACCTCTGGTCAGCCTTGCTGTTATAAAATACGAATTTTTATTTAAGAACTGATTTTAAGTGTTGTTCCTGGAGTAGGACTCTATAGAAATATGTTGATTAGTGTATGTAATGTGCCATTTAGGAACCTCTTAATGGCCAGTATGTAGTCATCCACTGAAACTAATCCCTTATACATGTCCTGTAAACTGACTCGTTGCACATATTTAGATAAAAAAATACCATTCAGAAGTTGTAACTAACAAATTATTTCCAATATGTTTTTTGTTAACCTATATTCGGGCATACATTGCAAGTTCTGTGCGATTTGTTCCCGTATTTCTTCATTACTAGAAAAAACTTTTTTAGCCAAGATCGCATAATTAATATTTATTGTTGACGTCTGGTTTCGAAGTTGAAATCGTCATCTTCTGACCATCAACAAATTTTTGGTTGCGAGTCGCTTTAAATTATGAGTTGGTGGTTTCAACCATCGAAGTCAGTCGTCAAAAACAAATATTAATGAAGGCGGTCTTGCGTATGAAACTTTTTCAAGCTAAATATAGATCGCTCCTTCCATTTTCTCAATATAAAAACTTCAACCTTCAGTAGTACTTTGAATCCTCAATTCTTCTGGTATTTCAGTTATTCCAAAGCCTTATACTTAATAGTGGTTTTGTTTTCGATAGCTCCACATGCAACATTTGTGACGAATTGTACGGAGACTTCGTCCGTTGCCACCAGCACGGATGAGTGAGTTCAGAGTGGACCCACTGGAGGGACGTGTGGCGTTGTGCTGGCAGGAGCGGGCTGGGAAAGGCGCGCGGCTGGCCTCCAGCTGTCCAGGTGCCGCCGGGCTGGAGAAGAGCGGGCCTCGCGAGCCATTAAGCAGGTCTTCCGCGCCGTCGCGCCGCTGCGGCCGCCGTGGCCACAGCTAATGGCGCGGCAAGCACCCTCCGCCAGGTGCTCCGCCTAAGCCGTTGCTGCTCGCCTTCACGGTATTGGCGCTACACTGCCGGCTCTTCCCCCGTCCCCTTTGTTGTACCTCTGAAAGGGCTTGTGCGCCAAATACAGCCGAAAGAAAAACGGGTCAGGGCTAAATGCCCTCTGGAGGAAGACACAGAAGAGAAGGTTGTAACATAAGACACCGCAAAACGTCGACGCGAGACGCCAGTAACGAGCAGACATTACTTCCTTTTTTCAACATACACAGCCTGACAAAAAAAGTGAAACACCCAGAAAACATGATCGGATGTGAATGTAACTTTGCACACGTACACACACAATCGGCGGATCTGTGATTACAGGTGCAATTGTCCGTTGACAGGCAGAACAGCCACCAGAGTGCATTAGTGTTGTTTGTTTCCATTGTTGTTACCAGGTCTCATAGGACATGAAGGGGGCATTAGCGGCAACATCGAGTAATCGCGCTGAAGGACACGGAGATGCCGCATAGTCGTATGAGACAGCACTATCAGCACCTGACATAGTTGGAAAGGGACCTCAACGCGGACCTCTACCGTGCAACATACCGATAAAGGGGGACTGCATGGGAACGTGAAGCGAGGCATACCAGTCGTCAAGTTTCCAGTGGACGTCTGACCAGCACAAGGTGGGGGGGGGGGGGGGGGGGGAGGTCGCCGTATTGTGCATCAGGCACATCGTATCCACTTCACGTCTATGCCTCCAAGCTGAGAACAAGTAATTGTTTCAAGATTGAATATTTCACTCTGATGCGAAATATGCACTCGTAAGAAACTTCTGGAAGATTATACTGTCTGCTGGACCGGGGATCGGACCCCGTTCCTCTGCCATTCAATGACAAGTGTTCTTCCGACTGATCTACCCAAGCACGGCTTGACATGTCCTCACACTTTTACTTCCACCGGTACCTCATATCCTGCTAGGGTACCAAGGTTCCTCACTCAGTAAAATATATTTTGTACGCGGAAGGTAGGGAATCCAGCTTCGAGTCTCAACCTGGCATGCAGTTTTAATCTGCCAGGATGTTTCTTACAGCGCACACTCCGCGGCAAAGTGAAAAATACATTTTGTAAACATCCTCAAGGCAGTGGCTCAGCCATGTTACCTTACTTACATAAGTGCTATTCTCGCAAGCTATGCGGAAGAACTCCTGACATGGGAAGATTCCCATCGCATCCCCTTCAGAGTTAGTAGTAACACGGCTCAGTGGATAGTCCGTCAGATACTGAACACAGATCAAGCGTGAATAGGGGAAGAAGGTGTACTGAACTGTGAAAAAAGAAGCAAAACAGAAACAGTGAACGGGACAAGCTCAAGATGTGCAACATCGAGTGAATTACAGGAACCAAGACGTCGTGGCTGTGTGGTCACAGTGTTGAACTGCAAAGCCGGTGATCCGTGTTGTGACCTTCACCGTGCCCCTTTTTTCCACAAAATTATGAACTTCCCTTCCGGCCCCTGATGTACCTGCTCTCCTTCTGTAGTCTTGGGGACTGTCATATTACACATTGGTTACGAGACATGAGTCATGTTGTAAGAATATATTACCGTCGCTGGTAAATGTGATGAAAAGTGAAAGTAAGCGAGATGCCGCATATACTTCTCACAGGAATGAAAACAGCAAATAAACAAGTGTGAACTATGTTACAACAAAGGAATTCGAGAGTCAAAACTTTCAAAACGAAACCCAGGAGTCATAACATGTGGTACTCGTGTAGATCAAATAGGAGGTAAGTACACCTCGCTGTTGCAAACGGACGTTACACCGACACAAATTTGAATACAGAGAACAGACGCGCCAATGACCGGGCGGACAGTTCATAATTTTTTGACAAAAAAGGAGGAGGGAGGCGGCACCAGGGAGATTTGAACACCGATATCCTCCTTCGCAGCCAAAGACGGTGACCACAGAAACACGACAGAGTGCCTACTCAAATTCGCTCGAAGCTGCACATCTTTCAGTTTGTACCGTTCACTGTTTCTACTTTGCTTCTTTTTTCACACTTCAGTACCCCTTTTTCGGTTTTCATGCTTGATCTGTGTTTAGTTTTCAACGGACTATCCACTGCCCCATCTTACCAGTACAACTGAGGGGAGTGCGATGGGGAGTTTCCCTTGTGAGAAATTTCGGAAATGTATTGGCGGGAATAAAGATGTGAGAGTGGGAGGGAAGGTTCGTGAGTCATATTTAGGCGCTCGGTTGGTAGAGCGAAAGGTAAAGGTTCCGGGTTCGTTTCCTGGTTAGACTCATAGTTCTAACTCACCAGCAAGCTTCAACTAATGATTGCCTGCAACATTATTTCATCTAGCGCCTTTGGTCGGAGATAACAGCAGTCGGACAAGGGAATTACTGTCCCATGCATAGGCTGCCGTAAACACCACAACACAAAAGGCTTAGACTGATGCCGTGAGCAGGAAGCACGGACCGCTGATGAATGGATTAACAATGGATTCAACGATCACTCGCGATTCTGCACTACCCGGGTTCCGTCGACGAGTACGGAAAAATTTGGAAATTAGTAATTTGTGGTATGTTCCCATGGTACCAAACTGCTGAGGACATCGGTCTCTAGACTTACACACTGCTTAATCTATCTTAAACTAAGTTACGCTAAGGACAACACACACACACACACACACACACACACACACACACACTCTCTCTCTCTCACGCCCGAGGGAGGATTCTAGCTCAAAACGTGGCAAGACGCCTGAGACCACGCGGCTACCCCCTGCGGCTCGACGAGTATGGCAGCGTCTTGGGGATAGGTACCTTCCCTCCATTGTTTTGGGGAGGTGCAGCAGAGCTGCACCAGGTGTCGCGGTATGGGAGCAATCGGGTATGCTGGAGGGAATACCGGCGGTACAACGGTGAAACACGGACGTGCTACGTCCTCAAGTGTCAACGTCACGTGGAACAATATGGTGGAGCCATTTTTTAGACAATGCTCCTCCAGACACGTGTCTCTGTGCTCTGTCTCTGTGTGTCCGCAGCTCGTGGTCTAGTGGTTAGCATGGCTGCCTCTGGATCACGGGGTCCTCGTTTCGATTCGCGCCAGTGTTGGGGATTTTAGCTGCCTGGGGACTAGGTGTTTGTGTTGTCCTCATCATTTCATCATCATTCGTGAAAGCGGCTAGATTGGACAGTGTAAATATTCGGACTTAGTATGGGAGCTGATGACCGTGCAGTTGAGCACCCAGCAAACCAAACATTATCAAACTGCCTGCGTGATGGCGGGATACTCCCATGACCAGCAAGATCCCCAAGTCTATTCCCGACGAAACGTATGTGGAACCAGTTCAGACTTCATCCCAGTGGCAGTATCCAGAATATCAAGGACCGGTTATAAAAGTCGTCGGTCACCTTGCCTGAGGAGACAATACAAGGCCATTCTGACAGCTTTGCCTAGGGCATGCAACCAGCCCAGAGGGGATCCAATTTAATACCGATAAACATCCTTTGTAAATTTGACTCGATTTTGGAACCACATACCGTATCAACCCAGTAAGTTTCATTAAATTTCCTTCTCCTCTCCAGAACTGCTCAGTTTCTTTTGTCAGGTAGTGTAACACGATATCTTATCGCCGATAGGAATCAAATTCCCCGTGGAAAATCACTGCTTCACGATGCACTTAATCATCAATGGAAGACTTAACAAATATTCCGTTAGAGTACAGGTGTTTTTATGTCTTTCATGAGGCGTGTCTCATGCAGTTAATGTAGAATTTCTTTTCTTCAGGTACGTACAAATTTCAAAAACGACGTCTGATCCGTTCATCGACTATAATTGGTGTTTACTTTCTACTATTGGCCAGTTTTTGCTATTATCCCATTTTCAAGCAGTAGTTGACGTGCATGGAGAAAGGCAACCAAGATGTCCTATTAAGCGCTTAAGGCGGGCAACCATCATATTTTTGACTCGTAGTCATGCGTAAAATTGGCATAAACAGTTTTTAACTACTATCCTCTGTTTCTAATGTTAGTGCCTGTTTGATGCTTTTTTGTTTTTTAATAAAGAGCAGTCCAGATTACAACAAAATGTTTAATGTTAATTCTAGTAAACGGTTTCTATCGTCAGATCATATAGTTTGAACTATTTATAACGGCTTGCGTATGACAAAAATTATCTGCCGTAGACAGAAAATTATTCACCGTAAAAATTAACATAAAAGCAACACTAGTTACGACACAAAATAATATTGTGTTACCCTGATGAAGTAAGGTATAGGTTGATAGAGCCGCTGTGTGGTACCGACTGGTACCGCCACTGACTGCCACCTAGGCGTTATTAAGGGCCATCTCCACCCACCGTCCTTCACACAATCCGTAATAAAAACTATAAGAATCCATAAACAGTATGTATAAGCACAGACATAAATCTCACACTGTACATGAAAACGTAATACAATATTGCTTAAAATCCACTAATACGTTTTTAAAAAATTAAGAAGTTTGTAAGGTCGATAACATCAGCCAGAATGTTTTAAACTGGTCTCTATCAAGTACTCGACCAAGCTATTCGGTTGTCTCTACGTTGGCAAAATGTCTAGCACAGAAGATCCGGTCAGCGAAGCAAAGATAAAGCTGAGCAGGAGACCAACGTTCGCCACGAGACGCAGATTAGTTTTTACTGCCATCTAGGCATAGCTTCTCTCGCTAACTGGCCAGTGTAGCGATGTATCTCTTCTAATACTCAGGGTTACGCAGTGTCTAGTCTTAACCTGTGTACTTGTGTACATAGACAGTCAACTTATTAATAATAACTACATGGCAGACGACAATATTGCATGGAACTTATAATAAGTAGGCTATCTATGTATAGAAGATGCATATCTAGCTACAGAAGAGTAGCGGAAAGATATTAGTGGAAGAATATGCAGACAGACGTAGAACAAGAGCACCATTGCAGTGGTTACCCGAAGCATTAGCACCATTCAAATTTCTGGGGATTGATGTTTTTAGGCCCATTCAATAAAACAGCTGCGGGAAATAAATACATACACCATAGATCATTTTTCATTGTATGTAGAAATGGTCGCGATGCCAAACTAGCAGGCATCAACATTGGCACAAACACTTGTGAGTAATTGGATGTTGAAGTTTGAAGTACCTGAAACAAGATATATAGACCAAGGAACGAACTTCATGTCAGACCTATTCAAAGAATTGTGCAAGTTATTGATTGTGAAGGAGTTAAGTACGTCCTCTCCATCCACAAGCCAATGGAAGAACTGAAACAATGCATAGAACAATCGGGAAGATGCTTGGACGCTAAGCTGACTTATATCACACCAACCGGGATGTCTGTTTGAAGCACGTCGTCTCTGCCTACAAATCAAAACAGCATACGAATACAGCATTATCGCCATATGAAGTAGTATATGGTCGTAAAATTTCATCACCATTCGACATATTGAAAACGATGGAAGGGGAAATTGGAGAGTCTGTTAACGAATTTGTCAGGGTGATTAGGGATGTTTGAAATAGAGTACGGAGGGTAAATACACGAGCGCTGGTGAAATAGGAAGAAGCATTGGGCCGTCCAGCAAGAATGCCACGGCATAAGTTTAGTCAGTGGGTGATGCTGTCAACTTCGTACATTCCGAAGGGAAAGACAAAAAAGTTTTTTGCAAATTATCGGGGGCCGTACCAAGTGGTAGAGACTACGTCGCCAGTAGATGTGAGGATTAAATTGTTAATGAGAACGAAAACTGTGCATGTTGGGCCGTGAAACCTTTTCAAGGAAGTTCAGATTTATTTCAGGGATAGGAGATGTGGACCGAAAACGGAGATTGAGGAGAAAAGTATCTGAAGATAAACAATAGGTTGTGAATGAAACGGTGATGAGGAACCCTCAAGGATTAAGGCGTAGGAGATAGTCATTTAATACTTTTATGATTAGGTATAGATTAAGTGTATTTAGTACAAGCAGCGGTGGGGTAGCAATGAATTTAAGGGGGAGCAAAGTAACAGGTATTCCTGCCTGTAGGTGAGGTGCAGAGAAGGCAAGGTAATGCGGTTCATAGTGGGACTACTTATTGCATCAGGGTAGCGGCGTTATGAGACCAGCACCTGGATGGGGAAGTACTGTTAGCTAAACAGGACGATGTAGTGAACGACAGTCATCGCTGAGTGACACAGCTGTTATTCAACGCATGGATGATGCGTAACGAGTTGAGAAGATTGGAAGAAGTATTCGACAAATTTCGTAAGGATACAGCAAGGCACGGGATACTCAAGGAAGTGCTGGGGTATGTGAGAGATAACGAAAAATTAAGAAGTGAGATGATTCAGGTACTGGGGGCTATTCCACACACGTGAAGGAAGAGGAGTTGTATCGGTGCTGGAGGTCTTCTTATGAAAAGAATATTTGGCACTGCCGGTGAGGAAGACATTTGAAGGGTGAACAAAACAGTAGAAGACGTTAAGCAGTGGGAAAAGGGGAACAAAGCCGTGAGTGACTGGCACACTATGCAGATTGCAAGTTTAGAGAAGTACATATTCAATAACACACAACTGCTACGACAACTGACTGGAAAAGTAATACGGTATACCAGAGCTACAGAAGAGGCACTTTACTAGAATATCAGGAAACTACAAACCAAAGTAGATGTCGTAGATAGGGAAGTAACAATGGCAAAATAGTCGAGGTCCGTAGAAGATAGTGTTTAGGAAGCACGAGGAAAAGTAACAGAACTACAGGAGGCTGTGCAGCAGGCTGTAAAAGATCAGCTATGGGTAAAATTTTTGTCTCCAGGGCAGTATTTCGAGTGTCTAAGTAAAGTTCAGAAGCAGTTCGGGGTGGTTTTAGAACCCGTGCACAACAAGTTATCTTTTTACTTCAAGGTAGCCACAGTGTCGGTGAGAACTGATGGAGCAAAATGTTACATTTCTGTTTGTATACCAGTGGCAGGGAAACAAGCACGTTAAGAGAGGTAGGTATCCTGTCAAGTGGGGAACACTGAAGAAATTTGTAAGAGTAAAAACGCAGCGTCTATTATTAATTGAAAAGACAAGAGAAGATGTGTACAAATGGAAGAAGCAAAGTTACAAAAATACTACCGAGGGGAAGTCCGAGGGAAAGTCACAGTGTGTACGCATATTATGGTAAAAAGAGAGGGTCAGGATTCCTGCGCAGTGTAACTGGACAAAAGAAGGTAAGAGAATGCAATAAAGAAGTGATCGAACTGGGGTCGTTCTTTCAGCAGGTCGAGGCGCATTGGTTGTACTCTACCTTTGGATGGTAGTAGTGGCTAGTCGTTTGGAGCAGGGGGAGTATACGTCAGCAAGAGGCAAAAACTAGTGCTTTGTTACTAAACGGAACATCGTGCAAGATAATGTGGCCAATTTTCCATCTGCCAGCCGTGATTTACAGGATAACTCACCTGAATATTTCTCAGCCTTGTTTGTATTGGTAAGAGTAGCAAAAAAATGGTTCAAATGGCTCTGACCACTATGGGGCTTAACACCTGAAGTCATCTGTCGCCTAGAACGCAGAACTACTTAAACCTAATTAACCTAAGGACATCACACACATCCATGCCCGTGTCAGGATTCGAACCTGCTACCGGAGAGGTCGCGCGGTACCAGACTGAAGCGCCTAGAACCGCTCGGTCACATCAGCCGGCCGGTAAGAGTAGCCCATGGAAGTTCTACCTGAAGCAAATCTAAGCAGCTGGAATTAAGGCAGTATATAAAGACGCTTTGAACCAACAGGACGGATGTCTCTACCTGGAAAGCTTACTGCAGCATGTATTTTCTATCGTGCAAATAAGTACCGTGCTGTTGTTTCCATTTCGTGACCGACCGGACCTTAAAAAAGAAAAAAAAACAGCCCTCGTATGTTTGCAATGTTCCACTAAACTTTTCTTTGTGATGTTTATGTATACATTATGCTGTTGATTTCGGATTTACAGTCAGTTCCACAAGAAAATGTACGCCATAATTTAAATATAATGTCCGCAGGGAAATCTCTGGTAGAGATCTCTAACCTGTAATCATTGCGCATGTGCACTGTGTATAGGTAAACAGTGTGAGAGATGAATGTTTTGTAGCTTGCATTTTAAAATGGATGCAAAATATCCGAAGCGTCACGAGGCAGTGTTCCTTGCAAATAATCTTTCTGTGCCTGGTCTCTTCTTTGAGAGGTCTGGTGTACGAAGCGTGAAATGTTGCTTCAACGGACTGTCAAACACCCAGTAAATGTGCATGTTTGGGGAGTTTTCTCTAAACGCGATTTCGGCTAATTGCAATTATTTACAGTCGATTCAAACTCTGAAAAAATGTGCAATATTAATCAAAAATTCCTTCCGAGATCCGTTAAGAATGTATTTGGTTCGATCGAGGCAAACTTGATGTTTCAGGAGGATACTGATCCGAAACATCGCAGCCCTCTCTGTACTGCGTGAAAACAAGACAAAGGGATGTCCACGATGGTCTGGCCTTCAATGTCTCCAGATGCAAATCCGATCGAAAATGTTTGGCCATATATTACGACGAAGCTTAAAGGAGAGCCAGTATATACTTTGTAGCCGCTATCATATAAAATCTGGATGACATGCAGAAAATATCATGCCAAAATGGTGCCAAGCTATAATCGATAACGGCAGAGACTGGATTATTAGATAATTGTGCAATTAGAAATAACATATTTTCTCATGTAAACATATATTTATAATAGAATCTTTCCTTTGATACAGATAACTGCGTACACTTTCTTGTGGAACTGACTGTATACAACGCCATCAGCAAACGTCCAGATGTCAGTTTATATTAATCGATGGTGGAGTACACCGAACAAGTCAAACAGTATAGACATAAAAATCTATAAAATATCCGTGAAGACAAGTGCACGTGATACACATACACCTAACAGAAATAATCAGGAAGACTGATGCGAAATACTTCTGCAAAGCTCTCAACAAATGTTCTGAGGTGACAAAAGTCATGGGATAGCGATAAGCAGAAATACAGATGGTGGTGGTACACAAAGTATAAAAGGGCAGTGAATTGGCGGAGCTGTCATTTGTGCTCGGGTGATTCACGTGGAAGGTTTTCCGACGTGATTATGGCATCAAGATAGCAATTAACAGACCTTGGACGAGGAATGACAGTTGCAGCTAGACGCATGGAACAGTCCAACTAGATATTCGTTAGGGAATTCAATATTGCGGTATCCACAGTGTCAAGAGTGTGCAGAGATTACCAAATTTCAGGCTTCTCCTCTCACCATGGGCAGTGCACTGGCCGACGGCATTCGCTTAACGACCTAGACCAACAACGTTCGCGTAGTATTGTCAGAGCTAACAGACAAGCAACAGTGCGTGCAATAACCGCAGAAATAAATGTGGGACGCATCCGTTAGGACACAGCGCCGAAATTTGGCGTCAGGGGGCTATGGGAGCAGACGATCGACTCGAGTGCCTTTGGTAACAGCGCGGCATCGCCTGCAGCACCTCTCCTGGGCTGGTGACCATATCAGAGGGACCCTAAACGACTGGAAACCGTCACCTGGTCAGATGAGTCCCGATTCATTTGGTAAGAGCTGATGGTAGGGTTGGAGAATGGTGCAGACCCCAGGAAGTCATCGACCTCTGTTGTCAGCAAGTCACTGTCCTAGCTAGTGGTGGCTCCATAATGGTGTGGGCTGAGTTTACAGGGAATCGCCAGAGGACCAACTGAACAGATTACTGACTGGAAATGTTATGTTCGGCTACTTGGAGACCGCTTTCAGTCATTCATGGACTTCATGTTCCCGAACAATGACGGCATTTTTTTGGATGACAGTGTGCCATGTCACCTGGTCACGTATGTTCGCGACTGATTTGAAGAGTTTATTAGACAGTTCGAGCGAATGATTTGGCCACCCAGATAACATTACATGAATCCCATCAGACACTTGCGAGACTTAATTGAGTGATCGTATAGTGCACAAAATCCTGCACCGGCAACCTTTCGCAAATTACGAACGGCTAGAGAGGTAGCATGGGTGAATATTTCTGCAGGAGACTTCTAACCACTTGCTGAGCCCATATCACGTCAGGAAAAAGGTCCGACACGATGTTAGAAGGTATCCCATGACTTTTGTCACCTCACTGAAAAGCCGTGATGTAGTGTGCATCTCCCGTTCGTATTTATTTCTTCCTGTAATGCAACTTGGTAATGCCTGGTTACTGAACGAACTTCCGCAAACTGATGGGGCGAGGACTTAGTGAACTCCAGCGTGGGTTGATTACGCTCGTTGATTACGCTCATTTAGGATATTTCGAATACGTCGCAGTCTAACTGTCTTCCTACCACTTATGTACGTGTGATCATTCCACCTTCACTGACGGTTGTGAATTATTCCATAGGCTAATGTTCGGCTGTATTGTGAAACGATAAAGGAACTTTTAAAGGTGCTTTTTTTAAGGAATCGAATCGCTCTGGAGAAAGACGTCATAAAGAGAAAATACAAAGTAACAACCGCATCTTGAAAAGAAAAAGATACAAAAATTATGATCCAAAAACTGCCACCTCCTAAAAAAACACAGTTTCACACAGTCACAGATAAATGGGCTGTGAAGGTATTTTTAGTGTCTTCTGTTCCGCAGGGTGCTTAATAACAAATTCATGTGCCACGCATGATTCATGTTTGACAGAACTGTGAATGCGTACAGCCCCTCCCTCGGTGAGGCACCCTTTGTCAAAACCGGCACATACACAAGATGTGCCGTTCGCGACTCGACACACGTGGTCTTACACGGAAATATAAATCAAGCCTTTCGATGCCCATGACCGGGTCTCCGCCGGCTATTATTCACCTTTTTAGCTATATACATACATACGCACACAATACAGCAGTCTGGGAAGCTGGGGCGGGGCTGGTTCCGCATCGAACAGGGGCTCGCAGAAACACAAAACGGTCGCGCCGCGTCCAGGTGGAGATGGAAACATCGCAGACAAAAGAGCGCCGCTCTGCTATACCTGCCGCCGGTTCCCCGGCGGGTATCGTCCCAAAACAAACTGATCACCGCCCAATAGATCGACCCCCCTCCCCCTCCCCCTGCTGCCCGTTCCGAAACAGCTGCATCGCGCAGCTCAGCAGTTTGAGGCTTCATGGCTCGTCGACATCTTCATCAGCGGTGACGGCGACAAACGGTTCGTAACCCCGCGACCCTTCCGCGGTCACCGCTTGATTGAGCGTGCTGACGTGATGCTCGGATTAATGGCGGAACTGATACGAAATATGGCGAGTGGGGTGGGACGCCGATGAGGCCTGTGGTCTCGGGAGAGCACAGCCCATTGCGGCCGTCATCTGTTCTGCTGCGGCTGACGTACCCACCGCATCGTAATAGTCTACTACTACTGATGCTCCACTTTCTATATGCTTCTATTCTTATAGGTCATTATGCTTTAGACGTACACAATACGCTTCAACCTTCGCCGTTAATGTCATTTTTATTATCATTTACTTCCAGGCGACCCACCAGAGTTACAGATCACTTTGAAAGCTGCCACTACCGTACCTGTTTTACTTGTGAGTGCATAGCAAGCTAGGGCACCGGTAGTAGTGCCTGAAAAAAATCTCCTTTATACGAAATTTGACCCATGAATGAACAAACAACGTGATTTGACTACTCATAGCCAAAAAGATGAGGTAGTCACCAAAGGTTCGTAGCTCAACGGAACATATAGTAAAAAGAAAGAAAAATTGCACGTAAGATGTTCCAACTGTCCTAAACCATATGATTTTCACGTTTTGGCCATCCACACGTTAAATAAATAATAGAAACATTTTTTTTAAATTAGAAATTATTAACTTCATCCAAAAATCTTCTGTTAGCTGCTTTATTAGTTAATAGTTCCTTTATTGCAGGATCATAAGGATCACACACGGCCGATTTCATGATGATATAATTTAATCCTGAAATGTGTACATCCTACACTCATGCTCATAAATTAAGGATAATGCTGATACATGATGAAACAACGCTCCGGTGGGCTGCTTGCGGTTTTAAATTACCTCAGTTGTGCATCTGACCCGTGGTCGTCGCACTGTGGCGCTGGCAGCACTTCACATACGCAGAGGTGTGTTGGTGCATGTCAGAGTACGGTGCAGCGAGTAAGTGTGTAGACGTTTTCAGACCTGTTAATGATGACTGTGTGTTGAAAATGGCTCAAAGAACACTTATAGATGACGTTATGAGGGGTAGAATACTAGGGCGACTGGAGACTGGTCAAACACAGCAGGTCGTAGCACGGGGCCTCCGTGTGCCACAAAGTGTGATCTCAAGATTATGGCAACGATTACAGCAGACAGGAAACGTGTCTAAGCGTTACAGTGCGGGACGTTCACAGTGTACAACACCACAAGAAGACCGATATCTCACCATCAGTGCCCGCACACGGCCATGGAGTACTGCAGGTAGCCTTGTTCTGGACCTTACCGCAGTCACTGAAACAATTGTGTCCAGACACACAGTCTACAGACGACTGAATAAACATAGATTATAAGCTCGGAGACCGGCAAGGTGATTCCACCGATCCCTGGACAGAAGAGCCCGTAAAGTCTGGTGTCAAGAACACAGTACACGGACGAGTCCAGGTATAGTCCGAAAAGTGATTCTCGCCGTGTCTTCATCTGGAGTGAACCAGGAACCAGATACCAACCCCTTAATGTCCTATAAAGGGACCTGTATCGAGATCGTGGTTTGATGGTGTGGGGTGGGATTATGATTGGTGCACGTACACCCTTGCATGCCTTTGACAGAGGAACTGTAACAGTACAGGTGAATCGGGACGTCATTTTGCACCGCCTTTCCGGGATGCAGTGAGTCCCTCCTTCCTCCTGATGGTTGATAACGCACGGCCCTACCGAGCTGCCATCGTGGAGGAGGACCTTGAAACAGAAGATATGAGGCAAATGGAGTGGCCTGCCTGTTCTCCAGGCCTAAACCCCATCGAGCCCATCTGGGATGCTCTCGGTCGATGCATCGCTACACGCCTTCAAACCCCTACGACACTTCAGGAGCTCCGACAGGCTCTGGTGCAAGAATGGGAGGCTATACCCCAGCAGCTGCTCGACCACCTGATCCAGAGTATGCCAACCCGTTGTGCGGCCTGTGTATGTGTGCATGGTGGTCATATCCCATAATGATGTCGGGGTACCTACGGAGGAAACAGTGGCGTTTTGTAGCACATGTGTTTCGGAACGGTTTTCTTAATTTATCACCAATACCGTGGACTTACAGATCTGTGTCTTGTATGTTCTTTATGTACCTATACTATTAGCGCCAGTTTTGTGTAGTGCCACGTTGTGTGGCACCACATTCTGCAATTATCCTTAATTTATGAGGCTGAGTGTAATACAACCTATCAGTATAGGTACATTTCTCATTGTAGAATCCGTACGATGCAGAAGTAACTGCACACGGTATGCCCTAATACCCAACAATGCGAAAATGATCCACTGCAACACGGTCTCGAGGCATTCGTTGCTGCAACTCATTTCTTGAAGTTCTCTGCAACACGCACTTGCTTTGTTTGGTTGATAAATTGTGCATAATACTGTGTCTGCTGATGGCATTTCATTGTAATTTGTAGCATTCGCAATTTATATAGGGCAATCACTCCTCGTTACACACTTATTTTGAAATACACAAATAGCATTAAAAAGAAGACAATTTTGATTAACAGATTTTTGCTCTGCTAAAATAACAATGGAAAACGGCAAAGAACACCTAGTCGAATTAACGTCTGCAGAACTAAAGTCAGAAACACTTGTCAAAGCACAAGTTCATTTAAATAAAATGTCGGTTAACGTGAAAAATTCAGTAAAATATTTAGTTATCAACATTTTCAGAAGCTCAAATTCTTATGGGACTTCAAAACTGCCAGAAACGTTCCGACATGTGGGCTCCACATAAACTAATATCAACAAATTATGGTCACTGGCATAAACGGTTTACTACCGAAGACGATCAAATATTTCGTCGCGTTCAGTTTCCTTATTCATCTTTAACAAAGCGAAGCAGATTAACATTTCGATGACAAACTGAAAACTAGCTACTATTAATACCATGCAGCGGTAACGTAAATTTATTATTTCCATTCAGTCTCACAAGAGGTGCCTTGTAGTCTACACACATGATGTCTCATGTATGCACGAGCATTTAAACCACTGAGAATTTATCATCTAAACCTCACTTAACATCATAGCTAACAAACTACATTACAAAGCATGTCTACTTAAAATCACCCTGGAGAAGTTCAGCGCGACTGCACGCCGCTAATGCCACATTCATTTCACAACGTGGTCAAGAGCAAATGTATTCTGTACTTGGGAAGCGCCTAATAACCTTCCAACCAGAATATGCTATGCAAATTATGGACAGATCACTGCTGCGGTTTAAGATATGTCCCAGAATGGAAATTAAAAAGCTTCAAACTAGACTGAGCACCACATCTCACTACTGGCGGTATGGACACATCAAATTTCTAATATGCAACATCCGTCATTCGCAATAGAGTTCAAGATGCCGACTTCACTTGAAGACAGCGGAGTACTGTAACAGCTTAGCACTTTCTTACTTGTAGCCGCAGAGAACACTTCATGTCCCACATTCCTTAAGACACAAGCGACAGTAAGTACAGGTCTTCAGAGTGCCTTGTTCCGGCTCCGAATGGAACAAATCACCCGGTCAATGTAATACGACCATATACTGGCCAGTCTCAGCAACCCCAATACTGACTCTGCTTACGATCACTCGAAGCTTCAGTTCTTTCTTTCAGAATCAGGTTGCACAAAACTGGCTCCTTTCAGAAACCTGTATCCACTGTCTTCAGTCCACAGTCAATGCATCAGCCCGACTAGACTTACATATCTGCATGTAGGGATGGTAAAAATCGAGTGAAAATACCGGTACTGTAGTTCCGAATAACCGGTATTTATATATATTTGTTTCGTCTTGGTCTTAAACAATTTTTAAAATTTTTCACTAATAACTCGGTAAAAAAACCTTAAACAAATTCGCCAGATCTACTTTTTATTTTTTATTTTTTTTACAAGTGAGTGATATTTATTTGTAAGATTTTCATTACTTTTATATATTGGATTATTGCAGAAAACAGAAAGAGCAATCAGTGCTATTTTAATAACAACGCCAACAGAAGCAACAAACATATGACATATCAGTCGGTACAGCTTTGCTGAAACAATAATGGACCTGCTACCATGTGGCGTGGCCTGTTAGACATTAAGCGTGTATGTGCAGTGTGCAAGACTAGCCCCTCCTGGTCTATACAGCAATTCCTCTCTGTCGTTCTCGGACATCGGTTGTGTTGCAGAATGGCACCATCCCTAGCTTGGAAGTATTTTAAGATGTGCAGCAGCAATGAAGTAATTACTCCATATCTTTTAAAATATTAAAAACTGGAGAGACAAAAAACTTGCAGTATCGTATAAGCAGAAAACGTATACAGTGTCCGTTGCAAGATAAGGTAAATTTGATTTGTATGTCTGGAATTTTATTGCCGTGCTATAAACTGGGTGTAATAACTCAACCCTTACTTCTGTGATTGCTTTGGGGTGAAAAATTGATACCATCCGAAAGTGAAGATATAGGAAAGTCATCGACTTGTAACCGTTTGCTCTCGCCATCGCCAAACCAGTCTTTTCTTCGCCGTCTATACTGCAGATACTGTGGCCGATTTCTGCAACAGCCTGAGCCCCAAATCAATAGCGATCTCCTATTCCTTCACCTTTATTGGATCTTTTCAGTCTATGTTCGAAGCCTACGTTTATTGCTGGAAATAATAGCAATAAAAAACTGAACATCAGTTATTTCACAAACACGCTATTCTGAGCGGTATTGGCAGAAGAAAAAAACGTCATAATTGGAAACAGTTTGTTTCAGCTGTGGCGGCCATCTCTACCCGTGTGCGCAAGCCACTCCTATCTGCAGCCGACGCGTACCATCAACTCCGAGAACGCACTTCCCTCTGATTGCAGAACAAGCGGCAAATTCGAAATGTGCGACTAATAGGCACAGCATGTTAAACTTTGTAAGTGGCATTTTTTACAAAAAGATGCTTTTTCAATGCTGCTGTGTTCTCTCTACTCTGCTGCATGTCCCTTGACTTGTTTCAAGTGCCGAATCGTGGAGAACACATATCAAACATTCATTAATAGACTTGAAGAAACGGCCAACAGCCGTAATTTGGCACCATCGTCAGGCCCCTATACACGTAGATAGAAGAGTCATCTATTATATGGACCACTATATCCAACTGGTTTCCGTAGTACTCTTCTCGGTAGATGTGGACGCATTATACCTCTAACGACAGCGTGTATAGGGGCCCGAAGATGGTGTCAAACAGGCACACAAATTGATACTTAAATGACATGACGTGTGTTGGTATTCATGTTCCTCAGGCCTTCAACCAGACGCAGCCACATTCCATTTACACAAGGTGGAGTTACAGAAACTTCATGAATAGATGGCGCATGGTCTTTGTGCCAAGCAGTGCCCCAGTGTAGAGTTCCGAGTGCCATGCGTCAAAGTCTAAGTCTCCCCCATTTAGTTGACGCACCGTTTTTGTGGTTAGCAAAGTGCATATAAGCTTTTGTTTCTAGCAATAAAACATCTTCTTAATGAAAGGAGATAATAAGTTCCAAAAATAGTAAAAAAGTTGTGGAAATAAGCAGAAAAAAACACGGGTGTGGAAAATGTAACGAAAAGCAATTTCTTCCTCAACAGCACAGGGAGCTCTGCAGGAAACATTGGAACTCCTGAACCCAAGAAAAGCCGGCCGCGGTGGTCTCGCGGTTCTAGGCGCGCAGTCCGGAACTCTGCGACTGCTACGGTCGCAGGTTCGAATCCTGCCTCGGGCATGGATGTGTGTGATGTCCTTAGATTAGTTAGGTTTAAGTAGTTCTGAGTTCTAGGGGACTGATGACCACAGCAGTTGAGTCCCATAGTGCTCAGAGCCATTTGAACCCAAGAAACAGGAAACAATACTGAAAGATTTTTTTTCTCTAATTTTGTTATTGTCCTGAAAAAAATTTAAAATGCATGAGATATGGTTTCTGTTGGCTACATTTCTACTATCTAAAATGTTACTGCTGTATTTCTGTATCTGAATTAACACAAATGAAACTTAATGACTCAGTATTAATTGCACGTGAAATAAAAACTTTCGTATTGTCACTTAGGACCACTCAGCTCCCTGCTTTGCCACCTGGAAAGTTCTTAATAAATTATTTATTTCCTAAATTGTTTCATTTTATGTGCAGGTATGCAGCATAATTCTGTGTTGTCAGAATACTTTCTCAGTTCGTTGAATACGAATCACTTACGTACAAAAATATATTCAGCACATTGTTTCCTGATTCTCGTGACATGTAAGACTTGGCACTCAGTACATTTGATATTTCCACTCTTGAAATGTCCTCCAATGGATCAAGTGAGTGTGTAATATCGTACATTCACAAAAAGCGGTAGAATAGCCCTCTACGCTTTACACTTGCAGTAATACTGTTCAGAGACTGAGAAAGTAACGTTAAAGGCGACCGCTATGCTCTGATAATGAAAGACACATATTGATCCTCTCACATTTCAATAAAGACATGTACCAAACAAATACCTAACCTAACTCACAAGGATACACTGTTGCAAAGGCATGTCCCACAGACTCATCGGAAAAATAACGCCAATGCGAAGCAAGTAAGCAACGACATCACAAATTAACGTGGACGCTGCAGTTCGAAAATGTCCATCTCAATAGCACACAACGCAAATGTAGGCAGCACGATGTTAACAGCTTCAGGCGGAGACCAAGAAAATGTGTCTCTCCATATTGCCCGTGTAGAACTTGATACTTCTGTACCAAGCCACCTTAATCGCTGACAGGACTCCGCACAGTTTGAAGATATGCCTTCTCCAGAGTCATCTAAAGAGAAGACTTCTCTAGCAGCCGAAAACGTGGACTATTGAGTTCTTGAGGTGCAAGGGATTCGTAAATCACGCTCCGGTTACTTAATATGAAAGAAGTTTGTAACAGACGGCTTTCAACTTCCCTGAAGCAATATTGTTGTGACAGTCTGCAAAAATCATTGTGCGTAACAGTTTGTCCATAGTGGAAGAAGGATTTTGCAAATGTACTCAAAGAAAGATTCTACTGAAATGTTAACAGTCGTAGGTACTGAATGAACTTTTATTTCCTCAAAACATTAATGTTTTCTGGCATTAAATGTTCATCTTCTGGTACCGAAAGTAAACCTTTAGAATAAGAACCTAATGTTCGCAAGTGCTGCATCGATGCTTCCAATGCTTAAGGTCACACTTATTACAGTTCTGTGATTCATGTCGGAATAATATAAGCGATTCAAGCCACTTTTCTAATGAAGTGCAGGTGCACAGAGCTCGAGTTTGTGCTCGTCTTAGATCAGCTGATATATATTATAATTTGTACTGGAATATCTCTGATAGTCCGCCGCACATCTGTGCTACATGTAAATTTCCATGATTTTACCCTTCATTATGTATTATTGACATGTGCATGGGAGAGTTAATTTGCAAGAAATAAATATACTTCTACTTATCTTAGATAACATCTTAAAACAAGATAGAGCTACGTTTATAATACCAAAATAAATTTTGTAGAGTTAGAGAAAGCTTTTGACCAGGAATAAACTTTTCGAAATTCTAAGGTAGCAGAGATAAAATGCATGGAGTGAAAGGTTATTTAAAACTTGTACAGAAACCAGACCGCAGTTATAACACACGAAGGTCATTTAAGGGAAGCAGTGATCGAGGAGGGAAAGAGACAAGGTTGTAGCATATCTATGATGTTAGTCACTTTGTACATCGAGCAAACAGTAAAGGAAAGCAAGAAGAAATTTGGAAAGGGAATTGAAACCCTTGGAAAAGAAATATAACCGTTGAGGCTTGGCGATGACATTCTAATTCTGTTGGAGGCAGCAAATGACTTGGGAGAGCAGTTGAACGGAATGGATAGCGTCCTGAAAAGAGGTTATAACCCAAGATGCTACTCCAGGCTGGGGTAAAATGAATGTGCGCAACGGAAAATACTGAATGCGAAAATAAAGATTTGGCCCTGTCTGACTACCCCCCGAAGCAGATCTTAGGGTCTCTTAATTGTGATATTATTGCTCTTTAACATATCAATTACAACCTAAACTTAAATGAATGATTAAGGGAGCTAGTAACTACTAAATGATAAATGTTGTTCCTGCTTAAAAATTTATTGTATCATCATCATCATCATTTAAGACTGATTATGGCTTTCAGCGTTCAGTCTGGAGCATAGCCCCCCTTATGAAATTCCTCCATGATCCCCTATTCAGTGCTAACATTGGTGCCTCTTCTGATGTTAAGCCTATTACTTCATAATCATTCTTGACCGAATCCAGGTACCTTCTCCTCGGTCTGCCCCGACTCCTCCTACCCTCTACTGCTGAACCCATGAGTCTCTTGGGTAACCTTGCTTCTCCCATGCGTGTAACATGACCCCACCATCTAAGCCTGTTCGCCCTGACTGCTACATCTGCAGAGTTCATTCCCAGTTTTTCTTTGATTTCCTCACTCTCCTGCCATTGTTCCCATCTACTAGTACCTGCAATCATCCTATCTACTTTAATATCCGTAACCTCAACCTTATTCATAAGGTAACCTGAATCCACCCAGCTTTCGCTCCTATACATCAAAGTTGGTCGAAAGATTGAACGGTGCACAGAGAACTTAGTCTTGGTACTGACTTCCTTCTTGAAGAAGAGAGTAGATCGTAGCTGAGCGCTCACTGCATTAGCTTTGCTACACCTCGCTTCCAGTTCTTTCACAATGTTGCTATCCTGTGAGAATATGCATCCTAAGTACTTGAAACTGTCTACCTGTTCTAACTTTGTTCCTCCTATTTGGCACTCAATCCGTTTATATCTCTTTCCCACTGCCATTACTTTTGGAGATGCTAATATTCATACCATAATCCTTACATTTCTGATCTAGCTCTGAAATATTACTCTGCAAACTTTCAATCGAATCTGCCATCACAACTAAGTCATCCGCATATGCAAGACTGCTTATGAACAGCAGTGGAGACAGGTTGCAGCCTTGTCTTACCCCTGAAACTACTCTGAACCACGAACTCAATTTACCGTCAACTCTAACTGCTGCCTGACTATCCATGTAAAGACCTTTAATTGCTTGCAAAAGTTTGCCTCCTATTCCATAATCTCGTAGAACCGACAATAACTTCCTCCTAGGAATCCGGTCGTATGCCTTTTCTAGATCTATAAAGCGTACATACAATTCCCTGTTCCACTCATAACACTTCTCCATTATTTGCCGTAAGCTAAAGATCTGGTCCTGACAACCTCTAAGAGGCCTAAATCCACACTGATATTCATCCAGTTGGTCCTCAACTAATACTCGCACTTTCCTTACAACAACGCCTGCGAAGATTTTACCCACAACTCTGATTAAAGAGATACCTCTGTAGTTGTTACAATCTTTTCTGTTTCCATATTTAAAGATTGGTGTGATTACTGCTTTTGTCCAGTCTGATGGAACCTGTCCCGACTCCCAGGCCATTTCAATTATCCTGTGTAGCCATTTAAGACCTGACATTCCACTGTATTTGACGACTTCTGACTTAATTTCAGCCACCCCAGCTGCTGTATTGCACTGCAATCTATTGACCATTTTCTCCACTTCCTCAAATGTGATCCTATTTCCATCATCATTCCTGTCCCATAGTACATCGAAATCTGAAACATTACTGATCGTATTTTCACCTACATTGAGCAACTCTTCAAAATGTTCCCTCCATCTGCCCAAGGCATCCACAGGATTCACCAGCAGTTTTCCTGACCTGTCCAAAATACTTGTCATTTCCTTCTTACCTCTCTTTTGAAGACTGCTAATTACACTCCAGAATGGTTTTCCAGCAGCTTGACCTATAGTCTCCATCCTGTTTCCAAAGTCTTCCCAAGATTTCTTCTTCGATGCTGCAATTATCTGTTTGGCTTTGTTTCTTTCTTCAACATAACTATGTCTACCTGATTTCGAGTATGTAGCCATTTTTGATACGCCTCCTTTTTCCTTTTACAGGCTGCCTTGGCTGTGTCATTCCACCAAGCTGTTTACTTCATCCTACTTCTACACACTACTGTTCCAAGAAATTCTTTAGCCACTCCTAGTACTGTGTCCCTGTACCTTGTCCATTCCTTTTCCAATGACTGTAATTGACTACATTCAACTAACTGGTACCTTTCTGAGATCGCTGTTATGTTCTTGTGCCTGATTTCCTTATCCTGAAGTTTCTCCACTCTTATCCTCCTACATACGGACCTGACGTCCTGCACTTTCGGCATCACAATCCCAATTTCACTGCAGATTAAATAATGATCAGTGTCATCAAAGAATCCCCTGAATACACGTGTGTCCCTCACAGCCTTCCAGAATTCCTGATCTGTTATTATATAGTCAATGACAGATCTGGTTCCCCTGCCTTCCCAAGTATACAGGTGAATGTTCTTATGTTTAAAAAAGGAGTTTGTGATTACTAAGCCCATACTGGCACAGAAATCCAAGAGTTGTTTCCCGTTCCTGTTGGCCTCCATATCCAAATTTACCCATAACCTTTTCATATCCTTCTGTTCGATTTCCAATCCTGGCGTTGAAATCACCCATGAGCAGAACACTGTCCTTGTCCTTTAACAACTACATCACCGAGTGCCTCATAAAAACTATCCATCTTATCTTGATCTGGCCCTTCACAATGCGAATAAACTGACACAATCCTAATTTTCTTGTTAGACACTGTCAAATCTATCCATATCAGTCGTTCGTTTACATACCTTATTGCAACTACGGTGGGTCCCATTTCTTTCCTGATGTAAAGCCGTGACAGGTAGACCTTGTATTCTCCCACTTCCTCTTCTTTCTCACCCCCTTACCCGAATGTCACTAACAGCTAAAACGTCCAGCCCCATCTTACTTGCAGCCTCTGCCAGTTCTACCTTCTTCCCAGAGTAGCCCCAATTGATATTAATAGCTCCCCATCTCATTACCATTTGTTTGCCAAGTCGTATCTTAGGAGTCCCTGGTTTGTCAGTTAGAGGGGGGACTCCGTCACCTCCAAACGTCCGAGGCATTTTGCTCTGATTGTTGCCAGCATCATATTTGAAGTACCAGGGAAGCAGGTTGCTAGCCTTACTTGCCCCGAGTCCCATTGGGTTTTACCCCTAACGGCTGAGGGACTAACCGGTGAATTTGGTAGTCTTTGCCGTATGAGCACACAGATGCCCAGCCTTATTCCAAAGTAACTGGTATCTCGACCGTCGGGACCACTTACTTGGCCACTCATACGTTGCCCGTAGTTCATGAACTAAATTTATTGTAGATTAAAAAAAAAACTAAACTCCTTGCGAACAAGCCATGAAGACCCTACGGTACTGACCGGCCGCCATGTCATCCTCAACTCATAGGCGTCACTGGATGCGGTTAGGGAGGGCCACGTGGTCAGCACATCGCGCTCCCAGCCATATGTCAGTTTCCGAGACCGGAGCCGCTACTTTTCCGTCAAGTAGCTCCTCAATTTGCCTCACAAGGGCTGAGTGCACCCCGCTTGCCAACAGCGCTCGGCAGACCAGATGGTCACCCATCCAAGTGCTAGCCCAGCCCGACAGCGCTTAATTTCGGTGACCTGACGGGAAACGGTGTTACCACTGCGGCAAGGCCGTTGGCATTGTAGATTAAAAAAAAACCTTTACATTACAAATGATTATATTTGCGAACTAATATTACTGATCAATTGCCTACGCGATCTAATATAAATAACACAAGATGACAGACATCATCTACTTACCAAACACTAGAAGATACTATTTTCAAAGATGATCTACAGTGGTCTCCAACCTTACTGAAAATAAAACTTTACGTGATCACAGCTGTTTAGCCTTATAGCCGTAATAAGCCAAAGCAATTAGCAATATCACCGTATGTACTGCGTCCGGTGCGTCGCAGTGATCGTTCTCGTACACGTCTGCGACAATGGAAGAACTCCAGCACAAAATAAACCCTTTCAAACAGAGAAGATAGTCCTCTGACTAGTATAATCGAATGCTGCCCTCTCATCCCTGTGTTCTACAGACAAGAAACGCGAACTCCCAGCCACAAGGATGGAATTCAGATAACGTCTCGACGTGAGTATAGACAGAAGAAGTGCTCTCAATCACTGATCGCTGCATACTCAACGACGACTCCTTCCCTACCCAGAGGCGAAGGAGAGAATCGTATAAGTTTGTACAGTGCCTAACCATTCTATCTATAAAATCTCCTGAGAGTAAAGACAGCAAGTTCGTCTGTACCAACAAAAGTTGATACTGAGCGACGGTCGAACATGAGCGGAATATACTCCCTCTCTACAGATTCTTCCGAACGCCGGCCAAGCATATTTTAGTCTTTTGTCGCGCAGCGCGGAATGTTTGCGAGGAAATACTTATCCTCATTAATTAGAAATTCATACAATGCTACTCTTCTCAGAGTAAAAATAAAGACACTCCGTCGCCTTTCACGCAATAAGTGTTAACAACTATTTACAAGGTGTGCGTGACAATGTCAGTCTTCTTCAGATATTCATAAATGCGATGTACAACTTATCAAATGATACCTAATACTGGTTGTAGATCACTACAAAGTATGTAGTTGAGTGGTGTAAGGTGCGAAATTATAGCCACCTTACAATAAGATGAATGTGAAGAAAAGTAAAATGAGGATATTGGAATGTAGACAAATTAAATCGGGAGGTACTGACAACTGAGTTAGGGCATGAGACACTAAAAGTAATACATGAGTTCAGTAATAGATGAATTCAGCTATTTGGGCAATAAGATGTCTGGTGATTGAATCCTGCCTCGGGCATGGATGTGTGTGATGTCCTTAGGTTAGTTAGGTGTAAGTAGTTCTAAGTTCTAGGGGACTGATGACCACAGCAGTTGAGTCCCATAGTGCTCAGAGCCATTTGAACCAAACCACACACTCCCATAAACTAGCGATGTTTGAAACAACTGCAGGCAAAATGTAGTTAGCTCTGACACTGTGTTAACGTTATTACACTTTCAACTATATGTGTGACGTTCATCCACTGAAGAGCCAAAGAAACTGGTACTCTTGAGCAATATCATTAGGGTCCCCGCATGCACGCAGGAGGACCGCAACACGACGTGGCAGGGTTACAACTAATGTCTGAAATATTGCTGGACGAATTGAGACCATGAGTTCTGCAGGGCTGTCCATAAATCCGTAAGTGTACGAGGGGGTGTAGATCTCTTCCGAACAGCACGTTGCAAGGCTTGCCAGATATGCTCAATAATGTTCATGCCTGGGGAGTTTGGTGGCCAGCGGAAGTGTTTAAACTCAGACGAGTGTTCCTGGAGCCAGTCTGTAGCAATTCTGGACGTGTGGGGTGTCGAATGGTCCTGCTGGAACTGCCCAACTCCATCGGAATGCACGGTGAACATGAATGGATGCAGGTTATCAGATAGGATGCATATGTACGTGCCATCTGCGAGAGTCGTATCTAGGCATATTAGGGTTCCCACATCACTCCAACTGCACACGCACCACACCAGTTTGAATAGTCCTCTGCTGACATGCAGGGTCCACGGATTAATGAGGTTGTCACCATACAAGTACACAGCCATACGCTCGATACAATTTGAAACGACACTCATCCGATCAGGCAACATGTTTCCAGTTATCAACAGTCCAAAACCGGTGTTGACGGGCCCAAGCGAGGCGTAAAGCTTTGTGTCGTGGAGTTATCAAGAGCGCACGAATGAGCCTTCGGCTTCGAAAGCCCATATCGATGATGTCTGACACTCCCTGATGGCCCAGGTTGAAATCTGCAGCGATTTGTGGAAGGGTTGCACTTCTGTCAAGTTGAACGGTTCTCTTCAGTCGACGTTGGTCCTGTTCTTGCAGGATCTTTTTCCGGCCGCAGCGATGTCAAAGATTTGATATTTTACCGGTACACCCATGAAATGATTGTACGGAAAAATCCCTCGGAAATGCTGTGTCCCATCGCTAGTGCGCTGACTATAACACCACGTTGAAAGTGACTTAAATCTTGATAACCTGCCATTGTAGCAGCAGTATCCGATGTAACACCAACCGCAGCGCCATGTTATGCCTGTTTACATAGTTCTGTATCTGAATACGCTTGTCTATAGCAGTTTCTTTGGCGCATCACTGCACTTACCACTTAAGCAGCAAATAAACAGAAAAAGGTGGTACTCGCTATTAAGTTGAGTTACGTGTGAGTATTCGTTGCGCAATAGTAGACGCAATCGCAGTCGCTACGCTATTGTACGTTTACTGTTTAAAAGGACACAAGTCGTGACCTACAGAGAGGAAATTCAATGGGAGACGTGACAGCTTCAGAGCTGAGGCAAGCAAACCTCCTCAAGTATTATCGAACGACCTAGTGCAAACTGTTAATATCTACTTTCTCCGTTGAGCAGAGTAGCCCCAGCGTACTCAACTATTCGTAAGGAACAACTTATGAACTTAGTATAAGTATACGCAGCGATTTGTTGAATTTTAATGAGAATGTTAGCAACTGAGTGAAGTGGAAATCGTCCCTACCTCTGAATAGTACTTCATTCTCCAGATGTTCAGACGTTCTCACGTTGTCTTAGTGTCCAATTGAACAACACAATGTACGCGTAATTGTCCGTTAGCAATTGTGAGGCAGTGGAATTTCGCGCTGTCACGGCCGAGGCACAGCTCCGCTAGCTGCGAGCGTAGCTGGCTCGTTAATTGCGGAGCGTAATGACGGCTGCCGCTACCTCGCGGCCGGAGCCAGAGACGCGGAACCGGCGCGAGTTTGACACGGCAACAAGAGCGCAACAAAAGCTCCCCAATTGTGCGCTCCAGACAGGCAGGCGAGAGGAGCGCGCAGGGACAATGCGGTTCCCGGAGGTGTCTGGCCATTGTCTGCCCGCCGAGAGAATAAGCACACGACACAGTCGTACCCAGATACCGCGTCATTTTCTGCTCAGGAGACAGGACGGCTAAGACATGACCGTGTTGTGATCTACGACTTGGCGCGGCACATTCACCTGTCTGTCAACATATACCTGCAAATGTTCCTTCGCAACGTGTCCTTAGGCTCTTTCTTTAGCCTTTTCTTTGAAGAAGAATGTCATAGATGTTCTTAGAATGAAATTTTTACTCTACAGCGTTGATATGAAACTTGCTGGCGGATTAAAATTGTGTGCCGGACCGTGACTCGAACTCGGGACCTTTGCTTTCGCGGGCAAGTGCTCTAGCAACTGAGTTACCCAAGCACAACTCACGCGTAGTCCTCACAGCTTTAATTCAGTCAGTATCTCGTCTCCTACCTTCCAAACTTCCCAGAAGCTCTCCTGCGGTTCGCTTCTGTCAAGTTTGAAAGGTAGGAGACGAGGTACTGGCCGAGTTAAAGCTGTGAGGACGCCGCGTGTGTCGTGCTTGGGTAGCTCAGTTGGTGCCGGCACGGTAGCTCAGCGTGTTCCGTCAGAGGGTTTAGCTACCCTCTGTAATAAAAAAAAAAAACTGAGTAAACGGACCAACAAACAACCTGAACGAGTGTCATCGGACGTCCGCCACAAGCGAATTCAACGAACAATATAGAACAAAATGAGATTTTAAAAAAAAAGTTGGTAGAGCACTTCCCCGCGAAAGCAAAGGTCCCGAGTTCGAGTCTCGGTCCGGCACACAGTTTTAATCTGCTAGGAAATTTCATAGATGTTCTTGCTTGTTTTGATGTATCCGCTAGGATTCCTCTCCTGTGGCAGTGTCTCCATCTCAGAGCAGGACTTACACCCAACGACTTCAATTATTTATTATCTTTCACTACAGTCTTTTGCCGTCGTCGGCTCCCTTTAGAGCAACTTAAGCAACTCACTGATGTTTTTAACACATGTACTATCCTCCTGTCCCTCCTACTAGTCAGTTTTCCCACAAAGTTCTTTCCTCTCACTATTCTGCAGTGCGCCTCATTTCTTATCTATCTGCTAAAGTTTCAACATCTATACTTAGCACCGACCACATATCATACTCTTCGATCCTCTTCTTTTTCCAGTTTTCCCATAATGATTCATTTCAGTAAAATGCTGTGCTCCAAATCTCCATTTTCAGGAGTTGTGACCTCACATTGCCTGTGATAGCCTGCTTATAATATCATTCTTTCTTTGTCTGCCATGCGTTATTTTGCTTCCAAGGCAGGAGAACTTCTCCACTTCATCTACGACGTACTCACCAACTTTGATATTCAGTTTATAGATAATCTCTTTTATCATGCTCCTCATTACCTTCGTGTCTTTGATTTTCAGTCAGTGCATATTCTGTGCTCCTTGCACAATTCATTCCATTTAACAGGTCCAGTAATTCGTTCTGTCACTGAGGATAGCAATGACATCAGCAAATTTTATCATTCATATCCATCACTCTGAATTTTAATTCCATTTCTTGTTTCCGTCGTTACCTTTTCGATGTACTGTATCAGAGGAAGACTGAGTCTTTGGTTTTTTAACCCGATCAGTTCTCTCTTAGTCTTCAAATTGTTATTGTACTTCCTTCCGCCATGTTCACATAGTACACTATTGTATTACCATGTTGTTGTTCTTGTTGTGGTATTCAGTCCTGAGACTGGTTTGATGCAGCTCTCCATGCTACTCTATCCCTTGATGCCTCAGAACATGTCCTACCAACCCATCCCTTCTTCTAGTCAAGTTGTACCACAAGCTCCTCTTCTCCCCAGTTCTATTCAATCCCTCCTCATAAACTGTGTGATCTACCCATCTAATCTTCAACATTCTTCTGTAGCACCACATACATGGCTACACTCCATACAAATACTTTCAGAAATGACTTCCTGGCACTTAAATCTATACTCGATGTTAACAAATTTCTTTTCTTCAGGAACGCTTTCCTTGACATTGCCAGTCTACATTTTATATCCTCTCTACTTCGACCATCATCAGTTATTTTGCTCCCTTTACTACTTTAAGTATCTCATTTCCTATTCTGATTCCTTGAGCATCACCCGACTTAATTCGACTACATTCCATTATCTTCTTTTTGCTTTTGTTGATGTTCATCTCATACACTCCTTTCAAGATACTGTCCATTCCGTTCAACTGCTCTCCCAGGTCGTTAGCTGTCTCTGACAGAATTACAATGTCATCTGCGAACCTCAAAGCTTTTATTTCTTCTCCGTGGATTTTAATACCTACTCCGAATTTTTCTTTTGTTTCCTTTACTGCTTCCTCAATATGCAGATTAAATAGCATCGGGGATAGACTACAACCCTGTCTCACTCCCTTCCCAACCACTGCTTCCCTTTCATGTCCCTCGACTCTTATAACTGCCATTATATTACCCTATATCGGTAAATTAATAAAAGAAGCGATCAGAGGGGTAACTATGGCGAGATCGCAACTCGGTAGCACGTTGTTATACAGACCCATTATACAGACTCACACTCCAGGGGCTACACCCGATGGAGAAACTGTCAGAAAGAGAAGACTTAACGTATGCAATACACCAAGTGTTTCCAATAAATTCAATGAGTGATCCAGCATCTAAATAGCAACGTGCTTTACAGACGAGTACATATTGAGCTATGCCTAGAAACGGAACTTACTGGCGAACACTAAAAACAGATCAGCTTGCTGTGCCCAGAGACAAGTAGTGGATACATGGAAGGGGCAACGCATAAATATCATGTTTCGTTACAAACTGCTGTGGACAGCGAGAGAGAACAGATCTGATATCAGTGAGACCATTCTCTTTCTTTCTTTTTTTTCATCTTCTGAATAGTGTGATGCAAACCGCCACGACTTCCTCTTCTCTGTTAACCATTCCATCTCAGAATATCAGTTATTTGTTGAATATATTCACCAGTAGGTTGCCTGAGCTCCGGTCACGCCAGGAACAAGCTTCTAAATGTAAAATTCAACGTTCCCATGCTTCTATAACAAGAATCAAGAAATCTGCGGTGATTCTACGAACACACATGCACTCCTAATTAACGATACAGTCATACATCACAGACCTAACTGTGTCTAGGAAAGGGTAAAGAGTAACATAGGATACTGATACGAGATAAAACGAAAAAAAAGACAGTTAAGTTGGTTCCCCACCCAAATTTCCCCCAGGCTTCAAAATATGATAACCAAATAGCAGAAAAGTAATTCGCTGGACTATTTCAACCCAAGTTATTGATTACAAATAATACTCTCACGAAACCTGGATAAGGCAGATGCCTTTCAAGTGGTTCCGACTGATTCCCTTTCTCGTCCATTCTACAAAGTATCTCCTTTCATATCTTACCAATTTACTTAATTCTCAGCTTCCGTATGTAACATCATATCTCAGTCGCTTCCAGTCTCTTCTTTTCCCTCCACAAAACGCTGAACCCCAAACGTATAATCTCTGAAACTTCTTTCCCGTATGTATATATGCAGACTGAAGCGACAAAGGAAAATTTGTACCAAGGCAGGGATTCGAACCCAGGATCCCTGCTCACATGGCAGATACTCTAACCACTACACCACACTGGCATAGAAGATTTGTATAGGTCCACGAATTATCCTAGCACGCCTCCCTCCTCAGTCAAAATTTCCTTTCGATGCTGAGGTGTTGAGATGAGCCTCTCATACAGTTCGAGAGCCACTGCAGTGCTGTTTGAGTTTAGGGGGAATACCAAATGGGCTGAGGTGTGAACGGGAATTTGCTTGGGAGGGGTACTAGAGTAGTCCGTGGAGTAGGGCAAATCCGCTGTGCCTTGGTTGCGTAGTGGTTAGCGCGTCTGCCAAGTGACCAGGAGGGCTGGGTTCGAATTCTGGCTTT
Organism: Schistocerca gregaria; assembly: GCF_023897955.1. NCBI lineage: Eukaryota > Metazoa > Arthropoda > Insecta > Orthoptera > Acrididae > Schistocerca > Schistocerca gregaria. The sequence goes on along the minus strand of NC_064925.1, from coordinate 327,067,136 downwards.
GAAACAACTTTGCATTCGTCGCTTCAGCGTGCTTACGTTCATCATAGACGTTTGAGACTTAAAATGGTCTCTGGAAAAACCTAATACCAGTAGTAGTTTTTAGCAAGGAATGGCGTCTTTTCCTCTTGCTAGTCTGCTTCTTCGCCTTGCTTCCATCAGGAATTATTTTATATACAAGATGTTAGAATTTCTTCACTTTTTCTACTACGGTATGACAAGTTTTGACATTAAGTTTGAGCTAATCTTATTTGCGCTACTTATCAATATTTTCGTCCTTTCACTTACCCTCACTCAGCGGTCTGTGATCAGTAGACTGCTCACTTCATTCAAGAAGTCCTGCAGGGCTTCCACACCTTCGCTCGGAATAACAGTTTTATGAGCGAAGCCTGTCGTTTACATTTTTCTACTACGAATTTAATACCGATTACTAAATATTTCTTTTATTTTAGTCATGCTTGTTCCATGAACAGGTTGAATCAAAAGACAGAAGGGATCCATTCTTTACGTAATTTTTAATCGGAGCATATCTCTCTTTGTCTTCTATCTTTTTTTCTTTTTTTTTTTTTATTCCATCGAACTATCTCAGCAACACGCTTGGCGCGTATGTAATTATTGCAATCTTCAACTACTCCATCTCTTTCTTCTCCCCTCTCCCAGTTCATAAAAAAATGGTTCAAATGGCTCTGAGCACTTTGGGACTGACTTCATCAGTCCCCTAGAACTTAGAACTACTTAAACCTAACTAACCTAAGGACATCACACACATCCATGCCCGAGGCAGGATTCGAACCTGCAGACTGTAGAGCCTAGAACCGCCCTGCCACATCGGCCGGCCCCGTTCATAACCTCCTCTCTCCTTTTTCTATCCATCTCCTCCTCTCCCCCTCTGCCTTCTTTCTGTCCATTTCATCCACCTCTTCTCTTTGTCCAAACTTAGTTCCCCGCACCTCCCCCCCCCCCCCCCCAATTTTTTTTACTCAGCAGACTGGTTTGATGCGACCCACACGAATTCCTTTCCTCTAGTACCTCGGAAGTCACTCCCTCATGTCTTAACAGATGCTCTATCATCCCGTCCCTTCTTCTTGTCAGTATTTGCCACACATAGATTTCCTCATCAATTCTGTGGAGAACCTTTTAAACTTCTTACCTTGTCATTCCACCCAATTTTGAAATATTCTTCTGTAGCACCACGTCTCAATTGCTTCTGTTCTCTTATGCTCTGGTTTTCCCACAGTCCCTGTCTCATTTTTATAGAATGCTATGCCCCAAACGTACATTCTCGGAAATTTCTCCCTCAGATTCAGACCTGTGTTTGATACTAGAAGATTTCTCTTCGCCAGGAATTCCCTTTTTGCCAGTGCTAGTCAGCTTGCTCCGTCCGTGGTCGGTTTTTTGCTGCCTAGGTAACAGATCTCAAATTCATCTACGTCGTGATCACCAATTCTGATGAAGTTTCTCGGTGTTCATTTCTGATATGTTTCATTACTTTTGTACTCTCAATCCATATTCTGTACTAATTAGTCTGTTTATTCCTTTTAACAGATCCTGTAAGTCTTCTTCACTTTCACTGAAGATAGCAATGTCATCAGCGAAGCTTAAAGCTGATACTCTGTCACCTCGAATTTTAATTTCACTCCTGAACCTTTCTTTTACTTTCGTCATCGCTTCTTCGAAGCATTGACTGAACAGCAGTGGCGAAAGACTAAATTCCTGTCTTATACACTCGTAATCCGTGCGCGTCGTTCTTGGTCTTCCACTGTTTTTGTTCCCTCTTGACTCTTGTACATATTGAATATTACCCGTCTTTTCCTATAGCTTACCCTTATTTTTCTCAGGATCTTGAACATCTTGCACCTCTTACATTGTCGAATGCTCTTTCCAGGTCGAAAAATCGTAAGAACGTGTCTTGATTGGTCTTCAGTCTTGCTTCCTATATGTATCCTTCTTCCTCCTTGTCACCTGTCCATCTTCTCCTCGCCCTTCTCTCCGCATTGTTAAGCTCACCCGAATGGAAGGTTTGTTGGTTCTTACTGTCTCACTATTTCTTTCCAGATCACAACTGATATGTGTACCAGATTTGGTTGAAATCGTTCCATTGGTTTCAGATGAGTTTTCTACTCTTGGCCTTGCCCACGTAGGCACGCCTCGAATATATTTCACATATATTTAAAATAGTTTACAAATTTGGGTACATATATTTCAACTGTATCTCTGCAGAACTTGAACCTGCTGTTACAAGGAGCTCAATGTCTATGACGTCATATTTCCTGAACTATGTACTGTAAAGTGATAGGTGCATCTATTGGTATATGTGGCCACTGTCTGCGAAATGTGTTGTGAACTGAGTTAGTAGCAACGAAGTGATAAGCGTTTTGCGAGATCTGGCAGGTCTTCACGAATCTCAATTATTATGACGACATTTAGAGCCGAGTATTCACGAAGTGTTGCCGACAAGGCGACTAATGGACGTGCAAACGGCTCTGAGCACTATGGGACTCAACTTCTGTGGTCATCAGTCCTCTAGAACTTAGAACTACTTAAACTTAACTAACCTAAGGACATCACACACATCCATGCCCGAGGCAGGATTCGAACCTGCGACCGTAGCAGTCGCACGGTTCCGGACTGCGCGCCTAGAACCGCGAGACCACCGCGGCCGGCGACTAATGGACGTCACAGTTCGTTGTGAGTCCCGTATTTCTCGGGGGTCCCCGTCGTGAAATATGTGTCGTACAATGATATTATGTTTCTGCTACTTTCAGTGGTATATGTGAATACTGTCTACAAAATTGTCGAGAGCAGTAACAAATTAAAACATCATTCTTCAAGTGGAAATTTTACTGCATAAATAACGGGAAGGTAGTAAGGAATAAACTTTTTTCGTTTCATAATTTTCTGAGGCTTGTCAGTGATTTGAAGTTACACGTACAGTCTTCTGCAAGCCGCTAAGTGTTTTCATTCTCAAACACTGGATGACTAAAGTACAGGCGTTCGCGCTGCGTGGGCTACAGTGCTTTTTCAGTACCACCTCTTTGATAGTACGTGGCTCTTACCCCCACAGCGACATTTTTCAGACAGCAAGAGCTCAGATAGAAACTCAGTTCTAAGCAAAGAAGGGAAAGCAGAAAGGTGGAAGGAGTATACAGAGAGCCTATACAAGGGCGATGTACTTGAGGACAATATTATCGAAATGGAAGAGAATGTAGATGAAGATGAAATGGGAGATACGATACTGCGTGAAGAGGTTGACAGAGCACTGAAAGACCTGAGTCGAAACAAGGCCCCCGGAGCAGACAACATTCCATTAGAACTACTGACAACCTTGGGAGACCCAAACCTGACAAAACTCTTCCATCTGGTGAGCAAGATGTATGAGACAGGCGAAATACCCTCAGACTTCAAGAAGAATATAATAATCCCCATCCCAAAGAAAGCAAGTGTTGACAGATGCGAAAATTACCGAACTATCAGTTTAATAAGTCACAGCTGCAAAATACTAACGCGAATTCTTTACAGACGAATGGAAAGACTAGTAGAAGCCGACCTCGGGGAAGATCAGTTTGGATTCCGTAGAAATATTGGAAGACGTGAGGCAATACTGACACTACGACTTATCTGAGAAGCTAGATTAAGGAAAGGCAAACCTACGTTTCTAGCATTTGTAGACTTAGAGAAAGCTTTTGACAATGTTGATTGGAATACACTCTTTCAAGTTCTTAAGGTGGCAGGGGAAAAATACAGAGAGCGAAAGGCTATTTACAATTTGTACAGAAACCAGATGGCAGTTATAAGAGTCGAGCGACACGAAAGGGAAGCAGTGGTTGGGAAGAGAGTAAGACAGGGTTGTAGTGTCTTCCCGATGTTATGCAATCTGTATATTGAGCAAGCAGTGAAGGAAACAAAAGAAAAATTCGGAGTAGGTATTAAAATCCATGGTGAAAAAACAAAAACTTCGAGGTTCGCCGATGACATTGTAATTCTTTCAGAGACGGCAAAGGACTTGGAAGAGCAGTTGAACGGAATGGACAGTGTCTTGAAAGGAGGGTATAAGATGAACATCAACAAAACCAAAACGAGGATAATGGAATAGTCGAATGAAGTCGGGTGATGCCGAGGGAATTAGATTAGGAAATAAGACACTTAAAGTAGTAAAAGAGTTTTTCTATTTGGGGAGCAAAATAACTGATGCTGGTCGAAGTAGAGAGGGTATAAAATGTAGACTGCCAATGGCAAGGAAAACGTTTCTTAAGAAGAGAAATTTGTTAACATCGAGTATTGATTTAAGTGTTAGGAAGTCTTTTCTCAAAGTATTTGTATGGAGTGTAGCCATGTATGGAAGTGAAACGTGGACTATAAATAATTTGGACAAGAAGAGAATAGAAGCTTTTGAAATGTGGTGCTACAGAAGAATGCTGAAGATTAGATGGGTTGATCACGTAACTAATGAGGAAGTATTGAGTAGAATTGGGGAGAAGAGGAGCTTGTGACACAACTTGACTAGAAGAAGGGATCGGTTGGTAGGACATGTTCTGAGACATCGAGGGATCACCAATTTAGTATTGGAGGGCAGCGTGGAAGGTAAAAATTGTAGAGGGAGACCATGAGATAAATACACTAAACAGATTCAGAAGGATGTAGGTTGCAGTAGGTACTGGGAGATGAAGAAGCTTGCACAGGATAGAGTAGCATGGAGAGCTGCATCAAACCAGTCTCAGGACTGAAGGCCACAACAACAACAACAAGTGGTATATCCACGAGGTTTGGTTGAAATCGGTCCAGTGGTTTAGGAGGAGGTGTGGAACATTAATACATAGTTTGAAAAACTTGCAAGTGTGTTGCAGGGAAGATTGCGCTGAGAAATAATTGTTCAGAAAAAAATTTGATATGCTGTGCCGTTTCCGTGTTAATTAACACTGAATTTAGCCAATTAGGCCGTTGCACGAGCAAACTCGAGCTGCCCGCCAGATACAATTAGCGTCAGTTGTTTTCAGAGCGTAGATGATAGCGCAAGAGAGTGCTCAGCCTCTGCCTTGAGTTTGATCCTTACTGCCGTCAAACGTCCAATTTTTTTATCGCCCTCGTATTCGGTTTTAAAACTAAAATAAGAGCATGTTTATGATACCGCCTATGGCGGCTCACTGGAACTTGATAGTGTAGTGGGCTGATTGGCTAACTTATCGAATTTTTCTCTCAACAGTGATTTCCCAGCGCAGCCAACCCTGTATCAACCTTACAAGCTTTTCAGACTGTTTCTGACCGCCCTTTATAAACGTACATCCATTTTTGGAAATTCGAAATATGTGGTAAGTTCCTATGGGACCAAACTGCTGAGATCATCGCTCCCTAAGCTTACACAGTACTTAATCTAACTTAAATTAACATTCGCTAAGGACACAGATACACCCATGCCAGACGGGGAGAGGCGCGCGATCCATGTCAAGGCCGCACAGACCGCGCGGCTACCCCGCGTGTCCGAAAGAATAGGCACTGCGGTGAATAGAGCAGTTACGAAATACACGAAATGTTTTTGCTGTTGCGAATGCGAAGAACCATCAGATGCATGCAGAGTGCATAATAAGAACCGAGAGTAAAGCAAAGAAAGATGAGAGTAATGAGTGGCAGAAACGAGCCTAGCGATAAATTTAATATCAGAATTGGGACCTTAAGCAGACGAAATACAGAAATTCTGCTGCAAAAGAACACGCGACACATGAAAGCCGAGGCAAAGATTACAAAACCAGAGGGCTATCATTTGCAAAGGCAGCATTGCTCGCTACACGATTCTACTAGTGTCAAAGACCTCAGTTTAAGCAAAAAATTTCTGAGAATGTATGTATGCAACACAGCATTCTATGGCTGTGAGAAAACTGGAATAGAAAAGAGTCTATGTGGTATTACAGAAGGCTACCGGATATTAAGCTAAGGAATAAGGACATTCCCCGCAGATTTATAAAGAAAACGGCTTCATAGACACCACTGATTAAAATACGGGAAAGGATGATACAATATGTGTACTTCATTGGTAATAGCACGGTGCTGTAGGACAAGAAATTGTAGAGAACGATGGACTGGAAAATATCCACAGAATTATGTAGGACGTTGGGTATAACTGATACTGAGATGAAGGGGTTGACACAGGAATTAAGAAAAGAAGACCCAGTCATGTAGCTCATGTGTGACTGCATCCTCGCATTTCAGGAGCTCAGCCTAGGGAGACCTGCGACACAATCAGTAGCAGAGTGTGAACAGGCGCCACTGGAAGACAGTGCCAAAGCTAACAAACAGCAGTGGCGTGTGGAGCATCCTTCCTTTGAAGCTCCAAGCGTCCTTCTCCTAGACTTCAGAGCATCCTGACGAATGTTATCTATAAGGGGCGATCAAAACGTTACAACTTGAGAGCGTTTGCGGCGCATATGCTACGTAGCGCGACTCCGATGCGGGTATATCAGCATCGACGTGTAGGCAAGGGATTAGTGTTTCGTTTGTGTCATCCTGACTTGCGTGCTGTAAATGCAGAACTGTGAAGATTGGCGACACTATCACACTAAATGCATCCAAACAGGACCAACGTGCTGTTATTCTTTTCTTGGCAGCCGAAGGGCAAACACCTGTAGACATACATACGGAGAATGAAGGATGTGTATGGGGCAGCATGTCTGTCAAAAATCATCATTGTGGAATTTCTGCGACAAGAATGCTACTGCTTCATGATAACACGCTTCATACTCGAGCATCCATTATATGGTCTTGATCTCTCCCATTCGATTATCAGGCATTCGAGCAATTAAAAAGGACCTTCACTGGCCGAAGATTCCTGCCAGCGGAGGATGTGCAGTAGGCAGCGCAGGGGTATATGGTTATTTTTCCAAACGAATATCTATAGCCCGGTACGTAGGTGGAATGACTGCCCCAGTGCTGATGCTGATTTTGCCTCTTTAGGACACCGATCCTGGTCTGTACGGTCTTCGAATGGAAACTTTTGGAACATTCCTTACTCTAACTTTAGCGAATGTGAGGTTTCCAGCAAGACTACTTTCTGCAGCGGTGGTATGCCTTCCTTTCCCCCGAACTGCATTTGTTAACTAAAACGTAGACAATGCCTACAACACTAAACGGATTTCTATAACAAGAAAACAGACTCGCTCGACAATATCTTAGTCTATCTTAGTGATCCCCTTCAAGAGCAACACAAGGTCGCTTCGAAGCGTCCTAGACTGTGAACAACTGGTAGCAGGTAGTCACGTAACCCTGGACCGCTGACGCAAGTTAGTGAAGTACTGTGTATGTGTCAGTCGGTTGTACGGAACGTGGTGGATGTGGGTAGACATCAAAATGACAGAAAGCAGCTAAAGTTTTTGGACTTGACACAACGACAGCTTGAATGAAGCTGCCCTCACTCTCCTATCAATGCGGACTGTCAAATGTCTCTACAGGGAATAGAGTACAATTCACATGCAAATTAAATAGCTTAAGGTCAATAAAAGTCTCCTCACCGACAGGAACCACAAAATTCAAATGGTTCAAATGAATCTAAGCACTATAGGACTTAACACCTGAGGTCATTAGTCCCCTATAACATAGAACTACTTAAACCTAGGTAACATAAGGACATCGCACACATCCATGCCCCTGGCAGGATTCGAACCTGGGACCATAGCACTTGCGCGGCTCCGGACTGAAGCGCCTAGAACCGCTCGGTCACACCGGCAGGCCAGGAACCACGAGAGTCACTCCTTGTAATGACAGTATGTTTCTACCCCGACAGAATTTGCTGCTGTCAGCGAATGTGGTGCATCTCAACCAGTTTCCGAGGGGACTTTATGAAGGGTAATGTTTGTAATGGTCATTTGGATTAGGGTACTTCACAAAAAACCGTTGCATCGGCGGCTCATAAAGCTGGGTCAAAAAGGAAAAAAAAGGGCAGTAGCTGAGTGGAGGAGTTTAGCGTCGAGTCGAGGGGCCGCGACTTTGACAATTTTCAGGTGGTCTAAGACATCCAGTGCACCGACAGCCCAATGAGACGTTTAACTTGCCGAGTCCGCAGGGTATAGTTTTTGTTGGAGGCGTTCTTTGGTGTTTTAGGGGTGTTTGTCGTACCCTGAGTTGGCGCCAACGCTGGAACTCCTGCCTATTAGGCAGATGCACTGTCCGTTATGCCACAAAAGCCGTACAGGTACTACTGCTACTCAGACTACTCTAATACATCTCCCTCAACAAACCTTCTGTCTCAGCCCATTGCCAATCCCCTTCTAAACTCGCATCAATTTTGCACATCAGGAATGAGCGAAATAGATTTAGTCCTGTCTGAGGAGGCGTTGGTGATACATTAACCATATAAAGCTGGCATTCCTGAGACATATAGAGTTTCATCTTGATCTATGATAATGATGTAAGCCAAAGCAATCAATCCATAGCGCCAGTATGACGTAACGGATAGAGCGTCTACCTAGCAAGTAGAAAACGCAGGTTCAGGTCCTGGTGTTGGTACAATATTTAATTCATTGCTTTGGCCTACATCATTATCACAGATAAAGGTGAGACTCAATTTGCCTCAGAAATATCAATTTTATATGCTTAATATGTAACCCATGCCTGGGTAAAGGCGTGATTATCCCCATTTCGCTCATTGTTAAGGTCCTATTCCAATATCGGAGATTCTGTGCAATACTGCTGTGAGTTTAGAAGGGGAATAGTAATGGGAGACGTACTAGGATAGTCTGTGCAGATGTGGTACTTGCACTGCCAATGAGTCGTGACGTATAGCGCTTTTTCCTACTAAGCAGGAGATTCGCGTTCGAATCCCAGTGCTGGTACAAATTTCGATTCATTGTATTGGCCTATCTCATTGCCATGAATATGACTTAGGACGTTTATTTCAACCAACTCGGTTACCAAGTGTTGCTCTTTATTTTCCCCCTTCACTATAAACAGGCTGTGGACATTTCCTTCTTCCAATGTGACAATAGCAGTGTTGACAGGCATGCACGATTACGTTCCTGCTTTTAGCTCTAAATAGTTTTCAGGCGGTTCCTCACATCCGATTATCTGAATACCGGGCTGGTATCCACGTCCCGGTTCAGTCACAAGATCTGCAAAAATTTAGAAAAACGTTCGCACACTTTCCCATGGGATAACGCTAGAGGCAGACAGCTACGTTTACACAAATTCGGTTCCAGAGATTAGTGCTATGAGGATGGCGGGTGGTCATCAGCAAACAGAGCTAACTCTGCTTGTAGTACATTAGACGGAAGGCCTTTCACACAACTGAGAAACAATTGAAGACATAACTTTCTTAACGTGCTAGGCATCATTTCTTTCTTCTTCTTTTTTCCCAAAATTGATGTTACCCTGTTTTAAGGCGCTACATCCATGCGAATCTATTATACTAAAAAGATTTCATCTTAATTATGACGAAGGTAACGAATCATAACAGTGACCAACAGATGGTGCTGGTGCTAGCTTTCCCGCCTTCTTCATTGTAAACGTGCTTGACAATCAGCGTTGAATTACTTCAGTTTAATGCGCGAACATAATAGCTGCCATATTGATTGTCGTATCGTGGAAGTAACCCTTTGCGCAATAGCAATCGATCTGAAACAAGTATTGTTTGTTCCAACTCTTACACATGCGGATATGTTCTACTTGCGCCAGCTTTCATATTAAAACTTCTGTGTCCATGCTCACATAAACAGTGAGGCAATAATGTCATTGTGACACGAAGGCGAATGGGCTCGTGGAGCTAGCAACATAGCATCATGTTTATTCCATGTTCTGAATTGCACTAAAATACCGTCAGTTTAACTGCTAACGAAAGGAAACTTTTTAATTGGGAGTGACAAATTCTGAGGATAAAACAAAACGCGTTTAGTTGTAAATATGTACATGCTCGTGATTAAGACATCGCCTCATCTGGAATAGTGCACATCAAAAGAACATGCAGTGGGACTGAACAATGGGAGACTGTAAACATCTTAAAGAAAAACAAAACTGTCGGCGATTTCATTCATACGTAAAGTTAAGGCCGCGCGAGGTAGCCGCGCGGTCTTAGGCGCCTTGTCACGGTTCGCACGGCTCGCACCGTCGGAGGTTCGATTCCTCCGTCAGGCACGGGTGTGTCTGTCGTCCTTATCGAAAGTTCCTTTAATTTGGATTAAGTAGTGTGTAAGCCTAGGGTCCGATGACCTCAGGAGTTGGTCCCATAGGAACTTGTCACCACCATAACATTCATTAGCGCAAAATATTTCACCATAGTTTGCTGGGAAAAAAGGAGTTGTTACTATAGTACCCTTTATACCACATCACCACAGCACCATCGGTGGAGTAGTGGTTAGCGCACTGGACTCGCATGCGAGAGGACGACGGTTCATAACCGCGTCCGGCCATCCTGATTTAGGTTATTCGTAATTTCCCTAATTACCTTTAGGGAAATGCCGGGATGGTTCCTTAGAAAGGAACTTCCTTCATCATCTTTCCTTAATCAGATGGAACCGATGACCTCGCTGTTTGCTACATCCCCCCCCCCCCCCACTCGGCCCCCCCAAAAAAATCAACCAACAACGCCAACAAAATTTTCGAAATTGTCAGTGATCACAGCGGAACTAATTATTTTACACTGAATTCTTTATGCATATTTATTGATTTATATAATGTTAATTGGCATAAATGAACTTTTTTATTTATTCGTGTGGCTAGGGCCCCACATCATGCAGGCCGTTCGCCGGACGCCGGTCTTTCAATTTGACACCGCTTCGGCGACCTGCAGTCGATGAGAATGACAGGATGATGATGAAGACAGCACAACACCTAGTCCCTGGGCGGAGAAAATTCCCCGAACCCGGGCCCAGAGGACTGACAATCCATCACCCTGACCATTCAGCTAACGGGGCTGGAGGAACTGAAAAATATATTTAACTTTTGTTATGATGTTTTGAGCCCCTTTCTCGTACAATCTCCTGCTTTCTTTTGGTTGGACATGACATTTTTTGTGATGATTTTTGCATGCGCAAATTAGAGACACAATAGCGATACATGTAGAAGGAGAGCGCATGCCGCACAATGCAGCGCAGCCGGGCGGGCAGTCGCCTGCAGCATCAGGCGAGTTTGCGCAGCTGCGTGCGTGGAGCCGTGCGGTCGCTCCTACTGCAGTGGTAGCCGGCCGCGTCGCGGTGCGTGCCGCCGCCCACGCAACATCTGCCGCGGCCCGCGACGCGTGACCATCGCCGCTCGCGGTCTCAAGTGGCGGCGCTTCCCGCTGTCGCGCGCCGCGGCAGATTAGAAATTTAAATGCAATTAACGCCGGCCGGCCGATGGTATCGGCGGCGGCGGCGGCGGCGCGTGCACACACTGGCCGGCCGGTCCCGCCCTCCCTGCCCACCCACGCCGGCCGCGACAGATGTTTCCACAAACGCCGGCGCGCCCTGTTGCGCTAGCTGCAGACTTAATTGTCCGGATGGCAAGCGCGCGCCACCGCCGCCGAATATTTTAACCTGCGGTGCGGCACGAGCGCAGTATATTAGCCGTCCCTCTGTTGTTAACAGAATTACCTCCACGGTACATCCCCGATAAGCACATGTCACGACGTTTAAAAACACGACTGCCGCCCTCCGTTATTAAGTCAGCTACGTGGGGCTGTGGTGTGCAGGCCTTCTCAATTGCCGGTTAACAGCATGCAAGGCCCGCGGCAGAAAGATTGAAATCTAGTTTGTTGTTCGGCGTGTAATATATGTGGACGTATAAAAGAACTCTCGTGTCGGTGCAACGTTGAACGAATTTTTCGTCGTTATCGGTGTTATGAATAACTCCAAAATTTTATGTGATCTACAGTACCGTTGTAAATAAACATTGGTTCACTTATGCGACTTGTGATTTAAAAGTAAAGTAAAATACAGGGCCCTTCAGGACGAACAGTAAATATCTTAAAACGTGGCAGTTGTAAGGTGTCAGGCAAATCCAACACCTTACATGAAAACCCTGACATAATAAGCAAATCTACTAGTATGTCACATAGCTCCGAATAAATCGTGACATTAAATTAACCAAAGTAATACGAGTAACGAGTGAGCAAATGGAATACCACAGACTAACACAAGAATGCCTAAATGCATGTCGTACCTTCCCACCGTGAGGCAGACGCAGTTCCGAGGGGAGAAACGAGGACAGAAGCCGAGAGCAGAACCGTGTTAAGCTAGAAGGCCCTACGATAAGGGAGGGGCTGGCACCCACGCCGCGAGCCTACCTGTACGACTACACAACCCGCACGTTTTAGCGTGAGACTGTTTCGCGACTCAGGTACGTCAAGGACAAAAGCTAGAGCCCTCCATAAAAGCAGTATAGATCTTACGATAACACAAAAAGGCCCACTACCACCCGCAAGTTTTAGCGTGAGACTTTTTCGCGTGTCTGTTACATTAGGACAATCCTCCAGCCCATGTTAAAAGATAGAGCCCTCCAGAAGAACAGTATAGATCTCACGATAACGCTAAAAGGACCACACCAGCTGCAGGTTTTAGCGTGAGACTTTTTAGCGTCTCTATTACGTTCCAAACTTTAAAAAACATTGCCCCACCACGAAAAGTATAACGTTTCTCATTGGATAGACAGAATTTTTGTAGGCGGAGCTTAAGGTTAACATTGAGACCCTGATTGGTCAGATGAAAACCTAGGCAGATAGTTTTTTTTAAACCAACTTCGGTAAATTGTAGTAAGGAGAAGTTAGAGGAGAGTTAGTTCCGAGACGGCGAGCTGGATGGCTGGTGCGCCGGCCGCTGTCGCCCTGACGCTGCCTAAAAACCGACAAGGTAATGAACGCACGCGATGCCGCATTTTTGAGAGCATAAGGCTTCACTCAGAACTGCAGAAGTCTCATCTGTTACACCCCCTTTTTGCGCAATACTAGTGTCGATCGTTACTTAAAACTCATGGTGTTCACATTTGCCACTTGAAGAACAGATCTGAAACGCGATGATTTTTCTTTTATATAGTTATTGAGAAGCCACATCAGCCACTGTAATTTACGACAAGTTAGATAAGTAATTAAAGATAATTGAGGGTCACTGTAGACCATTTTGATAGTTTTCTCTTTTGTGAAACTTAAATTAAACCTAGATTACAGATGTGATATGGCATAGGTCATCCTTCGATCGATTGTAGAACTTGGAAACCCATTTAGGGAATATTCGTTCACATTTTTGTTGAACGCAGTTGGTTTTTACCATCCTGTATTAAAACATTTCCTTTTATCAATAGTGCAATTTATAAACGGTGTTTTGTGAGTAGAATAAAATTTCCAATGGTAAACTTAACTGCTTTTTCGACGTTATTTTACCAGCTAACTAAAAATAGGAAAGCCTTGAACCCTTTCCACTAAATTTAGTTAGTATCAAGATTCTTTTACAGGGAGTGCAGTGGAGCTGACGCTGAGATCATTTAGTATTTGGTTATATCATCGCTAGTCTCACTGAACTCTTCTGAATTCTACATGTCATGTGTGGTCTGGCGTCTCCTTACCAGCAACAGGTCCCAGGTTCAAACTAGTTAATTCCCTAAAAAAACGCGCTCAGAGCGTCGTTGCGCGAAAGTGGTAGGGAGACACGATATAGTACAATCAGACACCACCATGAATGTTTAGACAGTGTATACGAATTCGAATCAAACATTCCAAATGTTTTCAGTTTTTTTGGGTACGGAGATAAGTTATCATTCCGCTTCTTGGTATTTCTGTTGCAATTCGTTTTATTTATTTTTAACTTCAACCTGTGTGCCGCCGTTGGCTGAGTGGCCAGCGCGACAGAATGTCAATCCTAAGGCCCGGGGTTAGATTCCCGGCTGGGTCGGAGATATTCTCCGCTCGGGGACTAGGTGTTGTGTTGTCCTAATCATCATCATTTCATCCCCATCGACTCGCAAGTCGCCGTAGTGGCGTCAAATTGAAAGACCTGCACCCGGCGAACGGTCTACCCGACGGGAGGCCGTAGTCACACGACCTGTGAAGTCTGCTTGAGTTTACATGGATGAATTTTTCGAATATGACCGATTTGTTTGTCAATTCTCCTACGCCGTTTATAAATGCCGCTCGTAGTTACAAATGCCAAGTATTACGACATAACTTTTCTGGTACACGTTTCGTAATCGAAACGCTGCTCCTCGGAATGTAATAGACGATTTCCCAGCCGCAGAATACAAATGTGTTTACTAGAGTTGTCAATAAACTACAGGAAACTGGTGCAGTGCTCAGCACTCATATTTAATCTTAATGTGAAAATGAACAGCGTATGGAAGAAGTACACTGCGCAATATAATTTAAGTATCACTTTTTGAAACTCTGTCATTCCCACCCATCGCGACACTGAAGTTTGAAATTTGGCTCAAAGGTGCGTAGAACTTTCCTCTGTAATGGTTAAAAAGCTTGAAATATCAAGATGTCGACACTTTCCAAAAAAAAAAAAAGGTCACAGCTCAAAAGATCATGTGACGTATAGGTGGGTTAATTTTGTCACATTGACAGGAAATTTCGCTCTGGCTGACGCTACCGTCGACGCGCCGTACGATCAGAAGGTCCTCATACCCCCTCTCACTCGCATGTAACCCTTTCTTTTAAAACGTCTACGATAGAAGACAAAACCGCCGAGAAAAACGTTCTGGACACGTCGCTCCTCATAAATGGCACGAAAAGGCCGCAGTGAGTGGCATAAAGGATGTCAATGAAAGCATCCCTTTCCGTGGGCCGTTGCTTCCCACACATTTTGCGGTCGAAAACGACAGTTCTCAGTGACATGAGCAACAGAAAGACATTTTTACAATCCTTGACACTCCTGACACATTCCGGCGTTCCTATCTTCTCCAAGGACGTCGTGGATCTGCATCCCCATCGAACGTGATCGCACCCATTTGAAGCACAGAGCAACCGCAATTTTTGCCCCTGTGTACAACGTGGAACCACTAGGTATCATTCAAAACTATTCGACGAAATTTGAACGATACCCGAAGTAGCCAAGGGTGCTTATGCTTTTTCAGAGCTCCTAGTCTGTCTTCCCATGGCATCATCACGGGGGGATGAGACAGTGAGACACGTATGAAGCCCGCATCTCGTGGTTGTGCGGTAGCGTTCTCACTTCCCACGCCCGGTTTCCCGGGTTCAATTCCCGGCGGGGTCAGGATTTTCTCTGCCTCGTGATGGCTGGGTGTTGTGTGATGTCCTTAGGTTAGTTAGGTTTAAGTAGTTCTAAGTTCTAGGGGACTGATGACCATCGATGCTAAACCCATGGTGCTCAGAGCCATTTGAACCATTTTGAACCACGTATGAATAAAACGACAGAGGGTCCCTCTAAGACGTCACGTCCCACTTCGGAAAAACTCTTGGTGACACCAACTCATCTTACTGCGAATTTTGAAAATGCATCTGTACAGACAGAATCCGTGATTTAGAGTCCCGGGCACAAGCAGGTAGGCTACAATGATGCTCTTGCACCTGACAGTAGGCTACTCGGAGTATGAGGAGATCGAAGGGGTTGCCGGTCTGCAAGCGTTTATTATTGTGCTTTATTTCAACAGCAAAACAAAAACCTGCAGATTTTTGCTTTCCTATCTTTCTATTACTTTCATTTGTATTACATTTTTCATTTAACACTCTCTGTTTGCTTCACCTAATTTCATTTTTCTTGTAACTAATTGTTATTCCTCTGGTTTTTTATTGATCCACACAATGTTTGCTAGTAATGTGCAACAGTGTATTTTATTACATGTAAAATCGTAAAAACCTGTTTTTAAAATATTAGGCAACAGGTCTTTAAATACGTAACAAAAAGAGGTGAAACAAAAATGACTTTGTTGGCTGCACAGTTCCTGTGTTCGAATGCTTTCCATAATTATTACTATTTTTTATCAGTCTTATAGATAGCGCATGGTAGCTAAGACAAACTGGCTACATAAAAATTGTGAAGAATCTAAAACGAAATGCTTGTCGGAAAGACTGACTCAGCATACAGTAAAGTTAAAACAACCTTCGGTGAAATTGAAAGCAAGTTTGGTAACATTAAGAGAGCAACGTGAATTCCACTGTTAAATGTAGAGGAGAAAGCGGATACGTGGAAAGAGTATATTGAAGGCCTCTATGAGGGCAAGATTTGTCTAACGTAATAGAAGAAAGAAACAGGGGTCGATATGGAATAGATAGAGGATCCTGTATTAGAATCAAAATTCAAAAGAGCTTTGGAAGACTTAAAATCAAATGAGGCAGAAGGGATAGATAACGTTCCATCATAATTTCTAAAATCATTCGGGGAGGTGGCAACAAAACTATTATTTGCGTTGGTGTGTGGAATGTATGAGTCTGGCGATATACCATCGAACTTAGGGAAAAATATCATCCACACAATTCCGAAGAGTGCAAGATCTGACAAGTGAGAGAATTATCGCACAATCGACTTACAAGCTCACGTATCTAAGATGCTGACAAGAATAATATACAGAAGAATGGGAAAGAAAATTAAGTACGTGTTAGATGACGATCAATTTGGCTTTGGAAAAAGTAAAGGCACCAGAGAGGCAATTCTGACATTGCCGTTGATAATAGAAGCAAAACTAAAGAAAAATCAAGACATGTTCGTAGGATATATCGACCTAAAAAAGCGTTCGACAGTGTCAAACGCTGCAATATGTTCGAAATTCCAAAGAAAATAAGGGTAAGCTATACGTAGAGACGGGTAATATACAACATGTATAAGAGCCAAGAGGGAATAATAAGAGTGGAAAGCCAAGAACGAAGTGCTCGGATTAAAAAGAGTGTAAGACAGGAATGTAGTCTTTCGCGCCTACTCCTCTATCTGTACATTGAAGAAGCAATGATGAAAATACAAGAAACTTTCAGAAGTGGAATTAAAATTCAAGGTGAAAGGATATCATTGATACGATTCGCTGATGAAATTGCTATCCTCAATGGAAGTGAAAAAGAATTTAAGGATCAGCTGAATGTAATGAACAGTCTAATGGGTACAAAATATGGACTGAGCGTAAATCGAAGAAAGACGAAAGTAATGAGAAAAAGTAAAAATGAGAATAGAGAGAAATTTATCAGCCACTAAGTAGATGAAGTTAACAAATTCTACCAGCTAGGCCACAAAATGAGCTGTGACGGACGGAGCAAGGAGTACATCAAAAGCAGACGCACTGGCAAAACGGCCATTTCTGGCCAAGAGAAGTGTACTAGTACTTAATGGTATTGGTTAAAAACAGTCTTCGTTGCAATTTTATGGATTGGAAGAATTTCTATAGTACTTAATGTGTGGAAGAAATTATTAATAATGTAGGTTTGGAGCACAGTATTGTACGATAGCGAAACAGGGACTGTGGGAAAAAGATGATACGACAGCTGTTAAGAAGTCAGGGAATAACTTCCGAGGTACTAGAGGAAACTGCAGAGGGTAAAAACTGTAGACGAAACAGAGACTGGAATACATCCAGCAAATAACATCAGACGTAAGTTGCAAGTGCTACTCTTAGATGAAGAGGTTGGCATAGAACATAAATTCGTGGCGGGCCGTATCAAACCAGTCAGGAGACAGGTAGTTAAAAAAAAAAGGAGTCGTCTAACTACGTTCTTATTGTTCCTTGGATATCTCCCAGTCCCCGTCTTTCTCTGTAGTTTTACCCACAAAGCTCCCTCTAGTATCACCGAAGTTATTCTCTGATGTCTTATAATCACTTCTTCTAATCAGCATTTTTCACATACAAGTTTCCTCGCCGATTCTGCAGATTCTTAGCAGTCCACCTGATTTTCAGCATCCTTCTGTAACATCACATCCTGAACGCTTCCATCTTTCTTTTCATCTTATCCACAATCCCTGTTTCGCTTCCATAAAATGTTATGCTCCAAAAGAACATTATCAGAAATTTCTTCCTCAAATTAAGGCCTATGCTTGATACAAGTAGACTTCATTTATTCATGAATGCCCTCTCTGCCTGTTCTATCCTGTTCCTTGCTTCGTACGTCACTCGTTCTTTTGCTTCTAAAGTAACAGAATTTCTTAACTAACAGAATTCCTTAACTTCATCTACTATATGCTCCCCATTTATGATGTTACGTTTATCACCAATCTCATTTTGATACTCCTTATTACTTTTGTCTTTCTTTTACTCTCACTGCGTGTTCTGTGCCCAACGGACAGTTTAATTCACTTAATTCTTTTAATTCACTTTCGATAAGGATATAAATACTGAAACGTCCCCTTAGAAAAATTATACAAGACTGTGCTTAAACTGACACACAATATTTTCTTAGCGCAACGCAATCTCACTTTGAGTAATCCCTACAAGAGGATAGCCCTGACTAACAGTAACCTACACGTTTCACAAATCACTTACCTCACAAAAATCTTCGTTACTCGAACTACTGCAATAGAGCGAGCGCCACTACTGCCAGCTAACTAAAAGATTCAAACTACGGAAGGCACTAACTACTGATAGGCATAGTTAGCAAATGAAAGATTTTGATAGAGAACAAAACAATGTATTTACCTCAATAGTGTTCAAAAGTCATAATGTATATAGCAGTTCATGACATCCAGTCTTACACATTTCAAAACTCCGCCATTTCTCTCTCCATATTCATCACTGCTGGCGGCTCACCTCCAACTGCGCAACGCTACGCGCTGCTAATACCCAGCTGCTCAACACTACAATGGCGAGTATTACAACAATGACAACCAGCCACTGACTGCACACAGCACATCCAGTGATTTTGATACAGAGCGCTACATGGCGTTACCAATATAAAAAACCTAAACAGCCTACTTACATAGCCCCCATGCTCCCCACAAAAAAATTACAAATTGTTTTGGGCAGCGGCCAATACAGATTTGAAAAAAATTTTCATAATTACAATAACAAACAAATAAAATGAACACACTTATCGATGCAATGTTGGTCAAAAGCTAAAATTTTCTCACAGTCCCTAAAGACAGTCCTGATCATTCATCACAATAAAATAGCA
This sequence comes from Schistocerca gregaria, assembly GCF_023897955.1. Lineage (NCBI taxonomy): Eukaryota > Metazoa > Arthropoda > Insecta > Orthoptera > Acrididae > Schistocerca > Schistocerca gregaria. Next base: position 327,048,151 of record NC_064925.1, on the reverse strand, counting down.
GTGTTTTTCTCAAAGACTGAGCAATAAAAGAAAATGCACTCGGAAGTAGTGGATTTCTAAGCAGTCTTGAAGAAGTAGTGTTGTCCTTCCAACGGAAAGACAGTGCTGACTCTTGACATGCAGACAGGTAATGGACCACAACAGAGCAAACCCACAGCATAGTCAGTCGAAGTTGAAGACTATTGGTAGGTAGGTCATCACAGAGCAGACCCACTGTAGTCTTGTTAGAGATTATGGTAATGATGGGCCACCAGAGGTGCCGACCCACTGCAGTTCTTGTAGAAATAATGGTATTGGTGGGCCATCGAAGGTGCAAACCCACTTCAATCCTTGTAGAGATGGCCAGCAGCCATCTGTTGCGACAGTGCAGGTGCACAATCACCATTGAAGAGTATTGCGGAGAATATAGCAAGTCCATCAACCATCACTTGTGCACGCACAAAGCTTTTGGAATTGTGCTTAGAACCAGCAATGCTGTTAACCATTCCCTTGCATCAACGCACGTGCAAAAACTAACAGTCCCTACTTCTCACATATTGTCCATATACTATGACCAACAGAAACGTGTGCAGTGAAATGTAACTTACAAGTTACTTAATTTGATGAACTGGTGTCAATTACAATTTTATAACATAAGAATACAATAACAAAGGTACAAAATACATCATTAAAAACATAATAGTGCAGACAACATTTGCAGTAATACAGCCTTTACAAAAGAATAGAAACAAACATATACAGCAGTCTTGCAGGAATTATGATATAAGTAAATACATAAAAGGTCAGAATAGCTTTCGAAACATCAGCTTCACACATGAGCAACAAAACAGAACAGATAAATAATGTCTCAACATCTTTACAAAGTAAATAATGTATTATCAGAAAAATTCTACAACGTAACTCTCATCAGATAAACACATAAAGACAGGAAGAACGCAAATACCCAAGGGTACACAAACACATAGCGGAATGATACAAAAGGACAGGATAGGGTTTGTTTTCAGTGTGACATTTGGTACTGCAGTCCACCATAAAACTTCATTCCATAGATCTTTCGTCTTATTTCAACATTTGTTTCTACCAAAAAAATTCTCTGCAAGCATGCTTTCTGGATTTATATGTTCACATATTTCTTACCTCATTATTTATTTCCAAGAAAATCCTACCTGAACCTGTTGCCCCTGGCAGGGTCGCCATATGAAACGTCCCCTTAGAAAAATTATACAAGATTGTGCTTAAACTGACACACAATATTTTTTTAGCGCAACGCTGTCTCACTTTCACTAATCCCTACAAGAGGATAGCCCTGACTAAAAGTAACCTACACGTTTCACAAATCACTTACCTCACAAAAATCTTCGTTACTCGAACTACTGCAATAGAGCGAGCGCCACTACTGCCAGCTAACTAAAAGATTCAAACTACGGAAGGCACTAACTCCTGATAGGCATAGTTAGCAAATGAAAGATTTTGATGGCGAACAAACAATGTATTTACCTCAATAGTGTTCAAAAGTCATAATGTATATAGCAGTTCATGACATCCAGTCTTACACATTTCAAAACTCCGCCATCTCTCTCCCCACATCCACCACTGCTGGCGGCTCACCTCCAACTGCGCAACGCTACGGTTTGTTAACATCCAGCTGCCCAACACTACAATGGCGAGTATTGCAACAATGCCAACCAGCCACTGACTGCACACAGCACAGCCAGTGATTTTCATACAGAGCGCTACGTGCCTTACCAATATAAAAAACCTAAACAGCTAACTTACAACACCATCAGGATATATGATCATTGTTTATCGTTTCACCCTGAATTTTAATCAAATTTCTGAACCTCCTTCGAAGTACGGGTTGAACAATTGTAAATAAGACGACATTCCTGTCTTACGGCCTTTTTTTAATCCAGTGACTTGTCTCTTATTCTTCCCTTCTTATAGCTTTCGCTTGGCTGTTGTACATTAAGTACTTTAACAGTCTCTTCCTACTGTGTATATTTAGTTTTTTTCTGAGACTTTCGAGCAGCTTTGACTCTTTCCTCCTATTTAACGCTGTTTCAAGTCTACAAATTCTACGAAATTCTCTGAACTTTTGTTTGCTTGGCCACACTATCGAGTGCAACGTCTAAATCGTTTATAAGGTGTCTCTGAGTTTACTAGAGCGGAACTAATCGTCATCTGACAGATCTTCATTTTTTCCATTCTTCTGTATATCATTCTGTTCAGCAACTTGGACATATGAGCTGTTAAATCGATTGTGCGACTGTTCTCGCATGTATCTGCCTTTGCTGCACGATTTCATATGTCCGCCGTTAACCCTCGCATCTTATGGTTCTACACATTAACTTGCATCATTTCTTTATGTTCAATATACAAATATTAATAATTAAAAATGAGTCACTAGCTTTTGTACAAATCATTAATGTAAGTTCCTTGGTCGTTCTGGCGTTTTAGTATCACGCTGTCATTGCTATTTTACGGAGTGGAAAATTGCAATATATCTTTTAGCTTGTACACAAATCTAAACTGCTTGTTTTACTTAATGCGCTACGTTCTGATTCCTACGTTGAATGCAAGTACTACAATCAGTGTGCTGAATCCTACTGGATGAGTTGTATAATTTTGCTCTGAGTCACATTAAGATAGATTATATGGAGTTATATTGTTGCATATTTTGCTGTATTGACGTCTAGAGGAAAGCCTTATTGTTGTTTCAAGGTAAAGTACAGTATTTGTCGAGTTGGGTTTTCAAAGTATTCTACTATCTGGATCGTATCGACACACAGTGTTACCTCACTGTGACATCGCTAAGGTTTTACAGTTGTCAAATGCGAATTAAATTCAGTTGGGCGGGGTTGTTCAAATAATTACGGCAGGGGTAGACAATTCAAGTGTAGGAAAGCACTTCTTTTCACTGTAGGCCTGTCAATCCGATACATGTCATAAAAAGGTATCCCGTCACCTTAGCAATAATTGTTACGTGTCTCTGAACCCAAACGTGACGCGTAAGCTACGAAGGTGGCACACCGATTCGTGAAGAAAGAGATTACGCTGGTAACGGTACACTATTGTTTGTATAAATGTGCTGACTCGCAAACAATTCGTTATCGGACATTTTGTCTGTACTGTAGATATTGCATAATGCATGGGGTGATGCAGTGGCTAAGTGGAGTTCTAAAACCCAAAATTAGTGTGGCTCTGTTTGATACTGGGCGGAGCTTGGTTTCAGAATGTGTACAGGATGTTTCCAGCGTTAAATACTTCGTAGGGTCCTATAGTCCCCTTTCATTATTATCTTATTTGCTTTCCAGTGCACTTTGCATCCGTTGCTAAACTTCGTACTAGAGAAGACTGAGCTATGATTCAATCAGACTGTAGCCTATTTCTTTCTACGATTTTCAAGCATCATATGGTTGCTATGTTGGTTCTTTTCAGACATCTATAACGCCATTATGAGTCTTCCATATTTTTATATGTAACCCAACTCACGACTGTGATTCCATAAAATTTTTGTCCCTTGTTCTCCTATTCCAAAACGCTCTGGCATGCTTGAGTGAATGAATATGGGTGTGTTTCATTTTGCTGTACGGTGGTTTATTCTGTTGCAGAGAAACAGCCGTAGTCTTACAGAATGGCCAACCGTAGTTTTCAGGTAGGCAAAGAGGTTTGTTCCCTTTGTGTGAAAGTTACTGGTGTTAGGTTGGTGTCGGAAGCCTGGCCACGGGGTTGTGTGGGAGAAGTTTTGTTGTGAGATGGGCAGTCTGCTTCCAGTTCTCCGAGGGTCAGCAGCCGACGTCTCTTCGAAGAAGGGTGAGCTGATATAGCCGCTCGTTGTCTTATAGTGAGAGGGGAGCTTTTAGCTTAGGGCCTCGCTTTTTGTCTTATAAAGATTGTTTTACTGGGTCGCAGCTAGGAATGCAAGGCTTTTGGGCACTTTCAGTTTGGCTCCTAATGCAGAATTTGGTCCGTAAGAATAACGTATCACAAAAGGGTTCGAAATGTTGAAGCGATCTCAGGTAGGAATGCACCCTCGGTTCAGTGTGAATGTTTGTGTGCCTGCGACTGCGTGACTTCCGAATCTGGATAATTTTTGCCTCTTTGTGAACTTTCTTTGTTTCATTACCACATGCCCGTTGGAAACCACCCACGTAGGTTAATATTAAGAGTTTGTTGGCTCTCTGCCATTACCATTGGCCTATTCAAATGTGTCCTCTGTAAAATGTTAATTGTTCCCTCCTTCATGGATTAATGTTGCTAAAATTTGGTCACGGTACGTAGAAACTGTGTTTCCGCAAACTACGTGGCCACGCGAGTTAACTGTGAGCCTAACTCTCCCGTGTACCCCTGTCTCAGGCCTATAGTTTGCTTTTTGCTCTGATTTTGGAATATTAAACACATCCTGTCCGAATTACTGAATTGTATTTCTAGTTTGTGATTTCATGCTAAGCGCGTAAGCGAGTATGTGTGGCCCTCGTTCCTCCAAACCGAGGTTCAACTTTAAATGCAACCTCGGTATTGAGATTTACTCTTGTATTTAATCACTTCTCAACACTGGGTTTGATGGAGCATGGTTTCAACAGAGGTTGAAAGACTTTTTGATAGGCAGCTCCTTCTATTCTATAGACGAATATCTTAACACAGACTGTTAAGGCAGCTTAAGTAAAATGTCCGTTAGATTTCAATTTTGACAGCACTCGGTCACAGCAGTCAAGATTAGGTAATTTGTGTATGATAAATTTATTAATAGTGCATAACAATGTTTCATTCTGACAGCATGTTAATTCTTTAAATATTTGCTCTTCGTGTTTACTGCACTGTATTCACCTATTTCGACAATCTCCTGACAAATTATCGGGGTAGTAAGTATTATATTAAAATGTTTTGTTTTTGTGTTATACTTTCTGACATGTTCCACACCCAAGAGAATCATCTCATTTTTTGGGTCTACGGAACGAAAACTGAATCTAATCTAATCTATGTAAAAAATCTGATGGTATGTCGCCTGCCTCATAGATCCCGCACACAAATTTGAATAGTCGTTTGGTCTCTACTTCCCCCCCCCCCCCCCCCCCCCCATCTCCTTTATTTGATATGAAGTGTTCCATTGCTCTTTTAAATTTTGACCCAAGCACTGGATCAACTATCTCCTCCATATCAACTCAAAATTATTCTTCTGAATATATGACATGGAATTCCCTCCAGGGACGAGTGAAAAATTTGACTAACACCTGGTGCCGTCGCAGAAGTGTGTGGAAGGGCCAGATACCAAAATACGTTTCAGCAGTGCGTAGAAACGCGTTCAGATGAGGGATGGAGGGTGTTTTGGACCAGTATCATGAACTGATGTGAGACGTCTCTCATTGGTATCAGGAGTAACTTGGGGCCACACAGGATCCTCCAACCTTTTGTGCGTCCCTATATTCAACATTTCGGGGGATGTCTTCGTCTTTCGAAACAATAACGCACGAGTTTGAATATCATCTCTTCCAAGGGGCAATGGCACCCGAACGGAATGGCCTACGGTACGTGCCGGCATGAGCCTGGCTGATAATGCTTCGGAACGGGTGAAGCTTGTGGTGCATCATCGCAACAGGTCTCCTCAAATACTAGATGGCAGGTGCGCCGCAGTGTGAGAGGGGCACAGGTCCGAGCGATAATGTCTAGACCACCTTGTGGACAGCACGCCAAGGAGGGTGCAAACAAGTTACATTGCACAGGGCACAGCAACACAGTATTTAATGAATGTTATCCAGCATCAGATACCCATTTCATAGATGTGCAATGATGTGCACTGTTTTTTTTTCTTTTTTCGTAGCAAAATAACATTTTTAGTTTCACAGTTCGTTCGTTGCCTGCTCCCTTGTATCTGTGCCTGGGTAGCAAAGTGACCGGCAGCTAATTGTTTACAAGACATCTGCCACAGAAGTAACCAATCAGAGCATGAGTTTGGTCACAGCTTCTGTCCTCTACACAGCTGTCACATCGCAGTGGTACTTTAGTTGTCGGTCCCCAGTAGTTTCGGGCATCAATTGCGTCTCCGTAAAATTATTGTGATTTGTTCTTACATGCTTTTTGTCTGTGCGGTTTGTTTCTTTTACTGGATGTGTTAATCTAATAGTATATATCGAAATTACCAGCAACAGTGAGATGACACTCGCAAATAATGCGATGGTTCTAACCTTTCGAAGATGGGTAATAAGTGCCTGAGACCGGTTAAGGAAATTTTTTTTTTTTTTTAAATTCGAAATTTGAGGTAAGTTCCTATGGGACCAAACTGCTGAGGTCATCGGTCCCTAGGCTTACACACTACTTAATCTGAGTTAAACTAACTTACTATAGGGACAACACACACACTCATGCCCGAGGGAGGACTCGAACCTCCGAAGGGGGGAGCTGCGCGAACCGTGGCAAGGCGCCCGGGACCGCGTGGCTATCCCGCGCGCAAAAATAAATTTCTTTTATGCAACTGCTTGCTGGTTATTTAGATATTTACAACTACAGTTACTGAAGATGGATAAAATACGAAGCTAATTATGTAACGGCTTACCAAAGCGAACTCAGTAATGAATGTTAACGAGGAATGTATGAACGTACTGGTTACTCAACCCCAGAGGTGTTGTTACCGGAGCCATATTCAGTTTGTGCGAACTGACAACATCCGGATCATCCATGTCCAACTGTCAATCACTTTGTTTTTCTGACCCAGGTATAAGCATCCACGCACACAATTACACACCCGCACTCACGAGCGCGCGCGCGCGCGCCCACACACACGCACACACACACACACACACACACACACACACACACACATTCGCAGAGATACAGGTGGTGTAAAACACCTTGTAAGAAGTTTAAAAAGGCCTTCACAAAATGTCTTCATTTTACACAACATACTTAAGTGTCTACCATAAACAGGAGAGGCGCGTAGTGGATCATAATTATGTTTTTGCTATAAGGCGTTATATTTGTGCTATATAGATGACACAAACATTACACTCTCGCTAATAATCAGTGACATTGACAGACCCTACACAGAAATAATTTTATTATTTTTTAAAATAATGATCGCCAGCCTCTCAGTGACACACGAACAAGCTTAATCTATCACAGCTCCTTCTCGTTTGAAACCAATCAGGCTTGTCTAATACTCCCCAGAGGCACTCCAAGCGTGATTGCTAAAGTGAAAATTATACGCCGCGACCAGTCCCACGTAAACACCTAAATGTTTCCTGGGAGCATCCTCGCAATCTGAGAAGAGTGTTGGAATAATAGTTAAAAATACGAATGTCGAGCATTCTCACAGCTTTAAATGCGTACATTTTAGGTTACGCTTTACCGTAACTGTTACTGACATTAAATGAAACAACAAGCCGGCCGGAATGGCCATGCGGTTCTAGGAGCTACAGTCTGGAACCGCAGACCGCTATGATCGCAGGTTCGAAGCCTGCCTCGGGCATGGATGTGTGTGATGTCCTTAGGTTAGTTAGGTTTAAGTAGTTCTAAGTTCTAGGGGATTGATGAACACAGATGTCAAGTCCCATAGTGCTCAGAGCCATTTGAACCATTTTTTTTAAACAACAAGTTTACTGTTACCAGTCACTGTTTAGTTATCTCCACGACACGTTTCAGAGGTTTAAACCTCCATCATCAGGTGGATTTACATTTGTTAGTATGGCATTTGTGTGCGTGTGTGTTGTGTTACGATTTTTTCAAGGAACTTGTGGCACTGTCTCCAGTGGTCACAGGTTCCTTTCGCTGTCTTAACATATCACATGTATACTGTCATGTTATGTAAACAGTTCAAGTGTAAATAATATGACAATGTACGTGTGATGTGTTAAGACAGTGAAAGGAACCTGTCACTGTTGATATTCTTCGAATTTATGGCTGGGACATTCTTTTCTCTATAGTGGTTGACTCCTCAAGGGAAGTACACTATCGAAATTTTCACAGTTAACGATTTAGTGATGACTATTTGGCATTAACACGTCGCCCTTTGTTCGATGGTTTTATTTCCTGTATTTTTAACTACTTTCAAATTAAAATTCACGTCGGGTAATAGACTCCTATCAAAGTCCGTTGCTAAAAGGTCCGATATGACGTGCTGCAAGACACCAGATCGTTCTTCGAACAGGCGCTTGTTACCCTCATCTCCGGCAAGCTTTCATCCAACGAACCGCTAGCCCACTCGCTGATGCGGCCGCGCCGCCACCACGCGGTTGCGACCCCACGGACAGACGAATCGAGTTACGTATGGCGAGCGCCGCCTTCCGCGTCACCGCATCGCCACTCACTCACCAGCTCGAAGCCGCGGGCGTGCGCGGGTCTGTCGCCGGGCTCGGGTTTCTCGCCGACCGCAGCTGGCGGCGTGGATTATCTGCCGGCGATCTGCAGCTCTGCACGCACCCATTGTGCCAGCACTCGTCACGGAGCCCTCTGATACTACCGGCTTGTATCTACAGCGACCATTTGTCAACTACTCCACAGCCACCTTTACTTCTCCAGATGTTCAAATAAACATGTCACTCACTCATCTTCCCCTGTGAATGATACAGATCTTCCACTACTGTACCTCAAAGGAAACTCATCTCAAATTACCAACCCTTTGCCTTACAGCATGTTTCAAGAAGGCTATACACACGTCCAAGTACTATGTCGTCAAAACTAACGATCGCTACGGCACGGCTCGGATATTGGAGCAGCGAATACATTGTCTAATTTATATTCGATGCATTTGGATGTCGTATGTCTTCTGTTTGCTTGGTTACTGTCACATGTTGCAAAATGGCTGCTTCGCAGCAGAAATCATTCTGTGTTCTCGAGTTTGCGATGTGTAATTCCGTGCTTACAGTGCAAATACGATTCAGGTTGAGGTACCAAACTGATCCTCCGAATGGATGGAACATTCCCAGATGGTATCGACAGTTTACAGACACAGGGTGTGTATCTATGCCCTCATGTTTCCAACGAATTTGTCGGAGTCGCTAAGTGCGTGAATATGTGAATGAAACTCTGCCGAGTCGTTGGATTGGTCGTCAAACAGCCGCGACTTAGCACTTGTGACCTCTTAGAATTAAGAAAACCGGATTCCGTACTGCCATAATATCAGTGACGACGGACATGCTTACTCGAGTATGGGAAGAAGTTGAGCATCGATCTGATATTGTTCGTGACGCTGGTGGAGGACATACTGAACATCTGTGATCTAAAGTTGACAGATTCTAAATATATGTCCCAGTTTCCATAATCGTGTGTCTTCTTTTTTTATCAGCAGTCTTCTGACTGGTTTGTTGCGGTCCTGTGCTAACCTAACCTCTTCATCTCGGAGTAGTACTTTGCAATCTGCGTTCTCAATTATTTTCTGGGTGTATTCCAATCTCAGTCTTCCTTTACAGTTTTCGCCCTTTACAGCTGTCTCTAGTACCATAGAAGTCATTCCCTTGTGTTTAACAGATGTCCCATCATCTTGTCTTTTTTCCTTATCACTGTTTTCAACATGTCCCTTTCCTCCCCGATTCTGCGCAAAACCTCCTCATTCCTTAACTTATCAGTCCATCTAATTTTCAACATGCGTCTGTAGCACTAAATTTCAAATGCTTCGATTATCTTCTGTTCCGGTTTTCCCACAGTCGTGTGTCTTACAGTTTAGTAAATATTCGAGTTGGAAATACGTATATTATTTTTGAATGACTTCGTATTTGCTTCAAAGATAACTATCGAAGGAAAAAAGCTTTTCTTTTTTTCCCTGCTGCTTTTATATGTCCTGTTTTTCAAGCTATCAAGCAAGTGAGGTGACGATCAAATACGCACAAGCCGTATACGGGTAGTTTTCCCACGAATATGTCGGAGCCGCCATGTGCGAGAATATCAGAGTGAAACTCCACTGAGTCGTTGGATTGGTCGTCAAGTAGCCAGTGACGATCAAATAAGCACAAGCCGTATACGGGTAGTTTTCCGACGAATATGTCGGAGCCGCCATGTGCGTGAATATCAGAGTGAAACTCCACTGAGTCGTTGGATTGGTCGTCAAGTAGCCAGTGACTTAGCACTTGTAATTTCTTCCTAAGGGGTTTCATTAGGGACAAAACATGGCTGCCACAGAACCCAGAAGAACTGAAGAACCGGATTGCGTACCGCCATCACATCAGTGACGACGAACTTGGTGGTTAGTTGTGTGCACCCACGGGGCTGCCCTGAGCACTGCGACAGAGTGCACTCAGTCTCGTGATGACAGCTGAGGAGCCTCTTCGATAAGCGGCACCTCGATGGCCTGCAAAGCCGACAACAGCCGGGAGAGCGGCGTGCTGACCTAGCGCCCCTCCATACCGCACGGAGATGACGCCTTTGGATGAGGACGACATGCCGGTCAGTTGGTCCCTATTCGCCTTTCTGAAGAAGGAAGGTTAGATTAGATTAGATTTACTTTCATTCCAATTGATCCGTAGTGAGGAGGTCCTCCAGGATCTACAACATGTCAGAAAAACAATAATACATGACAGATATTTACAACTGAAACAAATAAGTGGAATGATCGTCATTTTTTTAATGAACACCATATGAAAGAATCATTTTACAAACACTAATGCACTGAATTTAAAATAAAAAAAACGTTTTTATATTTAAAAGGTAATAAATATACAAGAGAACTACTATAATACTTATTTACAATGAAGACATTACTGCACTGAAATGGCGCAGAAGTTAGATTGTACTTACACACACACACACACACACACACACACACACACACACACACACACAAATCATTTGGTTCTACTGAGAAATTCATCAGTGGAGGAGTTGGCCACCAATAAATCCATTAGGCTTCTCTTAAACTGAATTTCATTGGTGGTTAAGCTTTTTATGGCTGCTGGCAAGTTATTGAAAATGTGTGTTGCTGAATAATGCACACCTTTTTGTATAAGGGTAAGTGACTTTAAATCCTTCTGAAGATTATTCTTATTTCTAGTATTGATTCCATGAATTGAGCTGTTGGTTTGAAAAAGTGATATATTCTAATGACAAATTTCATTAAGGAATAAATATATTGGGAAGCAGTAGTTCGTTTCCCTAGTTCCCTAAACAGGCTTCTGCAGGATGTTCTTGAGTTCACACCACATATAACTCTTACTGCACGTTTTTGTGCCCGCAAAACTTTAGCTTGGCTTGATGAATTACCTCAAAAAATAATCCCATATGACATTATGGAATGAAAGTAAGCATAGTATGCCAGCTTTTTCATTTTTATGTCCCCTATGTCTGACACCAATCGCAGTGCAAATAGGGATTTGTTAAGACGCTTCAGCAGTTCTGTGGTGTGCTTCTCCTAGTTGAATTTATTATCAAGCTGCAATCCCAAGAATTTAACACTGTCCACTTCTTCTATCTGCTTCTCATCGAATACTAGGCATATACTCGTAGGACACCCCTTACAAGTTATGAACTGCATGTAGTGTGTTTTTTCAAAGTTTAGTGACAAAGAATTGGCTAGGAGCCAGTGATTAATGTCCACAAATATTTTATTAGCCGATATTTCTAAGACTACACTTGATTTGCTACTTATTGCAATGTTTGTATCATCGGAAAACAAAACGAACTTGGCATCTGGTAATGTTACTGATGAAAGGTCATTCATATACACAAGAAAAAGTAAGGGTCCTAAAATGAAACCTGTAATTAGTTCCCAGTTGGATGATGCCTGATAGCTTATGTCTCTTTCCTAATAACACCTTTTGTTTCCTGCCAGAGATATAAGATTTGAACGATTTTGCAGCATTTCTTGTTACACCATAATATTCTAATTTACTTAGAAGGATATTGTGATTTACACAATCAAATGTCTTTGACAGATCACAAAATACACCAGGTGCCTGCAATTTTTTGTTTAACGAGTTAAGCACATTTTCACTGTAAGTATAGATAGCCTTCTCAATATCAGAACCCTTTGGAAATTCTAATTGCGACTTTGACAGTATATTATTTGAGATAAGATGGTTATAAGCCGATTGTACATTACTTTTTCTAAAATTTTTGAGATTGCAGGCAAAAGTGAAAGTTAAGATGGCCAGTCGCTATATCGACTGGCCATCTTAACTCCGTGGTATGATATAAACACAATAACCAGGCGGTTTTCAACAAGGACCAGCAAACTGCTTTCAATGGGGGTTATGGTTCAAATGGCTTTGAGCAGCATGGGACTTAACATCTGCGGTCATCAGTCCTCTAGAACTTAAAACTACTTAAACCTAACTAACCTAAGGACATCACACACATCCATGCCCGGTGCATGATTCGAACCTGGGAGCGCAGCGGTCACGCGGTTCCAGACTGAAGCGCCTAGAACCGCTCGGCCACAACGGCCGGCAATAGGGGTTAAACCTTGACAGTAGGGATCTACAACGGAATGTCTCAGCACTCCAAGCCATCGTAAAAGTTAATGATCACACCACATACACCTTAAAACATTACGTATTAAACCAATTAAAATCAACACATTGAAGGCCAGACTGAGTTGGAGTAGCGACGGCCGCACCAAGGAAATAGTCAACCGCACAGAACCCTGTAGTGGATTTCGACCACAATTTACAGGACAAGCAAGGCCCTTACCCTCTTGCTTGTTCGACGAAGCTAACCTCCGCAGATCTCGATGTCAGGAGAGATGAAGAAAGCGGAAAAAACACCAACGGTTTCCCAATAACGTGTCTTTCCACGCCGGCGATATTTGCCACGGCGCCGTCACCCGGGTAACAGCCCCTTTTAGACGTGCTCTGCTTGCTGGCTGACACCGGACCTTAGATGTCCATACCTCCTAAAACGCCGTTACTGCTCGGCGTCCAAAAGTAAAATCACCCCTTGTTCCTCTCGCTCTCGATCAGCCCGGTAGCTGGCGCCAGCGCGCTCTCGGCGCACAACGCCGGGAAAGATGACCCATACCGGCGGTGGGAATATCGCTGATCGAACCACACGGCTCATAACAGTTTCTAAGCTACTACTGTTAGATGGCTTATATGTATGTAAAATTCTAGCTGTTTCCATCCTAGTAACATCAGCCGACTGCTGTGGAAGTTGACAAATCCCTGCCTCAATATTGAGGTTGACGGTGTAACGTTCAGGACTATGGAAGTTAGAGCAGAGATATCAGTTAATAGACAGAAGAAGAAGTTCGCTAGTCTACAGAAGAACATGTCGTAACTTCAGTTGAGTATAATTCTCGAACTGCTATTAACCTGTCTGACAAAGATTTGAGCGAAGTTGAAATTTGTGTTCTGACCAAAGGAGGCAATTTTGCTGTGACGCGTATCACGGAAGATATTGTAGCAAATATTTAGGCAGGGCTTTGTCAGCTTCCACAGCAGATGGCTGGTGTTATTAAGACGGAAACAGCTAGAATTTTACGTACATGGAAGCCACATAACGGTGATTTGTCGCTGGAACAAGGAAGGCGCTGAGGGATATCATCGAAAATAGAAGCATTATCGTTCTTACCATAGACAGGGGTAAGGTCGAGGTCCTGATGAGGAGTGAGGATTATAATGAAAACACCAATAACATTTTGGGTCCCATCAACTACAAAAAAAAAAAAATGCTTCAGAAGGACCAACTACATTTTTTTTTTTGAAATCACTAATCAGTTGTTGAAAGCGTATTCACTCTCCCCTGACGACAAGAAGCTACTCCGCCAAACGGAAGTGTACCCACCTACGCTCTATGGACTACCCAAGGTGAACATACCATAGATTCCTTTGAGGCCTACTGTGAGTTCTGCAGGGTCTTCCAGACACGATTTAGCTAGACACCTTGGCTCACTGCTGCAAGCGCGCCATGGTGAATCCTTGTTAGTTTCGAAGTTTTGTCGTTAATTACAGTGATTCCAATGAATGAAGCTATCTCATGTAATCTGATAATTTTCCAGCAGATATTGTGGAGTTACTCAGATACTGCCTCACCACGACCTATTCTCAATACAACAATGATATTTATGAACAGGCTGGGCAGTCCTCTTAGTCCAGCTGTTGCCAATTTGTTTATGGAGAACTTTGAACAAGACAGACAGCCGGCAAAATACCAGCCATGTTGATGATACTTCCTTAGTTTGGACATGAGGTGCAGAGGAATTTGGTGGCTTTCCTGATACATCTCAACAGTATCAATCCGAAAATGCAATTTACTATGGAGATGGAGAATAACGGCCAATTGAATTTCTTGACTGTGTCTGCTATCAAGCGACGGGCGGGACGTTTTGCCGTAGTGTATACAGAAAACGCACGCATACTGACCGGTATCTGCCTAAAGATTATAACCAGCATCCCAGACAGAAAAGATGGGCGGTTAAAACCATGGTAGACAGGATGCACTAATGAAACTTCCTGGCAGATTAAAACCGTCTGCCGGACCGAGACTCTAACTCGGGACCTTTGCCTTTCGTGGGAAAGTGCTCTACCGTGTGACGTACGAACGTATGAACCACGTCCTCTCCTTAGAGCTTTATTTCCGCCAGTACCTTGTCTCCTGCCTTCCAAACTTCACAGAGGCTCTTCTGCAGGAAGTTTAATCTGCCAGGAAGTTTCATATCAGCGCACACTCCGCTGCAGAGAGAAAAATTCATTCAGGACGCACAAAGTTTGTGAACCGGCTTACTGCTTATTCTAAGAAGGAGACAGGCAGAGCACTTCGTCCTAGGAGAGAATCAGAACCGATGAGAAAAGTGGGCCGCCCAAAGGCAATGTTTTCCTTTCGGTCATCAGTACGATTACGGGTAGCATTAGTCACCAGTACAATTACAGACAGCAATGGGGAAGTGTTGAGCAAATACGATGTGGAATTACCTTCAGGCCCACCAGGAATATAAAAGAATATACGGCATGCCTTGGCTGCACCACGTGTATGTAAAATTCCTTGTAGTCGTGGACTGTTTTATATTGGTACCACAAAAGAAGTGTTAACACCCGTCTCGTTGAGCACAAGGGGAATGGCCGACTGGGAGAAGCGGATAAATCGGCCTTAGCGGAAAACTTTACCAAGAGGGTGATCATGAAATAAAATTCACTGAAACGAGTGTCATACTGAAAGCATCGCATTTGCATGACCGTATGCAGGAAGAGGCTATTGAGATTTATAAACACCAAAGTAATTTTAACAGGAAAGAGGAAGTAAATATGGACGCAACGAAGGAATGACGATCGATGTGGCCGAGCGGTTTTAGGCGCTTCCGTCTGGAACCGCGCGACTGTTACGGTCGCAGATTCGAGTCCTGTCTCGGGCATGGATGTGTGTGATGTCCTTAGGTTAGTTAGATTTAAGGAGTTCTAAGTTCTAGGAGACTGATGACCTCAGATGTTAAGTCCCATAGTGCTCAGAGCCATGTGAACGATCGATTACTTTCAGTCGAGAATGTTGGTATTACCAGCTATAATCTCGCAGCTGACGTGAAGTGATAGACTATTGTGCTCCTACACTACCTATATATTCGGCGCTCCATCGAGGTCTGGTATACCTCTGAAGATGTCTACCGCAGTCGGAGGGGAAACGTTAGGAGAAAATTTTATACATCGACCACGGCCTAATAGCCCGGAAGTTTTAAGTGATGACAACAGCAGACGTGAAAGGTTACATTGTATGACCTGCTGGGTCCTGTTTAAAATCTCTGTCCCTGCAAGAAAACAGCGAACTGTCAGGACAGCCACTATTTTCTATTACCGTTCCTACAAACAACGCATCTTGCAAGCGAATTGTGAGTGAACTCTCCAGATCTATTGGGTTGCCGTTACATGGTTGGCCTTAACGGGTAACTACCTTCCAGAAACGTACCCTTGCACTCGTTACGTCCTTCTTCAAACCATGGAGCGACTTTTATGGTCACTGCTACACGGTTGACCATCAATAATTACAGTTGAAAGGCGTTTTCTTAAAATAAACGTGCTCCAAAATAACTCTTGTTCAGGGAAAATAACGGTAAGTAATGTCCGACTCTCTCTCACCTCGGAGAAACACAGAAAATCTGGAGATAGATCTTTTTAGTTTTAATTTATGATTTACTTCCGAAGCAAAACAAATGCAATATCACAAGCGGCGCCCTCAATCTTCGGATTTGCGTGCTACTTGGGAAGTGCGATCCGCACTATTAAAAATACAGTAATGAAGCACAGATGCCAATAATAGTTGCAAACAAAATTTTATTCCACTGTCTTCTCGATCGAGCACAGAAACAACAAGAGTCAAATATTTCAGAAGTTCGGGTAGGATTCTGACCAGGCAGTCCCCACCTAGAGCAGGTCTTGAATATAAAGCTAATCACATTGCATCAGAGAATTTGTACCAAACATTTGGCAACAGCACATTTGTTGATTTCAAACAAGCCTGTCAATCAGTTGACCGCGAAGCACTCTTTCAAATATTGAGAAAACGACGTCTAGACCTGAATACACGTATTTATAAAACACACAAACATAAAGTTCAAGGTTAAATTTATGGCTGAAATCTCAGATCCTTACGAAATCAAAACGGGAGTAAGAAAAGTGGATGAGCTCTTTCCAGTACTTTTCAACTGCGTCCTTGAGAAGATGATGAAAGAATGGCGCAAATAGAAACTAAATCTCAAAATTGAATAAGGCGGTGGCAAGTTATCTACAGATTGCCTAGCACTTTCATAGATTAAGCAATCGTAGCTCGTGAAATTTCTTCCATTTCTAAATCAGAATGAACTCTTGAAAGAAACTACAGAAAACGTCGGTCTCCAGATATCGTTTGGAAAGACGTGATAGATGACCTGCAACAAACAATTAGCAAAATTCGTATGGACCAAGTATCAAAAAAAGAAACGAGTTTCACAGTTTAAATGTGTCGCTGAAACCGTTCGTGAAAAATTAAACAAAAGCAAAAGGAATTAGATGCCAGGAGACGGGTATTGCATATCGACTTACTCAAATTATCTGAATTAAGACTGTATCCCTAAGCACAAAAACCAAGACATTAGAATATAGCATTTAAACTAGAATGCTAATTTTGAACCTAAAAAAACAGATACTGAAAACAGTGAGAAAAGTGAACACAAAATTGCAAGAAAAATTCTAGCCCCAAATCTTGGAGATAAACGATACAGACACAGGAGTAAACAGGCAGTCAAACAATACGCAAGTGTCCATAGTGACATTACGAACGGAGGTTAAAACCCTATGGACACATTAAAACGAATGAACAGAGACAGCCTTAGAAAACAAGAATTATTTGGCAACATGAGTAACTCCGAAACGAAATGAAAACTGATCTGAAATTCGCAGGAATTACT
Source organism: Schistocerca gregaria (assembly GCF_023897955.1). Lineage (NCBI taxonomy): Eukaryota > Metazoa > Arthropoda > Insecta > Orthoptera > Acrididae > Schistocerca > Schistocerca gregaria. Next base: position 327,030,861 of record NC_064925.1, on the reverse strand, counting down.
CCAGATGATGACCAAATTAGCAATACCTTCTAGTTCTAATATCAAAAAGGCAAGTAGGTCAACAGAAAGAAGAAGAATGGAATAACGTGGTCTGAAGAGAGTTAGCCCGCAGGAAGAGAACGAAAGAAATATGGCCACAAAGGAAGGCAAATTCCCAGCTCTAAGTACCGGGTGATCAAAAAGTCAGTATAAATTTGAAAACTGAATAAATCACGGATAATGTAGATAAAGTGGTACAAATTGACACACATGTGATCAGAATTGCAATAATTAGCATGACAAAGTATGACAAAGCAAAAATGATTTTCTTCACAGGAAATGTTCAATATGTGAACCATCATTCCTCAACAATAGCTGTAGTCGAGGAATAATGTTGTGAACAGTACTGTAAAGCATGTCCGGAGTTGTGGTGAGGCATTGGTGTCGGATGTTGTCTTTCAGCATCCCTAGAGATGTCGGTCGATCACGATACACTTGCGACTTCAGGTAACCCCAAAGCCAATAATCGCACGGACTGAGGTCTGGGGACCTGGGAGGCCAAGCATGACGAATGTGGCGGCTGAGCACACGATCATCACCAAACGACGCGCGCAAGAAATCTTAGACGTGTCTAGCAATATGGGGTGGAGCGCCATCCAGCATAAACATCGTACGTCCAGCAGGTGTTTATCAGCCAGGCTGGGGATGATGAGATTCTGTAACATATCGGGCGTACCTCTCATCCGTCACGGTAGCAGTTACAAACCCAGAACCACGCATTTTCTCGAAGAGAAAAGGCCCTATAACGACAGATGTGGTAAATCTAACCCAAACCGTGACTTTCTCGTCGTGCAATGGAGTTTCCACGACAGTTCTAGGATTTTCGATAGCCCGAATTCTGCAGTTGTGGGCGTTGACAGACAGTCGGAGTGTGAAATGAGCTTCGTTACTCAACCAATCGTCATCTTCCGCCATCTTTTGAAACGCCCACACCACAAAAGCTCTCCGCTTCACTAAATCGTCAGGTAGCAGTTCATGATGCCGATGGATTTTGTACGAATAGCATTGGAGGGTATGCCTAAGTGCCAATCAAACAGTAGTGTATGAAATGCCGGTGCGACGTGCGACTGCACGAGCGCTGACTTCCTCGTGCATAGACGAACCCGCTACAGTCTCCATTTCTTTCTGAACTGTCTCAGCAGCGTTACACCTTGTGCTCGGTCGGCCACTACGGGGTCTATGGTCTAAACAACCGGTGGCTTCGAATTTCGAAATCATTCTCGCCACAGCTACATTGGTCAACGGAACTTTACCCGTTCGAATCCCCTTCCTATGGCAATAGGATCGTAACACTGAACTAGCACATTCCCCATTCTGATAATACAGCTTCACTAAGAGCGCCGTTTGAGGTAACGTGAACATGCTGCGACTGCTGGCGCATCTGATTCTCTCTCTCATTACACCTCCTTTTATACACGATTGTCATGCGCAGTCACTGACGTTTTGCTGTCCAGCGCCATCTGTCGGACATTTTGTGAACTTTGTTTTGTTTTTTTGTTGTTCTTGTAATAATATCCCATGTCATTCCAAGCGCGTGTGTCAATTTTTACCTCTCTATCTACATTATTCCGTGGTTTATTAAGTTTTCAAATTTATACTGAGTTTTTGATCACCCGGTACTTTTATGCATTGCTAATAAGCTCACTCGCCAATAATATCACTAAAGGTCAGTTACGTTTCTGCAGCATCAGGCAACATACTGGAAAATTTTTGCTATTGGTGTGATATGCCATTGAGAGCAATTTGGGATTGATAAGTATCGAGCCCTAGGAGGATTACTGCTGTTTTGGATGACAAGCTTATTGTGCGGCCGAACGGTTGTAGATAACAAACTATACTAGTTAGCGGACGGCGGATTGCAGGCGGCAGGCTGTGAAATGCGTGGTAAGCCCCCGGAGCTTACACGGCGGCTGGTGATGGCATCAGCGGCTACCGGACAAAGGCGCCGGCAGCTGGACACGGGGCAGATAGCCATCTCTCGCCGTGGCCGGCTGGCTTTGTGTGGGCCCGCGGCGCGGCGATTAGCATAGCGGACCGCTCGCCTCGCCACGGCGCCCCCCGCGCCTTGCACCCGTGCGGCCAAATTGCGCGGAACGAGCCGGCCACTTTACCCGGGGACCGCGCGGCCCGGCAGCCAAGGGGCCAGCCAGCTGCCCGCGCCGCGCTGAGCAAGGCGATCGCCGGGCTCGTGTTACCAGTCCGCGCTGCCCGCGAGACCTGCTCTCTGAACATACACACACGCAGTCTGCCGGCGAACTTCCGGTGGCTGGCTGCTCAGGAGTCTTAACCGAGTGGCCTCAGATAAAGGAACTAGGGTCTTCAATGACCCGTTACTGAGCAATTGTAATGCTTCTGATAACTCCCTCTGTACCATTTCATAAACTTACATATATAAAATATTTCTGTAGTTTGGACGCACAGTCATGCAGTAGAGGTAGAACTGTAAATATAGAAGCGTGTGGGTAATGTTGAAATGTCTTGTATCTGGCCTTTAAAGTGATGCAATCTAGTATAGTTACCCAGAAATTGTTGCTGGCAGAGGGTTATCAGTCAGCTGAGCAGCAGACGCCGTGACAGTGATGCAATTTACATTCACGAATGTTTCGAGGTAAGTTTCTGTTATTAAATTTGTCCACCTGCCTAATAGTTATCTTTTTTTCTTTTTTGCATCAGGTGGCTTATCAAGGATGATATTGACAGTCCTCTATCAAATGTAAATAAACGTGTGTCTGAAATCTTATGGGACTTAACTGCTAAGGTCATCAGTTCCTAAGCTTACACACTACTTAACGTAAAGTATCCTAAGGACAAACACATACACCCATGCCTGAGGGAGGACTCGAACCTCCGCCGGGACGAGCTGCGAAGTCCTTGACCGCAGCTCCTGAGACCGCTCGGCTAATCCCGCGCGGCTGTAAATAAACAGGGTGTTACAAAAAGGTACGGCCAAACTTTCAGGAAACATTCCTCACACATAAATGAAGAAAAGATGTTATGTGGACATATGTCCGGAAACGCTAAATTTCCATGTTTGAGCTCATTTTAGTTTCGTCAGTATGTACTGTACTTCCTCGATTTACCGCCAGTTGGCACAATTGAAGGAAGGAATGTTGACTTCGGTGCTTGTGTTGACATTCGACTCATTGCTCTACAGTACTAGCATCAAGCACATCAGTACGTAGCATCAACAGTTTAGTGTTCATCATGAACGTGGTTTTGCAGTCAGTGCAATGTTTACAAATGCGGAGTTGGCAGATGCCCATTTGAAGTATGGATTAGCACGGGGCAATAGCCGTGAAGCGGTACGTTTGTATCGAGACAGATTTCCAGAACGAAGGTGTCTCGACAGGAAGACGTTCGAAGCAATTGATCGGCGTCTTAGGGAGCACGGAACATTCCAGCCTATGACTCGCGACTGGGGAAGACCTAAAACGACGAGGACACCTGCAATGGACGAGGCAATTCTTCGTGCAGTTGACGACAACCTTAATGTCAGCGTCAGAGAAGTTGCTGCTGTACAAGGTAACGTTGACCACGTCATTGTATGGAGAGTGCTACGGGAGAACCAGTTGTTTCCGTACCATGTACAGCGTGTGCAGGCGCTATCAGCAGCTGATTGGTCTTCACGGGTACAGTTCTGCGAATGGTTCATCCAACAATGTGTCAATCCTCATTTCAGTGCAAATGTTCTCTTTACGGATGAGGCTTCATTCCAACGTGATCAAATTTTAAATTTTCACAATCAACATGTGTGGGCTGACGAGAATCCGCACGCAATTGTGCAATCACGTCATCAACACAGATTTTCTGTGAACGTTTGGGCAGGCATTGTTGGTGATGTCTTGATTGGGCCCCATGTTCTTCCACCTACGCTCAATGGAGCACATTATCATGATTTCATATGTGATACTCTACCTTTGCTGCTAGAACATGTGCCTTTACAACATGTGGTTCATGCACGATGGAGCTCCTGCACATTTCAGTCGAAGTGTTCGTACGCTTCTCAACAACAGATTCGGTGACCTATGGATTGGTAGAGGCGGACTAATTCCATGGCCTCCACGCTCTCCTGACCTCAACCCTCTTGACTTTCATTTATGGGGGCATTTGAGAGCTCTTGTCTACGTAACCCCGGTACCAAATGTAGAGACTCTTCGTGCTCGTATTGTGGACGGCTGTGATAGAATACGCCATTCTCCAGGGCTGCATCAGCGCATCAGGGATTCCATGCGACGGAGGGTGGATGCATGTATCCTCGCTAATGGAGGACATTTTGAACATTTCCTGTAACAAAGTGTTTGATGTCACGTTGGTACCTTCTGTTGCTGTGTGTTTCCATTCCATCATTAATGTGATTTGAAAAGAAGTAACAAAATGAGCTCTACCATGGAAAGTAAGCGTTTCCGGACACATGTCGACATAACATATTTTCTTTCTTTGTGTGTGAGGAATGTTTCCTGAAAGTTTGGCCGTACCTTTTTGTAACACCCTGTATACACACGCACTCTGCCGGCGAACTTCCGCAGGCTGGCTGCTCAGGAATCTTAGCCGGGTGGCCTCTGATAAAGGAACTATAGTCTTCAATGATCCGTTACTGAGCAATTGTAATGCTTCCGATAACTGCCTTTGTACCATTTCATAAACTTACATCTATAAAATATTTCTGTAATTTGGACGCACAGTCAGGTAATAGAGGTAGAACTCTAAACATAGAAGCGTATGGGTAATGTGGAAATTTCTTGTATCTGGCCTTTAAAGTGACGCAATCTACTGGGTGATGCAAAAGTCAGTATAAATTTGAAAACTTAATAAACCACGGAATAATGTAGATAGAGAGGTAAAAATTAACAGACATGCTTGGAATGACATGGGGTTTTATTAAAACCACCCCATATTGCTAGGCGCCTGAAAGATCTCTTGCTCGCGTCGTTTGGTGATGATCGTGTGCTCAGCCGCCACTTTCGTCATGCTTGGCCTCCCAGGTCCCGAGACCTTAGCCCGTGCGATTGTTGGCTTTGGGGTTACCTAAAGTCGCAAGTGTGTCGTGATCGACCGACATCTCTAGGGATGCTGAAAGACAACATCCGACGCCAATGCCTCACCATAACTCCGGACATGCTTTACAGTGCTCTCCACAACATTATTCCTCGACTACAGCTATTGTTCAGGAATGATGGTGGACATAGTGAGCATTTCCTGTAGAGAATATCATCTTTGCTTTGTCTTACTTTGTTATGCTAATTATTGCTATTCTGGCCAGAAGAAGCGCCATCTGTCGGACATTTTTTGAACTTTTGAATTTTTTTGGTTCTAATAAAACTCCATATCATTCCGAGAATGTGTGTCAATTTATACCTCTCTATCTACATTATTCCGTGATTTATTCAGTTTTCAAATTTATACTGACTTTTTGATCACCCGGTACTAGAGTTAGCCAGAAATTGTTGCTGTAGGTCCTATTTGTGTCACTAGAGGGTTAGCAGTCAGTTGAGCAACAGACGCCGTGACAGTGATGCAATTTACATGGGCGAATTTGTCGAGGTAAGTTTTTCTTATTAAATTTGTCTACCTGTGTTGTAGTTATCTTTTTTTTTTTGCATCAGGTGGCTTATAAAGGATGATATTGACAGTCCTCTATCAAATGTAAACGAACAGTTTCGTAATGTAATCTAACGAAATTTAAGATTGCCAGCGTGTAGATAAAGCTGAAGCGTACATAAGACAGCATTGTGGAAACGTTTTCGCAATACCCACATAGAATAAATTACTTCTAATTCGTTTTGCGTCTGTTTTCTGGATGCCAGTGAAGCTAAGTGATGGGAATCAAAGCCTACTTTAAAGAAGTGGGATGCTAAAAACATGATTAAGGTTATGAGCAGTAAAAGCGATCTCTGTACCTGAAACATACTTCAAAGGTGTTTCTTTAAACCAAGAAAGACGTAAAGTCTGAAAATGAGTTCTTGATCATATTTTGGCACTTTATTTTACAGGTCCGTCTTCATCAAACAAACTTTTACACTCCACTATTACGGCTGTTGTCTGCTGCTATCTACAGATCTGTTACAAACAAAAACAGGTTGTTAAGATCTAAATTCAGTTTGATAATGCTAAGTCTATAAAAGCCTAGTGCTACATAAGAAAGATAGAAAGTATTAACACGATTAACAGCCATGTAATGGTTAAAATGCGGTATGCATGTCATTAATGGGAAGTAATTTTAATTAATGACTATGCATACCGCATTTTAACCATTACATTTGCGATACTGGTTAATCATGTACCCTAGCTATATTGCCCTCTGCCGGCCTCAGTTTTTTTGCATAAATACCAGACGCATTCTGATCATCACCAGTACTTACACCGTACCTACATACTTATTTTGACGTTGATACAATATCGGAATATTTTAGGGTATGTATGGCTGGTATCTATGCCTGATATACATGGCTGTTAATCATGTAAACACTTTTTATCTCTCTTATGTAGCATCAGGATTTTATAGACTTAGCGTTAGCAAACTGAATTTAGTTGATTACACCCTGTTTTTGTTTGTAACATATCTGAAGATGCAGTAACCGAAACTGGTAATAGTGAAGTATAAAAGTTTGTGTGTAATAAAAAAGTCTCTTTAATGTTGGGCGTAAGTCTATGCAGAAACAGTTGGTAGAATATCTTGTTGAAATGGATAACCGCTTCTATCGCTCTAGCATATAAGATTCAAGAGACTACCTTATTAACTAGAGGAAAGAAACAATATCCATGGCCCTTTTATTTCAAATGCTGTAGGCAGAGCTGCGTTTGAACTGTCTCTTAGACGACACAAAAATAAACTCACAATCCACAAATCGCTGGGGACTTTATTCTCGAGAGCAAAGGAATTCACCAATGAAGGTATAGACAAGTTTTTTTCACATTTTGGAAGCTTAGCAGTATAAACACACTCATATAGCGCTGATCGTGGGTACAAAGTGGACGAGACTGAGCTCACTGCCGTCCAGAGCAAAAAACCACATGTAACTGGACTTAAAGGTAAATGTCAAGTAGGTGCCGTTACATCAGCAGAGCGAGGATCCACGGTGACTGTCTTGCACTGTATGAGTGCCGGCGGTACTTTCATACCACCAACGATAATCTTCTCCAGGAAGAACTGGAATGATACTCTACTGAAAGAAGGCGCACCACCTGGAACAATTGGTAAATGCCAGCCTTCAGGCTAGATTAAAACGGATCTTTTCGCGGAATGTTTTGACCCCTTCATTTCTAGAATATATCCCTCAAAAGAATCTATTGTGTTGCTAATTCTCGACAGCTACAGCAGACACACTAGAAACGATGAAGCAAGCCAAAACCACGTTACAATCGTATCACCTCTCATGAAACTCAGCCTCACGATAAGACTTTCATGGGAACTCTCAAAACCTATTAGCTGAGTTTGTTTGCCATTGGTTGCGCACAGCAACTGGCCCTTAGGCCCATATGACATATTTGAGTTGTGTGGGAAGCTGTTTGGAGACTGGACCTTTGCAGAAATCGACTTAATCGCTGCCACTCCGGTTTTACCTCCGCAAATACAACTGTCATTATATGAGGCCAAAAGTTTGAGAGGAAATGAAAAGGATCCAGCAACTGGTAAGAATCCAGCCTCTCCAGGCGTAAACAATGACCTGAGACAAGAAGACATCCAGAGTTTCGTTATACCTATAGCAAGACAGCCCAAGTGAAACTGACTTCGGAGATAGTAAAAGTATCCACAAGATATCATGCCAGTCTCCTCTCTAAAGAGGAAGGTTTCCAACATAGGCCGTAATCCACTGTCGTTATTTTGACGTGTTCACCTTATAAAACACGCCTCGAAGACTCATTACGTAACGGTAGACAGAAGCTGTCTAAGGCCACTATTAAGAGCCAGAACAAAGGTGAAGCTGCTCCTTTAAAAAAAAAAAAAGAAAAAAAAACAAACGGCAGTTATCTGAACACTCGGGTGAAGAGTTCAGCGTACCATCCGCCTCTTCACACGAGTCAGATTTGAATCTTCCAACTGGAGAGCAAAAACCTATTGAAGGAGATGCCATTCGTATTTTTATGTGTACGGGCATTTTCCAAATACGTTCGGGAAGAATTGTGGGTTAAGTGTGTAGTGTATGAGGAGTGCAGTCACTTTTTGTGTGCTGGAAGTGAAGATGACATTTACATATGCGCTTTTTACAACGAAATTTGGTTTATGAAGTACTTTTCTATCATTGTTACGTTTAAAATGTTTTTGTATAATTTAAGTTTATTTAAAATAAATTAGTTTCTAACAGTTTCATTTATTTTCATTTTAAATACTCAGTTTTCATAATTTTAAGTTGTTTCCACGCACACTTTTGAAAAATTAAAGAAATATGATACAATCAAAAAAATTTTTTTCCTTTTTGCACACATAGTTTTTATGTTCAGTAACATTACATTCACTTCTCGAAACATTATTGATTAGCTTTGAGTGATTTTTTAAGCTAAAAGAGCAGTAACCGTTTTTTTTAATACAGCAAAAAGAAATTAGATTTATACGTTTACACTGCCTCCACTGCTGTTTAAATGAAAGATCCGCTATTTGACTGTGTAGATTGTTTATTCAATTGTGCATTCATGATTTCGACCTGGACCATTTTCAGATACCTCATACAAAAAAAAAAGGTTCAAATGGCTCTGAGCACTATGGGACTTAACTTCTGCGGTCATCAGTCCCCTAGAACTTAGAACTACTTAAACCTAACCAACCTAAGGACATCACACATATCCATGCCCGAGGCAGGATTCGAACCGGCGACCGTAGCGGTCACGCGGCTCCTGACTGTAGCGCCTACAACCGCTCGGCCACACTGGCCGGCAGATACCTCATTGAAAAGATACATATCTACAGGGTGTAACTGATATAAGTGCAGATATTTTTATACTGCATATCTTGGTATGTACACACATCAGTGAGAAATTATGACTGTACAGTAGAATAAACAATCTATACAGTCAAATGGGGAACTTCCATTTAAATATTATTTTTTTGTTTAGGCCGTAGAATGGAATCTTCTTATTATCTTATTGGCATTTGTTTCACTTTCAGTGTTCTCCCGCTAATACTTAGTGGCAAAATTGCATTTACAACAAACACGTTTTTTTTTTTTATTTTGAAGTCACATCACATCTGGTGACTTCCACTTCTTCGGGTAAGGTTGGTTAGCAGTTGTTTGTGTATTTCTTCGCTTTGGTGAGTTTGTGGAGGGACCTTGGGGTCCATAGACCTACCTCCACTGGTGTGTATCAGTTGAAAGTTAGCGTGCGCGATTTTTGTAGTGGTGCCAAGCCCTCGGCTCCACCACACTCACATCTGCTGACGGCATATCCTCGAGGCTTAATGCGTTGGTAGAGGGTTTAAAAACGTTCCTGAATCGCTTCAGCGATGGCATCCATGGAGGTGTCAGCATGGAGGTCCACTGTCCTGACGCATCGGTGCGCACACAGTATCTGTAGGACTGTATCTTTCTTACGTCGTGTGGGATTTGTTATCCCTCCCCTGACTGAGCTGCTATCGAGAATCTCCTCCAAAAGGACGGACTTACAGAGTTTGGTAGGCGTGTCTAAATCGACTCTGTGAGAAAGTATCAATTGTTTCGCCATAGCTGTGGCGCTGGTGCACTGTTTCTCGATGAGGATGTAGAAGAAGAGCTGCTTGTCAAGGAGAACTCCGAGGTATCGAACCGAGGGTCTCCACTGAACGTCTTATCTTGAAACTGGAGGTGATGCAGGCGCGACAGCCTCTTCTTGTTGAAGTACACTGGCACCCTCTTTTGCGGGTTACTTTCACCGTGTTATGACGACAGCACTGGCTAGTCAAGTCCGCTACCTATGAGGGTTCAAATGGCTCTAAGCACTATGGGACTTACCATCGGAGGTCATCAGTCCCCTAGACTTAGAACTTCGTAAACCTAAATAACCTAAAGACATCACACACATCCACGCCCGAGGCAGGATTCGAACCTGACACCGTAGTAGCCGCATGGTTCTGGACTGAAGCGCCTAGAACCGCTGGGTCACCGCGGCCGGCCGGTACCTATGAAGTAGTCGTACATTCGTCGCATGGAGTCCGCTAGTCGTCAGGAAAGCGGCATCATCCGCGAACTGGGCCAAATGGACACCTGGGCTACAGGCCTCTCTTTGACGTAAAGTGCGAACAGTATCGGCGATAAAACTGCGCCCTGGAGTAGGCCGCCAGTGGATGTTTTTGCATCCAGTCTCTTGTTGGCAACTATCACAATCATGCGCTTTTTATGTAGAAAGCTGGCGAGTAGTCGCTTATAGCAGTCTGGCATTGTGCTTTGTTCTCGTATCTTCCGCAGCAGGATCTCACACCACACCTAACCATACACAGGCTCAATGTCAAGGAAGAGCACAGTGTCGATATAGTTACGTTATACTTGATGCTGATGTGTCCCGTCGGGTGAAGGAGTTGTAACTCGGCGGACACCTTCTATTGAAATCCCAATTGCTTGGGACGGATTGAGTCCTCTGCTGCTAGAGCTTCACCATTTCTCCTCTTTAGGATGCGCACCAGTAGCATGTTCGGACTACTGAGTAACTTTTGGTAGTTCTTGGCATAGGCGCAGTCCATCGCTTCTTGTAAATCGGTTCGACCAAGACCTTCTTGCACCGGTCCGGGAAGTATTGGCTCTGTAGAGAGGCGTTCTAAAAACGCGTAAGCAGCACGAGTAGCTTAAGTGGCAAATTCTTGGGGTGAAGATTCGATATTCCCTCGAGCCCAGTTGCTTTGGAGGCGATCAGCTTTTTGATAAGCACTCGAACCTCACTGTGCATGGGTGAGAATAAACCTTCGAACCTCACTGTGCATGCTAAGTCTCGGAAATACCTATGGGGCTTCCATCTCCAGCCGAGCAACTAGCTGACTGGTGGTGTCCTCACATTCCCGGACCGCAATGTCCAACAGTTCCTCCTCGAGCAACGACGTTTGGCCTTCGAAAGACGTAGCAAGCGTTTCAGCCTTACAGACCAATGTTCTCATAAGTCAGTGTGTGGCGGGTACGTTCGGTTTTTATCTGCCCTGACCCTTCGGACGAGGCGTCATTCACCCCGTCTGCGGAACCACATCGAAACAATACAAGAATAGATAGACTGCTGTTTACCGTAAAGAAAACACATAAACTTGCAGACAATCACGATTAAAAGACACTTACATGAATCTTTCGGTCACAGCCTTCGTGATGATGATGTTTGGTTTGTCATCAGCACCAATACAAAGTCCCACTCTTTATGCAGTCCAATTTAGCCACTTTCACGAATCATGATGATGAAATGGTGAGGACAACACAAACACCCAGTCCCCGGGCAGAGAAGATCTTCAACCAGGCCGGGAAGTGAAGCTGGGACCCCGTGATCCAGAGGCAACAACACTAGCCACTGGACCACGAGATGTTGACACAGCTTTCGTCAGTAAAGAGGGAGAGTGAGAGTGAGAGAGATAGGGAGTGAGAGAAAGAGAGAGGGAGAGGGAGGAGGTGGAGCGAGGGATAGTGGGGGAGTAAAGGAGAGAGAGTCACACACACACCCCGCTCCCCTAAGCACCTACAGTCCTTGGGAACTGAATGTAACGCAGAATAAATATAACGATGATGATGAAATGATGAGGACAACTAAGCACCTACAGTCTTTCGGGTCACAAGCTGACGAAGGCTGCGTCCGCAGCTCGTGGTCTACTGCCTAGCGTTGCTGACTGTGGATCACGAGGTCGAGTTAGACACACACACACACACACACACATACACACACACACACACACTCACCATGTCCCGAAGCACCAGCCTTCCACCTTCCCCACTGGCGATGCTGGCGAGGGGATGGGGATAGGGTGTGTGCGTGACTCCCTCCCCCCTCCCCCCCATCAGCTTCGTCAGTAGAACACGAAGACGGACACACACATATATACACATTACTGGCCATTAAAATTGATACACCACGAAGATGACGTGCTACAGACGCGAAATTTAACCGACAGGAAGAAGATGCTGTGATATGCAAATGATTAGCTTTTCAGAGCATTCACACAAGGTTGGCGCCGGTGGCGACACCTTCAACGTGTTGCCATGAGGAAAGTTTCCAACCGATTTCTCATATACAAACAGCAGTTGACTGGCGTTGCCTGGTGAAATGTTGTTGTGATGCCTCGTGTGGAGAAATGCGTACCATCACGTTTCCGGCTTTCATAAAGGTCAGATTGTATCCTATCTCGAATGCGGTTTATCGTATCGCCACAATGCTGCTCGCGTTGATCGAGATCGAATGACTGTTAGCAGAATATGGAATCGGTGGGTTCAGGAGGGCAATACAGAACGCCGTGCTAGATCCCAACGGCCTCGTATCACTAGCAGTCGAGATGACAGACATCTTATCCGCATGGCTGTAACGGATCGTGCAGCCACGTCTCGATCCCTGAGTCAACAGATGGGGACGTTTGCAAGACAACAACCAATTGCACTAACAGTTCGACGACGTTTGCAGCAGCATGGACTATCAGCTCGAAGACCATGGGTGCGGTTACCCTTGACGCTGCATCACAGACAGGAGCGCCTGCGATGGTGTACTCAACGACGAACATGTGCGCACGAATGGCAAAACGTCATTTTTTCGGATGAATCCAGGTTCTGTTTACAGCATCATGATGGTCGCATCCGTGTTTGGCGACATCGCGGTGAACGCACATTGGAAGCGTGTATTCGTCATCCCCATACTGGCTCGTCATCGAAATACTGGCGTATCACTCGGCGTGATGGTATGGGGTGCCATTGGTTACACGTCTCGGTCACCTCTTGTTCGCATTGACGGCACTTTGAACAGTGGATGTTACGTTCCAGATGTGTTCCGACCCGTGGTTCTACCCTTCATTCGATCCCTGTGAAATCCTACATTTCAGCAGGATAATGCACGACCGCATGTTGCAGGTCCTGTACTGGCCTTTCTGGATACAGAAAATGTTCAATTGCTGCCCTGTCCAGCACAATCTCCAGATCTCTCACCAATTGAAAACGTCTGGTCAATGGTGGCCGAGAAACTGGCTCGTCACAATACGCCAGTAACTACTTTGATGAACTGTGGTATCGTGTTGAAGCTGCGTGGGTAGCTGTACCTGTTCACGCCATCCAAGCTCTGTTTGACTCAATGCCCAGGCGTATCAAGGCCGTTATTACGGCCAGAGGTGGTTGTTATGGCTACTGATTTCTCAAGATCTATGCACCCAAACTGCGTGAAAATGTAATCACCTGTTAGTTCTAGTATAATATATTTGTCCAATGAATACCCGTTTATCATCTGCATTTCTTGTTGGTGTAGCATTTTTAATGGCCAGTAATATATATATATATATATATATATATATATATATATATATATATATATATGTATATATAGCGTTCAGTTAATTTTGCCCGAATAAGTAATTTTGTTTCTTGGCTACGAAAGAAAACGAAACCTTACATTTTCGTTTTCATATATGCAAAGAAGCCACCCCTTCTTGACGGTATAAGTGGGTGGCGGCTGATATTTTCTAAGTCGCTAATTTTGCTAAGTTTGCGTGGATCCTTTCTTCCTTTCCAATCTACCCACCATCGCCGATTTTCGGTCTTATGTCAATGGAACAGAAGATATGTAACTGTAGTGGCCCGAAATTTTATTAAACAGGAAATACAGATAAGGCAGTTAAATGTGCTATGCCATCACGAATACATTGTTTAGTAATTAGTCTTTCGCCACCGTAATTCTGTAGGAAGTCACATTGTTGCGTTGTTTATAGCTCACACATCAGTTCCTGTATTCTAATAAATCGCTTCCAGAATCCCATCAAATTTAATTAGAACCACAAATTCCTCATTTCACATTTATATAATTTTTTCACTGGTAGTCTGGAGACGTCCAGATCCTCAATTTCGTACATTCGATACCCAAAAAATCTCTTAAAAACCCTCTCTTTCTGTCCCATTCTAATTTCTTTCATCTGTCCATTCCTCTGATTTTACACGTAAATTAATGTGTCTGGGCATAACACCTAGTGACAGAGTATATACTCCCCATGTTGACTTATAGTTGTAAGACCTTGTCACTTCATCATTATGTAAGACGGATGCCTAGAACTGCACAGCGAGTCATGGAAATGTTAGTCTTAGGATTTAAAACGAAAGCAAAAAAAAAAAAAAAAAAAAAAAGTGCCAAAAGACATCAGTTCAATTACCGAAGCCAAAGACATCCTGGAGAGAACAACCACTTTGAAATAGTAGTGGGCCCACCCATATCGCTAGAAAAAATTATGACTGCTGGAAAAAAGAGGCGCTCGAATGAAAGCTTGGAGACAGATATACACAAAGAGGAAGATCGCCAGATCAGTGGGACAAACAAAGAAAAAAGTCTTGGGCTACTTGTTCAAAGCTTTGATGGTCCGAGAATCGTACGTAAATAAAATATTCCTGTTTCCTCAGAAACAATAGATTGTTCACGAATTGATAAAACGTATCCAAGCCTGTTTCTTCGACTATCATCTCCCTGATACAGCACAAAACCGGCGCCGGATAAAAGCACCAGCTCAGGCTAAATTCATGTATACTTGGAATAGCATCCTCCGTTCGATAGTTAGCTACAGCAAAGCAATTGTGCTAATACTCCTCGAGCGCTGGACCAAAATCATAAACGCAGTCTTCGCAACTCCGAATTGCCGATAGCATTCCATTTCCAGGTTCCACAGCATCTGCCCTCTTTCCTTCACGAGAATCCGCGACTGACTCTCTATGTCACATTCCTGTGTATTAGCTGGCAATTTATCTTTCATATTGCACTGATGAGTCAAAACATTATGACCACCTACTTAATAGCATGTTAACTCCACCAGTACGACAGCAGTTCTGCATGGCAGGGATTCGACAAGTTCTTGGAAGATTTCTGGTGGTAAATGTAAGTAGCAGTAGTTTTATTCATCCATACATCATTTTTACAGGGGCATTGGTCATGTCGTGGTTTCAATGTGTAAGAACAAAGAAAATAGCTTAATTCTCATGTTTATTTTATTGTTCAGCTAATTCAATCTATGCAAGATGTAGCTTCTTTAAGTTATGAAATATATTTTTAAGAGGTGTTTCCATGCATCTCTGTCCTCTGCTGTCTTCTGCCAGTTGAAGCCTGCAACCTTCCCGGGTTCCTTGTCCCAGCGATCAGGTGGTCTCCCTGGTGGTCTTCGTTTTTCTCGGGGACTCCACTCTAAAACTGAGTTTGTCCATCTTCCATCCTTCGTTCGTGCAATATGTCCTGCCCACTGCCATTTTAAAGCCTGAATCCGTTTATAATATCTTTTACTCCTGTTATTGCTCGAATGTCTTGACTTTTCTGTCGATCTTTCGTTGTGAGACCTAACATTGCCCTTTCCATAGCTCTCTGAGCAGTTCTAAGTTTCCTTTTGAAAACTTCATTTAAAGTCCTAGTTTTACACCCGTACGTTAAAACCGGTAGTACACACTGATCAAAAACTGTCTTCTTTAAGTAGACTGGCATGTTAGATTTGAAAACTGTTGCATTCTCCCCGTAAGCCCTCCAACCCAGTTTAATTCGACGAAAAATTTCAGGTTTCAAATCCCCTTTTGTGTCAATTGATTGTCCCGGATAAACGTATTCAGTAACATAATAATAGAGAATTGTGAAGGTGGTTCGATGAACCCTCTGCCAAGCACTTAAATTTGATTTGCAGAATTTGCAGAGTATCCATGCAGATGTAGATGTAGATTGTTTAGGATGTTGCCGTTCAGTGTTACTTGTCCTGCAGCTACCCACTAATTATGCATGACCTTAGTTTTGAGTGATTTATTTTAAGTCCAACTTCCAGACAACGTTCTGTTAAGTCTTTTGTAAAGAACTGCATTTCCATCTTACTGTTAGCTAGGGCCACTATATCGTCAGCAAATCTCAGGTTGGTGAGCCTTTTACTATTTACCCTTATGCCTCTGTTGTTCCAAATAATTTTGGACATAGCCATCTCGAGAACTGCTATAAATAACTTCGGGGATATAGGATCGCTCCGCTTTATTCCTTTTCCAATGGGAAATTCACACTTGTTTTTTTCTACGTTGATAGATGGTACAGACGTGTCATAAATGCTGCACAATATGTTTATATATACATACTTTCCACTCCTTGCTTGGCCAATGCTTGTATGACTGCAGTGTGGCGGACAGAGTCAAAGGCTTTCTCAAAGTCAGTGAAGGCTATGCATAGTGGCAGTTCATACTCATTGCCTCGACTAATTACCTCACGCATTGTGTTTATATGGTCAATTGTGCTGAAACGACTGCGGAATCCAGTTTGTTCTATGGGCTGTGCAGTTTCCACTACCATTAATCAGGACTTTAGTAGACACTTTGTATATAACAGAAAGTAAGCTAATGGGGCGGTAGTTCTTCAGATCGTGAATATTTCCCTTCTTATGTAATAAGATTATGTTTGCTTTGTTCTAGCAGGTTGGGATGCTGCCATTCTGTATACACGAAGTAAAGACTTTAGGCAGATGTTTCTCTGTTTCCTTCTCTGTAAGCTTCAGTATGTCAATTGTCAGACCATCATGACCCCCTGTTTAGCCATTCTGCATCTCGTTTATAGCTTTTCTTATTTCTTCGGGGTTAGAATTTTGGGAACTTCATCATCATCTGTGTAAGGTTTTCCTATGGTTCATGTGTTCTTTCATATAATTTACTATAGAAATTCTTCACACGCTTTAGAATTTCTTCCTTTTCCGTTATGCGCCCATTATCACCGTCAATTGCTATTAGCTTTTGTTTAGCTTTCTTGCAGCTCCTTTTATTCTCTAAGGCTAATTTTATGGTGTTTTCATTGTATATTTGTATGTCGGCTTTCATATTCTTCCTTGTATACTTACACAGTTCTCAATATTCTATCTTGTCACGAGAAGTTTTGATTTTCATCTCTCGTCTTTTTACGAGTAAAGCTTTGGTTTCCGCCCTGGTTGTTTAGTAATTGTTGTCTGTCCATCTATTTGTTTTGCAGTTTCCATTATCAGATTTTCTTCTGTTGACTCTTCTAATCTCACTCGAAGGGCATACTGAAAATCCTTTTGCCTTTCGTTCAATTTATCCATACCTGTAATTTCTTTTTTCTGTGATATTAGTTTTCTTTGTTTTTGTTGAGTATTAATATTTTTTTGCTCTTACCAGTCCATGGTTACTACCAGTATTAAATTGATTTAAAACCGGAACATCTTTGATTATTTTGGTGTGATTTGAGATGATAAAGTCTATTTCATTGTGGGTCTCGTATACAGGCCTTTATAAACTGGGTGGTTTGTAATTCAAGTGCAAGTACTCAGAAAGAACAAGTACGGGTTGTAATCATCGTACGGTAGCGAAACTTGATACATTTTCTCATGCATTAACGCGGAACCTGAAAAAACTAGTTGCAATTGTGGCCACCAGGTGCAAATCTGTCGCTCTAAATGCAAGAAAGACTATGCAATTGTCTCTGTTGATTCATCGTGGATACGGGACGGTGGCTGGTCAAATATTTTCCTAAGAAATATTTATTTTATTTAGACGGCTGGTCGCGGCATCTCATTAACACCATCTTCAGGCACTGCATGCGTAGACGATCAGATATATCGATACTTGCATAATTGGAAACATCAGTATCTGTATTCTCTCAATTTGCTTTTGGAGTGTTTACTTTGAACACATGACAACAACATTTGTTAGCAAGTCTAGGAAGTAAAAATTCCAAAAAGGAATTTTTAGAATCCAGATATTGATGATTCTAGTACAGGGTGCAGCCAACTGCAGGTAGTGGCTAATGTCGGCACTAATGACGTGTCGCTATGAATCGGAAGAGATTCTCTTTGGTTTCCGGCGGCTATCTGAATTGGTGAAGACTGTCAGTCTGGCTAAATCGGTCAGGTGTCCACTACACGCAAGAGGCGATTACTCGGGTAGCAGGGGCTGTGTGTAGTGGACAGGGCGGTTTTTAGGTTAGATAGTCTTGGGAAAGATCAAAACGGGCTCCAGTCTCAAAGGGTACAGGGAAAATAAAGACGAGAATCGACCAAGCAACAGTCGGTTTTGTAGTAGTAAATTGCCGTAGCTGTGCTGTAAAAGTACCAGAGCTTCAAGCGCTGATAGAAAGCACTGAAGTTGAAATTGTTATAGGAACAGAAAGCTGGCTAAAGCCGGACATAAATTCTGCCGTTTTGCAGAGGCGCAAACCGTGTTCAGAAAGGATAGATTAAATATAGTAGGTGGTGGTGTGTTTGTGTCTGTTGGTAGTAGTTTAGCTTGTAGTGAAGTTGAAATAAATACTTACTGCGAATTACTATGGGTAGAGGTTATATTCAAAAGCCGTACCAAAGTAATAATTGGCTCCTTCTGTGGGGCGGCGAAGAAGTTGTCGAATGAGTTGTTTGAATGTTCATTTCACGTAACAGACTATTGCCGATGCAACATATGTGGGACGGCGAAGAAGTCGTTGTTTAATGTTGAATGAAAGTTGAACATTGCCACCTTAAATCACGCGAGCCTGGCAACTAATTTGGTGGCCAGTCAGAAAGCGAAGGGAAACTTACTGACCTTAGTTCCCAGTCTGCACGGCCACATTCCTGTACAGCCCAGCTAAACGAAAAATATCCATAGTTCTTCACGGGATTAGGGCTGCTTCAATAAAATTTAAAGTTCCAAACAAGATTTTATTATCTTAAAGGCTCACACAAATTACTCGAAACTTCTGTAAATGCTAAAGACATTAAATATTGTTAATTCAGCCAATCGTTTAATAGTTCAGAGGCGACTTCTACAGCAAGTTCCTCCCGAATAGTTCATTACTCTAACTAACGGTGCTCTATTAATAGTTCGCAATAATGTTAAAAAAAAAGATTAATGCCTTAAAAGTGGAGTTAGTCACCACTTGCCACGCGGAATTATACTTCACACGGACGGCACAATAACAGTTTGTTACCGAAGTCTAAACGATCCAGGACGGTGTACAGTCCTCGCGATTTTCAATGTCCGTTTACATTGCTAAGTACGCACATGTCACAGCCCGCTATGACGTCACCCGAGGCGAGGCGCGATCGGACGTTAAGCTCGCGTGGACTAGGCGTTGGTCTAATGCGGAGTGAGCTTACTACTGCCTCTGCCGCTCTTTTTATATAGCTCCGGCGCGTACCGCCAAGAGAGCATCTGTTCTTTCCGTTCCTATGCAGATGCCTGCAGCCTCCAAATGATCGCTATCTCAGGCACATAATCTTAAATATCACATTTAATAATAGCGTTACAAACTTCTCAATTTTTGTATACATACATCTGAGCAGTACAGAAGCATGTAGAAAATCTCAGCCCGCTAAAATTAAAACTTTACTCTCTAGAATTTTTACAATGGAACTAACGGTAGATTGTTACCTCTGAACCATAGCTTTATCAAGACTTGTATCAGCTGTTAATTATGCTACAAGACTAAAACTTGGTGTAGCTTTGTTAATTGTCCTATCTGATCGTTGGTCTTAAAGAATTTGTTTTATCATTAAAATTTAAAGTACTTAATCTATAATGCTTATGTACATTTTACTCACAAAAGTAGTTTTTACTAAATTACTAAAAAACTAGAAGAGGTAACTGATTGTGGTATTTCCATTATTATTATTAGGGTGAACTGAAGCATCCTACCAATTTTCAATATTGTAGCTCTATTATTTCGCGCCTCTGATTTTTCCGAAAAACGCGGATTCTGGAGTCAATTTTAGTTTTATGGTTTTGGAAACCAGCACCACTCATTCATGACTTCTTACTGCACCTTCTCACCAAATTTTGGCTTCCTAGCGTCATTATTTAGCGCCTCCTATTTTTCTTTCAAAACGTGAATTTTACGTAAACTACTAATTTTATAACATTAAGATTTGTTACCTGAAACATTATTACATAGAACTATACTTTAACAAAGTTTTACACACAAATCTTAATTTTTACTTTTATGTTAAATGTGGTGCAATACTATATGCAGGCGCGTTACGATGACGTGACGCTACTAGCAGTGAACTAGGGTAAGTCCCGTGCACTCGCTCGCCTCTGTATCTTATACATGATACAGCGCTTGCTTTGCTTCATCACCCCCTTTTTAATTTTCGTGAAAATCTATTTTTGAACAAAATTAAATTTCTAAAAGAACAAACAAGCGATGGATTACTTTAGTATACCTCTTTCAACTTAAGTTGCTTCTTCTTAGGAAATTCCTTATTACTACATACACAAAATAACCATACTCATATACACATAGAAAACCTAGTACAGAAGACATTCACAAATTATTTACATACATTTACATGGAAATATAAATTTTTCAATGGTTACAAAATAGTTATTTTTTTTTTTAAATCAGTCTTTTCCTGAAAAAGAAAATACACACGACTTTTATCACTGCAACGCACTCACATTTTTCTTTTACTATAATACTCGGCACTGTGGTGGGTGTCCTATTGTAACACTCATTTAATTTCACTGATTGACAAAATTGTGGGAGGAAATTGTATTCACTGTGGTTTGCGTCTCTACTTCCAATCTCCCTACCGCTTGTTGTCAGTCATTCATGCAGCCTGCATGTCCCTGAGAAACAGACAATACAGTCTAAGTTTCTGTTTTCAACTTATATCTAAGGTAGGACAAAGTACATTTTATAGTTTATATTCTGGCACTATTTTACTAATTGTGAAGTTGTCAGAAAGACATTTAGCACTAAGTCGTATCTGATACAATAGCTCCTACTTTCTTCTTTCATAAATAATCTTTTAGGTTCCTAAATAGTGAAAATTCTTTTAGCAAATTAATATATTAAGATCTTGCTTCAACTTAGAAAATTGAGTAACCTTTTAGTTTTAATGTACTCTGGCTTAATTATCGTATGGATTAGTTCATCAAAGAAGTCATTTGCTGACCAGCACTTTGCTTTATTGTATGAATTACTAAAGAAATTAGTTATTTTCAGTATACCGATTCCAAATTTCTGCATTTTCCAATATTTGTGTGTTTCTGTTGTCTGTTTAACTATTTATTTGCCTCAAGCAAGATTTAGCGTTTTTCACCATTTCACGAGACGTGAGGGAATTATTCTTTAATCCTACATCATTTACTTCAATTTACTTACTTCACTTCTTCACCTTATTCATTTTCTCCCTTTTCTTCCAGATTCAAAATACTTCATTTCTCCACTTCTTTCTCCCTTTTCCTTTTGTCAGCCTATTGACGTCCTGTTTCTATATATTTGGTGCGATCCTCACACCACTTCCACACATCTCCATTTATTTAATTCTAAAACGCCATTGCTTGCCTCTATGAGCATTACCTTCTTACGCTGTTTTCCTTCAGACAACCTTATTTCTAGCAACATACTACCTTCTGCATAATCTCATGGATTATTCATATTCATACCGTACTTCGTATACTGCAAAGTGTCTCTCTTAGTTGTAGTTTCTAACCCTTTACAATTACATGAAATATTTTAATTTATTTATTTTAGCCATGTTTGCCTCTTATTGGTACTCAGACTTTTGTTTTGCCATTCACTAGGTAGATCCTTACTAAGAATACTTAAAACCTAATAGCATATATACAACATGAAGACATATGTGATTCTTACCTGTTATGATAGACCAGAAGAAGGGAATGAAACTTGAAAAGGAAATAAAGTTTCACCCAGCTGGGACTGCACGGTACGCCAAACCGTGTATCCGCCAAAGAGTGGCAGACTCCCTACAGTAATTAATTACTGTTAATTTTAAATTCCTTTAGATCCACAATATTTCTTAGACCTAGTTCTCTCTTACTCTTTGGATATTCCAAACGATAGGCATTTGCATGAGGTTTACTTACTATTCTAAATGGTCCATGATATACATGCATAAACTTTTTAGTTTCTGCAGAAATTTTCTTTGATTTTTCTTTTGTTTTGACCAGCACTAGCTCACCAATTTTAAAACTAGTGGGGGAAGCCCTTGCATCATGCCTCTTTTTCCTATCTAAAGCTCTTTTGCGTATATTTGCCCTGGCCTGTGCTTTCTTCTCATCCAATGTACTCTGACTTAGAACTGGAAAGTCAATCATACTCGGAATGATATTATGTGGTTCCTGATTGAACATCAGCTCACATGGAGCAAAACCTGTGGCATCGTGTTTCAGATTATTAATTATCTCTTCAAAATACTTAATATGATCAGCCCATGTTGAATGCTTCCTAGCACAGTAGGTTCTACATAGTCTATTCAGTTCTCACATAACCCTTTCACTCATATTTCCTTGCGGAAAGTATGCTGAAATCCTTATATGCCGAGTTCCGCTCCTTTCAAGACACAACTTAAATTTTTCTGATACAAATTGAGGACCATTATCTGACAATAGGTTCTTTGGCTTGCCAATTTTCACAAAATAATCTTTCTCCAATTTATCTACAAGTGTTTTGGCATTGGCTCTCTTAATCGGATACAGTTTAACATATTTACTAAACCCATCAATCACCACAAAAACATGCGTACATCCTCCTTTAGATGTCGGGAGAGGTCCAAAAAGATCAACTGCACATAACTCTAAGGGTTCACTTGGGTCTACGTGATGCATATCCCCTTGCACTATTTTATTTACTGCTCTTACCTTTTGACAAATAACACAGGATGCTAACCTTTCTGCAACTCTACGATGCATGTTATCAAAGATGACTTTCTCATTTAGTTTAGCAATGCACTTTTTTGTACCATAATGACCATACCTTAGATGTACATAATTTATTAGCAGATCTACGTGCTGTGAAGGAAAACACACTTTCCATTCTGCTAAAGTTACCTTCCTCCTACGGAACAAAATTCCTTTGTGTAGACAGTAATATTGTGCTACCTTTGGATAATTAGGGTCCCCTAAATAGCTTTTAACTAGCTTCAATTGATCATCCTCATTCTGTTCTCGTCTTAAATTCTTAAATACTTTCTTTAAGGCACTCTCCTCTCTGAGCTCATGTACTGTCAACATACTTACCTCATTCCTTTCTGCCAAAGGAAGTTCTGATTCATTCCATAATTCAGCACTTCTTGATAGCCCATCTGCTACCAAATTGCTCTTTCCCTGTATATAATTAATTTCAAGATCAAACTGCTGAAGGTACATGGCCCACCTTGTCAACCTTGGATGCCTTAGTTTACAAGTCTTCAAAAATGTAAGTGCTTTGTGATCACTATAGATAATTACCTTCTGTCCTAACAAATAGTGCTCAAACTTCTGCATACCAAATACTATGGCTAGTGCCTCTAATTCTGAGATAGCATAATTTCGCTCAGCAGATTGTAATGAACGACTTGCAAAAGCAATAGTTTTATGAACCTCCTGGTCGCCTTCTGTTTCTAGCTGAAACAATTCTACAGCAATCCCATAACCACTTGCATCCACTGACATGCAAAAGGGTCTTGTAAAATCGGGATGGTGCAAGAGCGGACTATTAATCAAACAATCTTTTAATCCCTCAAAAGCAGACTGGCATTCTGGAGTCCAAACCCATGCGATATTCTTTTTTAGCAGGTTGAGTAAACATGGATCATTAAATAAATGATCTTTAACAAAACGTCGGTAGAATCCAAACAAACCGAACATTGACCTGAGTTGCTTTTTATTTCGGGGCGCTTCAAACTTTTCAATACATGATAATTTGGATGGATCAGGTAATATACCCTCTCTGCTAATTTCATGGCCCAGGAATTTTATTCTGTCCTTTACACATTCAGTCTTTTCTAACTTTAATTTCATACCTCCATTTTCAAGAGCTTCTAGTACCCTGTCCAACAGACTGATATGTTCTTCCCATGTGGGAGTTGCCAACAGAATATCGTCTACGTAAATGGTTACTTGATCTAATAATTCCTGTCCTAATACATGAGCCATAACTCTTACAAAGGCACACACTGAAATATTCAATCCGAACGGAACTACTTTATACTGGTAGCATACTCCTTCATACAAAAATGCTGTATACTTACGTGATTCCTTAGCCAGCGGCAAATTCCAGTAACCACATGTTATGTCCATGGAAGTAAAGTACTTAACCCCTCGGAACTTTTGAATTAACTCATCCATATTTTGAGGACGATCACTTTCTCTGATGACAATTTCATTTAACCAGCGTGCATCCAATACTAATCTAACACTTCCATCACGCTTAGGCACTACAACAAGAGGACTATTGTATTCACTAATTGCTTGCTCTATGACACCCCATGCCAACATACGTTTAATTTCATTTCTCACTGCTTGTTTCCTTGCAACATGTATTGGATAAGGCTTCTTAAAAAATACCTTCCCAGGCTTGATATTCAAATGGCATTCATAACCTTTAACTTCACCAGGTGCGTTTGACAATACATTACTATGCTTAGTTAACACACTCTTTAACTCTGATCTTTGTTCGTCAGCAATTTGCTTTGTTGATTGTACCTTTTCCTCTATTTCCTTTAGGATGTGTCTCTCTTCAACCTTAGCACTTTCCTCATTCTCACTGAAAACCAAATTTTCCTGCAAGTATCCTTTATTCTTTATTACTCTAATAGGCAGTTCCCAAGTTTCATTACTACCGCCTGTATGACTTCCTATAAAAGACTCTCTTATCACTTTAGAGTCAGGTAAAGTTAAAATTAAGTTGTTCTGATCAAAATTGATCTTTCCCTGGTACTTTGATAAGAAATCAGTACCAATCAACATATCAACACTTAAGCCTAGCACAATCAAACAAGGATGATCTATTACTACGTCATTTATACCAATGGGTATCAAAGCTTCCTGTTGAACTGGTCTAGAGACTTTTCCAGTAGCACCTATAATCTTTAAGCCACTTACTTTCATAACTGTTAACTTCTCTTTATTGGGTATGGTGTCAAAAAATGTTTGTGATAAAGCACTTGCTTCACTGCCACTGTCAAGCAGACAACGCACAGTGACTCCTGATATGTTTACTTTGATAACAGGGTGAGTTATTTTACATTGAACAGGTTGCTCACACACCTCGTCTAATAAATCTCGTTCTATGTTCTTCCAGCTAAAGTAATTCTGATCAGTTGCAATTACATTTACATTTACATCCTGGGGCTCATCATGCTCTATAATCTTAGCTGCTTTCTCTAATCTGTCCACTAACTTTAAATCGAAGCATCTGACGACTTTTTCTACTTTTGTTTGCTGCACATCAGCCAAACTATCCTCTACCTCTGAGCAACTGCGTCCCTGCGCAATATTGCTGTTCATAAGAATGTCGTCACCTTCAACCATTTGTGGCACGTTTACACAGCTACTAGATTCTTTCACCTCGTTACTATTTCTACCCCCTTCATTCATCATTTCCTCCTCTCTAAAGTTTTGCAGTACTGATTCTACTTCTGCTACTTCTACTTCAGCTTTTAGATTGCCATTTTCATCGAAGATGTAAGCTTTTACTTCATCATTATTCCCATCAGACTCAAACCCATTATCTATTTCTTCCCCATTATCTACCTTGAGTTCCTGTTCTTCCTTGACCCATTTTTCTAGTGTATCCAAAATACTATCCACTATTTTGTGAGAGTGGCTTAACGCATCACTGGTATTATCTGTATTTATTTCGTCATCCATGTTGTCTGTCTGTGTATGTTGGCTGATTGTCTGTGTTTCCGTTACTGGCTGTGTTACTGTTACCGCCTGGTGAGCGCCAGTTTCCTCATAGACGGGATTTAGTTTCCCACACGCGGCCTGTTGTGTTCATCTGTGACACCACTAGATATAGTAGCATCATGACTCCCTTCTTGTCTTAATGGCATAGTATTTACTTCTCCACTTTCGTCATAGTAGTTGTTACGAAAGCGTGGTGAGTATCTACCCCCTCTTCCTCTGCCACGGCTTTGGTTTCGATAGTTTGTTTTGGTGTGCCTAACTTCCATATTTCTAACGTTCACGTTTCCATTATTTTGTACGTGATTGTTAGAAGATTTGTTATTCTGCTGCACCTGCTCCTCAGCAGCAGCTACTCTTTCCACTCTTTCCAGATATTCAATAAATTTGTCTATATTATCTCTAGGGGCGGAAATGATCCTCTTCTGCCAGTACCACGGCAGCTTACCTTCTAAACCCATAATGATCATATCTGGCTTCATCTTTTCTGTCAAATGTGACAGTCTTGCAACCCACTTCCTAGCGAAATCCTTTACTGATTCACGCCCTGGGAAAAACTTCTTACCACTCCAGAATTCCCTTAACACATCATTTTGTTTGCTATGTGACCAGTATTCGTTGAGAAATGCAGACTTAAATTCAGATAAAGTTTTACATTTGATCATTACATCCGCTGACCATCGCAAAGCATCACCTGACAAATGACTTCTTATAAATGAAATTTTTTCTCTTTCTGACCAAGTGTTGGGGAGAACATCCTCAAAGTCATTCCAAAATTCAAGAGGGTGAATGTACTTATCAGGATCAAAGCGCAAAAACTGTCGACACCCTATAAAAGCGGCGTCAACTGAAGTCACATGCTGTACAGTAGAATGACTAGAATTAACAGAGGTTACTCTATTTTCTAGGTTAGCAATGTTAGTATTTAATTCCTCTACTTGTGACTCTACTTCTTCTATCCTGGCAGAACATCTTTGTTCCACTGCACCACGAATTTCGGTACAGGTTTCTTTTACTTTCTCAATGTTTTTCTGACAAGTATCTACTTTAATTTGTACCTCTTTAACTTTGTCAGAGCAAAGTTTGGACTCGTTGCTCAATCTTTCGGACAACCTCACTTCCAAAAGTTCATCTGCCTCTTGATAATTTTTTTGAATTTGATCTATTTCACATTTGAAAGTACTATGCATTTTAGTTAACTGTTGCCCTACTTTTACTTGAATGTCATGATGAATAGCATCTATCTTATAATTCAAACTATTCCATTTTGATTGCAGTTCTTCTTTTAGTTCTTTATTACTATCCTCAATTTTAGCCTCAATTTTATTTTGGTTTGATTCGAGTTTGGCAAACAGTATTTGCATCCAATCCGGAGCTTCTACCTTGATACTTTGTATCTCTTGACTTGACTGAGCTGGAGATATATTGAGCTCAGTTTCACTACCTGACAAAGTTAGCAACTCTACTGGCTCCCTTTTGACTTCTATTTCACTTATTGATTGCATCCCTGCACTCTCATTTAAATTAAAGTCATAATTTACTGGTGACAAATTACGTTCTAGTTCAATATTTGAGGGATTAATGGAACCATCCTCATTAAACTCAATTCCTGATCCTGAGGATTCTTGGTCAGAGACCGGTTCCCTTCTGAAATGTACACTACTTTCCATATCTTTTAGTTTGTTAGCAGCAGTTAATAAATATTTTAAAAGTCTTTGACTTAACTTAAATGCTTGATTTCGACGAATGATGTCGTCGCGGTGTACCAGCAATCGTGATGCGACGCGTCGCGACGTATTGAAGGCAGCAGCAGCAGCTGTAGCGTCGAGTACCGCCACAGGAATCGCCTACTGCAATAGCTCCAGGGGGGGGCAGCAAGGCACCGTTGACCGCTCGGCGCAGCCGGCAGCTGTCTCGCAGATCAGCGCAGCTCCGCGATGACGCACCGTCTTCCTTTAGTCTCAGCGCCGTCGGCAGCCGCGATCCAGCATCGTCGCCTTCCTCACCATCGTCACTAACCAACGTACAGCGGTAGACACTTATTGTTTATACACTACGCCCGCCTTTACTGGTAACACTGTTCCCACACTAGTTCAATTCAGTGTCCTGTTATTGCCTACCGAGTTCGTTAATTTATACCAATCGCTTTCACACATCGAGCACTTTTATTTGCTTTTAATTCAGTTTTCCCGGCCGATGCACCATATGTGGGGCGGCGAAGAAGTTGTCGAATGAGTTGTTTGAATGTTCATTTCACGTAACAGACTATTGCCGATGCAACATATGTGGGACGGCGAAGAAGTCGTTGTTTAATGTTGAATGAAAGTTGAACATTGCCACCTTAAATCACGCGAGCCTGGCAACTAATTTGGTGGCCAGTCAGAAAGCGAAGGGAAACTTACTGACCTTAGTTCCCAGTCTGCACGGCCACATTCCTGTACAGCCCAGCTAAACGAAAAATATCCATAGTTCTTCACGGGATTAGGGCTGCTTCAATAAAATTTAAAGTTCCAAACAAGATTTTATTATCTTAAAGGCTCACACAAATTACTCGAAACTTCTGTAAATGCTAAAGACATTAAATATTGTTAATTCAGCCAATCGTTTAATAGTTCAGAGGCGACTTCTACAGCAAGTTCCTCCCGAATAGTTCATTACTCTAACTAACGGTGCTCTATTAATAGTTCGCAATAATGTTAAAAAAAAAAGATTAATGCTCGCCTTAAAAGTGGAGTTAGTCACCACTTGCCACGCGGAATTATACTTCACACGGACGGCACAATAACAGTTTGTTACCGAAGTCTAAACGATCCAGGACGGTGTACAGTCCTCGCGATTTTCAATGTCCGTTTACATTGCTAAGTACGCACATGTCACAGCCCGCTATGACGTCACCCGAGGCGAGGCGCGATCGGACGTTAAGCTCGCGTGGACTAGGCGTTGGTCTAATGCGGAGTGAGCTTACTACTGCCTCTGCCGCTCTTTTTATATAGCTCCGGCGCGTACCGCCAAGAGAGCATCTGTTCTTTCCGTTCCTATGCAGATGCCTGCAGCCTCCAAATGATCGCTATCTCAGGCACATAATCTTAAATATCACATTTAATAATAGCGTTACAAACTTCTCAATTTTTGTATACATACATCTGAGCAGTACAGAAGCACGTAGAAAATCTCAGCCCGCTAAAATTAAAACTTTACTCTCTAGAATTTTTACAATGGAACTAACGGTAGATTGTTACCTCTGAACCATAGCTTTATCAAGACTTGTATCAGCTGTTAATTATGCTACAAGACTAAAACTTGGTGTAGCTTTGTTAATTGTCCTATCTGATCGTTGGTCTTAAAGAATTTGTTTTATCATTAAAATTTAAAGTACTTAATCTATAATGCTTATGTACATTTTACTCACAAAAGTAGTTTTTACTAAATTACTAAAAAACTAGAAGAGGTAACTGATTGTGGTATTTCCATTATTATTATTAGGGTGAACTGAAGCATCCTACCAATTTTCAATATTGTAGCTCTATTATTTCGCGCCTCTGATTTTTCCGAAAAACGCGGATTCTGGAGTCAATTTTAGTTTTATGGTTTTGGAAACCAGCACCACTCATTCATGACTTCTTACTGCACCTTCTCACCAAATTTTGGCTTCCTAGCGTCATTATTTAGCGCCTCCTATTTTTCTTTCAAAACGTGAATTTTACGTAAACTACTAATTTTATAACATTAAGATTTGTTACCTGAAACATTATTACATAGAACTATACTTTAACAAAGTTTTACACACAAATCTTAATTTTTACTTTTATGTTAAATGTGGTGCAATACTATATGCAGGCGCGTTACGATGACGTGACGCTACTAGCAGTGAACTAGGGAAGTCCCGTGCACTCGCTCGCCTCTGTATCTTATACATGATACAGCGCTTGCTTTGCTTCACTTCTACCGACCCCCCGACTCAGATGATATAATAGCTGAACGCTTCGAAGAAAACTTGACTCTCATTACAAATAAGTACCCCACTCATACAGTTATAATTGGTGGAGATTTCAATTTACTCTCGATTTGTTGTCTAAAATACATGTTCAAAGCCGGTGGCTGACAGAAAACATCTTCCGACATTGTACTAAATGATTTCTCTGAGAATTACTTTGAACAATTAGTTCATGAGCTCACACGAATAGTAAGTGCTTGCGAAAACACACTTGACCTCTTAGCGACAAATAGTACGGGGACTAGTGAACACAAAGTCACTGTAGCGACACTCAAAACCATATCAGCCAAAACCACTAAAAATAAACGCAAAATATATCTATTTTAAACAGCAGATAAAAATTCGCTTGATGTCTTCCTAAGAGAGAGTCTCCATTCTTTCCAAGCTAATTATGTAAGTGTAGACCAGATATGGCTAAAATTCAAAGATACAGTATCGACAGCAACAGATAAATTTATACCGCGTAAGTTAATAAGAGACGGGACTGAACCACAATGTTACACAAATCACGTCAGAACACTGTTGCAGTGGCAACGAAAAAAAAAGCATGCCAAATTCAGAAGAACGCAAAATCCCCAAGACTGGTTAAGTTTCACGGAAGCTTGAAATTTAGTGCAGACATGAATGCGAGATGCTTTTAATAGTTTCCACAATGAAATATTGTTTCAAAGTATGGTAGAATACCCAACGAGATTCTGGTCGTATGTAAAGTACACCAGTGGCAAAATAAAGTTTTTCGTAATTCCTTCACGAGAGAAGACGAAGTAAATATTCCAGAATTCTAAACCAGAACAGCTGTTGGCATGAGTGACATAACATTAGATATCTCTTAAAAAGGCATGTCTTCCGGTCCAGATGGTATACCGATCAGGTTCCTTTCAGAGTATGCAGACACGACAGCGCCTTTCTTAGCAATCATATACAACCGCTCACTTGACGAAAGGTCTGTTCCTAAGGACTGGAAAGTGGCACAGGTCACACCAATGTTCAAGAAGGGAAGTAGGAGTAACCCATTGAATTATAGACCCATAGCACTGACCTCAATTTTCAGTAGGATATTGGAGCATATACTGTACTCGAACATTATGAATCACCTTAAATAAAATGACTTATTTATACATAAACAACACGGATTCAGAAAATGTCGTTCTTGTGCAACACAGATAGCTCTTTATTCCCATGAAGTAATGAGTGCTGTCGACAAGGGATCTCAGATCGATTCCATATTCCTAGATTTCCAGAAGACTTTTGACGCCGTTGCTCACAAGGAACTATTACTCACATTGCGAACATATGGAGTATTGTCTCAGTTGTGTGACTGGATTCGTGATTTCCTGTCAGAGAGGTCACAGTTCGTAATGACAGGCAGTAAATCATCGAGTAGAACAGAAGTGATATCTGGCGTTCCGCAAGGTAGTGTCATAGGCCCCCTGCTGTTCCTGATTTATATAAATGATCTAGGTGATAATCTGAGCAGCCCCCTTAGATTGTTTGCAGATGACGCTGTAATTTACCGCCTGGTAAAATCATCAGCGGATCAATTCCAATTACAAAATGATCTAGAGAGAATTTCTGTGTGGTGCGAAAAGTGGCAATTAGCACTAAACAAAGAAAAGTGCGAGGTCATCCATATGGGTACTAAAAGATATCCGATAAAGTTAGGGTGTACCATAAATTGCACAAATCTAAGGGCTGTCAATTCGACTAAATACCTAGGAATTACAATTACGAGCAACTTGGAAAGAGCACATAAATAATATTGTGGAGAAGCCGAAACAAAGACTGCGCTTTGTTGGCAGAACTCTTAGAAGATGCGACAAATCCATTAAAGAGACAGCTTATATTACACTTTCCGTCCTCTGCTGGAATATTGCTGCGCGGTATGAGATCCTTACCAGGTAGAATTGACTGAGGACATCGAAAAAGTGCAAAGAAGGGCTGCTCGTTTCGTGTTATCGCGCAATAGGGGTGAAAGTGTATAACGTCGCAGTCTGGGTAACTAGGGTTAGAGCTGTTTTATTGACGTTATATAAAAACATCTATATGGGCTGCGCTGAAATCCCACCGAGTGCGTATTATTTGTCTCGATCAGGTCAAGCAAATACGTGCTCCCCGGCGTATTTAAACACACTTATACGTAGGGAAGTATCAGTTCCTATTCCGGTATTAATCATAGCTTCAGTACATACACAACACCAATATCTCCAGTGAAGTTTTTCAGTTTACTTGAGCCTAATAGTTCGTAACAGAGCGATAAGTTGTTAATGTGGCAAAGAGTACTTCTGCACGCCGCGTTCCTTCGACAATCAATGTCGTCGCACAGATAATTATTTACTGAGTACACAATATTGAATGGATTGAAAGAAGTTATTAATGCAGTAATAACACTGAATGCTGGTTTATTGCATTATTTTCACATCCTAACATTGCCGTAAGGAAGTAGCTTTTCCTATCTGGGTGGAATTAATGACGTATACTTCAGTCCAAGATTTTGTGCAAGTTGCAGAGTCCATTAACTCATTTACGAAAGTTAATTCTTTTCTCACAATTCGGTTTCAAAATTGCAGAGTCCATTAACTCATTTTACGAAAGTTAATTTTTTTCTCCCCCCATGAACCATGGACCTTGCCGTTGGTGGGAAGGCTTGCGTGCCTGAGCGATACAGATAGCCGTACCGTAGGTGCAACCACAACGGAGGGGTATCTGTTGAGAGGCCAGACAAACGTGTGGTTCCTGAAGAGGGGCAGCAGAATTTTCAGTAGTTGCAAGGGCAACAGTCTGGATGATTGACTGATCTGGCCTTGTAACACTAAACAAAACGGCCTTGCTGTGCTACTACTGCGAACGGCTGAAAGCAAGGGGAAACTACGGCCGTAATTTTTCCCGAGGGCATACAGCTTTACTGCATGATTAAATGATGATGGTGTTCTCTTGGGTAAAATATTCAGTAGGTAAAATAGTCCCCCATTCGGAACTCCGGGCGGGGACTACTCAAGAGGATGTCGTTATCAGGAGAAAGAAAACTGGCGTTCTACGGATCGGAGCGTGGAATGTCAGATTCCTTAATCGGGCAGGTAGGTTAGAAAATTTAAAAAGGGAAATGGATAGGTTAAAGATAGATATAGTGGGAATTAGTGAAGTTCGGTGGCAGGAGGAACAAGACTTCTGGTCAGGTGACTACAGGGTTATAAACACAAAATCAAATAGGGGTAATGCAGGAGTAGGTTTAATAATGAATAGGAAAATAGGAATGCGGGTAAGCTACTACAAACAGCATAGTGAACGCATTATTGTGGCAAAGATAGATATGAAGCCCACACCTACTACAGTAGTACAGATGACGACGAAATTGAAGAAATGTATGATCAAATAAAAGAAATTATTCAGATAGTGAAGGGAGATGAAAATTAAATAGTCATGGGTGACTGGAATTCGGTAGTAGGGAAAGGGAGAGAAGGAAACGTAGTAGGTGAATATGGACTGCGGCAAAGAAGTGAAAGAGGAAGCCGCCTGGTAGAATTTTGCACAGAGCACAACTTGATCATAGGTAACACTTGGTTCAAGAATCATAAAAGAAGGTTGTATACATGGAAGAACCCTGGAGATACTAAAAGGTATCAGATAGATTATATAATGGTAAGACAGAGATTTAGGAACCACGTTTTAAATTGTAAGACATTTCCAGGGGCAGATGTGGACTCTGACCACAATCTATTGGTTATGACCTGTAGATTAAAACTGAAGAAACTGCAAAAAGGTGAGAATTTAAGGAGATGGGACCTGGATAAACTGAAAGAACCAGAGGTTGTACAGAGTTTCAGGGAGAGCATAAGGGAGCAATTGACAGGAATGGGGGAACGAAATACAGTAGAAGAAGAATGGGTAGCTTTGAGGGATGAAGTAGTGAAGGCAGCAGAGGATCAAGTAGGTAAAAAGACGAGGGCTAGTAGAAATCCTTGGGTAACAGAAGAAATATTGAATTTAATTGATGAAAGGAAAAAATATAAAAATGCAGTAAATGAAGCGGGCAAAAAGGAATACAGACGTCTCAAAAATGAGATCGACAGGAAGTGCAAAATGTCTAAGCAGGGATGCCTAGAGGACAAATGTAAGGATGTAGAGGCTTATCTCACTAGGGGTAAGATAGATACTGCCTACAGGAAAATTAAAGAGACCTTTGGAGATAAAAGAACATCAAGAGCTCAGATGGAAACCCAGTTCTAAGCAAAGAAGATAAAGCAGAAAGGTGGAAGGAGTATATAGAGGGTCTATACAAGGGCGATGCACTTGAGGACAATATTATGGAATTGGAAGAGGATGTAGATGAAGATGAAATGGGAGATACGATACTGCGTGTAGAGTTTGACAGAGCACTGAAAGACCTGAGTCGAAACAAGGCCCCCGGAGTTGACAACATTCCATTGGAGCTACTGACGGCCTCGGGAGAGCCAGTCCTGACAAAACTCTACCATCTGGTGAGCAAGATGTATGAGACAGGCGAAATACCCTCAGACTTCAAGAAGAATATAATAATTCCAATCCCAAAGAAAGCAGGTGTTGACAGATGTGAAAATTACCGAACTATCAGTTTAATAAGTCATAACTGCAAAATACTGACACGAATTCTTTACAGACGAATGGAAAAACTAGTAGAAGCCGATCTCGGGGAAGATCAGTTTGGCTTCCGTAGAAATGTTGGAACACGTGAGGCAATACTGACCGTACGACGTATCTTAGAAGAAAGATTAAGGAAAGGCAAACCTACGTTTCTAGCATTTGTAGACTTAGAGAAAGCTTTTGACAATGTTGACTGGAATACTCTCCTTCAAATTCTGAAGATGGCAGGGGTAAAATACAGGGAGCGAAAGGCTATTTACAATTTGTACAGAAACTAGATGGCAGTTATAAGAGTCGAGGAGCATGAAAGGGAAGCAGTGGTTGGGAAGGAAGTGAGACAGGGTTGTAGTCTCTCCCCGATGTTATTCAATCTGTATATTGAGCAAGCAGTAAAGGAAACAAAAGAAAACTTGGAGTAGGTATTAAAATCCATGGAGAAGAAATAAAAACTTTGAGGTTTGCCGTTGACATCGTAATTCTGTCAGAGACAGCAAAGGACTTGGAAGAGCAGTTGAACGGAATGGATAGTGTCTTGAAAGGAGGATATAAAATGAACATCAACAAAAGCAAAACGAGGATAATGGAATGTAGTCGAATTAAGTCGGGTGATGCTGAAGGAATTAGATTAGGAAATGAGACACTTAAAGTAGTAAAGGAGTTTTGCTACTTGGGGAGCAAAATAACTAATGACGGTCGAAGTAGAGAGGGTATAAAATGTAGACTGGCAATGGCAAGGAAAGCGTTTCTGAAAAAGAGAAATTTGTTAACATCGAGTACAGATTTAAGTGTCAGGAAGTCATTTCTGTAACTATTTGTATGCCATGTATGGAAGTGAAACATGGATGATAAATAGTTTGGACAAGAACAGAATAGAAGGTTTCGAAATGTGGTGCTACAGAACAATGTTGAAGGTTAAATGGGTAGATCACATAACTAATGAGGAAGTATTGAATAGGATTGGGGAGAAGAGAAGTCTGTGGCACAACTTGACCAGAAGAAGGGATCGGTTGGTAGGACATGTTCTGAGGCATCAAGGGATCACCAATTTAGAAGGGGGGGGGGGACACCGTGGAGGGTAAAAATCGTAGAGGGAGACCAAGAGATGAGTACACTAAGCAGATTCAGAAGGATGTAGGTTGCAGTAGGTACTGGGAGATGAAGAAGCTTGCACAGGATAGAGTAGCATGGAGAGCTGCATGAAACCAGTCTCAGGACTGAAAACCACAACAACAACAATTCGTTTCTCACAATTCAGTTTCAAAGTTTAGTCTCTATATCGGTCCATCATTAATAGTTCCTATCTTTGGGTAATGTCCAGGCTTTTATTGAAAATATTCAATTCAAGACAATTTCGAATCTTTCGCTATCTGGATTCTACGTGATATCCGATTTGAAGTTACTGATTTACTTCTTACAAGTTCAGTGCGTCGTAGTAGATCGCAAATTTTTAGCGTTCAAAAAACAATCTCGTCGCGGCCACGTATACACTCTGAGGTACGACTTGCTCCGGGAAACTCTCGTAACATAGTAACAATGCATGGCTCTTTCTTAGGTGTTATACACGATTCTCAAAGAGTACTCATAAGGAGTAATTTAGAGATAGTGCGTCCTACTCTGCGATTTCTAATTACGGTACTTTGCCATCTACTATGATTTTATTTTGAAACTAATGGTACTCTATCTTTTTTCTTTCTTTCTTTTTCAAAACACTAAGGTACCTGGTACTGAATTTCTTTTCTATCTACGAGCTACTATTTAAGCAATATTATTCCACAAGGGACTTTGTTTGTTTTTTCTGTTTTTTTTTTTCATTAATGAAATTTGGAACTTGATTTTTGAGACTTTTCGACTTTGGAATACTATTTTTATCTTCATTTTTCGTCCATAGGAAGCGGACATTATACCCGAGTTAGGGTGGCAGTCACTGAAACACAGGCGGCTTTCTTTGCGCCGAGATCTGTTTACGAAATTTCAATCACCAACTTTCTCTTCCGAATGCGTAAATATTTTGTTGACAGTCACCTACGTAGGGAACAATGATCATCATAGTAAAATAAGAGAAATCAGAGTTCGAACGGATAGATTTATGTTTTCGTTTTTCCCACGCGCCATTCGAGAGTGGAATGGTACAGAAGTAGTATGAAAATGGTTCGATGAACTCTCTGCCAGGCACTTAAGTGTGAATTGCTGACTAACCATGTAGATGTAGATGTAGTACGGAAGTATCGGTATATCTGGTTGTCTGTACCGGGAGTGCATTGGGGCCTGAAGATGGCGTTATTGAGACGCCGAAACTTGTATAAATAAAATAACTTCTCAACATACGGCTGTCTGTCGATTTTCCTTAGTAAATAACTAAATCATTGTGGCCGAACGAACAATCGAACATACACCCACCCCAATACAAGACCAGTCTGTTTGCAACAGCGCTGATTTTGTTTATTCCTATTGCACAATACTGGTTTGCAAAGTTATTGCTAGGTTGTTCATTATTTCTCACTCTCAGTCACTGCACACACTGCGAATACTACGGACACTGTACACATTGTTTCGTAATGTAACACTACACACACTAGCAGCTAACACAGCGACGATGCTTGCTCCTCGTTTTGTGCACCACAACATCCAATTCGCTAGCCTGAAAAATTGAGTCAGCATCCCAAAATAACAAGTGAGATGTTGATCTCAGGCAGTATTATATAGTAGATAATTTTGGGAGCTTTTCCTGAAATGTAAATAGAATAAAAGAAAAGAAAAAATGAAAAAACCGTGTAGAGGTGTTAGCCTATGTGATATGATAGATGTTTTATTATTAGGCTGATGCATAGGTTCGTAGCGTTTATCCATAAGTTTAATAACCACAACAGGTACACATAGCAGAGACTTTAGTGACTGGCTCTGAGCACTATGGGACTTAACATCTGAGGTCATCAGTCCCCCAGAACTTAGAACTAATTAAACCTAACCAACCTAAGGACATCACACACATCCATGCCCGAGGCAGGATTCGAACCTGAGACCGCAGCAGTCGCGCGGTTCGGGACTGAAGCACCTAGAACCGCTCAGCCACCGCAGCCGGCGCAGAGACTTTAGTCATCAGTAATATATTCTCCTTCACAATTTATAACAGCCTGCCAATACTGGGGTAAATTTCGATTCCACGACTGTAGAAATCACGTGGTTTGGAGGCGAATAACTCTCCTGCCATATTCGGGCCGCAATTTCATCCGCAAAGGAAGTTCCTTGAAGGTTGTTCCACAGAAAGCGGACAAGATGAAAATCTAAGTGCGCAAGATCAGGCGAATAAGGAGGGCGTGCAGTGACTTCCCAACCGAAGTCCTGTATAGTGTTTCTTGTCAGTCTAACAGGATGCGGGCGGATGTTATCGTGAAGTAACATCACTTCAGGTAGTCTACCTCGTCGTTGTTATTGGACTGTCTCTGCAAGACGTCTCAGTTGTTGACAATAAATGTCAGCAGAGTTGGTTACGTCTAGGGGGAGCAATTCGTAGCACACCACACCGTCACTGTTCCACCGGATGCATAACGTTACC
Source organism: Schistocerca gregaria (assembly GCF_023897955.1). Taxonomy (NCBI): domain Eukaryota; kingdom Metazoa; phylum Arthropoda; class Insecta; order Orthoptera; family Acrididae; genus Schistocerca; species Schistocerca gregaria. The sequence continues at coordinate 326,992,925 of NC_064925.1, read as the reverse complement.
TGTTGTGGATGTGCACATTTCTCTGTACGAGGAGCTACTGCTCTGTTTTGGCGCCATTATTTCTTTAGCGTCCTTAAGTTAGCATAAAGACACCATTTCTCGTCACCAGTAACGGCATAGGCTGGGAATGGTCGGAGTTGTTCGCGAGTCAGTTGATGACGAGCAAGCAGAAATGGACATGTGGCTACTAGCTGATAGTTGTGGTCTTGGCTTGGAGCAAGCGCTACCCATACATATGATTTTTGGACCATTTCCATTGCAAGTAAATGTCCCACGACAGTGGAATGGTCACAGTTCATCACATTTACTGGTTCTCGAGTGGGCTAAGGTAGGTCATCATGGATTAATGCCTTTAACCGATCTTCATCAAACCACAAAGGTCTTTCTGAATGTGGAGAGTCACTAATGAAAAAACGATCTAAGGTAAAACGAGAAAACCATTTTCTTACTGTGCTCTGTCAAAAGTCATTGACACCATGCACAGCGCAAATGATACTGGCAGCTTCCGCAGCTGTCGCCGCTCTATTGTCTTAAAACAGAAGAATATACGAGGGTTGGAACTTTAATAGTGGCAGCTATTTATTTACAGCTGTTACAAAATAGATACATGTTTCAAAGTTTTACTGACCCTCAAATTAGTCACCAGAGTTGTGTATTACCCGCTGCCAGCGATTTGGAAGTCGTACGATACTCTTAGCAGTGCCAGTTGTGTTGACAGTTCGAGCGGCGCGGATTATTGCCAGACGAATTAGTAGCAGTTCTGAAGCGAATGCCGTGAAGTGTTTGCTTCAATTTATAAATCGAGTTGAACTTACGAGGGCTTAAGTCAGGGAGTGCAGTAGGTGGTGTAGCACTTATCAGCCCCATCAGTCAAACAAACCAATAACAGCTTGCACTGTACGTGCTTGAGCATGGTGCTGAAAAATGATGGGCAGGTCTTGCAGAAAGTGTCATCGCTTCTGTCTCTATGCTGTTCATTTTTGGAACAAAACCTACGACCATCTTAAAGACAGAAGTGATGACACTTTCTGCATGACCTGACCATCATTTTGCAGGACAATGCTCAAGCACGTACAGTGCAAGCTGTTACTGATTTGTTTGACTAATGTGGCTGCACCACCTACTGCACTCCCTGACTGAAGCCCTCGTGAGTTCATCTCGATTTCTAAACTGAAGGAAACACTTCACGGCATTCGCTTCAGTCGGGCAATAGACCGCGCCGCTCGAACTGTCAGCAGTGGCTGCTAAGAGTATTCTACGATCTCCACATCGCTGGAAGCGGGTTATACACAATTCTGGTGTCCAATTTGAAGTTCAGTAAAACTTTGAAACAAGTATCTATTTTGTACGTGCTGTAAATAAGAAGTTGCCATTATTAAAGTTTCACCCTCGTATGTCGGAAGTGTTCTGATTTCTCCACTTGGCACTTCATTTTCTTGCGTCCACAGTTCCGTTCACTATCTCCAAAAGACAAAATTACAATATGTAAACTCAAATAGCAACAGTGAACTACAATTAAAAAATGAGAATAAATAAATAAACCCATAGCAACCGAAATACCAACATTCAAAGCAAATACGCTACGAACTTATGCAACAACCTGATTGACTCGGGGAATCGAAATGAAAGACTAAACGGGTGTTACATTTACAAAAAAGTTGTTTCTGTTGGAGTCCAGGCATCGAGCTCACATCAGACCACAGCTCGCAGCACCTGACAAGAACACCTTGCTGAGTCAGCCTCTGCGACGTAGATCTAAGTCGTAAACAAAGATGGTGTACATCATTCCAGTGCTAACAAACTGTTGACTGGTTTGTTGGTTATGCGTGTAGCAGTTAACATAGCGCAATCTTTTCACGTTATGTTTCGAACTGGAAATATGTACTTCCGCAGCAACAAATGCCTCTTTCTTCCGTTCTTGATTTTTATTGTTTGATCTCATTGGCAACATCCATCTATGTTTTTTTACACATTAGCTACCATCAGTTTTCGCTACTATCTAGATACAATGATCTAATTACACTAAAAAAAGCATTACCGCTGTTCAGAACAAATTTGAATGCGTTAACGAAGCAAGGAGTATAATTATTACTAAATCACTGGAAAAATTACGCCATGAATACACGCCACAATGTGTTAGTCCGTTGCGTCTTCTTGAAACTCATATCCAGCTATGTACGGGAATCATGGAGGAACTAAACGGAACTCTAGCGATGCGCCTTTTTTTTTTTTTTTTTTTTTTTTTTTTTTTTTTTTTTTTTTTTTTTTGTCTACCGACCGATTTGATGCGGGTGCCAAGAATACTCCACCTCCTCATCTCGGAGTAGGTCTTGCACCGAACATGCTCAATTATTTGTTGGGTGTATTCCAATCTCTGTCGTCCCCTAAAATTTCATCCTTCCTTGTACCTACACTTGTCTGTCAGATGTCTGTGATTACTCGTTTTAGAGATGTCCATTCTTTCTCGCCTGAACTGTCTGTTGTGGTAATCATTATTGCAGTATACATAGCCTTAGATAACTTCAAACTTCCTATGCGCATCAACAAAAGACAATGTTATGCATCTGGTGGAAATAAAGGGCTCTGAGCACTATGGGACTTAACTGCTGAGGTCATGAGTCCCCTAGAACTTAGAACTACTTAAACCTAGCCAACCCAAGGACATCACACACATCCATTCCCGAGGCAGGACTCGAACCTGCGACCGTAGAGATCTCGCGGTTCCAGACTGTAGCGCCTAGAACATCTCGGACACTCCGGCCGGCCATCTGACGGCGTGGTGTACCACGAATTGCTCTCCCCGAATAGTAACCAACACAGCTGGCACATTTAATGCCAACAACTTAGACGCAGTCCAAGGACAACGACCAGGAACACTGCATGAAGTAATGCTACTCCACGATAACGCTCGCTTGCATTCTGGTAGACTGCTAGACTGACATTGCTTCAGTAGCCCATACCTTTCAAAATTGATTCCTCGGAACGCTTCTCTTAAACTTCAGTCTACTCTTCAGCATTATCTAATTTTCGCTACTCGGGCCAGTGTAATCGGAAAATTATTTACCATACGGATACCCAGCTTTATTGGAATCATGATCTTCATAATGCGTTGCAGGATTTGCGTTGTTGGTATTGTTAGTTTCGTGAGTTCCTGGTAGGCGCCGCTGCTCTTAAGGCGACGGCACAAGCATCAGTGTGATCACAGCTGCAGACAGTCATCACAGGACAAGACGAGCAGAGCTTTACTCGTATAGCTATTTTATAAAAGCGACAGCAATAGTGTTACTGCTCTTCGTGAATATCAATGCAGGAGTAGGGAGAGGTCCTCTTTGGACACCAGGGTTGAAGAACCTGATTCGGAAGTTCCTGGGAGGGGCCAACGGCCAATTGCGCCACAGATTGGTGAAGAAGTTAACTGTTGTCATGAATGACAATGCTGGGCACATCTTAAGGAGTGCACGAGCTGTGTCACGACAGCTGAACTTTCTATGGTCTACCGTTCGAAAAGTGCTGCAAACAGTTTTCAGGTGGAAATGGTATCTCTGGCGCGATTCCAGGCTGTCGTGGACGGAGATGGTCGTCTCACTGAACAACGTTTGTAGCCTGGAACGCAAACATGGTACGCACTTAACAATTGTTACCTTCTCACGTGGAAACTAAAATGTATTTGTGTCCGGTATACCTCTCCGCATGTTCTTACAAATGTTTACATAGAGTTCCATTGTCCTGCTACCAGTCGGTGTTCATGGGGGACCTCTCAAGTAGTGACAGTTTACTTACAACCACCCTATACGTCTGTCGTGGGTGCGCCTTAATTCGATTTCTTAATCTCTGTCTGATCGTGACATAACCCACCTGGAATCGTCTGTTGCTATACGTACATATTTCATATGCTTCACTCATTCCCTTTGTGTCTCCACGTAACCAGCTCAGTCTACTTTCCCTTATGGAAGTTATTACTCGCTGTAAAAGATGGTCAGCTATTCCCTTAGCAACAACCCTCTGGCCGCAGGATGTGTTCTGCAGCTACGAGAAGGAGCGTAAAGAGGACTCGTCCGTCCCTGTGTGGTGCTGCGCAAACAGCGCACGTGCGTGGGCGTCAGCCCGGCTGCCCGGCCATTGTGCATGCCCCACAAGATGGCCGCGGGCGACGCCTGACGTCTGCCAAGCGTTACGGACACCGAGGGGCGTCGACTCTTCCGGCGGCGCCATCTTCTGCAACTGGGCGCGTCACGAGAGCCGAGATACCGCCTGTCTACTTGTTTGTTCAAGAATAAGCCGCGGCTTTCACCTAAATTAAATGCCTTTGGGTTTCATCCTCACCGCAATCACTTTGGTCTGCTGCGTGATAGCAATTTCCATTGACTGCCTCCTCAACGCTTTCTTCGTCTTAAAGCCGCTGGTGATGGGTGGAAACGCCTGAAAACTTTCGAGTGCAAGAAGGTGCAGAATCCATACACATTACGAAAATTTAAGTATCCGTGCATGTGTGTGTGTGTGTGTGTGTGTGTGTGTGTGTGTGTGATCCACATCTCCTTCTAAACCAATGGAGAGATTTCAACAAAAGTTGGTGCACATGTCCCATACTGTCAGCTTGTGTGTTTGTGTGTGTGTGTGTGAGTGGGGGTGGGGGTGGGGGAACAATTCAAAAGATATAACATCATAAAAGTGAGTGAAGAACTGCCGTATCATGAATGACTTTTAAGTGTATTACTTTTACACTACCAACTATATTCGCAAAAAAAATTCACAGATAGTATCCACATATGCCGCTATGCACCTACAAAAATATATAGTTGTAACACACGTAGTTCAGGAAATAAGATGTCATAAATATTGAAATGCGTCGTTGAGTATGGTGTTTAAACTTATTACTTTTTTTCTGCTAACTCCATTAGCAGCACATTTTGCAGACATTTTCCACATACGCCGCTGAATGTACTTACAAAATTGTATCATTGGGTGACATATGGATCAGGAGATATGACGTCATAAGCACTGAGATGCTCGACGTTTAAATTTATTACCCCTTCGCTACCAACTGTATTCGCAACATAGTTCGCAGACAGTACTCACATATGTCGCTGAATGTTCTTACACAGAAATATCATTGTACGACACATAGTTTGAGTGGTACGACGTAATAAACACTGAGATTCGTGGAAAATTGCCTTATCATACATGAAGTTTTAATACAGTTATTCCGCAGTACTAACACACTCCTACTGACGAGTGAAATTAAGGAAATCCCTGACACCCAGCAGCGTTTGGTTCAAATAGCTCTGAGCACTATGGGACTTAACATCTGCGGTCATCAGTCCCCTAGACTAAGAACTACTTCAACCTAACTAACCTAAGGACACTCCACACATCCATGTCCGAGGCAGGATTCGAACCTGCGACTGTAGCAGTCGCGCGGTTCCAGACTGAACTGCCTAGAACCGCTTGACTACAACGGCCGGCCCAGCAGCGTTTCTGACAGCTTTCAACTGCGAAGCGCAAACGTCTGTAGGTGAAAACAATAGCCGTCTATACATCTATGAAGAGGAGTTGCCATAGAGACGTTTACAAAATCTGATCCTGGAAACGCGAAGCAGCTGCGCCCAGCGTGCGGAAACTGCCCGGGATCACGTTTCTTATTCTGGGTAATGTACATAATGCATATTTCTTTGTACGACTGTTTCATAATGTCAAAAGTATTTTCACAAATACAAGGAAACGAATTTTTCTGGAGACCTCACTATAAACACGATTCTTCTTTTGTTCTCGTTTCTAAAAGAAAATTCCCAATCTCGAATTTATGTCAGCCGTTATATTGGTAAGAAAAGAATTAATACCACTTCATATGCTTAACTAGGACATTAATTCGTCGTAAAAAGAGCATCAGAGGAGCTTTACTTCATTGCATTTTTTCTCCATCCAGTGCTTAACTGCAACAAAAATGTCATGATGAAGCAATATCAGAACGAGATTTTCACTCTGCAGCGGAGTGTGCGCTGATATGAAACTGTGTGCTGGGCCGAGACTCGAACTCGGGACCTTTGCCTTCCGTGGGCAAGTGCTCTACCAAATGAGCTACCCAAGCACGACTCACGCCTCCTCCTCACAGCTTTGCTTCTGCCATTTTTAATTTGCCAGGAAGTTTCTCATCAGCGCACACTCCGCTGCAAAGTGAAAACCTCATTCTGGAAACATCCCCCTGGCTGTGGTTAAGCCATGTCTCCGCAATATCCTCTCTTTCCAGTTTTAATCTGCCATGAAGTTTCATATCAGCGCACACTTAGCTGCAGAGTGAAAACCTCATTCTGGAAACATCCCCTAGGCTGTAGCTAAGCCATGTCTCCGCAATATCCTTTCTTTCAGGAGTTCTAGTTCTGCAAGGTTCGCAGGAGAGCTTCTGTAAAGTTTGGAAGGTAGGAGACGAGGTACTGGCAGAAGTAAAGCTGTGAGGACTGGGCGTGAGTCGTGCTTGGGTAGCTCAGTTTCGGTCTGATGGTTAGTTGCCCTGTGTAATAAAACAACTGAGTTAATAGAACAACAACGAACTTACACACATTAGATAAAACGAACAAAATAAAATTAAAAAAAGAGTTGGTAGAGCACTTCTCCGCGAATGGCAGAGGTCCCGAGTTCGAGTCTCGGCCGGACACCCAGTTTTAATTCTGCAAGGAAGTTTCAAGCAATATCGGTTTTTTAAAAAAGGTGCTGTACGTATTAATTATTTTAATTTCTTTACCGCCCACTTAATTTACAAGAGTACATCTAGGATTACTACATACGCTTCTTGTACGAAACACGTATTTCCACGCAAAACTAATATTTCCACTGAACTGGGTATTTCTTAACATTAAAATTGTTCGCTAACGTCGCTTCGTTCTTTCGTTGCCATCAATTCAGCAGCATTTCTGGCATGGCACTGCGTCTTCACTCAGTTTCTAGGATGAATAAACTAATGCCGCCATGTACACTTCTACGGGGCTTCACATAAAAACAAAAATGTAGGGAGAGAGAAAAAAACTAATCTATGCTGCTATACCTCTTCCATAGCTCCCTTTCCATTTCTTCAGACGTTCAGTTTATAAATCTAATTCCATAAATAGTAGACGTTTCACACAAAATCTGTAGATAACCACAGCAGTGTTTGTAAAGATTCGAGTGCTCATTGTGGTACACATCTCTTCAAGAAAGTAACCATTCATTTTCTCGACTGTTGACATTTAGAATACAACCTCGTCTGCTATCGAACTACATTAATTTCAACTATATAATATTCAAGAGATACTCAGAGGAACACGTTAATAGTTTCGTCGAATTGTTGATGGTTTTAATAGTAAAGACGACGTCACACGAAGCTGCATAAAGTTTTATCCCAGACGTGTTGTGCTCCTTATCGCACCTGGATGGGGTATTAAATTCTCACCTTCCTCCCTATTTTCTTATTTGCACCTTTTATCCATCTCATTAATCAGGCACAATACTGGGAATTTTTATCAGCAGAAAATCGTACCAGAAAACGGTTTTCACATTCATGTCTTGAAAACCAATCTCAGGAACTTCTGTAAGGATTTTGATTCGGTTTTCGCTAATAGCCTGATTCACGAGGAAGGTTGGTGTATATAATTCACAGTTGTACGAGGGCCGTTCAAAAAGTAATGGAACACAATTCCTTTTCTCCGCCAATTTCGGTGAAAAAATGCGGAATTTGTTGTGTGACATAGTGGAATATTATCATCTCAGCCCTTATAGTTTCATGAAGTTACGATAGGTGGCAGCGCTATACGTAACCATCAAAATGGCGTCTGTGACGGTGGTGCGTTCCAAGCAGAGAACTGTCATTGAGTTTCTTTTGGCAGAAGACCAGAGCGCCGCAGATATAAGCTGCCGCTTGCAGAAGGTCTATGAAGACCTGGTAGTGAGCAAAACCATGGTGAGCTGTTGAGCGAGACCTCTGTCATCGTCGGAACAAGATCACGGAAAATTGTCCGATCTCCCTCGAAAGGCCGGCCACCCACAACTCTTAACTCCTGCAGTGTTGGGACGTGTGGACACTCTCATTTGAGGAGGTCGGCGGATCACAATCAAACACTTCGCTGCACAGTTCGACGTCTCTGTTGATAGTGCTGACTCACTCGTCCACCAGTTGGGGTACTGAAAGGTGTGTGTCCGCTGAGTTCTTCGCCGCCTACCAGAAGGGCAGAATTGATTGCTCGTTACGAGGCTGATCGTGATAATTTTTTGTCGAACATCGTCACATGCGATAAACATGGGTTCATCAATCCTCACCGGAAACAGAATGGCAATCCATCGAGTAGAGAAACGTCCCCTCTCCTCTTGTCCGCCCCGATAGCTCAGTGGATAGCGTGACTGATTCCCGTTCTAAGGGCCCGGGTTCGGCTCCCAGCTGAGTCGGAGATTTTCTCCGCTCAGGGACTGCGTGTTGTGTTGTCTTTATCATCATTTCATCTCCATCCTTCGCGCAGGTCGCTCAATGTGGCGTCGAATGTAATGAGACCTGCAACAATATCTTCCGGCCAATGACGCCAAAAACTCATTTCATTCGAAGAAAAAGTTGAAAGTCGCACCCTCTTCCGGTAAACATGGAGACCGCCTGCTGGGTCTCTGAAGGGGTTATGTGTTTAATGTCCTCCTTCGTGGTGCAATGATCAGCTCTGAAGTGTATTGTGCTACCCTCAGGAAAATGAAGAAACGACTTCAGTGTGTTCGTCGTAACAAAAATGCAAACGAAGTTCTATTTCTCCCTGACAACGCAGGCCCCCACACAAGTCTGCGCGCCCCAGACGATCTCACAAATCTTCATTGGACTGCCCTTCCTCATCCAGCCTACAGACCGGACCTCGCTCCTTCTGACTTTCATCTGCTTAGTCCAATGAAGGACGCACTCCGGGGGAAGCAGTAAGTGAATGATGGGGAGATTATTGATACAGCAACACGTTGGCTCCGTCATCGCCCACCCTACGCGGGGACACAGGACCTCCCGGAAAGGTGGTGTGAGGCTGTCGCATTGAGCGGAGATTACATTGAAAAACAGTCAAATCTTTGTCATAATACTGAGCAACGACAAATGCGAAAATGTGTTTTTGAAATGTTATAGCGTCTTCCGTCTTCATAATTAGATCTGTCATATATTGTTTCTGACAAATTTTTAATGTTGTTATATTCCTTTTTTGAAGGCCTTAAATCTGGCACGTTAGCCAAAAGAATGGGGAATAATATGGTGTTTTGGATTCCTCAAGAAAACCAACCTGCTTTCAGAAAAAAATGTGTTGCATCACTTATTGAATTCCTCTCGCAGTAATACGAGGTGTTTAATATATTTATTGCCGTCTGTTCCCTATTTATTTGACGTTTGGAGCGACATTTCGAGGCAGTGATGGTAGTTACGAACTGATCAGCTACAGACGTGGCGGTATCTGTCAGGAAAAGCAATGAACAGCCGCAAAGTTTGTATGAATATTACTAAATTAAAATCCCCACCCGCATTTTCTATCTCCCTATGAAGCCTAATCTCAAGGGCAATTGTAGGGATTTCGATATGGTTTTCACTAATTGATCCACGAGGATAAGCTGCGTCTACTGATGAGCCAAAACATTATGACCACTGCCCACCCTGACGTTGTATGCCGTCTGGTGGCATTGCGGGTACGTGGCATGGAACAAAAGTATGCAAGCGAAGCAGACACGGAAGGAGGATCACCTAGCGAAGATAGGTAATGCTGTTGTGAAAATCCATTGAGACAAGAGACTTTGACTATGGGTAGATTATTATTATGCAGACCCAGTGAACGAGTCTCTCGAAAATGGCGAAGCTGATCGAATGTTCAAGTGCTGTTCTCGTGAGCGTCTATGGAAAGCCGTAGAGGGATAGAGAAACTACCACTATACGCTAAATGGTTAGATTTTCACGACCCTTCATAGAACATGGGGTTCGGAGACTTGTCTGCTCTGTAAAGTAGGATAGATGGTGTTCTGTGGCATCTCTGCCGAAAGAGCACAGTGCTGGTGCACGTACCAGTGTTTCGGAGCACAACGTTCTTCGTACATTGTTGAACTTGGAGCTCCGCAGCAGACCACCCCTACGTGTTCACGTGTTGCCCTTACGACATACCTGCAAGGGGCACGGGACCATCGGGATTCGACCGTCAATCAATGAAAACGTGTCGGTTCTTCGGAAGATTAGCATTTCTGATACACTGGGTCGATGGTCGTCGCCACAAACGCCTTCATCGTGGTGAAAGGCTGTTCGAAACTTGCAGCGCGCCACTGACACTGGCTGGTGCGAGTACTCTTATGCTGTGGGAGACGTTCTCCTGCGCTTGGATGCGCCTGTGGTAATAATTGAAGACATCTAACAGCTGCGAACTACCAGCATCCCTTCATGCTTGATGTCTTCTCTGACGGCGATGCCACCTTTCAGCAATATAGCTGTCCGTGTCTCGGAGCCAGAACCGTGTTACTGCGATGTGAGGAGCATTATCAACTCACGTTGATGTCTCGGCGACCAAATTCGCCTGATGTAAATCCTGTGGAACCCAGACGTGGGGCCGGCGCCTTCATCGAGTACGCATACCAGCGGCCCGCTATTTAAGCGAATTACTTAACCTGTGCGTAGACATCTAATGCCACATACCTCTACAAGCCTACCAGAGTCCGTGATGTATTTCGTTCCAACGACGGAGAAACAAGTTGTTAAGCACATGGTCATAGTGTTTTGGCTTATCAATATATGGCCATAATTATTTAATGCTATGCTCTCCGTGCGAAGCCGGAGCGGGTCCTTACTTAGGTTACAAATATGTCTTGCTGCATAAGAAATCTTTGCCATAACATGGAAGAACGACAATGCAAATATTTGTTTTTGAAATATTATAGCGTATTGTGTCTTCATAATTAGATGTGTCATATATTGTCTCTGGCAGTTTGTTTTAGATTGCTATATTCCTTTTCTCCACGTCTTAAATATGTTACGTTAGCTGTTATCGTTGATTTAACACATTACTATACTATGCGGTATAGTTACCTGGATAATTCCGTTCATGCTGTGTTCGTTATATATTTTGATAACAGTTATCAATATCGTTTTGACGCACGAGACAAAAGTAGTATGTCTCTAATTGTGCACCACTAACTTGTGCAGTGTTTCCATCTCGGTGCATTCAGGAAACCACAAATCGGATCACTGGACGGCAGTTTTTACGCTGCCTTCCGGCTGTACTTAATTGCTCACTGATTTCCGTCAACGTCCTTGAGTTCATTGGTAGAGAGGTCACAAGATGACAATAACAAAAGACGAGACTCTAACGTTAGAGCAAGTACTGATTGGACTACATGAGACACACAAGGCACTGGACAACGATCTCGATCCGCTGCTCACAGCTGGTAGATATTGGTCGGATACGTCTCTTTCACACACACACACACACACACACACACACACATACACACAAGCGCGCGCGGACCCGCGCTCACACAGACACGCTCACACTCGCCCACGCATACAAACATCAGTCAGTGGCGTTCCAGATGATTTCAGCTGGACTGAAGTCAGATGGCCCGAGGATGCTGCTCTAGCACCTCATGTTTGGGGAGTTGATTGCGAAAGAGAGGTTTACAATTCACTCTTCTTTGGACCGTTGATTTTAAGTTTACAAAAACCGCGAGAGGAATTGGGACTAGTCAACAATATCAGTGGCTCTTAATGGTATGAACGGAAGAGTGTAACCATTCAGTCCCTGTTAAATGTAATCTTGCACAACTTATCATAAGTGTGCTACCAGCTTAAAGCAGGGTACAAAGGAACGACACAGGGAAACAGCGACTGTAAGATCCTGTTACCATGATGCTACCTCAGATGCAAGCAAACATGCCAATTAGGCTATCATTTATTCTTAAGTGCAACAGAAATAGTGGATATCCATTTAGTTTAGGGCTGGTTTGATAGAAATATGCTAGCTAAATGGGTTATTTTACATTATGACAGCGTACGGAAATCTAACGTCCCGTACCAAAAAAATGGCTCTGAGCACTATGCGATTTAACTTCTGAGGTCATCAGTCGCCTAGAACTTAGAACTAATTACACCTAACTAAACTAAGGACATCACACACATCCATGCCCGAGGCAGGTTTCGAACCTGCGACCGTAGCAGTCGCGCGGCTCCAGACTGTAGCGCCTAGAAGCGCACGGCCACTCCGGCCGGCCGTCCCGTACCCCTGTAGAATATACAAAAACATGAACTTAGATTCAGTCAACGAAACACATTAAAACGTCCTTATGTTTCAGTTCTTAGGCAATGCAGCAGTATATTGTACAAGTTAATACAGACAAGTGCGCGCCACTGGTGCTAGAAGAAATTGAGGTACTAGAATTTGAGGAGACTCAAGAACACCGAGGAGCCAAAACTTTATGACCGGCTGCTGAAGGGCATCGCGCACGTTCTGAGAGTCCTATTGCGGTCATCGACGTCCATGACGGCAGTGACGGTTATCCTTTGAGAGGTCTCCCTCTTTCAGATCGCAATATAGCGCTGGTAGCTGGAGCCCGAAAGTGCCCAGTGTTTCATTGTGTTCAAATCAGGTAAATGTGGTGGCCAAGGCGTCAGCGTGAGTTCACTACAGTATTCCTCAAACCACTGTAGCACAGTTCTGTCCTCCCGACACGGAGTTCACAGTAATGTTCACATATTCCACCGCTATCATAGTGACTTCGATTACTACAACAGGTCCAACTGAGGCCTAGGATTTTAAGTCCTGTGGTATCACATTTTCAGTATCATAATTTGGGCAATTTCGTGCATTCGCAAACAATATTCTTAAAGCCGGGATCTTGTGTATTATGTACCGTTAAACGCGAACTGTACATACACTCCCTCATCAAAAGAATACTACCACGTTCACTCGCTGAAAACTAGATGAACAAAAACTTGCACGTGGTTAACACTGTTTTGCCCACTGTGAAGGGAGGCGTGCGTAATTCTGCACCTTTAAGTTTCAATAGGATGTCAGCAGAGCTAAAAAATTTTAGTGATAAATGACAGAATTTCAAATATAAGCTGAAAAAATTCGTGTGGTGCATTTCTTTTATTCTCTATAGGACTTCCTTGCAGTCCTTTAAACCTTGTTCAATAACTTATTGTTTGTTGCGTACACATTGTAGTTATTTTTGTGTTTTTAATGCTATTATTTTAATTTGTGAAGTAACCCTTATTTATTAGTTTTCTCGTCAACCTTCTGCGAAATATGTTGTGACTAGTTTCATGTCGAAGTAAACATACCTCGTGTGTTCCCACGCAGATTAATGGAAAAATAAAATCATGAGGTACTCGATACCGTATCTCGTTTACGATATCTCTCTCTCTCTCTCTCTCTCACTTTCTCTCTCTCTTTCTCTCTGTGTCTCATACACACACACACACACACACACACATACACACACACACACACACACACACACACACACAAGCGCGCTCACTCTAAGAATCCTGTCACGGTCATCGACGTCCATGACTACAGTGACGTTTAACCTTTGAGAGGTCTCCCTGTTTATATAAAAGGAAATCTCATTAAGGTTTTACACGCTGAGAAGAACCGAAAGTGCCTGCTCTGGAAGGTTTCTCAAGATATCTACAGCGAAACTTTCTGCCTTTTGTGAAAAACAGTGATTCGTTTTTTAGCATGGTATATAGTCCACACGCCCTAACTTAAATTTTCTGTCGGCAGAATGTTCGTCCACTACAAAGAAGGAGATGCTATTTACTATGTACCGTTAAACTCGATAAAATGCAATTCATACGGAAAACAGTAATAACAGAGTTTCTGAAAAAGATACATTTGTTAACAGTTGATAAAAAAAATTAGGAGGTATTTCTAAGTGTATTTGTGTGAAGTATAGTTTTGTACGACGCAGAAAATAATGGTATCAGTTGAAATGTAGTGCTACAGAAGAGTCTTCAAGATTAGAAGGGCTGATATGATGACTATTGAAGCATAACTGAATCGAATTTGAGACCTAAGAAACTTATGAAATAACTTGAGTAAACTAACGGGTCGGATCGTAGGATACATACTCAGCCATCAAGAAATCGTAGCAGGTTCATCTTGATATAGACTGCAACGGTTATGCAGAGATGAAGAGCTTTGTACAGGATACGGTACACTGTGATGGAGGAGCTACATCATACTAGGCGTAGGACAAAAGATCACAACGGCGACAATGACAACAAGAAAGAGAGTGTAGAAGTATTTATGTATAGTATAACGCCTGATCAGCCAAGAAGTGTCATACTGAAGTGCTTTAGGTTGGCCTGGGCTGTCGGGCTGTTGGGGTGTGTGGTAGTTTGTTATACTTCACCTCACGCACCAAACACTTAAATAAATTGCCATCTGAACACTCCTTTTATGTTTGACCAATGTTGCTTACTGCACATTCGGTCGCCGTTAAGTTTTATCAATCAGGATCCAGCTAGTGTGTATCCTGAATCCGCGTGCCTTCTTCCTCCAGCATGACTCAGACTTCATCTCCTTACCAGCTGCAGATAAAGCTGTTGAAAATCAACTTCTCGTGTCATTGACTCCAACACATAAATAAGAAGTGATATTCAATTCATCTTCTTATATCGTCTTCAAAATTACAACTCAATACATGGTAAATCAGGATAGCTACCAATTTATATACTACCTCACTGTACTACTTACATAACAGATCTGATATTCAACTTGATAATTAACAATTACTTTCGCTATCTTTGACATTTCGCGTTCTTAGATTTTATGGAACTCTTTCTTCGGCACCATCCGTTACATGGAATTCCTATCGCCACCTCAGCAGGTGGAGTCGTCTGAGTGCTACCCACTCACTTCATTAGTCACTGCATCGTTAGCTCTGGTATCAGCACCTACGATTTAAAACACCTCCCAACAATAGGGTGCTCACCACTTATCTACTACTCTGTCACTAACATCTTTTCTCTGACATATGTATTTAAGGACTTGATACCTCTTATTCAAGAAATGGAATGTATCACTACATTAGAGCACGTCATCATTAACGCCATACAGTTATTCCAGGCGTGTTCTAACTATGGCCCGCTTGTTAAATCTGTGCCCGCATCTCGTGGTCGTGCGGTAGCGTTCTCGCTTTCCACACCCGGGTTCCCGGGTTCGATTCCCAGCGGGGTCAGGGATTTTCTCTGCCTCGTGATGGCTGGGTGTTGTGTGATGTCCTTAGGTTAGTTAGGTTTAAGTAGTTCTAAGTTCTAGGGGACTGATGACCATAGATGTTAAGTCCCATAGTGCTCAGTGCCATTTGAACCATTTTATTTGGTTAAATCTGTAAATACCAAATATTGTTAATTGTCAGCAAAGCCAATGGCACTACATTTCTGTTAAACATAGAAAATCCATATTTATAGTAGAGTGCATGAATGGCTCATTAACATTAACTGCAAAGCAGATTACTGAACCATTTCGTAAGTCACGTGCTAGCAGATTCTCTACAGCTCACGTATGTCCCATTAAAGTCGTTATGGCCCTGGGAGGTGCGCAACGTACCCTGAAGATGTCTTTATTGAAAGCTTCTTGGAAGGACACTTACTGCTACTTAAAGTTCGTTGTTATCGGTCCACATTTCGCACATCATCCTGACTGGCACGCTTTAGGTCTCTGGCCTACGTTAGCAGTTTGCATTTATCCTCTCGGATTTCTTCTTTGCTCATTAGCTCACATTGAGTTTTTTTTTATGCAGCTCTCTGAGCACTACATATGCTACACATTTGCGTAACATTCAATATCATATACATATATATCGACGCTATACTTATTCATCTTCGATATTGTGAAACAAACTCTTCTACTACAAGCACTTTGCTTTCCATAGGTATGGACCAAAACAAGAAAAATATGTCCAGAAAATATGGGATACGAAGTGCGTACCTGAACAGCTATGCGCACTTTTAAGGTAAGCATTTAGAGCCCATATTTACTAGAAATTTTTGCTTCGAATGATCGTTCCCGTCATACTCCTGAGTATTCAGAATCCCTCAGGTGTTTCAAAGACATTGCGACAAACGTCCAGCGGTAATACATCAGGGGAACAACTTTTGCAAGAGACACAATGTTCGCTGAAGGTTCAGCGAAGACGCTAGGCATCCTATAGTACTCACTGAACTACATAGCAGTGACTTCTAACCAGGTGCTTAGTATGCTACCTATCCCAGTAAATAATAGTGAGGGTGAGTTTCAACAAGGAAAACCGTGAGAATGGGTGTCTCTAAGAGGATACAGCTTTAATTTTGCCCAGCCTGCCGCATCTCACAAGAAGCAGATGAGTGGATAATAGACAACACACCAACACACATTGTATACAACGCTGTAAGGTGCCTATGCTCTGCCACCTCTCAGGGATGTAGCCAGTGTGCGTGTGTCAAAGAAACGGTTTCGAATATTTTGTAACTATAGAGCATCCGCGCTTGTGCAAGGACACAGTTTTTGTTTCTTACAAATGGACACAAATAGTCTCGACTGCAAAAACATTTATTTCCATCGTAACGTTTTCGGTCAATTTTTAACTATCCCCAGACCCTTATACCATGATGGTAGTCGGAGGCGATGAATGGAGAGGGTGTTCTCACTCCACGAACGTCAACTACAACAGAAACCAGTTAGCACCGAAATAAATGTTTTTGTAGCGAAAATTGTGTCCATTTTTATAGTACTTTTAGTCAGATCACTGTGTCTCCACGAGTAATATTTTCAAAAATTTCTAGCTACAGTTTTTGTTTTGTTTAATACCAAATATGTTTCACCATAGTTGTGACTCCATAGTGGTTTTTTTATTTATTCTTCCTCTTTTTACATTATGTGTGCCCTGTGGTTGCGAACAGAAATCATACCCAGTCGTAGATTAATATACCACATCATCGTTGTGGACTCTGCCTTGGCCAAACTATATTTCGTTTTTATTTGCCTGTCAAATATGTCGTTGTCGTTTTTATGTTGAAAATTGCGTCTCTACTTCTCGTTGGTGAATTCTGGTTCACGTTACATTGCTGCTGCTTAAGTATACATTTCACCGTTTCAGTTCCTCAGTTCTGACCAAGGACTTTGGTGCTTTACCTTGGCTTTCAGGTGACCTGTTTATCCCCCATCCCCCAAATATTTGCACTTGAGAATCTTTTTGGTTCACTCCGAACGTGCTGAGCTTTGTCTCAAAAGAAACAGGTTCTATAACAGTCCACCTTGCCTTAGAGAGTAGGGGTAAATTATATGCTAGCCGTAGTGGCTTTGTTTGTCATCCGCTATCTAGGAAGTATTTGCAAGTGTACAACCCAAACAGGTAATTATTTAAAATGCATTCTATGTCTAATACATTTCTCTCAATTCTCTCCATAGACAGAATGTCTTTTCTCAATTGTCAAGATATCTTTCAGCAAGTTGTGTGTTTAAATGAATCATCTGTTATGTCATTCAAATAATTTGAAAATGGAGAAGTTCCAGAAGTAAGTGTAACAAAGAAGCACTGCATATTAATGAGCATCAAGGCACAAGCTGTGTTTCGGAAGCCATTAGGAGGGAAAAGCTAGAGAGGTTCACTTACAATGAGTCAAAGCGGTTTTGAATATTCTTACAATTTAACATGAATAGCTTTACATTCATCTCTGTTTTTTATCATTTTTTTCTCACACTGTAATTTTCGTTCCAATTGATGCCCAATTTGTAATCCACTTATTATCTCCTTATTCATCAGTCTGTTAACCTAATATACGACCTGTTTCCACAATATTTTTGCCATTATCAGTATATGAGTATACTACATTGCCTGTATCAAATTAGATAACACCTTATCCCAGTTTATCTATCACATCATATTATCTGAGTCTTCCATTTGATGCAGTAAACAATGCTATAAAAATATTTGTAGATGTATCATTTTCCACATAATAATCCTTGATTTTTTATTCATTTGAACCATTTCTTCAGTAATAAAATTTATATGTGTATTATCTAACTGATCATCCAACAGTATCTGATAAAAGTTTTGTAAATCTGTCACATACCCAGTTTTACTCATTTTCCCCATTATGAATTCAGACACATCTTAGCAACACCTTGTTTTCCAAGATTTACTTTTATTTTGTCAAGTTCTAAGTCAATATGTATTTATTCTTAGACAAATTTTCGTATATATATCATCATCACCTAAATCATGAGGAATGGTTTCTTATTTTATTTTCATAAAGTCTTCCACATGATCTTTGAACAACATCTCGCATTTTTCCTCAAAATTCCACACTTTGTAGGTATCTAAAATTTTATATCATTTTCCTGTAGCTTCATTCACTTCTTTAGTTCCAATAAAACTTCTTTCTCCACCAGTACGATTATATTTTTCTATTTTTTACTCTGCATGTTTCATACATAAAGGAAACAACAGTTTTTCATTTTTGTCAATCTTTACCTTTTACTAAACCATACCATTCACTGTTTGGTTTCTAGGTACCAATATTTTTATTGGGTGACATTAAGATAAAAATCATAAACTTTTGCAGTAGGATAAAGATTATATATGTCAATATTTTTTATTTTGTGTTCACACCATCTTCTTTATCTCTTAATTTTATTTTATGTGTGTTGCTCCTATATAATTTTCGTTTTCACATATATTGACTAAATGTGGAAAATTCCTTCCTTCAATTCTTTCAGATCAAAACTACTAAGTGGTACTTGTACAAAATTGATGCTGTCTAAAATTTTGAGACCTAACTCTTCAATCTGTAACAACATTAATTTAGTTTCTGAGGAGACAATATATGGTTTTATTGTATTTTTAACACAATAAGCAGAATGAAAATAATGAGCTATTGATGTGTAATTTTTGTTTTCTTTAGAACTCAGGGAATGACAGAAAACCCACTTGTATTAAATTTGTAAACAGTATATCTATTAAAATTGAGAATAATTATGAGATTTGAAATGCATGTTCCTGTTTCTTGTTGAGCTTCATAATCAAACAACATGCATTTTGCAGTATATGTATGATGAATTTTGTTTGATTTTCCTTCTTCACAACACCAAAATTCTTTTCGATTAATTATGTTACTGCATTCAGAACATTCAAAAATATTGTAACTTTTAAATTCATTGTTAACATAAGAACCATTCTTAAAAATTTTGAACAACTCTTTTCTTTATATTCTTCATTTTTTCTTTCACAAATGCCACCTTTTTGTTATCTGTATTGCATGTAACATTGATGCTTTTTAATTTCTGCTTGTTGTTTACAATTTCTGCATAGTTCACAACCACAGTTATTCTCTTTCAATCTCAATCAAATCTTTTTACATTCTTCACAGTTGTAACCTATATCACAAACCTCTTGGTGATCATTTAAATGTTTGTCACTATAACAGTATCTATTACAGTTTTGGACAATATACCTTGTTTATCACAGTTTTGTATTTAGTTTCTTTACATAATATACTTATTTTTTCTTCTATGTTACATCTTAGTTTATCCTTCTTATAAAATGATTTATCACATTTATTACAGAAATACAGTCATAGAAATGCCATAATACTGGTCATTACATCAAAATGAATGTGATTTTTATACAGTTAAATTTTCACTCCTTCTCAGGACTACGAGAAATATCCAAATTGAAATTTTCAGTACATACAACATTTATTTGAGCAACTGATAAGTCTTCAGCATTTTTAATATCATCTAAAGTAAATCCTTCATTGTTGTATTCACCTAACTGATTACACAGAACTATGGTTACTTCTTTTTGTAATTTGTATTGATCACCTTCTCTGATTTTCTTAATTTCAGCAGAAGTTAGTTCTCTGTCTAAGGTAAATTTTGTGAAATGTGTTAACATTCTTATTATGCATCTAGGACAACACCGATTATCATCATCTTCAATTCTAGTTATACATGTTTTGGTCTTTTTACATTCAGTTCAAATTGTTATTTTATTTTCTCTATCACCTCTTGGAATTGCTAACATATGGATAGTAAATGAAATATTTGCTTTATCAATAGAGTCAAGTCACCAGATGTTTCCTTTTACATCTATCGGTCCGAATGGCCGCTTCAGTGTTGGCAATGATGTCCTCCATGGGTATAGTTCTTGGGATGATAGCGAAATTCCCTCCTTTTGAAGAACAGACACTTCCTCTTCGGTTAATTGTCGTTCAGTGAGGTTGAACAGTGTGTGTGATATTTCGGGAATCGCCTTGTTGGTCTGATTCTGGTATCTTTCAAAATTTTTCTTCTGTCGCTCGGTGCAGCGCTCGAGTTCGTTCTGCATGCTCCTGTGAGTGATGCTGTCGATCTTGTCTCAGTCGTCTTGGTGCATTCTGACACTTTGTTGATAAAAAGTTTTCAAAAGTTCCTGATCCGTTCTGGCCAAGTCTGTCCGCGTTGTATGAATTCGCTCAGGCAGAGGAAATAGGCACTGAAACAGCCAGGATACTGCGCCGAGCAAAACCACCAGCTTTCAACCTGAAAAAAGAAGAGGTACAAGCCATTAAGAGCCTCAACGCCGACAAGAGTATATTGGTACTGTCTGCCGATAAGGGGAATACGACCGTCGTAATGAAGACCGAAGATTATGAGCAAAAGATCCGAGACCTACTAGATCCGACGACGTACCGAAAACTAAACGCAGATCCGACTCAGCATATCACACGGAATACGAATCGATTAATCAAGGTGTCTTCCCTGCCGGTGGACATACAGAGGAACCTGTGCAACACAGCAGCCCTACCACCTCGGATGTATGGATTACCCAAGATCCATAATAGCAACGTTCCACTAAGACCGATTGTTAGCGCTCCTGGTTCACCAATGTATAAACTGACAAAACACTTGGCCTCTCTGCTTCAGCCACGCGTGGAGAAGACCGACATATACATAAAGGACTCAGGACATTTCATTGACAAGCTGAAGAGACTGAAACTTGTACCAAACGACATCCTGGTCAGCTTTGATGTTGTTTCTTTGTTTACGAAGTTGCCACTCAGTGACGCTCTGTAGCACATCGGTTCCATTTTCCCGCAAGACATCACAAAGCTCTTCCATGTATGTCTCACTACGAGCTATTTCACGTGGAATGGTGTCGCCACAGGTAGCCCTCTTAGTCCAGTGCTGGCCAACTTTTTCATGGAACAATTCGAAGCACAGGCACTGGGCTTGGCAACTTGAAAACCTAAGGTGTGGTATAGATACGTCGATGATACTTTCGTTGTTTGGAGCCATGGTGAAGAACAGCTCGCTGACTTCATAAAACACTTGAACAGCCTCCATACAAACATAAAATTTACCGAGAAAATAGAAAAGGACAAAAAACTGCCATTTCTAGATGTGCTGGACACAAGCGATGGCGAAAACCTGGGACACAGCACGTATAGAAAACCAACACACACGGACCGGTACCTGCACAAACTATCAAACCGCCATCCGAACCAGGAAAGAGGCATGATTAATATGCTTGTAACGCGAGCAGGACGAATATTTGAGCCGCAGCACCTCAGACGCGAAATGCAACACCTGGAAAGTGTTCTGAGGAGCAATGGGTACTCCACAAATTATATTATAAGTGTACCAGAGACAAACAGTCGGCGAAGTAAGGAATCAGAAAAAGAAATGTCGGATACCACCTTTCTGTCATACATTCCCAAAGTGACGGACAAAATCGGCCGTATATTGCGCAAACATAGCGTAAAGACGATTTTCAAACCGACAAGGAAGATCAAAGAGTGTCTTAGATCGGCAAAGAAGAAAAGGGACCCACTTGTAATGTCGAGAATATACCGTACACCTTGCACATGAGGAAAAGTTTATGTCGGAAAGACTGGACGATCAATCAACACCAGGATCAGAGAACATAAGCGACATTACAGGTTGGGACAGGTGGAGAAATCGGCCATGGCAGAGCACACACTGAGAGAGACCAACCACGTAATAAAATTGGCCGACACAGAAGTTCTGGCTGTGGAGAATGACTATAACACGACCTTGTTCAAGTGGCCAGCAAAGCCTTGACAATTTTGAAATATCATTAAGTTGGGTGATTGTAAAACTGTCGAAGTCTGCACCATTTTAGTCTCTTTTATTAAAGGAAAAATATCATTAGAATAGTGATAAAATGGGAAACATTACACTTCCAAAAAATATGAAACATTAAACTTTTAAAAATTATGAAATGACATTGTTCATTATAAACTGTAATACCTACTTGAACACTTGTTCTTAAATGTGAGACTTACATTAACACAATTTAAATCTTTAATTTCCTGATAGCCAACACATTTTTACACCCTGCTTGTTATTCATTCTTTTACATAGATAATAATATTTTAGAACATTCATTCCTCAACATTTGTTTTAAATGTTTCTTGTAATTAATGATACATTTTCCACTTAAACAATGCACTGTAATACAACTGTGTCTTTGATAGTTTCTAATACATTATTTACTGATACATCAATACCTATCATTAGAATATTTTTGTGAGTGAAAATTATCAATAAACTTCTCTGCTTGGCATTTTTTACATTGGCATCTTTTGTTATTTTAATTAAAAATATTCTTTCAAAAAATGAATCCGCTTTCTTGCTGCTGCACACTAGATACGTGTACAGATAAAATACTTACTCTTAATTTTTTACTGTCACTAGTAGTTTTACTATATTTTTATTTTTATTTACACATTTTTTGTACAGTACTCATTTCAGTCAGACCTATAGTCAAACAGTTTTAGACACACTCTTAAGGAAAACTAAATCATAAAGAATGGAGCTGAATTTATTCACAAGACCAACAACAATAAAGAAGTGGAGCCAACAGTTACATTTACATGCATGTAAAAATTTTACATCGAATTTCAAAGTGCAATAATAGGACCCTTGACGAAAATATTGATTTTAGGGGATCAGAATGTTTTTTAAAGTATTCATAAACAACATAAATTTTGTCTCCACTGAAACTGAATAAATAATTCTCAGTTTCATTAGTTAACCGTTTTTTAATGTAGATGTACCTTCATTTGGGTAACATATGTCTAGAAAGAATAAAACTGTAAGTTTCTTCATTCTTAGAGTAGTCATTTATGTATAAAAATTGTATTAATAAAATTTTTTCTGTATAAAAAGAACCAATTCAAAGCATATCTGTTTCAGTTGCCATTATTTTTCAATGACCCATAATGAATATTTTTGAATTTATTCTGAACAATAATCAGAACTACATTTAGATAGTTAGTTTCAAGATATTTGGTGTCTATCATTTGAACAGATAAAATGAAATTATATATTACTGTACAGAATTTCAGAGATTAAAGAAGAAGATTAACTATCATCAATTTATTAAAGAAAATGAAATCTCATACATAGAAAAAATACTACAATCCTTTAGCTCTAGATCAGGAATAAATTCAAATTGAAATTAAAACTTGAAGATCAAAAAATCTTGATCAAAAAATTGAATTTTATTTACAGTTGAAAATTTTAGAAATTCAATAATGACATTCAAAACCAATTAATGTAAACGAGTAAGAAAATATTATGCTATGTGAGAAAAAATTCTATTGAGATGTCTACAATATACAACATGTGTTGAAAAAAACTCAAAAAATTACTGGACAGCAACCAAGAGACTTGAAGCAAAAGGCAAAGAATGTCTACAACTAAGAAGTACCATACTTGATGTAGTACAAATGAGAAAAGAGCAGATTATCTACATTGCTACATCAAAGCACTATGGTAAATTATTTTAGATTTGGTGGTGCCTAAAAATCATCTTTCAGAAACATTATCTCGTTATAAGAATGGAAGATTTAAAGAAGATAAAATATTTTATGTCAAAAAATATGAATGTACAAATTACAAATTAGTGGAACATGTGCTTAATATTTATTTTGATGTACACACAGTAAATAAAAGTAAATAAATGTGCAATATATACTTCAACAGTCTGTTTTATTTTGGTGAGAATTTATGTGACTGATCCGAAGATATTACTGATGAATTAAATGAGAAGAGCAAAATTATTTATGACAAAATTTTGATTTTGCATGCTACTTATTAGCTACCCTGTCTATTCAGTCACAGAGTAAAAAATCAACTTTTATTAATAAATTACTGCACAGCTAGTTATTCACAGCTCTAACACAATTCAACTAAAGAAAAGGACTCATCTTTTTGGTGGCCCCCCAAAAATTCACCTTTTTAATAAATATTTTTTTGTATAAATGGGTAATTATTTAAGCAAATTGTTTCATAGTAAAACTTCTCCAAAACACATAAAAAACACAAATTACAGAATATAGAACATTCAATAAAGGATGGTTTACATCTGTGTGAAATAGCATAAAATGTAAATATAAGAGGTTATTCTTACTCACACAAATAAAGTTTAATAGAATGTATTGATAAAGTACAACACAACTATAGAGGTTTGAAAAACTTTGTATATCCTAAAGATTTGGAAATAGAGGTATTAAATGTAAAATCACTATAAGTTATGACAAAAATTTTAAATATAGAAAAACTATAACTATCAGAGAGAAGAGCTAATGTATTTAATAATAAATATAAATTATTACTACAAAAACCATTTGCAAACAACTTAGAGCAGTAGAAAATTGTCAAATTAAAACAATTAGAAAAGAATTATAAGGTTTGTGGATGTCTGTAGATTATTGGTAGCAGGTGTATTCGGAAAACAGAATTAATAAAATTAATATTACTAGAAGCGGAATGGGTTACAAGATTACAGGTTTTTAACTTCGATGATGCAATACTCTTGTAGGGCCATCTTCCCAGACCCTGAAAAATTGAGTTATTCAAGTTCTATGAGTGAGCTCCCTGGTACGTGGAAAAAAATTTGAATACAAAGTTTCATAAAATAACATTATTTTTATCTACCCAAGTATTATGTGAATTATCAAATCCCAACCATTTAACACATATTCTATTTCATTTCTTTCTCAAAACTTTTTCAATGAGATATGCATCAGCATCTTATATTTTCTGTAGTTCTTCTTCATAAAAATTTCTTTTGGTATCTTTTAATTCGTAAGTGAATGGATTAGAATGGATTACACTTTCAATTTCGTAAATTTGTGTTGACCAGTTGTCCATGTATCCTTTCAAACACACCTTTAAGTTTAGTGATTCTCACTGTATGCCCTTTTCTAATAATTTCTTTATATTTAGACGCAAAAACAGTTGGTTTATAATTTTTAATTAATTTCTATTGGTTTCATTTTTATTGTCAAATGTTTTGTGTTATTACATACATCAACTAAATTTTTAACTAAATCAGTATCACCTGCAGCAGACTTCAGGCTCTGTCCAATCCATCTATAATTTCCTTGAAGACTAGGCCTCTACTACATTTTTTCTTTAAGTGTTGTATTAAATTTTTCACCAACAGAGGCTTTTAATTCAGTAAAATTTGAATAATGATTAATGAAACCTGGTAGTCAAGGGAAGGCTGGATTCAGTTACGATTTTGGATGGGGCTGTAACAGTTACTATTGGTTGCCTGTTACAGTTACACACATTTTATTTTAAACCATTAGTTCCAGACTCAACAATAAATAAAAATACCATACATGTTTAATGAAGGAATAAACAACGGTGTAAATAATACTGTTTTCAGTGAGATACAATTTAGCTAATCACCATTAAATACAGATACAGCAGATAATGTTTTAAAAGCAAGCCACTGTGATTCAGGCAGAAGGCATTACACGCCAAGAATGGCAGTAAATTAGAACTGTTTTTAGAACTCGCTGCAATGTGCTACTTACATGTATTGAAATATTAAATGTAAGTCACCACAAACACAGCAGAAGGCATCAGACGCCAGGAATGGCAGTAAATAAGGTTTAAAGACTTACTGCTAAAATACAAATACCAAATTACAATATTAAGGCAAATGACCACAATCATGGCTGAAGGCCTTACACATCAGGAACGGCAACAACATAAAAAATTTAGAAACCTGCTGTAAAACAGCAAATACAATAGCAATGGTTAATTAAAAAACAAGCAACTGATCACCAAATGGGTGAAATTAGATGGTAGTAAATTTTGTAATGCAGCCCTTAACATCCACTGAACACTACACTGCTAGATTTATTCCAGAAGGTGACCAGAACTATTAACTAGACATATAGAGCCCTTAATGTAGGCATTACATGGTA
Organism: Schistocerca gregaria; assembly: GCF_023897955.1. Classification (NCBI taxonomy): domain Eukaryota; kingdom Metazoa; phylum Arthropoda; class Insecta; order Orthoptera; family Acrididae; genus Schistocerca; species Schistocerca gregaria. The sequence continues at coordinate 326,966,695 of NC_064925.1, read as the reverse complement.
TTGTAACAAATAATATAATAATAAAAATACATAAGTTCCTTAAAGGGTACCAAGGCAGATTATACCCACAGAAGGCATGGCTGAAGGAGCATTTCACTGAACTATTGGCCATCATACCTCCTTTTAGAACACATGTCTTACAAGAACCAAGGTTCCATAGTGGTTCTCCAGGAGTCGACCTCTGAGAAGGTCCAGCATCAACCACTTTGGAGAGCGATGAGACAGGCAGCCAACAGTTGCATTCACTTCAGAAGATGGTAACTCAGGCTAGTGGCAGTCTAACTAATGACTAATGATAATCTTGCTGAAGCTACGTGATGTCCGATAAACCAAATGCAAGAATAGAATAATACGCCAAAGCCCGAATCGGCGGTCTGCTTTATGTCCCCAGAATACTGTGTTTAGAGCGCCTGGAACAAGAAAGGAAACACTACCATCAGATTAGAGGAATCACCCAATGGCCATCAATCAAGAAAGCTGTCAAAATTACACACCTTACCAGACAACATTGGAAAGGCGAGGAAATATACAATGCCATTACATACACTAACCCCAGGGCAGGTAACTGGGGCGTTAGCGGCCACCAGGCAAGAAAATTTACCGCTGGTTCAAATTAACAAATTGTAACATGTTTAACACAGTAAATAGTAATAAGAACTTGTGGAAAGCTAATCAGATCGGCCTTCCCCAAGCACTGCACTTGCTGCTCTTCGCCTCGGCGACACTATGAGCAGCAACACGAACCCAAGTCACTGGAGAATCGCGAGATATCAGAATGATGGACGTTTCTCTTCTAGGATTGTAATGCACTCATCTTAAACCTTGCTGGATCCGCTGTACGAAGAGGTCATGCCTCCTCATGATCACAGCCCTTCCATCCAGCAGTCTATGGGTGCCGCCAACGGTCCCGGTATGTTCTAGCACTATGCAGACTTGGCTCCTCCTGAGTCCCCAACGAAACTCGCACACTCTCATGACCCAGAAAAAGTTAGGGCAACAGTTACTACATACCGATAACCGCCACTGCTGCCACTAGTGGACAAGCAATGCTTGCTAAACCGAGTAGCGCCAGTCAATACAAGAAGAAGACAAACAACCACAATCATACCAACTAAACGATGATGTCTAGCCTGCAACAGAAGGCGGAAACCTACAAACAGCACCAAGGTGAGCCACAGCATGGCTCAATTAATATTGTACTCTTTATCAATTCTTAAAGATCTTTGTTATAGAATTCTTTACCGTTATACATTTGTTAATTTCTTGGACAACGTATTTTAAATATTTTTTCAATAGAATCCATTGTATTCGTATGTGTATTCTCTTTAATTGGATTAGCCCAAGCGAATTTTGAAAAATACATCAATCATAATTAATAAATATTTATGTCATTTATTTATTTTCGAAATACCTTTCAAATTACCTGAATCCATTTCGAATAGGTATGCTTGCCATAAATCATCAATATCAAGTGAAAATTTTTTTCTCATCAATTTAAGTACACTCCTGGAAATGGAAAAAAGAACACATTGACACCGGTGTGTCAGACCCACCATACTTGCTCCGGACATTGCGAGAGGGCTGTACAAGCAATGATCACACGCACAGCACAGCGGACACACCAGGAACCGCGGTGTTGGCCGTCGAATGGCGCTAGCTGCGCAGCATTTGTGCACCGCCGCCGTCAGTGTCAGCCAGTTTGCCGTGGCATACGCAGCTCCATCGCAGTCTTTAACACTGGTAGCATGCCGCGACAGCGTGGACGTGAACCGTATGTGCAGTTGATGGTCTTTGAGCGAGAGCGTATAGTGGGCATGCGTGAGGCCGGGTGGACGTACCGCCGAATTGCTCAACACATGGGGCGTGAGGTCTCCACAGTACATCGATGTTGTCGCCAGTGGTCGGCGGAAGGTGCACGTGCCCGTCGACCTGGGACCGGACTGCAGCGACGCACGGATGCACGCCAAGACCGTAGGATCCTACGCAGTGCCGTAGGGGACCGCACCGCCACTTCCCAGCAAATTAGGGACACTGTTGCTCCTGGGGTATCGGCGAGGACCATTCGCAACCGTCTCCATGAAGCTGGGCTACGGTCCCGCACACCGTTAGGCCGTCTTCCGCTCACGCCCCAACATCGTGCAGCCCGCCTCCAGTGGTGTCGCGACAGGCGTGAATGGAGGGACGAATGGAGACGTGTCGTCTTCAGCGATGAGAGTCGCTTCTGCCTTGGTGCCAATGATGGTCGTATGCTTGTTTGGCGCCGTGCAGGTGAGCGCCACAATCAGGACTGCATACGACCGAGGCACACAGGGCCAACACCCGGCATCATGGTGTGGGGAGCGATCTCCTACACTGGCCTTACACCTCTGGTGATCGTCGAGGGGACACTGAATAGTGCACGGTACATCCAAACCGTCATCGAACCCATCGTTCTACCATTCCTAGACCGGCAAGGGAACTTGCTGTTCCAACAGGACAATGCACGTCCGCATGTATCCTGTGCCACCCAACGTGCTCTAGAAGGTGTAAGTCAACTACCCTGGCCAGCAAGATCTCCGGATCTGTCCCCCATTGAGCATGTTTGGGACTGGATGAATCGTCATCTCATGCGATCTGCACGTCCAGCACGAACGCTGGTCCAACTTAGGCACCAGGTGGAAATGGCATGGCAAGCCATTCCACAGGACTACATCCAGCATCTCTACGATCGTCTCCATGGGAGAATAGCAGCCTGCATTGCTGCGAAAGGTGGATATACACTGTACTAGTGCCGACATTGTGCATGCTCTGTTGCCTGTGTCTATGTGCCAGTGGTTCTGTCAGTGTGATCATGTGATGTATCTGACCCCAGGAATGTGTCAATAAAGTTTCCCCTTCCTGGGACCATGAATTCACGGTGTTCTTATTTCAATTTCCAGGAGTGTAATTCATTAACAGTTACATCATGAATAGGATTCAGTCTGAAGTCTGGGCAGCCTTCGCTACTCATCCTGCAGTACACATATTTAAACCATCACCTAAAATTTTTTTTAACAAATTTACTCTTTCTACTTTTACAATTGTACAAAGTCCTTCAATAACGTGTCTATCACTTTTAATTGTTACTCTGTGAGGCTTATGTGTTTCAGTAATTTTCTACACTTCTAATCGTAGATATGATTATCCACTTATATAGATAAAAAGTTTATTGAATGTTAAATTTTAATTGTTTGATTCTAAAGACTTCAGTACTTCTTAATCTTTATCAAGTTTCATATCTAAACTATTATTAATTAGAGAATCTGATGACTTAAGTTGAATTTCCAGTGAATCTATTTTATCATATGTATGATGAAGAACTGTTTTCATTTTATTATTTCTTTATTGTAATGTTCCATCACAGCATCACAAATCCCATCTCTTTGCTTCAAGTCTGCAAGAATCTTGCTGTATTTATGTTTGGTAACATATTCTTTTTGTAGGTCTTGTTTTGTAACAGCATCAAAGTGCTTACTGGATCTCTAAAATCTACTAACCTTGTACTTTTTAAATCATTTTATTTTTTAGCTACTTTAAAAATGTTTGTAATTCTTTATGAAACTCCTTGATTAAATATTATATTTTTGGATCTATTTTTGATTCTATTTCATTTAAGTTTAATTTATTAATTTCAGACTGGCATCAAAATTGTGAACTAGTTGTCCATTATTGTACAACCTAGTTGAACTGAAATATTTAACCAATTCTTTGGGAATACTTCCTCCAAATGAATCAAAAACAATTTTCCTTATCGTTTTTCTTATAATAGCATATCCAATAAGTACCAACATCACATGTATCAAAATTTACTATTCCACATTCAAAATTTTTTGGTTATCAGGTAATTCATCAATCATACACCCACAAACAGGTGTTTGATTTTTAATCATTTAACTAATTTTTTATATCGAAATTTCTTAATGCATTACGATATATGCAAAATAATTTGTTAATTTTTTCTATAGTCACTTCCTTTCTTCTCCATTACTATATTATGTCTTTTATGTTCTTTTTCTTTACAACTGCATTTGCAACAGCAGCTGCACCACTAGGCATTGAGCTAAGAGCAATTAAATATGGCAATGCAGCCTTTAGTTAAGGGGAGGAAAGTATCTTCATCTTTTGTTAGTTGTCAACCTCCTTTATTTTGTGTAAGATATTCAATAATCTTTTTTACAATAGGTATAAATAAAGTTATGATGAAATTAAAACCTACTTTCTTATCACCCTTATGGGTTCTTGAAACTTTGTTTCTGTCTCTTTTTCTTTTATGTACATCATTTCAAAAATTATCAATACTATGCAATTGCTCAGTATTCAATTTTATTTTAACTGATTTTGGTTCAGTCTCACCACTTGGTAACCTTCTGTAAACAATGATGAAGGTGGTCATTTATATAGATAAAAATTTTATTAGCATTTGCAAGCCCCATCAATTTTCATTTGACGAAATTCTAAACTTGCTTCAGCTGGTGTTAGTTCAGTACCCACACCTAATTTTCGTTTTCGATGCATTATTCCTTTAGCTGCTGTTGCAACTATTCTTCACCTAAAATGCATCAGAAGCATGAATTCTTTCTTTTCAGTTAACTGAAGTTCCTTACCTGCTTCATGTATTTTTTCCAAATCTTTATCGTCTCTGTAGGTAAATGGAATTCCTTTTGGATTATTGATTATAAAATAACTGAATTTGTTAGTTAAACTCTGTGTTATTCAAACTTATTATTGTGATAATTTTTATTTCTCACTAATTCTTCTGCAGGAATTACCATTAATCTCTTCATTAAATCACTAGCATCATTCATCCAACCATATTCAATTGGTGTTTCTGTATTTTTTTTACTAAACCTTCACCTATTTTTTCACTTTTAAGTGAGTCACCTAAATCTTTTGTCTCAATGATGGAAAAAAGGAATAAAAATTTTATTTTATTTTATTAAATATCTTTACCTTTACTTGATCTTATTTTTTTTTGGATTATTGTCAGAATGTAATGCTCCAAAGTGGTGCAATAAATCTGCATAATTTGATAAATAAGAATGTGTATGTTTTGTATTCATGTCATCCACAGTTATTTGTCTTTTAGTTAAAAGATTTATTAATCAATCTGTGCCTTCTTATGTGCTATCACCAACTGTTAATTCATCCCCATCAATTTGTACTGGTAATTTATCGACAAATTAAAACCTTATCTTCACTGTTATTAATATAGTCCAGCATTCATTCAGTAGTGTATATTTTTTTAGTGGCTTGTTCCTCTCTACTTTTAACCTTTACATAATTCTTCAATAAATCTTGTATTTCTAATTGACTTATAGTCATGCTGTGGACCTTCAGGTGTTTAATTGACAGAATATCATTAAATTCTTTTAAATAAAGTTTGATGATAAGGAACCACTTGCTTTTCCAACATCTCTGGTTTCTTTAGTAGCGTCAAGAACATTGTCATCAAAACTTTGTCCTTTTATTTTTTTGATTGCATCAGTAATGGGTCGATCTTCTTTTTTAAATTTTTTGTATTCCATTCTTAATTATTTTTCCATTTGTAAAATTCTTATTTTAATTTTTCTTTTATTCTTCTATTTTTTCTACCTTTTTTAACAACCTATGAGTCATATTTCACAGACATTTAATATAAACGAAAAACACCAAGTAAACTTATTTTAATATAAACAAAAACATTAAGTAAAAGTATTTTACATTGCTTGGACTTTTTATTTTATTTCTGAACTTGATTTCATTCAGTTTTCTAGTCATGTATGTTGTAAAGAATCCAAACTGATCAATCCAGCATTTGCTACACATTTTCATAAATTCATCAAACTTAAAATCTCCACCAACAAACTTATGATAAAGTTGATTTAAATTTGTGTCATCCTGTCTGAAAATATCTTAAAAATTGAAATTATCTCTGACTAATTTTTTGGTATTTTTCAGTATGTTTGAGCCAAATAAAAACAATCTAATCCTGTATATCTACCTCTGGTAAAATATTCACTAACTGTATCTTGATTTTCAAGAACGAGATCGTCAAATACAACAACTAATTTATCTTGATATTCATCTGACATAATAATGTCACCACTATTTTCAATAAAAGTAGTAATTTTTCATTAATTTCGTCTTCAATTTTCTCACTCCATTTCATAAACTCTTGATATTTCGGTTGATCTAATCTTTTAGAATGAATATACAAATTATTAATTTTTTTCCCAATTGAACCATCTTGGTGCTGGAATATAACTGTAAATCATTAATGTCGTTTTTCCACAACTTCTTGGTCCTATTATTGCACATCAAACAGAGTTAAGCAAGAGTTTGAAATGCTTGTATTTTGACTTTTTCTCAGGTATTCTTATTTTTGGTTCCCAATCGGTTTTAGTTCATTTAATAAATGGGCCATTTTTCAGTTGAGTGGGAAGTTGTTTCTTATTAAAAAAATTTACTGTACCTACATGAGACAGCTACAGTAATACTGCATTAGATGGTTCAGACACAACTTTTGTAACTCCAAATATTAGATCAAGAAATAATAAATCGTTTTGTGACACAGAAACAACAGAAATTCCTATCAGTCAATGTAGCTTGAAAAGCTTTGAAAAATTTATTGTTTCGAAAAAGCCTAATATAAACATCAAAGCAGATGAAAGTTTAAATAGAGTAACTTTGGAGAGTGATAAAAAATTATATATGGATATAAAGGATACCACTGGAGTGTGCTTGGAATTAGTGATCAAATTGCTGAAGCTGGTTAAAAACTGTTGCTGATGATGTTCCTAAAATTATTCCATTCGAATTAAATGAACTAAATTTTAATCTAGCTGATGGAATATTTGTGAAGCATATAAGATCTTTGTTTCACTCAAGGCTAATGCAGAATTTGGTGGGCCACTAATTCGTGAACCACATTATCCAGTATTTATTTAAATTTTTGATATTATGTAGGGCTTGAAAATAACTATAACTGATGAAACTGATAATGCACATGTGTGTGTGTGTGTGTGTGTGTGTGTGTGTGAAATGTGACTTCATGGAGCAGTACTCAACTCTCCTGGCTCATGTCACACTACCAGACATCGAAGTAGCAAGTTCTCACTCAGGCAGCTTTTCAATTGGGCTCATGAGGCGTGTGCAGCGTGATTGTAATGAGGAAAAATCTCCGGCAGTATGGAAATTAAAGCTGGGTTCTCTGTACGGCAATCATATATGCTGAGCGCTTCTTTACCCTCTTTGTATTGCCAGATACACCTTCCATGACTCCACTTCTGTTCCTTCTGAGTCCCATACATCCTCCCATTCTGAATACCCATTAGCTAAAGACGTTTCAGATGTATTTCTTAGCTTTTTGTACCTTCACCAATCATCATCTTCTGACCAATGATAATTTATGACGACCGCTCAGCTACAGAAGTGTAAACAATGAACAAGAGTCACTTTTCCACCAACCAAGCGGAATTATTTGTGTCCATGCACTCATTCAGTCCACTTCTACTGACTGCTACAATTAGAGTGCAGACAGAATAACGTGGCCAATAGATGTTCAGTTGACTGGGAGGTCATTGGGGTTGCGGGCTGGCTACAGAGTGCTATAGGAGAATGCCGAGCACTGAAGAGGGAATGTTGTTTTAAACTGAAGGCAATGCTCAGACTTTTTGTAAATACTGAGAGGAGCCTCCCCATGCCCACACTTCCGTGGTGACTGTCCAGAAGGATCTACCGACACTTCTGTTTTGTTAGTATCTAAAAAGAGTTCCGATGGAAATGAAGCGAAAGCAGCGATTTATTTTCGACTTACTCTTTCACCATTTCTAACGTTCAGAGAAGCGTCATGATTGACGAATTTTGAGTGAAACCTTCATTTCACTTGTTGCTGTGTTGCCAAAAAAAAAAAAGACAGCAAAGTTTACTCAATGTCACGTCATTAACGTGTTGTGCAGACATAGTTGAGACAGAAACAATGATTTACTAAGTTAATTGACTAACTGATAACAAGTAAGGCCAATAGGTCGCAAAAAATCCCATCAAAAATAAATATGTAATGTCTTCACTTATGTCGTTCCAAAAATCACAGCATTTCACATTTCACCATCTATGGATGACCTTTAAAAACAACATTCTCGTATCGAAGAGGTCTGTAGTGGGAGAACACTATAGATAATGGAATTTGGCACAATAACCATACAGTAAAATACTCTCCTCTTTTAGTGCTATCGTTTACCTAAACATCGTTTCGATATCAAACAATTTATGAGTTATGAGGATTTTTATGAACATGTCATTCTGGCTTTTCTGTGGCGTACACGATCGCAAATCGTAATTGATCGAGATTAGTGACAAAGACCTCCACCCACGTCTAAAGAAAATTCAATGTTAGCTAAATTTTATATGCAGTGACGTATAAGGCTCTTAGAATATAGAGGCATATGGACCAAAGTGCGCCTTTCAGTTTTTTCTCGCAACATATTTTTTGAAGCGTGCTGTTTCGTGCCTGCTAAGTGTGAATGGTCAATTAGGCCTTGGATATGAACGAACTCAAAATTTGATTACAGCCTGACACGACCGTCTACAGCTGAATCATGAGAATAGCACAGGCGTACAAGCCACTCTGCCAACTGGCCTGGATCTCTGTCGAGTTCAGCCTGCTGCGTGCGAAAACAGCTGTAACATGCAATCTGGTGACCTGTTGCTGTAAACTTTTTAATGTCATCATGATAACGAGAGACCAGTTTAAAGACGACGGAATGTAGCAGCAGCACATAAGGAAGCGCAAGTAAATGACACCTGTCGTCTTTCTCTATTGCAAGGTGAAGGTACGATCAGCTTCGTGAAGTATCTGATTTCTATTTCCTGAATCCCAAAAATGGCTATGCAAGTAGAGCATACATTCGCTTGCCTCGAACAAGTATCAAACACAAAATTTCTGATTAGTGGGCCAAATTTATTTATATATTAATGAATTAAACTGATAAAACGGCGCCACCTCACAGATCATTTGATGATTTAATAAAATACTAATCCATATATTGGATATACAACAATCATGATAAATTTCATTGAATTATTATCAAGAGGAGGTGCAAACTGAGTGATTTTAAGGTTTGTGACTAGGAAGTGGAATGGCGCTGTAAGATGTAATAGCAACGAATTTAGCAGTAATTAACATTTATTTCCTATTAAAGGTAACACACACACACACACAAACGTGGAATGCTAGTGCCTGAATCTCGGCACATGGTACGTTATACAACACAACAACTGAACCGACACGTGTGGAGGCAAGTCTGCTAGATTACTGGTTACAGGTTATCAGGATCACACGCACCACGTTCACACTGATCACTCACACAACAAAAGACAGAATTTATAAGAAAGCTTCCATACTCCACATATAAGCTCACAGGGTCAGAGTGTGACTGGGTTTAACTGTCAGTTTCAAAGAACAAAACCCACTTACGAAATTCCGTACAACTCAGTAATTTTGTAAATAAATTTACCAAAGGACAGCACATCTACGCCACGGTGAAACTGAGGCTTGAATTAGAACATGAGAGGTTTTACGTTGAATTGGAGTCTCAAGGCTTCCAAAGAAACGCACATGTGGGCTACTAAGTCTTTGGAAGTGAAACAGAGATTGGACGGTAAATTAAATAAAATTTAACACAGACATTCCACAAAGCATACGACACATTCATACATGATATACGAAACTAAATAAAACTGTAAATTACGTGGGGGCACCTCTCGTCCACGCCAAGTTGCATTTGCTCAAAAGATCTCATCGAATGAATTGAATACTAATGAAATTAACGCTGTTGCGTGACTTAAATAGTTGATGTGGCACGATTATCAATGACATGCACCAGAGTAACTACCAGAAATTCAAACAAAGCTTACTCTGACACATTTTAACTTAAAAACTAGAGATACACGCAGAGCATCCTTACTCACCAGGTCCTAGGGAAGAGTAAAACGGACCTACCCTGTCACCGCAGTCTACACAGAAACCCGGAACGGCTCAAATAGCGTAAGCGGTTTCTACCTGTATGAAGTTCACAGTGGATATTGACCATTGTCCTCTAATGTCTCTCTGATCCAACATAGCCATATTTAAAGCTCTACACAAAGCTTGGCTAAACTGTCCCAAACATTGAGGGAAACCTCCTGGCGATTAGGAAAACCCCTAGTGCCAGCTAGACAAACCACACGTTCATACTATCAAACGACAGTGGGGATGGGAAAGACGTGGCATGAATACATGATGATGGATTTTGCAGATACACATAGAACATAGTTATGAATTTGAAATTGAAAAATACATTCTCCTTTTTCGCTGAAATGCCGCTGAGAAACGAAGCTGCAGTATCACACATTGTCTCGTTCATCTTTCTCTCCAGGCTTAGTCGTACCGAACATTTGGGACGTTAAGAGCTGTAGCAAAACCGAAGGTTGTTTTCCAGGATCAATGGAACGGCTCACATGTAGATGTTTGACAAGTGCTGGTCGCCAAGTTTTCAGAGGGAAGAGTTTTTGTTTTTTTCTAGCAACTATGGTTTGGCATTAAACCTACAAAAATAAGCTAGTGCATTGCGAGAAGATCGTGTGAAGAGGTACAATCATCATTTCAATCATTCAACTATCAGTCTACTGACTAAGTAGACTAAACCTGTAATTATTTTACCAGAAAACTTGGAGATCTTCGCTCACTTTTTCCGTACATTCCCGTGAATCATCATGCGTACTTCACAAGTAGATTTACTGATAAAGGAAACGTGTCTCATACACCAGAGGGAGAAGAAGAGGCAGTATCGGATGATGACACTTAATATTACGGACGTACTCATGGTGCCTCACAGCACCAAGCCTGGACCAGCGCTTAGTCCTCTTTGGTACGCTACACTTCATATTTTGTGGTTACGTATTTCTTTATATTCATTACCTTATTCATTATGTTTTATTATACGTTTCTTGTTACTTGTATTCGGAAGTTAAGCGCTGCCGGGCGTGGTCAGCACTTGGATGGGTGAACATCCAGGCCGCCATGCGCGGTTGTCATTTTTCGGGGTGCACCCAGCCTCGTGATGCCAATTGAGGAGCTACTCGACCGAATAGTGGCGGCTTCGGTCAAGAATACCATCATAACGACCGGGAGAGCGGTGTGCTGACCCCACGCCCCTCCTATACGCATCCTCCTCTGAGGATGACACGGTGGTCGGATGGTCCCGGTAGGCTACTCGTGACCTGAAGACGGAGAGCTTCTATTATTTGTATTAATAATTAATATTAGATGAAGTCTTGCAAAATGTTAACGTTATAGGAAAACAGTTTCGGCTTTCACGCATATGAAGGCTTACCTTATGTAGATAACATTCTCGATAAAATTGCGTTTAAGAAATCTTGAGTATATGTGAAACAGCATTTTATAATCATAATTTTATATGTTCACATCTGATCACTTCTTAATGTCTTTACAGATTCTGTTAATAAAGCGCAGTAAACCTTTAATCACAGTGTTCCCCAAAACTAGCTTTAGGCGTGCACACTCCACAGTGGATCGTTAATCGCGTTTCCCTCAAAATTACCTTCTGGTGCATTCGCCTCTGCTATTGTAAGGTCCTTGTATGATATGCTATGTACGAAATGCAAAATTATAGTGACCCATATTTTTCATTGCAAACGTTTTCAGATTTTCGCACAGTGTCTTATTCAAATACAAATATCACAGTAGCTGTGACCATTAACGAAATGATGGGAAGATCGCCATGAAGTTGACAAACAAAATTATAAACAACACAAAAATTAAATTTTTGTAGGGAAAGTTTTCTGTAAAATTGTTTGCGGACAATTATGGGGCTTTCGCCTCGATTCTCAGTGCAGCGCGTCGTCAAGCGGCCGAAAGTGTACAAATGGACTCGTTCAGCATTTCGGACGGTGACTGGCCACTGTGCGCCGGTCACCACATCCTGCGCGCACTCTTTCCTATTCTGTTTACAATCGGGCTCGGCTGCACAGTGGCGCGCGCTTCCGTGGCCCGCAGCTCGGCGGGTGTCTGCGGCGGGTATCGAACGCCGTGGCATTGTGCGCCGGATTACAGGGCGGCAGCCGGCCGCCTGATTACAGAGCCGGCCCGCGGCGGCAATTACCGCACTTCTGCAAGCTCACCGCCCGCCGCCCACCTCCTGGGAACCGGCCGACACGCCGCTTCTGGCCGGCGGGCCCGAGCGCACCACACCTGCTGCTGGGTGCCGGGCTTCACACTCAGCCACACTGTGTCGCTCATAGCTCACCCTGGAACTTGAAACATCACTAATCGCATCTGCTCCACTGCCCAAATCTACACTGAGGTAACAAAATTCGTCGGATATAGCGCTTTGCTTATGTACAGATGACAGCACAAGGTATAACAGGGCAGTGCATTGTCGGAGCTGTCATTTGTACTCGGGTGATTCATGTGAAAGGTGGCCTATGTGGTTATGGCAGCACCATTGTAATTAACACAATTTGAACGCGCAATGGTGGTTAGAGCTAGACGCATTTCCTAGACCCACAGCGGCAAGAGTCTGCCGAGATTATCAAATTTCAGGCGCTACCTCTGTTACGATCAGGTGCTCGTAACTTTTAAGGTATGCGTTTTAGAGCACGTGTTTGTTGGACATTTTTTTCTTATTTTGGTCCATACTACCACTTCCCAAAATATGGAAAGCAAAGAACTTGTAGTAGAAGACATTTGTTTCACAGTATCAGAGATGAAAAATTGCTCGTAGTTCTTAAGGTATGCATTTTCGATCCTATGTTTACTGAGACTTTTTTCTTTCAGTGTCGTGTACTATTAACTGTATGCGTTTACTACATTTATTATGATACACCCCTCATAGATGAACAGTAGAAGCGAAAGCTGAAATACATTTGTCCGAGAATTTCGACCATCTTCCATTGTCATTTTTCAATGTCGAAAGGCAGAGAAACGCAACGTCAGGACTGCCTCTCTGGTGCCTTTATCTTTGTCAAAGTGAAACCTCGTCATCTAACAGATCCTCAGTTTTATTTTCCATTATTCGTGCATGCATGCATGATTTGTTAAGCTGCCTGTCCGATAGTTCTCGCACTTATCTGCCCCTGCTGTCTTCAGGAATCCGTAGCTAATATTTCTCTTGAATGTCGTGTGTCTCCAGATTCTACACACCAACTTTGATGGTTGCTACTTTCCCCCATTATGTTAGAAACTACAAAGGACTAATGGCTCTACTTTTCACCTTATTTTATCGCAAGCCTTACAAAGCTTTGTTTAATTCTAATAGCGGATCCTGTTCTCGATAAAGACTCCAATTTTTTCTTTTGTCATCTTATCCGACATTTCTTCTCCTCGTAGAGGGCTCCAATGTGGTTGTTCTAACCAGTTGGTCCTCCTCTGCCTCTAATTGTGGAATTCTTCTTGCACTCCCAGTGTTGACGCCTCGTCTTTAATTTCGTAATGACTTACTCTGTAAGTCTTCGGCCGTCATTGCTGCGCTTACACAGTTCGTAACCCCCGGATACCCAGAGAGACATGAACCTGACACTCTTGGAGCCCACAGCTGGGGAGGAGGACGCGGCCTGTTGCGGTGTTGATGGGACGTCTACTGAGAGAACTCAACGTTTTAATGGAAGACGAAGACCCACAGTCCAAATTGTTTTTATTTTATTTTATTACATGAAGGCCGCTCATGTGCTGGTAGTCTCTTTAACCTCATGAGCTAAGTTTTAAAACGTGATTATGAGAGTACAGTGTCTCGAAACGCGCTGTTGAATCGTGTGTGGGACGGAAAACAGTTCAATGCTGCCTGTTATTACTTTTAAAATATAATAACCACTACCTCACGTCTTTCATACGTATAACATGCAAGTTAATTAAAGAAACAATATGATAACAATCCGTTTTGTGAAACTAAAGAAGATTTCAACAACAAAAAGATTATACATTTTTATACGGTATTCAAAACGGATCTAGATAGGCACCAGCCCAAAAACTCTGCTTCAAAAAGGACAGCGCACAAATGATGCATAAAAAACTAGAAAGCTGCAGAGAACTTCGAAAATATTTAAAAAGGGCACCTAAATTGTCCTGAGCTTACACAAAGCCTTCCAACCAGAAATTCTCCTAAAAGAAACTCAGATTCGGAAACATTAAACGCGAAGGAAATTACTAAAAATTAAAAAATAATATATGAGGAAATTCCTGCTCCCGTGTCTTTTAATTTTAGCACATTTGTCGAATACTTTTCTGAAAAGCTGACATCGTCATCATTAACAAACTTCACATTACTGTACTTGTTTTTCCAAGAGGTTCCTAATGCCTTTACTTGAAGTATTGTAAATTACCCTGAGCTTACACAAAGATTTCCACCAGAAATTCCCCTAAAAACAAACTCAGTTCGGAAAAACCAAAAGAGAAGGAAATCACTAGACAAGTGAAAAGATTAAAAAAAAACCAAGCATGTGAGCCCTGCTTGGAGATTTCACAGTGCATGAGCAGATTCCAGCCGCCTTGTCTTAAAATTTTAGCACGTTTGTTCCATACATTTGCGAAATGTTTCAATATCGCCATTAACAGTCGTCACACCACAGAACTTGACTTTTCAGGAGGACTCTAATGTCTTTACATTACGTATGTCGTTAGATTTAAAAAACACCTCATCCCTCAGCTTATCGGTTGACAAAGGAGATAGGAGTATTACATATACACAAAATCATGTGCGCTCCGCTACGTACCATCATTTTCCGAAAATCTCGTTTCGATATTTTGAACCGTTGAGGAAATAAGGAGGGATTGATGACTCAGGATCGATGACTTATGAACATACGTACCATAATCAGCGAGTATGACAGCGACCTGGGCAGAGGTGCCTTTCTTCAATGCTTTGGGGATGTGTAGTGTTGTTAGTGCTGGCGTCACGGTTTGGGGAGCCATCAGACCACGGCTGCGTCATCATGCGTTAATTTCGTAATGTCATTTTTAAACAGAACAATGCTCTTCCACAAATGGCGCGTGTCTATGAATTCGAAGTGTTAAGTTAATCCCGTAGCCAACAAGATCCCCAGATCTGTTCCGGATAGAGTACGTGTGGGAACAGTTCTGACGGCAGGTCCGTGCGAATATTCAGTATATTAAGGGCTATTGACAACAGCAGTGAGCCAGCTTGCCTCAGAGGAGGATGCAACGGCATTGTAACACCCAAACCACATCAGTGCATACTCTTCATCACTGATAAGTGGGTGCATACCGCCCACATCTCCAGCAGCAACAGCACTGCCCTCGGCCACGCTGACTGCTGCTGCCGAGCATGCGGTGCTACTGACAAGGGCGCTGGCGTCACGAATTTGGTTGGTTGATTTGGGGAAGTGGACCAAACAGCGAGGTCATCGGTTCCCTTGGATTAGGGAAGGATGGGGAGGGGGGGGGGGGGGAGGAAGTTGGCCGTGCCCTTTCAAAGGAACTATTGCGACATTTGCCTGAAGCGATTTAGGGAAATCTCGGATAACCTAAATGAGGATGGCCGGACGCGGGTTTGAACCGTCGTCCTCCCGAATGCGAGTCCAGTGTGCTAACCACTGCGCCACCTCACTCGGTATCACGTATTTGCTTCAAACTTTGTACACCTTTAGCAGGCGATTGAAACAACGGAATGTGAAAGCAGTAAGGTGCACTGTTCTGGCAATTCCGAGAAAATCGCCAGAGAAGTTCTTCGCGTCTATTATGTGGATTATGTATCTGTGCGTACGTGCCGGACATTTCTACTTCATGATGGTGAAGTGCACCCTCTGTAATAAAAAAAAAAAACTGAGTTAATGGATCAATGATGAACTTAAACAAGAGTCATGGGACGTCCGCCCCGAACAAACAGAACCAATAACGAACAAAATGAGATCAACCAAAAAAAAGTGCTTAGCGTAAGACGGGCGTGTGTGAGGCGACGATTCGACTCCCGGTCAAACTTAAATTTTTTAGTAGGACTGTACAATCTGTCATATTTTTAAAAAAAATTACGTCTGTACTATTCGTTCTTGCTACATAAGCAATGTCTCACCGCTGCGCAGGTTAACTACCAAATGGGGCCTGCCTCTCTGCAGCTCGAAGTGTCGATGTGTAAAGTAGTTCCAGATACCTTATCAGACTGTATGTATAAGGGATTCCGCAAATCACGCCAAGCATTCATTTTCGATAGAACTCTACGCATTTCTTCGTTTACTTGTCGATAGTTATAAACATACTTCTTCTAATAAATAAACTTAATTAAAAAAGTAAGTAGTCAAACAACACGAAATTGTCTAAAACTTCATGCAAATACATGGGGCTTTTTAACTGTATTACCTCACAAATGTCACGTAAATAATATCACCAGTGATGAAAAAAATTTGGATCAAATTAAGTCTGACCGGAAGCGGAACCGTCGTCTCATACACATTCATCTCACGAAGTTCGAGCGCTGACTACTTGTGTACTATGAACTGTAACGTCTGGCACTTATGCACAGATGCGTAAGCAACAAAACAGACCCGTAAAACTTCTCTTCAGATTTTTTTCAGAATTTCCAGAGTAGTGCACCTTGCTACTTGTTGTCGCCTTACTACTTTTTGTTTTAATAGCTTCCTAAAGATGTACAACGTTTGGAGTAAAGCTATGATCCTAGCGTCGCGGCCTCCCCTTGTAAATCGCTGCTGGGCTGCTATTTATTCCTCGTGTTTTGTTGTTATCACGTATTGATAAATCAAATATCGCGCTAGACTAATCTGTAAGCGCTCTAACGAGTGCATCCGTGAAATTCCGATTTAAAAATACTTTTGTTCGTAATGGGAAACAAACCTACGCTTTTTGCTGGCACTAGCAGTCGGATGAAAGACGTGACGAGCAGTAATTGCTGGGACAACTCCAGTTACACAATGTAAAAACGAAATTGCAAATGTCTAAGGAACACAAGAGAAAATGCGCTTGACAGCTCTTAGAAGAGACACTTCCTAGCTGAGTTGTCACTGATGAAATTATTTTCTTTGTCTCTAGTGCAGAGAACCTATAGTAAGGAATGAAACTTAATAGAGCGTGCTAGAAATTTGGCCTGAAAATCAACCATAGCAAAAATGAAATTACGTGCAACTGATGAACCGAAAAAGAAATTGAACTAATTTCCATGCCTTCAGACAACCATAATTACTTTCAAACGTTTTCATTGTAGTTCTTCCAATCGTTTTTATAGTTTACCTGCACTAGAAACAAACAGTTCACTAACATTAGCAAAATAAATGTGGCTTTCATATGTTACATTAATCAAAGTTTGGGGTGGAAAACATCTGTACCAACACTGAGAATAGTTGTATTAGTATTTATGTTTGGGCCCTCCTGGTCCACGCGATGAACAAGAAAGGGTATTTTCAAGGTTTTGTTTTAGCTTTTCTTTGCGCCCAAATTACTTTCATTCTCTGCGCATCAGACCAATTCTTTTCGACCTTCTTGGCTTTCCCTGCCAGGCCAGTTGTCCAATCGTAATTTTTCTGCCTATTTTTTTCTGCTCTATTTATCAGGTTGTGTTATTCCTTCAGGCGTTCTTTTACTGCACCGATCCATTTTATTGTTTCAGTTTTAGCTTCACTGGGACTTCCGCAAAATTCCGCAACCTGTATAGTTATCTGATTCCTTCCACTCTTTTAGAACGCATGTAAAATTTTAGCCTAAGTTTCCACTATAGCTCTCTGGAATAATAACAAACGCGAGTACTTTGTTCACCTTTGAACTCTACTGGTTAACTTTGCTCCACAATTGCGTAGAAATGAAACAAAAGATGCGATTACTATGCTAAAGTAAATATCCTTGCCATGTCCCAAGTTCCCTTTATTTTGAGTGAATTTTTTTCCTTCGAAATATTTTTGTAGGTCCGAAGCGTGTATCCATTTCGTGCCAAAATTTCATTACTAATCTTTTCCGGACCTATCTCTTAAAAGTTTCTGTCTAAATACTTAAACTGAGAAAGTCCCTCGATTTTTCTGTACGTAATTTTAATAATTTTGGGAGTAAGATTGTTGCTAGAGATTTAATTTGTTTCTTCTAACGATATTTAAAGACCTACTCTTTCTACTAATTTTTAAAAGAATTTATATTTGTTTTTGTGCTGTTTGAATGTCCTCATATAGGTAGTCTGTAAAACCTAAGCAGTCTATTCTGATTTGGAGCCTTCTAATTTGACTCGTTCGTTAATTTTAAGCTCCTATTTCGTTATCCCCTCTCCTGTTTTACATTTTCCAAGGTAGATGATGAGTAATGGACAATATCCATGGTCTCGTCTCACTCCTGCTTTAAATTTAAAATATTTCGAAATTTCTCCCACGAATTTTGCCTTATATTTTTTACCATTTAGTGTTTTACTAATAACTACAGTGGTTCTGAAGTCCAGACCTTGATCTTTCGGAATTCAGAACTGAGCCTTGCCGTCCACTGAGTCATAAGCTTTTTTTAAAAAATCTGCAAAGGTAGAAACTACTTTATTAATATAAATTTTTGAGGTCTAAAATTTATTCTTGGAAAGGTCTACTTGACTTGAATCTGCTTGATATTAGCCAGTTTTACATTCAAGTTGTAGTTACCCTTGCTCCAGGAGACATTGAAAAACGTAAAATTTGGAGAGGAATAGGAAGAATGGAAATCTTTCTGCAATTTTTAACATTAGTTTTATCTCCCTTCTTATGAAGTGGCTCTATAATGTAGTTTTCCAGTCATCCGGAATTTTATCAGTCCACCAATCGTTTTACATGCTAAATGTAATTTCCTGCAATATTTTTACGTCAGCTGATTTCAAAAGTTGTGCAACAGTTCCAACTGCACCAGATAGTTTTAATTTGTTCTGATCGTAGTGGACGTTTCCGTAGCTTTCCCATGTGATTTGCTTTTGCAGATACAACCAATATAATAGGTTTTTTCCAGCAATTTAACTAAATACAACTAGTTAGGAAATTACGCAGAAATGAATTAGTTTCATTGTTTATATACATTTTTGACTACATTGCGTCGACCAAACATAGTTCTGTTACTTTTTTAGTAGCTTCATGCTGAGGCCGTAAAATCTCGCAAAATAACAAACCTAACGGCACTTGGTTGATGGAGCCATCCAAATCCATTTAGCTAACTCAAAATTTAAAAAAAAGAAACAATCTTGATAACAAACAAAGACTTCTCTGAGAAATCCGCCACTACTCTTTCCAATACTATAGTCATCACCTTTCCTTACAGGCATATTGTTAGCTGCTAGCATTCAATGCATTATGATAAAACTGGATAGAAATAACACAGGTCTACGACATAAAAATTTGTTTCAAATTTATTAAGTGATTTTTTTATAGTGTTTTCGACGCTGATTTAGGGGAAAATAGTGAAAAAATTCCATCACGTACAGTTATTTCACAAACTGCTTCTCCGAGTTTTAGCATTTATCGATATTTCAGCACTCTAGTGATTTGAATTTTGGTTTTTAGGATCTCCATAAACTATTATTTAGCCGTTTTTATACTAGATATAAATAAAATAAAGAGTTATTAGGAGAAACCAGCAGTATTTTCATGTCAGTGCCTGTCTGTCGCGCTGTCCCTTCCCCCGCCATAACCAAGCAGTGAGCTTCTGCTATTGTCCTTCAGTTCACAGTACCTCTTTACTCTGTGCTGTTCACGTATTGTTGTTACTAGTGCTTTAAAGTAGTGACTGTTTTCTTGTGTTGTGAGGTTGTTTTATGGGCAATCGACAATGGCTACCACAGGATGTATAAACTCGACAGATTGCTTCTGCTTCATTTGTGATAACTATACCTTTAAAAAGCAACAAAGGAACATATCCGATTTTGGTGAAGAAGTATATTTCGCCTACTTTGGTATAA
Source organism: Schistocerca gregaria (assembly GCF_023897955.1). NCBI lineage: Eukaryota > Metazoa > Arthropoda > Insecta > Orthoptera > Acrididae > Schistocerca > Schistocerca gregaria. The sequence goes on along the minus strand of NC_064925.1, from coordinate 326,946,791 downwards.
AGTCAGGCGATCAAGATAAGCCTTGGGCCCCATACAAAGTTTGTTCAGTGTGTGTCGAAGAACTGAGGCAATGGTTTCAACATAACAAGCAGTCTTTACGTTTTGGAATACCAATGCTTCGGAAGGAGCCCAAAAATCATAGTGATGACTGCTATTTTTGTTCTTGCAACATACGAAGTTTCAGTCTGAAAAACAAAACAAAAAAATATTTCTGATCATAACATTCAATCAGCCATTCGTCCTGTTCCTCATGGACGTGAAGTACCAATATCCTCTCCTCCAGATTCTTTGGATGATATAGATGATCACGAGCCATTGACTCAGCAAGGTGATAGTGAAGAAGACAGAGATTGCTACGAACCCGGCACAACCGATCCCATTCCGTTCTCACAATCTGAACTGAACGATTTAGTTAGAGACTTAGGCCTTTCTAAAGAATCGTCAGAGGTTTTAGGATCTAGATTGAAATATAAATATATGTTGGCTCCGAGTACATCCTTTTCTTCGTATCGATCAAGGGAAAAGGAGTTTGTATGCTTCTTCTCTCAAGAAGGTGACCTGGTGTTTTGCAGTGATGTTCCTGGACTTACGGCACATTTCAAAATAGAATATCCTCTTGATGAATGGAGACTTTTTATTGATTCTTCAAAAAGAAGCCTTAAAGCAGAACGTCTACATAATGGCAGTAAGTATGATTCTATACCAGTTCGACACTCGGTTCACTTAAAAGAATGTTACGAAAGCCTTGGACTGGTTTTAAGTAAACTCGGCTATTCAGACCACGGACGGACACTATGTGGGGATTTAAAAGTGATTTTAATGCTGCTTGATCAACAAAGTAGCTATACAAAGTTATCTTGCTTTCTCTGTGAATGGGACAATAGAGACAGAAAGCAACACAACATAAAAAAACTTGGCCCTTGAGGTTGGGATTAAAAATGTGGAGAGGAAAAGCCTGGTGGATCCCAGAAAAGTGTTACTTCCACCACTTCACATTAAGTTGGGGCTGATGAAACAATTTGTTAAGGCATTGCTAAAAGTAGGGGAGTGTTTCAGATATCTTTGTGGTTTATCCAAGGCAAAGCTAAAGGAAGGAATCTTTGTCGGACCCGACATTAGAAAACTAATGACTGATCCCAACTTTGTGGACAAAGTGGAAACAAAAGAAGAGGCGCCATGGACATTTTTTAAATTAGTTGTTACAGGTTTCCTAGGAAACAAAAGAGATCCAAACTACAAGACAATCGTCGCAGACATTCTCGACAACTGTAATAAGCTGAGCTGTAACATGAGCATTGAAGTTCGTTTTCTCCACTCACATCTTTACTTCCCTGCAAACCTTGGTGATGTAAGTGAAGAGCAGGGCGAAATATTCCATCAAAACATCAAATAAATGGAAAGAAGATATCAAGGAAGATGGAACGTCAACATGATAGCGGACTACTGCTGGATGATAAAAAGAGATGATCCTCAACGAGTCCACAGCCGAAAAGCAATAAAAGAAGCTTCGACAGAAAGCGAGAGCGATAGTATAAGGACTTACGAGCTTAAAGAGAAGTGGAAGTGTACAGGAAATGTAGTTTAGAACATGATTCATAAATAAAATAAAAATTTTTAACGTTGGAAAAAAATGTGATAAATTGCTTAAATTTTGTTATTATACCCAAAAATACTATATTTTTTGTGAAAAAACCTGACGTGATAGAAAAAAATGGATTGCATTTTTTAAATCAGCGCTGAAAAGCACATAAAAGTCAGTTATCAAAGTTCTAAAAACTTTCAAAAAATATTTTTTTGCAGACCTCTGTAATTATTACTCATTTAATGTGTGGCACATTACATGACATGATAGTAATATGACAGTGATCCCATGAATTAAAAAAAGTGTGCAATGTGGTTAGTATAATGAAGAAAAATGCAATCCATGTTCGTGACACACTCAATGAATTAAACTGCCTATAATTCATTATCATTGGACCGCCAACTATTTTTGCAATGCTATTTAGTGTTCTCATCAGAATTTTTGTGCGTAACAATCTTAAGAAATCTAAGGCCATTAAATTAAATCCTGTGCATTTTATTATTGCTTCCCATTCCATTTTTTTCTTACTTCTTTCTTTGTCTCTAGTTTCCTCTCTCATACATGTCAACACCACACGCTCATACACACACACACACACACACACACACACACACACACACACTCTCTCTCTCTCTCTCTCTCTCTCTCTCTCTCTCGCGCGCGCGCGCGCGCGAGCATAATACACACACCCGCGCGTGCGCGGACACTTGATGAGTATGGGCATATGAACAGTATAGAAGCAAGTAACCGCTATATTGTTAACCTTTACCTATACCAGGAGATAATGATGTGGAGTTAAAAAATATTCACGTTGTCGTCTTTGCTTTTTTGGCCTCTTTTTCCGCAGTTGTATTTATACGAGTTGTATAGGTTTATTGCTGTCTTTAGCAACTGTAATATAAGTCTTTCGACATGTGGTGCTACAGAAGAATGCTGAATATTAGATGGGTAGATCATATAACTAATGAGGAGGTTATTAAGATCAGACGCGTTTCAGTTTACTTTAGAGCACCTTCGGAGGTCGTTGTAACAATATGACGTTTCCTCTTACAATTTTGGTTGTAACGATCATCAACAATTCTCGTTCTTTACTTAATAGTATGAACAGATTTTATTCTTTTCATTACTAAATGTTTTTTTTTTTTGCTGTTTATCACATTCTTTTTCGTCTTCCACATGTAACTGTTCAGTATGTACTCACAGAACTTTGATTTACACTTCTGTAATGGGAAGTATCACTGTGATGCCATCTCGCCATTTGGGTGTTTCGTATTGCTATTGTGGGATACGTTTGTCTTTTGTTTTGACAGTGTTGGAGGCTTGGAGGCATCTGTTATCGCTCTGTGAGTGCTTATAGTTTCCGACTAGGAAGAGAGAGAGAAAGAAGGAGAGAGAGAGAGATGTTTTTCCTGTAAAGTACTTTTTTCTGTAGTGTACTTTTGTTCTTTATTTATTTACTTTAAATTAGGGGTAATTATCTTCATTGTGTGTGTGTGTGTGTGTGTGTGTGTGTGTGTGTGTGTGTGAGTGTGTGTGAAGGGAGGCAATATGTCCGCTTCTGTTTGTGTAAGTTATTGTTGTATTATGGTACAGTGGTGGACGAATTACGGTAGGAATATTAACTAGTCTTTGATATTATTTTGTGGTGTCTAAGGAGGAAAGCGTTTCTGAAGAAGAGAAATTTGTTAACATCGTGTATTGATTTAAGTGTCAGGAAGTAGTTTCTGAAAGTATTTGTATGGAGCGTAGCCATGTGTGGAAGTGAAACATGTACGATAACTAGCTTGGAGAAGAAGAGAATAGAAGCTATCGACATGTGGTGCTACAGAATAATGCTGAAGATTAGATGGGTAGATCATATAACTAATGAGGAGGTATTGAATAGGACTGGGGAGAAGAGAAGTTTGTGGCACAACTTAACTAGAAGAAGGGATCGGTTGGTAGGACATGTTCTGAGGCATCAAGGGATCACCAATTTAGTATTGGAGGGCAGTGTTGACGGTAAAAATCGTAGAGGGAGACCAAGAGATGAATACACTAAACAGATTCAGAAGGATGTAGGCTGCAGTAGGTACTGGGAGATGAAGAAGCTTGCACAGGATGAGTAGCATGGAGAGCTGCATCACAACAGTCTCAGGACTGAAGACCACAACAACAACAACAGGGAGATTGTTCTTTCTCATCAATATAATTTATTAGTTTCAATAGAATCTGTTTGCTGATGTTTGTCTAGTCATTTATTAGTGTTTTTTCTCTGTTATTGCTTTCTGAATTTGCAAGCTTTCTTGTTGTGTAGGAGACGTGTGTTGCTGTTGTGGTAGGGAGATTGCTTTCTTGACGGAGGTATTTCGCAAAAGTTGAGAGGCTGGCGCCATATTACCAAGCCCTTCTGACTTCAAAATTTCTGTTTTTCTGTTCTGAGTATTGAGCACCACCGTTGTTACACTGGAGTTTGTAACGGCCAGCTTCCTGATACGCGTCCATTTCATCTTCCTTTTATAGACATTTCTGAGAGAGCAGATGCCTCCAAATTGTAAAAACAAAGACAAACCCATCCCACAGCTGTCGAGAGGACAGCCACAGTAGTATAAATGTGTTGGGCGTAGTGAAAGTGCTATGTGCACATACTGAATACATACATGTGGAATACGAAAAGTGTGGAATAAAAACAAAACAAAAGACCGTGAGCAACGAAAAGAATAAAAAGTGTTTATAGTAGTAAGTAAATCATGAGAACTGTTAATGATCATAACAAACAAAACTGTAAGAGAAAAAACATTTTATTACAGTGACCACTGAAGATGCTTTAAAATTACGCAAAACTCTTCTGGTCTTAACCGACTTTTCTTAATTTTGCTAAAAACAGCAGTTAACCTATACAACTTGTTGATAAGTATCTGTAAACTTACCTTGTGGTTGAGGCTCACTTTTTGTCTGTTTGCTTTCATATAGTTACAGATTTATGAGAAAAATGATTCTGCCTTGAACAGACACAAATTCTTCTTGACATTCATACATCTTTCGGTGAAGTTTCGTCATCATGGTCATTGGGGTCTTTTTAAATTTCTTAATATCATATCGTGATGGGTGGAAGGGCTTTAAAGAAAAATTTTTGCTTACTCAAGGCAGAACGACATTTCCCATAAATATACTATCTCTTATACTTACTATTTTTTCAGACACTATGCACCAGTGAGTATATGTTTGATTTTCTCCTCCGTAATCCTCTAGACCCCAATAAACGGCCGGAAGCCGGGAAATAAAATTCTCCCTCCAGGACAAACTTGCTTCGTCAGAGCAACAAAGCGTCCGAGGGGCAATTACTGTTTCAATTAAGTAAGTGTTTTATTATTTCCACCGCTCCGCACATAAACAGCAGCGATGGTCCTTCAGATGTACTTCGCTGCCGCGAAGTCCAATTTGCAGCTATTAAGTGTCCGTAAGGAAAGTGACTCGGCGAAATTTACGCTCGCTAACAATACTAAATTAAAATAATTAATTAATAATGATCCTGGCGGCACGGTCCAAATATTTTTCCCAGCGCGGCTCGCACTCGTCTGTTTACGACAGTGTTCGTTACCGCCAGTGCACGTTACGTTTAGGCCGCCGCCCCCACACAAGTGGACTCATTACCGGCTGCTAATTGCGCGCCACAATCAGGCCTTAATTGGTCGTCCGCCGACAGCTGCAGCATTCAACTATCGACGCTGGTGGCGCTATCGACCCTGCGAGTGTCCACCATCAGTCGCCGCGGCGTCTGTCAGCTTGATGAAGAGAGGTCATGTCGGGTATATCGGAATGTGATGGTCCAGCACATCGCACTGAATAATACGGAATATATGAGTGACAAGTTAAGGACCAATTTCTTTCATAGTATCGATAATTTAGTTTTGTTAGTCTAAGGGAGCCTCTGTTCATTGTAATAGAAAATCAAATACGTGTGTAACAAATCCTGGACTAACTTTTTTCATAGTATCACGGACTAAATTTTGTGATCTATGTTAAAGACACGCTGCACTTACCGGGTGAAGAGTATGGTGCATGAAACTGATTTCTTCGAAACCTTACCAAGACTTTCAAGGCCTGATTTACTTCAAATAAAATTCCGGGCCGACAGGTCGTAGTTGAAGTTCAAAACATCGAGAGCTGTTCAATAAAGCACGATAGTAAATTTTTTCCGGTTATAATTTTTCGCACTAGAATTTGAACTTCAAGATATTCTGTTAGTTTAATGTGGAAACACTCCGTACTACTTTTATGCCACTCCTGGTTCCCGACTGTGACAGGCGAGCAAGCTGAGACATGATCAGTATCGCCTACTGTAACAATGGAGATGATGTGCAATGAACAATACGCGGCTCTGAAATTCTGCTTTCGTTTCAACAAATCTTCAACTGAGGCCTATGCAGTGTTAGAAGAGGCATATGGAGAGTCTACTTCTCTACTGAATACTTTGAAGATGGTTTAAATTGTTATAAGTTGGGAGAGAATCAATTTAAAAAGTGGACCGGGACCTCTTGTTACTGCTCACGATCACGAGACCACTGATTTCTAGGCGAATGAAGAGCGGTCTCTAAATATACAATGCACCAATAAATTCTGAGTCTAATGAATCGGGATCCCGTGAACTTCTGAAGTACTTTGCCAGTTTTATTTTCTAAGGTGTCAGCTGCAAAGTGGCACGAAATGTCGGTAAAGAGCTTTATACATCGACCACGCTAGAAATCTAAACTGACATATCAGTTGCGTCACATATCTTTAAACTTTCAACGGTACAGGTTTTTGCGATATGTCGTGTAATACTTGCACACATACTTCTCTCTTGGGTATGCCCCCATTTACAGAGATAATTAAACTGTGGCTTTCAGTATTCAGTACTAATTGCGTGATGACGGGTTAGTTGGTTATTTTTGGGGGAGGAGACCAGACAGCGAGGTCATCGGTGTCATTGGATTAGGGAAGGAAGGGGGAGGAAGTCGGTCGTGCCCTTTCTAAGGAACCATGCCTGGAGCGATTTAGGGAAATCACGGAAAACCTAAATCAGAATGGCCGGACGCGTGATTGAACCGTCGTCCTCCCGAACGCGAGTCCAGTGTGCTAGCCACTGCGCCACATCGCTCGGTGCGATGTTATCAGACTTCGGGGTTTCGAGAAATAGAAATATGGACTTCTAATGAACCCACTTGTCAGTCGCAACCCCTTAATACCTACTGCATTTCTTACGTATGAAGTACGCAGAATGTATTTTTATTCTAAATTTAAACTCTCAAACATTATTCAATAATGTTTCCTGAGTTATTGCGTACACTTCTAAGGAACTCATTGATTCTAGTACCTCGTTATCAAACAATAGCATTTTTTAGTAGGTTGAAAGGAGACCCCTACAAAACGCACCTCGCATTATTACATTTTACGGCGTTGTTTTCCTTAGGTAAAGAGAACAGATTTTAAATAATTCTCTAGGCTAAATGTCTTTCTCATATATTGTAATGGCAGAATTTGTCAGTATCGATATATTTCCATTTTTCAAGGCTTTTTGTGCTTCACTATGTATTTTATCACAGCCCATTGCTTTAGCCATTCGTCCAGTTCGTTACATTCCAATTTATGATCATATCTTACAAGTCCTGTAATTACTCATTGTGCTTCTTATAATTCCTCTACAAGTTCCTCACATATTAGCCTCTTATCTTCCAAGCATACCGTCGTATAGCATGAAGCACATTCTTCTATTCTCACCTCGTGAAAATTGGAAGCGGGGCAGAGATACAAGTGCTTATGGACTAGTTAATCATAAACCCGTGATCAGTCAAGAGCCAGCATTCTAAATATGGCGGTCGCAATTGAAAGAGAGATTTTCTATGGGCCCTGTCGTACAAGAATAGGGTGCAAACACTGTGTACGTTCATTGAATTCATTGGTAATAATTAAAGCAAAGAGGGAAGATTGGTTTTAATTTCACAATAAAAAGTGTCAGTAAAATTAATTCAATATTTATCCAAATGCATAACACATACATCAGTGTCATTATCAAAATTACAATTTACACGGTCTGTTTTACGTGCACAAGGAACCACCATATGCAATACAATGCTCCAATCATGTCTGGGATCAAGGATGGCAGAGTGCATGATTCAAATGCTTGACGCATCTATGAAGCACTGACTGTTCTAATCATACTGAATTTGCAATGGAAACGGGTAGAAGATGTGATGGTACTCTAGAGGAAGCAGTAATCACATGATCCTGATTCAGTGTTCGAACGCCGCCCTCGCTTAAATTTTGAATAAAAGTCACTGGAAATGGTGGCTGAAGACTTTCAGCATAAGAATTCACCTTCATTCAGCCAAAGGCTTCGTCAAAGAGGGCGGAGGCGTGGACAAAGGTACTCCCTCGCTCTTGGGGTCGGTAACTGCCCCAGAAGGCGGGAGAATCAGACATTACCAAGGGCAAAAGGATGCCGAAGGCAATGGAAACCACTAATATAAAAGACAGATAATGTGTATCCACGGAACGTATGGCCTGTAATTGATAAAGTGTCAAGATGATTTTTCCATTGGCAAAAGATTCTGGACTAGTCCCCCATTCGGATCTCTGGGAGTAGACTCCCAGAGGGGTGATGACCGTGAGAGAAAGATGGGATAACTAACGATAGGATAGCGTTTTTGTGGTGTGCTGTATGAAACTGCCAAGTGTTAGATTAATGTAGGTAAGTTAGTATTGTTGAACATGGAAGTGGAAGTCTTCGTGCGAGCAAGGTAAAGATGTTCAATAACTATGATTTCTGTTTTAGCCAGCGCGTTAGTATAGATGAGTTGGCTGATAATTTGTAATTGTTGAGTAACCCCAGAATGTACGTAAACTGTTTTGCTAAAAAAGGTAGTTAGGTATTTCACTTTTGTAATGCTTCTAAGATTTTTTAACAGAGCTATGTGAAATTTGATGATTTGCATTTATGTTGGATTAATGAAGTTAGATAGTATTTGCTGCTTAAATCTCATGGTGTGTGATCAGTTGTGAGTAATGTAACTTCAATTGTCAGATGTTTTTGAAAAGACAAACTTAGCTTGCAATATAAATTTTCTAAAATGCAGTATTATTTCGCTAAAAACTCAGTAACTCACCGCAATCAGTACCGCCTTCCAGTCCAGGACATATATATTTCAAAGAAGTTACATTTTGTTAAATGTTTTCATTTATCAACCAAAAGAAATTCATGCGCATTTCAAATATTATGGCCAGCGTTGCACACTGCTGAGTCTGTAGCTAGCATATTTTTGTTTTTCATGAGAGACCAGAATATATCGCGTTACTCCGTTGCTGCTTTAAAGGCAGATGGTTTAATTTATTTGTTATGTGCCCAGGGACCAAAGTTATTAGTACTGAACAGGGCCAGAGAATTCAGTGCCTAAGGGCCTGATTGCATTTTACCATGACTTTATTTCTTTAGTGGTATTGGGAGTTGCATTGCCCAATCAGTTCGTGTAAAGTTTTGCTAACAATAACACAGCATAAGCACACCACTTGCAGTTACAACACGCTACATGATAATTCGAGTTCAGTATCCATTCCATTCATTCAATGTAATAGTAAAGTTTATTTTTTTAAAAAGAACGTTACAAAGTAGATGAAAACCTAATAGTCATGGGGGACAGGAGTGCCGTTGTAAGAGTAGACTTCAATTTGATTACATCACGATCCAGAGATTCCGAAATCGGTAACTGGATTGCAAGGAGTACCCATGAACACATACAGACTCAGATCACAATTTAGTGATGATGAAGAGAAGGCCGAACTTTAAGATACTAGTCAGGAAGAATCAATGCACAAAGAAGTGGGATACAGAGGTACTAAGGAATGAAGGAACACCCTTGAAGTTCTCTAAGCGGTTATAGACATTGCGATAAGTAATATCTCAGTAGACAGTTCAGCTAATGAGGAATGGACATCTCTAAAAGGGGCAATCGCAGAAGTTGGAAAGAAAACTGTAGCTAAATGGAGGGTAAGTATGGTTAACATATGATCGGCGAAAGAAGGAAGTACAAAACTGTTCAGGAAATTTTGGAATACAGAAATACAAGTCACTTAGGAACGAAATAAACAGAAAATGCAAGGATGCTAAGGCAAAATGGCTGCATGGAAAATGTGAAGAAAGCGAAAAAAAATGATTGTCGGAGGGAGGGACTTGGCATATAGAGTAAACCTTCGGTGAAATTCAAAGCGCGATCGGTACCATTAAGAGTACAATGGGATTTCCACTGTTAACCGCAGAGGAGAGAACGGGTAGGTGGAAAGGGAACATTAAAGGGTTCTACGATGGGTAAGGATTGTCCGACGACATGATAAAAGAAGAGACAGGAGTCGGTATAGAAGAAACAGGGGATCCAGTATTACAATCAGAATTTAAAAGAGATTTGGAAGGCACAAGGAATAGATAGCATTCTAGCAGAATTTCTAAAATTGTTGGGGGAAGTGAGAGCAAAACGACTGTTCCCGTTGTCGTGTAGACTGTAAGAGTCTGGAAGTATACCATGTGACTTTCGAACAAACATTATCTACACAGTTCCGAAGATTACAAGAGCTGACAAGTGCGATAATTAGCGCAGAATCAGACTGACGACTCATGCATTCAAGTTGCTGACAAGAATAAAATACAGAAGAAAGGAAAAGAAATTGAGGATGTGTTAGATGACGATCAGTTTGGCTTTACGAGAGGGAAACGCACCAGGAAGGCAATTCAGACGTTGCAGTTGATAATGGAAGCAGAACTAAAGGAAAATCAAGACATGTTCGTAGGATTTCTCGACTTGGAAAAAGCGTTCGACAATGAAAAACGGCGCAAGATATTCGAAATTCTGAGAAAATAGGGGTAAGCTAGAGAGAAAGACTGGTAATATACAGTACGTACAAGAGCCAAGAGAGAAAAGTAAGACTAGAAGACCAAGAGCAAAGTGCTCGGATTAAAAAGGATGTAAGACAATGGTTTCGGCCCTTCTAGTGGAATTAAAATTTCAGGTGAAAGGATTTCAAAGATTCGCTGACTGAAAGTGAAGCAGAATTACAGGAGTTGCTGAATGGAATGAACAGTCTAATGAGTACAGAATATGGACTGTGAGTAGATTGAAGAAAGACGAAAGTAATGAGAAGTACAGAAATGAGAACAACAAGAAACTTAACATCAGGATTGGTTATAACGACGTAGATGAAGTTAAGGAATTCTCCTACCTAGGCAGTAAAACAACGCATGACGAACGGAGCAGGGAGGATGTCAAAAGTAGACTAGCGCTGGAAAAAAGGACATTCCTGACCAAGATAAGTCTACTAATATCAAAGATAGGTCTTAATCTGAGGAAGAAATTTCTGAGAATGTACGTTTGGAGCATAGCATTTTATGGTAGTGGAACTTGGACTGTAGAAAAACAGCAAAAGAAGAGAATCAAAGCATCTGAGATGTGGTGCTACAAAAGAATATTGAAAATTAGGTGGACTGATAAGGTGAGGAATGAGGAGGTTCTCCGGAGAACCGACAAGGAAAAAATTATATGGTAAACACTGACAAGAAGAAGGGACAGGGTGGTAAGACGTCTGTTAATATATCATGGAATAACGTCCATGGTACAAGAGGGAGGTACAGAAGGTAAAAGCCGTAGAGATAGACGGAAACTGAATTACATCCAGCAAATGACCTGGGTGTAGGTTGTAGCTACTCCGAGATGAAGAGGTCGGCATGGGAGTGGAATTCGTGGCGGGTCGCGTCAAACATCAAACCAGTCTGAAGAGTGATGGAAAAAAAACGGATTTTTATGAGTTGCTTACTGATTGCCATAACTAATGTTAACCTTTACTGTTAGGGACGGAAAGGGGTGGAATAAGAAGCATCCCATCTAGCTACAGATGTCAGTCATTTCCTTTATGCCTTCATACTCTTTCCTAGACAAATGGAGGTTTATTCTTTCGTTTTATAAAATGGACTAACCAAAAATTTGCCAGACACTATTCAGTTTAGGCAGACACGTAGGAGTCAGATCAGTGAAATCTATAATATCCTAAAAATAGATCTGACCAACCAGGTAATGTAATCAGAATCCTTTCTGACATTTGTAAAAAAAAAAAAAAAAAAAAAAAAAAACCAAGCCAGATTAGTGTTTAAAGTTGTGTAGATGACGAGGTCTTCAGGGAAAGAACACACGTTCGGATAAGATATGGATGGGGAAGAAAGTCAAACGTATAATTTAATGGAGTGCTTTCGGGTGTTCAGCCAAGTTGTTGATTACATTTTAAGCACTGTGCTCCAATGGCAAACACAGCTGTCTTCGTCTGGAGCTGCTATCTGTGCTGTTAAGCCTACGTAATTCCAGTATGATAGTGTACACTTTATTATGGACCATATTCACCTACAGTTTACGGAATGAAGGCTTGGTCTTACTTGTCTTGTTTGTTGGTCAGTTGCGATATCATGTATGACCCTACTTGTGCTCTCCCCGATTACAGCGTTATAGATAGTGAAGTGTCGGCAGAGGCCGATAATGAAATGCTACTGGCCAAAAATTTTCTTCTGACTGTGGGAAATAGCACGTGGCACCTTAGTCCCACGTCTCCTGGCGGTACGAGGGAATCCACTGGTTTCCCCGCCTCAGTTTGCACTGCGAGTGGGGAGAAACGTGATCTGTTGATTTCAGATGTAGGCAGATAAAAATTCTACATCAAGATCGCAAAATTTCTTTATTTATTCTAAACAATAAGAACCAAAAAAAAATTCTTTTAATTTCCGTTGCGAGATAAACTAAACAAATGTAAAAGGTGTCAACTCAACGAAATACCTATAGATGTCAGAGAGAATTATTATAATGTTGTTCTACCAAAAACCGACGGAAGATTCAGTTAACATGATTACAGTTACAAACAGTTTGCATTAGAAATAGATGTTTCGATGCATCGCTCGGGACTACAATGAGATTAGCACGATCGAAGCCGTATAGTACTCACAAGACGATGAGTTGCTTTGTCTCTTTGGATTTTTGAAACGATTAATTTTCTGTGTCATTAACTAGTTTTCGAAGCACTGCGGGCTCATCACCAAGTTGGACGTTTGACATCACAAATTAACCCTTGGTTCGGCGTGGGACGGCGGTGGGGTGAGTGGACTGCTATGGCATGCTGGAGGCTCGTGAACCACTGAGGCTGCAGCGGGACGAAGCCTCTCCGTCCTTTCTAGGTCCCCAGTTCCATACAATAAAATACAATAAAATGTGGCAGAAGATGTGCTGATCTAAATATTTCTGTTGTGATATCACCTTCATAGTTGCGCCACATCATTCCAGAAACGCTTAGTGTTATGCAGGGTGAGTCACCTAACATTACCGAAGGGTGTATTTCGTAAACCACATCAAATACTGACGAATCGATTCCACAGACCGAACTTGAGGAGAGGGGCTAGTGTAATTGGTTAATACAAACCATAAAAAAATGCACGGAGGTATGTGTTTTAACACAAATCTTCCTTTTTTAAAATAAAACCCCGTTAGTTTTGTTAGAACATCTGAACATATAAACAAATACGTAATCAGTGCCGTTTGTTGCATTGTAAAATGTTAATTACATCCGGAGATATTGTAACCTCAAGTTGACGCTTGAGTACCACTCCTCCGCTGTTCGATCGTGTGTATCGGAGAGCACCGAATTACGTAGAGATCCAAAGGGAACGGTGATGGACCTTAGGTACAGAAGAGACTGAAACAGCACATTACGTCCACATGCTAACACCTTTTTTTTTGGTCTTTTTCACTGCCTCACATGTACATTACCATGAGGGGTGAGGTACACGTACACACGTGGTTTCCGTTTTCAATTACGGAGTGGAATAGAGTGTGTCCCGACATGGCAGGCCAATAGATGTTCAATGTTGTTGACCATCATTTTCTGCACACAATTGCAATCTCTGGCGTAATGAATGTCGTACACGCCGCAGTACATCTGGTGTAATGTCGCCGCAGGCTGCCACAATACGTTGTTTCATATCCTCTGGGGTTGCAGGCACATCACGGTACACATTCTCCTTTAACGTACCCCACAGAAAGAAGTCCAGAGGTGTAAGATCAGGAGAACGGGCTGGCCAATTTATGCGTCCTCCACGTCCTATGAAACGCCCGTCGAACATCCTGTCAAGGGTCAGGTTAGTGTTAATTGCGGAATGAGCAGGTGCACCATCATGCTGATACCACATACGTCGACGCGTTTCCAGTGGGACATTTTCGAGCAACGTTGGCAGATCATTCTGTAGAAACGCGATGTATGTTGCAGCTGTTTGTGCCCCTGCACTGAAGTGAGGACCAATGAGGTGGTCGCCAATGATTCCGCACCATACATTTACAGTCCACGGTCGCTGTCGCTTTACCTGTCTGAGCCAGCGAGGATTGCCCACGGACCAGTACGGCATGTTCCGTAGATTCACTGCCCCGTTGTTTGTGAAATCCGCTCCATCGGTAAGCAGGTAGAACTGCAACGCATTCTCTGTTAATGCCCATTGACAGAATTGCACTCGATGATTAAAGTCATCACCATGTAATAGCTGATGTAGCGACACATAAAACGGGTGAAAGCGGTGACGATGCAGTATGTGCATGGCACTACTTTGACTCAGTCCACCGGCTCTCGCAATGTCCCGTGTACTCATGTGTGGGTTCATGGCAACAGCAGCTAACACACCAACTGCACCCGCTTCTCCTATGACGGGCCTGTTACGGACCCTTTTGCGTGCTACGACCATACCTGTTGCATACAGTTGGCGGTAGACGTTTTGCAATGTGCGGCACGTTGGATGCTCTCTGTCCGGGTACCGTTCTGCATACACCCTGCAGGCTTCAGCTGCATTTCTTCGACACTCGCCATAGATGAGTATCATCTCCGCATTTTCAGAGTTCGAATATACCATGGTTACAGTTCCTACAACACTACACTATCACAGACGTCTGGTAACACGGTATACTACAGTTGGTCTGCGTGCGGAGACAAATGCAGAATAACAATATCAGCAAGCGCTACATGCGGACACTGCGACAGCTAGACCAAACCACAACAGTGCACTACAGCCACACTCGTAAAGAGGGTAGTCATCGTAAACATGTCCCTGCAGATGCTGCTCGCCGACCGTGGCCCGTGTTTGTTACAACACGCAACTGAACGTCGGAAGTTTCAAGCGTCAACTTTAGGTTACAATATCTCCGGATGTAATTAACATTTTACAATGCAACAAACGGCACTGATTACGTATTTGTTTATATGTTTAGATATGCTAACAAAACTAACGTGGTTCCATTTAAAAAATGTAGGTTTGTGTTAAAAAACATACTTCCGTGTATTTTTGTATGGTTTGTATTAAACAATTAACTAGCCCCTCTCCTCACGTTTGGTCTGTGGAATCGGTTCGTCAGTATTTGATGTGGTTTACGAAATATATCCAGCGGTAACGTTAGGTGACTCACCCTGTATATGAAGTACTAAAACACTTGATCTGGTCTGAACAGCTGGTCTTCGTCGAATCAACCACACCCAGACTTCGCACATACCGAATACAGCTAGACAGACAATATTTTCAGTCGGCGATTCATTCACTCGTATCTACAGTGAAGACCCAAGAAAGTGGTACACCTGTCTAATATCATGTAGGAGTCGCGCAAGCACTCAGACTTGCCGCAAAAACACGTGGCATGGACTCGGCTGAAGTCTGAAGAAGTGCTGGAGGAAACTGAAACCATGAATCCTGCTGGGCTGTCCATAATTCCTTGAGTACGAGCGGATGGAGATTTCTTCTGAACACCACGTTGCAATGAATCCCAGATACGCTCAATAATGTTCTTGTTTGGGAAGTTTGGTGGCCAAAGGAAGTGTTTAAACTCAGAGGAGTGTTCCTGGAGCCATTCCGGACGTGTAGGGTGTCGCATTGTCCTGCTGCAATTGCCCTATACCGTTGGAATACACTGTGAGCATGAATGGACGCTGGCGATCAGACAGGATGCTTACGTACACGTCACCTGTCAGAGTCGTCTCTAGACGATTTTCATCGTGGCAACAAGCTTTCATCGGTGTGTTGGTCCCCCTCGTGGCGGACAGCGAGTTGCCGCGGCCTGCGCAGGGTCGCGGCCCACGCGGCGGCCCGGCTGACTCAGTGGCGTGCCACAAGTCTTCGCCGCGCAGGAAGCGGCGGCCATTACGCCGCGCACGCCGCCCCCACTGCCGCCCCCGTTCCCGGGCGAAGCTGCCGCCCCCGCGCGGCGTCGCGCCGCCCCCGCCTTCCTGTGCGTCTCAGCAGGCGGCGCGCGCTTTCCCACAGTCCGCTCGCGTCGGGTTGCTGCCGGTTACAATTAGCCTCGCCGCAGCCGCCATTCGCGCGAGAAATTCCCTCAACACCAATTACCCCATCAAGCGTCCTACGGAAATTCTCAAATAGTTTGTATGTGGGCTTGAGACGTTATTTCTGAAGCGCACAAGCGGCCTCGTCGTGAATGTAAAATTCATTTTATGGGCAATATTAACCAGTCATCGATCAAATAGTTGAACAGTCCAATACATTACTGGCAGTGATGCACTTCTAACCGACGTCACTTCGGTGTAGAATTAAAGAATAAATTTTCTGCTCCGCGTACTACAAATTTTCTCGTAGACTGATCAGCTTGTATGTTCGAATCAACACGGATTTCGCGAACACCCATGGTGTGATAATACATAGTTGGCTCTATTACTTCCCGAGATTCAGAAGAAAGTACATATATGAGGACATACTGACAACTTTCCTCATGATATCAACTAAGTCCCCTATAAATTTTAGCACCTTTTCATACTCTACAAAAATACTCTCTAACCAAAAGCATGCGAACGGTAACTACTGGACCGTAATATTCAGAGTGTTCAGTCCGTATGAGGAAACAAATTAGTGTAGGTAGTGTGCGGTGTGTCCACCCTTCGCCTTTATGACGGCTTCAGCTATCCTGGATACTCTTTCAACGAGGTATCTCAGCCCATTCCTTTTCAAGAGGTGAGGCAGCGATGTTGGACACTGGGGTCTGGAACGAAGACGACGTTTTAGCTCATCCAAAACTATCATCTTGGGTATTGATAAACAGCTTCAACTGTATTTTGAGCAACTGCAATGCATGCAGCCGTCCTTATGACTTCTTTTTTTATTGTGTTGCCACCAGTTCCGGCGCTTCAGTGCGCCGTCTTCAGGCTGTAGTTGATGCGGAAATTCTCATAATAAGTGTGAATAGAGCTGAAGCTGTTTATTAATACCCGAGATGACTACTCATGGCTGTGGTTGCCCTACCCAGATAAGTTCCATTGGGTTTAGGTGGGGACTATGGACAGGCTAGTCCACTTCAGCAATGCTATCGTCTGCAGACCGTCATCTCACAGATGCTGTTTTAAGGCAGGCCTCATTGTCTTGCTGCAAGAATCGTCTCCAAACTGTTTCTCTGCTATACGCAGCACACAATGCTGTAAAATATATTCCTATCACTCCGCATTTAGCATTTTCGTAACCGCAGTAGTGGGATCACTCCCCAACCACTAAAAACGTCACTACACGGTAAAATCACCTCCTTCGCACTTCACTATTGGCACAACGCAAGACAGCAGCTAACATTCTCCAGGTATTCGCCAAACCCAAACGCTTCCATCGTTATAGCGGTATAGCGTGCTTCATTCCAGTCATTCCAATGTCCAGTGGCATCATTATTTTCACCGCCTCATGTGTCGATTAGCATTGACTACATAAATTTATGGCTTATGAGGGGCTGCTCGACAACTGTACAACATTCTTTCTAACTCCCTACGCACAGTCATTGTCCTACTTGGACTTTGTAACTCACTTGTGATTCTTTCCCTTCGGCCGAAGTGGCCGAGCGTTCTATGCGCTACAGTCTGGAATCGCGCGACTCCTACGGTCGCAGAATCGAATCCTGCCTCGGGCATGGGTGTGTGTGATGTCCTTAGGTTAGTTAGGTTTCAGTAGTTCTAAGTTCTAGGGTACTGATGACCTTAGAAGTTAAGTCCCATAGTGCTCAGAGCAACTTGAACCATTTGATTCCTTCCACCGATTTCATGTGATTTTTTTACAACTGTCTTCCTCGGTGCTCAACAGTTACAGTACATGGTCTTGATTTAGCTGCTGTTGTTCCTTTGAGCTTCCACTTCACAATCACTCTACCAAAAATATCCAATGGATTGGCCACGTAGATGGTACCCAATGACTGTTCAACGTTCTACGTCACTGAGCTCTTACTAATTCTCTACTGACAAGAAAATACTCCCCGCCTCCTTTTATACTGGAGGGTCCGTCTATAGCGACATCCAGTGGCCAAATCTGTACTGCACAGGGATGACCCGATACTTTCGATCCGATTGTGTATAACCAAGTTGTATCTGCTGTTACAGTGTTCCAGAAGGACTTCTAATTTCCTCAGTAGAATTGTTTGAGCATTTTCTTACAAACACTGACACGAGCATGCTTTTGAACTTCGGTGAAATCGCGCGTTTCCTTTGGTAATAGATCTTTTTCACAGGTAAATGTTGAAGCAATGAGTTCTTAACGAAATATGTACTGCGTGTACTGCTGTCTTCAGTTTACTAATGAATAACGTTATGTCATAGTAAGTCATACACCGCCTCTTTCATTTATGTTGAGCATGGTGTCGATGTTTTTTAGAACAACAATCGATTTTGGTCGACCTTAACGAAAATCGTCGCTGACGAAAACACAACCATCACTAACTTTCGCAAACCAATTTGTAAAAGTTGAACGAAGTGATTCGAGGCAATATTGCTAAATTTGGCTGTAGCAGAAATGGCAAAAAGTTATCAGGTGAAAATCTTCACATGATATTTCCATTTTACCGCAGCATTGGTTCATTAAACGGCCTCTGTTAACAAACTACTAATCGAGTCTCTGAGTTACCATTGCTTTAACAACAACACATGACAAATTTTAATAGAATAATATCACACCTTACTAGTGCCATCTAGAGGTCGTTTGTGGAAACTCAGCCGGCCGGAGTGGCCGAGCGATTCTAGGCGCTACAGTCTGGAACTGCGCGACCGCTACGGTCGCAGGTTCGAATCCTGCCTCGGGCATGGATGTGTGTCATGTCCTTAGGTTAGTTAGGTTTAAGTAGTTCTAAGTTTTAGGGGAATGATGACCTCAGAAGTTAAGACCCATAGTGCTCAGAGCCATTTTTGTGGAAACTCAAGAGGCGAATCTTGTAAAATACAACAGATAAATAAATGTAATTTAAAGCGCAACTATCTATATCAGTAAACAGCTAAAAAGTTCACTGAATTGCAGCTGAAGGGTGCCTATATAACAGCTTCCAGGGGCAACTAAATAATATTCTCCATTTCATATAATTATTGACCGAATTTAATCATTTAAAATGCTGTCACAATCTACTCATTGGAAGGTATAAAATTACATTAATTCTCTAGCACAGTAAGCCAAGTATTAGAAACTGTAAATATCCTGAGGTAACTCACCTCACGGTACGCAGATTATCCAAGCTGAATTCTTCGAGTATTTGAGAATGAGGTCACTTAGGTTCTTCCAATAAATTCTACATATAATTTAAAACCTTTTAAAATTTGTTTTTCGCAAACACTTCACACAAACGTGAAAAATTTATTGCTTACTACATTTTCACTGTTCATGCAGTGTAACCTCAGTATCAGGCACGACAATTTCTTACTTCTTTACTAATAACTCTATTCGCAAAACTTTCTCAATCAGTAACCAAATAAGTCGCCGAATATACTTGCTTAATTATATCATTCCACCACACATGTTTCAGGAAATACATTATAAATACGAAATCGCTTTTCTAAGACGGGAAGTTGGACCCTGAAGAGTCAGGGGTAAGTGGGTGAGGGGAATGATGGTGGGGGGGGGGGGGAGAGGGAGAGGCAAACCGCGTATCTAGGAGTATTCATTTTCAGCAATTTCAGACGGTACGACACATATCTCTAGCCCTGGAGAAGGCAATTACAAGTCTGAGACTTATTCGAAGATTGTAATTCCTCGACGAAGGAGGTCATTTAGAAAGTTCTCCTTCGGCTAGACTGTCGGGCAGTGACACTCTTCAAGGAATAAACAGAAGTTTATTAAAAAACTAAAAACCCGCCTCGATTGCGAAAAAAGCACCTAGTGTTAAGTTTAACCCAGGTCTCAGCGTAGATAACTACACCTTCTTCAGAAGAACAGTAAAACCCACAAGTGCCTAAGAAGACCTTTGTCAATGATTAAAAGAACCCCATAGCTATACATTTATAAACGAAAAAGAAAAGGAAAACACAAACAGTACATATGTACAAAGTCAAAACCGCTACTTAACTTAATGGTGTACGCTCCACCTCACACCGGCCTATGTTAAATGGGTCATGACCCGCCATAAACTGCAGCTACAAACGGTCGGCTTGTAAGTGAGCGACCGTTTGTAGCTGCAGTTTATGGCGGGTCATGGCCCATCGAACATAGGCCGATGTGAGGTGGAGCGTACACCTTTAAGTTAAGTAGTGGTTTTGACTTTGTACATATGTACTGTTTGTGTTTTCCTTTTCTTTTTCGTTTATAAATGTATAGCTATGGGGTTCTTTTAATCATTGACAAAGGTCTTCTTAGGCACTTGTGGGTTTTATTGTTCTTCTGAAGAAGGTATAGTTATCTACGCCGAAACCTGGGTTAACACTTAACTCTAGGTGCTTTTTTCGCAATCGAGGCGGGTTTTTAGTTTTGTGATATATTAACCAACGGTTGCTGACGCTCTGCGATGTTGAAGGTTCTTAAATAAACAGAAGTCCAGAGCCGACAGCTGCGCCCAGGGCCGCGGTGACTGCTGCCGCCATGCGGTAGCGCTGCTCAGTAGCTACTGCTGGAGTGCTCGTTGTTCTTCGTGTTTCACTGTTTGCTGTTAATACATATCGGTAAAACGAATATCTCACTAGACTAATTTGGGAAGGCTCAATCGAATGGGCACGTAAAATTCCGCTTTAAAAACCATTGTGGTAGTAATGGGAAACAAACAGACACTCTCGCGGCACTGAACGTCGCATGAAAGACTGAATGACTCCAGTTACACGTTGCAAAAACGAAGTCGCAAATATCTGCCGAAACACCAGAGATAATGCGCCTGGCGACTCTTAGGAGGGGCGCCCTGCATATACAGGCAGTGTGTAGCAGGTGTAAACGTAGGTATTTTTATGTGTGGTACATTAATATGTACACACATCAGTGTATTGGTTGGTTTTCCGCTGCATCGAACAGTCTTCCCTCAAACGCGTCACATAACTCATTACCTAATCTTTTCTGCACGGTTGTACTTACACCATTAAATGGACTACTGCAGTCAGTATAGACTACCCATTTTGTGTCCACGCCTGACCTACTGCCCAGCAGAGAATAAGCATTGGTGGGTAGGTCTTGGCACATGTGCTTGGACGTACTATCCAACCCAAGAACATACTACTTCTAAGAACTATAATTATTACTCCGAAAAAGACGTAAATACTGATGTATTGTTATACAATACAGTACAGTCCCCAATTGAAATATCTGCAATTGTACCCATCAATTAATGTAAAGTATCGCGCACAAATAGACGAGGAAATCCATTACCATTCGGTTACGCTATCAGCAGTAACTACAGTAAATTAGTTAACAGTAAACGTCCCGACCGACATAAAGTGGAATGATAACGAAAAATATCTTTGCAAGAAGAGAAGATGCCACGATGTAGATTGAGCGCTCGAAAGAAGGTGTACAAACTATAACACCATTTGTATAGACTGAGTTTAGATCATGCAAAGGAACCTGATTACTAATCATTGTTCAACTAGGGAAGAATATATTTTTATGTTTTAGATAGCTGAAATGTTCCAAAATTATCGATGAAATGACGTAAATCAGCTGTATCATATCTGAATCGTGCAGTAATATCTCGGGAAAAATTGGGTCTGTATTCTTAGTTAATAAGAGACAGTTACGTTTTCTTTCTTTTCCGTCAGTACATGTCATGCTATGATTTGCTGACCGCGTAAGTGTATGTGCTACAGTTGCTAGTTATAGTTACCAAGGCGTGAAAACCTTTTCCTCTGTGACGTCTTTCTGGTTCTCGGTCGGAAACGTATCCTTTGAGATAAGATGACATTGTTGAATTACTTGTCAAAACGGTGTTAAGATAAAAAATTTGAAACGTGGTTTTTCCTGCAATTCGCTCTCAAAGAATTTGTTGCCTCGTAGCCTTATACACGACTGCACGGCGCCTGTCATTATGCCGGAAGGCAACCCGGCAGACAAGCACATTCCTAGTGGGTAAGATCTGCAGTCTTCGCAACGGCATGGCGGCGCACACACAGGTACGTAGCGCATGTAATAAATACCAATGTCCTTGAAGCAATTTGCCCGGAACATTAAAAAATACAAGTCCCCACGAGCTTTGTTTGGAGCTTCCCTCTTTCACGTGAAGCGTGTGACTGACCTGTCACTGTGCGAAAAGAAAAGGACTATTTCTGCCTCCACGTGGTGCTACTACTTTTGTTAAGAGGAACAAAGAACCATCTACATAAATATTGATGAGTATTTATTGTAAAAATACACACAAATCTTTTCCAAAGACTAGTCGACGTGTTACGTAAAAAGTCCGTTTAATAATTATAGACATAGAAATCAGTAACTTGACTTAGTTAGTTGATTTTTATTTTCCGCCCCATTATATATACACTACTGGACATTGAAATTGCTACACCAAGAAGATGACGTGCTACAGACGCGAATTTTAACCGACGGGAAGAAGATGATGTGATATGCAAATGACCAGCTTTTCAGAGAATTCACACAAGGTTGGCGCCGGTGGCGACACCTACAACGTGCTGACACCAGGAAAGTTTCCAACCGACTTCTCATACACAATCAGTAGTTGCCGGCGTTGCCTGGCGAAACGTTGTGTGACGCCTCGTGTAAGGAGAAGAAATACGTACCATCACGTTTCCGACTTTAACAAAAGTCGGATTGTAGCCTATCGCGTTTGCGGTTTATCGTATCGCGACATTGCTGCTCGCGTTGGTCGAGATCCAATGACTGTTAGCAGAATATGGAACCGGTGGGTTCAGGAGGGTAATACGCCACACCGTGCTGGATCCCAACGGCCTCGTATCACTAGCAGTCGAGATGACAGGCATCTTATTCCCATGGCTGTAACGGATCGTACAGCCATGTCACGATCCATGAGTCAACATATGGGGACGTTTCCAAGACGACAACCATCTGCACGAACAGTTCCACGACGTTTGCAGCAGCATGGACTATTAGCTCGGAGAGCATGGCTGAGGTTACTCTTGATGCTGCATCACAGACAGGAACACCTGCGATGGTGTACTCAAAGACGAACCTGGGTGCACGAATGGCAAAACGTCATTTTTTCGGATGAATCCAGGTTCTGTTTACAGATTCATGATGGTCGCATCCGTGTTTGGCGACATCGCGGTGAACGCACATTCGAAGTGTGTATTCGTCATCGCCATACCGGCGTATCACCCGGCGTGATGGTACGGGGTGCCGTTGGTTACATGTCTCGGTCAGCTCTTGTTCGCATTGACGACACTGATCAGTGGACGTTACATTTCAGATGTAGTACGACCCATGGCTCTACCCTTCATTCGATCCCTGCGAAACTCTGCAGTTCAGCAAGATAATGCTCGACCGCATGTTGCAGGTCCTGTACGGGCCTTCCTGGACACAGAAAATGTTCGACTGCTGCCCTGGCCAGCACATCCTCCAGATCTCTCACCAATTGAAAGCGTCTGGTCAATGGTAGCAGAGCAACTGGCTCGTCACAAAACGCGTCACTACTCTTGATGAACTGTGGTATCGTGTTCAAGCTGCATTGGTAGCTGTACCTGTACACGCCATCCAAGCTCTGTTTGACTCAATGCCCAGGCGTATCAAGGCTGTTATTAAGGCCAGAGGTGATTGTTCTGGGTACTGATTTCTCAGGATCTATGCACCCAAATTGTGTGAAAATATATTCACATGTCAGTTCTAGTATAATATATTTGTCCAATGAATACCTGTTTATCATCTGGATTTCTTCTTGGTGTAGCAGTTTTAATGGCCAGTAGTGTACATTTCTATGCTGCCTTATAGTCACAGAAAATTTTTCGCAAATAAGCTGCAGCCATTCGTTTTATACAGGATGATTCAGCTAAGCTCTTCATCTAAATTGTTTCCGAAACCGTTTAAGATATTGTAATTCTGGTTTCAGCCAGAAGAATTGTGAGAATATCCTCACTAAATGACGAATTACATTCATGGCTACATTAATTACAGAGCTTTCAGAAATAAAATCTTTTATTTAAAGGTAATAATCATGGAAGAGTCACCGCGATTCATTATGGTCCCCTGGGCATTACAAAAGCAGAACATGTCTCTTAAGGGGAGACATGATCACTATGGACGGCAATTAATGCTCTGCGACGTGCTCAGGTGCTAGCCGTAAAGTTTGCAAGGCATTCTTGTGGTAGGACGTTCCATTGATCCACCAGTGCGACTGACAAATGCTGAGTGGTCTTGATGCATGTGGGCATGCCGCTGTATGTCTTCAACACATTCCACACGTACTCTATGGGATTTACGTCTGGGGAACGGGCAGGTCCGTCTATTCGCCGAATATCCTCCCATTCCAAGACATCCTCCACCTGTGATGCTCACTCATTGTCATCTACAAAAATGCATCCCTCAAAAGACGCCCATGGGGAAGGAGTACATTGTCACGACAACGTTGGAAAGTAAGCGTTTGCGTTGAAGGATTTGGAGTTGAGTACGCCCATGCAACATTATGTTTCCCCACACCATAACACCTGGAACACCAAAAGGAATGTTCGTCGGTGTTCCCACCTTTCCCCATCTGAGTCTACGTGCAGCCAAAAATGGTTCAAATGGCTCTGAGCACTATGGGACTTAATGTCTGAGGTCATCAGCCGCCTAGACACCTAACTAACCTAAGGACATCATACACATCCATGCCCGAGGCAGGAGTCGAACTGCGACCGTAGTGGTCGCTCGGCTCCGACTGTAGCGCCTAGAACCGTACGACCACCCCAGTCGCCTACGTGCACCACTGTCGGATATGATGGTTTTGGTGGCCTAGATGTTATGATATGGGTTACCATAATGTTGCATGGAGGTACTGACCTCCACATCTTTGAACACGGTACATTCATTAGTGTCGTTGTGACACTATACTCCTTCACGATGTGCGTCTCTTCAGTGGTGCATCCTGCCCTGACTTCATTTTTACGGATGACAATGCGCGAACGCATCGAACAGCGTAGGTGAAGGATCTCTTAGAAAGAGAAGACATTGTGTGAATGGACTGTCTTGCCCGCTGCCCCGACTTAAATTCCACAGACCGCGAGTGTGATAGGTTGCGGAGAGTACTGCAGTACGTCCAAGTACACGAGCGAACATCTTGTAGCTGTCAACCACACTGGTGGAGGAATGGAACGGTCTACCACAAGGCCTCTTTACCAACCACGTGATCAGAATGTGAGCACGAGAAAGAGCGTGCACTGCCGTTCGTCATGATCACACACCCGATAAAAAAGCTTATTCCGCAGTTTGTAATGACCAGCAGACCTCATAAATCGCGGTGACCTAAAGTATTATTGTTGTCTGAATAAAAGCGTCATTTCAGTTCGTCTCATCGCGATTTTTTTCGGTGGCCCTCTGTACTATATTATAGCAATTCTTTCTATGTATGTTCGAAGTTTGCCGGTCGCGGTGGTCTAGCGGTTCAGGCGCTCAGTCCGGAACCGCGCGACTGCTACGGTCGCAGGTTCGAATCCTGCCTCGGGCGTGGATGTGTGTGATGTCCTTAGGTTAGTTAGGTTTAAGTAGTTCTAAGTTCTAGGGAACTGATGACTACAGATGTTAAGTCCCATAGTGCTCAGAGCCACTTGAACCATTTTGTTCGAAGTTTCATGACCATAACACATCGTACAAAAGTTACTTTCGTCCTTAACGTTTGCGAACTATTGTACATAACAGTCCTGAAAATAAAACTAGAAACTGGAGTGCCTTAATTTAATACAAATTCGTCAAAATTCTGTGTTATGTCAATAAAAAGTTACGCAACACTTCGAGGTATGTACTAGGAAAGCCAGTGCTACGTTTTGTTACTTTTAAACACCAAAGCTATTATGAAAGAACTAATGTACATAACTTGAATAAATCGCGCAGGCTGGCCGGGGTGGCCGAGCCGTTCTAGGCACTACAGTCTGGAACCGCATGACCGCTACGGTCGCATGTTCCAAACCTGCGTCGGGCATGGATGTGTGTGATGTCCTTAGGTTAGTTACGTTTAAGTAGTTCTAAGTTCTAGGGGACTGATGACCTCAAAAGTTAAGTCCCATAGCGCATAAAAAAAATTGCGCAGAAAACTCTAAGCTACTAAAGCACCTTCTTAAGGATATACAAGTGAGTATACTGTGGTACAATCCCAGCTTTGCAACTGACGTCGCTAGCTTACCCCAAGTCTCACACTGCTTATGTGTATAATGCTGCGTTTATTTGTTTTTATTTTTTTATTTTTATTTTTTTTAAGGACGATATAGTCGTTCATGATCAGCGTCTTGGCACAACATGAAACACGGTTTACTGCTGTCATCTGTTCCATATACGTATGGCCATATTACATGCCCTACACAAGTCGTATTCATGAATATTACTATGTCAAATAGGAATTTAGAAATAAAATACTGCAAATAATAGCCAGATACAGATGTAAACCAGTATCATAGCCTAATAGACCCAAAAGTTAACGCTGCACTGGAATGTATATACGATAAAACAACTTTATTGCATAATGAAAATTAAAGCATCTTTAAATACGTAATTTTTATAGACAGTCATTTGTTTTTCATAGTTGTGTTCATTTCCATCTTAACGGAAGAGACTGAATTGTCTTTAGCAGTTCAGTAGAGGAGCAATGGACTTCACATTACTTGTGAAGGGTAGGTCATTACAGATATGAGGAAAACACGATAGAAGTGGCAAGTATCCGAGCGTCAGCCTGACATTTCACGCATTAAAGTAAATAAAGAAGATTAGGTACCATAGTAGCAACTCAGATATCGGAATTAGCAATGGAAGGTCACCTGAAGAAAAATTTCCGAGTTCATTTCCAAAGCTGGTACCATACGATAAAGACTTTAGCTTATCAGTCTACAGATATGGCCTAATGGATAAAAATAGTCATCTCTGATATAAAATATTCAGATTCTAAAAGATTACAGTTTGACCTGCTCTGTCTTGTCTGTATATTCACCTTTTTCTAATAATCTTTCCGTTTGGTAAACATTTTAGTAAAAATATTTAATACAGCAAGTAAAGGAAACTTTCAGGCCGAATAGGGCGCGAAGAGAAATGAAAAACTTCTTGTATCGAAACAACGTAGTATGCTATTTCAGAGATTAACTGAGAAAATTATTAATGGTAAAAATTAAATGTGGTTACCTTTATTAACGAGTACAATATCCTAATTATGAATAAAGCAGCGAGCTGTGTTTGGTATGTCTGGTATTATCGTCAGATGCTGTTCCCTGATGGCAGCTCGCTGTTGCGGTGTATCGGTCTGGGTACTTTTCAAAACGGGAGTGATTTAGAGCTGTGTTCACGGCTCTCCGGTTACAGACTATCTGCCAAAGTTTCATAGAGTTCTTTCTTATGTAACAAAGACTTTCAACAAAATTTGGCTTGGCTAGTATTTATCCTAATGAAATAGCTTTCATGTGCACATCCTCGCTACCTGAATGATCGTACAGTTCGCGGGTAGGGATACATACTGCATTATTATTTTTCAGATTTATTGTTGCACTTTCGGATGTTCCGCATGAGCGACGATTGCCATTACCCTCTGTACGAGGTGGAACTTCTCTGATTTTATATTCATGTCCATTACAAGAGACATAACTCGGAGATAGTGGTACGTTTTTTCACCCGCCGTTGAACGTACTATCTCTAAATTTTAATATTAAGTCAATTCTTCTTGTAGCTCCTCCCACATACTTTTCTGACTTGACTTACTGCGTTACAGCATGACGAACTCACCCACCACACAACGTTGTCAGTGTCACAGAATGACTATAGATTTTCAAGAGTCCGTTGGGCGACATATTTCTGTCTCGTTTGTAGGTGAATTACACTTCGTTAGGATTGTTTCACTCAATCTCAGGTCGGTATCAGCATTCCAACGAAGTACATTTATGTATTACTACCATCGCAAATCGTTCCTCGATACTAGATAGTTGTGACTGAACACTACATTTTATTAGCGTTCTAGCGGAGAAACCCGGCGTTTCCCATGTATTTATTTATAGTTCTGCACCCACGCCTGTACCACGTAGCATCTGGCCTTGTGCTTAATAATGTAAATTAAACACAGCCTCGATCACAGAGTCATTTATTAAAAATATGACCGATTACGGCCTCTAGCAGTAGGACAGCTACAGATAATGCACCATCCCATTGATGATCATGATGCTTGGAACATCCGTGCTGTCCCAACTGTCATAAATTGTCAGCCTGATTGTGCATTATCTGAAGATGGCCTACTACTAGAGGCAGAAACCAGTCATATTTATAATAAATCACTGTGCGTTCGAAACTGTTTTTACCAGTTTCACTTAACTTACAGATTGCTGTTCCCAAATAATGTTGTCTAAAATTACTTGTGCTTCATTTTTATGACGTCATATCTCCTGAAATATCCGTCGTAGAATTGTGTAATTTTGCAGGTACATTCAGTGGAATTATGAATACTCTCTGGAAAATATGTTGCAAATGGAGCTAGTAGCAATGAAGTACGTAATGCACGATGCGGCAGTTTTTCATGCATCTCATTGTTTATGAGGTCATATTTTCTGAGCTACGTATCGTACAATTATATAATTTGCATTTACAAACGGTGGTATATGTGTGTAAAACGTGTCAAGAATATAGTTTGAGGTAAAGAAGTAATAAATTATAACATCATTCCACATGCGATACTTTTACTGCATGAACAGCTAGAAAATAGTAAGCGATAAAGATTTTTCCTTTCACCATTTTGTGAGGGTTGTCATCGAGAAATTTTTTTTGTAGAAGTTTCATATTACGTTTTAAAGTTTATTGCAAGTCGCTAAGTGCTCCTATTCTCAAATACTGGATTAATGAAGTCAACAGCGATTGTCGTCTGACAGTAAGGTATACGAGTACCAAATTTGATTGAAATCGATCCAGGAGATGCGGAGCACACATACACATATACACGCATATATACATACTTTTTTATAATATGTAAGATATTAATGGAGAGGTAAAAATATCTCCATTGTTGATCATTTGAAGGTCTACCTGATTTTTAGAACAACTTTCTAACCATTCAACGTACTTGTGCCAAACTGCAACTTCTCATGCAACCTCACAAAAATATGACGTCACCCATTACGTTTTTTATGTAAATCACGAGTTGTAACCGTCTGTCACACTTCGTTGGTGTTAAGATGATGCTACTTTCGCTTCTGACTGTGGCTCGCCACTGAATACGGTGCACTGTGTAGTCTCTCTCTCTCTCTCTCTCTCTCCTTTTCTTTTCTTTCCCTTAGATGTCTTCAGATCCATTCCTCCATCTAAACCAGTTCGAAACAAAGCCTAAGACTTTTCAAAACGTACCGAGAGAGGTGGCGCAGTGGTTAACACACTGGACTCGCAATCGGGAGGACGACGGTTCAATCCTGCGTCCGGCCATCCTGATTTAGGTTTTCCGTGATTTCCCTAAATCGCTCCAGGCAAATGCCGGGATGGTTCCTTTGAAAGGGCACGCCCAACTTCCTTTCCTGTCCTTCCCTAATCCGATGAGACCGATGACCTCGCTGTTTGATGTCTTCCCCCAAAACAACCAACCAACTTTTCAAAGCGTATCAACTCAGCATGAAAGTAAGTTTAGGTAGCAACAGACTTAGAAAGACGGCGAACGAAATAACCAACTCTAGGTTTTTAATACCGCAAAATATTTTTAAAAATAGTTCTTGGGCTGAAGTAATTTTACTTTTTAAAACATGGATTCTTCACGAATTACTAGCGCAACAATTGTTTGCCATCTCCAATTTCTGAATATTCCCCGAAGTTGATAAATTAGTTATTAGGGTATGTAAAAAAAGTAAGGACCTAAAGATGTGGCCTCAAGGTCAAACCATCAGCCACAATTTTTTAAAGCAATAGCCGGAAGTAATTGCGTGAGAAAATTTGCAAAAAATGACCACAGTTGCGGAAGGACAATTCGTCGTTCCTTCAGCATAACAAAACGCCCACCTATCCAGCTTCGTGCCAAAAATCGGATGACAGAATTCAATCACAAAGACCTCCTTCACGGAAGTTTTTCTTGTTAAGAAGATTAAAATCACTACTAAACGTACTGAATTTTTGCACCGTTAATGACACTGAGATGATGTTAAGATGATGAAGGAAGGACATTCCTATTCACACTGTTATCTATGAATGTTTGGCTTAGTGGAAAAATCGCCGAGACATGAGTGTGAAAAGATGAAAAGAAATAAATATTTGTTGGTGTAGATGCAAATTTCGTTACAAGATAGAGAGTTCTTTGGTGAAGTCAAAAACCAAGCACATATAACCTGATTAAAACCATTTAAAAAAAAAAACTTCATTTGTTATTGACGCATTGATCAAAATAGATCTCTGAGTTGAGGAGCAGGAATAGACTTTCTTTAGAACGATATTAATATCCAATAGTCTTACAGGGTGGCTTACAAAATTTTGTTAAGATATGAGATGAAAAAAAAAATCCTGGCCATTACAACGCAAACAAAAATTAATCTGTGCAAATCCATAACAGTAATGCGATAAAAGACATTGCACGCGAAGAAGGGTAAGGGGACTACCAATTATACATGTGCATCTAAATGACTTATCTGCAATTCCTATAATAATGGAGAAAATGAGCGCGCAGAGCTCCGTACAGTCGTTGCTGAAATGTTAAGTGATTGCATGGAAACGCATTCAACGGAAAGGTATGTCCACTGTTACGTGGAAAAAGGTTTTGACGTTGACGCTAGTGAGGGCAGATGGCGTCATTTCGAACACCGGAAGTTAAGCTATCCTCTCTTCCCTCGTTCATGTTATAGAAGTAGACTTTGCGCTTTCATCTCAGAACAAACGAGACCATCTGATTACTGCAACTGTCGAAACACCAGTCCAAAAGCTAATGGAAATATATGAGAACATTGAGGATATTGGTCAAAAACTTAGAGAATTCTCCGCTAATAACTTTTAAAGGTAACCAACACCTTCTTTCCAAAGAAAGGTATTTAAAATGTACTGCAGCGCAAGAGGAACTAAGTCCCTTATTGCTTAGATAATTGCCAACCCCTGAAAAGTGCTACATCTGACTGACACGCATGTTTTTCTCTATAGCCGAAATATTCGTTTTGTGAGAATCAGCAACTGTATTGATATTTAACATAATTCTCAACTATCGTTACGTCTTAGTTGCACATTTCAATTACATTACATGTTTAGACTCCCCATGCTCATCTTCAAATACAGAACAAAGTAAAACTAGATATGCACCATCTAATATTTTACAATAAATTGAAACAATTCTTTTCTACCTATCGTAAAATATTAGAAGGAATATGTTTACTTTTACTTTTTTAAAATCTGTAAATGATCCTGAATGATCGACGCATGTACTCTAATTAAAAATGTGAGTAATAAATTAGAATTTCCCTAAACAAATGTTTTAGAGGACATGATTACTTTATACTCCAAAATTCAGATAAAGGCCAATAACAGAAAAAAGTCCTAAACTTGCCGAAACAAGTAAGATACACACCTTGCTGACGAAAAGTATTAGATATCTCGACAAGATAAAATAAAATAATTACCGTAAGTGCAAGATATACAACTGAAGAAGAATGGTAAACTATTAAAAATACTCTTTAGTAAACAGATGACGAAGGTGTTGGCAAAACAAATAACACTTTTCACAGAGGAAAGAAAGGTTTAAATATTTGGGACGAGAAGAAAGAGCAAGCAGTGAAAGGAAGACAACAAATATGTGATATTTACCTACAATCACAATCTCAAGAACATCTTCTAATATATCTCAGGAGAGAAATGCAGCTAGAAATGAAACTAGAAACAAGCAACAGGAATTACGGCAACGAAGATTTGAAGTTGAATAGACAACAGTCAATTGCAAACAAATTAATGACACATGAACCGAAAAGAGAAAGGTACATCATCATCATTATCATCATCATTTAAGACTGATTATGCCTTTCAGCGTTCAGTCTGGAGCATAGCTCCCTTATAAAATTCCTCCATGATCCCCTATTCAGTGCTAACATTGGTGCCTCTTCTGATGTTAAACCTATTACTTCAAAATAATTCTTAACCGAATCCAGGTACCTTCTCCTTGGTCTGCCCCGACTCCTCCTACCCTCTACTGCAGAACCCATGAGTTTCTTGGGTAACTTTGCTTCTCCCATTCCTGTAACATGACCCCACCATCTAAGCCTGTTCGCCCTGACTGCTACATCTATAGAGTTCATTCCCAGTTTTCCTCATTGTGCACACCCTCCTGCCATTGTTCCCATGTACTAGTACCTGCAATCATCCTAGCTACTTTCATATCCGTAACCTCAACCTTGTTGATAAGGTAACCTGCATCCACCCAGCTTTCGCACCCATACAACAAAGTTGGTCGAAAGATTGAACGGTGCACAGATAACTTAGTCTTGGTACTGACTTCCTTCTTGCAGAAGAGAGTAGATCGTAGCTGAGCGCTCACTGCATTAGCTTTGCTACTCCTCGCTTCCAGTTCTTTCACTATGTTGCCATCCTGTGATAAAGTGCATCCTAAGTACTTGAAACCGTCCGCCTGTTCTAACTTTGTTCCTCCTATTTGGCTCTCAATCCGTTTATATTTCTTTCCCACTGACACTACTTTTGTTTTGGTACAGCCAAAATAAAAAAACTTTAGAACTATAGGAATAACATCAGAAAAATCTCAGAGTTGACGTTTCAGTAGAAGAGGAAGCGTGAAAATTGCCGAGTCAAAGAAACATAGAACTAATCGAAATGAATGAATTAGACTTAGCAATGCAAAAATTGAAGTAAAAAAAAAGAAGAGGGACAGAAAGAACAAACGCTGAAGTGTTTAAGAACAGGGTTCTTTCACTGAAGGAACGTATGCTAAATCTTATTAACCTGAGGATTGCGGGTATGGTACCTGAGGAGTGGAATTGCGTTAAAATTTTCTCTACATTCAAGAAAGGCAAAAGAAACGACCTAAATCACTGTAGAGGAACTAGCCTCGTTAACATAGGCTACAAAATCTATAGCACTATCTTAAATAACAGAGTGCGTCCTACCTCTGATACATTTCCATTACAAGGAGAAATTGGTTTCAGAAAAGGCTGAGCATGGTAGAGAAAAGTGACGGACGAACGTGGCGTTTGTCGACTCCGAACAAGCTTTTGAAAGAGCCAGTAGACAGCTACTGAGGCAGATTAAGGAAAAAAGATACTTTCCGAAGCATTTAATTACCTCTGTAATAACTCTAAAGCTCTCTGCAAAAAGATAAAAATTATAATTGAAGAAAGAGGTAACTTCCATAAACTACTGACAACACAGGGACTTAGAGAAGAATGTGGGCCATCTCAAATTCCATTCAACATCTACGTAGACGACCTAGTCATGGCTTGGAAGCAAAATATCAGCTACGGCATAAAGTTCAACAGAGCGAAACGTTTTTAAGACTCTATTACACGCAGATGATCAAATAACAATTCAAGTAAATGAATGTAACTGCGAAATCTTCATTAAAAAATAAGGGATGGTGTACTCAATGGCAAATCGCTTCTAAGATCTAGAACTATAACAAATAATGTAATACTGGAACAACCATATTACAGCATCTCGGCTGCGACGTAGGATGAAATTTAGACAGCGAAATTAATAACAAGAACCTAAAATTTGACCCGATCATGGAACAATTAGAAATACGCTAAAAACATGACTATCCACTTTGCTCTATGGGTCTGAAACCTCGGTTCCCACGCAAAGGGATATGAACAAGAACCAAGCTGCAGAAATTAGATTCTCCATAGTGTTAAGGGTCACAACAGTAAATAAACTGCAAGTTGATTCAATATGTAAAAAATAAATCTAACCAGAAACAGATGGCTCTGAGCACTATGGGACTTAACATCTATGGTCATCAGTCCCCTAGAACTTAAAACTACTTAAACCTAACTAACCTAAGGACATCACACAACACCCAGTCATCACGAGGCAGAGAAAATCCCTGACCCCGCCGGGAATCGAACCCGGGACCCCGGGCGTGGGAAGCGAGAGCGCTATCGCACGACCACGAGCTGCGGACCAGGAGCAGATGGTAGCAACAGCAGATAGAATGTAAGATAATGGACTTCAGAAACAAATTCTAGACAGTAAACCTAGAGGGACAAAAACGAAGTCCATGAAAGAAATAGCTGGATCTTCTGCACCGGAGAAGTCATATGATCCATTAAAGGAGGAGAAGAAGAAGAAGGAAATGTCCTCTTAATCTCCTTTTATTCTATGCTTTGTTTGTGTGATACACTATGAAAGCTCCATAAAGATTTGTATACTCTTATTCTTAGTATGAGTGTTCTTCCACAAAGTATCTGAAAACGAATAATTATTTAGGTTTTATTACACCTGGCCTACACTGTGCATAAATAAGACCATAAAATTGATGAAGCAATTCGCTTATTTTAACAGTGAGAAATTCGTATCTATTGAAGGAGAAAAATACTTTTGTGCGTTATTTAACGCTTACACAGAAAATAAAATTCTACTTATAAAGTAAAAACAATCTACTTATTACATTCTAAATAATGTTTGGTGTGTTCGCACGTATATATTTTCTCGAGCATATAGAACTCTGTTTTGAATTGTTTGGACGACACGTTTCCAATTGTTTCATTTTTCAGTAGTTAACCAATCAAGCTTTACGAAGAATATCAGTCATTAATTGTACTTTGAACTTACCGTAGTTGTTCCTTAATTATTTATTTCCTCTTCCAGGATTACGTTACTTGTCTGTTCTGACCTCAGTTTCCTGCCATGTCTTCATGGGGCGAGTAACATCTGTTCTTCCATCAGAATTACAGACCTACATCGCTAACGTAGATTTTCAGTAGGATTTCGGAATACGAACTGTGTTCGAACATCATGGATTATCTTGAAGAAAACCACTTACTGACAAAAAGCCAACAGAAAATCTCGTTTTTGTGAAGCTCAGTGGGCTGTTTGCTCTCACGAAGTAATGAGTGCTATCGACAGGGTTGTCAGATTGATTCCATATTTTTAGATTTCCAGAAGGCCTTTAACACCGTCCCTCACAAGCGACTTCTAATAAAATTGCGTGCCTATGGCGTTTCGTCTTAGTTGTACGCCTGGATTCGGGGTTTCCAGTCAGAAAGGTCACATTTCGTAGTAACTGACGGAAAGTCATCGAGTAAAACAGAATTAATATATGGCTCTTCCCAAGGAAGTGTTATAGACTCTCTGCTGTTCTTGATCTACATAAACGATTTAGGAGACAATCTCAGCGGCCCTCTTAAATTGTTTGCAGATGATGCTGTCATTTACCATCTCATAAAGTCACCTGATGATCAACACAGACTGCAGAACAATTTAGATAAAATGTTACGAAAAGTATCAGTTGACTCTAAATAACGAAAGTAGGAAGTTTTCCAGATGAGCACTAAAAGGAATCCGCTAAATTTCGGTTAAGGATAAAACACATAAATCTATAGGCTGTAAATTCAACTAAATTCTTAGGGATTACAATTAAAATGACTTAAATTGGAATAATCACACAGATAACGTTGTGGAGAAAGTATACCAAAGACAGCGATTTATTGGAGGAACACTTACGAAATGCAACAGATCTACTAAAGAGACTGCTTACGCCACTCTTGTCCTTCCTCTTCTGGAGTATTGCAGAGCAGTGTGAGACCCTTATCAGATAAGACTGACGGGGCGCATTGAAAAGGTTCAAAGAACGGCAGCTCGTTTTGCGTTATCAATAAATAGGTGAGAGAGCTCTGCGGATATGATAGACGAATTGGGATGGCAATCATTAAAGCAAAAGCGGTTTCCGTTGCGGCAGGATCTTCTCATGAAATTTCAATCACCAACTTTGGTCCTCGGAGTGTTAAGATATTTTGTTGGTGCCCATCTACATGTGGAAAAATGATAATCGTACTAAAATAAGAGAAGTCAGAGCTCGGACTGAAAGAATTAAGTGTTCATTTTTCCCGTGTGCTGTTCGAGAGTGGAACGGTAGAGAAACAGCTTGAGGGTGCTTCCATGAACCCTCTGCCGGGCACTTGATAGTGAATTGCGGAGTAGTCATGTAGGTATAGATGTAGAAGATATCTAAAGGCAAGCTTCGTAATACTTTATTCTAAACGTTTGGTTTTCCTTATTTCTCTAGTTTTCGGAAATTCTGTCATTCAACAAGAATACGTTTAATTGCTGCCTTGTATCTCCACTGAGCTTGATTTTTTTTGGGGGAGTATCCTTTAACTTACCTGAGGAATCGCATTTCAAATGCTGCATTTTGTTTCGATAATTTCTTTTATTCGTCCACGAATGGCTTCCATATACCCCGTAGTCATAAAATATGAGCCTCTTCTTTCATCTTAACCTTCAATGTCTGCCGAATTGTTTCACACATATATCGATATCGTGGAAGCCTTTTCGACAATCAACAGGGGTACTGCACAATTGCTGTACTGTCCATTAAAAAGAAGCCACCAGCTGATAAAGCAAGAAATTATTTGACGCCTTTCGGGTGCAACCTACGCTCAGATTGCCGTGAATATTTTGGTGATCAGATATAAAAAACAAAGCTGTCATGAACATCTTGGTGACGCGGTATATAAAGACAGTATGTAACAAAGAATCCATTACGGCAGCTTTATTTGTTACATACAGTCTTTATACATCTGATCACCAAGATGTTTATGATAATCTGAGGAAGTGGTTCTACCCGAAACGCGTCAAATAAAGTCATTGGTCTTAGGTGATGACTTCTTATTCAGTGACCAATACAGAACTCATGCTTTATTCCTACTGATTTGCAATATGGTCGCATTCCTCCTGCGTGACTTTATGTCACAGTTACAGACTTTCTGATCACTTCGCCGTCTTCTTTAAAAGATAAATCACACCCACCTGAAGCCTGAAACTTTGGTTGATCGTCAATTAATCATCATGTTCTCACTGGTTATTTTCCTTGTCACGTCATTTTTTTCTTTTTGTCCCACATATCCGAAAAGTATAACTTTTACAACTGATACTTAGCATATGTAGTGAGTTCTGAAATTAATCTACATCGTCCGCCAGGACCAATTCATCATCTGGAAAAAGCATATTACTTATATAGATGCTTGTTCAATTTTATTCTACTGCGTACATGTCCTTTCCAGTCCCTAATTATTTCATCTATTTACACAGGGTGCTCAGATACAGTCTAAAAAGTTTATAAGGGTGTTGCAGGTCAGGGTGTGCTGAGAAATCGTTAAAAAAATTCGATACGTTGCGCATTTCCGAGTTAATTAGCCAGTTGAAGTTAGTCAACCAGGCCGTTGCGGCCACAGATTCAAGCAGACCTCAGAGGCGATGTCACCAGACGTGTGTTCTTCGTTTGGTTTGCTAAAACAAACAAGAGAGCGATACAAAATCGAACCTAAGCCAAAGGCTGAGTAGTCTCATACGCTGTCATCTAAGCTTTGAGAACAACTGACACCAACTGCATCTGGTAGCCTGCTTGAACTTGAGCGAGCAACGGCCTGACAGGCTAACTCCAATGCTAATTAATTCGGAAATGGCGCAGCGTATCGATTTTTTTCTGAACAGTTATTTCTCAGTACATACTACCCTCCAACATCCTTACAAGCTTTTCAGACTGTTTCTCACTACGCTGTATACTGAAGAGCACTGGACAGAGGCTA
Organism: Schistocerca gregaria; assembly: GCF_023897955.1. Taxonomy (NCBI): domain Eukaryota; kingdom Metazoa; phylum Arthropoda; class Insecta; order Orthoptera; family Acrididae; genus Schistocerca; species Schistocerca gregaria. Next base: position 326,909,101 of record NC_064925.1, on the reverse strand, counting down.
CAACCTTGCCGTCCTCCTTGACTAATTAGAATTCCTTCCTTTAACAATTTTTATCTTTGCTTACGTATCTTGAATAACTTCAATCAGATGTTTGGAGTATCAATTCGTTTTCATTGTGCTCCATGACTGCTCCTTACCTTCCATATCAAAAGCTTTTACGTGATCAACGAAAGTGATGTAGTTTTTTAATTAAATTGTTTTCTCTTCTCCAGTATTTGTTCTAAGCTGGATATACATCGAAGCACCAAAGAAACTGGTCTAGGCACAAGTATTCAAATACAGAGATATGTAAACAGGCAAAATACGGCGTTGTGGTCGGCAAACCCTATATAAGACAACTGTCTGGTGCAGTTGTTACATCGGTTACTGCTGCTACAATGGCAAGTTATCATGATTTAAGTGAATTTGGACGTGGTGTTACAGCCGGCACACGAGCGATGGGACCAGCATCTCAGAGGCAGAAATGAAGTGTGGTTTTCCCGTACGACCATTTCGCGAGTGTACCGTGAATATCAGGAATCCGGTAAAACATCAAATCTCCGCTGCGGCCGGAAAAAAGATCCTGCAAGAACGGGACCAGCGACTCAAGAGTATCGTTCAGCGTGACAGAAGTGCAACCCTTCCGGAAGTTGCTGCAGATTTCATTGCTGGGCCATCAACAAGTGTCAGAGTGCGACCCGTTCAATGAAACGTTATCGAGATGGGCTTTCGGGGTCGAAGGCCCACTCGAGTACCTCCGATGACTGCACGACACAAAGCTCTACTCGTCGCCTGGGCCAACATTGGACTATTAATGACTGGAAACATGTTGCCTGGTCGGACAGGTCTCGATTCAAATTGTATCGAGCGGATGGACGTGTACGGGTAGGGAGACGACCTCATGGACCCATGGACGCTGCAGGGGACTTTTCAAGCTGGTGGGGGCTCTGTAATGTTGTGGGGTGTGTGCACCTGGAGTTATATGGGACCCCTGAGACGTCTACATACGACTGTGACAGATGACACGTACATAAGCAAACTGTCTGATCACCTGCATCCATTCACATCCATTGTGCATTCCGACGGACGTGGGCACTTCCAGCAAGACAATACGACACCCCACACGTCCATAATTGCTACAGAGTGGCTCCAGGAACGATCCTCTGTGTTTAAACACTCTCCAGACATGAACATTATTGAGCATATCTGAAATGCCTTGCAACGTGTTGTTGAGAATAGATCTTTACCCTCTCGGATTTATGGACAGCCCTGTCAGTTCCCTCCAGGATTACATCACATATTAGTCGAGTCCATGCCACGTCGTGTTGCGACACTTCTGCGTGCTCGCGGGGGCCCTACACGATATTAGCAGAGGTACCAGTTTCTTTGGCTCTTCAGCGTATTGTCCACGCAAGGTCTCCATTTTCTGAATTCACATTGTTCTTCCAAGAAATAAAGTGTTTATTAGTTAACCACATAATTTGTGACCAACATTTAGTGGAATTGTTCCATGGTAGTTATTACAAGCCCTTCTGTGACTTTTCTTGAAAAATGGGATACTAGCTCCTGAATTCTGGTAAACTATATTTCGACATTTTGTATTACGAATAGTATCTGATAAACTGACCTCACCGTTTGGTACTGAGTGAAGCGGAATGGCGCGATGAGGTTCCGTCTGGTGTGGATATGTCATCTTTTCGTCCCCGATGCCGATGGGGTCTAGTGTGAATCAGCCTTTAGCCGCTGCCCCGTGGCTAGTGCTCTCAAATGCTACTCGTAAAAATTTGCGCCTAGTTTTCTCCATATTAATGCATACTTGCATTATACTAGAATAGCATCCGTTACATATAAGCATGTACCACAAACATGCGACAGAGATCGAAATAGGAAACCCGTTGGATGTACGCTATGTAATCAAAGCGGGATTGACAACCAGATGTCACCAGAGGCAGACCCGACAACATAAAATAATCTGTAAGAAGAAACGGGTACGTATGTGACATACGGAATTTTGGGTCGGTCCTGGGAGTGTGGTGGGATAGGCAAAATGTTTTGGTTCAAATGGCTGTGAGCACTATGGGACTAACATCTGAGGTTATCAGTCTCCTAGAACTTAGAACTACTTAAACGTAACTAACCTAGGGACATCACACACATCCATACTCGCGGCAGGATTCGAACCTGCGACCGTAGCGGTCGCGCGGTTCCAGACTGAAGCTCCTAGAACCGCTCGGTCCTGTTTTGGCTACCGATCGCGATAAGCGGAAAATCCGGGCACGAGTCCCAGTCTGGCACAAATTTTCACGCATCGCTTTAGATGGTACATCTACACCGATGGGCCAAAACATCATCACCACTTCTTTAATATCGTTTTGTTCCACTTTTCAAACACAGTACAACAGAGATTCTGCTTGGCCTGGATTCAGAAAGTCCTTGGCAGTATTCAGAAGTGTGTGGTAGCAGACATCTACGCACAGGTCAAGCATTTGTCGCAAATTATGGGATGGTGGTTTACGAGCACACTGCTGGCGCCCGACACGAGTTGCAATGGGTACAGATCAGGCTCATTTGCTAGTCATGACACCAATCTAAGTTCACTATGCCCTTCAAACCACTGTAGCAAGAATGTGACCTTGCAACGGGGACAGCCATCCTGCTGTAAGATCTCATCGCCGTAGGGGGAGACGATACAGGTGGTCACTACTGTCTTCGATTAGCACCACAGATCCAATGGAAGCCTAGTCCAATGTACCCCTCAGCGGCCATTGAATGTGGCGTAGTACATGTTTCGTCCAGCCATTCGCCTGAACGACGGCGTGTAAGGACCCACCTATCTACCTGGTGTACCAATAAATGCGATTCATTCGACAGGCGAAACGTTTCTATTGATCTACGGTGAAAACTCAGTGATCCCGTGCCCGCTGCAGTCTAACTGACGATGTCGCTGCGTCAGCTCAGGAGCACGTAGAGATCGTGCGATGGGGAGTTCCATGTTCAACTGTGGCCTGTGAACGGTGTGCTCCGAAACACTCGTGCCTGCAGCAGCATTGTACTCTGCCGTCAGATCACTGCCTATCCTGGATTACTCAGCGGGGGACACTGCGAGCTGTACGTTTTGTGATGAGACACGGTTGTCCAGATGGTTTCACCATCCTTCAACCACTTTCCACAGGTCCTCCCGACAGTAGTATGCCAAAAAGGATAGCCGTTTCCGAGATTCTCGTTTCCAGCCGCAGCGCCACAACGAAGTGTCCTTTGTCAAAACCGCTTATATCAGTCGGTTTCCGCATTTGCGGCCCTCATCTTCGCTTTTGAGTGCCCATTCGTCTCTCTTCCGCTTACATTCTTTCCTTACCTCGTAACGTGCCCGCAACACCTCGCGATGGGCAGTGGTCATTACGTTTTGGATCATCAGTGTGTACCTATTACAGTTACGGTGAATTTCAAGAATAAACTTCTGTATAAAAAGAGGCTAGGAGTCTTGTGATGTCAGTAGAGAAGCAGAAACAGAGCTATGTGTAGGCCAGGCGTACTTAGTGGCTTCGAACGTGGACTAGTCATTGGACGCCAGATCAGTAACAGATCCATCAGGGACGTTTCAGCCGTTCTAAAACTGTCCTAGACGACTGTTGTTGGAATCACGAACTCATGTGCTGATGGACAGTGACCTTCAAGCATTGTGGAGGGTGGTTATAAAAAAAATCGCATGAAATCAGAGGAAGGAATCACTATTCAGTTCCAAAATGCTACCAGCAGTCCTGTTACTCCAATGACTGTGCGTTGGAAGTTGAAAAGAATGGAAAACAATGGTCGGGCAGTTCCTCATGAGCCACATACTTCTTTAGTCAGCGCTTGAGGAGGCGTAAAGAGCGAGGGCATTGGACAGCCTGGTTAGGCCCCTTACATCACTTAAGAAAACGATAAATGTTGAAAACATACATTATAGTGGTCTGTACTGTGTACAGTAGAGGAACATTTTGGAGTCGATGATATGTGGGGTAACTGTTTTTAGAGAATAAAATTCCTAAAATGCATTGGCCTCATCAGATTCCTGACCTGAAACCAAGGGGAACATCTTTTTGATACTTCTTTATTTATCATTTAGTCATTTATTTATTTGCTGACATTACAGAGTGATCCAGTGTCTTTCGCTACTAAAAACTGGGATAAGTTAGTCGTAGAAGATCCCAGCGTCCAACATCACTACTCTTTCTGGTTTCGACTCTTCAGGAAGAACAGGCTAGCATTCCTCCGCATACACTCGGACGCATTATTGGAACTGTCCGCAGCAGAATTCGAAGAGTCATAAAGGCGAAAGCTGGATATGCCCCACATTAACGTCCGGATACATTTGATCAGCTAGTGTACGCTTACCTTGTAAAATATGTGGCTTAGTTTAAGGTTTTACTATTTTTGATAAGACAGCGACCTTCTTCGAGGAACATAAGAGCGCACGCGTGTGGTTGTGTGTGTGTGTGTGTGTGTGTGTGTGTGTGTGTGTGTGTGTGTGTGTGTATGCTGTGCGTGGCTGGTCGCCTGTTTGCAAGCTTCGTCATCGACAGTGGCAAACTCCGCGGCAGGTGATGGCGGCGCGGGATACAAATCGTCGACTGGCTCTTTCATAAATAGCGAGCCAGACCGGACAACAAATGCGACAGGCGGGTATTAGACGGCCACTTCCCTAGCGACGAGTCTGCACCGTTGCTGCCCGCAGGCGTAGCGGCTTCCGGCCGGCCACGTTGAGACGGCCGGGCTGTGTCTTCTGCCGCCGGAGCCGGTCGGCAAAGACCTGTCCGACAGCTCGTGTAATGACCGCTCCGCCCAGCGACGTGTCGGTGCAGGGGGGGGGGGGGGGGGAGGGGGGAGGGGAAAAAAGTGAAGACAACGGGCAGCAGACGGCGGGGACGGCGCAAGAAAAAGAAACTGTTATTGTTGCTGCCCTTCTGCCGGAGCGCTAGGTACAATGTCTGCGGAAGGGTGAGACGGGCGCCGGAGGGGGTGGGGGATTTGGAGGGGCGTCTCGATTGTTCTGCAGCGGTTGCGGAGATTCCAGAGCGCGATACGAATACCGGAACGACACGCTACAGCCTCAGCGACAGCGGCGGACGTAAGCAGAAGCACCGGGAGAATCTTGCAAAGGGACGGCGGCGAGGGGAGTGGAGGGGGTGGGGGTGAGAAGGGATCAGTTGTTGGCAGGAAAGAATTAGCGCGCAACGGCAAAAACGTAGGGGCACCGGCCTAGATGCTCGCCCAGATAACGCGAGCGACACCGTGCCCTACGGTTGGGAGACGGGAGGTGGTAAGTTTGTAAGAGGTAGCGAGGTACAAATGAAGTGGAGTGGATGCATATCAATAAAACATCAACACGGCACGCAGAACCGTCCTCTGGCCGCCGTGAAATACGCCTGTCAGCGCCGCCACGAGGGCGAGTCAAGGAGGGTGCGCACCCCTCGCCGGTTGTACCTGCACCAGCACCCCCCCCCCCCTTCCCTCTCTCTTCCGCCCCTCGCCGCTCGCTCTCGAGTGCGGCGCGTCTTTTCCCCGGCGCGACTCGCATGAATTTGATTCAGGCGGCTGTCCTTACCGCCTGAAAGGGAGATTCATTTGCGGCCGCGGCGGTCGGCTGCGCTCTCGAGCGGAACGTATAAATCTGTCGCCCGTTCTGGCCTGGCCCCGCACTTAACGTCTTAATGCGGGGCTCGCCTCGCGGGCTGCTTTGTGCCGCACCGCACCGCACCGCACCGCACAGCGACTTGCGCACACCGGGCCGCGCCTCTCCACTCGCCCTCGGCTTGTCTGCTTGTCCTCTGCACCACTCGGCTCGGATCAAAATTCTGCGACAAGCGTACCTTTAAATCTACCACAACAGTTTTACATCTACATACATACCACGCAATCCACGATACGGTGCGTGGCGGAGGGTACCTCGTACCACAATTAGCATCTTCTCTCCCTGTTCCACTCCCTGTTGTGTACATAGGTCCGCGTAGTCAGCGCGTACACAACTTTCCCACTAGAGCGCGCCCCGCTAAGCACAACAGCGCAGGCGCAGCGCTCGTTCGTCTCCGCACTACGAGATGGCGCTGCCTTAGAGACGGACCAAATTCTGCTTCCGCCGATCCGCGTATTAATACGTAACGCAGCCAGTGAGATTGCTGCTAACGTTGAACCTTTTCTCCTCGCGGATCACACTCGCGCAGTGATACCTGAACGCGCGAGGTATTATAACGAGTGTACAGACCTCCGATCAGTCAGTCTGCATCAGTCTGCATTAGTCTGCACCAGTCTATAGTCAAGTTTCAGTCTGGGCCTAATAAGATTACCATATTCCTGTACATAGCCATGAGGATAAATGAATAGACACTTTGTCAAGTATCACAGATATGTGAGAATAAGATTAACTTAAAAGACCAAAGGAACTTCAGACTGTCAATTATAAACAGCATCCACAGTCAAGTTACGTAATGTCTATGCTTTTTATTATTTTACGAAATGTGTGTGAAAATCAATCAAGTTCTGTTTAAAGTCGGTCAACGTCAATTTGCTACTCTAAGTATGCAAGTGCCATTTCTATCATCTGACCTAACGGCAGAAGAAACACACGCCACGATAAGACCACGAGACATATTGCTGACACTCGCCTACTTCGTTAGAGCGACAAGTCAAATAACCTGATGGTGTGTGTACCGGAGGTCCTATAGTACGCACACCACACTCCCAAACAGAACGAGGGAAAAATGACTGCCTATATGCCTCTGTACGAGCCGTAATCTCTCTTATCTTTGTGGTCTTTCCGCGAAATATAAGTTGGCGGCAGTAAAATTGTACTGCAGTCAGCCTCAAATGCTGGTTCTCTAAATTTCCTCAGTAGCGATTCACGAAAAGAACGCCCCTTTCCTCTAGAGCCTCCCACCCGAGTTCCTGAAGCACTTCCGTAACACTCGCGTGATGATCAAACCTACCAGTAACAAATCTAGCAGTCCGCCTCTGAATTGCTTCTAGGTCCTCCGTCAATCCGACCTGATAGGGAGCCCAAACGCTCGAGCAGTACTCAAGAATAGGTCGTATTAGTGTTTTATAATAGGTCTCGTTTAGAGATGAACCACATCTTCCCAAAATTCTACCAATAAACCGAAGACGATTATCCGCCTTTCCCACAACTGCCATTACATGCTTGTCCCACTTCATATCGCTCTGCAATGTTACGCCCAAATATTTAATCGACGTGATTGTGTCAAGCGCTACACTGCTAATGGAGTATTCAAACATTACGGGATTCTTTTTCCTATTCATCTGCATTAATTTATATTGATCTATATTTAGAGTTTTAGTTCGTAAACTGTTCATTCAGAATACATGTTTGACGCTGCTCAATCCTGTGCAGGACTCTTCTTCTCCAAATAACTACTGCAGCCTACTTCCTTCAAGATCTGCTTATTGTATTCATCTCTTGGCCTCCCTCTACGGCTTTTACCGCCCATACTTTTCTCCAATGCTTAATTGGTGGTCTCTTGATGTCTCAGAATGTTTTCCATCTCATCAATTTGTGCCACAAATTTTTTTCTCATCAATTCTTTTCGTGGTTAGCACACTAGACCCGCATTCGGGAGGACGACGGTTCATTCCCGCGTCCGGCCATCCTCATTTAGATTTTCCGTTATTTTCCTAAATCGCTCCAGGCTGGGATGGTTCCACTGAAACGGCACGGCCGACTTCCTTCCCCGTCCTATCCTAATGAGATGAGACCGATGACCTCGCTGTTTGGTCTCTTCCCCCAAACAACCCAATCCAATTCTATTCAGTACCTCCTCATTAGTTACGTGATTTAACCAACTCATCTTCAGCATTCTTCTGTGGCACCACATTACAAAAGCTTCTATTCTCTTTTTGTCTAAACTGTTTACCGTCCATGTTTCACTTCCATACGTGGCTACACTCCAGTCAAACACCTTCAAAAAAGAATTCGTAACACTTAAGTTCATAATCGATGTTAACAAATTTCTCTTCGCTTTTCTTACTCTTGCTACTCTACATTTTATATCCTCTCTGTTCGGCCACCATCACTTATTTTGCTACCCAAATAGCAAAACTCAACTACAACTTTAAGTGTCTAATTTCATAATCTAATTCTCTAAGCATAATCTGTTCTAATTCCACTCCACTGCATTATCCCTGTTTTGCTTTCTTTGCTGTTCATCTTATGTCGTCCTTTCAGTACCCTGTCGATTCCGTTCAACTGCTCTTCCAAGTGCTTTGCTGTCTCTGACAGAATTATGTCATCGGTAAACCTCAAAGTTTCCATTTCTTCTCCCAAAACATTAATTCCTGCTCCAAATTTTTCTTTGGTTTCCTTTTCTGCTTGAATAAGATTGGGGATAGGCTACAATCCTATCTCACACCCTTCTCAACCACTGCTTACCTTTCGTACCCCTCGGCTCTTACAACTGCCGTCTGGTTACTGAATAAGTTGTAAATAGGATTTCGCTCCCTGTAATTTACCCCTACCATATCATCACCTATTTACTGCATTGTCTCCATCTGTCATTTCGTCTCTTCCTGGGTCACCCATCCTTTTCCTTTCAGTACGCTCTCTTCAGATTCCTTTGGAGCTTACAATTATTCTGTTTTATTTTTTATAGCTTTTAGGACACAAGCAAAAAATGGCCATTTCACCGTGTCGTAACCGGTCCCAACCACACAGAGGTGAAAAATGGAAAGAGGAGACAAATATTCGTTATATCATCCTCGAAGAATCAATTTGCCTAGATCGTTAGTAATTCTTTTTTTTACTATTATCGGTTTCGACAGATCTATGATGTCATCATTCGATCTTGTAACGTTATTATTAAACGTAAGTTTTTTTTTACTACACTGAAAATCTCATGAGCACCTAATAATGTTATAAGGTCTGTCGAGACGAGTAACAGTAACGAAAAGTATTACCAATAGAAAAGTATTTACCATTAAAAAAGTATTTACCATTAGAAAAGTATCTGAAATAAGTGACTTTTCAACACGAAAAGTAGTCTACTTCGCATATTTTCATACGTTTATGTCATATGGTATTATTTTTGGGGTAATTCTTCTGATTCAAAAAGGGTATTTTTGGCTCAAAAACGATGCTGTTCGAGCTATGTGTGGTTTAAGTTCGAAAACCTCTTGTCAACCCCTATTCAATAGTCTGGGAATTTTGACATTGCCCTCACAGTATATATTTTCTTTAATGTCGTTTGTTGTTAGCAATATTACCTTCTTCCCAAGAGTTAGCAGCTTTCACTCAGTTAATACTAGACAGAAATGAAATATGCATGTGGAAAGCACTTCCTTGACTCTTGTGCAGAAAGGAGTGCAGTATTCTGCTGCATCCATTTTCAATAAGCTACCACAAGAATTTAAAAATCTTAGCAGTAGCCCAAACACTTTTAAGTCTAAACTGAAGAGTTTCCTCATGGCTCACTCCTTCTGTTCTGTCGAGGAGCTCCTTGAAGAGCTAAAAAATTAAGTAAATTCCAATGTTACATTCTTGGTTTTCTTTATTTAAACTAACGACTTGTCGCCAGAATATGTTTCTTATATTTCATTTTATCTGTTTCTACAATCGTGTTATAATTTCATGTATTGACTCGTTCCATAACCATGGAGACTTCTCCTTAATGTGGTCACACAGAACAATAAATAATAAAAAAAGTATTACTAGCGATCTTGGCAAACTTGATTTTTCAAGAATAATATAACTTTTAAATCACTAATGAGTGACGCAATGTCAAACATACATAATGAATCAATATCTAATTATAAATTCGGCCAAATGATGATTATGTCTGAATGCATACGCTGCAAGCCAGGACGTCTTTCTTTTCAGTTTTGTTCCTGTTTACCGTTACGCAGATCGTTACTTAGCAGATATTATAGATTATATAATCTACTTGTACATTCACACTCCGAAAGCCACCACAAGGGCCACTGCGAAGATTGCCTCGTACCAATGCTAGTGATTCCGTTTCCTGTTCCACTCGCAACTGAATAGCGGGGAAGACGACTGTCTACAACCCTCCGTAAGAGCCCTAATTAGTCTTATCTTCTCTTTGCTGTCCTTGCGTAAAATGTATGTTGGCGACAGTTCATTCTGCTGTACACCTCAGATGCCGCTTCTCTACATTTTTGCTGTAGTGTTTCGAGAGAAGAATGTCGTCTTCCTTCCAGGGATTCTCTTTTGAGCTCACAAAGCATCTCTGTAATACTCGTTTATCGATAGAACCTATCGGTAACAAATCTGTCGACTCGCCTCTCTATCGCTTTGGTGTCTTCCTTTAATAAGACTAGGTGGGGATCGCAAACGCTCGAGAAGTATTGATCGAATTTTCTCATTTTGAAAAATCAGAAGTAGTGATTTGTTTTACTTCGTAAAAAATTTATAAAGCCAAGATTACATAAATATTTCTTTATTTACAACAAACGGTTTCAACAGAGTTTGCTGTTATCTTCAGCTACGCAAAAATTTTATCTTGTAAAACGTGTTCTTTTTTAGTTCGAACCACATGTCGGATTGTCATGCTATTTGATACAATGTAGAGTATTATACAAAGATTTGTCATAAATAAAACATTTACAGTCAGAACGTATCTTGTACACAGCGCCATGTACTTCTATGGGGCGGTCACAGCCGATAGTTACACCATAAAAATCACAGTACACAATAAAGTGCACAGAAAGACATCTCTTGCGTTGACTGGAGATGTTCTAATCGTTGAAGATCCCTCTTAGACTGCGTAAATGGTGTAATTGCAGTACTCAAGAATGAGTTACACTAGTGTCCCAGACGCGGTTTCCTATATAGACGAGCTGCATTTTCCAAGATTTCGCTCAATAAACTGAAATGGACCATTCTCCTCCATGACTACCAAACTTACATACTCATTCCATTTCATATCGCTTTTCACCGTTACAACAAGCTACCTAATCAACGATTTGAAAATCGCAGTGTTATATTTCCTACCCGTATGTATTAGCTTATATTTTTCTACACTTAGAATAAGCTGCCACTCACCACATATAACACAAATTCTTTCTAATTCATCCTGTAACCTCCTACATTCATTCGACGACAGGTTTCCCTTACACTGCAGCGTCTTCAGCAAACAGTCGCGTGCTGACTGGGTGTTGTGTGATGTAGATTAGATTAGAGATTATATTAGATTAATACTTGTTTCATAGATCATGAATACGACACTTCGTAATGATGTGGAACGTGTCAGGTTAATGATAGATGTCTGTACAAGATACTATATTACACAAAATATTGCATGACACTAATGTTTAAGTTAGGTTTTTTTCCCTCCCTTAGTTTATATCTAAAAATTCAGCCAATGAATAGAAGGAGTTGTCATCTAGAAATTTTTTAAATTTATTTTTGAATGTTGGTTGACTATCTGTCAGGCTTTTGATGCTGTTTGGTAGGTGACCAAAGACTTTTGTGGCAGCAAAATTTACCCCTTTCTGTGCCAAAGTCAGATTTAACCCTGCATAGTGAAGATCATCCTTTTCTAGCTATGCACACTGCTATTACTTTTGAACAGGGTCGGACTATTAACAACAAATTTCATAAGTGAATATATATACTGTGAGGTTACTGTGAGGATCCCTAGATCCTTAAATAGATGTCTGCAGGATGACCGTGGGTGGGCTCCAGCAATTATTCTGATTACACGTTTTTGAGCAATGAATACTTTTCTACTTAACGATGAATTACCCCAGAATATGATGCCCTACGAAAGCAGTGAATGAAAGTAGGCATAGTAAGCTAATTTACTGAGATTCTTATCACCAAAATTTACAATAACCCTAATAGCATACGTAGCTGAACTCAGACGTTTCAGCAGACCATCAATGTGTTGCTTCCAGTTTAACCTCTCATCAATGGACACACCTAAAAATTTTGAAAATTCTACCTTAGCTACAGACTTCTGTTCAAAGTCTATATTTATTACTGGAGTTGTGCCATTTACTGTACGGACTGTATATACTGTGTTTTATCAAAATTTAAAGAGAATCCGTTTGCTGAGAACCACTTAATAATTTTGTGAAAAACATCATTTACAATTACATCACTTAGTTCTTGGTTTTTGGATGTTATTACTATACTTGTATCATCAGCAAAAAGAACTAACTTTGCATCTTCATCAATATGGAATGGTAAGTCATTAATGTATATCAAGAACAGTAAAGGACCTAAGACCGAACCCTGTGGGACCCCGCACTTGATAGCCCCCCCTGTTTGAGAAATCAGCTGTTGTTTTAACATTACATGACCCACTTATTTCAACTTTCTGCATTCTTCCAGTTAAGTATGAATTAAACCATTTGTGAACTGCCTCCATCAAACCATAATGATTTAGCTTATCTAAAAGGATTCCATGATTTACACAATCAGAGGCCTTTGAGAGATCACAAAAAATACCAATGGGGTATGTCCGTTTATTCAGAGCATTTAATATTTGATCAGTGAAAGCGTATATAGCATTTTCTGTAGAAAAGCCTTTCTGAAAACCAAATTGACATTTTGTTCGTACTTTATTTTTACAAATATGGGAGGCTACTCTTGAATACATTACTTTCTCAAAAAATTTTGACAGAGCTGTCAGAAGAGAGATTGGGCGATAGTTTTTGACATCCGACGTATCCCCCTTTTTATGCAATGGTTTAACAATGGCATATTTCAGTCTTTTGGGGAAAACACCCTAATCCAAAGAGCTATTACATACGTGGCTGAGAATCCTACTTATCTGTGGGGAACAAGCTTTAAATATCTTGCTGGTAATGCCATCAATTCCGTAAGAGCTTTTACTTTTCAGTAAGTTTATTATTTTACTGATTTCAGAGGGAGAGGTTGGTGGAAATACAGTTGTTTCAAACTGCACAGGTATGGCCTCTTTTATTAGAAGCCTTGCCTCTTCTAGTGAAGATCTAGATCCTATTTTCTCCACAACATTTAAAAAATGATTATTGAAAATATTTCCAATTTCTGATTGTTTGTTAGTACACTTGTCATTCAGTTTTATGGCACTAAAGTCTTCCTGTGCTCTTGGTTGCCCTGTTTCCCTTTCAATAATATTCCAAATTTCTGTAATTTTATTATCAGAGTTACTGATCTCAGACATGATACACATGCTTCTGGACTTTTTAATAACTTTTCTTAGTACCACACAATAGTTTTTATAATATTGAACAATTTCGGGGTCAGTACTCCCTCTTGCTGTCAGATACAGATGTCCTTAGGTTAGTTAGGTTTAAGTAGTTCTAAGTTCTAGGGGACTGATGACCATAGATGTTAAGTCCCATAATGGTTAGAGCCATTTGAAATAGTCGCAGCTGCTCACCCTATCCGTTACATCGTTTATGTATACAGAGATTAAGAGCGGTTCTGCCACACTTCCCTGACGACACTCTCATTTCTGGTGAACACTCACCGTCCATGACAACGTATTGATCTCTATTACTTCGAGCCACCAACATATCTGGGAACCTATTCCATATGCTCGGTCCTCCGTTAAGTCTGCAGTAGGGAACTACGTCAACCAATTTTCGGAAACATAGCAATATGGAACCTAGCTGTTGCCCTTGTTTCATGATTCGCAACATATCGTGGGAAAAGAGCAAGTGAATTTCGTACGAGGAACGTTTTCTAAATTCGTACCGATATGTGGTCAGAAGCTTTTCTGTTGCAAGGAAGTTTATTATATTCCAACTTAGGTTGCCTTCAAGAATTGTGTAGCAAACCGGTGTTAAGGATATGGGTCTGCAATTTTGCAGGTCCGTTTTTTTATCCTTCTTCTATACAGGACTCGCCTATGCTTTTTTCAAGTCGCTTGGCTCTTTGCGCTGGGCGAGAGATTCGCTATAACTAGGTAAGGGGAAAATTCCTAAGAGCACTCTCTGTAAAACCGAACTATCAGCCGTTTCTGAAAGCGAGGGATTCCAATTTCCACGTTTTAGTTATGCCTAAATGTGTCATTTCATCTCTGCCGTTGACCCTCCATCGTTTGCCTTTCGGTAAGCATCCTGAGGCTCTCTTTCCGAGGTGTAATCAAGCTCGTTTATTTTTTTATATACATTTTTTCCCCAAACACAAAGGCCATTTCATAATGTCGTAAACGGTTTCTACCACCCGGGGACGAAATTCACATTGTTAATAAATGAAAACAGGAGAGAAGTAATCATCTTAGAATGCATAAAATCGACCATTTAACTATCTATATAGTGATCATATCCAAAGGCAGATGCTCCAAGTTGTGCTTCGTTTCAATTTTTTAACATTACACAGATACTTACTTGGTAGATTTTTATAGATTTTACACGTATTCTTTGTCCCCTTTTTGTCTATTAGCACCTTGTGAACACAAAACCTTACAGTCGATCACTCTGCCTGCAGCTCTGAATGTGCAAAATGTTACTAAACCCACTAGCATTCCCGGGCATAACGTGGTTTGATAGATATGTTACTGGTGGAATGATTCTATATGCAAAATGTTGTACATCAGTGTGGACTTATAATATTGGTTTCTACTCTGCGTATTTGTGCTTGGTCTATTGCATTTTTATTACATTCTGTATTTTTTTGTATTGACATCTCTGATAAATTTTTAGGTCTTGAATATCTAATATTTTTTCTCCATGGTATACGCCATTATTTTCTTGAAACCAGTTTCTTACACGAGCGTCCTCGTTGATACACACGTTGTGTCTTAGCATCATTTTGCGATGAGACACTATACGTATTTTTGAAATCGGTATGTAATTGACATTTTTTTACCTTATTCAAGTTTATGTAGTCTCTTCTTGTGGTCTTCGTTAGTGAATTTTCTGATATTACTACAGAGCTGAAGATGACTGTACAGTTAGCTGAAACTAGTAATCGCTAATGGTATTTATTTGGATCTTTGCTGAGAAAAGACTTTATTACAAAATATTGTAACTTTACACAAAGCATAGTGAAATAATCATATGGTTGTGCCCTTGCTATTGATCAAAAAATACTCCTCATTGTCAGGCCATGTCATATTCCTCTTGAAACTTCTTGTTCAGCGTTTAGATCCCTGTAAAAAAGTTTGAAGAAGAATATGACGACTCAAAAGATTTTTATCATCACTGTTATTACACTAGGGTATTTGGCTTCCAGGTCGTACTGAATGCACATTCTCTTTGAAGTCAGCCATCTTTGTCTTTCAGCACCACTCATTTTGCCATGTATATGTTTTTCATTGTTTCAGTTCATTTTCCGTATTATTTTATACGTCAGCATCATACATATGTTTTACTTTGTAATTCTAAATGACATACACACTAACGGTACATTTAAATATTACAACCTTACCTCTTGCAGGACTTGTATGCGTGACCTCTATTCAATGATCCAGTGATGCTACCCCGAGACTCTGAGATCAACGTTCAACACCTTTTTCAAACATCATAATTTGGCACAAAATCTTTATGTCACTTATTAAAAATTATAAGTTTCGGGTAAACAATAGATCAACTTCATTCATACAAAAACCTACATTATTTAAAAGACAAATTTGTTTTTATATAGATCAGGTTTCTTAATTGCATCAGAAACACAGACTGTAGGCAAATAACAAAAATTTACGTGAGACAATACGCTAACAGGGGCGGGCTGAAGTGCCATATGCTTTTCCACCACCAAAACTGTGAAAAAAGAGCAATTGCCACCTCAGTCTGAGGTAGAAGCACTTCATAATTATAAATTAAAACCACAAAATTCTGGATGTTATACACAGTTAATTTATTTTGTTGACCGGTTTTCACCTTACAAGGCTCTCATCAGACTCTGACAGTCTCCGTCAATAACACTGAAGAACATATTACACATGGAGGGTGAGGTGCAAGTATCATCTTTGACGATGTAACAGCAACGAAACTGAAGATGTTAAATAGTAAATAAATGTAAAGGCAACAAGCCAGAAAAACATGAATGGGAAGAATATGAGGACAACATTAGTAAAGAATTACAGTCAACAAAAGAGAAGATTTACGTACATGTGGTAAAACAACAGAATAGTCTATATGAGAGTTTTAATTAAATTATCAATCGCAGTCAAATAAAATAGTAATTAACACAAGAGTGTTGAAGAACAGTATGATAAGTCATTATATATGAAAGGTGATAAAGAGAACAAGTAAAAGAATGGAAGACTGTGACAGGGTATGCATAAACTAAACGATACATAAGTGGTGTATTGCAGGGCAGATAACAAAACGACATATGGTGTACATAAAGAATGACAGTTCAATAAACAATAACAGAAATAAGAGAAAGTGGGTGACTTACGACTGACAACTCAAAACATGTTTAGCAACTGTTTCCATTTGCAAGAGACTCTGCAAAATTAGTTAGATGGCTTCCCTATAGCGTCCTCTCTTACTCCACTTCCAGCACAAATATTCATCGCTTGAAATATATCCAAATATATATATTAGTAGAAAACAACTACAAACATAGTGACACATCCCACTCACAACAACCAATATCACACAAACAAGCAGTTTTGCACTCAGTGATATATAGTTTCTTGCCTGGTCCAACGTCCAAAGATTTCCAAGCAGAGTTAGACGCGATAAGATTTATTGCCTGCAGGAACGGATAGCACAGTTCCGAATGACCGCGTATTACTAAAGAAACAGAAATTGAAAATCATAGTCCTCCTGTACGCTGTATCTGCTGTTCTTTCCAATGTCTGTAGGAATTGGTGTACGGATCCCATACTTCGAACAGGTATCACACAGTGAAGCCAAAGCACAGAAACCCTACAATTATAAAGACCCACACTACATAAGAGCGCCATAGTACAGTATATTTTCAATAGCAAAGGCAAGACTCAGTTATTAGCCAACAATAATAAAACGCCTATTTTTGTGATCTTCCGAAAGCATTTGATCGGGTAGGCGTTGTTACTATTTCAGTAAAACTTAAGTTTCATGGAACTGATGGCTTCATACACAGTTGGTTTTAATCATACTCAACAAACATAATGTGCCCGCATCTCGTGGTGGTGCGGTAGCGTTCTCGCTTCCCACGCCCGGGTTCCCGGATTCGATTCCCGGCGGGGTCAGGGATTTTCTCTGACTCGTGATGGCTGGGTGTTGTGTGATGTCCTTAGGTTAGTTAGGTTTAAGTAGTTCTAAGTTCTAGGGGACTGATGACCTAAGATGTTAAGTCCCATAGTGCTCAGAGCCAAAAAGAATGCAAGATAGTGTGATGAATAATTCAAACATTATTGGAAGGAGAGTAAATTTTAGTGACTTGGAATAAATTACATGGGTAGTCACAGAAGGCTCACTTTTGGGTCGACTCCTATGACCTTCGACACATTTACCAAGCAGAACTGGTATTTTTTTGCAAATGATACTAGTGTCGTAACAATTCTCATTAGAGTGATAGACAAATATTAATTGTTTCTCTGAAAAAGGACTCTCCCTTAGTTTTCTGAAAGAACACTACATCCAGTTCTGTACAACAAACAGAGTCATACCAACAATTGGCGTAGCACATGAACAGGAGACAGTAAATAGGGTAGAATGATGATCCAGATTTGTGGATATACATACTGATAACAACTTTAACTGGAAGAGGCAAATTACTGAGCTGCTCAAACGATTAAGTTCAGCTACTTCTCCTTTTTCTATAATTGCTAGCCTGGGAAACAAACGAATAAATCTCTTGACAATTTGAGTTAGTAATGTCTTACAGAATACTTTTGTGGTGTAACTCATGACTTAATAAGAAAGTACTAATTTCACAAAAGCGACCAATAACAATAACACATGGTGTTCACCTGCAGTCATCAAGTAAGTATCCCTCCAAAGTGTTGAGCATTTCAACTGCACTGTCTCCATACATATATTCACCCAAAGAAATTCGTCATAAATAGTCGGATTTGGGAGGAATAATGATGTTTGTACATTAGAAGAAAAAATTTACTCTTACTGCCCACTATTAAAGCTGTCAGTGGATCAAAAGGAATTCACTATACAGCAAAAAAACTTTTGACCATTTTCCGAATAACATAAAATATCTTACAGCTAGCAAAGCCAGTTTTAAATACAGACTACAATTGTTTATCCTGGATAGCTTCCTCAATTCCACGGAGGAATTTTTTTAAAGGAACTGGTAGCCTATAAAAAACGCCTAGTTTTTCAGTTCCATTAGTAGGACTAGAAAGTAATGTGCTCAATAATGTTAACACTAATCACGTAAATGGAGACTGTAAACTGACTCGTTCCACATCATTTCGATAAAATAATTGTTCAAATGACCTTGGGTGGACATGTACCTTACTAAAAGTAGGAGGTATAAAGCCACTTATCGTGATTGTGATA
This sequence comes from Schistocerca gregaria, assembly GCF_023897955.1. Lineage (NCBI taxonomy): Eukaryota > Metazoa > Arthropoda > Insecta > Orthoptera > Acrididae > Schistocerca > Schistocerca gregaria. The sequence continues at coordinate 326,890,729 of NC_064925.1, read as the reverse complement.
AATCCTGTGCTGGTCAGTCAGTCAGTGGCACAGCAACTAAGGTCAATGAACATGAACGCCACTCAAAGTTGCAGAATTTTAGCTTCGCTTTTGTTGAACGTGTACTGACTGAAGTTCGTAACTGACAGCGACAGTCCCATGTCTCCCACTTAGCAAACAAGGGACAAAAATGGAGTTTTGGAAGGCCTGAAAATCAATAGACACCTGATAAACGGCCCGCATTTACTATTAAATGAGAAAACACAGCTCAATACTTCCCCTGTCCGAAACTTCGTAAAAAACCTTCATTTCTCTAGTTGTTCTCATTCTGTCTGTCTCATTCTATTCCTCCATTCTTTCTTTATTTCTTTTATAGTGATTGTCAGTTCACTACACATCATAAAACGTTTATTTATTATGTGAACAGCTGTACAGTAAGATAAATTCATATGACTGATATGCAGGGTGTTTCAGCTGCTTCAGCCTATGGCCTTTATGCAACCCGCAATGCCTTCAAAAACCACATTGGGAGCTTTCATATTCTCCCACTCCCTACACGCAAGCTGTTAGTCCAAAAAATGGTTCAAATGGCTCTGAGTACTAAGGGACTTAACTTCTAAGGTCATCAGTCCCCTAGAACTTAGAACTAATTAAACCTAACTAACCTAAGGACATCACACACATCCATGCTCGAGGTAGGATTCGAACCTGCGACCTTACGATCGCGCGGTTCCAGACTGAAGCGCCTAGGACCGCTCGGCCACAAGGGCCGGCTTGTGTTAGTCGCTAATTGCTTCCACTTCAAAATGTTTTCAACATTAACTGGTTTTTGAAAATACTTCCTTTTAATTTGATTTCCGTTACTGATTACTGGTGTGCAGCAGAGAAATAATGTAACGTGGTACAGATGGCTCTGAGCACTATGCGACTTAACATCTGAGGTCATCAGTCGCCTAGAACTTAGAACTAATTAAACCTAAATAACCTAAGGACACCACAAACATCCATGCCCGAGGCAGGATTCGAACCTGCGACCGTGCTGGCGCGCGGTTCCGGACTGCGCGCCTAGAACCGCTAGACCACCGCGGCCGGCTAATGTAACACATAGACTATTAACTACAGTACTCATTTTATCGATTGCAACACTTTAAATTATAGTAGAATATTTGTTCGTAGGTATATGACCGTATTTTACCTTGAAACGGTTTTTTGCCTTTGGGAAAACCCTCAGGCAGTTACAAAAAGAATCATCACACACGACGTTCTCCACATTTAACGAGATGTAGCCGCGCTGCTCCTAATTAGACAGTTCAGCATCGCAGGGCTGCAGACTTCCTGTCATATTTACTCTCTGCCTGTAGATACGGGGCTACAACACACGACATGACGAGATGCTGCGGCTACAGTACGTGCATATCAATGGTAAACACACATTTCTTTTTGTCCTTTTAAGGACCTTTAGAAGTTTCGCTCGAACGCACTCAAAAAAAAAAAATCAATGCAGTTTGATTGGATGGAGAATATCTCACGCATCATAAAATCTTGGTCTAGTAATTCTTTGAACTGTAAAATAGAAAATGTCATACACGAAATCGAAACACTTCTGTACATACTGTCTGTTCGTAGACTTACTGGATGATTCAGCTAACGCAGTTAATATCGCCGTTGATCTCCTTAAACCAGAAACACTCGATTTAGGTAAGCTGTTCTCCTCAAATGTATCCGGAACCGTTAGAGGTATCGAAATGCCCTCCTTATCCAAATGAATTGTGAAAAAGTTCATACGAAATGGCATATAGTCACTTTTCTTAGCTTTATTGAGTACAAAGATAACGGTATCAACTTCGTTTTTCACATGGAGCTGAAGTAACTTCGGCTGCAAGTATCCTGGTCCTAAAGGAAAGAATTCAAGGACGTTCAAAAAATGATTCAAATAGCTCTGAGCACTATGGGACTAACTGCTGTGGTCATCAGTCCCCTAGAACGTAGAACTACTTAAACCTAACTAACCTAAGGACATCACACACATCCATGCCCGAGGCAGGATTCGAACCTGCGACCGTAGCGTTGGCGCGGTTCCAGACTGTAGCGTCTAGAACCGCTCGGTCACTCCGGTCGGCCGACGACGTTCCTCTTTTCGAGATCTGATTAGCAAATCGAACATTTAGCAGTTAGGGTTGATCTGTTTTGAACATGAAACCTAATTTCTGCCTCATGTGAAAGCTGCTGTCGTTCTACGAAACTGTCGCGCCAAGCTGACGCGCTCTAGCTTGACGCACCTAAGAGATAGTGAAGAAAAGCTTAATTTAAAACTAATACTAATCGCACTTGGATACATGTGACTGGACCGACGCACCAACTGGAAGGCAAAGGACATGGCATCTAAGGACAATTCACCAGTAAACTACGGTAACAGGTCTGATCTTATTGCTGCCAATAGCTTGAAAGAAAGGTACACGCCACAAATTGAATGGATTTATCAAACAGAGAACTGAGATATAAAGACTGCTAAATATTAAATTTGTCCCATAAGTTTAATGTCAAGATACATATTACATCACAAAATTATATTAACAACAGCGCAAAATAAAGCGGTCATAAAAACTCCCTTAAAATTCCGTTTTGAAATCGCTGAGGCAAGGATTTGTTGAAAGATTCACGTGATTAATTTGGTATCATTGCGCGTGCTGCAACGAAGCGATGCTTAAAATCCTGTTGGGTTGATGCGAGTTTACCCCAAAGTAAAAATGCCCAGTGTCGTCCAATTTTGGAGAACGTGCGGGCCAACTGATAACACACTCAGATCTTATCCAACGACCTGGGAACAGCTGAAATAGTGCTTTCCTAGCCACAGACGAGCATCCTGCCAGGCACCTCTCAAACTGGTAGTTTATATATCTACATATTTTAAGTGATATTTTCTACAAAAAAGACTGTAGCACAGAGGTGAGATCTATATGTATCTTTTAGCCCTCAAGGTTTCTTCAGTTGCCAGCCGCTGTGGCCGAGAGGTTCTGCGCACTTCAGTCCGGAACCGTGCTGCTGCTACGGTCGCAGGCTCGCATCCTGCCTCGGGCATGAATGTGTGTGTTGTCCTTAGGTTAGTTAGGTTTAAGTAGTTCTAAGTTCTAGGGGACTGATGACCTCAGATGTTAAAACCCATAGTGCTTAGAGCCATGTGAGCCATTTGTTTCTTCAGTTAAGTAAGGTTTTCAGCCTGCCTCAGATAATGCGGATTTTCATTGGCTCAATAATGCTTATTTCTTACATTCAACCTTCTATGACTTGAAGACACAGCTTCGTCAGTAAAGAGAATTCTTAACCTAATGGCTGCTAGTAAAATGACACACGATACGGTCGGAAACTTTTACTCACAAAGTGCGAGCAATTCTGAGCTGAAATACGGAGGTAACAGTTGAATTATGGGCAACAGCTTCCAGAATATCCACAAGGGGCGATCAATAAGTAATGCAACACTTTTCCTTTTTTTCTGTTTTGAAAGGAAATTAGTTTTATTCAGGATTTCAATACAACATATTATTCCCCATTCTTTTGTCTCTAAAACACTGTCTTTCAACGTAATCTCTGTTCAATGCGACGGCCTTACGCCACATTATTGAGAGGGTCTGTAGGCCAGAATGGTACCACTCTAGCGGTCGACATCTGAGCCATCATCTTGCTGCACCAGTAACCAACATAACAGATGGACCTTGGAAGATGCGAAATCCGAAATGTAGCGTAAATGAGTAAGAACAGTCCAACGAAGTTGCAACGATGGCAAATGCCTCGCCCAACGACTCATTGTGCTTTTGTTCAGTGCCAGGTCTCCTTAGAGATTCTGCAGGCGCCTTTTAATATTTGCGATGCTCTGGTTTTCTGCCAAAAGAAACTAAATAACAGCTATGTAGTTGGAACGCAACGCCTTTACAGATGTCATTTTGAAGGCTATAGCTAGCCCCGTCACCTATCGGAACTCGGTGGAACTATAGGGGCTGTAGTGAGAATATTCCAGGATGCTTCACAACAAATTCTGCGTTTTGTCAACAGAACTTGACCAAAAAATTGCATTACTTATTGAACCTAATATTACTGAATGTCCTACCATCTCTTCGCAGAGTTCAGGTTCGATCTTGATGCATTCTGTGTAGCATTCCAGCGTCCTTCCAACAATTTTTTTTTACGTTTTCACTGAATTGTTCTTATTGGACGCCGTCTGTAGCTATACTCAGCTGTTCTTTTCCCGTTCCTTCTGTATTCTACGTAAAGAAGTAGCATATCTAGGTTCCCTTCATTTTTAAAGACCTGTATTGTTTTGAAACTAACAAACAATCGACAAGCGAATGACAGAGAGAATGAAAATACATTTCGTCTCCATCGCTTTTATACCGGTATCGCGTTGGTGAACGCTGCTTCCTGCTTAACTGACGGGACGTAATTCCTTATTTGGGTATGAAATCTCGAGCTTCCGTATCAAGACAGCAATTGGTTTCATGTTCAAAATAGATAAATCATAATTTGTATAATACTGTAATTACTCGGGAATTAAAAATCGGATTCTGAAGAGTGTTCAGTTTACCTCTTTTAGGACTACGATAGTACCAGCAGAATTTTCTATAGTTCCATTTGATAAAGCAAAATTGATACAATTATATCTGTAATGAATATAGCCATGAAAAGACATTGCATGTCATTTAGAACTTCCTCTCAATTCTTTTGGATGAAAATAGATTTACGGTATCTTAATTGGCTCCAGAAATATTTGAGGCATAAAATAGGGTCTCGAACGAAAAATATGAAGATGAACATGATATAAATCATCATTGATCAAAAAGATTAAATAAATATTGTTAGCTCCACTGCGTTTTCTTTCACGTAATTTAATGTCATGTGTGTATTTATTCATGTAACAATACAATACATGGAAATTAGTCACAAGAAGGATGCTTTCTGAATAAACAGACAAATGGTAATACCCGTTTCCTGTATTGAAAAATTTAACATGTTCGTAGTACCTGTATTTCAACGGAGGATCTGAAACTGTCAGCACAAATAATTCAGTTGTAGAGTGATAGCAGAAGAAACTAGGTCAAAACTTACAACTGGATTACTTTAAAAGATAAAACGACGTCCTCTGTGCCTCCTGCATGAAACAGTTGGAAAGCGTAACTGAAACTGCAGATGATGGAAGGAAATAATCTAGATTTAAAAGCTAATAAATGTAAAAAATTTCAATGCGATGATATTCATTATTGTATGTGATTCTTGGTTGTTAGAAAATTTAATGATAATATTTTGGTAAAATAAGACAATCTAATACAAAAGATTGTATTAACCTATCTATTTCAGATGTGTTCAAGCGCTGTAATACTCGTACAGCACTTGAACAATTTAATATCACATCGTGTGGAAACGCAACACGAGCGTTGTATGCGTAACAGTCGCTGAGATTTATTGATTTGAATGTAAAAAAAATTTAGTACTGTCGATTGGAATTCACCTCGGCTTCTTAATATTCAAAATTAAAAATGGTACAGTGACAAGGTGGCGTATCATTACTATAGATGAAATGTTGAAGAATTCGTTGCATTATTAAGATGAAGATAACAGTAAATTTAAGAACTAATGTTATCTTATCAAAAACTGATGTGAAGCTGCGCCTGTTTCGAGATAAAGATGACCACTAATTGGAACCAGCCACAATTATTTACTCTATTTATAGTTTGTAAACGTAGAATTTACCGTTCTCAAACCTCACACTGTAGCACACGATTTGCACAGATTCTTCTACATCTCATTATCAGATATCAGCTGCAGAATAATTATGTAAAACATGCACACCTTTGAGATTTGAAACAATTAAGTACTGGTTTGCTAATTCAGAACAGAAAATACTTAATTGACACTGGTTGTACTTTCCATTGATCTAAGCCACTGTTTGTTTTGTCGACAAGCATGGAGAGGCTGTTTTCTGATGTTTACAGTATTTTGATTTAGGGAACCTGTGATCACTGATATGTGGGACAGAGGAATTTGACAGCGATTTGGGAAAATACAAATAAGTAATCCATGATATAGAAAACGGTGCAGAGAACATCACACAAACCAGTTATCAGTTCATAATTGCTTTTCAGCAGCCTTTCAAAAAGAATTAGACTAGATTCTAGGGACGACAAAATATTGAAGATAATCCGTCGTTGTTCACGTCGTAGCTTTTGAGCTGTACAGTCCAACAGCGGGTCGTCACAGCCTGTTCTCTGTTTCGTAACGCCGATTAAATCCATCTGAACAATGTTTTATTTTCTAGTAGCCGCTGTCCAGGAACTAGGAGAACTGCCCAGAGCGACCTCATAAAAAAATAGTAGGAAAAGCAGATACGAGTCTGAGATTCATATGAAAAACATTGAAGAACTATACAGCTTATAAGACGCTTGTTCGACCGATTCTTGGGTATTGTTCATCAATATGGGATCCAAACCAGGCACGATTGATACAAGAGATACAGAAGATCCAACGAAGAGCGGCGCATTTTGTCACGGGATCGTTTAGTCTGCCCGAGGGCGTTACCTAAATGCTCAGCAAACCACACTGGCAAACGTCACAAGAGAGACGTTGTGCATCACGGAGTAGTTTACTATTGAATGTTAGAGAGGGCCCTTTTCGCGATGAATTGAAAAACATACTACTTTCTCTGACATACATCTAGCGTAATTGCCACGTCAATTAAATTCGAGAAATCAGAGCCAATACAGAAGCTTACCGACATCCATTCTTCCCGTGCGCCATTCGCGAGTGGAACAGGGAAGGGGGATTAGTACGTGGTACCAGAAGTACCTTCCGCCACATACCATCAGGTGGATCGCGATGTATGATGTAGATGTCTCACGAATACTTCTCTGCTACGCTGCATTTTTTTCTGTGCTATGGATAGCAAAACGCTCTCACTATGTCACACACACACACACACACAGCACCAGTAACTTAGTTCTTACCTACAGCCTTCTCGCTAAAGAGGTACTGTCGCTATTTTTGAAATAAGTTTTCAGGGTAGACTTTAAGGTTTATTTTGTATTTTCAATTAACTTCTAACAATCCGCTGTAGTATCAAATTATGAATGCCTCTAGTACTACGTGTTTTGGTTTTGCCACTGTCTATTTTCGACTTCAACTGCAACGCCAACGTACTGTTTCAGAGAAATTATTTCTAAGCCAGTGTTTGACATCGACAGAGTTCTTTAGTTGTAGAAATCTTTCCTGTCCTGTCGTAGCCTGCTTCATCTCTATGCTGGTCTTACATAACATTATTCCTAGGTATCACAGATCGTCAGAGCCCTCCGTTGTAGATTGCCTAATAAATGTTCAGCCGCTTCTTACTTTTATATTTTTTGGAAATTTGTGGTAAGGTCTTATGGGACCACGCTGCTCAGGTGATCGGTCCCTAAGCCTACACACTACTTAATCTAACTTAAACTAACTTACACTATGGACAACACACACACCCATGCCCGAGGGAGGACTCGAACCTCCGACGGGGGGAAGCCGCACGAACCGTGACAAGGCGCCTTACACCGCCCGGCTACCCCGCGGAGCTATTTTTATATTATATCTTTTAGTACTGAAATCATTGTTTTCTCTTGTGTGCTAAGCAGCCGTCTGCTCCTTTCAGCAGTTGTTTTAAATTTCGAATAGTTTCGTTCTACTGCGTAATTCTTTACATATCAGACGTTACTGCAGTTATGAAAGTACTAGTCGCGCAGTTCTTCGTCCCTTTATGGATAGCTTATCTACGGTACTGAAAACCTCCCTTGCTTCAGATTGTGAGCTATCTGATAGGTACTTAAGGCTGTAGTATTACAACTTTTTCCCAAAAGTCAAAGTGCATGTCACAAAGAAGAAAGCTTCTAAGAAACAATGAGCAACAATGATCAAAGTTCTGGAACAAAAGCACGTAAATGGGATAGCTCAAAGCCATGCTATAAGTTTAAAGATTTCGCAGCACCTAGTGGACCTTCCGCTTGAGGCTTTTGGGTCCTTTTTTGCTATCGAAGATCAGTTCTCACTGTAAAATATGTTAATAAAATTTGTAATCAGCAGCTAATACTGAAAGAGCTGCAACAAAAATTAGATACAGCAGAGCTCTATAACCATGGGTGAGATGCCGTTAGTAAAACGGCAGAGCTACGCAGCTCTGTTGCTGTGAAAATACTTTTTTCCTCTGTTTCTCCTTCCTCGATTTAGCGCTTTTCTAGCCTCTTTTGCCTTGTTCTGGTAAGGTTTTACAGTAGGCTAATATACCACGCATATTTTTGCCGAATCTGTACATTTAACTTTTGAGTATTTTATTTGTAGCAGCACATCTAACATACTCCAAATTGCCTACTTTTCTGATTTATCAGTAACTCACATTGCATTTCCATACATTGTTCCACGAGTAAAACTTTTGTAATACTCCCACATTTTTTGTAGATATTCTGTATCAGACAACAATCATTTACTTTTCTACGGTGGTTGGGAATCAATATTCTCCTTTCTACTAGCCTTTGTCATTTTTCCGTTTGTTCTGTATTTTTTTCTTTTTTTTTCTTTTCTTGGTTTCTCCTACAGAGAACATGAAGTATGTCTTCTTTCTTTTCAGAAGTTTTTTATTCGTACCCTATGGCGTTCTATTATTTAGTGCCCCGATATTGCGACTAACTTTTGCTTTGTTTTCACCTGGAAGTCCTTGAAACTATTACCTTTGCTCTATTCTCTTTTGCCCATTTCTTCCTGCGTTATTTCCATTTCCCTCTGGTATGCTTCAACTTCCTTGATACACGTCATTGACGCATCTGGGTTTATGTCAAAAAAGTTACATATTCTTGTTATTATTTTCTAAATTTTACGTATCCACAGAATACAACTCTTCGTGATTGTGTCTAATATTCTTTCTATTCTTTCATAAACATCTTTCTTATTTCGTTATTTCCATTTCCCATTGTTTTATTTTGGTCCGAAGATTTTAGGGACTGTTTTTCTTCGCATTTTTGCTATTTCACCTAAGTGTTTGGCTGTAATTAACGAAAGCTATTGTGAAGCATAAAGGAATTCTGGTCTGATGATAGTGTTGTATGGCTGGAAATTTTTTTCTGATGCGGCTGTTCAATGCAATCAAGAGTACACGCAGGTCTTCCTTACTGTCTGCCACGCTGATACTTGCTGGCTTTCGTGTCTGTTCTGCTTGTAATTCTAATCTTATTTTAACATTTTCTTTCAGTTTCTTCATTAATTATTCACCCTCTAAGCTAAGCAGGCGCCGCGATACTTCTTTACATCCCTTTTAACGACAACGGTTTAAGTTTCTAATTTATTGCTTGTTTTATGCAAAAGTAGCCCACGTAACAATGGCTTCGACATTTCTTCTAGTCTCGTCCACAGGTATTTTTCGAGAAGCCCTGTAACGAAATGCTGATAACACCTTTTGAAATTTCCTGGCAGATTAAAGCTGTGTGTCGGACTGGGACTCCAGTCTAGGACCTGTGCCTCTAGCGTTCACGTGCTTTATCCACTGAGCTATCGAAGATGACTACCTTCCAGACACCAAGTCCTGGTCCGCACATAGTTTGAATCACCCAGGAAATTTAAAATCAGCACACACTCCACTGCAGTGTAAAAATTAATTCTTATTCGCCTTATGTTGTAAAGCAGAAGACCGTATACCATTATTTCTTATAAGAGCATTCCGTCAAATAACGCTGTTCGAAGAATCTTCCAGATGGAATCCGTTACTGTTCACGCAACTCGTATTCACCCTCCCCCCCCCCCCCATGCCCCTCCCTCCCCTACCTCGCCCAACACTCACTCCTATTCCCAAAATTATAGTGCATCATTATGTATCTAACTACTGAACTCAGTTTCTAGAGAATGTGGGACGCTCATATAACAGTACTGTTTACGATTATAGGTCATATGATTGTGAGCTATAGCTTAATCCACTTACATCATGGAATTCGTAATTAACAGCAACAGAGCCATTTTTAATTAGGACATAAAGGAGATAAATTGAAACTTTTTCTGCCCATTGACATTTTACGACATTTCTATTGGTATCTTTGCGCCTGTGTATAACGGGAAGAAACTGCGTTAGCCACTTTTTATAAGATAAAGGAAGTAGAGAGGCGACATAAAATTATTGCTTCCTGTTGCGACTGTAAATCAAATTTAACTTCACAGACTAAGCACTTCCAAATACCGACGGAAAGAAACTTGTGCGCTCTGGTCAGTCTTTTTCCCGTGTGCCGTGTGTGCCGTATATTAAGCGGGCAGTCCAGCCGCCTAACAGGGCAAAAGGAAGCCGGGAAAAGCAGGCGGCGGTCAGGATCAACCGGCTTAGCGCGCAGTCTCGGGTCGGCGCCAAGGACCTGGGCCGGCTCTGTTGTGCCGCGCGTTTTCGATTATTCCGTCGCCTTTCAAATACGCCGCTAACTCGACAGGACGACAAATCCTTTCAGAAAAGTGGATCGTCCATGTTTGATAGACTTTTGAAGGTGTACAGTCAACGCAGACAAATACTTGGGTTTAAGAATTTGTGGATACACGGAGCGGAGTGATTACATAGGCTCTGCCACAGGTCAGACTTCGGCTCTTGGTAGAATAACTGGGAAAATTGCAGAGCTTGCACAGAACTGGTGTAGCTCCTTACAAGAATTTTGCTCTGATGAGTGCGATCCACACCAAATAAGAAAAACGATTCAAATGGCTCTGAGCACTATGAGACTTGACATCTGAGGTCATCAGTCCCCTAGAACTTAGAACTACGTAAACCTAACTAACCTAAGGACATCACACACATCCATGCCCGAGGCAGGATTCGAACCTGCGACAGTAGCAATCGCGCGGGTCCAGACTAACGCGCCTAGAACCGCTCGGCCACACCGGCTGGCACGAAATAAGATTCTCAGGGAATACTGAACGTATACAAAAATGGGCAGCACGAATGACCACATGTTCGTGTGACCCACAGGGAAGCGTCACTGGAGTGCCAAAAACTGAACCGACAGACGTTTCCTGTATTCCTCCTGAAGAAACCGCCAGAACAGCATTCAGCTACTTATACTGTGCGCATTAAGCCACCGTTCTTCCGCGCTCTATACGCGAATGAAAGAAACTGCGATACAGCATGGTATAATGAGAAGTACCTTCTGTCATGCACTTCGCAGTGGTTTGAAGAGCAACGAGGTACACATACGACAGCTATTAGGAAAGTAAGCTCCTATCTGTCGCGAAATGGAAACCACTGTGAAAATCCAATGAAGTTGGCACAGATGTGCTGGGTCGTGTCTCTAGTACGCCGCCCTTCGATCGTTGTTCTTTTCAATTCTGAAAGCTCTGTTAACACGTGAAGATGCCTAGTATGAGGGCCTGATGAGAGATGTCGTGCAGCCTACATAAAGTAACTGTCATTCTTTTCGTTCTTCATGGCTGTCTGCAGGGGCAATGAAGATGCTTCAGCAGCGTTTTCGATGGGACACAGCTCGTAATTGGCTCGTCCTGAGTTTCATCTCTGCTCACGTGAACAGATGGCTATGAAGGCCACATTTGGCACAGACAACGACCAGCGTAGAGAATTGGCGGAAAGCACGGGCGGCTGCTTCCTATGACGAGGGTATTGGAAAGGTTGTTCAACGCTACGACGAATGTCTAAGTCGGAGCGGCGACTACGTAGAGAAGTAGCTGTAGGGTGTAGCTTACTATTGCAAACAAAACACTGTTGATTTTCACAGTGGATTCCATTTCGTGATCCATCGGAACTTACATTCCGAACAGCCCTTGTAAAGTTGTTGTTGTTGTTGTCTTCAGTCCTGAGACTGGTTTGATGCAGCTCTCCATGCTACTCTATCCTGTGCAAGCTGCTTCATCTCCCAGTACCTACTGCAACCTACATCCTTCTGAATCTGCTTAGTGTACTCATCTCTCGGTCTCCCTCTACGATTTTTACCCTCCACGCTGCCCTCCAATGCTAAATTTGTGATCCCTTGATGCCTCAAAACATGTCCTACCAACCGATCCCTTCTTCTAGTCAAGTTGTGCCAAAAACTTCTCTTCTCCCCAATCCTATTCAATACCTCCTCATTAGTTACGTGATCTATCCACCTTATCTTCAGTATTCTTCTGTAGCACCACATTTCGAAAGCTTCTATTCTCTTCTTGTCCAAACTAGTTATCGTCCATGTTTCACTTCCATACATGGCTACACTCCAAACAAATACTTTCAGAAACGACTTCCTGATACATAAATCTATATTCGATGTCAACAAATTTCTCTTCTTCAGAAACGCTTTCCTTGCCATTGCCAGTCTAGCCCTTGTAGAGGTAGATACAAATTCTTTCTGCCAACATTCATCTGATACAAAATTGCCGGAACTTAGAAGTTTAGAAATCGCCGGAATTGTAAAGTGGTTTTGCGCAAATTTAAGCGTTTTTAAAACGGGTTAGATTTGTTCACTATATGAGAAAGTAAAATTAGGCTTAAAAGTCGTGCTGATCATGAGGAAATAAGAAATATCGAACAAGTTCTGGTTGGACACGTATATGGCACTTTGATGGAACCATCCCAGCATTCATCCCAAGCGATATGGAATGTTTCTCACTCTCTCTCTGTCTCTTTCTTTCTCTACCTGTCTAGCCGGCAGCTGTGTGGCTGAGCGGTTCTAGGTGCTTCAGTCCGTACCCCTGCTGCTGCTACGGTCGCAGGTTTGAATCCTGCCTCGGGCATGGATGTGTGTGATGTCCTTAGGTCAGTTAGGTGTAAGTAGTTCTAAGTCTAGAGGACTGATGACCTCAGATGTTAAGTCCCATAGTGCCTAGAGCCATTTTTTCTGCCTGTCTATATGTGTGTGTGTGTGTGTGTGTGTGTGTGTGTGTGTGTATGTGTGTGTGTGTGTGTGTGTGTGTGTGTGTGTGTGTGTGTGTGTGTGTGTGCATGTGTGTGTGCGTATCTGCGTGCGTATAAATCAGTCCTCTTTCGTCTTCTGGAAAAAAGAATATTAATTTTGACGGTTCCACTTCCGCATTTGAGACGCTAAGTTACTGCAAGTATTATGAGTATCTTTAAGCGAGTTTAAGATTATTATTCTGACAGCTACCGCTATTCATTTGTTTAAGCGATAAAATAAATTACTGCATTAAGGGGAAGGCAAGGATATAATTATTTTAGTGAATTAATAATTATGTCCATGGTATAGAACAAGAAATGTAATTAAATACACTAATTACACGGATAACACCTAGCAATTGTGGTAAAAATTCTTACGTAACCATGGGTTAAGACGACATAGTGTTAAGACATTAAACTTCGGCATATGGAAAATCATGTGATATTTCCATTACCTAAATTGGAGCGAACAGGAGGATGTGCGGACACAATAGAGTAGGGTTAGAGAAGCGGTCTGCAAACGAACAGAACGCATCTGAAAAAATGTGAAGACTATACGAAGATCTGCACTCTGAGCAAATACATCGGTGACGGTAATATACAGGATGTATCAAAAAGAATCATCCAGTTTAAAAAAATCATAACTATCATGTTATTTGAGATACCTATGCTATGTGAACAACAGTGAGATACGCTCATTCTATAGGTATTACTACTCTATTATTGTTATTATCATTGTCCAGTAGTAATTACTACACATTTGGTAGACGTGAAACCGCTGACAAAGAAACTGATATGTTTTGTTGCTGAAAAACGATGAAAATGGCTCTGAGCACCATGGGACTTAACATCTATGGTCATCAGTCCCCTAGAACTTAGAACTACTTAAACCTAACTAACCTAAGGACAGCACACAAGACCCAGTCATCACGAGGCAGAGTAAATCCTTTACCCCGCCAGGAATCGAACCCGGGAACCCGGGCGCGGGAAGCGAGAACGCTACCGCATGACCACGAGCTGTCTGTAGACCCTGAAAAAACGACTCACACTGCAAATCATTCGTAACAATAGCGCAATTATAAAAGCGCTGAATTAGTTATACATGGAGGTGGCTTTGAAACTGTATCATATCCCAGAACAGCAATACATATGAAAACGTATGTAGTGTATTGTTTAGTTTCAGCTTATACAGACACTGTAACTATTCACGCCTATTCTGATAGTACATTTAGTTTACAGTTCATATACTATTACCTTGTAGTGCTGTATTCTCTCTGAATTTATGCCGTAAATAAGCAATAAATATAATATAGACAATGATTTATTTGTAGCATAGTAAAATACCTGATCAGCGGTAATGCATTCCTGATTCAATTCCACCAGCATCGCCACAAGATTGTGGTCTCCACGACCGTGCCATTGGTCTGTGTTCACCAGGTAGGTTCTTCATTATGCAATAGCACCTGCCTCTTCTGTAAAATAATATTGAATGATGTGCATGTTTCTGGCACAATGGTAACTCCAAACTCTTTTTTAATAGCCGACAGTATTTTCGTTCCAGGAGTTGTGATAAGCAGTGGTAAATTCTCCTCATACGATCAGATTCTTCGTTTTTGTCCACGCTCTTAATTTATTTGATACTAAGTTCGCTTCTTCAATTTAGTTCGTTGCAAAGATAAAAATTTTAAACATAATAATGATACGGCTTGTACTAGTGTTGTCGTCATAATATTTATTCCCATTTGTAGTCCTAGTATACGTAAGTTCTTCACCACATAGGGATCATTACTTCCAGTTTGTTGAAGAGCGCAGTAGCTATTCGTCCATTTAAGACAACCACCCGCAAATTTTTAATCGCTATGATGAAGTAATCTGTATTAAATAAACCAGCTAGCAAGTATCAAGCTAGGACGGTTGGCCATTTTAAGCATTGTCGTGACCAAGTCGAGCTGTGGTCTGTGTTAACGTTCTTGTTGCCTGTAGTTCCGTTTTTCAGATAGTGGGAGGCGTCAATACTAAATTTTTCAATTTCATCACAAATACATGGCGAGCCACATGAGACTCTGCAAGGGATCGTGTTATACGTAAAAACAAAGCTTGTAACATTTAATGAATTCTTGGACAAAGATATAAATTGCAGTTGCAGATTGGTTCCAGTTATTTAATTCAAAATATGTTCAATACATGATTTACACGACATCGGTCTTAACTGTGTTGAACAAATCAATTGATTATTTCTGCATGATCTGTTTGTGTATGAGGCTACGAGCTGGCCTTTTACGGATTACAAAATACCACATTTCTTAAATTAGAAAAAAAGATAAACATATTACTACTTGCGGCTACTCGTATTGCTATTGAAACATGCACAAACTGGGCTAGCAAGGTAAATATATTTATCATCTCTTCTAGAAATGCTATAATTTTTTACTAAAATCCTTTTTTGTCCAGAAGAAAGATTTAGATTTAGGTTTAAAGTTTTCTTTGTTACTTTGTTAAACATTTCACGTTATTACGCATGTTACTCTTATTGCTACTCCAAGTCTTCTTCTGAGCGCAAACGATTTCATTTACACTCTTACCGACCAGCGCACAGCATTGGCTGGAACTTAGCCAAGAAGTTAATTAAGGCACCAATCTATTGACACACTTGTATATACTGTAATTAGGCAGTTATTTTGCATCATAGGAAGTAGTTTTTCAAACCTTTAAATGGGTAGTACTGTTACGGTATATTATACAGCAAGGAGAGAAAATTGCCTACACATTTCGTGAATAGTCCAGGCAAGGTTAGAAGACGTTCGCAGAACATAGCTACTATATCAACTGCTGACAACAGAAGCCCAAACACTGAAGGCCCAAACACTGAAAGAAAGAACAGTTTAGTAGTAGGAGATAGAAAAAGCATTAAATGTTGACATGAGAAAAACGCTGAACATAAATGTAGCGTATATTTAACAGTGTATCTTTTAAGTAAAAATGAATGCACGGGAGCTAAGAAGCATGAAGAAACTGACGTAATGCCAACACAGATCACTTTGTCGATTGCTTCTTTCTTTCAAGTCCTGTGTTCACTGATACGTACGAATATGCTTCAGACCTATCATATAAAATATTTGTACAGTCCTCTGAAGAGCGGACCTGATAAAAAGACTTATAAATTGAAAATGGGAAAAATGATGAAAAGTTTACCTCATAAAACTGACAACTTTGCCAACTGTGTTAAAACAAGTGGAAATCATTTAACCATACAAGATTTTTTTGAAACGATTAAGTTTATTTATTAAAAGATATGGATAAAGCAATATTCAGAATATTAAAAAAATCAGATTTACATTGGTAGGTTTCAGATCTCGGTGAACATTCTGATATTTTTTCCCGAAATTTCATTTTAGTGTCTTGCACAGTGTGTCTATCTTTGTCAGGCTTGTTTGAGAAGTAAAAGCTTTGCTCTGCCAGTTGTTCACAGGTATGAAACCTTGGTCTCATTATCTTCATAGAACGAAAAGAACTTGTTTAAGGTTTTTTCTCCCTTATTATTGCTCAATGCATTCTGGAGTCCTGATGTTTTTGGATGGAAGCACTTCACTTAATATTCAGAGGTTCTAAGTAGAATGTGATAGCAGTCAGCTTCTTCCACACTGTTCACTTCCATAATAAACTCTGCATTGTAATTTTATCATCTTGATAATACCTACAGTCTCCCAGCTCATGGGGTAAAGTGTCTATATATTTAAAAAAAGCAGGTAAAAAGAAAAACAAATTATCCGAAGCATAGGCATCCCAAATGCGGGCAAGAGGAGGCGCTTCCTCCTGCTGAAATCTGAAAGTATAGACTTATCTAACGTTGTCGAGAGCCAGGGAAATACTGAGAATTTAGCAATCACTCTTCTTTTTAATTTACAACAGTTCATCATTGTTCTGCAGTCAAGATGAATAGCATAACTGAGCCTAAAAACAGCCTCCAATCTTTACGCTGTCACTTCTTCAAACTTCCCTAACTGAATAGCAGAACAGGACGGCTCAAACACCTCTAAGTCATCCAGCCCCAATTCCTACAAGGACGACCCTCCACTTTGCTGCACAACAGAATCAAGACCCGCCATGGCTTGCTGACTGTACATTCAGTTTTATGCGGTCGAGCTACTGCAGTTGGCTCTGAACAACTCTGTAGTTGTCTACATCCAAAGATGATCTGAGAGCCCAAATGCACCTAGTCATAAAACGAAAATACATTTTTTTGCGTTAAAAGAAAGAGAAAAATGTGAAATTTCGAAGTCGCAAATATGTCCTCTTCTGGAAATGGGAGTTACGCATGTTCAGCTTAGCAGAACACAGCTCAACATGTAGTCATAGAGCTATGAACTCCACAGTACATCTGTGCTGGCAGGGCTGCACAACAGTGTGACGAACGGAGAGATGAGGTGTGCCTTGGATCAGTCTAATCAATGGTACTGGCCAATTTTTAGATGGTTTTCGAAAATTTCGCGCTCCCATCTAGTCATGTACTGGCTCTGGGTTTCAGCTTAGATAGCTTTGAAAACACATTTTGTTGAACTGTAGCTATACCAGCCAACATAAAAAGTAGAAAGCATGATAGTAATGCAATAGACCAATTAGAACAGTCAGATGTAAAATTTTCAGACAAACAAGGTATTCACATCAAAGTTCAAGAAGCTTTTTTATTTATTAATTTATGTATTTTTATTCTCTTTTTTTCCATTTCGAGGTGTACTGACGTGGCCATTTTTTTTTTTTTTTTTTTCTGAAGATACCCAACAAAAGTTTCTCAATAGCCAGATTTTTTTCTTTAAATTAAAGATTTTTAATTTTCCCTTCAAAATAACATTATTGGAATATAAATAACTTTTTGGTGAATGTTTTCGAGCTTTATTCTGTAATTATGTGATTATTCTGAATGTAACCACATGGGGATGTAACTTGAGATCATTGAATTGGAAAGGTAGTATCCGTATCCATACTGAAGTGTTCTTCTTGTACACTTTTGAAATTTGCTTAACGTTTAGATATGAAAGTAATGAACCTCAATCGTTAGAGATTTAGCAAGTTTTATGAACTTGTTGTGAAGTTTAGTTCGTAGAGCTTGGCGCATTTTTCGGACCCACTATATGTGCTGTATCAAGAATGGCAGTTTTAGAGTCCTGCCCTCTCTTGGATACATTTTTGCAGACGTCCATTAACTACAGTTACGAAATTCTAGGCCATCGAAGTTCTCCCGCTTCCTGGTGCAAAATATTATTAAAGCTAAATGGAACTTAATATTTACAACCAAAAGTAATATAAAGAGACAGTTATATAACCCACGAACCAAAACACCTAGTTCATATTCACATAGTGTACGATTATGGTGAGATATTTTCGTAGAGAAAAAAAACTGCGCTCAAGGCCTGTAAACTTGTGGCAATCATTTAAACGACCAATATGGTCGTTGTTAAATTTCTTCTGCGACTGTAGCAAACAGTAGCGTCTCTATCAATTAGTTAAGAAACTTGGCACTTCGCCAAATATAATCATTTTCAAAAACCGTCAAAATTACCCCACGTGGCGCAGTTGTCCTAAGTAAGGATATTTATAAACTCTCCTAATAAAATGAAGACTAAAGAAATTTATGAATATTTGATAGTGTTAGCGTATGTTTCATTTTATCATAGTGATGGAAAATCTTTACGAATAGAATTTTGGGACTGGAGAAAAGTTTCTTCTGGCCCTTCACGACAACAGTTTCAAAACTGCTTCATTTCAATCAGAAATTTGCAAGAGTAGCGGCTTGGAGCAGAAATTTAGACATTGAGATACTACTCAAGAGGAGCAGAGTTTAAATGCCTGTAAAAGTATCCAGAGATAGTTTTCTATAATCTCCATAAATTATCTAAGATAAAAGAGAATTTGGTTCTTTCCAGAAGACCATGACTACTGTCGCTCAAACTAGTGTCTCATCTCTAATGAACCCGCGACAATTCGTGTGAAGTATGATCCAACGACACAAGACTTTTGTTGAAAATATTCAAGTGAGTTTTTGCGGCATGTTACCGTAGAAAAAGACGTGTCATATTAGGTAGCGTAGAGGAGGTCACTGTTACCTAAGCATTAATCAAATAGTTCAGAATTAATCAAGCCTCATTTCAATTCACATTCGATGACATCTTTTCAAATGTGATTCTCATTCAAACATAAAATAATTTATAAGCTTTTATAAGCCTACCCGCAACTGTAGATCTGAATACCATATGCAAAATTTAAACATCGTAACGCGTCATCGTTCCTTTTTAAATTATTATAATGAATTCTGAAAATAAATATCCATATGTGGGTGTTACATTATGATCACTGACGTCGCACATTCTATCACCTCTGTTCGAAATGAATAAATTCTATGAAACTTTGGTGAAAATAATTTTAGAAGACGTTACGAAAAATAATTTACCAAGTACTATGTTCAATCTTGTACAGATTGTGGAACTATACATACGGGATAAATCCCTCAAAATCCATGTAGCGATTTCTGAAAGTTGTGATTGTTCAGCTGCAGGGAGAACATCTAATTCTAAATGCAGAATGAATATTGAGGAAAAGAACTCAAAAGCGAGCGGTCACGGTATTTTATGTGTGTATTGAAGCAGGACAAAACTATAGCGCAAAGCAAAGAAAACAAACGAAAGATTTTTTGCCAACTCCGCGTTCTGGCCATGAGAACTATGTGAAGCCGACCGGCCGCCGTGTCATCCTCTATCAATGGCGTCGGGTGAGCACACCGCGCTCCCGGGCGTTGTCAGCTTTCCAGACGACGGGACCGCTGCTCTTCGGTCAAGTAGCTCCTCGGCTGGCACCACGAGGCCAGGTGCACCTGGCTGCCGTCCTCAAACAACGACATAATCCCCGATGGCCCCGGCAATGAATCCGGGTCCCCCACGCGAGAGTCAGACACGCCGATCGCTCCGCTAAGTAGGCGGACAAACGGAAAATAGTGAAACAAATAGTATTTTATACCTGCTTGCGTGCGAAGAGAGCTTCGAGGTGGGCACATTACATATCCTCCCTTCAATTCGACACACCTGTCGGTGCGTTTTTGTGATCAACAAGGAAACGTTTTACTGGTAGACGGTACTAGAAACTTACAGCATGCAGTGATGGCATTTCTGCAAAGGCTTGCAGGAGATTTCTTCTACGTTTGTGCAAGCGCGATAGCTATGTTCAGTAGTAGATACTACTGCTGCAGCATAGTAACACGCTAAAACTAGCTATGAAGTAAAAAGAAGCCTCTCGTTACAGTGCTTTCCGAGTAACCTTCATAACAGAGAAAAGGATCTTTCAGAGAACGCGTAGTGCCGATAAAAGCGTATTGTTTACACTGTAGCCTGTGTGCATTGTTGGGGGAAAATGAGAGCTTCTGTAGTAAAACATTCACTGTTTATAGTACAACTATACTTAAGATAGAGTCTATGGAGTAAGTAAACTGTGTTTTTACAGTCGCTACATAGGTATGGTTCAAATGGCTCTGAGCACTATGGGACTTAACTTCTGAGGTCATCAGTCCCCTAGAACTTACAACTACTTAAACCTAACCAAACTAAGGATATCACACACATCCATGCCGGAGGCAGGATTCGAACCTGCTACTGTCGCGCGGTACCAGGCTGTAGCGCCTAGAACCGCTCGGCCACTCCGGCTCGCCTACATAGGTATGCTATTTCTTCTGTTTGTACTGGTCAAAAGGAGTTAGGACCTACAGAATTTTACGAAGAAATATCAGAATTTGTATACTTGCCGCTCTGGGTGATAGATGTGATAGTTTTCAGCATGACGCCCGTATCCTGACCAGGTAGGTGATACAGAGTAAATCTGCTGTGTAGCTTCCTATGCAGCAGCAAATGTCAATTTGGTTCCGTGTATCCGTACTACATGGAGGTCTAAGAAGTTTAGAAACGGCGAAATATTCCCTACCAACTCCAACTGACTTATAAAAAGTGTACGATCTCATCTATACCTAGGATACCAGTTTTAAGATGATGCTGACAGATGATTATTTCTGAATATTTCTGCGTAGGTCCATCAACACGTGATAGTAGAGTGGGAAACTATATCATCTTGAGCAGACAAAATAAAGTAGTGCCTTAGAGAAACAAAAACATTAATCTCTCACGACATATTTTAATATTGCTGTCTGCTGACAACGCATCTAACATGTTTTTGGCGGTTCCGCTCGCATAGTACTTCAAACTAACAATTACATTATTGGCTTTTCCAATATTGAGATACTCCTTTATCGTCCCGGTGTCGGTACAGAAAGCATTTGCTCACCCTCAGCTACCTATTGGATTAAAAAATGCCGAGGCTCTTGAATTCGTTTAAGATGAACACAGTACTGAGTGAAAGGCGGTCAGAACAATGAATTGTTTCCATTTTCATCTCTTAGCCACGTCCAAATAGAATCACATATGAAAGCAATCACTTGTCAAATTAATCTAACACATAAACTGTATACAATATCAAAAGTTTCCCCGTGGAAAATTAGTTTCAAAAAGCGTATGTCTCTAGTTTACAAATAGTGAGATATTCATAACAAATAGTCTAGATGTTCCTCTCGGTCACTTCTACTATTTCAGTAATGTGGGAGTAACTACAAAGTAAGTGGCGACTGACGGCACAATTTCAGATGTGCTGTCAGTTGAAGTGAAAAACTAGTAATTTTTATTGTTGAACTCTTCTTTAGCGATCCTATGCTCCCTCAATTTTATAAAAGTTTTATATATGTTTGTGACATTTCTACTACTTGATAATTTATGGTATTATATTAGGACTATCGTACTATATTTTCGAAAATTCTACGTAAGGATACCGGATTTGTGAGTTATGCACCTGCCACCAGCAGGTTGTTTTACCATCAGCAGCAGCAACAGCGTCATTATTATTATTATTATTATTATTATTATTATTATTATTATTACAGATAGGGTACGAAGGTTAGCTGACTTTAACATAATTTGCCAGCATATTTTTGAAAAATATTTATTTATATTTGCACACTCAGGTCCATCAAGTTGTGAGGGTGGATATTTGCACAAAGCCTCGTCCTGTTTGAAGTCACTGGTACAATTGTTTCACAGTAGCACAGATGCCGTGTTTAAATTTGCGCTCACCGTCCTTGGGACATGGGATAGTCACGGGCTTCTATAGATTATATACGATTAAATACTGCGGTAAAAACTAAATACATATGTGTATTTAAAGGGTACATAACACATGCGATAACTGCTAACCTTGTCAAAACTCTAGACAATAACGTAACACTATGCCGTACCCAGGATATTTTATTGAAAAACTGATCTCCTCTTTGTTACAGTAGTTCTGATGATGCTGAGAAGTTGTCTGTCTTTGAAATTTGGAAATGCGAAATTTCAAAAAAAATCTTCTTTAATTTACAATCTTATATTTATACATTAGTAATTATCATGTATTCCCAATCCTCATGCATGCATTACCACAGTACCTGAACAATATTTCAGTCTGATGATAAGGTACGTAAAATATGTCAGCCAGTTATATAGATATTCCTCAGATCGTTAACGTTAATTTATGGAAGAGATGCCTACATGATTTAATAATCAAGTAGAAACTGCTTACGTTGATTTCAAAATTGCAACTTGGACTGCTTGTTAAATAAAATGGCTAAAATTGTTCCACGGATATAAAGTCTATTACTTTTAAGCAAAATAGTGGTAGCTAATAAAAGACTACAAGATAACTGTAAGGACCAAGTCGTATTTCCAGGAAACTTAGAGGACATCTGCAGGAAATCAGAGGAAGGTCTATCGAGACTCGAACGAAGCAGAACCCTTGCCACAGAGCAAAAGATGTACGAAGTCCGACGAAGCGTATAGATAGCCGCACGATATGATGTTAATGAATCAGAAAATATAATATTATCCGATCAGTTCAAAAATCCTAGCAGTATTGATTCTCCTGAAAATCTGTTAACTGTACAAAGTTGTCTGCCAAATATTGTCGATCATGGCGGCACGGATGAACGCCTAAGTGTTAAATTCTGCCTGTCGAATACATTGCCTAAGTACATAGGCGAGAGTGACCGCCGCAGGAGCGCGTGGGATTAAAAACAAATCACTCCGGGGGAAGGACCACAGGTTTTGATGAGCTTACCGTCAGATTTTATATTGAATAGGGTAAGGAAATGGCAACTCCTCTAGCGTCAGTCTGTTGTATTCCGCTGAAACAAAGGTGATTTGAAAAAGGCACGGGTCGTTTCAAAGTATTAAAGCGGTGCAAGATTGACGGTCAGAACGATAGACTTATAGTTGTAATTCACGTCACTTTCTCGTGGAATTATGGAATATATACTGTGGTCGCGTACGATCGTGTGAAAATCGGTTTGCTTTGTTCGTTCATGAGACGCGAAAGCATAAGACCTGTGTTTCTTGACTTCCGGAAAAGAAACCGGTACAGTTCTGCTTCGTTTCCAAGTAAACAAAATCACATAACATATGCGAATAGATATGCGACTGGATTGAAGACTTCCTAGGACACAGAACCCAGAATGTCATTCTTTGCGGGAAGGCATCGTCAGAAACAAAGCTAAAGGAGAACCACAATGCAGCGTGATGGCGCCGCTCCTGCACACGACATGCACAGCTAAAAAAAAGTTATTACAATAATGAGTTAAATCTGCAAGGAACTTGATGTTGTGAGTCTACTTTTCAGTACGGTGTTGCACCCTCTTTGCTCTTTGGCCTAGATGCGTGTACTGACTAGGCTGGGATGGCTGTCATAAAGCCGCTGTATCCCCTCCTGAAGCAAGGCTGCTACAACTAGTACTTGGTATCTTGGTCACTGGCAACGAGACGGACTTCACTTCCCACACGTCTTCTATTGTAGACAGATATGGGGATCTTACTGGCCCTGAGAGCACCTCGATATTATGCAAATAGTTCATAGATACTTGTATAATGGGTGGATCAGCACTATCTTGTTGGAAAATGACGTCACAATACCGTTGCTCGAAAGGTAACACACGAGCATGCTGGATGTCAGTGTGTAAGGTACTCCTTATTGCAGGTAAGAGCGGATTTACTTTATTTCAGTTTTGATATTTTACATAAGAGAAGTTAATGTATCAGCGCTGCAGTACGTATGGAGTAAGAAGTGAGCGGTAGGTTCCCACACTGGCTAGTGGAGGCAGTTGGCCGTCTGGCGCTTTCGGAGCCACTGGGATGAGGTGCCGATGCAGAAATAGCTCGTGACGTCAGCAAAGAGATACGTAGGGAAAGTACGTTTATCCTGGCGCGAATCAAGTAATTGTTATTAGTAAATATTTGCTTTGCTAACAAAAGTTGCCTTTCGCCACTCAAACATTGGGAGGAGTCTACGGGTCGTAAATAGTGTCTTTTAGTAATTTTAGTATGCCAGGAAATGTTGACAGGAACAAATAAACGAATAACTTTGGCATAAACGAAAACGTACGATGTTATATGAACCTTATCGGTTGTAAGTTCAAGTTACAGACTGTGCGTTATAGTCGGCAGTTGTCGGTAGGATGCCTTTCGATCTAGTTTTGCGGTAGACCATGTTCTCGTACCGTTAGTAGTTAGCTTTTAATCAGTGTGAACGAGTTAATTTTACGGTGTTTCTTAAATAAACGCATCCCGTGTAAAAATTATTTGCACAAAAAAACTTTTTCCCCCTTCATTGTGTAAAACATAGACAGTAGAAAAAACCGCAAATTGGCATTTATAAGAAGAAGAACAACAGCAAAAATGCAACAGGAGCGTAATATGTAGAAACTCGTCCTCGCAACCTGTAAGTACAGTTCAAAATATTACTACACATTAGCAAAAACAAACCACCAGAACTGTTTATAGCCTATAGGCGCATTGACCAAAATGTAAACAAAATAGCAAAAATATGTACATATTCCAGGTCACTGAAGATGCCTTGCAGAAAATAAAGGCAAAACGCGTATGGCACGAAAATTGTGTTTCGTCCAGTTGTAGTCAGGCGGTCCATAAATTAAAAATTATCAGTATACCGTAATATTACATCAACTGAGGAAGACAAGAGTACAAAAATTGAAGATGATAGACAGTAGTATTGTACCTTCAGAATCCGACGGCGCTCCTAAGGCTTTGCAAGTGGACATAAAACTACGAGAGCATCTCCACATAACACGTTGGAAGAATTGCTACACGGCGGCTTACTGAGTCAGTTCAAGAACGGATTGGCTTAACTATCACAAAAGTCGGATGGAAAAGAGTGGCCAGTTGTACTGTCCGCCTCTTACACCACCATCTATGGATTCGCCGGCTAAACTGAGAAATATCTGTAGCTTTAGTATGAGTGAGGGCTTGTTGTAGGTGAAGTAATATTGTGCTGTCAGAGTTCCTTTAATCATTGCCAGACGTGACATGAAGCCACGCCCCATGACTCCCCATGCCAAGTCACTAGGAACAAGTACCACTGCATCCCCCTAAAAAATTTGAAGAATAGGAGCTCTCACCAGGTCGCCGCCATAACATTCAACCATGATCATTCGCGGTAGCGCAGATCAGTGATTCATCGCTGAATTCATTGCGACGCCATTCGTCAGCATTCCATTTACCCGATCACGCTTTTTTGTGGTGATAACGACAGCTTACGCATAGTACGGTAATTCGCTAGCCCGGCTGAAGGTAGTCTCCAACAATGGTGCTGGATGACACTGAGAATCCATAACTTCTTCTCGGCGCAGACGTGAAAGGGTTACGATGTTATTGGTCCTCCCTTGTAGTGCTCAGTGGTCGTCCGGAACGGGTGTACTTGCCATCAAATTTCCGTACTGTCCTACACTGTACCACTGTTGCAGTCGAATGCCCCATAAATGTGGATGTCGCACGATTCGACCAGACAGCCAAATGGAGAGCCACACTGACACTTCTTTTAAGCTCTGTTGGGAGCTGATAATGCTCTCTCACACGAGTAAGCGGCGCCGTGTCCTTTACGAAGGTCGCTTAACAGCTGACGCTCTTCACGTCTGTTTTATACTTCACTACTCGTGGCAACAACCCTGTACACGAACAATGCTATATCAGCTTGTTGGAATTTCTACCTCTCAAAGACAATTGCAACTCTAAACATTTACACATCCGCCGACGGTTTATATATATATGACTTACATTGACATCAGGTATCTCTTATGGGTGCAGGTCTATGGCGCACTTTGCAGACGGCGCATATGTGTAAGTGACGTCACCAGAAACATGTTACAGAATACAGAGAGACTTTCAGATGATCGAAGGATTGGCAACTGACTCTGAACATTGTCAGACGTAACATAACGGGTGTAATTATATGAAGAGATTCGATACCGTTTGACTATGTGCCACTCGAATCAATCACAGTGTTCAACTATATGTGAACTTCTATCCGGGTAATTTTAAGGGAGAACAAATATAAATTTAACCGTGGGGAAGACAGATGCTGGCCTCAGTTTTATTGGAAGAATCTTGAGAAAACGTAACTCTCGCACGAGAGTATTTTTTTACGAGATCCTTGAGTTTGGGACCCTTAGCAAGGTAGACTAACCAAAGAAACAGAAAACGATTATTTAAAAAATTTACGATTTTTCACTGTTTTATTACGCCAGAGTGGGGTTATCGTGGAAACGTTGCAAGAGATACAATGTGAATCTCACGGATTTCCGAGATCCCACGTTCCTAAATGAATCATGAAACATGACACCACGACGCCAAAATTACAAAAATTTTGATCCATACGTCCATACAACAGCGTTTCTTCGGCGTATCATCTGTGAATGGGAAAGAATAGGGAAGGGGAGACAAGATAGGCGCACTGTGAACACTCAATCAGGACTGGGTTGTAGCCATAGGTTGAGGCAATAAATTTTACTGTATGTAACTCTGCTTTGAAGTCATCTGTGGACTTGCAGACGGACATAATATAGTGTAACATTGAGTGGCAAGCTGCATGTTTGTGAGCTATGGGGTGTGTAAATTGGAAATTTGTGGTAAGTTCCTGTGGGACCATACTGCTGAGGTCATCGGTTCCTAGGCTTACGCACTATTTAATCTAACTTAAACTAACTTACGCTAAGGTGAACACACAAACCAATGCCCGGGGGAGGTCTCGAACCTCCGACCAGCGCGAACTGTGGCAAGGCGCCCAGACCGCGCTGCCTATTACTGTGTCTGTAGTTTTGCTATAAATTTTGAAACAATGTATCTGCGTACTGATGTCAATGGTGAGACCTAGGAATTCTGAGATCACAGTAGCTCAGAGCTAGAGCATTGTACGATTTACACCTACAAGGTGTAGAAACAACTGCTATTTTAATAAGAATTCCGCTGACAGCTGCCAAAATGTTTGTTTTATTGATACACAACCGATTTCGCGGCCTAAAGCCGCATCATCAGGTGCAACAATGTCAAAAGGTCATAGGTGTACCCGTCGCTCCTAGTCGAGATATATTATTTGGTGAATATTGTCTACGTTGGCGAATGAGGGGTGACAAAGACATGATCCAACGATTTCGTTGAAACTGCAGGTGGGTGGACCACGTAGTTAGAGACCCTTGTTTTAGAATCTGCCTGCGTCGGTGTAACGGCAAGGCAACTAAGTGTTGGGACGGCTGTAAGCGACCCTCGAGTTCGTCTTAGTCGGTCGTGCGGCCCGCTTCTACTCTCCCCGGCAAGGGGTTGCCCTGACGTCACATCGACGCAGGCGGATTTTAAAACAAGTGCCTATAACTACGTGGTACGCCCACCTGCAGTTGACTGATCCTTTATCGCCCTTTGTTCGCCAATGTAATGTAGGCAATATTCAGTGAGTAATATTTCTGGACTATGTGCGTTGAGAAACTCTAACAACTTTCAACGATGTTACACCTGACGATATGGTTTTAGGCCGGGAAATCTTTTACGCTTCAGTAAAACAACAATTTTACCACTTCTCAGTAATTCTTCTTAACATCGTGCCTTTCGACAGCTACGCATGCTCAGAATATAAAATAATTTGCGAGTAGCTATTATCTTGACTTAGCTTGTGTTAAACCTCCCTTTAATTATTCCGTTATGATATGGGGAAGTTCCTCGCCACTGCGACATCTAAAAGCAATTGAATCAGATTGCGTTTGTACACTTATGGGTCAGATATCATACGAAGGGGAATGTTTTAGGCAGTGGAAACTGGATCGTAGTGTAGTGTTAAAAAATAAATTGGTGGCAGGATTTCAACATTTTTTTTTTCGGGGTCTTTGTGCTTGAACAACCCTGCCAATTCCTAGTGTTCGGGAAGTCAGTCCGCAGCGGCGGTCGCTACGGGGCGGTGTATTGGAGCAGACGGCGACTCGACTGTGGAGCCGTTTGGTGACAACAGCGGGGTAACTGGAGCGGCCGGTATTTACGGGGTGGGGCGTTATCAGGTGACAACGCCGGCGGCAGCAGCAGCGGCTTCCCCGCTATAAGCGCCTTACCAGCGTCTGCCGCACGGCACCTGCAGCCGCAGGTAATCTCCGGATGCCCGCCGAGTAGCAAGCGCGGCCCGGCGTCGTGGGAAACAGTCGGCGTGAGGGCAGCGGACAGTCTGACGCACCTGCTGAGGAGTCCCAGGGTCATACCGCCCGCTCTCGTTTTCGTAAAAGTGACGGCTGTCAGTCCTTTAATCTCTGACCAGAAACTGAGTAGTTACCTTCGACTTATCTTAGAAAATAGATTAAGGAAAGGGAAACCCACGTTTCTAGCATTTGTAGACTTGACAATGTTGACTGGAATACTCTCTGTCAAATTCTGAAGGTGACAGGGGTGAAATACAGGGAGCGAAAGGCTATTTACAATTTGTACAGAAACCAGATATAAGAGTCGAGGGGCATGAAAGGGAAGCAGTGGTTGGGAAGGAAGTGAGACAGGGTTGTAGCCTCTCCTCGATGTTATTCAATCTGTACATTGGGCAAGGAGTAAAGGAAACAAAAGAAAAATCCGGAGTAGGAATTAAAATCCATGGAGAAGAAATAAAAACTTTGAGGAATGCTGATGTCATTGTAATTCTGTCAGAGACAGCAAAGGACTTGGAAGAGCAGTTGAACGGAATGGATAGTGTTTGAAAGGAGGATATAAAATGAACATCAACAAAAACAAAACGAGGGTAATGGAATGTAGTCGAATTAAGTTGCGTGATGCTGAGGGAATTAGATTAGGAAATGAGACACTTAAAGTAGTAAAGGAGTTTTGCTATTTGGGGAGCAAAATAACTGATGATGATCGAAGTAGAGAGGATATAAAATGTAGACTGGCAATGGCAAGGAAAGCGTTTCTGAAGAAGAGAAATGTATTAACATCGAGTATAGATTTAAGCGCCAGGAAGTCTTTTCTGAAAGTATTTGTATGGAGTGTAGCCATGTATGGAAGTGAAACATGGAAAATAAATAGTTTGGACAAGAAGAGAATAGAAGCTTTCGAAATGTGGTGCTACAGAAGAATGCTGAAGATAAGGTGGGTAGATCATGTAACTAATGAGGAGGTATTGAATAGGATTGGGGAGAAGAGAAGTTTTTGGCACAACTTGACTAGAAGAAGGGATCGGTTGGTGGGACATGTTTTGAGGCATCAAGGGATCATCAATTTAGTATTGGAGGGCAGCGTGGAGCGCAAAAATCGTAGAGGGAGACCAAGAGATGAATACACTAAACAGATTCAGAAGGATGTAGGTTGCAGTAAGTACTGGGAGATGAAGAAGTTTGTACAGGATAGAGTAGCATGGAGAGCTGCATCAAACCAGTCTCTAGACTGAAGACCACAACAACAACGTCGGCATAAACTGCACGGTCTTTGACTGTTCCGCTAGGACTCTGGCCATGAAAAATAAGAGGCATGGATTACGTTTACAAATCACTGTAGGTATTCAATAGTCTCCCCCCTAAATCGATACACAGCCAAGAATAGTTTTAAAAATGTAGTCTTTTTTCTGTGATTTCAGTTATCTCGGATGTTCTTAAGTGCACTATGGAGATGACCTGTCAGTGCCAGCCGGTCGGTGTGGCCGAGCGGTTCTAGGCGCTTCAGTCTGGAACCGCGCGACCGCTACGGTCGCAGGTTCGAACCCTGCGTCGGGCATGGATGTGTATGATGTCCTTAGTTAGATTTAGAAGTTCTCAGTTATATGGGACTGATAACCTCAGATGTTAAGTTCCATAGTGCTCAGAGCCATTTCAACCATTTTGTCAGTGCCAATTCTTTGGGACAGGGCCAGAACCAAATCTGGCGAATAATGTGGGTAATGCAGGACTGTTTGCTGACCAAAAACTCGCACACAATCTTCGCTTTGTGAGCTATGGTGTTGTCGTGGAGGAGCAACCAGGAACCTGCCTCCTTCGGATCCATTCTGTCGAACTTTCTCCCACAAATGATGGAGGACTCAAAAAAAAGCTTCATGTTGCCTCACTTCTCCACCGACCACCGACGTTTTCCGACAAGTGTTAGACGCATACTGGCATAATGTTACGTTCGCGGCCAGGACGGCTGCTGCAGCACTTCTACACAGCGCTTTTTGAAGCAAGACACAGAGGAATTAAGGACATTAGATGTCACTGGCCATGATTTTAATCACTGTTGAAAGTTGAGAGTTTGTGCCGGACTGGGATTCGAACCCTGGTCTCCCGCTTTCTAGGCAGATCCGGACACAACTGCACAGACTACCCTTGCATTCCTCTATTCAGACTCAAATTCTCAACTTATTCACACACTGCTGATGTATCTTGTTCATTATCTTCATTACTCGCGGCATTTCGCTGATTCCCGTAAGAGTTAGTACGTGGTGTGCAGCCACACTAAAGTAATCATTGACTGTCCTCGGACATGTCCGAACCGTCCTCGGACATGTCCGAAAGAACAGACGCCGCATACACATATTTGAAACTTGAAGGATAGTAACACCGCAACTCGCCAGGAGATAGCAGTGGAGTTTGAAATTTCACACAAGCAGACAGTCCTAACGGAATCGGGATACAATACGTATGTCGGGAAGAGGGGTAATACATGTACAATATGTTGCCGCAACATATTGGCTGCGGTGAGATAACATACATAAATTATAACAAATTACAGCTTCCAGAATAACTACTAAGCTAAATTTTCGAGACTGATACTTGACGAATGGCAGCAGGTTCGGGGCGGTAGTAATCTGAACACTACATGCTCAATCGATCCAAAATCACGACAGTTGCACAATGTTGACAGTCTTCTTCCGAGAATACAATCTCCTTCCGAACATGAGATAGAGACTGCAAATGAATCGTATTGTCCCCAGAAAGATATGTCTTATTTTATACAACACACCGCCTTTTCTCCCCGCCCAGTGCACACATAGAATAGAAAACAAGGCGAGAGATATCCGGTGAATTGTCACATAGATAGCATGTCATAGTGCATGTTAACCTCTACATGGCGACGTTCGGTTTTACAGGATCATACTCTACGATATCATGTTACTTATATGAAATGCTCATTTTTTGCGGATAATCTTTTCCATGGGACTGACTGTGAACGCTGGGTCTTGCCATAATTTGTTACGTTGACTCCAGTTTGTATCTGAAGATGCAGCTGTAAGTTCTGTGAAACCTGTACTGTCTATGAATAAAATGATTTTACTGCTGAAACGGTTTTATTTCGCTATAAAAGAAACTGTGAATAACAATTTCTTTCCAAAACGTTAACAAGTGATTCCCTGAAAATAGCGTCTTCTTCATTTTAGGAAAAAACACAACATATTCAATTCTGTACAAGTAATTAATATAAGACATGAACAAGAGTCAGTGAATGCGGAAGAATGCCCCAGATTTTTAAGTGAACGTGTCGATGAAAATTTGAAATGAAAGAAATATGTTATGGTCCTTCTCAAAGATTCGTTCTGTACTTTCGCTCTTCGTTCGTTTGGAAAAACAAACAATTTTGATTATTTCTGCTCACTAACTCCTTATTCGGTAATTTTCTATATAATACGTCATTGAGCGAGAGAGTATTGATTGCACGTGGTATTCATCCACAATCATCTCTTAGGCGCTTCTTAAAGCTGTTAGGCACTCTAACTGTACTTTCATAAATAATTCAATCCATTACAACTCTAGAAGAGTAGTGATGGTTACCGTTATGACACTAAAAGAAAATTCGTCTTTCGTTACTCACTGCTCCAGCAGTCAGAGCCTCAGAGAAACGTTCAGTGTGAAGAGACAAACATTTCTGAGTATTTGTGCAATAGTGTAACATGTCCCACAGGAAACAAAACTAGTTTGAAGTAATTTCTTCTGGGGGGAGGGGGGGGGGGGGGGAGACTGCTTGTACTCCATTGACGAATATTTAATTAAAAGGCGTCGCCTTTGAAATATAGTAGGAAAATATGTTCAGTTTGTTGTTGAAACTGTATGAGCGGTGACACAGAAGCTCCTTTTTAGTATGCTGAAGTCACTGTGCTACACAGCACTCTGTTAATAACGGACTCGCAGCCCTACTCTCAAAGATAACATGCAAACTAAAGCGTCCAACGCCACTTCGGTAGAAATCGTGCAAATGATCTATGGAACAATTGACTAACTCTCTTCAGCGCCATATTTTTGGAAAGAAACGTCTCATAAGTGCCTCTAGAAAAGCAGTTACTCCAAGGCCAGCCCCTGGATACAAGGCTGTCCTCACGTCAAACTAGTTAACAACCCCTAATAGCACCTGGAAGACTGTCGGACGAGTTCATGTCCATCCTCTATGCGAGGGCGCTCTAAAAACTAACGCTTCTGAATTTTTCCATGTGAAAACTGTTACATCTTTCTAAATAAAACAAACTTTACATCTACATCTACGTCTACACATATACTCTGCTAGCCAGAAAGCGGTGTGTGGCGGAGGGCACATTTCGCGCCAAAATCATATTTTCCCATCTGTTCCACTCGCGGATCGCGCGAAGGAAAAACGATAATGTCTGAACGCCTCAGTACAAGCTCTAATTTCCTTTATCTTTGAATGTGATCATTGCGCGATTTGAAAGTTGGTGGTAATAATATATGCTCTACATCCTCAGTGAAGATCGGATTTCGGAATTTAGTGAGCAGCCCCTTCCGTTTAGCGCGTCTTCTATCTGCTGGTGTGTCCCGCTTCAAACTTTCTATGAGATTTGTAACGCTCTCGCGATGGCTAAATGTACCAGTCACGAATCTTGCCGCTCTTCTTTGGACCTTCTCAATCTCTTGAATCAGACCCAACTCATAAGGGTCCCATGCAGATGAACAATGCTCTAAGACCGGGCGAACTAACGTATTGTAAGCTATTCCCTTTGTCGAAGGACTTTATTAACAATTAACGTCTTTATTTTTCCACTTTTCATATTTACCTGTCAACATAGTCATCGTGGTGAGGAACACATTTCTTTCAAGGATGGACCACTTTGTTATACCGTCGCTGTAGAATGTATGACTTTGTAAACGGAGCCACGACCTCATCTCTGCTTGCACCGCTTCATCAGTATCAGTGTGAAGTCCTAGAAGGCGTTCTTTATTTTAGAAACAGATGAAAATCGGATGTGACCAAGGATGATCGATGACGGTGAACTCAAGACGTCAGATTGTTCCAGATGTCGCAGCGCTCGTATGTGGTCTGGCATTGTAATGTTGAACGAGGAGGTGCTCCACGTGTGAACGGTCTTTTCGAATTGGTGCTTTCAGTTTTTCTCAGGCATCGAGATAGTTATTTTGGGCACCGTCATGTTATAGGTTACAATTCGAAGCCCTCTTGATACTGAAGGTTATAACTTGCGTTAGCGAAGCGGGAAAGTCGACTGAATAATGTGCATGGCATGTTATTACCTTAACCGGTCTTGAGAACAGAATAAAAAATTGGGCGGCGTGGCTTTTCCGAACGCCCTCGTGTTAACAGTGCATGTGGATCTTCATGCTTTCTCGTGGGCACATCAAGTTTGTTTCTTCAAGGAAGAAAAGTAATAAGCTGATGAACTTTGTGAGTGCTCTTCTTCCTTAGCTTTTCTCGCTCTTTATTGCTTCTCCGACTTAAAAGACTTAAAAGTCGTACGATACGGAGTCGTATTATTATGAAAAATTTCTGACACGTTGAACACTGCTGTAGCAGCTATTTAGACGGCCTGTGAGGCAATCTGTACGAGTTTGGCTCAGAGCTACCACGGATTACAGAAGCAATTTAAAAAGGGATGAGCAACGGCTCTTAGGCCAAGTGAGGCGGAGTTCCTGAACCAGCTAAATCTGAGCTGATCTCATGTCTGTCATGGTTGTATCTCGTGAGCTGGAGAGCTGTTGTAGAAACTACAGTCAATGTGAAAGTAGAATAGTAGTGTACGCAAAGGCCTAGCAACATGCTACATGAGAGCAGTTCACCGTCCAAATAAATTGAGGGTTAGCCACACTCGTGTCTACAGCAACTGGACATGAAACCCTGCTTCGAAGCACACAGGGGTGATCCACACCGTTTCTAGTGAAACCGAATATATGATAAATGTTTGAATTTTCTCCACAGCATCGTATCTGTAATGTTACTAACGGCGATGTTTAACGATCTGCGACTGATGTCATCTCATGCTTCGTAGTACTGGTGGATGTAAGAGTCGCTTGTAACCAATGTGGGAGAAACACAACGCAGCACGGATAGCCGTCTGTGTTGCAAATCATTTCGTTGCTTCCTACAGAACAATCCAACTGGGAGGGTCTCTCATCCGGTTACGTAACGTCTTGGGATCTCGCACTCCTACAAGACAAAAATGGTTTAAGTAGCTCTGACCACTATGGGACTTAACTTCTGAAGTCATCAGTCCACTAGAACTCAAAACTAATTAATCCTAGCTAACCTAAGGACATCACACACGTCCATGCCCGAGGCAGGATTCGAACCTGCGACAGCAGCGGTCGCGCGGTTCCAGACTGTAACGCCTAGAACCTCTCGGCCACTATGGCCGGCCCTACAAGAGAAATCTCTTCCTTGAAATGTATGGCATCTTTCAGCAATAGTGCTTCGTCGCATCTGTCGAGGCGTTTGGAAGTGCCTAGAAGATCTCGATCAGGATTTCAACACAATGCCCTGGTTCCCAGGATCAGTGCATCTTGCGAACTAATAAGTAGATGCGACGACCATCGTGTTAGGGGTGTGAACGTTACACCTCTCACCCTGAAACCGCTGTGGGGAGCTTTTGAGTTTCAGATCCCCGTGGAGAGTTTCAATGTATGTAGCAGCTGCGTTTGCTGCACTCGGCGATTACTCTGTGTACCGACCTGATAAAAAAAAATCATGAAAAAGTAATTCTAGATGTGCGTCTGATCAATCAGTAGCAGTTTCTCCACAGTGATCGAGCCTCAGCTTGCGATTAGGAATGGGTGACGGTTGCTTGCGCAGAATAAACTTCCCGTTACAGAGACACAACCCGGTTGCTCGATTGATTTACTGGCCGCCGTTCGCTTCCTGGAATTTCGACAGACGCAAGTCTTTGAATGCCGAGCCTTGTTCGGGCCATTAAATGTATCGGAACGGATGTACAGAGAGGGTAAACCTGTCGAAAGGGTATACGGCAATAGTAAAGGCGAGGGGAGGGAGTAGCGGCCCAAGAAAGAATTAAAGGGAGGCTACAGGCGTAGCCTGCTTCTAAAATAACAAAAGGAGAGAAGAACGAGCCGAAGTGAAGAAAGGCTGATCCGCAGAGTAACAAGAAGCCGGCGGCCACGCTGTGTTCTCTGGGGCTTGCTGCTCCAGGCGGGGCGGGTTTAGAGTTACAAGTAGGCGCATCCCGAGGCTGCCAGCAGGGGCGCGTCGAGTGCCCTGAGACAAAACGGCGCCCCTGGCTCGCCCGGTGATTGATGACCTTTTGATTGGTTGCTTATGCTAACGCCGCCCGGGCCGGTCCCGCTCTCAGAGTGGGCCCCGGCCGCGGCTGCTCCATTTGCAGCCCATTGTCTGCCGCGGCTGGGATCCCACCAGCCACCAGCCGGCTCAATTGCGCGCAGACCGCTCCGTTCAGCCTGCTCCCTTTTTTCCTCACCATTCTCCCTCGCGCCAGTCCCCGTACCTCAGCCGTGCCTCTTTTATCCCGATTGTTATTCTTACAGAAGGGTTGTTATGACGCTTTCCAGATCAGCACCGTCGCCAGAACACCGTACGCGTTCAGTCCAGTTTGCGACTTGCATCGCCCCCCCCCCCCCCCCCCCGCCTCTTCCCCTTCCTACACGCTCCCAAACCCCTCCCCCCGTCTCTCACACACACCCTTCCACCCTACACTATCCCCTCCTCTCCGCGATTTAGATGTTGGCCTACCGCTTGCATACAAAACGCGCCTTCATGGGCGATTTAGTTTAACGACGTGGACGCCCGCTAGTCGCCACAATGCACGCTCGTTTTCGCCAGCCGCATTTTCTATAGCGGCTGCATGCGTGTTTATGTTGTCAGCGCACGGCCCGGTCTATAAAGTTCGCACCCGGCGCTAAAATGTTGTGAGCACTCGGTGGTTTACGATTCGACACACTATATCGTTTTTTCTGCATGTCTCTCTGGTTGCGTCATCCCTTTTAGAGACCCTCCAAACAATACTGTAATGTATTTTAAACTCGTATGTCTCATAACCTGGTCATAACTTTCTGACTCAGTACCACTTCAGATTCTTGTCTGTCAATTTTGGAAGTATTTAGAAGATATCTTTTAATTTGCCCCTAGAAAGTGACTGGAACATTTTACAGTTAAATTTGAGTTCGTCAACGTAAATGAAAAGTACCGTGGGTAGTCTCACGTCCGCCGGCCGTAGTAATTTAATATATGATTTATTGGTAACGTTTATTGTTGCCGACTTACGTGGTGGGCCTTAATCAAAATATTTCATTAAATTTTGATTTACAATAAAATGCTTTTGTGAAGTTCTCCTTTTTAACAATATTACTCTTAATTTATTTCCTACGTTAATGAATGTTAGACTCGATGAATCTTAATACATAAGCATATAAGCTGAACAATGGAATAAACTTTTCATATTAATTTCCTCGGTTAGTCAGTTCACTTTAAAGCTAAAAATCTTTAGTTATAAATTACAATTGTGGCCCACACACACGCGAGAGTATTTTTTCTTACCTACGTTAACCATTCTGTGGTGTCACCGCCAAACACCACACTTGCTAGGTGGTAGCCTTTAAATCGGCCGCGGTCCGGTAGTATACTTCGGACCCGCGTGTCGCCACTATCAGTGATTGCAGACCGAGCGCCGCCACACTACAGGTCTAGAGAGACTTCCTAGCACTCGCCCCGGTTGTGCAGCCGACTTTTCTAGCGATGGTTTACTGACAAATTACGCTCTCATTTGCCGAGACGATAGTTAGCATAGCCTTCAGCTACGTTATTTGCTACGACCTAGCAAGGCGCCATGATCAGTTTCTATTGATATTGTAAATCATGTACCGTCAAGAGTGACGTTCGTCATTAATGGATTAAAGTTAAGTATTCCACCAGCTACGTCCGTTTTTCTCAATTGTAATTCCCTTGTCATGTTCCAAACCTCGCGCCAGCCTGCGTGAGCTAAAACACATGCATTTCGGCCTCCTTTAGTTATACGGGTTGGTACTGAAAATAAGAATCTTAAAGCTACGTATTTTATGCAGCGTTGGGCGGCTGTGGAGACAAATGTATATTGTTTTAATAGCGAGAGAGATTTTCGCTTCCGCTAAATTTTATAAGTTAATATCGCCACGTAATGGCGTCGTTGACTGCATCGGCCACTGCGATTGTTGCACTGTAAATTACTCGAATGCAGGTTAATTCAAGGAAGGCGGACATGAAATCGGAATAACCAGTTACAAATTAAAAGTGCACAATAATATTAAATCGATATATTATCGGCTTAATTAGTACAAATATGCTTACATTTGCCAGCACTCGCAAAGTGTCCATCTACACGCAACCAAGACAAGAGAAGAAGTGAAGACGACTAAAAAATTAACAAAAGAGCGTATCTTGTCGTCTCTTTAGATCATATTGTTATATTTCTTTGCCCTCGAAACTTACACAGAGAACTAGTTATTTTACGGGTACATGAGAAAAATGTAAATTATTCAATTTTAATATATGGGGACTATAATAGTCAAACGGATGAAAAACGTATCTCGAGAATTGGTGTCATTACTTTCCGTCGCCTTTTCTTCCTATACTTAAAATAAATGAAGGCAAAAGAATAGTAATGGCAGCGAAGGGCTACCAGAAATCGCAAGCTGGTAATTACCCCTTGGAAAATATGGAAAACTTTGCTTACCTAGGAAGTATAATTTCTCGAGACAGTCTAGCCATGTCAAGGGTTACAACAGGGTTCAGAACAGCTCATACTTACATAGGTTGGTGCATATGTTCGTAGCGTTTTGCTATAAGTTTAATAAACGGAAAAGATACACATGAAGAGACTTTAGTCATAAATAATATGTTCTCCTCAATTATTTACAACAGTTGGCAACGCTGGGGTAACTTCTCGGTTCCGCGGTTGTAGAAATGAAGCCATTTTCGGAGCGCATTTTCATCCAGAAGTTGCTTCAAAAATGTTCAAATGTGTGTGAAATCTATGGGACTTAACTGCTAAGATCATCAGTCCCTAAGCTTACACACTATTTAACCTAAATTATCCTAAGGACAAACACACACATCCATGTCCGAGGGAGGACTCGAACCTCCGCCGGGACCAGCAGCACAGGCCAAGGAAGTTGCTTGAGAGAGACCAGAAAATACGAAAATCTGAGAGCGCAGGATGACAAAAAGGTAGGTGCGGAATGACTTACCAATCCAACTACTATATAATCTTTCTTACCAGTCTTGCAGAACAAGGAGGGGAGTTATCTTGGAGCGGCAACACTTCACGCAGTCTTCCTGGTAGCTGTTCTTGAATTATGTCTGCAAGACATCTCATTTGTTGACAATAAATGTCAGCAGTGATGGTTACACCTCGGGAAAGCAATTCGTAGTACACCACACCGTCGCTGTCCCCCCAGTTACATAATATTCTCTTTTGTGGACACGCGCACGTCTTTCTACAGAGAGTTGCTGCCCTTTTTGGACTCAACCAGTCTTTCTTTTCCTTATGTCAGCATAAAGACACCATTTCTTGTCACCGGTAAACAATGCAGG
Source organism: Schistocerca gregaria (assembly GCF_023897955.1). NCBI lineage: Eukaryota > Metazoa > Arthropoda > Insecta > Orthoptera > Acrididae > Schistocerca > Schistocerca gregaria. The sequence goes on along the minus strand of NC_064925.1, from coordinate 326,851,681 downwards.
ATAAGAATCGTCTATATAGTTCATGAGTCAATTGATGGCGTGCAAGTAGAGATGCACACATGACCACTCGCAGATTTTTGTGTTTTTGGCTCAGAGAATGCGGTACCCATAATTCAGACTTTCAACCCTTCCCCACTGCATGCAAATGTCACACGATGGTGGAATGCTCACAGTTCATCACATTTACCAGTTTCTGAGTACACTGACGTGAATCACTGTGGATTACTGCGTTTCAACGACCAAAACCCTCACCGAACCCCGAAGGTCATCCTGAAAGTGGAGTCACTAATGTCAAAACGATCCTCCTTAAAACGAGAAAATCGTTTTCTTGCCGTGCTCTGTCCAAAGACATTGTCCTCATCACGGCGCAGATGTTTCTGGCTGTCTCCGCTGCTGTCACGCTTCTGTTGAACACATACAGAAGAATGTGTTCTCCACTTGGTACTCCATTTTCTAGAGTCCACAGCTCCACTCACTACCTCTAAATGACAGAACGACAATTTGTAAACTCAAATAGCAACAATGAACTACAAATAGAAAATGACAATCGATAAATAAACTCACAGCAGCTGGAATACCAACGTGCAAAGCAAATGCGCTATGAAGTTATGCGCCAATCTGATATTTGTATTTTATCTTGTGTCCATGGTACTTCAACAAAATCAGTTGGGTACAATAGCTACTTGAAACCAATCCTAAACTGTGCAGTACAGACTTGCAGCATCGCAAAGAGTGAATCGTCAGGGCTCCTGGCGTGGGAGATGATGTTCTTGTCAACGATCAGAAAACTCAACTGGACGATGTATGTTTAAACTTTCTATCCTTCCTGGAGCTATGGGGGAACAAAGTCGTCTGATGAACTGACAAAAAAAAATTCCCTCAGATTGCAATTAATTGCTTTTTACTTTATTATAATATTATCAACCTCTGTGCTTTTGGCCGTGTCATCAGCTGTAGATATATACACCTCGACTCGATTAACCTACGTCTGCTATGTCTCGGAGACTTGCCCTCTTTGAGAATGTTCACGCTGAAACTGTTATCAGTGTCTATGAGGCGGTTGCAGCAAAACTTATTACCAGATTACGAAGGGTATATGAAACAAGTAGAGAAGAGTCGCATGTTCAGTTAACTAGATAAAGCACTGTAAATAAGTTATACAAAACTGCAACCAGTCACATTTTTGAATAATTATATTTTATCCCATGAACAGGTTTTCGAACATTTTCAGGTTCATTATCAGATGGTTTCAGGAAGTTACATCATTATTGCTAGCATAATGCTGGGTGCTGGCTTGCGACTGTATAGGCGGCTTTTTTCGGTTAGTGTCCATTTGTCTGCCTCCATTTTGATGTCCAGTTGTTGTATCACTACACACACTGCCACACAAACTGTATTAATTACACTCTGACAGCGAGAATTTTCCAGCATCCTGCATGCGCTTTACAACTGTCTAGTGACCCAGTCGCATGTAATGAGCGAACAAGCAGTGTATTGACAATATGCGTACGCAGTAAAATATTGATGTAGGGACACTCAAGAGAGTTATAAATAATAACTACTTCAAAATAGGTGTAAAACAAATAGTATGAATATAAATATAGAGATGCTGAATTAAATGCGTTTGGCTCTCTAAAGGGCATCCGTGAAGCCTATAACGACTACTGTAGCTTATCAAAGACCTCTTACAAAAATCAGAGATGTTCTAATCATCCGTAAAGGCTACCAGTAACACTAAAGTTAGTATCTAGACATTCAAAGATGACACAGGAACTAAAATTGAAGAGAGAAAATCAAAAACTAGTATACTTAATCCTGTTTTCAAATTATCCCTTACAAAGGAGATCGAGGAATATTGTTCTTGTATTTAATTCTCACTCCAAGGCAAAGGTGATTGATATAGGTCGTATTAATGTTCGTGGCGTTGAGAAACAGCAGAAATCTCTAAAACTCAACAAGGCCCCAAGGATCTCCAATACAGTCAATAGAGTGGCTTACGTAGCCCCTGTTCTAACAACAATTCAGCGCGGAACCCCCGAACAACAACTGCGCGCTGTTATTGCCAGCCATCTGTTGTAGAATCTTATAACAGATTCTGAACTGAAACTAATAACGTTTCGCGAACAGAACTTCATCCTCCATGCGCTTCTCAGCAAATTTTCATGCGGTTCTGAGCATTTAGTTATCAGTCTTGAAAGCTCAACCAGACGTGAAACATGCCTTGCGTTTGTTCTTTATAGCGGTGACAACGCCACATATTTCTCCGTCGCTGTCTTTTGCAACCTGTAACAAAACTCGATTATTATGGTTTGCTTCATTGACCTATGACACGAATCCTCACATTCGTTCATCCCAACATGGTATGAGAGATTAGCGAGTAAAACTGCGCGTCATACAAACTGAATGGTCACCTATCGAAGGTCTAAGAGAGGAACTTTGTCGATGTAGTTCTCTCATTAATTTGCCATTGCAATCTACGTGATGCTGTTGAAGATTTGTGGCACACAAACTAACTAACCCTGACAGAGAATCCATTGACAAGTGCTGCTGAGAGCTTTATTTTCTGCAAACAGCTATCACACATATTATGTGACATCAGTGCCTCGATCAGTTCAGAAGAACATTTCGGCATTTTTATATATATTGTGAAGGTGTATTATCTCGATGAAGATTACGTGGAAAGTGAGTAGAGGTGTTTGTTTCATATCATTCGCGTAATGAAGAAACTCACCTTGTGTTCATCAGATCTGACGCAAGCTATAAATTTTACCTAACGTCCATCGACCATTGCGTAGAAACCGGAACCACCAATCAACGGGCAGTCTCCGACCTGTTTCCTTCAGGCGAACCAAAGAACAAATGAACTACCTTCAGTACATTAATGTTTTGTCCCAGGGGTCTGACTATGGTTGACAGTCTATGCCCACCGGCGGTAAGTTTTCAGCCCTTGCTCACACAGTATTGTTCATTGGCTAAAAGAGTTTCAGCATTTCTGCCATTTTTAATACTCCTACGAAACAAGGAACATATTGCCTTGTAGTCAATGGCTCCGTCAGAAAGTAAATGATCTTCTTACGTCTCCTACTAGAGGACGCCTAGTAGGAACTTCGAGGAGATGAACCCTCCTACTATGATCTGACGTAGCTATCAGCTCAAAAAAATTGTTTCTTAGTTCGTAGAGCTACTAAAAATGACGAAAATATCGAAACCCGTTTAGCTAATAAACTATATCATGTGAGCATCGACTGGAAACATTTTTAGTTTTTGTGGGTGTTCCACGACTAATGATCAGTATTCAGTGATACGTCCGGAATGCTTAGTTGAAGCAAAAATGCCCTATTCCGAATGGTTTTCGGGGAAGAACACATTTAATTTACTTTGTTATTCATGGAGATGATAGTTACACACAAATGTTTGAATCATGCTTAACAAACAGAGGACGAAAGGTTGTGGTGAATAATTCAAACAATGATGGATGGCAGAAAATTTTAGTCACTGGTGAGAATCAAAAACGGATTTCCACAGGGTTCAATTTTGGATTAACTCGCATTGCCGTGACAGAAAGACATCCCGATGAAAGAGGAGGAATGGAACAAGGTAGGCTGGACTAGAATAAAAAGTGAACGATGTTGCGTGCGTAAGACACAAACCTACACACCACTAGCCAAAAAGAAATGTACGTTAAATGTGTTACATCTCGGAAACCACTCAGAGTACGGTATATGTCCATGTGCAGATTTTTTTGCTTCAAATTATCGTTCTTGTCATATACCTAGATATTCAGCATTCGTTTTGGGATGCCCTGTATACGGAAATCCTAGATATTCAGAAAGACTTCGCTCAATTCATAGAAAATAAGGAGAAAATAACACCCGACAAAATCAGTGGGCCCGAACTGCTGATGTAGCTTCACTTAGGCAGAACAAGTACGGGTTAAAAACTTTACCTTGAGAACGTTTATCAGAAGCATTTTTCCATATCCAAAGAGCACAAGCAATGAAAAAAGAAAATGGTTCAAAGATCTGTCCATGACGAGGTCGATAGATACGCACCATGATTTCGAACTGGGAAAGGATGGAGAAAGAAATCAGCAGCGCTCTTTCAAAGAAAGTATCTCGTTCTCTATGTAAATCACAAAAAATCTATTTCTACAGGCTGAACGCAATTTGATCCACTGTCCTGAGAATGTGAGTCCAGTGTCTTATCACGGCATTGACTCGCTCAATGCAAAGCGGGTAGTTCGGATATTGATCAATAACTCTGATGAAGACTACCCAAAAAGTGGCTTAAACTTTATATACCGGAGTTTCAACGAGCACTGTCACTAAATAATTCCTTCGTAATACAAATAGGCATCATTGGTCTTCAAAACATCTTGTTATTGGCTTTACAGTTTCGCGCCAATAATATTAATCATCTATAAGTTTTCTTGTAGATTGTAAAAGAAATGGCAGGCTATGGTCTGCGATAAAAACTTTTGAGGAAATATGGCGCACATGGGAACTACCTATAACCTTTGACAACTTTTATTCATCTTTTCAGACAGAAACAATTCAGTACCTCATAAAGAAATGAATACTTGAGATCGATAGTAAGAAATAAACTTTCTGAGGTGTAAATTACTACTAAAATTTTCAAAAATCTCCTGTCCCAGAGTTATGAAATCACACTTATCTAGCTGTCATAAGCTGAACAAGTAATTAAAATTTTCCGCTGCGTGCTAGGTTTCCTATGTCATAGACTTCTGTGCTGATCTTATACACTATGATGTCTGAGTTATATCATGCTACAATTTGAGACAATACTGACATTATCATTTATTTTAAATAATCGGTGGAGGACTGTCAAACTTGCATTTATAATAGTTATAGCTTTTGACAAACTTTACTTCACTAATCTGTAAGAAAATTTTCAAATGTGTGTGAATTCCTAAGCGACCAAACTGCTGCGGTCATCAGTTCCTAGACTTACACGCTACTTTAAAGTAACTTAAACTAACTTACGCTAAGAACAACACACGCACTCATGCCCGACGGAGGACTCGAACCTCTGGCGGGAGGGGCCGCGCAATTCGTCACATTGCGCCTCTAACCGCGCGGACACTCCGTGCGACTACTAATTTCTCTGGAATTCTGAAGACATCAGGGATGAAACAGGTGTGAAATATTTACGAATTGTAAGAAATCAGAGGGCAGAGTCGAAGAATGTGAAATATAAGCGGCAGTTCACAAGTTAGATAGCGATGTAGCCTATCCCCAATATTATTCAGTCTGTACATAAAACAAATTGTGAAGAAAACCAAGGAGAAGTTAGGAAAACCTATTAACATCAGGGAGAAGAAATAAAATCTTTGAGGTTCCCCGATGATATTTTAATTCTGTCAAGAACGGCTAAGGACTTGAAACAGTACTTGAATATAATAAATATTCTCTTAAGACGAACATCAACAAAACTAAAACAAGGCTAGTGAAATGTAGCCGGATTAAATAAGACGACAATGAGTGTCACTTAACTTAGTGGATGAATTTTATTATTTGCGCAGCAAAATAAGTGTTGCGGGATAATACTGAAGATTATATGGATAGATCGGGCAACTAATGAAGAAGGCACCGAGCGAGGTGGCGCAGTGGCTAGCACACTGGACTCGCATTCGGGAGGACGACGGTTCAATCCCGCATCCGACCATCCTGATTTAGGTTTTCCGTGATTTCCCTAAATGGCTCCAGGCAAATGCCGGGATGGTTACTTTGAAAGGGCACGGCCGACTTCCTTCCCTGTCCTTACCTCGCTATCTGGTTTCCTCCCCGAAACAACTCAACCCCTAATGAAGAAGTACGGAATCGAATTTCGGAGAAAAGAAATAAGTGTCGAAATTTGACTAAAAGAAAGAATCCTTTGAAAGGCCACTTGCTGCGGCAATATGATATCTTCTGTTTGGTAATGCATCGAAGTGTGTATGTATGGGGGGGGGGGGGGGAGAGGTAAAATTGTATGACGAAGCCGAATTTATACCTAATTGCATAAACAGTGTCAAACACACTGCTAATAACAGCATCATCTTCAGTGGGAATTTCATATATATAAACTCTTCTCGAAACACGAAGAAAATCACGAAGTACAGCAAAAAATGCGATGTCAGCACTGTTTCTCTGAAACGAAGGATTGTTACAAGCGCACTAACCTGTCTCATAGAGTGGCGTGTAATGTGAGTAGTGCCACCACACTTTATTTTTGTTGATCTCGAAGAGCCATTAATTCATGATAATGAACATAATTACAAAAATGTTCAAATGTGTGTGAAATCTTATGGGACTTAACTGTTAAGGTCATCAGTCCCTAAACTTACACACTACTTAACCTAAGTTTTCCTAAGGACAAACACACACACCCTTGCCCGAGGGAGGACTGGAACCTCCGCCGGGACCAGCCGCACAGAAACATATTACATTTTAGGGCAGTGTTTCTCTTGTCTTCCTCTATCGCACATTAATGACTATTCAATTCACGTAGTTCTTAAATTGCCTTGATTTTCGGAAAATTCTCTGTAAATAGCGATGAATTGTTGTTTCTCGCGTCAGCTGGAATCATCGTCTTTCCTATGAGCAATTTTAACATTGTAATTGTGATCAGCTAGATCTGCAGTATCTGCTCACAGAACTTGAAAACCATCTGTTACAAATGTCTTTAGTATTATATATCGATATTCGAGTCGATAATCACTCATTTACTCAAATATTGTCTATCCAATAGTCTCGTCTATTAGGAAAGTCACATGTTTGGTTGCATGGTTAAGCATATCTGAATGCTGTACTTAGAGCGCGGGGCCCTACCAACCAATCAGGTGGCTAAGAAGTTATATTCAGTTCGAATAGCGCCACATCGCTCTTGCTGTACTCCACCCTGTTGTTGCTCCCTGCAGCGACTAACTTCGTTGTGCTTATTCAGTGCAGACATTATTGTCTGGAGTGTTGCTGAGATGGGTATTTCAGGATTCATAGTAAGGTCGTTGCTTGCTAGTGTTGCTTTGGCCTAATTTTATGTTATTTGATTTTTTTTCAGCTTTTCAGATGTGATTATATTATAAGCAAGGTTGGGTATTTGTCAGATAGGCATCTTTGTCTGATGTAGTGAGAATTGGCGTTTACTTTTGTTCGAGCCATTTGCAGATATGTCGCTTTACGTTTTTCTTTCTCATTCACTAAAAAGTATTTGGGAAGTTGGATGCATATGGTGAAAATTTTCGATTTTTGAGAATATGTTGCATTGGATTATCACATTGTCACTTGGAGGACACACACAGCTATTGTTTGTGAAATTTCGTGCTTATTCTTTGATTTTTTTTTTGGGGGGGGGGGGGGGGGGGAGGGGGTCTTCAGTCTTCTGACTGGTTTGATGTGGCCCGCCACGAATTCCTCTCCTGTGCCAACCTCTTCATCTCAGAGTAGCACTTGCAACCTCCGTCCTCAATTATTTGCTGGATCTATTCCAATCTCTGTCTTCCTCTACAATTTTTGCTCTCTGCACTTCCCTCTAGTACCATGGAAGTCATTCCCTCTTGTCTTAACAGATGTCTTGTCATCCTGTCGCTTGTCCTTATTAGTGTTTACCACATATCCCTTTCCTCTCCGATTCTGTGCAGAACCTCCTCATTCCTTACCTTATCAGTCCACAGATTTTCAGCATTCTTTGAATATGATTCTTTGAATATGGTTCTTTGAATATGATTTCAATTAGTCTCACGTTTCTCCTTAATCATTTTCCTCCTGAAATCATTTCTCAATAATATTACTTTTATCTATTGTTTTATCCTTTTCACGTCCATAGCCAATGCTATGGCTTATAGGAAACACGTTGCCTGCATTAGATCTAAAAATATTTAAAACTGCATTCAGCGGATAGGATATTCTCTTCTTTGTTTCCAATTTTCAGCCAATATAAGCCAGATTTAAGGTGTGGAGAACTACGAGATATAGATACGTCGCAGTCCTAAATACACAGCGAGTTGGTTTTTATGTTTCTTATTATTAGGTGTTAGCCATTACAATGTGCAGCTCACATCAGCACTAAATGCATTTTCTCTGTTAGAGAAGACGCAGGTACACTGACAGATCGTGTTAGAACGACTTGATCATAATTTTGCATTACTTTAAAACTGCTTTATATATTACGTTGCGCCATGAAAGTGTGCTTACTGCGTAATATTTCATTAACAGTGATCAGATCGCGTTGTTGTTCATTCATGGGTCATAATTATGTACAAAAAGGAGAATATCCTCAGGGAATTAGTACCAGTGTCATAACTACTACGCACTGAAGCTAATTTCTGACACGTAGTAAAGCCTTTCAAACTGTGCAGAAACTCGAGATGGAACGGTGGTGTATCGACTTACTTATTAAGATACTGTTGCTCGACGCTAGTACTGCAACTGGTTACTGCAGTCTGTGAATGATGGACAGGTTGATACTGTAATGCTAATTTTTTCTGCCTTATCTGGCTACATGAATTTGGAGAAAAGTAGATGTTTACATTCTGGAAACTTACATCAGTTACATCGGGACCTCTGCATGACGTGAAACCGGGATTGTGTTGCGAAACTGGCTCAACCCGAATTACTGAACAGCACTTTTACCACCAAACGCATTTCTGACAAGTATGTGAACAATATAATGCAACCTGCTTTATGGAATTAACAATTAACGAATATACCTACGTTATTCCATCCAGGACCATGTAAGAGGACACTCTGCAAATGAATCTGTGGCCGTGTTAATAGGTGTAACTGTAGGAACAATCTCATTCATCATAAGAGAGTGTAAAGAGATATGGGATGCAGCATAGGACACTGGTAACCAATCAAAAGATTAGGAACCGTATATCACCTTCACTTTCGCTGTCGGCTAAAATGCGGTCGTACAAACTTTTTCTACTCTGGGGATTCCAGGTGGCCACAACCATGTCGAAAGTACTCGCTACCTCGCACCGAAGAGCGTAAATTAGCTGGACAAAGATATTTATGTAAGTACTGCGGTTGATGAGTTAAGACTTTTGATAACACAGGTAACTACCAAGAGAAAAAGAGATCTCAGCATTCTGAACAGACTGTTGAGACCATCAGGTCCAATTTTTTTCATTGTAGCCAGTTTATCAATGTCACTTCAGTAAAGCTAAGGATATTAGTGCCTCTGCTAACGTCATGGTAATAATTCACAATGTGAAATATTCTACGGTCAAGAAATTGTACAAAATGGGCAAAACCTAGCAGGAGCTCAGACCAACTGGCAATTTTTCACACACTGGACTTAATAGTGACAGTTTGTTCCCATTTTTTGTCGTAATCAAATAAAGGGATTGGACAAAAATATGGAGACACCGCGAGAAATGCATGCTTGACTATAAATGCAGATGTTAGCCAAGCCTGCAAGTTTCGCTATTGTAATTGACCACCGGCACTTGAGCAAAGCCTCAATGCGTTTGTGATATTCCTGCCTGTGGCCGCCAGTGTTTTATTTTGCTAGAAGCTCGCCATAATGTAGCTTGATGCACGCGAAGTAGCATATGGTACAAAAGTCGGAATGGCCGTTCGCCTGGAGCAAGTCTTTCGGGTTGATGCCACTTCGGCGACTTGGATGTCGATGGGGATGAAATGAAGATGATAAGGACAACACAACACCCATTCCCTGTGCGGAGAAAATCTCCGACTCAGCCGGGAATCGAACCCGGGCCGTTAGGTATGACATACCGTCGCGCTGACCCCTCAGCTACCAGGGGAGGACTGGGGTGAGGTACAAGCGACAGATGGGACAGTATGTACCAGTCCCATGGGAGAGTCCGCAATTATATTGAACCTGCTTCTGATTGGTCGCCACGTTCGGATGTTATGCGCCAAAACGTCTAACAACCCTTATTAATTATTTATATACTTTTCATTGTATTTAACCCAGATTTTAGTATGACAATCTCTCATGGGTACCCTACGCATATATCGTTTTTGTTTATTAAATTTCACTAGTTTTGAGAAACGTAAGAGTAACGATATTCCAACCGAAGTGCTTCGGACACCTTCGGGTCGCTTTGGCGAGTCTCAGAGACGAAATACTTCGGCTGCGCTAGTTAGATTGTTTCGCACGTTCTAATGGGACGGACGCGTAACTCGGTTTCGGGTGTTCTAGAGGATCGGACATGTAACTATGTTTCAGTCGATCAGGAGGAAAGAACATGTTGTACTCTACATCGGAAGCGGATAGAAAAGTTACGGTATAATTAAGAAAGCTATGTCGAATGTTGTAAAAGACAGTATACAATGTGTGATTATTTAACGGAGGGGTATCTGTTGAGAGGCCAGATAAACGTGTGGTTCCTGAAGAGGGGCAGCAGCCTTTTCAGTAGTTGCAAGGGCAACAGTCTGGATGATTGACTGATCTGGCCTTGTAACAATAACCAAAACGGCCTTGCTGTGCTGGTACTGAGAACGGCTGAAAGCAAGGGGAAACTATGGCCGTAATTCTTCCGAGGGCATGCAGCTTTACTGTATGATTAAATGATGATGGCGTCCTCTTGGGTAAAATATTCCGGAGGTAAAATAGTCCCCCATATCTCCGGGCGGGGACTACTCAAGAGGATGTCGTTATCAGGAGAAAGAATACTGGCGTTCCACGGATCGGAGCGTGGAATGTCAGATCACTTAATCGGGCAGGTAGGTTAGAAAATTTTAAAAGGGAAATGGATAGGTTAAAGTTAGATATAGTGGGAATTAGTGAAGTTCGGTGGCAGGAGGAACAAGACTTTTGGTCAGGCGAATATAGGGTTATAAATACAAAATCAAATAGGTGTAATGCAGAAAAAGGTTTAATAATGAATACAAAAATAGGAGTGCGGGCAAGCTACTACAAACAGCATAGTGAACGCATTATTGTGGCCAAGATAGACACGAAGCCCACGCGTACTACAGTAGTACAAGTTTATATGCCAACAAGCTCTGCAGATGACGAAGAAATTGAAGAAATGTATGATGAAATAAAAGAAATTATTCAGATAGTGAAGGGAGACGAAAATTTAATAGTTATGGGTGACTGGAATTCGTCAGTAGGAAAAGGGAGAGAAGGAAACGTAGTAGGTGACTATGGATTGGTGGCAAGAAATGAAAGAGGAAGCCGCCTGGTAGAATTTTGCACAGAGCACAACTTAATCATAGCTAACACTTGGTTCAAGAATCATAAAAGAAGGTTGTATACATGGAAGAAGCCTGGAGATACTGACATATTTCAGATAGATTATATCATGGTAAGACAGACATTTAGCAACCAGGTTTTAAGTTGTAATACATTTCCAGGAGCCGATGTGGACTCTGACCACAATGTATTGGTTATGAACTGTAGATTAAAACTGAAGAAACTGCAAAAAGGTGAGAAATTGAGGAGATGGGACCTAGATAAACTGAAAGAACATGATGTTGTAGAGAGCTTCAGGGAGAGCATAAGGGAACGACTGACAAGAATGGGGGAAAGAAATACAGTAGAAAAAGAATGGGTACTTTTGAGGGATGAAGTAGTGAAGGCAGCAGAGGATCAGGTAGGTAAAAAAACGAGGGCTAATAAAAAATCGTTGAGTAACAGAAGAAATATTGAATTTAATTGATGAAAGGAGAAAATAAAAAATGGAGTAAATGAAACAGGCAAATAGGAATGCAAACGTCTCAAAAATGAGATCGACAGGAAGTGCACAATGTCTAATCAGGGATGGCTAGAGGACAAATGTAAGGATGTAGAGGTTTATCTCACTAGGGCATAGATAGATACTGCTTAGAGGAAAATTAAAGAGACCTTTGCAGAGAAGAGAACCACTTGTATGAATATCAAGAGCTCGGGTGGAAACCCAGTTCTAAGCAAAGAAGGGAAAGCAGAAAGGCGGAAGGAGTATATAGAGGGTCTATACAAGGGCGATGTACTTGAGGACAATATTATAGAAATGGAAGAGGATGTAGATGAAGATGAAATGGGAGATACGATACTGCGTGTAGAGTTTGACAGAGCACTGAAAGACCTGAGTCGAAACAAGGCCCCCGGAGTTGATAACATTCCATTGGAACTACTGACGGCCTCGGGAGAGCCAGTCTTGACAAACTCTACCATCTGGTGAGCAAGATGTATGAAACAAGCGAAATACCCTCAGACTTCAAGAAGAGTATAAAAACTAGTAGAAGCCGACCTCGGGGAAGATCAGTTTGGATTCCGTAAAAATATTGGAACACTTGAGGCAATACTGACCCTACATCTTAGAAGCTAGATCCAGGAAAGGCAAGCCTTCGTTTCTAGCATTTGTAGACTTAGAGAAAGCATTTTACAATGTTGACTGGAATACTCTCTTTCAAATTCTGAAGGTGGCAGGGGTAAAATACAGGGAGCGAAAGGCTATTTACAATTTGAACAGGAAACAGATGACAGTTATAAGAGTCGAGGGACATCAAAGGAAAGCAGTGGTTGGGAAGGGAGTGAAACAGGGTTGTAGCCCCTCCCCAATGTTATTCAATCTGTATATTGATCAAAGAGTGAAGGAAACAAAAGAAAAATTCGGAGTGGGTATTAAAATCCATGGAGAAGAATGACATTGTAATTCTGTCAGAGACAGCAAAGGACTTGGAAGAGCCGTTGAACGGAATGGATAGTGTCTTAAAGGGAGGATATAAGATGAACATCAACAAAAGCAAAACGAGGATAATGGAATGTAGTCGTATTAAATCGGGTGATGCTTGGGGGGGAATTAGATTAGAAAATGAGACACTTAAAGTAGTAAAGGAGTTGTGCTATTTGGGGAGCAAAATAACTGATGATGGTCGAAGTAGAGAGGATATAAAATGTAGACTGGCAATGGCTACGAAAGTGTTTCTGAAGAAGAGAAATTTGTTAACATGGAGTATCGATTTAAGTGTCAGGAAGTCGTTTTTGAAAGAATTTATATGGAGTGTAGCCATGTATGGAAGTGAGACATGGACGATAAATGGTTTAGACAAGAAGAGAATAGAAGCTTTCGAAATGTGGTGCTACAGAAGAATGCTGAAGATTAGATTGGTAGATCACATAACTAATGAGTAGGTATTGAATAGAACTGAGGAGAAGAGGAGTTTGTGGCAAAACGTGACTGGAAGAAGGGATCGGTTGGTAGAACATGTTCTGAGGCATCAAGGGATCACCAATTTAGTACTGGAGGGCATCGTGCAGGGTAAAAATGGTAGAGGGAGACCAAGAAATGAATACACCAAGCAGATCCAGAAGGATGTAGGTTGCAGTAGATACTGGGAGATGAAGAAGCTTGCACAGGATAGAGTAGCATTGAGAGTTGCATCAAACCAGTCTTAGGACTGAAGACCACAACAACAACAACAACATTTCCCGAAATCTGGACAGCTACTGAGCCTGGATTGTTCTTAAATGAAAATGCTCGCCACATCGGTGTCTAATACACTCAAGCTTTTAGTCACCGATCCGCTCAATATGCCATCCAGAAATACTATCTTTTCTCATTCACAGACTTACTTACAAAATCCATACTTTCTAAAAAAAAACACATTGGAATAAATGTACCTTCACTTTGAAACGCTTTTGAAACATGTAGCACAACTAAAGCCGGCAAATTATAACTTCCTTCGGAGCTCATACTACACAAAACTCCCTTAGACTGCTGCAAGCCTTCTATATCTCCAAGAGAAAAGAATACTGCGTTCTGATTGGCCAGTTTTCTTTCAGGCCAATAGAAAAACATTATTCTCCCGCGTTAGTCCGCGCTTTTCATGAGCAACCAATCAAAAAATAACACGCTTTCGAACTGTACTTTTTCCAGAAATAAATATTTAATGTTCTGATATTTTGCTTATACTTATGTTATTAACAATTTTCATTTGCACTCGAATAAGCTTTCCTTTTACGATCAACTTACCTAACGTATTATGATACAAAATTCCCCGTCGTCTGCATTCACACTGTCTTAAAACTTTCTCACATTAGTTCGTACAGCGTTCATCAGTAGAACAATGATCTATTATTTACTTCAGACTACATTGACGCATCATTCACACTACTAAATGCAGATACAAAACTGTAAAAACAATAAACAAAAAAGCGTTCGAGAAATAAACAGAAAAATTCACAAAAACATTCTCTTGAATGTCTCTGTTCACTACTGGACTCTGGTGGTCGAAATTCTTAACTATATTATAGTTCCTTCTGTTTAGTCCTGTCCGTTACCGTCCTGTAGCAGATGAAAATTAGAGCGTACTCAACTGAACCCACTTCAGACCATCTGTCATTGTGCACGCGTGAGTCATTCTCCCAATACGTAGGCTCCAGACAGGGGCGATGTAAGGCGCCACGCCTCATATTCCGAAACGGCTGTAAACTGTTTTGAGTGCCAGCGCTTTTCTTGCACCGTATTAGGCGAAGTAATGGGTGTATTTTTGGTGTTTCCATACTTTTTCACCCTGTACGAGAAATACGTAAAATGCATGGGATACTAATTACGTGCTTCGTTGATACACATCACTCACGATCCACCAAAATAGAACTGCCAAACACGTTAACACAGTATATGTCGTAGACCGGAGTAAATGATAAGATGATTTATTTAACAAATACGGCAACCCGGAAGAAGCTCTTACGGAAACTAGGCAGAGGTGAAGTGAGAGGCCGTGACAGTTGCAACGCCAAAGCAGGTTTTGCTCACACACGTCTGAGTCACGACTGTGGGCCGCTGAGAGGCTTCCCAATCATTCGTTTAATAAGCTGAGCCGTTACGCGCACAGTGTTTGCCGAGAAGCCAACAAGCGCCGTCCGTAATCCGCCGGCAGTCGCAGCTGAGCTCACAGAAAGTGGAGCGGCTTCACCGCTGATGTCACACAGGGAAGTCTACCACTGCCCCTGACTGAATACTAGACCGCGCAGTGCACATTGTCAACTGCGTAGTAAGTTGAACCCAGGTCTAAAGAAGCTATTGGTTGGCATGATGTACCCATCACTGCTGCTCTTGCTAATGAGGCTCTCATTTATCACTATGTACTAGCAGCCACAAGAGAACGGCTGCGCGGCACCGATACCCTGCTACAGGGAAATGTCTATCCTGGGAACAAACTGCGTGGTGATCATCTGCTACAGTAGAATAGGCCTTTCGAACAAAAGCATCTCCACAGGCATCTTGAATTTGTAACGTTCGACGATGTCTGCAATGGTATGTCGGTTGTTTCGTAACAAACAAAATTAGACCTTATAAGCAGTTGTATGCTACGGAATAATGGAGGACCGGGGAAGAACAGAATTGTAGTGTTTGGCATGTGTTGCTAAAGAAAGATGCAGAAATTTTCGTGAAATGATAAGAAATAAGGTTTCCCGCAGAATCGGTGAAGAAAGGAACATATGGAAAACGCTGGCAAGAAGAAAGGACTAGACGTTAGGACATGAGTTAGGACAGGGAATATTTTCCGTGCTTCTAGAGGGATCTATAGATGGTAGAAACTGTAAGGTAGCACAGAGACTGAAATATATCCAACAAATCATTGAGGGCTTGTATGAGGGTGCCGGTGCTGCTCTGAGATGAAGAGGTTGGCACAAGGGAGGAATTCGTGGCGGACAGCATCGAAGCAATCAGAAGGCTGATGATACCAAAAAAACTATCAAAAGAACCCAATACTTTTTACGACCTGAAGAGACCCGCTGACAAACCTGTATAAATGTCAGTTTTGTTTTATAGAATTGGAAAATGAAGCAGCACATTACCATAACGAATTTTAGTCGAACTTGAATTGGCCATGGAAGTCTTTGCACTAGGGATTGAAAAAACTACCAGTTAAATATGAGTTCTGAATACCGGTATTTTCCGTTTTTTTTTTTTTTTGTCTCTGTTACAACAGTTGACTTTTACTTTCCACTAATAACTAGGAAAAAAAACCTAAAAATCAATTAGATATAGCAGCAATGCTAAAATTTTTCGCTTGAAAATAAACCTTTGTAAAAAAAGGAAAAACTTTTATTCGTAACATTTGCATTCGTCAGGAAATATTTCGTTATTATAGAAAATGGGAAAAGCAATCAGAACTATTTTAATAACAATGCCGACAGAAACGAGCAACGAAAACATTACATAATATGTAGTACAGCATCGTTGAGATAATAATATCCCTGTTGCCGTGTGCCATGGCTTATAGTAGTGTGTACTGTTACGTGTAGTGTACAAGACTTTCCCCCATCTGGTCTACACCAAAAACAACCGATGTGTTGCACGATAGCACCAACTATAGTGAGGAAATATTTTTACAAAGTGACGTAGCAATGTAGTACAATGCTTCGTTTACTTTAAAAGATTAAAGATTTGTCCCCCATTTCTACGAAATAATAAAAGAGGAAAGGAATTTCGGTACAAGTAATAAATTAAAAGTTTAACAACTCATTCGTGGTATACAGTAAAAACAGAAGGTACCTGACCTACTGCCTCTGTCTACATAATACGCCTTTATCTACTTGTATCCCTTGGAAACGGACAAATTAAAATGAAAAACAGAGTTCTTCAGTCCCTGCTTTCACCCTTTAGCAATGACTATTCGTATTGCTCAAATAGTGGTATGATCCCCGATTACATAATTTTCGAGGAGAGTTTCAAAAAATTAAAATCAATGCGATAACACTATTGATTTTTTATTATTATTCAGGCACTTATCAGTTTTCGAGAAAGATGTCAGGTCCCAAGACTACTTAACGGTCACAAAGTTATAATGAAGCATATTGTAAAGGTTCACCCAGTAATTCTTAGGCAGCGCATCGTCGTCTAGAGAGCGCACGAAAATGGTTCAAATGGCTCTGAGCACTATGGGACTTCACATCTAAGATCAACAGTCCCCTAGAATTTAGAACTACTTAAACCTAACTAACGTAAGGACATCGCACACATCCATGCCCGAGGCAGGATTCGAACCTGCGACCGTAGCAGTTCCGCGGTTCCAGACTTAAGAGCCTAGAAGCGCTCGGCCACACCGGCTGGCCGTGAGCGCGCGTCAGGGGAAAGTATGGCCAGCGGTAAATAGCACTAACGCGTAAACACCAGGTCAGCCAATAGCAGCGATGATCCTGGACCTTTTAGGACAAGTAGGAATATTCCATCCCAGATCTTTATACGAGAGAGGAAACCGTGTAGGCCCAGAGCGATGGAATATTTTGGAAGACAGAAAAATAAGCTAGATGAGAGGGGATGCAAGATAATGTGTCCGATCAGGGCACTCCTTCAGTGTGCTCATACAAGCGGCATACAGGAGCAGTAAAAGGCAGAGTCGTCGCACAAATTCTTATATAGGATGGGGCCCCTCCATGCCCACGGCGACGTGGTGACCAAACCAAAAGTTCTACTGCCACCTTTATATAACACGTTATTTTTCGAATCAGGAGTCACAGGATGCAGGCTGCGATGTTGTCCATGAGTCTGGGTAGGATTACTCATTGACCTGGACATGAGAATGCAGCGAACGGTAGACGGAGTAAGTTTTCTTTAATTTGCTTATTTAATTTAATATTTTGATTCTGTGCCTTGAACCTCAGAGAATCTAAAATTTTAAATCTTTCTTTGATTTTTCGGTTTCTTACAGGAAATAATAAGAACATAAAACCTAAAACCGGTTACTTCAGAAAACGGTTGATTTGTGTGGTTTCAATGGTCAGATTAAACTGACGTTGAAAAAAGTCATATAGCCGACCATCAGTTGTTTCAGGGATAACCACCGTCCCTACTTTGCATGTATGTGTCTTTTTTATTGGAATAACAAAATCTCCCCGTTCTTCTTGAGCAACTGGTTAGTACCAGATTTTCACTTTCCGTCTAGGATTTGACTTTCTACGTTTTGTACAAGTCCTAGACCTTGGGTGTAATCGAGAAACGGGGCAGAATTATCATGAAATTGAAACGGCTGAAGAAGGGAAAGTAGAGCATCATCTAATATTTAAACGTCCCTAATATTATCTCCAGACCCGGCCGGAGTGGCCGAGTGGTTGTAGGCGCTACAGTCTGGAACCGCGCGACCGCTACGGTCGCAGGTTCGAATCCTGCCTCGGGCATGGATGGGTGTGATGTCCTTACGTTAGTTAGGTTCTAAGTTCTAGGGGACTGATGACCTCAGAAGTTAAGTCCCATAGTGCTGAGAGCCATCTGAACCATTTGAACCTTAGGTTAGTTAGGTTTAAGTAGTTCTAAGTATAGGGGACTGATGACCTCAGAACTTAAGTCCCATAGTGCTCAGAGCCATTTGAACCATTTATTATCTCCAGACGATGGCGAATATATTTTGAAGGGTTCAGTTTGTACAGTTACCTAAAAATAACTAATTTTTTTTTAATTTAAAAATATTATGCAGTTGGATTCTCCATTTCAAATGGTACCAGTAGAAAGAACGTCCCTGATTGTGTCTTAGCTGGACTATGGACAAAAAGAAGTTCGAAGCCGGCGCCGTGTGTAATGGAGCCTTAAAGCAAGAAACTGACAGCAAGAAATAAAGAGTTGGAGCACACTACCTTCAGAGCAGATGTTGCCGATAGTAGGCGTAGGGGCTGCTGAAAACTCCAGTCCAGGGTTTTCGGGCACGACGATTCACCAATTCCTTTAAACCTCCGATACACTCAGTAAATTTGTTTTTACTCTATTTTAATTGTAGGCAGCCAAATAGCTACAGCAACAGAAATTACTAATCCAGAGCCAGAAAAATTGCACGTCAGAACCAGGTTGACACAAGAATGAGTCAGTGTGCAATGTTATGTAGATTCCTGACAGATGTATTTTTACTGGAATGTGACACTAACGCGAATCCTCTGTCGTTAGCAATCCTACTACCTACTGAGCATTCCACTCATGCATCAGATGCCGATCCGGTACACAGTTACATCACAGAGCACAGTCCGGTGCAGGTCGAAAGATTCGTTCTCGAAATATCCAACTGACCATGATTAAACCTTTCTCCGTGATATTTTACCTCCCAGGAGTTCTAGTGCACTAAGGCTTTCAAGACAACAGCTGTAGAGAGATACAGAAATGTTGAAACTGCAAGCCGTGCACAATTACTCAAAATTGTCTCACGGTGAATATGAATCACCTTCATGTCTCGCAGCTACCCCGCTGCGCATTTCATTATATTAGCAGGGAAAGAAAGACAAACCATCTGCATAAATAATTTTATTAAGAATGTTTCATCACTAACGTTGTCAACTTGCCCCGGTCTCCCAAGGCTAACTGGAAGCAGATCTCTGTTTCTTTGGGGTTGCAGACCCTCTTAATTTCAGCATAAGGGTTGCGGCTTCTTTCTTCAGTTATGTAGCTTACACACTCATATCTAAGACTACTCACCCTGATACTTCTCTCTAACCACAGATTTTAGCAACGTATCATATGGCAACATGTGCCCACTATTCCATCACTGCGATTCACTATGTTCCTTAGGATTTTTTTCCCGCTAGAATGTCTTCACTCCCCATTCTATCAATCCGATCTTCAACAGCCTCCTGTAATGTCACCTTTATAAGGCTTCATTTCCAATATTTTATTTGGGCTGTTATCAGCAGCAAATATATGAGTATGTTGCAGTTTTTGGTTTCGGTCCAAGGGCATCGTCTGCCTCGAAAACTTGGTCAATACAAATCACGAGCCACTCATGTAGAAATATTAGATTGACTACAAAGCTCATTAACAATAGAAAGATAGACAATGATTCCCCATATCAGCAATTATCACCATACACAAAAACAATTTTTGTCACGTTTGTTGCCAGTACGTAGCTGTGCCCTATCAGATGTGGATAAGGCTTCGGATCCTGGGTCGTCATCCTTACTGCTAACAAGCCACAGATACCTCAGATTTTAAAAATTATGACAATATCCACTGGCTGACAAAAAAGAGTGAAGCACCCAGAATATACTGTTGCATATCAGTCTAACTTCGCGCACTTATACACCATCGACGGGCACGTAAATTATCAGAGTTTCAATTCTCTGTGACCAGTATTACGACCACCAGAGTGCGCTAGCACTGTTCATGTTTTGTGTTGTTATTCGGCCTGGTACGGTATGTAAGGGGTGTAAACAGTGTTAGACATTAGTTTATCACTGTGAAGCGCACGGACATGTCGCGTACTCGTTTAAGTCAGGGTTATCAGCAGCTGGCAGAGTTTGAAAGTGGGCTCATTGTGGATCTCTATTTGCCAGGCTGGTCGAATAGTACGATATCCAGATTAATTGATCATTTGGATGTGACAGTGGCTCAGTGCACCAAGTACATCGTAGCTCCTTCAAATCTGCTACTGCCCTCCGGAAACAAGTAAAGGACTGAATGCAACATTTTGTCTACCCCACACCATTGGTCTAAGACTAGCAGCAGCCGTGCTAAAGAATTGCCATCCTAGGCGTAGGCTGCCATTAACGCCAGAACTCAACGCCCGCGTTTAAAGTAGTGCTGTGACCTGGAAACATGGGTTTCTGATTAATGGCGTCAGACTGCGTTCAGCGATGAATCGCAGTTCTGCACTACACCGAACGTCTGCGAGTAGAGAACCCATTCTTCCAAAGTTTTGGAATGTCACAGTTATGTTAATGCTGGCTTCATGATGTAGGGAGCCATAGGGTGTGACTTCATACCTCTGGTGGTGCAACGGTTCGATAATCTCTTATGCGACGGTATTCCGCTGTCATTTTTCAACAGGGCAATGCTCGTTCATACACGACACATGTTTCTACGACCCGCCTGCTTGATTGGGAGGTATTCTCCTGGCCAGCAAGATTACCAGATCTGCCCCCAGTAGAACTTCTGTGAAACCAACTCGGATGTCAACTCCGTCCCAGTGCCAATGTCTACGATATCAAGAACAAGTTACAACAGTTGTGGGCCAGCTTACCTCGGGCGATGATACAACAACTTTATGACTCCATTCCGAACAAATTTGTGCATAAATCCTGGCCAACGTGTTGCAACTTGTTTGGTAAGTAGGCTCGTACTGCCAAGTTGTCTGCAAATTTAACCCGATTTTGTAATCACTGCAATAATAAGTTTCATTTCGTTTCCTTCTCGTCTTCTGCGTGGTTTAATTTTTTTGTCAGGATGTGTACTGCAATTACTGTACTCGTGTTAAAAGCCTTTGTGTAATTTGTTTACATCAGTGCTTAGTACAACGCTTCAGAGTAACTTCCAAGATACTACAGTTCAGACAAATACGTGAACTGAAAAGCATTAATCAGAAATTTGAAAAGTAACCACGTCATGCTACTGTTTTAAGAATTAGAACAGTAGCAAACTTTTAGAACTTAGCCAGTATTTCACTTTGCTCAAAATTGTGAACGCAGGGCTGCAGACTGCGCTTCTGCCAACATATAGAAGACAGGAAAGTTACAGCTTTCTGTCGTTTCCATCTACGTCCACAACAGTTATTCCTTTTCTTCTTCTTCTTATTTTTAATGGAGCATCTCTCCCCTTCTGTCTTGCCTTCTCTCGGCTTCCTGCGCTTTGCCAATTCCACCTGTGGAAACACGAACAGCGGAAAATATGTTGTTTGCGAGCAGGTACCTTCAGCCTCTGAATATCCGTCTTTTCTTTATTGGAATGTTTTCAACCATTCAGTCCACAAATCAGTCCACATGTGCTAACCATCAGGAACGCATCTAAAGATTATCCTGCATTAAAAGATTCCTGAAACCTTTTTTAAAATTTCCTGTCCTTTTTGAGACTTTCATTTCTCACGGTACTGTATTTCCGAAATTTAGCTGGAAAATCTGGAAATTAATACCTGTAAAAATACAAATGTTTTTAGAAAAATGTTGTTTGGGAAGGGGAGGGACCGCCCTTGGAACCGTGGCTGTGCTCTGTACATAACTTTTCTTCAATTATTTTTCTCGCCAGAAGATTTCTGTTTTTGAAAAATCCTTTTGGTTTGGTTAATTGTTTCCCACACGTATTTTCAGAGACACAATAGTCCACTCATCTCTTCAGAAGTATCTTGTCGAAGCTGAAAGTTGGCTGTTACATTTCTCAACTTCCAGTTTCTCATATTTTACGCGTGCGTGATCTCGCGAGGTGTCTTACTACGATAATCTGTAATCACCAGTCATATCTGCGGTGTGGCCACTGTGAACTTGGCTGCTGTGATTTGCCTTAGCGACTGTCTCTGAGGCGAGGAGTGGCTCGGCCAATAGCAATTTTATGTGGACAGAGTGTGCTGCATAGCCCGTCCTTTGAAGTCGAAAAAAAAAAAAAAGTTCTAGTGAGTTCGGTCCTATTCTTGGCTATGCAGTGGCGTGGTTGTAAGGAAGAAAAGTGGCTGCTTTGATACACATTGAGAGAAAAGGACAGTGATCGATGGTTACAATCTGCGTTTGTGCGTGAGCGCTCACAATTGTCACCCGCATTTTTATATGAATGCGCGGCATATCTTGGTGAGCTATAGTGATACAAGATGTCACAATGACGATATGATCAGATCGTCAAATCTGATGTCTGGACAGAGTAACTGTGAGCAGCATGGCAGGATACACAGTACAGATTAGTACGGGTTATAATTTGCTTTACATACATTGCATTTGATTTGTAACCGAACTGAACAATATCCATTCTTCACCAAAAGATTCGTTGCATTTTTGTGAGTTTCATGAATGTTTTGTGAACGAGGTCTTTTTCTTGCCTCGGTATAGCTACCACATGGTTCTTGTCGCGTTTATTCTGTGTACTGATGCGAAACGATTGTACTGTTGAGTTCAAATAATTATTAAGTGATATGAGATCGCATTGTATTTATTCACGTACCTTCTCATTATCAAATTATTTACAAAACAGTCGTCTGCAAGAACCACGTGACCATGGTGTTATAAATGACTCATTAACAGGGGTACAGCTGGGATCATTTACATTCAGCATAGTTACTTGCTCAGTAAGAATTATTTTTCAAGTAGGGAATTTATTCAGTCAGTGCAAGATCACTTGCAGCATTTTTGTTAATATTCTTACAGGTTCTGGAAGATAACTTTTCCTAGAGATCTTATGAGTAGCAGAATCTTCCAAACAATATTTTTCGAATATTCAATATTTTCCGGGTTTTTTTCAGAAACGTATTTAGGATCACATTTATGAACCTAGCATCCTCACGGAACGTGTTTTGTGTATATTGTGGAACTTATTTAACTTTTGCAGGACCAAATGGTAATGTTCTTTTAGGAAACTTAGTAATTAAATTTGATTAACCATTCACAATGCCCAAGATAACCGTTGCATGAAATAAGTGCTCTCCGTGTTATGTTATTCATGAAGTTAGCTGAAATTACATTATTGTGATGCTTTTATGGGTCGCCATTCAAAGATATAAAGGAATTTTAATCAGGGCACATTTGCCTAGGCATATTTGACTTTTTTATGATTTATTACCAGCATTTCCCGTTACAAGATTTAACATTTAGTCCTTCAGCATATTCACTTCTTGCGCTCAACAAAACCTTAGTTTTCTTGTTGTTTTGTGTTTATTAAAGCTAGTGTAGTTCTGTTTCATTGAACACCCGACTCAGTTTACTTTTGGCGACCAGTACTGTGCCTTCAGCGAATAGCATTATTCTCATTTTATGTCCGACACCAACAACTACCATCTCAGCATTGTCGGGCTGGTTGCCTGACTCTCTCCTCGACACAAAAATTCCATACTAGTAGCGACAGTAGGCAGCAGTGCCGTACATCTTTCCTAACTTTGCCCTCTTAAGCCGTTCCAGCTAACTTCTCCAGTCCCCTTCACTAACGGATAGTGGATTACCCTCAGATGTGCTATCAGATCATAATTCTAATATAAAAATGATTTTGTCGGCAATTGGCGACAAAGTCATGAAAAAAAAAGCGAAGCAGCAGCTATTTTCTTAGTCTGTAGTTGGACCGGATTTGCGGCTGGACTTCCTTGCAGAAAGAGCTCAACACGTCACTCTCTAACGGAACAAGATGTGAAGTTAATTTTGGTGGTACCCCAAGAAAGTGTGACAACACCATTTCTGCTTTGTATGTATATGATCTAGTAGAATGCGTCGGAAGTTCTTTAAGGCTGTTCGCAGATGGTGAAGATGTGTATCGGAAGGTAACAACAGTAAAGATTTGCAGAAAGACCTACAGAGGACTGAAGAATGGTGCAGGAACTGGCAGTCGACCCTGGACGTAAATAAATGTAACATATTGCGCGTACATTGGAAAAGAAATCCACTGCTGTACAATTACACTATTGATGACAAATTGCTTGACACAGTATGTACCGTAAATGGAGACAGAGATTCTCAGGAAGACTCTTAAATACAATTCATCGTCGAAATAAGTGGTTTATAAGCTTCTTGTTCGATCGATTCTTGAGCAATTTTCATCAGTCTGGGACCCTTACCATGTAGGACACAAGAGACGGAGTTAGAGAAGATCCGACGAAGAGCGGCTCGTTTCGTCATTGGATCATTTGTTCAGCGCGAGAGCACTGCAGAGATACTCAACACACTTCAGTGGCAGGTGCTACAAGAGAGGCATTGTGTATCACAGAGAGTTTTACCATTCGTGAGCTTACTTTCCGGAACGAGTCATACTTTGTTCCACAAGTGTTTCACGAAATAACTACAACGAGAAAGTTCGAGAATTTAGAGCTAATACGGAGCCTTTCCGACAATCATTCCTCCCACGCACCATTCGCGAATGGATCAAGGACGGGGGAGGAGTCAGATAGTGGTACTTGACGTACTCTCCGCTACACACCGTGTAGTGGTTTGCGGAGTGTTGGTGTAGATGTAGTTAATTCTGCCTACCAAGCGTAATCCGCTCTTTTACTTCTTATAGGGCTAAATCAAAAAGATCACTTACCTGCAGAGTCTCCATTCTCTGTAGCCTAATGTTACTTTCTCCGGTGTGTATTTCACTTGACTTGGGTAGTCGTGATTCCTGCTTCGACGGATTTCCTTTCCACCGCTACATTTTTTCTGCATTCAGTCTGGAGCAAACCCTAGACTACTTGTGGTGTGCGTACACACAGTCCAGTTACATTAGTAGACCACTGCCTGTGTTTGACTTCAGAGTGTAATAACCACTCACTAATGGCAGGGGGGAGTACTAACAGAGGAGGGTATATAAAGGGTGTTGGGGGAATGCGGAAAACAGTGCAGTCGTTGTCCTAATGCAGAAACGGAGCGTTTTATTTGACATCCAGAAGGGCATATCACTGGTTTTCACACCAAAGGTGGAAGCAGTTCCGAAACAGCTAATATTGTAAACTATTTGCGTACCCAAAGCTTAAAGCATATCGTGCACGGAAAAGTGGCGCTACCCAATACCGGAATCGAGGTAACTATAGTGCACCACAGGCCACAGATGACACGCGTGAATGACAGCTGCTAGATATATGCAAGCAAATATACGAGCAGCTCTAGAGCAACTGAGCACACAGATGAACCGAGGGGCTACTAACGGTGTCTCCTCAATGACCGTTCAGCGAACATCCCTTCGTATACTCCACAGCATGCGCCTGGTTCAGGCACCCACATTGACACTCTTCATCCGCGACGAATGCAGAAATTTGTGCACCTGCATCGCAACTGAATTTCCACTGAATGGCGACACGTGGCCTTTTCAGATTAATCACGTTTTGTGCTCCCTCGAACAAGTGGTATTTGGAGTGTAGGGTGTGAAACATCTGAAAGCAAACACTCTGCAACTACAACCGGAAGTCTGCAGGCCTTCTCTTCATTCTGGAAGGCATAATGGGTCAACAAAAGTGTGCATATATCCTAGGAAACCATCTCCACCTCTGCATGCAGTTTGATTTTCCTCAACACGATGGTATCTACCAACAGGACAATGGGCACAGCTCTCAGTGTACGTGCGTGCTTCAAAGAGCACAAGGATAAGTTTATCGTACTCCCTGGCCACAAACTCCTCGGATTTAAATCCAATATCCGGGCGCTGTGGCCGAGCGGTTCTAGGCGCTTCAATCCAAAACCGCACATGTTTGAATCCTGCCTCGGGCATAGACGTGTGTGATGTCCTCAGGTTAGTTACGTCCGTTCCAGAGTCTCATGGACTCTCTTCCTGCACATCTCACAGCAGTCCACGATTGCAAAAGGGGTAGGTGGTCACATTAATATTGCAGGACAACGTACACGCATGCTCATAAATTAAGGATAGTGCTGATACATGGTGAAACAATGGTCTGGTGGGCGGTTTTCGGGTTTAAATTGTAATACCCCACCTGTCACTTAGCTGGTTTTGGCGTGTGTTCACCCCAGGTAATTGACTAACAGATCAACAGAGAGTGCAAAACTGCCACAATGTCGGATAACGCAAAGAAATAATAAGGTCCTGTGACTCCTGATTGAACTGCAGTGGCAGTGTTGACATTAATTGATTCAGAATTAATGCCTTTTAATTAAAAAGGGGTGGACGTTGATGTTATATTCAGCTATTGAACACCAGATGCAAATGTTGAATATAAAATTAATTAAGAAAGTGACTTGGGATTTCAACTACTTGACTGAAAACAGATGCAGTCGATTAGCACAGATTTATCTTAACTCACGACCTTCAATCATCACATTACATGACTCTCCTAACACGAAGTGGTAATAAATTGGGCTTGCATGGAGTAAAGCACGATAAATCAAAAGTAATTCCTATCGACTGACCCAGGCGTAATGCAAAGTACGAGAAGAATTCTACAATACACGGCCCATGAAACCCTCATGGAAACTTTGCCGACGTGATCCAAGAAATTAATCAGTGGCCGGAGACGACGCGATATCAACAAATACAGGGTGGCGGAGCGGCGTCGTTGTGCAGACGTCGGCCGAC
Organism: Schistocerca gregaria; assembly: GCF_023897955.1. NCBI lineage: Eukaryota > Metazoa > Arthropoda > Insecta > Orthoptera > Acrididae > Schistocerca > Schistocerca gregaria. The sequence goes on along the minus strand of NC_064925.1, from coordinate 326,824,842 downwards.
CTTGTGGTGCTGCAAGGCTGCGCACATCTATTCAGCTATCTTGCTCAGTATATAGCTGAACCAAAACTTCCTATCTCCAAGCTCAATCCTTCCATTGCTAGGTCCTAAACTGCAGAGATGCTCACTCTTTCCCAGGCAAGCTGAGTAAAGAATGCCACGTCTGCACTCTAGGCAATCTGGGAATGGAAGACCTCTACGGAGACTTCTCACAGTCCGCTCTTCGCCTCGGTTTCCCCTCCAGCAAAATCATTTACACCAATTTCAGTGCAAGTCACATTAATTATGCATCGCTTCCCAGCGTCGACCACTGCCTGCTCTGGGAACAAATTCCCACTAAATTTCCCTTCCTCTCAACTTCTATTTTGCTCCTCCCAGACCACCCATCAAGGTTAGCGTCTGCACAAACACCAAGTTTTGTCGGAATTCTAACTCCCAGGAGAGTACTTCAAATTCCTTGGTCCTACGTTCCCATCGGAGGCCGACGTCGCTCCTCACCTGATTTGCTTCAGACTCTACTGACCGTGAATTCAGTGTAAAGTTGCTGTAGTCACGAACACGCATATTTTGACCTCTGTTGACCTCTCCACCGTAGCTTTGCGCGGATTTCTAGCATGTTTCCCTGGAAACAGGACAACAGACATCTATCAAAAGGTGTACAAGTTCTGCGTCTGTTTCCCAGTACGCCAGCATGGAGTCAGGGTCAACCACACACTCACTGTCACTCATCTTAAGGCGGCTGGAGGCCGCGCCGCATTACCGCTTTCTCAGAGCTTGAGTCACCATAAGCTGCCTATTGTCGCTTCCCTTCGCCATTCCCCAGCTGGCCACGGTCAACTCTAAATGCTTTCCTGGGGTAAACTAGTGTCCAGTAAATCGACTCGTTACCACAAAGTTTTCATGCCGTGTGAATTATTTTAAAACCATCACCTGATGTTAATTATTCCAATACGTCCATACTATACCCTCTACAAGATGCATTGTGCCTTTTCAGTCACTTTGTTTAGCCTTACTGTTCGCTCAACGTGAGTTAGGTGATCTTTAATGACTTCATGTAAGAGCCATAGTTTTTGCCATCTTATAAAATCACCTAGGAGTATGACCATGCGGTGCATTTGGCCTACAGTCGTCGCACGGTGGCGCTGGCAGCAGTTCACATACACAGAGGTGTGTTGGTGCATGTCAGAGTACAGTGCAGCAAGTAAGTGTGCAGACGCTTTCAGACATACTAATGGTGACTGTGTGTTGATAATGACTCAAAGGAAACGTATTAATGAGGTTATGAGGGGCGGAATACTAGGGCGACTGGAGGCTGGTCAAACACAACAGATCGAATCACGGGCCATACATGTGCCATAAAGTGCGATTATAAGACTATGGCAACGATTCCAGCAGACAGGAAACGTGTCCAGGCGCTACAGCACGAGACGTCCACAGTGTACAACACCACAAGAAAACCGATATCTCACCAACAGTGCCCGCAGACGGCCACGGAGTACTGCAGGTAGCCTTGCTCTGGACCTTACCACAGCCACTGGAACAGTTGTCTCCAGACACACAGTCTACAGACGACTGAACAGACATGGCTTATTTGTCCAGAGACCTGCAAGGTGCATTCCACTGACCCCTGGTCACAGGAGAGCCCTTAAAGCCTTGTGTCTACAACACAGTTCATGGTCATTGGAACAGTGGTCCCAGGTTATGTTCACGGACGAGTCTAGTCTGAACAGTGATTCTCGCCGGGTTTTTATCTGGCGTGAACCAGGAACCAGATACCAAACCTTTAATGTCCTTGAAAGGGACCTGTATGGAGGTCGTGGTTTGATGGTGTGGTGTAGGATTATGATTGAGGCACGTACACCCCTGCATGTCTTTGACAGAGGAACTGTAACAGGTCAGGTGTATCGGGATGTCATTTTGCACCAGTATGTCCGCCTTTTCAGGGGAGCAGTGGGTCCCACCTTCGTCCTGATGGATGATAACGCACGGCCCACCGAGCTGCCATCGTGGAGGAGTACCTTGAAACAGAAGATATCAGGCAAATGGAGTGGTCTGCCTGTTCTCTAGACCTAAACCCCATTGAGTACGTCTGGGATAGTCTCGGTCGACGTATCGCTGCACGTCTTCACACCGCTAGGACACTTCAGGAGCTCCGACTGGCACTGGTCCAAGAATGGGGGCTGTACCCCAGCAGCTGCTTGGCCACCTGATAAAGAGTATGCCAATCCATTGTGCGGCCTGTGTACGTGTGCACGGTGATCATATCCCATATTGATGTTGAGGTACCTGCGCAGGAAAGAGTGGCGTTTTGTAGCACATGTGTTTCGGTACAGTTTTCTCAGCTTATCACCCAAACCTTGGACTTACAGATGTGTCGTGTGTGTTCCCTATGTGGCTATGCTATTAGCACCAGTTTTGTGTAGCGCCACTTTGTGTGGCACCACATTCGGCCATTAATTTATGAGTATGAGCATATTTGCCTATAAGGGAAGACATAATGGCGAAGAGATGCAGCAACTGTTGGATAGTTGTTGCTGATTAGCTGTTTCAGCCATATTCACATCTACAAAAATTTAAACAAAATGGCAGCTAGAATGAGTCAAACTCCTCTACTGTTTGTTTACATGGTTTGAGAGTGAACCGAAGTAAGGTGACAATAACGAGAAGGAGATATTAGAGAAAAAATTATCAATAAGTTAAGGAATTCTGCTATCTTGGAAGCAAAACAACACGCAACAGGGAGGGCATAAAAAACAGACTAGGACAGCCGAAGAGGACATTAATGGCAAAATTAAGTCTATTGGTAACAAGTATAGCCCTTGAGGAATACATTTCTGAGAATATACGGCTGGAGCATAGGATTGTGAATGGTAGAGTGTGGGATGACCAAAAAAGAAGAGAGTCGAAGAGTTTGAAATGTGGTGTTACAGAAGCACATACCTTAGTAGTGTGTAGGCTAATAAGAAACGACATATTCCGGTCTTATGCAGATTCGGCGAGCAAAGGAATGTATGGAAAACACTGACAAGAAGAATGTACAGGATGACAGAATATGTGTTAAGACATCAGCAACTTCCATGGTACTTGAGGGACCTACAGAACTGTTGGTGAACTCATAGATTGGCACACATACAACGAATAATTGAGGACGTATGGTGCTAGAGGTACTCTGAGATGAAGAGGTTGGAACAGGAGAGGAATTCTTGGCGGGCAGTATCAAAGCAGTCACAAGACTGATAACCAGGAAACAACGTGACAATAATTTTTCTGCCTCCGCAGTTATCTTTTTTCCCATCTCAGATTTAATCGTGCTTGTTATCTTTGGGGGGCGGCTTATATTCGGGTCAATACAGTGCATACTTATAAAAAAACGAAGAAACACCATCTGAATCACGATTTCTGTTTTAATTACCATAGGTTTCGATCTGCCCTGCAGATCACCTTCAGATCTAAGCTGGAAAAGAGAAAGCAAGCGGTAAAATAATAATTACGAAAGTGTAGCTTTACAAACAGTACCATCAAACGTATCACAAATAGCATCATAACACCACGAACAGACACATACTTGGCACCGCAAGGTGTAGTTTTTCAGTAGAGGAGTGAATGACCAAAATTTACGTCAAAATATAAAGGATGCATTGGCGAAAATAATTGTATAGTCAATCTTGTGGACAGGTCATGTAGAACTCTTACACAGCATGAAAGAGGTTCTTCCACTATAAAAAATTAAAAGAATCAACAGGGTTAACAAAATTAAAAAGCACGTTAAGCTAATACATTTCAGTACGTAAAAGATAAAATACAAATGTAGGCAACAATTTCATATTGAATTATACATTGTACATGTTTATATGTTTCGTAAGACAGCACAAAATTGACAAGTACATCTAACTTGCAATATGTTAGTTCGCCATTCGTTAAAACAAATTTAAGAATTTACCTTAATTTAACAAGTAAAAATACTGAAAAGTCTTATTGTAAGTCAAAAACAATTGTAGCTTTTAGCAAGTAATACTATTACATACTGTTAACGAAGCCACTATTTCACAGTAGGGCGGGCCACTTATGATAGCACGCTGAGTTACGTTGTAGTGTGTTTATGCATGTCACAGGCTGCAGTCTGCAACAATCTAGGACCAGTTAAAGGTATTCCTCTACTTTTCCGACTGAAACCGAATTTTAAAATCATATCAATCACGTGAAGATGGAGCAATAACTAAGTTTTGAAGCCCTTTATTGGTTTTTGAGTTTTGAATTTTTAGTAAAGACACTGTCCAACAGGTCTATGCATTCATTTTATGAGAAATGTTATTAATTTACCTTTGGTAGTTTTTGTAAATTTAAAACTTAAATGTTCTGTAACTATCGGTAGATAAATGTGATAATAAAATAGACAAACTACATTTTTGATAATATTAATTCACCAGCACTTTACACTTTCCGTTCCTGCTTCCTTTAGGCTTCTTGTTATAATTTCAGGAACAGGATGGCCGTTCTCTTGATTTTTTTCTTCTCCATCTTGTGGATTGTTTGATTCGTCGTTGATCTCTAGATAAGCAGATCTTCTTCTGGCAGGATGATAAGGAAGTGATGGGACTCTTGCTTTCTTCAGTCTCCTAACATCCCATACTGGTTGAAGAAACATCTTGTACAAGAAAGAAAAGTAGTTTTTGTTCCCCTCAGAGTAGCGTTTGCAACCTATGTCCCCCATTATTTGCTGGATGTATTCCAATCTCTACAGTTTTTACACCCTATAGCCCTCTCTTCCTTCGTCAGTGTTTTCCATGTATTCCTTTCCTCTGTGATGCTGCGGAGAACCTCCTCGTTCCTTAACTTATCGTTCTTCCTAATTTTTAGCATTCTCCTGTAGCACTACATCTCAAATGCTTCCAGTTCTCTTCAGGATTTCTCAAAGTCCATGTTTCACTACCATACGATGCTGTGCTCCAAAGTTACATTCTCAGAGATTTCTTCCGCAAATTTGATACTAGAAGATTTCTCTTGGGCAGTGTTGTCTGCTTTTGCATGCACTCCTCGCTGTATCCATCGTTAGCTAATTTGATGCTTAGGTAGCAGAATTCCTTATCTTAATCTACTTCGTGATCACCAATCTTGATGTTTAGTTTCTCACTGTTATCATTTCTGCTACTTCTCATTACTTTCGTCTTTCTTCGATTTATTCTCAGGCCATATTTTGTACTCACTAGACTGTTAATTCCATTCAGCAGATCCTGTAATCCTTCTTCACTTTCACTGAGAATAGCAACGTCATCTGTCAATCTCGTCACTGATATCCTTTCACCTTGAATTTTAATTCAACTCTTGCATCTCTCTTTTATTTCCGTACTTGCTTCTTCGATGTATAGCTTGACCAGTCTTATACCCTTTTTAATACGAACGCTTTGTACTTGGCCTTCCACTCCCATTATAACCTCTTGGTTCTTCTACATAGTGTATATTACCCGCCTTCCTTGTAGCTTACGCCTATTTTTCTCAGACTCCGAACATCTTACACCATTTTACATTGTCGAAAGCTTTTTCGAGGTCGGTAAGCCCGCATCTCGTGGTCGTGAGGTAGCGTTCTCGCTTCCCACGCCCGGGTTCCCGGGTTCTATTGCCGGCGGGGTCAGGGATTTTCTCTGCCTCGTGATGGCTGGGTGTTGTGTGATTTCCTTAGGTTAGTTAGGTTTACGTAGTTCTAAGTTCTAGTGGACTGATGACCATAGATGTTAAGTCCCATAGTGCTCAGAGCCATTTGTACCAGGTCGGTAAATCCTATCAACGTGTCTTGATTGATGGACACCGCTATTGCAAATATTGGAGTAAGAGTTACGAAAAAATTCATTCTGTTCACTGATTCCTGTCATATTCTTTTCTTTTGGCTTCTGCCTAGCACTATTGCAACACTTTTCTCAATGACCTGAAAAGTAATTTTTCCTCGAAAAAATTCGTTTGTCAAAAATATAGTGCTGTGGGAGATATGCCAATAACGCAATAACTTTATTTCAAGGGAATAAGGACGACAACAAGCAGATCGATGCAGAAAAATACTAGTATATCACGCCTCTTAAAATATTCGTTAATAAAAGATTGTGTATAAAGTCTTCCGCATTGGCTGTTAAAACGCTTTCATTAAAAAGTCACTACCGGTTTCGCATCAATAGAGATGTATCTTCAGGTGAAGGGTTCTTTTAAACCATCACGCTGCGGCAAAGTGATTGCTTAGAGCCAAGTCACGTCGTTCATAGTCATGGTAGAAGCAGATAGCATGCTAAAATATATAGTCCTGCCCAGATTACGCTGGCACCGTACACACACTTTTAGGTTGTCTACGGCATGGTGTCCCACAGCCCCAACGCTTTTAGCATTCTGTCTGTTTCTAACTTGACAATGGACGACGGGACTTCTCTCTAAGCAGTCACTTTGACGCACCATGACAATGCATTCCAGTTGATGCGGAACCGGTTGCGACCTTTTAATAAAAGTATTTTAACAGCCAGTGCTTAATATTTTACTCACAATGTGGAATTTTAGCTGCTGTTGCCAGACCCTCAAAAATGTTTGCTATTCTGTATCCATATATAAACAGCTTGTGTGCGTACGGATTTATAGACTTTTTCCATGACGATCCACTGTCACCAGTGATAGTAGTGGTAGATAGCCTTTGGTGTCATGCTGTTAGTAAGAGTGCGGTCGCAGTACGTGGAGGAGGGTGAGTGTGGCGTGCAAAAATCCGCGAAATGTGGAGCAATAAATACTCTTAGGAAAAGCTATACACCCTTTGACTTCCCAACACAACCGTACATACGAAAATGCTTTTATTGTTTCATTGGTCTGACATAATACGATGCTTGCATGGTTTTGTAATTCAGGCTATAGTAAGGACGGGTAACATCAAATAGACCAGTTTTTAATCCCTCAGAGCGTTTTCGTCAATCACACTTTGCCGACGATCAACGTAGACACAAAGAAAGAAATCAGGACTGACCCAACGATGAAAAACTGATAATTAACAAATGAACGATCGATTGGTTCTCTACAGTTATTTCGTTTGAATATTTCTCTTATTGTTTGTGAGGATAATCGTTTTCATAATTCAGCGCATTTTCGCCAGCCACTTCTTCTGCATTATTCTACGTGAGAATAATTGCCCACCCCAGTATGGTTGAAGCACGTTGAGGACTCTATCACCATTACATTTGATAGTGAATGAAACAATAAAAACATTTTCACATATACAGTAAAGTTAAGTCATATTTCTTAGTTATATGTAAGACTATTTATTGCTCCATACTTAGCAAATTTTAGCCCTTCATACTCATCCACTCCCACGCACTGCGACCAAACTACCTTTTCTTTTGGGTCATCAACCTTCTAACTGGTTTGATACAGCCCGCCACGAATTCCTCTCCTGTGCCAACCTGTTCATCACTTGCAAACTACGTCCTCAATTATTTGCAGGATATATTCCAGTCTCTGTATTCCTCTACAGTTTTTGCCCTCTACAGCTCCCTCTAGTACCATGAAAGTGATTCCTTCATGTCATGCTGTCCCTTCTGCTTATTAATGTTTTCCACATATTCTTTTCCAGTCCAATTCAGCGCAGACCCTGCTGATTCCTTACCTTATCAGTCCACATAATTTTTAACATTCGCATGTAGCACCACATCTGAACTGCTTCGATTCTCTTCTGTTCCGGTTTACCCACAGTCCATGTTTGACTACCATGCAATGCTGTGCTCCATATGTACATTCTCAGAAACTTCTTCCTCAAATTAAGGGCTATGTTTGATACTAGTAGACTTCTCTTGGCCAGAACTGCCCTTTTTGCCATTGCTAGTCTGCTTTTGATGTCGTCCTTGCTCCGTCCGTCATCGGTTATTTTACTGGCTAGGTAGCAGAATTCCTTAACTTCATCTATTTCGTTACCATCAATGCTGATGTTAAGTTTCTCGTTGTTCTCATTTCTGCTACTTCTCACTACTTTCGCCTCTTTTCGATTTACTCTGAATCCGTATTCTGTGTTCATTAGATTGTTCATTCCGTTCAGTAGATCATGTAATTCTTCTTCACTTTCACTCCGGATAGCAATGTCATCAGCGAATCGTATCATCGATATCTTGAATTTTAATGCCATTCCTAAATCTATCTTTTATTTTCATCATTGTTTCCTCGATGTACAGATTGAACAATAAGGGGGGGGGGGGGGGAAGACTACATACCTGTCTTAGCCCGTTTTTAATCAGAGCGCTTCGTTCTTGGTCGTCCACTCTTCTTATTCGCTCTTGGCTCTTGTACATATTGTAGTATATGATCCGTCTCTTCCTATAGCTTACTACTATTTTTCTCTGAATTTCGAACATCTTTCACCATTTTACACTGTCGAAACTTTACTAACAGGTTATCTGCATTCGTAATACCCTTAATGTGACGGACGTCTGTATGATTCTCATATTTGGAATGGTACTCATGCCGTCTCCCACATCACGTATATTCTGACCCCAGCACCGCAGCTTTCCCATTTAATTGAACGTAACAACTGAGATCACGGTTCCTAAGACATGGCTTCATTTACGTCGGTACGTACCTATTATTACGATCCGCGAACGTTGTGTCTTAAACGGGTGATACGACAAACACATTTAATACAATTAGAACTTTTGTTGGCAGCACTCGACATCTGCGCTCGGCCGTATTGTTGCAGAGGCCGGCGGCTGTTGACGAGCGGAGCGACCCGTCTGCTGTCGACGCGCGCATCGTTCACGGTCGGCGGCGCACTTTGTGCGCAGAGCGGCCGGTCGCGACAACCCTTTCCGTGCGAGTGCGCCGGCTGAAAACACGCGAGGCAGCCAGCGGCCGGCAGCATGAGAGGGGCAAAGGGGGGGGGGGGGGGGGGGGGGAGCAAGGGACGGCCGCGACGCGGACTTGTGACACGTTTATTCTTTAATACTTTTCAGGTGTCAGGCGCGCGAGGAATTCCTGCCGTATACATACAGCTGTCAATCCGAGTTACCTTTTTGGCCCGCGGGCTTAATCCGACGGAAGAAATGAATCTCCCGCTGTCGCGCGGTGGCCCGGGAACGCCACAAAGGGGTTCGCGCCGCAGCGGCGGCCGCGGTCCGGTTATGCAGTAAGCCGTTTAGGAGCCGCCCCGGCACCCAGCAGCGCCCAGGGGGTCCGCCGCGCCACCGCCCGTTCACCTGGTGCTCGCCCAAAATGGTTTAACTTTTTCCGCAGATAAACCAGTTACCGAATTCGCCCTCCTCCCGTGTTCCGCATGCAAGCGTGAATGTGTGTGTGTTCGTGTGAGAGAGACTATTGGCAGCGGAAGGTGGGGGGCGGGGGAGCAAGGGGTACAACAGCTAAGCATTCTGTCACGCTGAAAGGTGATTGACTCCCTGCGTCTTCGAAAGGAATGGGTAGGTTTGCTTAAAGTGCTCTGCCACTCACCGGAGAATCGCCTGTCTTGTCGAAAAGGGTTGAGAGTGTCCGGCCAATACGCGGCCATAATTCGTAGCTACTGGACCGCTCACTGGGTTTCCACTTGGAGGCCTCTGAGTTATCTGGCGTCTGCGCTATTCTCTACGTGGATGAGTGAAGAATATAGATGAAACAACTCACTCTAAAGTTGTTACCTGTTAGACTTTCCATGGTTCGACCTTGCTGTTGTTTTCCGAAGCTTGTTGCCCGAAGATTGGTTTGGCCCAGCTCTCCGCACTACATCCTGTGCAAGTCTCCTCAACTCAGTATAGCTACTGCATACTACAGCCATTTGCACATACTTACTCTAACAAGCATTGCGTTACAATATCCCCCCCACCCCCCACCCCCACCAGCGAAATCCCTCCTCCAGCCCTCCCATCCATTAACAAATGTACGCTTCATTATGTTCGAAAAGCGCAGAACTCTGGATGTTCGCAGGACTGTGGATGTTCTACTGTGTTAATTTATTTCGTCAAACGGTTTTCGTTTTCAGATTGACTGTCGTCAACAAAGAAGATACAATATAGATGAACGCCATTGGAAAAGATAGCCCTATTACATGTCCGAACGTGGTCCAAACACATAATAAATGTCAACTATAGAGAGATGAGATTAGCAGCGGAAAACCTATGGACACTAAACTCCCACACACAGAATGCCTCCTAACAGTAAAACAACAAGCGCTTCTCTCGCGGTAGAAAGAATAGAATGAAAGTCAAGAAACAAGAGGTAATAGTTATGTACATATACAGAAATTCATACCGAGACAGGCATCCAAGGAAAATTATAACGTCCATTGGGAGAATGCGTCTCAATCATGGATCTTTCCTTGCCCATTTACATAGAATCGGCGTATCGGAGACATTCTACTGTGATAAAAACCACATCTAGATGCTATAAGAAAGGCAAAGTCAACATTTTAAAGAAGTTTTTAAAACTTGGTCATTGACAGGCACTTTGCACGATCTCAATTCTCGTAGACAAAAGCAGGAGGACCTACATCGCCATATCCAGATTTATATCTAAAGAAGGCGCAAAAATTTAAAAGAAATTGTGAGCACTGAACTTAGCTAAAGAAATTAATTAATGACTAAGTGGTTAGCTTTAAGCTGTGCCTTTGTAATATAAGTACAGAAGTCTCGATCTAAAAAGTATATGCATGAAGAAAGACAAATTATTCCAATGGCTCTAACCACTATGGGACTTAAAATCAGAGGTCAACCGTCCCCAAGACTTAGAACTAATTAAACCTAACTAACCCAAGAACATCACACACATCCATGCCCGAGGCAGGATTCGAACCTGCGACCGTAGCAGCAACGCGGTTCCGGACTGTAGCGCCTAGAATCGCTCGGTCAGAAAGGCCGGCGAAGAAAGACAAATGTTACCTATGTATATGTGTTCCAATACATTTAAATTATGGTGGCTAAAGAGTTTATATGTTAAAAGCCAATAAAATAAAAATAATAATAAGTGTTGTCTTTGATAATGCAATGGCAGCGTAATTCAAAATGTACATAATTGTAAAGAGAACAACCCGGAAATACATTGAGACTATATATCGAAAAAAGAACTCTGTGTGTGTGTGTGGGGAGGGGGGGGGGGGACCAAGATGAAGTGAAGGAGGAGAAAAACATTAGCAAATAATTATATTCAACACAACAGAAGATGTACCTGCCCTAAAACAACGTAGTCGGCTCTGCAACATATTAAATTAACAATCACAATGACATAAAATTATTACCATACTAGTTAACGACATAAATTAGTACTGTAAAAAATCCGCAATTTTCTGCTTTTCATTTATAGTTATGAAGTTGTTCTACCAAGAAGTAATAGCTCACAAAAATGACGATTCCTTGACGGTTCAGGACCTTTCGAGTCAACTAATCCTTCCTTTTAGTCAAACAACACGATAAATTTCTTTAATCTCGCATTTCTTTTCAATACATCTTAATTAGTTGTCCGATCTACCCATTCAGTATCCAGTATTCTCTAGCACGACATTTCAAAAGCTTAAACCGAAATTCACATGAACTTCACAGGATATTAACACGTCTTACTAATTTTCAGACAGAATGAGGAATAGAAACCCTTTGAAGGTAGCTCAGAAAGTTTTCAAACATATTTGGGTAAAGCAAAAATAATCAAAAAGTGTCTTCAGAATGAGATTTTCGCTCTGCAGCGGAGTGTGCGCTGATATGAAACTTCCTGGCAGATTAAAACTGTGTGCCGGGCCGAGACTCGAACTATGTCGGGAGCGCAGTTTTAATCTGCCAGGTTCAAATGGTTCAAATGGCTCTGAGCACTATGGGACTCAACTGCTGTGGTCATTAGTCCCCTAGAACTTAGAACTACTTGAACCTAACCAACCTAAGCACATCACACACATCCGTGCCCGAGGCTGGATTCGAACCTGCGACCGTAGCAGTCGCACGGTTCCGGACTGCGCGCCTAGAACCGCGAGACCACCGCGGCCGGCTAATCTGCCAGGAAGATTCAAAAAAAGGGTCTTACTTAACACAGAACTTCTACATCTACATCTACATGACTACTCTGCAATTCACATTTAAGTGCTTGGCAGAGGGTTCATCGAACCACAATCATACTATCTCTCTACTATTCCACTCCCGAACAGCGAGCGGGAAAAACGAACACCTAAACCTTTCTGTTCGAGCTCTGATTTCTCTTATTTTATTTTGATCATCATTCCTACCTATGTAGGTTGGGCTCAACAAAATATTTTCGCATTCGGAAGAGAAAGTTGGTGACTGAAATTTCGTAAAAAGATCTCTCCGCGACGAAAAACATCTTTGCTGTAATGACTTCCATCCCAATTCGCATATCATATCTGCCACACTCTCACCCCTATTACGTGATAATACAAAACTATCTGCCCTTTTTTGCACCCTTTCGATGTCCTCCGTCAATCCCACCTGGTAAGGATCCCACACCGCGCAGCAATATTCTAACACAGGATGAACGAGTGCAGTGTAAGCTGTCTCTTTAGTAGACTTGTAGCATCTTCTAAGTGTCCTGCCAATGAAACGCAACCTTTGGCTCGCCTTCCGCAAAATATTACCTATGTGGTCTTTCCAACTGAAGTTGTTCGTAATTTTAACACCCAGGTACTTAGTTGAATTGACAGCCTTGAGAATTGTACTATTTATCGAGTAACCGAATTCCAACGGATTTCTTTTGGAACTCATGTGGATCACCTCACACTTTTCGTTCTTTAGCGTCAACTGACACCTGCCACACCATACAGCAATCTTTTCTAAATCGCTTTGCAACTGATACTGGTCTTTGGATGACCTTACTAGACGGTAAATTACAGCCTCATCTGCGAACAACCTAAGAGAACTGTTCAGATTGTCACCCAGATCATTTATATAGATCAGGAACAGCAGAGGTCCCAGGACGCTTCCCTGGGGAATACCTGATATCACTTCAGTTTTACTCGATGTTTTGACGTCTGTTACTACGAACTGCGACCTTCCTGACAGGAAATCACGAATCCAGTCTCACAACTGAGACGGTACCCCACAGGCCCACAGCTTGATTAGAAGTCGCTTGTGCGGAACGGTGGCGAAAGGTTTCCGGAAATCTAGAAATACGGAATCAACTTGAGATCCCCTGTCGATAGCGGCCATTACTTCGTGAGAATAAAGAGCTAGCTGCGTTGCACAAGAGCGATGTTTTCTGAAGCTATGCTGATTACGTATCAATAGATCGTTCCCTTCGAGGTGATTCATAATGTTTGAATACAGTATATGCTCCAGAACCCTACTGCAAACCGACGTCAATGATATAGGTCTGTAGTTAGATGGATTACTCCCACTACCCTTCTTAAACACTGATGAGACCTGCGCAATTTTCCAATCTGTAGGTACAGATCTATCGGTGAGCGAGCGGTTGTATATGAGTGCTAAGTAGGGAGCTATTGTATCAGCGTAATCTGAAAGGAACCTAACCGGTATACAATCTGGGCCTGAAGACTTGCCCATATCAAGCGATTTGAGTTGCTTCGCATCCCCTAAGGTATCTACTTCTAATTACTTCAAATTATTTTGCGTTTGTTTCTGATGGATTTGGAGGAAAGGGTATTGAACCTAACTACAACGACCTTGTGATCACTAATCCCTGTATCAGTCATGATGCTCTCTATCAGCTCTGGATTGTTTGTGGCTAAGAGGTCAAGTGTGTTTTCGCAACCATTTACAATTCGCATGGGTTCGTAGACTAACTGCTCGAAATAATTTTCGGAGAAAGCATTTAGGACAATCTCGGAAGATGTTTTCTGCCTACCACTGGTTTTGAACAAGTATTTTTACCAACATATCGAGGGAAGGTTGAAGTCCCCACCAACTATATCCATATGAGTGGGGTATTTATTTGCTACGAGACTAAAACTTTCTCTGAACTGTTCCGCGACTGTATAATCGGAGTCTGGGGGTCGGTAGAAGGAGCCAATTATTAACTTATTTCGGCTGTTAAGTATAACCTCCACCCATACCAATTCACACGGAGTATCTACTTCGACTTCACTACAAGATAAACCACTACTGACAGACACAAACACTCCACCACCAATTCTGCCTAATCTATCTTTCCTGAACACCGTCTGAGACTTCGTAAAAATTTCTGCAGAACATATTTCAGCCTTTAGCCAGCTTTCTGTACCTATAACGATATCAGCTTCTGTGCTTTCTATTAGCGCTTGAAACTCAGGGACTTTTCCAGAACAACTACAACAACTATAATTCCGACTGTTCCTTGATCCAAGCACGTCCTGTATTTGCCATGCACCCTTTGACATTGCAGCCCACCCCGTACTTTCCCGAGGCCTTCTAACCTAAAAAACCGCCCAGTCCACGCAACACAGCCTCCGCTACCCGTGTAGCTGAGTGTAGTGAACTCCTGACCTATTCAGTGGAACCCGAAATCCCACCACCTTGTGGCGCAAATCAAGGAATCTGCAGCCAACACGGTCGCAAAACCGTCTGAGCTCTGCACTAAAGGTCCGCAGTCGGTTCTGTCGACGATGCTGCAGATGGTGAGCTCTGCCTTCATCTCGTAAGCAAGACCGGCAGCCTTCACCAAATCAGATAGCCGCTGGAATCCAGAGAGAATTTCCTTAGATCCAAAGCGACACACGTCATTAGTGCCGACATGTGCCATCACCTGCAGCTGGCTCCACCCTGAACTCTTCATGGCATCCGGAAGGACCCTTTCCACATCAGGAATGACTCCTCCCGGAATGCACACGGAGTGCACACTGGATTTCTTCCCCTCCTTAACCGCCATATCCCTAAGGGGCCCCATTACGCGCCTAACATTGGAGCTCCCAACTACCAATAAGCCCACCCTCTGCGATTGCCCGGACCTTGAAGGCTGAGAATGATACTCTGAAACAGGGCAGGCAGCTGCATCTGGCTCAACCAGAGACAGTGCCTGAAACCTGTTTGTCAGACGCACCGGGGAGGCTTTCTGATCAGCCTCCGGGGACGTCTTTCGCTGCCTGTCACGCCTTGGAACGACCTCCCAATCAACCACAGGCGAGGGCTCAGCCCCACTGCGGGCAGCAACCGGGGCAACCACAGCGGCAGACCGATCTCGGGACAGACAGGACGAGGTTGACATCCCCGTGATACCCAAGTCCGGCTCCCCACAGTGGTGCCCATTGGCAACAGCCTCAAGCTGCGCGACCGACGTCAGATCCGCCTGCAGCTGTGAGCGAAGGGATGCAAACTCAGCCCTCATCCGAACAGAGCAATCGCAGTCCCTGTCCATTCTAATCGATGTTGAACAACAGTTACTGAAACACGAGTCCGTGCCTAGATAACGCAAGCGAAACACGCAAAGAATGTACCAACTAACCTGTATAAATGCCTAACGACTGCGCTACAATCTGCCTGAATTTACGATTACAGTAACTAAACTCGAAATTACACCTCCTATACGAAACTCACACACAATTTAAGTAAGAATCTACCAAGTAAACACTAAAGCGGGATGCTAAAACTCTCAAATACTATAATACACCCGAAATATATGAATTAAACAATGCAAGTACCCAAAAAGACGCAAAGAAATTAAGAATTGAACTATGTAACAAATAAGTAAGCTAGAGGTACACGACTTGCTGCTGCAGCTGCTTATCCAACGGCGGCACGGAACACACTCCGATTTTTCTTTGCAAGTACGGAATGTAAGAAGAGCTACAAAATTCAAAAGACAACAATTTCCATTTCCGTTTTTCTGAACTGCTTATTGTCCACGTTTCACTTCCATACAAGGCCATACTCCAAATAACTTCACAAAAGACTTTGGCGACAATTAAATTTGCATTAGATGGTAACAAACTTCTCTTTACCCGAAAATATTTTCTGGTTCTTGCCAGTCTGCATTTTATATCCTCTCCCGTTTTGTTCCCAAATAACAAAATTAAAATTTTAGTGCCTCATTTCTTATTTTAAGTCTCTCAGCATAGCCTGATTTAATTCGATTACATTCCATTAGCCTTGTTTGACTTTTGTTCCTGCTCCTCTTATTACCTCATTTCAAGACACTATCCATTTCGTTCAACTACTCTTCAAAGCTCTCGACTGTCTCTGACAGATTTAATTCATCGGCCAAGCTCAAAGCTTTTATTTCTTCTCCCTGAACCTTAATCCCTTTGCAGATTTCTTTATGGTTTTCTTTAATCGTTGTTCAATGCACAGACTGAAGAACGTGCGAATATGCTACAACCCTACCTCGCTCCCTTCTGAACTACGGCGTCCCTTTGATGTCCTTCGATTCTGGTTTCTGTACAAGCTATAGACAACTTTTCACTCCATGTGTTTTATCCCTGCTGCTATTTGAGTTTGAAGAGCACATTATAACTAAATTTTCGAAACCTTTCTCTACATCTACAGGTGCAATGCAGTTACATTTCTGTTTCCTTATTCTCCAAATTTTCAAACGCCTTTTATAATCTGTGTCACTCGACCCGTCTCTACGTCTCCTTCCGTTGCCATTGTCATCGCTACTGTACTGTCTTCTGAAGCATGTTACTGTCAGATTTATTTCGTTACTTTGAAATATACAAAGTTTCAGAAACTTCTCGTCTAGGACAACTGTCCGAGATTACCATATTATTTTCCAAAAGAATATTACCTCCGCCTAAGTGAAGCAATTCTTAGTCTTCCTAATTTCGAACGTGATCTCTAATGGTTACTATGTACTGACAACCCTCATAAATTGAGATGAGAGATGAAAAAGTTCTATTAAACTGCGTCAGGGTTGATATGCATGTTTCTTTTGTTTGTAATGCAAATGAAATGCTCTTTTTAATTACATGCCACCTGAAGTTATTAAGAGACGAATGACGTAGGAAGTAGAAAAAAATGCCTTGTGCTGTTATCAAATATTTTCACACGAGGGACTCAGCACCATTTTAGATCTACGCAAAATTGGATTAAATTTTAGTCTGCACTGGTATTTCATATTATTTGTTCGTTGATTAAAGAACTAAAAATGTGCACACAAAAGCACAAAAATGAATGGAGCTCAGAACGGGCAGAGTTGAGATTATAACAAAAAACTCCTAAATAAACAACATTATATGGCAATAATAAAAGATTGCAAGATGGAATTTGACATGATAACTAATATTAAAATAAAACCGAACTTAACGTTCTGGAAGGCGTAATAGACATGACAAAGTAGTTGTGAGTTGGACGCCACTATTGTCGATCTTTGACCCAGGCGATAATTTCAATTGAATTTTAGGCCCAGTCCACAGGGATTTCTTCGCACATCCGTGTTCGTGGACGATTGTTGGATCTAACATCACAATTATGTATCCAGGCAACAATCAAAAACACGGATAAAACTTGCGAGAGCTCAGTTAAGAAGACGAGAACCTTCCAACACGCGGAATTGTGTCGCCCACGACTATTCGAGATTCTGTGTATATGTCACAGATGAATTACTCGGACAAAGGTACGATCATAAAAACTAATCGCTACTGAACGTTTTCGGGTAGCTTCAAACAACTCTTGATAGAAAAACAACTGCCCGCATCTCGTGGTCATACGGTAGCGTTCTCACTTCCCACGCCCGGGTTCCCGGGTTCGATTCCCTTCGGGGTCAGAGGTTTTCTCTGTCTCGTGATGGCTGGGTGTTGTGTGATGTCCTTAGGTTAGTTAGGTTTAAGTAGTTCTACGTTCTAGGGGACTGATGACCATAGATGTTAAGTCCCATAGTGCTCAGAGCCATCTGAATTTGAAGAACAACTAGAATGTCTCTGTTCAGAATGGTGAACACGCACCACCTGAGATTTAAAATCGTTCTTCGACCATCTTAATCTGTTGACTAAGCTCCAAGCTAGTGCTTCCTATTGTCTAAATTGAAAATTTGCCTTTCCTATAAAAAATTTTCGTCCGAGGAAATTACTGCTTGCTTAAAGGTGTATTTAACAGCGTTTGACGAAACCTACTTCTCAGGTGGAATGGAAATATTGGAATATCGAGATTCAGACATATAACCTTTGAACATGACTGTAATGAGCATTAAAATTCTCCTTATTACGTTTTTCTGGACTAAAGTCTACCCTTACACGTTGTGTTGCAGCCCTATAGAGTATATTTTAGTTAAAATAATGTATTTCAGCTGACTGTGAATCAGCGTCTTGGCTTCCAAATACCTACGCGAAATAATGAGATCTGCAGCTCCATTCTGAGGAAAGATAGTATTAATTTCTCCGTTGATGGCTACTCAAGCCAACAACAAAAGTCTCCAGTTCGAAATGCATTACTCTGACGGAATATTTGTGTTCAAGACAGTCCTTTAAGAGATGGAACACCGCTGGAATATACATTCTATAGCTGTACCAATGAATTGAAAACAACTGCAGGACAAAAGTAAAAGCAACGTCGATGAAACCATCCATCACACTATGCGCTTTCACACATGTGGTGTCAAATTTTGTTGGTTGAATAAATTATCAAACGCGTTTTGAGATATTTTCACCAAAAATTGTTCATTTTTTCATCCTTTTTGTGTTGGCGACATTGAGAGCCAACTCTACGTCATTTGCTGATTTGGAAAGTTTCGGACGATGCCCACCTCTCGTTGTGTGAACGTTGTCCTTTATGTATGTTACGTCTCTGTGGCTCAGTGTGCTGACTATGATGCTCTACTCTTCCATTTCCTTTTAAACTGTTTTCTCCTGCGCTCATTGATGTTATCCCCAGCTTCATTTTTCATTGCCGTAACAATTTTCTGTCTCTTGTACTGAAGGTGGATCACCAACAGCTTTCACTTTACTACAATGTCTTAGTACAAAATTTTTACGGAGTTGGAAGGTGTGACCAAACACTACACATTGCTTTACTATTGTTTCCCACCTTCAATCAGTATACCAAACGTAATTTACTTTCCCATTACTTACATCCGACACAATTATGCTCGTCTCTGTTACCACCTACGTGGACCTTAAGGTAACGTTACAGAAACCTACTGATTGCAGGAAATACCCCCAAACGCGATATTTTACTTGCAGGAGAAGTTGTAGAATAGGAGTAGGGGAATTTTTTGATCCTTCCTTGACCTTTTCTAAATTGCGGTTAGTGATAAATAAAGATAAGTGAGCCAATGCTGGCTGAGAAGCTGTGAACGATTCTTCATCCGCCAAATCGGAAAGTGTTTTTTCCTTCCACGTACAACGGCACATTTTCATACGGTGTATGAGAATTGCGTGTTAAGTATATTTGGCTGAATGTCCTCATTATGAGAGTAGAGTAGGGCGATCTGATTTAATTGTTAAAAACCGTTCAAAAGCCAAGATCGCATAAAATATTTTTTATTCACGACAACCAATTTCAACAGTATTTGCTACCATCTTCAATTCTTAAACATCTTTTTGTTGTAAAATATGTTCATTTAACGCTAAACCTCATGCACAAGATGTCAAGTGGATAAATGTGTCTTCAATAAAATATTTTGTGCGATCTTGGCTTTTGAATGATTTTCAACAATCGAGAGTAGCTGTTGAATAGCGCTGAATGCCTTGTGTGTATGTGTAATTTGCTGTCGTTCTTGTGTTCTATGACTGACATCCATTTGCTGTAGAATCTTAGAACATGTTCTGAGTTCAAACGTGACGAGATATCTTGAAAAAAGTGACGTCCTTCATGCCAACGGGCATCGATACCGGAAACATGGGTCAAGTGGAACCCTGGCTCGCATTTTTCTCACGTGACGTGGATCAAGGCGCTCAGATGAATCCAGTATTTCGTGAATACTGAAAATCATTTGCCTCAGTACTTCACATACGTTATCGAAAGTACGGTCGTATGGGAATCAAGTGAAGTTTGCGTCTGGATTGAGGATTTCCTGCGAGGGATAGCGCGGCAAGTCGTCATAGATGAAGACTCATCGACAGATGTAGAAGTAACTTCGGGTATGCCCCAGGAAATTGTGTTGGGGCTCCTGCTTAACATGGACCTAGAAGACAATATAACAATAATCTCAGACGCGTTAAAATGACGTTGTTATTCAAAATACGAGGGCTATCCAGAAAGTAAGTTCCGATCGTCCGCGAAATGGGCACTACTGTAGAGATCAAAAATGTTTTATTTGCAACAGCTAGCCACAACTCCCAGCTAATTATCTAAATAATCGCCGCTTCGACTTATACATTTGTCGTGGCGTTGTACCAATTTTCAATACCCTTGTCACAGAAGGCAGCCGCCAGTGCTTTCCGCTAATTCTCTACGCAGGTCTTCAACATGTTGTCTGTGCCAAAACGTTGTCTTCATAGACAGCGGTTCGTGCGAGCAGAGATGAAACTCATGGGGTCAATTGCGGTTTGTATTGTGGGTGATCAAACACTTCCTACTGAAATCTCTGTAGGAAGATCCTCATTGCCCCTCTGGAGTGCAGCTAAGAATTTTCATGGAGAAGAAACGGCGCGCAGTTGTGTTACGTGGGCTGCAAGCTTCATGCGAAATTTATCAACCAGTCCCTCGTACTTGGCGGGAGACACTATTTTCTACGTACATTTACGTGCTCACTGTGCGCTCAGAACTGAAAAGAGCGATGTGACGCGATCGACAGGAGTTCTATAGACACCGGCCAACATATATGTGCAAAGCTTCATCAGATTTTTACGGTGATTTCCATTTCACGACCGATCGGAACTTACTTTTTGGGTAGCACTCGTAACTGTCTAAAAAAGCTGCATAAATATTCAGTCCTTAAGGCGTTTCAGAGTGGTGCAAAATACGAAGAGCGTTCAATAAGAAGTGTAACACATTTTTTCTCGGCGTATTTCTGTTGCAAATACGCGGAATTCTGGTGGCACACCATAGTTTCATCAGGTTCCGACAGGTTATATCTGTAATGAAGGTGTGTCCCAAGCAAAGATCTATCATTGTGTTTCTTTTGGCGGAAAAACCAGTAAATCACAGACATTCAAAGATTCTTGCAGAATGTCTACGGAGACCCAGTGAACAAAAGCACGGTGAGACGTTGGGCGAGGCATCTGTGATCATCGCGACGATGCCGCGGAAAACCTGTCCGATCTCCTGCGTGCTGACCGGCCGCACACATCTGTAACTCCTGCAGTGTTGGAACGTGTGGACACTCTCTAGACGTATCACAATCAAACACTTCGGCGCTCAAATGAACGTCTCTGTTGGTAGTGCTGACACACTTGCCCACCAGTTGGGGCACTCAGCGGTGTGTGCCCGCTGCGTTCCTCGCCGCCTAACGGAAGACCATAAAGAGAAATGAAGTGCGAAATTGGTTGCATGTTACGAGGCTGATCGTTACATCTTCAAAGGTGATGAGACACTGGTTCATCACCTGGAACCTGAAACAAGAACGGCAATGCATGGAGTGGCGCTACATCACCACTCCTCCGAAGAAAAAGCTGAAAGCTGCACCCTCAGCCGGTAAAGTCAAGGGGACGGTCTTTGGAGATTCTGAAGGGGTTACTCTGCTTGATGTCCTCCTCCGTGGTGCAACAAACACCCCTGTGATGCATTGTGCTACCCTCAGGAAATTGAATAAACGACTTCAGGGTGTTGTGACTCTAAGCACTATGGGACTTAACATCTCAGGTCATTCGAAGAAGACTGCAACGATAGTGCTATCAACATCGTACACTGAAAAAGAAAATTGAACACGTGCCTCATATCATGTAGGGCTCCCGCGAGCACGCAGAAGTGTCGCAACACGACGTGGCATAGACTCGACTAATGTCTGAAGAATTGACACCATGAATCCTGCAGAACTGTCCATAAATCCGTAAGAGTTCGAAGGGGTTGAGATTTCTTCGGAACAGCACGTTGCAAGGCGCCCCGGTGTGCTAAATAATGTTCATGCCTAGGGAGTTTGGGGGCCAGAGGAAGAAATTAAACTCAGAAGAGTGTTCCTGGAGCCACCATGGACGTGTGAGGTGTCGCTGGAATTGAGGTGTCCTGCTGGAATTCTCCAAGTACGACGGGATGCACAGTGGACATGAACAGATGTAGTTGATCAGATGGGATACTTACATACAAGTTACCACCAGGGTCGTATCTAGAGCTATCAGGGGTCCCATATCACTCCAACTGTACACGCTCCACACCATTACAGAGCCTCCATCAGGTTCAACAGTCCCCTGCTGACATGAAGTGTCCATGGATTGCTGAGGGTGTGCCGGCCGCGGTGGTCTCGCGGTTCTAGGCGCGCAGTCCGGAACCGTGCGACTGCTACGGTCGCAGGTTCGAATCCTGCCTCGGGCATGGATGTGTGTGATGTCCTTAGGTTAGTTAGGTTTAAGTAGTTCTAAGTTCTAGGGGACTAATGACCACAGCAGTTGAGTCCCATAGTGCTCAGAGCCATTTGAACCATTTTTTGATGAGGTTGTCTTCATACCCGAACATGTCCATCCACTCGATACAATTTGAAACGAGGCTCGTCCGACCAGGCAACATGTTTCCAGTCATCAACACTCCAATGTCGATGTTGACGGACCCAGGCGAGGCGTAAAGCTTTGTGTCGTGCATTCATCAAGGCTCGCGTAGTGATCATGAGAATGAGAGAGGCGTGTAGAGAGTCAGTCATTTTCCCCCTCTCCATGTGCAACTGGAATAGGACTGAGAATGTTCATACGATGTACCTCCTGCTATGCACCCTGCATAGGTTAGCGGAATATACAGGGTCTTCCAGCATTATAGGTACAAACGAAAAGGGCGAGTAGACAAAAATGAAACATGCAAATAATCATAGTAATAGGCGGCTTGTAATCAGATTGTGTAATAAGTGACGGAAAGTCATCAAGTAAAACAGTAGTTATATCTGGCGCTTCCCAAGGAAGTGCTATAGGTCCTCCCTTGTTCCTAATCTATATTAACAATTTTGGAGACAAACTGAGGTGCCCACTTAGGTTGTCTGCAGGCGATGCTGACAGTTACCGTCTAGTAATGTCACCAAAAGGTCAAAACCGATTTCAAAATGATTTAGACATCTGTTTGGTGTGAAAAGTGGCAACTGATTCTGAACGACAAAAAGTGTGAAGTCATTCACGTGAGCACTAAAAGCAATCCGTTCAATTTCAGTTATAAAATAAATCATACAAATATAAAGGCTGTCAATTGAGCTATATACCTAGGGACTACTAATATGTACAACGTAAATTGGAACGATCAAATAGATAGTGTCGTGGGGAACGCTAATCAAAAATTGTGTTTTACGGGCGTAACGGAAGATGCAACAGGTTTACTGAAGAGACTTCATTAAGCTCTTTGGAGCAGTACTGCGCAGTATGCGATCGTTACCAGTGTGGTACCCTGCCCACCCGCCGCTTATAGGGTGCCTAAAGGATGCTACTTTCTCGAATAGTTATACAACATATCAAGCAAATCACGTTAATGGTTTTTATTGCAATAAAGTAAATTGATAATAATTAACTTTGGTTTACAAGAAGGTGTCGCAAGCAATTGGCGACATGCAATCAATCAGTGTCCTTTGCTGTATACAATTTCTATGCAACTTTGTAACACAGTTTGTGGATCGCTAACAACGGCTGTAGTAGTGCTCTCTTCTAAGGCATGGTTTCTACTACTGTCCGTCTTCTACTGTCTGCCGAGGCTGGCAGGAGCGGCGTTTATATTCTCTTCACATAGAGGCCTCTCCTGTCGCGTCCTGGTCAGCGGTCTATTGGCTGATGCCATCTCACAGCCCTCTCTGGTATTGCGTTCTTTATCTTCATGCCGGTGTTTGTCGTTACGCCAGAAAACCAGAAAGGATCGCCGGAGGGCATAAACAAACTTTAGGGAAGGGCAGTTCGTTTTGTGCTATCGCGAAATAGCGGGGAGAGTGTCACGAATCATTAAAATTATGGAGTTTTCCTAGCAGCGAGTTCTTTTGAACAGGTTTGTCCGGATGATGCGAAAAATTTTGTTGACTGCCACCTACATAGCGTGAAGTGACTGTCGTAATAAAACACGGGAAAATTTACATGTACATTTTACCACGCGCTGTTCGAGAGTGTAACTGTAGAGACATATAGTCTGAAGGTGGTTCAACGAATCCTCTGCCAAGTACTCAAGCGTGAACAGCCGCATACTCATGTAGGTGAATAAACATAGATTTGGAAACAAATGGCTTCCTCGATACTACGCATTACGGCACAGTACGTAAACACCATACGACAGAGACCCGAGAATCCAAACTGCTGATATGCACTTGAAGAGAAATGGTTCACAAGTGTTCTATATTTCCACCGTTCATGTGAAGGTAGGCTTCATCACGTCTCTTCAGTAACGTCCGTACACTTTCAGAAATACCAGACGTGTCCCGAATGCAATTACAACCATCCATAACGCGTTCTCGGAGCTCGACACTATCAACAGGACTGGAATACACCGAAGCATTTTAATGTCCCCATCACTACATAGTCAAACGGGCTGAAGAAGTCTGAGGACCTGGGAGACCATAGTATTGACAACCCTCAACCGATACACTTGTTGTCGGAACGGTATTTCTCGGTACTTACGTATCCGGAATCATGATGAAATCAAACGAGGGCAGTTTAAGACTCTGTAATTTACGCGTCATTTGTGGTGTTTCGAAATGGTCTTAGCCTTATACATTAACAGTGTAACATTGCCATGAATGCAGTGATACATACGTCGTACCAGGACCTACACTGACGGGACACCAAGAAGATGACGTTTTCTTCAAATTTAACGCCAGTCATATGAGAATTGTGGTAGTAGCGTCACCATGAGAATGTAAATAGGGTTTGTTTTAAACACCCGCTGTTAAGGTCGTGAGCGTTAGTTGCCTTTCAGACTAGATGTGAAGAGACGCCATTATCAACAGCCCACTGAATTTGAGCGAGTTCGTGCAATAGGGCAACGAGAACCTGTATGTTCCCTCCGCGATAATGCAAACAGTTGACAGGACTGTAACCACTGTACAAGATTGCTGGCAGCGGTGATCACGGGCAGGTGCGGTCGGAAGTAGGCCGGGCTCCGAACGGCCACGTAGCACTGCAGAGAGAGAAGACCATCGTGTTCGTCGTATGGCTCTGGCGCATCGTACTCCACCTGAAGCAGCAATCTGAGTACCACAGAGACACAAAGAGCCGTTACATATCGGTTACTTCAAGGACTGCTCCGAGCCAGCCGCCCTGTAGCGTGCAGTCCACTGACCCCAAACTGCCGCCATTTGAGACTTCAGAGGTGTCAAGACAGAGCTCATGGGAGGGCGGAGTGGAGGTGTGTTGTGTTTCCTGATGAAAGCCGGTTCTGTCTCGGTGCCGGTGGTGGCCGTGTGTTGTTTAGAAGGAGGCCCGTTGACGGCCTGCAACCAGTCTGTCGGCGTGCTAGACACACTGGACCAATATCTGGAGTTATGGTCTGGAGTGCTATTTCGTATAACAGCAGGAGCAGATGTTAAGTCCCACAGAGCTCAGAGCCATTTGAACCATTTGAAGCTCAGAGCCATTTGAACCAGCATAAACATTAGGTAAACAACAATACTTGTACCACGCTTGCCATTTATTGAGCCATTTTTTGTTGCGGTTATCCCACGCGCCCTGACTGCAAATTTGCACGCCAGACTGGTGATTCGACCTGTTGTGCTGCCATTCAGTAACAGCAAAATGGCTCTGAGCACTATGGGACTTAACTTTTAAGGTCATCATTCCCCTACAACTTAGAACTACTTAAACCTAACTAACCTACGGACATCACACACATCCATGTCCGAAGCAGGATTCGACCCTGCGACCGTAGCAGTCGAGCGGTTACAGACTGTAGCGCCTAGAACCGCTCGGCCACTCCGGCTGGCTCAATAACTGCATTCCAGGCTTCTTTTCCAACAAGACAGCATTCGCCCAGATACCGTTGTTGTAACTCAACATGCTCTGCAGAGTGTGGACGTGTTGCCTTGGCCTGCTCGATCAACACATCTTTCTCCAGTCGAGCACATACAGGACATCATCCGACGAAAAGTGTAACGTCACCCACAACCAGAATTAACCGTTCCCATATTGAGGGACCACCGGGAACAGGCATGGAACTGCATCCCATAAGCTGACATACAGCACCTGTACAATGTAACGTATGCACCTTTCCATGCTTACATTCAACATTCTGGTGTTTACATCGCTTATTCGTGTATCAGCATTTCACATTTGCAATGGCTTATCTCGGGCTTACATTAACTTGGGATTTTGAAACGTTAATGAGTTAAGTATGTTACGCAGACAAATGTATTCCTGAAATTTCATTAGCGTACGTTAATTTTTTGGCACTGAATTTTTTTTCCTTCAGTGTATTAGCAGATACATAATAAATAATGGGTACGTAATATCGGTTTTGTCTTTGTCATATTTTACCATATGGTGGTTAACTGTCCGCAGCTCGTGGTCGTGCGGTAGCGTTCTCGCTTCCCACGCCTGGGTTCCCGGGTTCGATTCCCGGCGGGGTCAGGGATTTTCTCTGCCTCGTGATGACTGGGTGTTGTGTGATGTCCTTAGGTTAGTTAGGTTTCAGTAGTTCTAAGTTCTAGGGGACTGATGACCATAGATGTTAAGTCCCATAGTGCTCAGAGCCATTTGTGGTTAACTGGTCCACTGACTTATAAAATGTAATGGGCGTTTCTTTGCTTTCGCACACAGGCGCGTCACTGACAATGTAGTGACATTGCCTTGACTGCACTGATGTACAGGTCGTATCGGGGAAACGACCTATGTTCGTTGCGATTATGTGCTTGTTTCACTGCCCTCTATTGGCCCTTATTGTTTGTACCTATAGTAAACACCCAGCGTAAGTAGAGGCAGAAACATGAACTGGTGCGCAATAGACGCCCGCTCTCATAGACTGGTTTTTAGGATGTTAATTAAAATAGGAAAGTGACCCTCGAAGTTGTGACAGGCGTCTTAGCCCTCGCTGCAACATTGTAGCCATTCAAGGCCGCTGCAGGGGAGCCTCGAAGCGCGGCCGTCTACAAAAGGCGGCTCCCGCGAGTCGCCACCCCTCGCGATAATATTTGGCTACGCCGTAATTGGCCCGCGCGGACACAAAGCGCCGATCGCCGGCCATTGTCGCCGCCCCCACCGCAACGCTGTTTGCTCTTTGTGCGCCGGCGGCTGCGGCCCGAATGCCATCGCGCCAACTGTCGCATTCACAGTCCTGCTCGACACAACGGCCTCCCGCAGCCGCAGCGCCGCCGGACGTGTTTTATCCTCGGAGGCCGTGTTTGGCACCGCGGAATCCCCGCTGTGCAAATAGGTCGCCCGCCTTTGATCGCGCGGGGCTCTCCTCGTCAAACACTGCTGACTAATCGGGAACACAGGGTGGCTGCTAATGTAAGAGGCTTCCCCTGAGCATACTTCACATTTTCCGAAAAGGTCGTTATCGATGCTTAGATTTCCGCGCCCGACCACAGCAAAATAGCGCAGTTGTGTGCATCTGCTCAGCTGCCAGAGCTTTAATTCTGTTCCACTAAAAAAGTGCCAGCTAAAAATTACGTGGGTGTGTAACCTCCTGGCAGATTGTAACTGTATGTCACATCTCCTACCTTCCTATTCTCCTCTCCTGGGTGAATTTTAATCTGCCAGAAAGTTTTAATATCAGCGCACACCGCTGCAGACTGAAAATCTCATTCTGAAAACATCCCCTAGGCTGTGGCTTAGACATGTCTCCTCGAGAACCTTTCTTCAAGGGGGGCTAGACTTGTTAGTTTCTCAGGAGAACTTCTGTGAATTCTACAAGATAGGAGATGGCTGTGAAGACGGATCATGAGTCGTGCTTGGCTTGCTAAACTACAGAGCACTTGCTCATGAAAGACAAAGGTCCCAAGCATCGGTCCGGCACACTGCTTTTGATCTTCCAGGAAGTTTCGTGTCAGTGCACATTCTACTGCTGAGTGAAAATCTCATTCTACATGGAAGTTATCAGTCTAAATAATCATTGCTGACTGGTCTACGATTCCCACTACTACCAATGATTTTTCATTTGAGATCTTTTCGAACAGTCACTCCCCGATACTTGACGGATGTTACAGCTTCCAACCACTGGGCATTTATTTTGTACTCGTTGGGGATTTTCGCTTTGTTATACGCAGTAGTTTACGCTTACTAATATTGAGAGATAACTGCCGGTCATTGCAGCACACATTTATTTTCTGTAAATCCTCATTCATTTGTTCACAACTTTTACTATCCTGTAAACTACAGCATCATCTGCAAACAGTGTAAGGCCGCTGTCAACACCATCAAGCAGATCGTTTATGCAAAATCGTAAAAAGCAGCGGACCTATTACGCTGCTCTGGGGCACACCTGATGTTACGCTTGTTTCTGCTGAAGTCTCCCCATTCAGGACAATAGTTCCTAGAATAAATGCGGGTACCAGTACTTACCGGTAAAATGAGTATTACTTGATAAATCAGATATGAGACAGACCTATCAACACATACCTCCTAATACATCGAAATCTGAGACGTGAATAGCCAGAATAGGAAGTCTTCGCTTCCTAAAGCGTCGTTTGTTTCTCAGATAAATGAATTTAGTACAGTGGTTAGTTATTACGCTTTATGCATACTGTCTGTAAGTTACAGTTAATACCGGTTCTTCAGTGTTAGATTTTACATATACATTTTGTGATATGTTTCTTGCAGGATGATGGTTTCTTCGTGAAAGTAATAAAAAAAATAAAACATCTTTTTATAAAATACGCTTCAATATGTGCCAAGCGCGTGGTTCTGTTGTGCTAGTGTGTTGCAGCTGTTGGTCGGTACAACAGAACTGGTCAGTCGTAACCAGTGGTTTGGTTGAAAACTTCCTAAAGGCCTCTGTTAATATGTCCATGTGGAAGTCGTATCGGACGTTTGTTATGCGTAAGTACCTATTCCCTTTTAGAATCCATCAAATTCATTTATTTTCTATTATTTGCATGCTGTTAGTACGAGTAATACTTGTTACATCCCAGACGGAACTTCCATAAACCATTTTCACTACCACAGGGCTCATACACTCTTAATTTAGCAGACATATTTATTTCGCGGCTTATAAAAAGGGGTAAGTTTCTTGGCAGCGGCAATGTTTTTGTGCGTAGGTCATCCGCATATTTTTGTAAAGAATAATTTGACTTACAAGCACAGGACTGTTGACTTCATTGGGATGACCTTGTTTTGGAGTAATAGCACGCTTCGCAGTGCAGGTTCTTTTTTTCTAAAGTAGACTTCATGTCTCCGGTACTACAGTCCGATCGACCAACGATGGCTGCTCACGCAGGTCGAGTCGCGGACTGGGACAGCATTGTTGTCGGTATGCGCATACACGTGATTTGTGCTTGACAGAAGTGTGTATCATGCAATGTATGTCTCTCGCTTGCTTGTGTAGAATTTATAGCTTACCACCACCACAGCGATGACAACCCGCAGCAAATGGAATAAAAATTCACTACACAGCTCGTCGAATCACGTTTAATGTTCCCTTTGACTACTAGATTTAGAACAGAGCGCTCAGAACACCACTGGAAGCTCATTGGCTGTTGGTGAATGGGTGACGCAGGTGCGCAGAACAAGTCTCAACTCGACCGCCATCGTCTGTGACTCCAACTATAGACGCTGGTGATGTCTAGCTGGTGTTGCTGTCGGCGAATACATGTATGGAGAATCCTTCCGGTTTTAATTAATCAACTGTGGGTTCTTGGTGAAACGTTGTAAATTAACTGAACAAACACTGTTTGGCCGTATTTCACAATTTTATTATTAATGTTATTGCACGACCCAGGTTTCTGGTTATAAGCTCATTTTCCAGTACATTACAGATTCGCCAAGATGATAATGCACAGATAAACATGATGACAAGGCAAAGATCAAAAAATGGCTCCGAGCACTATGGGACTTAACATCTATGGTCAGTAGTCCCCTAGAACTTAGAACTATTTAAACCTAACTAACCTAAGGACATCACATAACACTCATTCATCACGAGGCAGAGAAAATCCCTGACCCTGCCGGGAATTGAACGTAGGAACCCGGGCGTGGGAAGCGAGAACGTTACCGCACGACCACGAGATGCGGGCAAGGCAAAGATAACCATCTCAAGTTCTTAAGCTATCGATCCATAGCATAATGTATAATTACGTCAATGACCATTTTTCAACAAATTACGTACACTATTACACACTCTGCAATTACCTACAATGACCTGACTAAAGTTATGTCTCAGCTAACAACTTTTAACTACGATGGACTGGGGCCCAAAGTTTAGCTTCTACTCTGCGGTTGTGATCGCATCTAAAAGAGGTGAATAATTGAATTGGGTTTGCTAGTTTAATAACAGGAGTGGGGATATACACACCTGTCATTAATTTCTAAAATTTCTAATTGGTTGAATTTGGCCTCCTTTCCCTCAGTGTGTGAGACTTGCACATCTATTGTGTGTTTGTGGTTATTGTTCAGGCAATGTTCTGGAAAGGCTGAATCAGGTTTCTTCAATCTCCAACCTCTCTGGTGTTCTTTAAGCCTGGTGCAGATTGACCTCCTCGTCTGTCCAATGTAGCAAGACTGACACTCCTGGCATGTGATTTTGTAAACTTAACTTTTTGTGATAGCTGGTTGTTGTTTGCATTGAACAAGAAACTACCTATTGTCTGAGGGACATAGAAAAACACAGATAAACCCTTTGCCTTCAAGATGTTACTTATACTGTTTAATGTTTCCCCTATGAAACGTAATCTGCCCCATTTCTTTTCCAGTTTGTCTCTGTTTTTTCCTGGTGAACAATAATGTCTTTTTTTTTCTTTTTACAGTCATCAATCTTCTGACTGGTTTGATGCGGTCCACCACCAATTCCCCACCTGTGCCAACCTTTTCATCTCATAATAGTAAGTGCAACCTATGTCCTCAGTTACTTGCTGAATGTATTCCAGTCTCTGCCTTCCCTTACACTTTTTACCGTCTACAGCTCCCTCTAGTACTGCCAAAGTCTTAACAGATGTCCTATCACCCTATCGCTTTTTCTTGTCAATGTTTTCCATGTATCCCTTTCCTCACCGATTCTACGGGGAATCTCCTCATGTCTTACCTTATCAGACCACCTAATTTTCAACATTCGTCTGTAGCACCACATCTCTAATGCTTCGACGCTCTTCTTTTCCGGTTTTATCACAGTCCATGTCTCTCAACCATACAATGCTGTGCTCCTAACATAAATTACCAGAAATTTTTTCTCAAATTAAGACCTATGTTTGATACCAGCAGCATTCCCTTGGACAGGAATGACCTTTTTGCCAGTGCTAGTCTGCTTTCTTTGTTCCTCTGGCTCTCTCATTCATGGGTGGTTTTCCTGCCTAGGTACTAGGATTCCTTAACTTCATCTACTTCGTAATAGCCAATTTTGATATTAAGTTTCTTGCTCATTTCTGCTACTCCTCATTACTTTCATTTTTCGTTGTTTTACTCTGAATCCATATTCTATACCCATTAGAGTGTTCACACCATTTAACACATGCTGCAATTCTTCTTCACTTTCGTTTAGAGTAATGTCATCAGCGAATCTCTTCTTTGATACCCTTTCAACTTGCATTTTAATTCCACTCCTGAACCTTTTTTTTTATTTCCGTGATTGCGTCTTTGATGTATACATTGAATGCTAGGTGTGAAAGAGTGCAGCCCGTCTACCGCCTTTCTAATACGAGCACTTCCTTATTGGTCTCCCAGTCTTATTGTTCCATCTTAGTTCTTGTACGTATTGTATATTAACCGCCTTTCCCTATAGTTTACCCTTATTTTTCTCAGAATTTCGAACATCTTGGACCATTTCTCATTCTCGAATGCTTTTTTCAGTATACTGGTAGATAGGACAGCTTGGCTGTGGAAGTGGAAGGGTAGCCCACAATATAGACAGAGAACAGTATTCACAATTACAAGCACCCAAGCTTTAATGATCTTCCAGCAATAAAGGCTATTAACAAATATCAATTAAGCAAGGACATAAACTTGGTTACAAACTTATGTTAACCTTGAACCAGTGAATAACCCCAATAAAGAATTACCAATCAATAAAACGTAGATCAAGGACTGCTTTACAAGAATGCTCAAATTAAGTAAAATCATGAAAGCTAAGTTACAAATTTTATGTTAAGCTTCAACAGGTGAATAACCCCAATAAAGAATTCTCATTTAAATAAAACACAGACAGGAAAATGCCTTACCAAAATGCTTGAATTGTGTAAAATCATGAAAAGCTGAGTTACAACTTTTCTCACAAACTACTTAGAAATTTACAGCAAATAAACAAGTTTGATCTGTTTAACCAGAAGGTAACTGCCAAGTCCAAGCGACCGAAGCCACTCAGAGCGGACGACCGCCCCAACGCTGGTCATCAACCGACATCGTCACGGCCCAGTGGCCACCGTGCTAAAACAGACCGACGTTTCGGTAAGCGACCGACAGCGACACAGGAGTAACAGTGACAAAGTCGGCGTACGCCTTACGAAACACGGCACACCCTGAAGCGGGAGCAGGCACAGCTGACTAGCGGCCACACAACCGCGAGCAAACAAATCTCACGCCGCCCGTACTAACGCGGGAAATGGTAGCGAGCGACGAGACGCCACGCGCAAAGCAGCAACCGTGCCTACCCCTCGACCACAGAATGCGCCCTGTCTCCTTGTCTATAGTAATACAATTTATAGCACACAAGAAACGATTTAACAATGGCATTAGTTCAACGCAAGATCAGTTAACAGTTAGGTCCAGTGAAGAGTTACCTTCAAACCAACTTCCGGACCACAGGCGGAAATTAGTAAACTTGGCATGAGTTTTCACCAGACCGATAAACAAGAAATCAAATTAAACAGTTGCCAAAATACATTCACGATACGCAAGCCCTTCAAGACCTTGCTATATTGCTCACAGTTGTCATTAACGGCGAAACATACACAAATGAATGACAAGAAATTCACCTTTGAAAGCATAAAAACACACCACAAAGGTTAAATTAATTAATTTGCAGACGAGCCTGTCACTGAAAGCTCAGTTCCACAAGATTAGGACTAACCTCACTCGGCAGCAATACATTTGTGTGCGTGATAACTAGGTTGCGCAAACAGGACCCTAAACACAAAGCAACAGGTCACACGTTAGCTGTCTTGTTCTCGGATACTAGGCACCACCGGGCTAAGACAATCGCGACGAAAATAAATCTCCAATTACAGCTGCCTGCAGCAAAACAAATGAGTCAGGGTGCATGAACGTAAAGCACAAGCCACTGTTCCAGCCGGAGCGTAACCTTTTCAAATCACATACGGACAGAACAACACACGTGGGCACAATAGGAGCAGCAGATGCGTACCAAGCGAACTACACTGCGCCAAAACACGACCCACGTCACGTCCACACATCTGGGCACAGCTCCCGGAGCTGGTGTCGGCTCGCTGGACTGCCGCAGCTCTCTGTCCCCCGAAAACGATGCTGACTGCCGCCTTGCTCGACGCTCCCTTCTCGGCCGTACACAACAACTCTTCTCTTGTCGTCTCCCCTGCTGTCCGCCCCATACTCCCGTACTCGCACTCACTCCATCGTTAGGACCCGCTCCGACAGGAGGCGCTCGCGATCGCACACAGTGCCAACCTCAACCGAGAGCCGCGCCACGGCTCATTCAAGATCTCGGATAGTATTAATGTATCTCGATTTTTTTTTTCAATCTTGCTTCCGTTATCTATGGTAACGTCAGAAGTGCGTCTCTGGTGTCTTTACCTTTCCTCATGCAAAACTGATCGTCACCTCGTTATCTAACAGATCCTCAATTTTCCATTCTTCTGTATATTATCCTTGTCAGCAACTTGGATGCTTTAGCTGTTAAGCTGATTGTGTGACAATTCTCGCACTTTTCAGCTCTTCACAATCCTCGGAATTGTGAGGATGATGTTTTTCCAAGAGGCAGATGGTGTATCACCTGACTCACACCAACTTGAATATTGGTTTTGTTGCTTCTTCCCCCACTGATTTGAGAAATTCCGGTGTAATGTTATCAATCCCCCTGCTTCATTCAAAGTTCTTTTAAATTACCATTGTAATACTAGATCCCGTATGTCTATGCTAAAGGCTCCTGTTTCTTTTTTTGTCACCTCATCAGACAAGTCCTCCCGCGCTTAGTGTCCCTCAGTACACTCGTCCCACATATCCTCTCTCTTCTCTGCGCCGCCTGAAGTGGCCGCGTGTTTTGAGGCGCCTGGTCGCGGATTGCGCGACCCCTTTCGCCGGAGAATCAAGTCCTCCCTTTTACATGGTTCTGTGTGTTGTTTACAGCATAAGTTTTTTTAGGTTAGTTTAAGTAGTGTGTAAGTCTAGGGATCGATAACCTCAGCAGTTTGGTCCCTTAGGAATTGACACACTTGAACTTTTTTTTTCTCTGCATTTAACGATGGTATTCCTATTGCACTCTAAATGTTACTCCATTCCTTTTTTAATTTCCCCGAATATCGTTTTGATTGTTTTATATGCTGAGTCAGTCCTTCCGACAATTTTTTTTTCCATTTCTTCACATTTTTCATGCTGCCATTACGCCTTTGCTTCCCTGCACTTCCTTTTTATTTCATTCCTAAGTGACTTGCATTTCCGTGTTCCTGAGTTTCTCAAAATATTTTTGTACTTCCTTCTTCCGTCGATCAGTTTAAGTAATTCTTCTGTTCACGGTTTCTTCGTAGTTACCTATATTTTTCTTCCAGTTCTTTGAACTGTCTAGTAAGCTATTCATTATCGCAGTAGCTATACCCGTGGAGAATTTCAAGCATATCTTTTCATTCCTTAATATTTCCGTATCCCACTTCTTAGCAAATGTTTCTTCTTTACCAGTCCCTTAAACTTCAGCCTACTCTTCATCATTACTAAATTATGATCTGAGTATATATCCGCTCCTCGATACATCATACAGCCCAGTATCTGCCTGACTATGATGTAATCGAACTGGAATCTTTCTGTATCTCCGGCGTTTACCGCATATATCCGTTTCTCTTGTGATTTTTCAACGGAGCATTCACTAGCTATTGATACCTGAAAGTTGTTGCAGAACTCGATTAGTCTTTCCCTCCTCTCATTTCTACTACCAAGCCCTTTGTTCTTCTCCTTCCCCTACAACCGCATTCGATCCCTCCCCCCTCCTCCTCCCTCCCGATGACTATTAGATTTTCATATCCCTTTACGTATTGAGTTACCCGTTCAATACCCTCATATACTTAGACTGTATCTTCATTCTTCTGTTGTTGTCGGTGTTTGTTTTATATCGATTCTGATGAGAACAACCCTATCAATGAAATGTTCACAGTAATTCATTCTCTACCTTACCTTCCTATTCATAACAAATCCTACTACCGTTATACCACATTCTGCAGCTATTTATACTGCCCTATACTCATATGACCAGAAATCCTTGCCTTTTTTTTATTTCACTTCACTTGCCACACTATATCTAGACTGAACTTTAGCATTTTCCTTTTCAGATTTTCTAGCTTCCCTACAGCCTCAATTAATTTAATGTTCCTTCCTACAAGTAAGTGCCGCATTTGAAGATGACCTTCGCTGTAGGGCACAATCACAAGTGTGCGTTACTTCCGTGTCAAAATTTATACGATAGCAGCTGATCGGTACCAGTCGCTCACGCCCTTGAGTTGCCAGTAGAGAAAAACAATCAGTACAACTTTCGCCTTCTCACATCCTCTAATTCCACATTGGCTGCGCTACTTTCCTCCCTGCCCTTGGCGGCCAACTTTACTTAACTCACGGCCGAATTCACCATTGTCAATTAAAACTAAGTACATTTTAAAATATTACTTTCTCTATAAGTATTTTTGTTTGTTACTGAACAGGAGAACCATACTCTTAAGAAGGTCTTAATGTTAGTTACTCAATGCACATTGTTATGAAACACGGTCGAGAATCGCGGGCCGCACAAACAGTACTTTATTCGGGCCGCATGTGGCCCGTGGGCTGCAGTTTGAGTGTCCAATTGGTTGCCTTTTTTATTGTTTGAATGAGCGGAGTTATTTCGCCTAGTGCACCACTCATTCCTACGTACCGGAATAGCTGCTTTTGGTCTTGGGCTATTCGGTTCACTGCCACACTGGCGTGTTGTCTTCATGCTGGTGTCCTCGTCGACGCCTCCCCCCCCCCCCCCCCCTCCAACCCTCGTGGGCGACGAATATGTTACAGTGGAAGCGGTCTTCCATTCTCCGTGAAGTCGTTGGCGTGTGTCGTATTGGGTGCAGGGGTTGATTCCTGTATGGCGAGGCTGCTTTGAGGCTCCAGGCTTTTTAACGCCTTTTGAAAATCTTCACTCTTGTAGGAAGAGGGCTGATTCTGTGAGCAGTTGTCACATTTTTCTGGGCACCTCTCTCGATGGGGTACGTTCTCGACTTTGTGCTTCTTTCCACATTGAAACAGCTTGTGAGAGCGAGCAGTAGTTTATGGCGTGTGCATCACCTCTGGCAGTGCTGGTTCGTCTCGTGGAACTAGTCTTCAATTCACTCTCGCTAGTGTAAGACGTATTTGAGACGCCCTGCAAAACTCGCAGGACAGGAGAGGTAGTTTCAATTGTTGAAAGGGGCCAAAATAAGCGGCTTTCAGTTACACTCGAACATACAACTTTATTTATTTGAGCAAACATCACAAGAGCCAAGAGAATTAAAAAAAACACAGCATTAGTTTTTGGAACTTAATAATCCGCTGAAAACACCATACAATCTCATGCCTTAAGGGCAAGACCACTTTAATTTAAATTCGGCTGAAAGCCAATAACTTAAGACTCAAACCAACATCAGAATTCTTAAAAGGCAAAAGGCCTTATCTTAAAACAGTTCTTTAATTAGTCTGAAGGCCCAAACAATCTGTCATCTTAAGAGCAAAACAACTTTAATTTAAAAATCGGTTGAAGGCCCATCGCTTACGACTCAAACCAAAATAAATTTTTAAAAGGCCAAAGGCCTTACCTTAAAACAGTTATTTAATTACTCTGAAGGCCCACACAGCAAAACAACTTAATTCAAAATCAGCTGAAGGTCCATCTCTTAAAACTCAACAAAATTAATTTTTTAAAGAAAAGCCAAAGGCCTTACTTAAGACAGTTCTTTAAATTAGGCTGAAGGCCCAAACAGTCTTACGCTTTAAGGGCAAAACAACCGTAATTTAAAAATCGGCCAGAAGCCATACAATACAAACAACAAGAGCAAATAAGAAAATGCAGTACACCCAACGGCGCTCAGCAGTTTCCGAGAGTCGGCCAGGGACACTAACGGTCGCTTAGGTGAGACAGGCAGTCGGCCAATCCATTCTCGATCGACGACAACCCAACCGACAGACAGTCAACGGACCAAGCGACAGGATAACTTCCGCTCCACCCGGCCAGCACACGACAGGGAGTTCAATGGAACAACGCAAAAGGTATCGGTGCGCATAACGAAATTCAGACGACACATTAAGTACAGACTCAACTTTAGCGTCTGGGATCGGTGAGTCACGGACCTCGTAGCGATGGGAACAGCACCTCACATTCCGACCGAGCGTGGACGCCGGCAGTGGCCCCGGCCATACTACAAGAAACGGAGACTTCCTCGGTGCTCCACGCCAACCGACCAACTGCCCAGGCCTGGATACGGCGAAACGCCGGCCGATGAGACGACCAACCGAACGACCAATCAACGGTCGTCCCGCTCCCATCTCCCTCCATCGGACAGTTCACGTGTGTCGTCAGGGGTCGGCGAGCACTGGCTGTCCGCGCCTCACCGGCGCTCCGTCCCCGACTTCAGTGCTGCTGCGTCCCGACTGCACTGCTGGTCCGTCTCCAACTGACTGCCAGCCACACGATGGCCCGGAAATACTATCGGACGCTCCATAGATGGTACGACAGTGCACTTATCGATACGCGCTTCTGCTGCCACTAACGGACAAGTAAGGCAGGAAGTTACTGACGCAAGTGAATGGAATAAGAAAACAAGGTGGCAGTACCGTAATAGAAAATGACAAACAATCTTCTTGGTTTTGAATTCTCTTGGTATTTAACTGTCTATTCCATTCCCTCATTCATCTTCTGTGTGTCGACGTGTTGAGATTCTAGTCACTGCGCTATCTTCTTGCTCAAAGCTTTATCCCCTTTGACTTCACTATAAGGCTGCTTCGTTTTGGTATTTCGTTTCATCCTGGAACGATACTTCGTTTGCCACGATGCTCTAATGCTTTCAGATCCACCTCTGTATTCTTCGTTGACACCTTCACAGTCATAAGACAATCTAGATGTTATCATGTCACGTTTCTCTGGACGCGTCGCATTTTCTCGATTTCCTATTTTCTGCTCTTTTTCCTCTCAGTTTGTCTTTCAGCTCATGGTTTCGATGTTCTATCTCTACTCGGCGTTGATTGGCTGTACATGTTTAGAAAGAGTGTCACGCATTCCTACAGGAGGTAATATCTGTACAATCAGAAGAAAAGTTCCTGGAAAGATACACTCCTGGAAATGGAAAAAAGAACACATCGACACCGGTGTGTCAGACCCACCATACTTGCTCCGGACACTGCGAGAGGGCTGTACAAGCAATGATCACACGCACGGCACAGCGGACACACCAGGAACCGCGGTGTTGGCCGTCGAATGGCGCTAGCTGCGCAGCATTTGTGCACCGCCGCCGTCAGTGTCAGCCAGTTTGCCGTGGCATACGGAGCTCCATCGCAGACTCTAACACTGGTAGCATGCCGTGCAGCGTGGACGTGAACCGTATGTGCAGTTGACGGACTTTGAGCGAGGGCGTGCAGTGGGCATGCGGGAGGCCGGGTGGACGTACCGCCGAATTGCTCAACACGTGGGGCGTGAGGCTCCACAGTACATCGATGTTGTCGCCAGTGGTCGGCGGAAGGTGCTCGTGCCCGTCGACCTGGGACCGGACCGCAGCGACGCACGGATGCACGCCAAGACCGTAGGATCCTACGCAGTGCCGTAGGGGACCGCACTGCCACTTCCCAGCAAATTAGGGACACTGTTGCTCCTGGGGTATCGTCGAGGACCATTCGCAACCGTCTCCATGAAGCTGGGCTACGGTCCCGCACACCGTTAGGCCGTCTTCCGCTCACGCCCCAACATCGTGCAGCCCGCCTCCAGTGGTGTCGCGACAGGCGTGAATGGAGGGACGAATGGAGACGTGTCGTCTTCAGCGATGAGAGTCGCTTCTGCCTTGGTGCCAATGATGGTCGTATGCGTGTTTGGCGCTGTGCAGATGAGCGCCACAATCAGGACTGCATACGACCGAGGCACACAGGGCCAACACCCGGCATCATGGTGTGGGGAGCGATCTCCTACACTGGCCGTACACCTCTGGTGATCGTCGAGGGGACACTGAATAGTGCACGGTACATCCAAACCGTCATCGAACCCATCGTTCTACCATTCCTAGACCGGCAAGGGAACTTGCTGTTCCAACAGGACAATGCACGTCCGCATGTATCCCGTCCCACCCAACGTGCTCTGGAAGGTGTAAGTCAACTACCCTGCCAGCAAGATCTCCGGATCTGTCCCCCATTGAGCAAGTTTGGGACTGGATGAAGCGTCGTCTCACGCGGTCTGCACGTCCAGCACGAACGCTGGTCCAACTGAGGCGCCAGGTGGAAATGGCATGGCAAGTCGTTCCACAGCACTACATCCATCATCTCTACGATCGTCTCCATGGGAGAATAGCAGCCTGCATTGCTGCGAAAGGTGGATATACACTGTACTAGTGCCGACATTGTGCATGCTCTGTTGCCTGTGTCTATGTGCCTGTGGTTCTGTCAGTGTGATCATGTGATGTATCTGACCCCAGGAATGTGTCAATAAAGTTTCCCCTTCCTGGGACAATGAATTCACGGTGTTCTTATTTCAATTTCCAGGAGTGTATGTCCGGAATCTAGTACTTGTTGATATACGGTCCGTTGACGATCTGTAGCTCACAGCCTGAATTTTATTTACACAGGAGGCAAGATACACAAGAAATGGTATAGTCAATTAAGGCTATAATCACCTATGGGCACACGCAATCAGCAGGGAAGGTGAGGCACCATGATAGCTTCAGTACCATTATATGAGCAGGAATTGTGGGTGACAGACTCATAAGGTCATACATTTTACCAAACGGACTAACAGGTGCTGTGTATTATCGACTTCGGTTCAATGATTTACTTGCGGTGTTGGAGAGCTCGGTCCTTGCAGAAGGATAAAGCCCGTGATTTACGCACGACTGGCCATCATCCCATTTTCCACGCATCATGCGACAATGCCTCACGCACAACATTTCTTGAGCGATAGATCGGTCGAGCAGGTCCGTAGCACGGCCTACCCCTTCACCGTGCCTGAACCCATTGGATGTCTGGCTATGGGGACATCCAAATGTATTGATGTATAGCCAACTCATTGAATGAAATTACAATTAAGTCAATACAATGAAATGAATACCTTTAGCTGCATACAGGAGTCGATATACGTCAAAGGGGACAGTTGAAAATGAGTGCCCCGACCGGGACTCGAACCCGAGATCTCCTGCATACATGGCAGACGCTCTACCTATCTGAGCCACCGAGGACACAGATCATAGTGCCATGAATAATAAAATTCTTTTCCGGGCTATTATGCCGTGGTCTGATGGATTTCGCATTGTAACCCGACGTTTTCGTCCCCATCTGCGGAGGACGTCTTCAAGGGGGTTCGTGGCTTCTGTTAACTTCCGAAACACACACTGTCTCACTACTGACTGCAGCAAATTTTTGTTTTCGCGTGCTCCCGCGCATAGGCGTGACGTCACATGTTTTGAATACGCGAGCGCAATTGGCCGTTGTCGGTTGCCGCCGTCCGCTGTTGCTATCATCCCATGGCGGAAGACTGGTACACATCTTCTTCAGCACCGGCATCCAGATGTCATTCAATTTCACGCCCTCCTCCTTCCTATTAAAATTCCTGGGGTGTTTCATAATCTCTATAGCCTCTCTGTGAAGCCTTTCATGATATCCGCTTGTGGCTGCCAGTACTTGAGTTCTATCAAAATAAATGTGGTGGTCTCCTGACTGCAAAGCGTGTTCCGCAACAGCTGATCTATCAATCTCTCCCCTTCTACAATTGCCCTTGTGCTCTTCTAGTCGTTTTTTGACCGTTCTTTTTGTGGTATCCACATATACCTCCCCACAACTACACGGGATCCTGTAAATTCCTGCTTTTTCCAGCGGTTTACGAGCATCCTTAGCCAATCTCAGGTGTTCTTGTATCTTCCGGGTAGGTTTGTAAATCACCGCGATATTCCGTTTTTTCAATATTTTCCCTATGCGGTCAGTGACGTCCTTAATAAAAGGCAGGAAAACTTTCGATTTTGCAAGCGCGAGGCATAATAAAAACGTTGGCGGATAGAGCGAGGAACATCTGTGAACCTGGGCTACTGGATACGGAACTGGAACACCTCACTGATGCATTACTCAGGAATGGTTACTCGGCTGCTGAGATAAAAAGAGCGTTAAGACCGCCGCGTGAAAATCATAGCAATGCACAAGCGCTTGCAAAATCGAAAGTTTTCCTGCATTTTATTAAGGACGTCACTGACCGCATAGGGAAAATATTGAAAAAACGGAATATCGCGGTGATTTACAAACCTACCCGGAAGATACAAGAACACCTGAGATTGGCTAAGGTTGCTCGTAAACCGCTGGAAAAAGCAGGAATTTACAGGATCCCGTGTAGTTGTGGGGAGGTATATGTGGGTACCACAAAAAGAACGGTCAAAAAACGACTAGAAGAGCACAAGGGCAATTGTAGAATGGGAGAGATTGATAGATCAGCTGTTGCGGAACACGCTTTGCAGTCAGGAGACCACCACATTTATTTTGATAGAACTCAAGTACTGGCAGCCACAAGCGGATATCATGAAAGGCTTCACAGAGAGGCTATAGAGATTATGAAACACCCCAGGAATTTTAATAGGAAGGAGGAGGGCGTGAAATTGAATGACATCTGGATGCCGGTGCTGAAGAAGATGTGTACCAGTCTTCCGCCATGGGATGATAGCAACAGCGGACGGCGGCAACCGACAACGGCCAATTGCGCTCGCGTATTCAAAACATGTGACGTCACGCCTATGCGCGGGAGCACGCGAAAACAAAAATTTGCTGCAGTCAGTAGTGAGACAGTGTGTGTTTCGGAAGTTAACAGAAGCCACGAACCCCCTTGAAGATGTCCTCTGCAGATGGGGACGAAACGTTGGTTTACAATGCGAAATCCATCAGACCACGGCATAATAGCCCGGAAAAGAATTTTATTAATCATGACAGTTCCGGCCGTGAAAGTTTACATTTTACAATTAGATCATAGTGCGACTGCAGGGACTTATCTCTGGTGCGCCTCCCTAGAGACCCACATTCTCAGCTTATTGTCCCGCACTATTTTCGTAGCGCCCCTGCCCATTACACTCCTTACTCGCTGCTTTACCGATTCGTGTAAGAGTTCGGGCAATGTGTAAGCATCCACACAGAA
Source organism: Schistocerca gregaria (assembly GCF_023897955.1). Lineage (NCBI taxonomy): Eukaryota > Metazoa > Arthropoda > Insecta > Orthoptera > Acrididae > Schistocerca > Schistocerca gregaria. Next base: position 326,782,333 of record NC_064925.1, on the reverse strand, counting down.
GATGGTCAAATGGCCGGTGAGCGTCAAATATATATATATGAAGATGGTATCTGTTCTTGAGGACATGTCCGAAATAACAGATACCATCTTCAGATACACAGCTCATTGAAAATGTGCAGACGTTACAGGAGCATATGATCAAAGTATGTGACGCCTTCCGAATGGTGCCAGGCGTACTTGAATGGGTGCGTGATTCACTGCGAATAAGGGCTGAAGAATGTGTCAGGATGCGTGATACGCACGTGCAGCATTGCCTGTAGTGTATAATTTTACGTAACAGGCAGATGGGAGTGAGAGGAGTAATGCCCATATCTCAACATGTATTGGTTCCCGGGTATATCTTTACAGGAACTTCTGGTTTTCACCAATGCTATCTCCAGTAGGAATATGCGACTTTAAAAAAAAACTGTATAGTTTCAAATATTACTTTTAGCCCAGTGCAGTTTGACGATGACTTGAGTGCTGTGAAGAACAATCGCGGCCGCGTCACGTGCTTGCGGCTCTTCCAGACCAGCAGTGTGTTACATGTCGTCGACTCAGTCATCTCTATACTTCAGCTATCTGAGTGTGCTTGCCAAAGATGCTGATACTTCATCTCTTGCTAAACTACAACATAGCTGCTACGAAATATCACTAGAACACAAAAAGGAAACGCTTTTTGATACTGCTTTCCCCATCAGCCTATTACATCTCATGATGGCATAAGATTCTAAACCAGAAATAACTAAACAATACTGTATCACAAACAGACCGATGGATTTTTTTTGAAAACTATAAAATGTCGAACGATTAAAATAATAAGAAGCAGCAGACCTACTGGATTTCTATGCTCAGAGACCACAGTTCTCCATCCACGTATGGTAGAGATCGCTGGTTCGACAACAGGTTTGCCTCTGAGTTCGGTATGTTGCGACAGTAAAATGCCAAAACTTTTCAGTTATCGGTCCAGTTCGTGCTTAGATTTGAAGCGGACAAGTAATGAAGTTATAGCCAACATGTAAACTACAGACGGGCTGATCATACCGGACGATAAATCCTTGCTTGCCGGGGTATATGCCACACCGGTAGCCTACCAAATTCTGCACCAAATGCATGTAATACAAACTTTAAGCAACGTATCTGATTTAAAGTGATAGATGGAGTTCTTTTTAGTTGGATCTCAAGCTTGTCAAAATATGATTGCACTTTCAGTACGGCAGTTCGACCTGCAGCCTAATGGTCGTCTGTCAAACACAACTGCGGGTCACACTTGCTCTGCTTCGCAATCAAAAAGGCCGAGGTCGTTCTGGAAAGCAATGCCTCCGAATTCTGAGCTCTGTTCTTAGCATCGGTTGAGGTAGGCATCAACTTAAAATGAGTTTAGTGTCAGAAAAGTATAAATTTTGTTTCCTCCAGCCAACCGCTGTCGCCGAGCGGTTCTAGACGCTTCAGTCCGGAACCGTGGTGCTGCTACGGTCGCAGGTTCGAATCCCGCCTCGGGCATGGATGTGTGTGATGTCCTTAGGTTAGTTAGGTTTAAGTAGTTCTAAGTCTAGGGAACTGATGACCTCAGATGTTATGACCCATAGTTCTTAGAGCCATTTCAACATTTTTTTTTGTTTTTGTTTCCTCCATTCGTATAAAAAATTGAAAAGAGTATTTTTGCTTTTTCATAGTCAAATGCTTCTATATAAAAAATCCATGATGTCAAAGGAGAAATATAAAATTCGTTCTACGAAAGATATTACAAAATTCGTGAAAAGCTTTTGTCTGTAACTTCATTTTCAAAAACAGAAATATTTCTTCTCATAGTTCCCACAGTCGGTTCGCAACTGTTTTCAAGCAAAGCCATCGGGCATTCGTGTGATACGGAATATCTTAATGAACCACTTCAAAGTCTTCCAAAAACCAGATGAAGTGTAAGTGGTGACATCCGGAAGTTACTTCAGGCACAAGTGATATTTTTATTTTTGGTACACCGTCTTCAAAGAAATTATCTTTGTCGCTTCTTTAGTGACCCCATCAGACGTACAAATAGATGATCCAAACGTATAGATATGTGTAACGTCGCACACATCCGGCAACTGGAGGGACATGAGGATTGTCCGCAGACTTCTCACACGAGCGTCAGCAGCGGAGCCGGCAGCCGCCTCTGATGCTGCTGTCCAGCCGCCTCTACAGGTGGAGTTGGAGTGGGTTGTTTGGGGAAGGAGACCAGACAGCTTGGTCATCGGTCTGATCGGATTAGGGACGGATGGGGAAGGAAGTCGGCCGTGCCCTTTCTGAGGAACCGTCCTGGCATTTGCCTGGAGTGATTGAGGGAAATCACGGGAAACCTAAATCAGGATGGCCGGACCCAGGATTGAACCGTCGTACTCCCGAATGCGAGTCCAGTGTCTAACCACTGCGCCACCTCTCTCGGTCTACAGGTGGACCCTGCAAAACCGACTGATTGCTTTGTGTTCAGGGGTAAAGTCTTAATAATAAATGATAATGAGTCCCATACTCCGTTTACCGAGCGTAGGGGAGCGACGCGGGAGACCCGCGCCGCCATACTAGGCAAGGTCCTAGTGGAGGTGGTTTGCCATTGCCTTCCTCCGACCGTAATGGGGATGATTGATGATGATGATGAAGACGACACAAACACCCAGTCATCACGAGGCAGGTGAAAAATCCCTGACCCCGCCGGGAATCGAAACCGGGACCCCGTGCTCGGGAAGCGAGAACGCTACCGCGAGACCACGAGCTGCGGACGGTAAAGTCTTATGGGACCAAAATGCTGAGGTCATCGTCCCTAAGCGTACACACTACTTAATCTAACTTAAAAGTAACTTACGCTAAGGACGACACACACCCGTCGAACCTCCGACGGGGGAAGCCGCAAGGACCGTGACAAGACGCCCAGACCGCACGGCTACCCCGCGCGGCTGATGGTGATTTGTCGGCTGGGGACGTTAAGCTATTTCAGAGGAGTAAATTACGTACCGGCACGAGGTTCCACTCTGTCCCTTCTCTCATTAAATAACACAAACATTATACCATATTTTACGTACCTCCCTCACATTCACCAACATTCTGCACTTACAACACAATCCTCATACACAGTGTATGCGGAGAATGAAAATGTCGAATGTGTGGCTGTACAACCCTTCGGATTCATCCAGCCGGCAGTGCCACACTAATCTAACTTTATTGGAAACTGCAATTCTGGAAAGTTCGAGGAAGCATCTGCTAATCCCCCTTCTCTTCCAGGTAAAAGAGCGCGTTTATGAGGTTTTGCACCTAACAGGTAGACCCAGCAGCGTTCGTGGTACAGCTCGTTATGAGCAGCCGTTCGCCTGGATGACGGCGTACCGGGATATGACAGAAGAGGTGGTTTAACAAGTAACGTGGTTCATCCGTCCACATGACTCCTTTGATAGACTAATCTTGATGATCTCATGCCCACTGCTATCATAACTGAGGACGTTGTTGGATCAGCACGGGAATACTTAAGGGGCGGTTGCTGTGAAGCCCCATGTCCAACAATGTGCGCTGAACGGTGTGCTCCACAACATTAGGCCTGTGCCTGCACCAACATGTACTCTGCTGTCATCATGCCACAGGCCGGCTCCTACCCTGCTTTAGGGAGCACGTTCAGCGACGAGTCGTGGTCGTCCAACGCCCAGTCGCCTATCGCGATTTCACAGTCCTTCGGCCACTTTCCATAGACGCTCACGACAGTAGCACGCGAACAATCGATCGGCCTCCTTGCCGTTTTCGAGATGCTTGTTCCCAGGCATCGGGCCAAAACAATCTTCCCTTTGTCAAAGTCGTTCGTTTTAGTAGATTTTTCCATTTGGTGCCCGTATCGTTGATAGAATATTTCCTCACTAGTTCCTATTCCGCATCTTCGTATCTTGTCGCGTGTGCACAGGCGGCGAACTGTTTTGCGATTGGCATTGATCGTAATGTTTTAGTTGATCACTATAAAATCGTGTAAGGCGAATCACGGTGATTACGCACTGACGCAGGAAAAAATCGAAATCGATGATCTGACTCAAATTTGACTACCTATTTAAGGTTAAAGTGAAACTCAAAGTTTCACTGGGCTGTTTTATGTTAGAAAAAGTATCTTCATCGAAGGACACAAAATTGTTAAAACAAAATATTATAACACATTTTTAACACTAACAGAAATAACAAAAGCTTCGAATCTCCTCCTCCTCCTCCCCCCCCCCCCCCCCCCAACCTTACACAAAGGCTCTGAGCTGAAAACAAAGTTAAGTCTTTTACCTTTCGAAGTTGTTCAAACGGTATAGTCTATTATTGATGTCGGAGACAAGTACGGTTCGAGTTGAAAGAATTGCTACTTAATCTAACCACAGTGGCTGTCCTATATGACGATCCAGATGTTGTAATGTCTAACCCCTCTTTTGTGCGCCGATGAGAACTGCAGGGATTCCATCCTACAGAGTGGCCTCTGAGGCTCCTTGTTTGTCATCTACTTTTATTATGTTCAAGAACCACCTATATCCCCGATTGCAGATTCTGTATTGCCTCGTAGTCGCTGTAAACAACGCGTCTAACAGCAGCGCGCGGTGGATCGTAAAAAGAAGAAACATAAGGATTCCAGAAGCGGGATGCAAGCCCTCTCCTCCCCCTCCTCCTCCCCCTCCCCCACCCTCGACCCCCCCCCCACACACCCCTCGCGGCAGTGTACCTTAACACACATTGATAACGTAACTAAGTTAGTCGGAAGATCGAATTCTGTTTCTTTGTGTTAAAGGACGTAAGCTTATACTCTTCTATGTTAATAGGGTAGAATCGGGCTTGCAGCTTGCTTCGTTGCGTCACTTTATCTATGATTGCCGTGCGGATATAGTATTTCTGCAAGAAGTTCAATTTACTCGTTTTTCTCTCCCTGGTTTTTGCACTGTGTCTATTGTGGTTTCCGAATGTTCCAAGGGAACTGCCGTGTTTTTTAGGGAGGACATTCCTATTGAAGGAATTGAGAGTCTTGTTAATGGTAGAGGAACAGGATGCACTTTTCTTCATCTGACCTTGATTCTCTTTTATGCACTGTCCGGTACCGGGCGCACTTTTGGACCGTTCCAGATTTTATAAGGAAGAGGTAGTTTCTTTTTTACGGAAAAATCAGCAGAGTACTTTTATCGGCGATGAATTTAACTGTGTGTTGCGGCCTGTAGATCAGTCTCTCAATTTTAATTTTTGTTAGGAATTCCAAGATGTAATTCGCTACTTGAAACTGAAAGATGTTTGAGTGTGTAAATATCCGCCTCTTGTCAAATTTACCTATTTTACTGCTATTTCTAACAGTAGCCTTGACAAATTTTATTTGTCTGATAGGGTGCGTGATAGGATTGGCTGTCTATGACATCGCCGCCAGCTTCACAGACTACTGTGCAATGACTATTACTTTAAATAATTTCGATCGACTTAGGTGCTGAATCTGGCGCACTTTGAGAATTCCTCTCCAGATGAAATGATCCGGGATGTTTGGGACCATAGTCCTCGTTCAACTGTGTGATAAGCCTTCCTTTTGGAATGGTGGGTTCAAGCGCCAAAACCGAGGCCCCGGCAAGCGGTGATGGGGTTCTGCGCTGATAGATCGCGGAAAATTCGGAAGACGTACGTCAAATGGAAGGATAAAGGATGTGATCCAAAACCACGTTCACCTGATTCAATATCAGACCCGTGGTTGACAAGGACGGCAATGTTGTGACGGCATAGAAGAACATACTGCATGCCTTTCATCAATTCTACGTTCAAAGGTATGTTTATGAGGTATCCGTTCCTGTCGATATGCCATCCGCTTTGTTTTTTCGGTCTCTGGAGGTAATACTGCGGTTTTAGATGCTTTTCAATGTGACGATGTCTATGACGTTATTGTGAGATCGGCTTTTCTTAAGTTGCTGGGATTGGACTGTCTGCCAAAAGAGTTTCATTTCCGTTTTTTACTTTTGTTGGTTACATCTCTCACATTGCTTTTGAATGAAGTGTTGAGAGGAGGATTGTTTGTGATTCGTTTAAAGTCAGCAAAATTATGTTAATTCCTAAAAGTTTTGGTCAAGCAGCAACTGATAAATTTCGCTCGATTACCTTATTAAATTTTGATTATAAGACTGTAGCAAGAGCGATGAACAATCGTCTGTCTGTGTTACAGGACAAAGTTGTTGCTGACCATCAAAGTTGTATTCCTGGCCTTACTATTCTGACCCCCGTATCTGAATATCATCATGTTACATCGGTAGCCGCTGTTACTTCCGTTCCTGATGCTATTGCTTTTTTGGAATCTGACAAGCGTTCTACCAGGTCAGTGATGGCTTCCTGTTGCTGGAAGTCATTGCTGGAAGCCGCTGGGTTCATAACTGACGCGCTCAGGGTCTTGTGTAATGTGCATGTGAGTGGATTGCGTCAGAGACGGTCAATGGGAATTCCACTGTCAAATGGCGTGGAGAGAGAGAATAGGTGGAAAGAGTACACTGAGGGCTTTTAGGAGGCGGAGAATTCCAATGGAATTTCTAAACTATTAATTGAATACAGCTGCTGATCGAATCAGTTGTAGCTGTTCTTTCGGACGCGCATTTCTGAAAGAAGAGGCACCATCCGTATATAATACACTCCTGGAAATGGAAAAAGAACACAATGACACCGGTGTGTCAGACCCACCATACTTGCTCCGGACACTGCGAGACGGCTGTACAAGCAATGATCACACGCACGGCACGGCGGACACACCGGGAACCGCGGTGTTGGCCGTCGAATGGCGCTAGCTGCGCAGCATTTGTGCACCGCCGCCGTCAGTGTCAGCCAGTTTGCCGTGGAATACGGAGCTCCATCGCTGTCTTTGATACTGCCGCGACAGCGTGGACGTGAACCGTACGTGCAGTTGACGGACTTTGAGCGAGGGCGTATAGTGGGCATGCGGGAGGACGGGTGGACGTACCGCCGAATTGCTCAACACGTGGGGCGTGAGGTGTCCACAGTACATCGATCTTGTCGCCAGTGGTCGGCGGAAGGTGCACATGCCCGACGACCTGGGACCGGACCGCAGCGACGCACGGATGCACGCCAAGACCGTAGGATCCTACGCAGTGCCGTAGGGGACCGCACAGCCACTTCCCAGCAAATTAGGGACACTGTTGCTCCTGGGGTATCGGCGAGGACCATTCGCAACCGTCTCCATGAAGCTGGGCTACGGTCCCGCACACCGTTAGGCCGTCTTCCGCTCACGTCCCAACATCGTGCAGCCCGCGACCAGTGGTGTCGCGACAGGCGCGAATGGAGGGACGAATGGAGACGTGTCGTCTTCAGCGATGAGAGTCGCTTCTGCCTTGGTGCCAATGATGGTCGTATGCGTGTTTGGCGCCGTGCAGGTGAGCGCCACAATCAGGACTGCATACGACCGAGGCACACAGGGCCAACACCCGGCTTCATGGTGTGCGGAGCGATCTCCTACACTGGCCGTACACCTCTGGTGATCGTCGAGGGGACACTGAATAGTGCACGGTACATCCAAACCGTCATCGAACCCATCGTTCTACCATTCCTAGACCGGCAAGGGAACTTGCTGTTCCAACAGGACAATGCACGTCCGCATGTATCCCGTGCCACCCAACGTGCTCTAGAAGGTGTAAGTCAACTACCCTGGCCAGCAAGATCTCCGGATCTGTCCCCCATTGAGCATGTTTGGGACTGGATGAAGCGTCGTCTCACGCGGTCTGCACGTCCAGCACGAACGCTGGTCCAACTGAGGTGCCAGGTGGAAATGGCATGGCAAGCCGTTCCACAGGACTACATCCAGCATCTCTACGATCATCTCCATGGGAGAATAGCAGCCTGCATTGCTGCGAAAGGTGGATATACACTGTACTAGTGCCGACATTGTGCATGCTTTGTTGCCTGTGTCTATGTGCCTGTGGTTCTGTCAGTGTGATCATGTGATGTATCTGAACCCAGGAATGTGTCAATAAAGTTTCCCCTTCCTGGGACAATGAATTCACGGTGTTCTTATTTCAATTTCCACTAGTGTATATACGCGCCAGACAGCGTTACAATATTTGATTGCAGATGGACAACAATATCCGAAATCCTGAGAGAATACAAATAGGCTGCGAACAAGTGTATTAATGTGTAAAGGGCGCTAGTCTGTAGCGTGCGCCATTTGAACAATGGCTCTAAGCACTATGGGACTTAACATATGAGGATTAAATGAGCACTATGGGACTTAACACCTTAGGTCATCAGTCCCCTAGAACATAGAACTACTTAAACCTAACTAACCTAAGGACGTCACGCACATCCGTGCTCGAGGCTGGATTCGAATCTGCGACCGTAGCGGTCGCGCGATTCTAGACTGAAGAACTGGTCGCCGGCCGGTGTGGCCGAGCGGTTCTAGGCGCTTCAGTCTAGAATCGCGCGACCGCTACGGTCGCAGATTCGAATCCAGCCTCGGGCATGGATGTGCGTGACGTCCTTAGGTTAGTTAGGTTTAAATAGTTCTAAGTTCTAGGGGACTGATGACCTAAGGTGTTAAGTCCCATAGTGCTCAGAGCCTTTTGAACCATTTGAACCAAGAACCGCTTGGCCACAGCGACCAACTCGCGGCATATGGAGGCCTGGATCGGACGGAGGACGTTTTTGGATAGCCGAGGAGATTAAGACGACCCCTCCTGTAAAGCCGTAAATTCGGGTTCGACCCCGCTCCTGCACAAATTTTCATCTGTCGCCTTTGGCTTCGCTCAATGCCCCACAGCATCTAAATATCAGATATTTCTCTCGTCATTCATAGAATCCGCCGACTTGGAAAACGCGTTCGACAACGTAAAATGGTGCAAGCTGTTCGAAATTCTTGGAAAAATAGAGTTAAACAACAGGCAACACTGGGTAATATTCAGTATGTACAAGAATCTAGAAGGAACGATGAGACATGACAAAGAACGGTGTGCTCGGATTAAGAAGGGTGTAGCCGTTTACCGTGCTGTTCAATAAATACACCGAAGAAGCAATGACGGAAATAAAAGGAGGATTCAGAGTGGGATTAATTCAAGGTCAAAGGATATCAATGATAATATTCGCTGATGACTTTGCTATTCTTAGCGAAAATGAAGAATGTGGTGTCACCGCCAGCCACCACACTTGCTAGGTGGTAGCCTTTAAATCGGCCGCGGTCCGTTAGTATATGTCGGACCTGCGTGTCGCCACTATTAGTGATTGCAGAACGAGCGCCGCCACACTCCCTAGCACTCGTCCCAGTTGGAGAGCCGACTTTGCTAGCGGTGGTTCACTGTCTACATACGCTCTCATTTGCCGAGACGACAGTTTAGCATAGCCTTCAGCTACGTCATTTGCTACGACCTAGGAAGGCGCCATATTCCGCTACTATTCTGAACAGATAATATTGTGAATCATGTACCGTCAAAAGCGACGTTCATCAATAATGGATTAAAGTTAAGTATCAAACTAATTACGTCCGATTTCTGAATTCTAATTCCTTGTCATGTTCCAGACCTCACGTCAGCATAGTCCTTCCCTCCTCACGCCAGCCTACGTGAGCTAAAAAGCGTGCATTTCGGCCTCCCTTCGTAACCAGGTGTTGGCTCTTCTGCCAACACAACAAAGAAGAATTGCAGGAATTGTTGAGTGGAATGAATTTGGACTGAGAGAGACCTGGTTATGAATAAACCTCCACTGCTCGTAGTTTGGGCAATATATTGCTTTTGGAAATTCAGGTGGCCCCCATTCTTTCCCAGCGAGGCTTCGCGGACGACTGGCTTCGTGTGAGGCCCCTGCGAGACCTCCCGGTAGGGCCGCTGGCGGGATTAGAGGGGCAGGCTTTGCAGCGCTCTGGGGGTAAACAACGCTGTCGCCAGGCCTTTGTGTGCTCGCTTTAACTCCGCTGCCATTCTGCCCCGCGTCAAAACGCGAAGGTGGCCAGAATGAGGCTGTCACGACCATCCAGGCTTCCCCCTTTCGTGTCCGCGCGTCAACACTTTGGCGCCTGCGGTGGGATCACCAGCTGGTGAATGATGGCTGGTTAGAGGCAGCGGACCCCCGCGGAGGCGACGATGACCGCCGCGCAGGGTGGACGATGATGAGCTGTCAGCGGCGAAATTCTCTGCTCCCCACACTTCTCGGTTCCTTTCCTCCGCGGTACAGTGGCAGCCCAATGTGTCCAGGCAGGCCGCCCACGTATATGAAACAGAAATTTACGGCCATACAAAAGTCTGTCAGACTTGCGCCCAGTATTCCTCAAAACTACCTGCTTATTAAGTCAAGGCCTACCTGCACCCTGAGAGACCTCCCTCACCGGAAACTCTCCGTATACCAACAGTGAGGTGCTGTGCCGCCCTGTTCGAGTAGTGTCGGCGTAAACACAGTGACACAGTGCTGCCTGGAAGAACAGCAACGCCAGTGGTCGACATGAAGTTCTGTGGTGTGCCCTCTATTTATTTTTTACTTTTTTTAAATTACAAACAATCCTGTTGGCAGAACATCAGCAAGCGAGCATTGTAGCAGAGGTTGAAAATACCGCTTCAGTTGTAAATTTCCTTATTTCCACACGACCGGTTTCCGACTCTTATAAGCCCATTCTAAGGTGTCGTATTGGAAATAGCAAAAGACGGGAGATAATTTTCAAACGCCGCAACACACATAAAAAACAAATTTTATCTAAAAAGTTTTAAAAACTTTTAAAAAACATTTCGAAACCGCCGGTCGGGCTAGGTGCTGTGAAACCTATGTCAATGTGCAAGTGGCACCAGACAGTACTACGGACGACTGTCTGAGTAGGGAATATATACAAATGATATCACGACACTTCGGAGTGGCCGAGCGGCTGTACGCGCTACAGTCTGGAACCGCGCGACCGCTACGGTCGCAGGTTCGAATCCTGCCTCGGGCATGGATGTGTGTGGTGTCCTTAGGTTAGTTAGGTTTAAGTACTTCTGAGTTCTAGGGGACTGATGACCTTAGAAGTCGTCCCATAGTGCTCAGAGCCATTTGAACCATTTTTATTACGACACTTAACGCTGTGCTGTGGTGCCATGTGTACCAGACGCGGTGTGCTGCCTATGAGTAGTGGATGCGAACGAGGAGGCAAATTGGTAAACCAGAATGGCAAAAGTACTGCCAGCTGTTGACGGAGAGAAGAACGTGGAGCCACTAGCCCGGCCGTTCACAGTTTGAATTTAGATGTTTACATTTAAAATGAAGAAAAAACAAAAAATTACATAAAAATACACGGTATAAGTAAGAAATTCCTTATGCAAAGCAAAGGAGCGTATTGAACATGTCGATCCTGAACTGTGGTAAAACTGAGTGGAATTATTATATAAACCTTAAAGCGCAATGAATCTTTCCTTTTACATGAGTGGCAAACAATTTTAAATATAGTGGGGACACATAAGTGGCAACGTGGAACAACGCGCCACAGTCATAAGTTAAAAGAACATGCAGATGTGCCACTCCTATTTACAAGCTCTCGTTACTGATCAACAAGGAAAGCAGCGAAACCTTACAGTCTGTACTGTCAGAAAGTAATATGCCAATTAATAGCTAGCAGCAATAGCATTAGATGACCACATTAAAAGTGGGTTCAATTTAAAGCTGCTAACCAACCGTCGACAACTAATCCAGGCTTACATTAGGTAAGACCTGACACGCACTTTACCTCATGAAAGACAGGCAAGTTTTTAATTAGCGAGGGCACAGATAAGCCACAGTACTATAATGCGCCATAGTCGTAGGATAAAATTAAAAGATGCAACTTTTATTAAGAGAGGAAAACTTTACAGCTATGTAAAATGGACTGGGTGGACCTTGCGGACCTCACTTAGGAAACAGACATATGCCGTACATTCGTTAAGCCTATTGAATGCCACAAAAAAGAAAACACTGACCCGATAACACATAGTATACATGTATGGCGTATAGTAATCACAGACTAGAAATAGAAGGAAATGACGCTGGACGCTGCTTTTTAATTGTTATTTATTTATTTGAGTTATTAGTCTTCTGAGTTGTTTGATGCAGCACGCCTCGATTTCCTCCCTCCTGCAAGCCTTTTCACCTCAGAGTAGCACTTGCAACCTACGTCCTCAGTTATTTGTTTGATGTATTCCAATCTCTGTCTTCAACTACAGCTTCCTTTAGTACTCTGGACGATATTCCGTTATTTCTTAACAGCTGTTCTACCATTCCGTTCCATCCTCTAGTCAGTGTTTTCAATATATTCCCTTCCTCGCCGATTATGCAGAGAATCTCATTGATTACCTTATTAGTTCACCTAATTTTAAACATTCTGCTTTAGCATCACACATCAAACGCTTCGATTCTCTCCTGTTCTGGTTTCCCCAAAGTCCATGCCATCTTACATATGAATATTGCACTGGTTCTACTTATTTTAATGTTTAACTCCTCCTTTTCCCTCTCTTAATGATTCTTACTCTGCGGAAATATGAAAAATCATGTGGCATGTTAAAATGTTTGTTTCTTTCTTACTATGTAAGCAATTTTATAATACGTACTCTGTGTTTTAAAGAATTTCTTAATATGCAATTCATCTACATCTACATGGATATTCTGCAATTCACACTTAAGTGCCTGGCAGAGGGTTCATCAAACGATTTTCATACTACTTCTCTACCATTCTACTCTCGAATGGCGCGTGGGAGAAAGGAAAACCTAAGTCTTTCCGTTCGAGCTTTGATTTCTCTTATTTTATTATGATGATCGTTCCTCCCTACGTAGGTGAGTGTCAACAAAATATTATCGCATTTAGAAGAGAAAGATGGTGATTGAAATTTCGTAAATAGAACTCGCAGCAAAGAAAACCGCCTTTGTTTCAGTGACTGCCACCCCAACTCGCGTATCATATCAGTGGCCCTCTCACCCTTATTGCACGATAACACGAAACGAGCTGCCCTTCTTTGCACTTTTTCGATGTCCTCCGTCAATTCTAATTGGTAAGGATCCCATACCGCGCAGCAATATTCCAGCACAGGACGGAAAGTGTAATGTAAGCTGTCTCTGTAATGGCTTTGTCGCATCTTCTAAGTGGGGGACAAGAAAGGAGCCTCCACGAAGAGTATGTGAATGCAATACACACACTCGGGCGTCCCCTGGGCGGTTGTATACCGGCTGATCCTTTCACTCCAGAAGCAACATCACAATCCTACAGAAAAGGATCTTATCAGGCCCAGCACTAACGATTATCTCTGTAAATATTGAAGGCCTGTCTGCATGCAAAGAACGTCTACTACAAGACCTCTGTCAGAAAGAGAAATGTGACGTCCTGTGTCTACAAGAAACTCACAGAGATAGCACACTCAAAAGACCCAAGATAAACGGCATGCGACTAGTAGCTGAAAGGCCACACCGACAGTATGGCAGCGCAATCTTTACCAGGCCAAACATACAGATCCTTTCAAGCAATATAAACGACATCAATGATACTGAAGTGCTAACCATTGAACTTAGTGACTGCACTGTTACATCAGTGTGCAAACCACCAACTGTGGACTTTTCCAGCTCCAACGTAAACAGTTTTAATAAAGACAGAATTAATTTTGTAATCGGTGATTTCAACAGCCACAGTACCCAGTGGGGCTACCAAGAAGACGACGACAATGGCACGGCTGTGATCTGCTGGGCCGAGCTAAACAACCTAAAACTGATACATGACAATAAACTGCCTGCTTCCTACAACAGTGGCAGATGGGGGAGAGGTTATAACCCGGACCTCATCTTCGTTAGCCATCAAGTAACGTCCCAATGCTCAAAAGGAGTTTGCTCACCAATACCAAACACCCAGCACCGTCCAATAATGTGCCAGATCACTTCTGTTGTTAAACCCCATAGCGTACCTTTTCGCCGTAGGTACAATTTTAAGAAAGCAGAATGGTCAACCTTTCAAAACCTCATGGAAGATTCTGTAAACAACCTACCACCTGAACCAAGATTCCATGACAATTTCGTGAAGGCTGTGCAGTGGTGTTCCAAGCAATCGATCCCCAGAGGATGCAGAAGCAATTATGTTGAAGGCCTTACGCCAGAATTAGAGGACCAGTTGCAGCAATACCTGACACTGTTTGACGCAAACCCTCTATCCGCGGAAACTATCACTGCGGGCGAGCAGCTAACCGAGTCACTAGCTAAAACCAGGAGAGAGAAATGGCTGAGAACAATAGAGGAATTGGACATGAAAAGGAGCAGTCAGAAAGCCTGGACACTCCTTAAGCGTCTCAACAATGACCCGACTTTCTCTACTGGACATGCTCCCGTCACAGCCGACCAAATAGCCCACCAGCTTCTCAAGAATGGGAAACCCGACACGAAAATCAGGAAGTCGGAGACCAAAATAGACAGAATTGAACACCAAGAAAATTCAACTCTGACCACCCCTCTCACAATGGCAGATCTGGACAAAGCCATAGCGAAATGCAAGCTAAGGAAGGCCCCGGGCCTGGACGGGATTTTTGTTGAACAGATTAAACACTTTGGTCCCAACATTAAACAATGGCTTTTGACACTGCTTAACAATTGCATGGAAACATGTCAGATTCCCACAATCTGGAGGAAGGCTAAAGTTATTGCCATTTTAAAACCAGGCAAAAATGCTGATGATCCCAGAAATTTTCGACACGTATCACTTCTCTGCCAATTCTTTAAAATCTTTGAAAGAATACTCCAGGATCGCCTCTCCAGTGCCATAGAACCCTACCTAATCCCCCAACAAGCAGGTTTCCGTCCAGGGAAAAGCACTACATCTCAGATAATTAACCTAACGCAGCTGATTGAAGACGGCTATGAGAACCGGCAAATAACCGGTGTCGCCTTTATAGACTTGACAGCCGCATATGACACCGTCAACTTACGTCTGCTAATGAAGAAGCTGTATGCCATTACCAGGGACTTTAAATTCACATCCACAGTTAGAAGTCTGTTAGAGAACCGTAGGTTTTCTGTGGAATTCCAAGGGATGCATAGCAGGTGGCGGGCCCAGAAAAATGGTCTCCCTCAGGGCAGCGTACTGGCACCCTTACTTTTTAACATATACACCAATGATCAACCACTGCCAGCCGGTACGGAAAACTAGATCTACGCCGATGACGGTGCTATGGCCTTACAGGGTGACTCCTTTGAGGATGTTGAGACAAAGCTCACGGATGCGCTAGACATGCTCTGTCAGTACTACGCCGACAATCACCTCAAGCCGAACCCTAGCAAAACACAAGTTTGCGCCTTCCATCTCCGTAACAAGCAGGCATCCCGTAAGCTGCGTGTCTTCTGGAAGGACACACTCCTCGAACACTGCGTTAACCCCAAATACCTAGGAGTAACCCTAGACAGGGCTCTGACATATAAACAGCACTGTATTAACACCAAAATGAAGGTGAGCGGCAGAAATAATATTCTTCGGAAAATAACGAACTCCTCCTGGGGCGCAAGGCCAGAGGTAGTGAGGACCACAGCACTAGCAGTTTGCTTCCCAGAAGGCGAATATGCAAGCAGTGTCTGGTACAACTCTACCCAAGCTAAAGAGGTCGATATTGCTCTGAACGAGACCTCCAGGCTCGTCACTGGATGTCTGAAACCGACGCCAACAGACAAGCTCTACCATCTTGCTGGGATTGCACCTCCTGCAGTGCGAAGAGAAGCGGCAGCCTATAGTGAAAGAGTGAGGGCTGAGATGGCACAGAGCCACCTCCTCCACAAAACTCAGCCAGCCACCAAACGCTTGAAATCTAGACGCAGTTTTCTCAGAGCAACCGAAGATTTTAGCGACCAACCTGGATCTAGGGTGGAGAGATGGAAGCGGTCGGGAGAAGGGCACTGGATGGAACCAAAGGAAGAATTGGCACCAGGTTACGATGAGGACTGGGTGGTCTGGAGATAACTAAGCAGGCTACGCACCAACACTGCACGGTCAAGAGATATCCTTCTGAAGTGGGGATATTCTACTACATCTAATCTCTGCGACTGTGGAGAGGTGCAGACGACCCAGCACATGTATAACTTGCCCTGAATGTCCTTCACACTGCACTTTAGAGGATCTGATGTTGGCAACCCCAAATGCTGTCGACGTAGCCCGCTTATGGGCCAAATGCCTATAACATTTTGTTTCTGTGCACACATACACTCCTGGAAATTGAAATAAGAACACCGTGAATTCATTGTCCCAGGAAGGGGAAACTTATTGACACATTCCTGGGGTCAGATACATCACATGATCACACTGACAAACAACAGGCACAAAGACACAGGCAACAGAGCATGCACAATGTCGGCACCTTTCGCAGCAATGCAGGCTGCTATTCTCCCATGGAGTCGATCGTAGAGATGCTGGATGTAGTCCTGTGGAACGGCTTGCCATGCCATTTCCACCTGGCGCCTCAGTTGGACCAGCGTTCGTGCTGGACGTGCAGACCGCGTGAGACGACGCTTCATCCAGTCCCAAACTTGCTCAATGGGGGACAGATCCGGAGATCTTGCTGGCCAGGGTAGTTGACTTACACCTTCTAGAGCACGTTGGGTGGCACGGGATACATGCGGACGTGCATTGTCCTGTTGGAACAGCAAGTTCCCTTGCCGGTCTAGGAATGGTAGAACGATGGGTTCGATGACGGTTTGGATGTATCGTGTACTATTCAGTGTCCCCTCGACGATCACCAGAGGTGTACGGCCAGTGTAGGAGATCGCTCCCCACACCATGATGCCGGGTGTTGGCCCTGTGTGCCTCGGTCGTATGCTGTCCTGATTGTGGCGCTCACCTGCACGGCACCAAACTCGCATACGACCATCATTGGCACCAAGGCAGAAGCGACTCTCATCGCTGAAGACGACACGTCTCCATTTGTCCCTCCATTCACGCCTGTCGCGATACAACTGGAGGTGGGCTGCACGATGTTGGGGCGTGAGCGGAAGACGGCCTAGCGGTGTGCGGGACCGTAGCCCAGCTTCATGGAGACGGTTGCGAATGGTCCTCGCCGATACCCCAGGAGCAACAGTGTCCATAATTTGCTGGGAAGTGGCGGTGCGGTCCCCTACGGCACTGCGTAGGATCCTACGGTCCTGGCGTGCATCCGTGCGTCGCTGCGATCCGGTCCCAGGTCGACGGGCACGTGCACCTTCCGCCGACCACTGGCGACAACATCGATGTACTGTGGAGACCTCACGCCCCACGTGTTGAGCAATTCGACGGTACGTCCACCCGGCCTCCCGCATGCCCACTATACGCACTCGCT
The DNA here is from genome assembly GCF_023897955.1 of Schistocerca gregaria. Classification (NCBI taxonomy): domain Eukaryota; kingdom Metazoa; phylum Arthropoda; class Insecta; order Orthoptera; family Acrididae; genus Schistocerca; species Schistocerca gregaria. The sequence goes on along the minus strand of NC_064925.1, from coordinate 326,765,105 downwards.
CAAAGTCCGTCAACTGCACATACGGTTCACGTCCACGCTGTCGCGGCATGCTACCAGTGATAAAGACTGCGATGGAGCTCCGTATGCCACGGCAAACTGGCTGACACTGACGTCGGTGGTGCACAAATGCTGCGCAGCTAGCGCCATTCGACGGTCAACACCGCGGTTCCTGGTATGTCCGCTGTGCCGTGCGTGTGATCATTGCTTGTACAGCCCTCTCGCAGTGTCCGGAGCAAGTATGGTGGGTCTGACACACCGGTGTCAATGTGTTCTTTTTTCCATTTCCAGGAGTGTATTTGTATATATATATTTATATATATTTTCATATGCCTGTATTTTTTTCTGTGTGCTATTCATTTTTTTATATTCCTGTATCCACGGTGCCTCTGACACGAATAAAAAAAAATCTTCTAAGTGTTCTGCCAACAAAGCACAGTCTTTGTTTCGCCTTCTCCACAATATTATTTATGTACTCTTTCCAATTTAAGTTGCTCGCAATTGTAATTCCTAGGTATTTAGTCGAATTGACAGCCCTTAGATTTGTGCGATTTATCGTATACCCAAAATTTATCGGATTTCTTTTAGTACCCATGTGGATGACATGGCACTTATCTTTGTTTACTGCTAATTGCCACTTTTTGCACCCTACAGAAATTGTCTCTAGATCATTTTGTAATTGGAATTGGTCGTCTGATGATTCTACTAGACAGTACATTACAGCGCCATCTGCAAACAGTCTGAGGGAGCTGCTCAGATTATCACCTACATTATTTATATAAATCAGAAACAGCAGAGCGCTTATGACACTAGCTTGCGGAGCGCCAGATATCTCTTCTGTTCTACTCGATGATTTACCATCTATCACTACGAACTGTGTCTTCTCTGAGAGGAAATCTCGAATCCAGTCACACAACTGGAGATGATACTCCATATGCACGCTATTTGACTAATAGTCGCTTGTGAGGAACAGTATCAAAAGCATACTGGAAATCTAGGAATATGGAATCGATCTGAGATCCCTTGTCGACAGCACTCATTACTTCATGGGAATAAAGAGCTAGCTGCGTTGCATAAGAACGATATTTACTGAATCCGCGTTGGTTATGTATCAATAAATCATTTTCTTCAAAGTGATTCATAATGTTCGAGTACAGTATATGCTCCAAAATCCTATTGCAAATTGTGGTCAGTGATATGGGTCTGTAATTCAATGGGTTACTCCTATTTCCTTTCTTAAATATTGGTGTGACCTGTGCTACTTTCCAGTCTTTAGGAATAGACCTTTCCTCAAGTGAGCGGTTGTATATGATTGCTAAGAAAGGCGCTATAGTGTCTGCATACTCTGAAAGGAACCTGATTGGTATAGCACCTGGACCGGAAGACTTGCCTTTCTTAAGCGATCTGAGTTGTTTCGCAACACCTAAGATTTCTACTTTCATGTCACTCATGCTAACAACTGTTCTGGTTCGAATTCTGGAATATTTACTTCGCTTTCTTTCGTTAAGGAATTACGGAAAACTGTATTCAGTAACTCAGCTTTAGTGGCACCATCATCGGTAACATTTCCATCGCTATCACGCAGTGACGGTATTGACTGTTTTTAGTCACTGGTGTTCTTTACATACGACCAGAATCTCTTTGGGTTTTCTTCCATATTTTCAGATAATATTTCATTGTGGAAACTATTGAAACCATCTCGCATTGACGTCTGCACTAAATTTCGAGCTTCCTTGAAACTTAATCAGTTTTGGGGATTTTGCGTTCTTCTGAATTTGGCATGCTTCTTTCGTTGCCTCTGCAACAGTGTTCTGACGTGTTTTGTGTAGCATGATGGATCAGTCCCGTCTCTTATAAACTTTTGCTGTATGAATCTATCTGTTGCTGTCGATACTGTATTTTTGAATTTGAGCCATATCTGGTCTACACTTACATAATTAGTTTGGAAGGAATGGAAATTCTCTCTTCGGAAGGCGTCAAGGGAATTTTCATCTGCTCTTTTATAGATATATTTTGCGTTTATTTTTAATGGTTTTGGTTGATATGGTTTTGAGCCTCGCTACAATGACCTTGTGTTCACTAATCCATGTATCCGTCATGACGCTCTCTATTAGATCAGGATTATTTGTGGCTAAGAGGTCAAGTATGTTTTCGCAACCATTTACAATTCGTGTGGACTCATGTACTAATTGTTTAAAGTAATTCTCAGGGAAAGCATTTAGTACAGTTTTCTGTTTACCACTGGCTTTGAACATGTATTTTCGCCTACAAATCTAGTGTAGATTTAAGTCTCCACCAATTATAACTGTATGAGTGGGGTACTTATTTGTAATGAGATTCAAGTTTTCTTTGAAGCGTTCAGCTATTATATAATTTGAGTCGGGGGGTCGGTAGAAGATGCAAATTATTATTTTGGTACGGCTGTTGATTATAACCTCTACCCATAGTAATTCGCAGGATAGTGATATTTCAACTTCACTAAAAGATTAACTACTACCTATGGATACAAACACACCACCACCTAATTTATTTAAACTATCATTTCTGAACACGGTTTGCGCCTCTGTAAAAATTTCGGCAGAATTTATCTCTGGCTTTAGCCAACTTTCTGTTCCTATAACGATTTCAGCTTCAGTGCTTTCTATCAGCGCTTGAAGCTCTGGTACTATTCAACACAGCTACGACATTTTACAACTACAATACCGACTGTTGGTTGGTCGATTCTCGTCGTTCCTTTGCCCCGTACTCTTTGAGACTGGAGCCCTTTTCGAGAATTCTCAAGACTGTCTAACCTAAAAAACCGTCCAGTCCACGCCACACAGCCCCTGCTACCCGTGTAGCCGCCTCCTGTGTGTAGTGGACACCTGACCTATTTATCTGAACCCGAAACCCCACCACCCTATGGATCAAGTCGAGGAATTTGCAGCCTACACGGTCGCAGAACCGTCTGAGCCTCTTGATTCAGGCCCTCCACTCCGCTCTGTACTTGCCCGCAATCGGTCCTGTAAACGATGCTGCGGATGGTGAGCTCTGCCCTCATCTCACTAGGAAGACCGGTAGTCTTCACCAGCTCCGATAGCCGTCGGAAACCAGAGAGAATCTCTTCCGATCCATAGCTACACACATCATTAGTGCTGACATGAGCCACTACCTGCAGTTGGCTGCACCCTGTACCCTTCATGGCATTCGGAAGGACCCTTTCCACATCTCGTACGACTCCCCAACGGTATTCACACGGAGTGCACACTGGCTTTCTTCCCGTCCTTGGCTGCCATACCCCTAAGCGGCTCCATTACCTGCTAACATTGGAGCTCCCAATGACAAGCAATCCCACCCTCTGAGCTTGTCCAGACCTCTCAGGAAGACCGGTCACTGCCGTAACAGGAGAGGTCGCCCTCGCTGGCTCAGAAGTACCTTCAGCAGTGGGCAGAACCTCAAACCTGTTACGGAGGCGTAAGGGTACAGCCTTGCGGCCATCATCAACTTTCGTCTTCCGCCCAGGGATTCGCGACCCTGCCACGGTTCGCCAGTCACCGTCAGGCAAGTGTCGACCGGCAGGGATAATGTTAATATATCTTCCACTTGGCAATAATGACAATGATGTGCAGAACTATAACTGCAAAGAAAATAGTTTTCCTGGTTTGAAGTCACATATACACTCCTGGAAATTGAAATAAGAACACCGTGAATTCATTGTCCCAGGAAGGGGAAACTTTATTGACACATTCCTGAGGTCAGATGCATCACATGATCACACTGACAGAACCACAGGCACATAGACACTGGTAAAAGAGCATGCACAATGTCGGCACTAGTACAGTGTATATCCACCTTTCGCAGCAATGCAGGCTGCTATTCTCCCATGGAGACGATCGTAGAGATGCTGGATGTAGTCCTGTGGAACGGCTTGCCATGCCATTTCCACCTGGCGCCTCAGTTGGACCAGCGTTCGTGCTAAACATGCAGACCGCGTGAGACTACGCTTCATCCAGTCCCAAACATGCTCAATGGGGGACAGATCTGGAGATCTTGCTGGCCAGGGTAGTTGACTTACACCTTCTAGAGCACGTTGGGTGGCACGGGATACATGCAGACGTGCATTCTCCTGTTGGAACAGCAAGTTCCCTTGCCGGTCTAGGAATGGTAGAACGATGGGTTCGATGACGGTTTGGATGTACCATGCACTATTCAGTGTCCCCTCGACGATCGCCAGAGGTGTACGGCCAGTGTAGGAGATCGCTCCCCACACTATGATGCCGGGTGTTGGCCCTGTGTGCCTTGGTCGTATGCAGTCCTGATTGTGGCGCTCACCTGCACGACACCAAACACGCATACGACCATCATTGGCACCAAGGCAGAAGCGACTCTCATCGCTGTAGACGACACGTCTCCATTCGTCCCTCCATTCACGCCAGTCGCAACACCACTGGAGGCGGGCTGCACGATGTTGGGGCGTGAGCGGAAGACGGCCTAACGGTGTGCGGGACCGTAGCCCAGCTTTATGGAGACGGTTGCGAATGGTCCTCGCCGATACCCCAGGAGCAACAGTGTCCCTAATTTGTTGGGAAGTGGCGGTGCGGTCCCCTACGGCACTGCGTAGGATCCTACGGTCTTGGCGTGCATCCGTGCGTCGCTGCGGTCCGGTCCCAGGTCGACGGGCACGTGCACCTTCCGCCGACCACTGGCGACAACATCGATGTACTGTGGAGACCTCACGCCCCACGTGTTGAGCAATTCGGCGGTACGTCCACCTGGCCTCCCGCATGCCCACTATACGCCCTCCCTCAAAGTCCGTCAACTGCACATACGGTTCACGTCCACGCTGTCGCGGCATGCTACCAGTGTTAAAGACTGCGATGGATCTCCGTATGCCACGGCAAACTGGCTGACACTGACGGCGGCGGTGCACAAATGCTGCGCAGCTAGCGCCATTCGACGGCCAACACCGCGGTTCCTGGTGTGTCCGCTGTGCCGTGCGTGTGATCATTGCTTGTACAGCCCTCTCGCAGTGTCCGGAGCAAGTATGGTGGGTCTGACACACCGGTGTCAATGTGTTCTTTTTTCCATTTCCAGGAGTGTAGAAGAGAATCTGTGTACAGCTTATGTTACCTATATTATTGCTTATGTACACAGATCAGCCAGAATATTACGACCATCTACCTAATAGCCGGTACGTTCACCTTTGGCACGGATAACAGCGGTGACGCGTCTTGGCATGGAAGCCATGAGGCCTTGGTAGATCCCTGGAAGGAGTTGGCACCGCGTCTGCATACACATTCCCGTAAATTCCAGGAAGGGGCCCGAGGAGCTCTGAAGCCAAGTTCAATACCATCCCACGTATGTTCGCTCGGGTACAGATATGGCGAGTTAACGGGCCAGTACATCACCCAAAACTCCCCACTGTGTTCCTCTAACCACTCCATCACACTCCTGGCCTTATGAAATGGCGCGTTATCTAGCTGAAAAGCGCCGCTGCCGACAGGAATCATGATCGTCATCAAAGGGTATACGTGGTCCACAAACAGTACACGATAGACCTTGGCCCTCATTGTGCCTTACACGAGCTCCACTGGACCCATGGATTTCCACCTGAATGTTCCCCTGAGCATAGTGGAGCCACCGCCGGCTTGTCTCCGTCCGGCAATACAGGCGACAGGGAACTGTTCCCCTGGAAGATGATGAATTCGCTCCTTCTCATTGCCATGATGAAGAATGTACCGGGATCGGACCATGCGACCCTCTACGACTGCGCCAACGTTCAGTGCCGATAGTCACATGCCCATTTCAGTCGTAGTTGCCGATGTCGTGATGCTAACAATGGCACTTCCGTGGGTTGTCGGCTGCGGAGGCCCATCGTCACGAGTGTTTGGTGCACTGTGTGTTGAGACACACTTGTACTCTGCCAAGCATTTCAGTCTGACGTTAGGTTCAAATGGTTCAAATGGCTCTGAGCACTATGGGACTCAACTGCTGTGGTCATTAGTCCCCTAGAACTTAGAACTACTTAAACCTAACTAACCTAAGGACATCACACACATCCATGCCCGAGGCAGGATTCGAACCTGCGACCGTAGCAGTCGCACGGTTCCGGACTGCGCGCCTAGTACCGCGAGACCACCGCGGCCGGCTGACGTTAGGTCCGCCACAGTTCGCCGCCTGTCATGTTTCACGTGACTCTTCAACCTTCGACGTCCGACGTCTGTAATGAGGTTTGGGTGGCCGCCCAACCCCAAGACGTCTGGACGCGATTTCAGCTTGGTTTCACCACGTGTTGAAGATATTCACCACAGCACTTCTCGATCACCCGACAAGTCGTGCAGTTTCCGTAATGCTCGTGCCTAGCCTCTGGGTCATCACAATCTGCCCTCTGTCAAAACTGAGATAGATCGCGCGCCTAAACCATTCTAGACACGGACAGCACACTAACTGATACTACATGTAACTTTACCTTGGAACTCTTCCATTTGGTCTGTGTTTGAATAGAAAAGCAACAATATCAGAAATTGAGTCCACCTTGATGCAAAACACCTTGTTATTCGTTTATTTCGTTATTCTCCCAAACTACTTTCGGCGACAGATATGACAATTATCAGTGGTTTTTTAAAATGTAAAACATGTTTCAGATTTAAAAAAACCCACGTATGATGGTAACTTGGGAAAATAAATAAGTAAACAAATAACGAGATGTTTTGCATCAAGGCGGATTCAATTTCTGATATTGTTGATGCTACATGCATCGTGCTTGTGTCTGACTAGCAGTCATTCCTCGTCAAATGACATTGCTATCTCCTGGAGTGGTTTATATCGGTAGTAGGTCGCTGGTCATAATGCTCTGGCTGATCAGTGTATTTTTGTCACTTACTTAAAAACGCCACACAGCTGACGAAATCATTAGAATCTGAGCAAAATTCAGATATCACAAGGACAGCCTAATAACACACACATGTCCGAAAAACAGAATCACCCCGCAATTCGAAATATGGATTATTGGATGCGGATTTGAGTCATGTGACATTTGAACGCTAGCTCATTTCATTAGTAACCTTTCACAGACGCAACTAATGTGACGCCACCGTTAGTGGTATGATGCTGTGCCACAGCAGTTGCGTGCGTGTACACTCTTTACCTGTGACGTCATTGCAGTTGGGCCACTAAAAGTAACTCTGGACTATACTTAGCGGCGGCACTAGCCTTCCCGCGCCACCGATTAGCTTGATTCTGCTGCCCCTGGCTTTTGTGTTTGGAAACATTGACGCTTTTCGTGGATTAATTATAGTTGTACTCTGATTTCAGTACCTTTCACTTTTTTATGAATCAACGTTGCAGTGCGAAGTTGTTGTAATGTTTTGGCTCATCGGCGTTTATTAGCAAACAAGTTTTTTTTTTTTGCAAGTAAAGGGACTAATATTGACGAAAGATATCTCCTAACGTCCCACCAACAATTAGTCGAGCAATGTACGGGTAACGGCGACGTCGTGGTCCTACAGAAGCCTTGCAACGATACCGTAAGCTGTTGCCCGAGCTGGCCAGTCCACTGTTCGCATATCACACTCCTCCAACAGTGGCTAGCCGTATGACGCAATATCCAGTTCTTGCTTCCATTGGGCGATATCTTAAACATCGTGAACCGAAGTAATGAAATGGATATGTTGTTTCCCGGGTCCAAAAAAAATATTGTTCAGCCCGATACTGATGCATACTAAAACGACTGGCTGATGTATTCGGGTAGATTTCCTGTACATTCCTGAGTAGAAAACGTAGCGCTTAATCGCTCCCGTCGACGAATAAGTCATCAAAGATGAAATACTAGCTCGGATTAGAAAAGGACGAGGAAGAAAATCGGCCATGTCCCTTTCAAAGGAACTATCCGTTCTTTTCCTCAAGCCAAAAAGGAAAACAACGCATGATCTAAATTTCGATAGCTAAAAGGGGATTTGAACTGCCGTAATAGTCTCCTTTTACAGCTATACTAATCATAGAAAAATCAATATCACCTTAACTTATTGCTGTAATTGCTGTCGCTGTTATCGAAGTTCTAGAGTAGACGAATTCAACGACGTTTCATTCTTCGAAATTTCATTACGAGTTTCGGAGTAATTGCAGTATTTAGATCTTAGCATTTAACTGTTTCGGACATGAAAGGAATCTCTGTGTTATGCGGAAATTCGTGGTTCACACCCAAATATGAAGTTACGTCACCCGGACAAGGAAGAAACAGTGTTTCTTCACCACGATGCTGGTATAGAAGGAAAACAGGGGAAACGTAGTTTTCACTCCATAAAATAGATGTTCTGGCAGCTGTCGCTCGTAATCCACAAGTTAGCTCCAGAGAAATTGCGAGAGGAATAAGTCAACCCAGAGTTGTTCGCAATTTGCACGCAAGCAGATTCCGTCCGGATCATATGTCATTTAACTGTCAGATTAACCAGCGTTATTGTAGAATACGCACAGAATTTTATCGCTTGGTTCTGATGCGACATTAGGACTATAGGTTGTTTACACAAAGAGTTACCTTTACCGACGAATCACTCTAGATAAACCCTGGAAAGCTGAGCGTAAGAAATTTGCTATTTTGAGCAGCTGAAAATCCGCACGGGGTTTTGGCAAGTTTGCTGTGGCGTGTGAATGTTTGCTTCGTCTTTATTAGAGAGCACATGTTAGGCCCATATTTCATTTAAAAAAACTCGATGTGTAAAAGCTTACCGAAGAGTTACCCGGTCTCCTAGAGATAGTAATACTCTAAATGCATAGATGTAGTGGTGCCATCACGGTGAATGCTCCGCTCACATCTTGCTTGTGGCTATACACTGAGGTGACAAAAGTCATGGGGTAGCGATATGCATAACTACAGATGGAGATAGTACTGCATACACAAGATATGAAAAGGCTGTGCATTGGCGGAGCTGTCAGTTGTACTCAGGTGATTCATGTGAAAAGGATTCCGATCAGCTTATGGCCGCAGGACAGGAGTTAACGGACTTTTGAACGCGGAATGGGAGCTAGACATCTAGCACATTCCATTCCGGAAATCGTTAGGGAATTCAATATTAAGAGGTCCACAGTGTCAAGAGCGCTCCGAGAATACCAAATTTCAGGCATTGCCTCTGACATCGGACAACGCAGTGACCGGTGGTCTTCACTTAACGATCGTGAGCAGCGGCGTTTGTGTAGAGTTGTCAGTGCTAACAAACAAGCAACACTACATGAAATAAAGAACAGAAATCAATGTGGGACTTAGATGAGCGTATCCGTTACGACTGTGTGGAGAAATTCGGCGTTAATGAGTTATGGCAGCAGACAACCGACGTGAGTGCCTTTGCTAACAGCACGACATCGCCTACAGCCTCCTGGGCTCGTGACCATATCAGTTGGACCCTAGACAATTGGAAAACCGAGGCCTGGTCAGACGGTGGCGTTCGAGTCTGGCGCAGACCTCACCCAGCCATAGACCCATGGTGTCAACAAGGCACTCTGCAGGCTTGTAGTAGCTCCATAATGGTATGGGCTGTGTTTACATGGAATAAACTGAGTCCTCTGGTCCAGCTGAACCATTATTGACTGGAAATGGTTATTTGTAGCCATTCGTGGACTTCATGTGCTCAAACAAAGATGGAATTTTTAAGGATGACGATGTCATTAGGCTACAATTGTTCGCGACTGATTTGAAGAATATTGCGGATATTTCGAGCACATGATCTGGCCATCCATCGAACATTTATGGGACATAATCGGGAGGTCAGCCCGTGCACAAACTCCTGCACCAGTAACAGTTCCACAATTCTGCATGACTATCAAGGAGCGTGGCTCAAAGTGTCTACAGGGGACTACCAGCGACTTGTTGAGTCCGTGCCACGTCGCGTTGCTACACTACGCCGCGCAAAAGAGGATCCGACACCGATATTATGAGGTGTCTCATGACTTTTGTCATCTCAGTGTAAAGGCACGCATCCAGCTCTTTCCTGCGTAGGTACAACCTGAAGGCGTTATCCGTTAGCCTCCACGTTCACCTGATTTGACACCAGTGGACATTTTCTATGGTGTAAACTCACAAATGAAGTCATCGCACAAGTTACGACTGCCCAACAGAATTTAAAACATCGTATTGCTGCAGCATCTGCAATGACATCGGAGGAATCTTTTCAACCTGTCCAGGAGTCCATGTACCACCGACTGATAACGTGAATTACAATTGACGTTGGGCATTTCGATCTCTTGATAACATAAATACAATGCTAAGGGCGTATTTATGACCATACTGTATCATGAGTGACTTTTGCTTTCTGTTGCTGATGTAATATTGTGATGTAAGTGTCTCTCATGTCAGGAAGTTATTATTCAACGATTTTTTCAATCCGTTACCTGTTTTACACATCAGTTCAGTTTTTGACCTGCATATTTTTCTTCAAGGCTCTGGCAGGAACAAGAACAGGTTACTGTAGTTAAATGGCGAATCATTCTTTTATCCTTAGATAGCACATCCTTGGCCTTGCAGCTGGCATCCCGGTCCAACCACATATAGCCAAGAGTGATTAGCATCAGTTTTAAATTTTCGACTGCGCAGTTTGGTATGACACAGCGTGAGACAACAAGTGGTCTCACTTTCACCACAGATGCCCCCTAAGCTCTAAATACTGTAATTTCTCTGAAACTACTAATACAATTTTGATCAGTGAAATGCTGCTTGAAACGTACCCTTAAAAAAATTAATGAATTACTGTGGTGATAAATCTCTTACATTACTTCATTTTCAAACAGCTGAGCAGAACTGAACGTACTCTGACATTTCGCTCTTTGCCTGTTCTGATCAACACTAAACTGACACACAATATTTTTAGCGCAACGCAATATGACTTTCAAAAATCCCTACAAAAGAATGGCCCTGACTAACAACAATAATCTATACCTTTCATCAATCACTTACCTCACAAAAATCTTCGTTACTCGAACTACTGCAATACAGCGAGCGCCACTACTGCCAGCTAAATAAAAGATTCAAACTACTGAAGGGACTAACTACTGATAGGCATAGTTAGCAAATGGAAGATTCTGATAAAGAACAAACAATGTATTTTCCTTAATAGTGTTCAAAAGTCATAATATATATAGCAGTTCATGGCATCCAGTTTTACAAATTTACGGTCTCTGATGGACACACGTCCAGATCATCCACTCTCAAAACTCCGCCATCTCCCCACAACCACCACTGCTGGCGGTTCACCTCCAACTGCGCAACGCTACGCGCTGTTCACAACCAACTGCCCAACACTACAACGGCATATACTCCAACAATGCAAACCACAGCCTTCTCACAGCACAGTCAGTGATTTTCATATAAAGCGCTACGTGGCGTTACCAACATAAAATCCTAAACAGCCTACTTACATGCTGAACTCGCCTCTTTTACAACTACTATATTAGCAGCAGGAGTTTTGAAAAATGAAGCCAATAAAGATATCTCTTTACTTAGTAGAGCTATAAAAGCAGACTATACGTCATTGAGATAGAATTGTTCCATAATCCACTTGCGAAAAAACAGAACTACCGTATCTTAAACTATTCAGGAAATATCTGAGATGTTCAGCCTAGCTGAATCTTGAATACATTTATATTATCCAGGGGTGACATCTACAGCATATTCAGGAGAAATTGAAATAAATGTTAAATTATACTATATTTCTGTCACTTGCGAGGAGGAAAAAAGAGAATGAATACGAGTGCAACAAGATAAAAATCTGAAATGGGAGTGGGAGGGGAGAAGGAAAGGAAGATATTATGAAACTACTAAACATATAAGAATGCCAATGATAATAATAAAAATAATAATGCACAATGTGTAGGGAACTCCTACAGCTGTAGTGGGCGACTCTGTAATCGGAGTACTGGTTAATTTTTGGCATTCGGGCTATGTTGCTTTCCTCATTCTGGCAAATGTCCGTAAAAGTGTTTGCTTGGTTTGTATTTGCCACACGCTGTGCATCTGACGGATGAAGTTAGGGATTGCCCTCCTGTGTTGATGGCATGCATGTTATGACTCAGCAATCTAGCCCAGCCTGGTTCACCGTCATTACATCATGGTTCCTGGTTAACCCTCAAAACAACACGGCTTCAGGGTACAGGGCCACATTAGTGGGTCTGATGAAAAGTATCGCCTGCACTTCCTTTGTTGTAGCAGGGGCTTTAGTGATCCATTATTCCTTATAATCTGGGGGCCTCAGTGTTCATCAATAATCTTTATAACCTCGTTTAAAGGTCTTATCTCGTCTGAAAATCTGAAAATCCAAATACTTTTTCTTTCCCAAAAAATATTTCTACCGACCTATACAGTTGAGTAGACGCTTCTGTGGTACGTAATATACACTCCTGGAAATGGAAAAAAGAACACATTGACACCAGTGTGTCAGACCCACGATACTTGCTCCGGACACTGCGAGAGGGCTGTACAAGCAATGATCACACACACGGCACAGAGGACACACCAGGAACCGCGGTGTTGGCTGTCGAATGGCGCTAGCTGCGAAGCATTTGTGCACCACCGCCGTCAGTGTCAGCCAGTTTGCCGTGGTATACGGAGCTCCATCGCAGTCTTTAACACTGGTAGCATGCCGCGACAGTGTGGACGTGAACCGTATGTGCAGTTGACGGACTTTGAGCGAGGGCGTATAGTGGGCATGCGGGAGGCCGGGTGGACGTACCACCGAATTGCTCAACACGTGGGGCGTGAGGTCTCCACAGTACATCGATGTTGTCGCCAGTGGTCGGCGGAAGGTGCACGTGCCCGTCGACCTGGGACTGGACCGCAGCGACGCACGGATGCACGCCAAGACCGTAGGATCCCACGCAGTGCCGTAGGGGACCGCACCTCCACTTCCCAGCAAATTAGGGACACTGTTGCTCCTGGGGTATCGGCGAGGACCATTCGCAACCGTCTCCATGAAGCTGGGCTACGGTCCCGCACACCGTTAGGCCGTCTTCCGCTCACGCCCCAACATCGTGCAGCCCGCCTCCAGTGGTGTCGCGACAGGCGTGAATGGAGGGACGAATGGAGACGTGTCGTCTTCAGCGATGAGAGTCGCTTCTGCCTTGGTGCCAATGATGGTCGTATGCGTGTTTGGCGCCGTGCAGGTGAGCGCCACAATCAGGACTGCATACGACCGAGGCACACAGGGCCAAAACCCGGCATCATGGTGTGGGGAGCGATCTCCTACACTGGCCCTACACCTCTGGTGATCGTCGAGGGGACACTGAATAGTGCACGGTACATCCAAAGCGTCATCGAACCCATCGTTCTACCATTCCTAGACCGGCAAGGGAACTTGCTGTTCCAACAGGACAATGTATGTCCGCATGTATCCCGTGCAACCCAACGTGGTCTAGAAGGTGTAAGTCAACTACCCTGGCCAGCAAGATCTCCGGATCTGTCCCCCATTGAGCATGTTTGGGACTGGATGAAGCGTCGTTTCACGCGGTCTGCACGTCCAGCATGAACGCTGGTCCAACTGAGGCGCCAGGTGGAAATGGCATGGCAAGCCGTTCCACAGGACTACATCCAGCATCTCTACGATCGTCTCCATGGGAGAATAGCAGCCGGCATTGCTGCGAAATGTGGATATACACTGTACTAGTGCCGACATTGTGCATGCTCTGTTGCCTGTGTCTATGTGCCTGTGGTTCTGTCAGTGTGATCATGTGATGTATCTGACCCCAGGAATGTGTCAATAAAGTTTCCCCTTCCTGGGACAATGAATTCACAGTGTTCTTATTTCAATTTCCAGGAGTGTATAATAAACACGTCTTTCCCTTAGTATGACTGCCTGCGTTCGACTTATGCATCCTTTTATATTTATTTACATCTAAATTCACACGCTAGAAGCCATCATATGATGCAAGGCTGAGGGTACCTTGTACATGTGTTAGTCACCCCTTTCCTGTACCCCCTTGCAAATGCAACGAGACAAAAACGACTGTCTGTATGCTTCCCAGAGAGCCTTGATTTCTCTATCTTGTGTTCGTGGTCCTCATGCGAAATATATTTTGGTGGCAGTGGAGCCGTTCTGCACCTTGTCTTTGAAGCTGAGTTTGCTAAACTTTCTCAATAATGTTTCGCGAAAGGAACTTCTTCCCTCCAGTGATTCCCATTTCAGTTCATGAAATATTTCCTTAATACTACGCTGTTGATCGAATATCCGGGTAAGAAACCTAGCAGCACACGTGTGAAGTGCGTTGATGCCTTCCTTGAACCCCACTTAGTGGGGGACCCAAACACTAGAGGAGTAATCGCGAATGGGTTCTGCACGCGATATCCTTACATACTACCGACATTACGTGCTCGTTCCATTTCGTCTTGCTTTCCAACGTTATGCCTAGATATTAAATCAACTGTGCCAAGCAACTGACCGCTAATATTGTATTTGGCTATTAAAGGACTGTTTTTCCTAGCTGTTATCATTAACTTACATTTTCCACACATCACAAGAAACACAAATTCTGTTCGAGTCTCCTGTGTCCTCGTACAGTCACTCAACGACACTTCCCTGTACACTACAGCGTCATCAGCAAACAGTCGCAGGTAGCTGGTGGTCCTGTCTGTCCTCAGGTGTTCCTACTTCCCGCTACTGCTTGTGACTCTGACTCTTTTGTTGACAGTACAAATGTATTCATAATGTAGTCACTGGACTGTCTCATAACATCTGATGGACCCGGGTGATTTATTTTCTACCACTACATTTAACTATAGTGAGTCAGGTATTGGGAGCAAACAACTGCCACTCAGGGTCATAGCAAAGCCCACTGCACAAACTGCTCTGCAGTCCAGTACTTTGTACCAGGTTCTCTATTTGTTGTACCAATCACAAAGTGACGATATGGCTATGTGGAGTCTGTGCAGAATAACATGGCCGGTAGATGCGCAGTTGACATGCCACGCGTTTGCAGAGCGGTAATGGTGGGGCTTATGGGCAGGTGCTGCAGGAGAAATGGCGAGCACTCGAGGGGGAGAGCTATTCTAAACTCGTGCTTACGGTCATACTTTTTGTAAATACGAAGTGGAGCCCCTCCACACCCACAATTGCATGGTAACCATTCATAAAGATCAGGATGGCAGATTAAACACCTTTCAGTTGTCTAGTTTCCAAACTTATTTTATTTGGCTACCAGTTTCAGTGTGAATTGCTGCGACGCCTTCCTTGAACCCGACTTCGTGGAGGACCCTAACACTAGAGGAGTACTCGAGAATGGGTTCTGTACGCGTTTGTAGACTCAGAGAAAGCTTTTGACAATGTTGACTGGAATACTCTCTTTCAAACTCTGAAGGTGGCAGGGGTAAAATACAGGGAGCGAAAGGCTAGCTACAATTTGTACAGAAACCAGATGGCAGTCATAAAAGTCGAGGGACATGAAAGGGAAGCAGTGGTTGGGAAGGGAGTGAGACAAGGTTGTAGCCCGATGTTATTCGATCTGTATATTGAGCAAGCAATAAAGGAAACAAAAGAAAAATTCATAGTAGGAATTAAAATCCATGGAGAAGAAATGAAAACTTTGAGGTTCGCAGATGACATTGTAATTCTGTCAGAGACAGCAAAGGACCTGGAAGAGCAGCTGAACGCAATGGACAGTGTCTTGAAAGGAGGATGTAAGATGAACATCAACAAAAGCAAAACGAGGATAATGAAATGTAGTCTAATTAAGTCGGGTGATGCTGAGGAAATTAGATTACGAAATGAGACACTTAAAGTAGTAAAGGAGTTTTGCTATTTGGGGAGCAAAATAACTGATGATGGTCGGAGTAGAGAGGATATAAAATGTAGACTGGCAATGGCAAGGAAATCGTTTCTGAAGAAGAGAAATTTGTTAACATTGAGTATAGATTTAAGTGCCAGGAAGTCGTTTCTGAAAGTATTTGTATGGAGTGTAGCCATGTATGGAAGTGACACATGGACGATAAATAGTTTGGACAATAAGAGAATAGAATCTTTTGAAACGTGGTGCTACAGAAGAATGCTGAACATTACATGGGTAGATCACGTAACTAATGAGGAGGTATTGACTAAAATTGGGGAGAAGAGAAATTTGTGGCACAACTTCACTAGAAGAAGGGACTGGTTGCTAGGACGTGTTCTGAGGAATCAAGGGAACATCAGTTTAGTATTGGAGGGCAGCGTGGAGAGTAAAAATCGTAGAGGGAGACCAAGAGATGAATACACTAAGCAGATTCAGAAGGATATAGGTTGCAGTAGGTATTGGGAGATGAAGGAGCTTGCACAGGATAGAGTAGCATGGAGAGCTGCATCAAACAAGTCTCTGGACTGAAGACCATAACAACAACACCAGTTTCAGCGTTTTACTACGACATCTTCAGCCCCCTGACCGACGTGTAGGGAGATTCTACCTAGCTTGTGATCAAAACAGAGACCAGCAGCGACCACTTCAACCATCATCAACCGAGGTAGAATCTCCCTACACGTCATTGAGGGACCTGAACATAGCTTATTAAAACTCTGAAACTAGCAATCAAATAAAATAAGTTCGGAAACTAGACGGCTGCATCGAACAGGCGAGTGCTGCAACGAGCTCTAAAAAGATGGACGTACAGAGATTCAAAAGGATCTGTCACCTCTGCTTTAGTCAGTATCAAAAGAGGATTTTGCTGAAAATGCAACAAAAGCAGTGATTTATTTTCTCCTGGCTTGTTTGTGACTTTCAAAGAAGCGTTATGAGTGGTGAATTTTGAGTAAAACCTACAAAACACAGCAGAGTTCCAACAGTGTCATCTCACTAACACGTGCAGGTCTAACAGTGAGAGAATTCTGAAACAGTGGTTTATTAAATTTATTAACTGAGCACCTGGAGAAAATAAGCTCAGTATCTTATGCAAAAGCATATCCTAAATGCAAAATAAATGAGTAATATCTCCATTTATGTTGTTACAAAACCCACAGGATTTCGTGTTTCACCAGCTATCGGATGACCCTTAAATTTACATTCTTTCGACGAAAAAGTCTGTAGTTACAGGAATAATATGGTAGATAATGAAGTTTTTTGTAATAACTATAGGGCAAAATACTCTCCTCTTTGCATGCTATCATTTGCCAAAATCTCGCGTCGATATCTCAATCCATTTATGAAATGTGAGGAATGTTGTAGATATTTCAATGTGGTTTAACTCTGGCTCGGCGCTATAGCTAATGACTGTGTTACATCAGATCAGTTTTCTCTAGATTGGTGACAGATAGAGACCTCCACCGAAGTCTAAAGAAAAATTCAATATATTAGCTAAATTTTATATGAAGTAACATATGTCTACGCACCAAACGCAAAATTATAGCTACCTGATTTAGCGCAGTGCGTTAGTTAGATTTGGTGGGATGAATCTTGTTTCACACTGTTTCCAACTCCTGGCCGAACTTACTCTGCTGTACTCCGTCTCAAGCCTACGATGCACACAGCCGCTGCCAGGAACAAAACATTTGGGGAGGTGGACGGGGGGGAGAGGGAGATTCTGTGATGCTTTAAATTGCCATATCGTGGTATTCGATGGGTACTTTACTAACTCTGCCAGGTCGCATTTTGGCTAACGACATCCATCTCATGTACAATGTTTGTTCCCCAATGGCGACGCTATATTCTAAGACGAAAGGGACACTGGTAACACAACTCGTGTAGTTCTGGACTAGTTTTGTGAGCACATGGATGAATTATCACTTAAACCTGGCAACGACTGTCACTAGGTCTCAATATTATTGAGCTCTTGTAATTTAAGAGTACTCTTTCCACCTTTCCATCGTCATTACTGCCCATCCCGAGACTGCTGGAAGCTGTTTTGAACCGTAGCGATTTTCCTACACCGTATTAGGCGTTTAATGCGTTGTGTTTTTAATGTTTCCATTTTATTGTCCACCACCTGTATTTTCAGAGCATGGATGTAGAGATGCGGACGTAGATTTTCTCAGCGAGACGCTCCAGAAGGCAGCTGCGACACACCGAGATAAGGAAGGTAAGGTGTTTGGTAAGTAAGGAGATATGTTGTCAACACAGAAAGGGGTAGAAACAGGACGTGTATTTCTGCAGAAAGCACGTTTTATTATAGTACGGAGATGGTAATCTGAGGCGTTCCCCACCGCAGGCCGCAGCCGGGATTAGCCACTGTCGGCGGCGGCGGCGGCGGTACCAGAAGGGTTGCGGCCGCAGCTGCGGCGCGACAAAGCGGTTGTTTGGCCGTCAGCGGCAGCCCGGCCCGGTGTTTATCTAGCTGTGACAGGCGCGCTCTTTGTCCCGTACTCCGACACGCTGCCGGTTCTCGCCTCCTCGCGGCACGATCTGCATTGGGCCGGCCGCTCGCTGGACCAGCTCCACTGTGCTAGGGGCCACAGTACCAGCACCCCTCCCCGGTTATTTCGCCCCGCTGCTGTCACCGCAGGCACCACCCAGCCACTTTCAGTGAGCGTTACCACAAGCTGCAGTTGAAAGGGTCTACTGCCCGTCCAGCGTAGTGAATCTCCTGACATACAGCTCCCGGTTTCGAATCTCGGTAGTGATTTCGGAAGCTATCTGAGTTTCGGTACATATAAGATTAGCAAACCCGACAATGCTTCGCAATTGGTTAGTATGTATGAGAATTAGAGGCACATCCCGAACTCGTCACCCCCCCACCCTCTCTCTCTCTCTCTCTCTCTGTCCACCTCCTCCTCCCTCCTCCCTTTGTCCAATTCCTCCTCCTCCGCCGGCCACTGTGGCCAAGTGGTTCGAGGCGCTTCAGTCCGGAACCACGCGGCTGCTACGGTCGCAGTTTCGAATCCTGCCTCGGGCATCGATGTGTGTAATGTCCTTAGGTTAGTTAGGTTTGAGTAGTTCTAAGTCTAGGGGACTGATGACCTCAGAAGTTAAGTCCCACAGTGCTCAGAGCCATTCGATTCTCCCCCTCCTCCTCCTCTTTCTCCTCCTCCTCCTCGTCTTTCTTCTCCACCCCCCTCTCTCAGGCACCACTTCCTCCTCCGTCTCTGTGTCCATCTCTCCTCCTCCTCTTTCTCCTACCCCTCCTCGTCTTCCTTCTCCACGCTCACTCTCAGGCACCACTTCCTCCTCCGTCTCTGTGTCCATCCTCCTCCTCTTTCTCCTACTCCTCCTCGTCTTCCTTCTCCACGCTCTCTCTCTCTGGCACCACTTCCTCCTCTGTCTCTGTGTCCATCTCCTCAACCCACGTCACTCTCTACCTTCTCCTTCCCCCTCTCTATGCCCATTCTTCCCCTCTCTATTCATCTCTTCTCTGCTCTGTCTGACCTTGAGCTTTGTTTATTGCCGCTGCAGACGGACCCTTGATTAGCAAGTGAAGTCACTGAAGATGAACAGGTAAATCAACTGGGATCATTGTCATGTGTAGTATGAGAGACATCTCCTCCCCAGGCGTTGTATTTGCGACGATAGTAGTTGCAATGATACAATTTTGCATAGTTTTAATATGCGAATGGGTGGGATTACAAAGTCTCGAACGATTCCGATTCTGTAGTAGTATTCCAATAATTAGCGTAACAGGCATGAATAAAAAACGGGGGATCGCATTGAAGCTTTCAAAGTTGCCACCCCTCCACCCACGCAGGGGGGTGGGGGGGCGGTATAACTGATAACTGTTTTAGAACTGATGTGTATTTTTCGAGATATTTCAATGTCTTTAGTTAAAATATATACCAGCGCCAATATGAGGATCAAATCAGGTTTGCTTTAAATATACGCTTTACAGTCGTGGCTGTTAGTTAACTTTCCGTCTACGGGTGGTGTGTTGATGTAAGTCAAGACTGCTTTTAAGGCGACAAAGACTCTATTATCTACATCTCACTGGGACTGAACGAGGTCGCGTAAGAGGGCTACAAGAAATTCGATGTTCCTTCTGCAATACTGCAGAAGGACTTGGCAGGAATGTAACTCTGTACATGACTGCTGGCAGCAGTAGTCACGAGATGTACGGTTACAAGGAAAGTGGGCTCCGGACGACCACATGGCACTACAGAGATGTGTGCCTCTGGCGCACGGTAATACATACCAGCAATTTGAAAAGCAGTGGGCGCTACAGTGACACATAGATCGGTTACATATCGGTTTCTTCAAGGACAGTTCCGAGCCAGATGACCTGTAGTCCATTCCACTGATCCCAAACCACAGTCATTTGTGACTTAAATGGTGCCAAACGAGAGTTCATTGGAGATGAGGGTTGAGATCTGTTGTAATTTCTGATGAAAACTGGTTCTGTCTCGGTACCAGTGATGTCTATTTGTCGATTAGGAGCAGGCAGGTTGAGGGCCTGCAACCAACCTGTCTGCTTGCTAGACATGTGGGACATGCACCTAGAGTTACCGCCTGGGGTGCGATTGCGTATGACAGCAGGAGCAATCTCGTGGTTACTCCACGTGCCCTGACTGCAAATTTGTACGTCAGTCTGGTGATTCGGCCTGTTTCACTGCCATTCATGAACAGCATTCCAGTTTTTTTTCCAAGATGATAACGATCGCCAACATACCGATTTTGTAACACAATGTGCCCTTGTCTTGGCCTTCTCGATAACCAAATCTCTCTCCCTGTTTCCAAACGAGCACATATGAAACATAACTGAACAACAACACCAACTTCATCAACACCTTCCCTGTATTGGCTGGCCAAGTGCACCATGCATGGAACTCCATCCCACAAACTGACATCTGGTACCTGTACAACACAATGCAAGCACATTTGCAGGGTTTCGTTCAAAATTCTCCCGGTTACACCGCTTATTAATGTGCCAGAATTTCACACTTGCAATGACTTATCTCGCGCTTACATTATCCTATGATCTCGCAATGTTAATCATTTAAATATCATACTTAGACAAACGTATTCCCGAAATTTCATTTCACAAAATTAATTTTTTTTTGTCTTGCGATTCTTTTACGTCACATTTTCCCATTATACGTTCTGTATCTACTCATATTTTATAGCGTTTTTCGTATATATATATATATATATATATATATATGATGGCTGATACTAAAAGGTATCAGATAGATTATAAAATGGTAAGACAGAGATTTAGGAAGCAGATTTTAAATTGTAGGACATTTCCAGGGGCAGATGTGAACTCTGACCACAATCTATTGGTTATGAACTGTAGATTAAAACTGAAGAAATTGCAAAAAGGTGGGAATTTAAGGAGATGGGACCTGGATAAACTCACTAAACCAAAGGTTGTACAGAGTTTCAGGGGGAGCATAAGGGAACAATTGACAGGAATGGGGGAAAGAAATACAGTAGAAGACGAATGGGTAGCTCTGAGGGATGAAGTAGTGAAGGCAGCAGAGAATCAAGTAGGTAAAAAGACGAGGGCTAGTAGAAATTCTTGGGTAACAGAAGAAATATTAAATTTTATTTGATGAAAGGAGAAAATATAAAAATGCAGTAAATGAAGCAGGCGAAAAGGAATACAAACGTCTCAAAAATGAGTTCGACAGGAAGTGCAAAATGGCTAAGCAGGTATGGCTAGAGGGCAAGGGTAAGGATGTAGAGGCTTATCTCACTAGGGGTAAGGTAGACACAGCCTACAGGAAAATGAAAGAGGCCTTTGGAGAAAAGAGAGCGACTTGTATGAATATCAAGAGCTCAGATGGAAACCCAGTTCTAAACAAAGAGGGGAAAGCAGAAAGTTGGAAGGAGTATATTGAGGGTCTATACAAGGGCGATGTACTTGGGGATAATATTATGGAAATGGAAGAGGATGTAGATGAAGATGAAATGGGAGATACGATACTGCATGAAGAGTTTGACAGAGCACTGAAAGACCTGAGTTGAAACAAGGCCCCTGGAGTAGACAACATTCCATTAGAACTACCGACGGCCTTGAGAGAACCAGTCCTGACAAAACTCTACCATCTGGTGAGCTAGATGTATGGGACAGGTGAAATACCCTCACACTTCAAGAAGAATGTAATAATTCAAATTCCAAAGAAAGCAGGTGTTTACAGATGTGAAAATTACCAAACCATCAGTTTAATAAGTCACAGCTGCAAAATACTAACACGAATTATTTACAGACGAATGGAAAAACTGGTAGAGGCCGACCTCAGGGAAGATCAGTTTGGATTCTGTAGAAATGTTGGAACACGTTGAGGCAATACTGACCCTACGACTTATCTTAGAAGCTAAATTAAGGAAGGGCAAACCTGTAAGTAGGATGCTTAGGTTTTTTTATTGGTAACGCCGCCGCCACGTAGCGCTCTGTTTGAAAATCACTGGCTGTGCCATGTGCAGTCTGTGGCTGGTTTGCATTGTTGTCTGCCAACGTAGTGTTGGGCAGCGGCAGCTGGATGCTAACAGCACGTAGCATTGCGCAGTTGGAGGTGAGCCGCCAGCAGTGGTGGACATGGGGAGAGAGATGGCGGAGTTGTGAAATTTGTAAGAATTGATGGCATGAACTGATATATATACATTATGACTATTAAGGTAAATACATTGTTTGTTCTCTATTAAAATCTTTCATTTGCTGACTCTGCTTATCAGTAGTTAGTGCCTTCCGTAGTTTGAATCTTTTATTTAGCTGGCAGTAGTGGCGCTCGCTGTATTGCAGTAGCTTGAGTAACGAAGATTTTTGTGAGGTAAGTGATTTGTGAAACGTATAAGGTTAATGTTAGTCAGGGCCATTCTTTCGTATGGATTTTTGGACGTCAGATTGCGTTGCGCCAAAAATATTGTGTTTCAGTTTAAGCACAGTATTGTGTAATTTTCTAAGGGGACATTTCATATATCGACCCTTCGTCGAGGATACCTAACTGGAATCTTCTGATTTTTTCTTGTAGTTTGTGTAATTAGTGTAGATTTTGTTTATTGCTAGCGCGTAATTGTAGAGAGAATCTCCTTTGTAGTTGCAGTCTTTCATTGTTGTACAGTAAAACAGGTGTGGCACGCATGTAAATTTGCACCAAGTATTTCGCAGCTGCGCTTGCAATTAACTAGTTATTATTTTCAGTGCTACGTTAATGTGTTTTCTTATTTTGCTCTTCAAATTGTGCTTTTCTGTGATGTCGTGTGAAATATTGTGACTATAATGGCGTGTGAAAAGCGTAATACTAGGCTCCAAAGTAAACTGAGAAATGACAGTGAAGACGAAATCAGTGTGTTAGCGCCACCATGTAATGAATTAACTAATGTTCAAAGTAGTAATTTGGTAATTGTACATAGGGAAATGGAGCGGGCTGCAAACAATGGTGTAGATAGTGAAACAATTAGTAAACAGGGAAGCATTATCGATCGATCGGTCGGCAACAGCTCGCCTCAGGATTCCGAAATGACAGGACACGTTCTTGCAAATACTGTAGATTCAGGTTTTGCGTCCTCACCATTTTCTCAAATAAGTCAAGACACATTTTCTGTTTTTCAAACTGCGAATATTGCTGGTTCAAATGCATTGCCGAATAGCACTAAGGAACATGTTTCAGACACCATTGCACTGTTATTACAATTAATGCAACAAATGGGACAAAAGCTTCAAAAGTTAGACAATGGCACAAAATCAGAGACAAACACAGCAAAAGCTTCAAAAGTTAGACACAATGGAACAAAATCAGAGACAAACACAGCAAAAGCTTCTAAAGTTAGACACAATGGAACAAAATCTTCGACAGTTAGACACAATGGAACAACACCAGAGACAATCACAGCAACAGTTGGACACAGTGGAACATAATCTTCCAAAGTTAGACATAATGGAACAAAATCTTCGAAAGTTAGACACAATGGAACAACGCCAGAGACAAACACAGCAACAGTTGGACACAATGGAACATAATCTTCAAAAGTTAGACACAATGGAACAAAATCTTCGGAAGTTAGACACCACACTTGAACAAACACGTGAAGATTTAACTACTGAGTTACATAACATTGAATCGAAATGTCAAAAAATCTGTAATGACGTAAAAACACAAATTTGTGAGCATTTTCAACATATTTTTTCTCGGTATGAAAACGCATTACAGAATCACGAAGCAGCCATAAAAGAATTGCAAACTATTGTTCGTGAAAATCACGACACCTTGCAAGCTAAAATGGACTCAGTTGCATCCACCGATTCGGTTACGCAACTTGCAAGAACTCAGGAAAACTTAAAGGACACAGTAGATTCGATTTCAACACAAATGGACACTCTGAAACTTGGTTCAGAAAAAACACTGTGGAAATGTGTTCACTATTGGAGAAAGTAGCCGAACTTTCGGATCAGTTCACTAATTTATCTGCAAAGGTGGATGATGATCTGAATGACACAAGACCTGTAGCCATCACTGACACAGAAGAGTATGAACAAATTAAGAAATTCAAACAAAATCAGAATCAAATTAATACGCAATACAAAAGAGAAATCCGGGAAGTACAAGATCAGTTGAAGCAGGTAATACAAAAATTACATATTTCAGAGGACACTCGCGCTCCAACACGGGAAGAGGAACTTAGAAATCCGGAAAAGCCACAAAATAATAACACAGGGCATTTCTGAAATCATGAAAGAAATTGGCAAGGTGCACCGAATTTTGAGATGGAACCGCCGACATGACGTAACAATGACCGATATGCTACTCGCCGACACGATGATTTTGACTATAAGCTGTTCATTACTGCACGTAAATTCAAAACATTTAAGAATTCTGGCAACGACATTCATCCACAAGCGTGGCTCCATCAATTCTCTCATTGTTTACCTCCCAACTGGTCATTAACACACAGATTAGAATTTATGTGTGGCTACTTGGAGGATGAACCAGCTGTAAGAATGCGATCGGTCATTCACGATTGCCACAGTGAAGGAGAATTTTACCATGCCTTCCTCTCAGCATATTGGTCTCAAGCCACACAAGACCGAGTAAAACATGGCATCGTAATGATGAAACATTTCGAACAATCTGAGTTTTCCAGTCTTGTGAAATATTTTGAAGACATGTTGCACAAAATCAGTACCTGTCAAACCCATACAGCCCCTTAGAACTCATCCGCATTTGCTTAATGAAATTGCCGGAACATTAAAGGAATATTATTTTGGCAGGACGTTGCAAAGACGACATTGAAGCTTTTCAGCGACTCTTACAAGAACTGGAAATTGACACTGACAACCGCAGAACGCGAAAACAGGAACACAACAATTACAGGTCACATCCGTCACAATTCCGCGATGACAGAAATAATAACTGGACACGACAAGGCTATTCTTACAACGCAAATCGTGGCCAAAACAGACACCACCCATATGACAAACAATGGCAGAGTAATAGTTACAGAGAAAGATCGCATTTCCGTAATAATGAATATGACAGAGATTACCATAGAAACAGACAATTTGGGAACAAAAACAATTATTATCACGGGAGACAGATTAACTTCAGACGCAACAGTTCAGCGTGCAGTTACGATTCAGGAAGAAATTCTCCACCACATGACCGACAAACAAGAAACTATGTAAACTACCGACAAAACGACAGAACTGAATTCCATCAGAACTGGCGAGCTTCAAACAGGGCAGGGCCCTCTCGACAAGGTGACTTTGTAGAAGTTAGAAAAATAACAAGAGACACTAACCTTGAGAAAAGATTTAGCATTCCTTACCGACGTATAAAACATGATAATTGCTTTTCAGTTGACAGTCTGCGTACTAGGAAGAGTAAAGGATTGTACTACATTTCACATGTAAAACCATTTATTGAAATATAATCTGCTTTTTAACTTTGTCTTTGCCATAAAATTTTTCACTTCACGCTACTAGTACAAATTGTCACACTTAGAATCTGTTAACATGCAACCATGTTTGAAGTTAAATATCCAGTCAATGACCAAGAGAACTTATTTAAACAAAAATTACGAATGCATTGTTATAGTGAACAGACGTCACAGTGTTATTGTGCGTGTACATTCTTGCTTGTTAGTTGCACGATTACATAACGACTATCAGGCTGACATACTTAGAACAATTACCTGTACTGCTAATGAGATTTTAATGCAACATTTTGGTTTACTTGAAAATAAATTCTGGATTTAAAGTACTTTCTGTGAGATACCAGATGACTCAGTGGTTATTTTATGTGACAGCTACACGATTATATCACGACGCTACTAATGAGTGACACAATTTATATTATTGCTTTTGCGCTGTATGTGTTTTATATCTGCACAGTTTTTCTGAATTATTCTGGAAAGTAAAACATGTTTTAGTAGTAACTTTGTGGTATAGCTACAATGAGACAGCCTTTTCTGTAGCACAACAATATGTTACAGTACAGTACTTGCTTCATCACGGCAATAAGCGTAGTAACTACGATATCTATATGCAAAGCATTTCACTTTTGTTTACCATGAGGTAAGTACATTGACTTCTGCAGAGCTTAGCTTTCGGAGGAAGATAACTACGACACTTCCACAGAGATTATCTTACAACAAGACGCACAGTTTAGCTCTACAGTACACGTATTTTAGTGATTATGTTCTTTAATGATATATTTTGTACCTTTGTTATTGTATTCTCATGTTATAAAATTGTAATTGACACCTGTTCATGAAATTAAGTAACTTATAAGTTACATTTCACTGCACACATTTCTGTTGGTCATAGTATATGGACAATATGTGAGAAGTAGGGACTGATAGTGTTTGCACGTGTGTTAATAATTCAGTATGGGACTGGATAACAGCATTGCTGGTTCTAAGGACATTTCAAAAACAATTTTTGTGAGTGCACAAGTGGTGGTTATGGACTTGCTATATTATCCGCAAGACTCTTCAATGGTGATTGTGCGCCTGCACAGTCAAACAGATGGCTGCTGGCCATCTCTACAAGGACTACAGTGGGTCTATAACTTTGATGACCCACTGTAAGTAGGCTGTTTAGGTTTTCTTATTGGTAACGCCGCCGCCACGTAGCGCTCTGTTTGAAAATCACTGGCTGTGCCGTGTGCAGTCTGTGGCTGGTTGGCATTGTTGTAATACTCGCCATTGTAGTGTCGGGCAGCGGCAGCTGGATGCTAACAGCGCGTAGCGTTGCGCAGTTGGAGGTGAGCCGCCAGCAGTGGTGGACGTGGGGAGAGAGATGGCGGAGTTTTGAAATTGGTAAGAATTGGTGTCATGAAGTGATATATATATTATGACTACTAAGGTAAATACATCGTTTGTTCTCTATTAAAATCTTTCATTTGCTAACTATAGCTATCAGTAGTTAGTGCCTTCAGTAGTTTGAATCTTTTATTTAGCTGGCAGTAGTGGCGCTCGCTGTATTGGAGTAGCTTGAGTAACGAAGATTTTTGTGAGGTAAGTGATTTGTGAAACGTATAGGTTAATGCTAGTCAGGGCCATTCTTTCATAGGGATTTTTGGAAGTCAGATTGCGTTGCGCTAAAAATATTGTGTGTCAGTTTAAGCACAGTCTTGTATAAATTTTTCAAAGGGGACGTTTCATACCACCAATACCATTATTTCTACAAGGACTGCAGTGGGTCTGCACCTCTGGTGGCCCACCAATACCGTAATCTCTACCAGGACTACAGTGGGTCTACTCTGTGTTGACCTACCTACCAATATTCTTCAAAACTTCGACTGACTCTGCTGTGGGTTTGCTCTATTGTGGCCCATTACCTGTCTGCATGTCAAGAGTCAGCACTGTCTTTCCGTTGGAAGGACAACACTACTTCTTCAAGACTCCATGGAAATCCACTACTTCAGTGTGCATTTTCTTTTACTACTCAGACTTTGAGAAATACACTGCAATTTTACTTTGATGAATGATCAGGAGAAAATTTTAGCTTTTGACCAACATTGTATCGATAAGTGTGTGCATTTCATTCCTTTGTTATTGTAATTATGAAAAAATTTTTCAAATCTATATTGGCCACTGCCCAAAACAATTTGTAAATTTTTTTGTGGGGAGCATGGGGGCTATGTAAGTAGGATGTTTAGGTTTTTTTATTGGTAACGCCGCCGCCACGTAGCGCTCTGCATGAAAATCACTGGCTGTGCCATGTGCAGTCTGTGGCTGGTTTGCATTGTTGTCTGCCAACGTAGTGTTGGGCAGCGGCAGCTGGATGCTAACAGCGCGTAGCGTTGTGCAGTTGGAGGTGAGCCGCCAGCAGTGGTGGACGTGGGGAGAGAGATGGCGGAGTTGTGAAATTTATAAGAATTGATGTCATGAACTGATATATATATATTATGACTATTAAGGTAAATACATTGTTTGTTCTCTATTAAAATCTTTCATTTGCTGACTCTGCTTATCAGTAGTTAGTGCTTCCGTAGTTTGAATCTTTTATTTAGCTGACAGTAGTGGCGCTCGCTGTATTGCAGTAGCTTGAGTAACGAAGATTTTTGTGAGGTAAGTGATTTGTGAAACGAATAGGTTAATGTTAGTCAGGGCCATTCTTTCGTAGGCATTTTTGGAAGTCAGATTGCGTTGCACCAAAAATATTGTGTTTCATTTTAAGCACAGTCTTGTATAATTGTTCTAAGGGGACGTTTCAAACCTACGTTTCTAGCATTTGTAGACTTAGATAAAGCTTTTGACAATGTTGACTGGAATACTCTTTTTCAAATTCTAAAGGTGGCAGGGGTAAAACACAAGGAGCGAAAGGCCTGCTACAATTTGTACAGTAACCAGATGGCAGTTATAATAGTCAAGGCGCATGAAAGAGAAGCAGTGGTTGGAAAGGGAGTGAGACAGGGTTGTAGCCTCTCCCCGATGTTATTCAATCTTTATATTGAGCAAGCAGTATAGGAAACAAAGGAAAAATTTGGAGTAGGTATTAAAATCGATGGAGAAGAAATAAAAACTTTGAGGTTCGCCGATGACACTGTAATTCTGTAAGAGACAGCAAAGGACTTGGAAGAGCAGTTGAACGGAATGGGCAGTGTCTTGAAAGGAGGATATAAGATGAACATCAACAAAACCAAAATGAGGATAAAGGAATGTAGTCGAATTAAGTCGAGTGACGCTGAGGGAATTAGATTAGGAAATGTGACACTTAAAGTAGAAAAGGAGTTTTGCTATTTGGGGAGCAAAATAACTGATGATGGTCGAAGTAGAGAGGATATAAAATGTAGACTGGCAATGGCAAGGAAAGCGTTTCTGGAAAAATTTGTCAACATCGAGTATAGATTTAAGTGTCAGGAAGTCGTTTCTGAAAATATTTGGATGGGGTGTAGCCATGTATGGAAGTGAAACATGGACAATAAATAGTTTGGACAAGAAGAGAATAGAATCTTTTGAAAAGTGGTGCTACATAAGAATACTGAAGATTAGATGGGTAGATCACATAACTAATGAGGAGGTATTGACTAAAATTGGGGAGAAGAGAAATTTGTGGCACAACTTGACTAGAAGAAGGGATCGGTTGGTAGGACATGTCCTGAGGTATCAAAGGATCACAAATTTAGCATTGGAGGGCAGTGTGGAGGGTAAAAATCGTAGAGGGAGACCAAGAGATGAATACACTAAGCAGATTCAGAAGGATGTAGGTTGCAGTAGGTACTGGGAGATGAAGGAGCTTGCACAGGATAGATTAGCATGGAGAGCTGCATCAAACCAGTCTCTGGACTGAAGACCACAACAACAACAACAAGATGGCTGTGGGTATTGTATCACAGACACAGTACCTATGACTATTCAGAGATGTCACTGTGTTATACTACAGGTAGGTTATACTTAACAGCCGAATTAAGTTAATAATTGGCTCCTTCTACCGACCCCCAGACTTCGATCATACAGTTGCGGAACAGTTCAGAGAAAGTTTGAGTCTCGTAACAAATAAATACCCCACTCATACGGTTATAGTTGGTGGGGACTTCAACCTACCCTCGGTATGTTGGCAAAAATACTTGTTCAAAACCGGTGGTAGGCAGAAAACGTCTTCCGAGATTGTACTAAATGCATTCTCCGAAAATTATTTCGAGCAGTTAGCCCACGAACCCACGCGAATTGTAAATGGTTGCGAAAACACACTTGACCTCTTGGCCACAAACAATCCAGAGCTGATAGAGAGCATCATGACTGATACAGGGATTAGTGATCACAAGGTCATTGTAGCTAGGCTCAATACCCTTTCTTCCAAATCCATCAGAAACAAACGCAAAATAATTTTATTTAAAAAAGCGAATAAAGTGCCACTAGAAGCCTTCCTAAAAGACAATTTCCACTCCTTCCGAACTGACTATGCGAATGTAGACGAGATGTGGCTCAAATTCAAAGATATAGTAGCAACAGCAATTGAGATATTCATACCTCATAAATTGGTAAGAGATGGAACGGATCCCCCGTGGTACACAAAAAAGGTCCGAACGCTGTTGCAGAGGCAACGGAAAAAGCATGCGAAGTTCAGAAGAACGCGAAATCCCGAAGATGGGCTAAAATTTACAGACGCGCGAAATTTGGCACGTACTTCGATGCGAGATGCCTTTAATAGGTTCCACAACGAAACATTGTCTCGAAATTTGGTAGAAAATCCGAAGAAATTCTGGTCGTATGTAAAGTACACAAGCGGCAAGACGCAGTCAATACCTTCGCTGCGCAGTGCCGATGGTACTGTTATCGACGACTGTGCCGCTAAAGCGGAGTTATTGAACGCAGTTTTACGAAATTCCTTCACCAGGGAAGACGAATGGAATATTCCAGAATTTGAAACACGAACATCTGCAAGCATGAGTTTCTTAGAAGTAGATACCTTAGGGGTTGCGAAGCAACTCAAATCGCTTGATACGGGCAAGTCTTCAGATCCAGATTGTATACCGATTAGGTTCCTTTCAGATTACGCTGATACTATAGCTCCCTACTTAGCACTCATATACAACCGCTCGCTCACCGATAGATCTGTACCTACAGATTGGAAAATTGCGCAGGTCGCAGCAGTGTTCAAGAAGGGTAGTAGGAGTAATCCATTTAACTACAGACCTATATCATTGACGTCGGTTTGCAGTAGGGTTTTGGAGCATATACTGTATTCAAACATTATGAATCACCTCGAAGGGAACGATCTATTGACACGTAATCAGCATGGCTTCAGAAAACATCGCTCTTGTGCAACGCAGCTAGCTCTTTATTTGCACGAAGTAATGGCCGCTATCGACAGGGGATCTCAAGTTGATTCCGTATTTCTAGATTTCCGGAAAGCTTTTGACACCGTTCCTCACAAGCGACTTGTAATCAAGCTGCGGAGCTATGGGGTATCGTCTCAGTTGTGCGACTGGATTCGTGATTTCCTGTCAGGAAGGTCGCAGTTCGTAGTAATAGACGGCAAATCATCGAGTAAAACTGAAGTGATATCAGGTGTTCCCCAGGGAAGCGTCCTGGGACCTCTACTGTTCCTGATCTATATAAATGACCTGGGTGACAATCTGAGCAGTTCTCTTAGACTGTTCGCAGATGAGGCTGTAATTTACCGTCTAGTAAGGTCATCCGAAGACCAGTATCAGCTGCAAAGCGATTTAGAAAAGATTGCTGTATGGTGTGTCAGGTGGCAGTTGACGCTAAATAACGAAAAGTGTGAGATGATCCACATGAGTTCCAAAAGAAATCCGTTGGAATTCGATTACTCGATAAATAGTACAATTCTCAAGGCTGTCAATTCAACTAAGTACCTGGGTGTTAAAATTACGAACAACTTCAGTTGGAAGGACCACATAGATAATATTGTCGGGAAGGCGAGCCAAAGGTTGCGTTTCATTGGCAAGACACTTAGCAGATGCAACAAGTCCACTAAAGAGACAGCTTACGCTACACTCGTTCGTCCTCTGTTAGAATATTGCTGCGCGGTGTGGGATCCTTACCAGGTGGGATTGACGGAGGATATCGAAAGGGTGCAAAAAAGGGCAGCTCGTTTTGTATTATCGTGTTATAGGGGAGAGAGTGTGGCAGATATGATACACGAGTTGGGATGGAAGTCATTACAGCATAGACGTTTTTCGTCGCGGCGAGACCTTTTTACGAAATTTCAGTCACCAACTTTCTCTTCCGAATGCGAAAATATTTTCTTGAGCCCAACCTACATAGGTAGGAATGATCATCAAAATAAAATAAGAGAAATCAGAACTCGAACAGAAAGGTTTAGGTGTTCGTTTTTCCCGCTCGCTGTTCGGGAGTGGAATAGTAGAGAGATAGTATGATTGTGGTTCGATGAACCCTCTGCCAAGCACTTAAATGTGAATTGCAGAGTAGTCATGTAGATGTAGATGTCACTAAACCCGCCCAAAGAAGTAAACAACGATGCGTGAGCAGCGCCTATTAGACAGAGGGGGCCCGACAGCTGATCAGTTCCAGTCATTCCACCAGAAAGGAGGTACACGGCTCGTATTGTCTGTAGTTCAGCCGGCCGGCCGCGGTGGCCGTGCGGTTCTAGGCGCTCAGTCCGGAACCGCGTGACTGCTACGGTCGGAGGTTCGAATCCTGTCTCGGGCATGGATGTGTGTGATGTTCTTAGGTTAGTTAGGTTTAAGTAGTTCTAAGTTCTAGGGGACTGATGACCACAGATGTTAAGTACCATAGTGCTCAGAGCCATTTGTTGTAGTTCAACCATGCCTCGGTCAATACCGCGGTTCGATCGCGTCTGGATTGTTACTAAGTGTCAGGAAGGGCATTCAACAATTTAAGTATCCAGGCGTCTCGGAGTGTACCAAAGCGATGTTGTTCGGACATGGAGGATACAGAGAGACAGGAACTATCGACGACACGCCTCGCTCACGCCACCCAAGGGCTACTGCTGCAGTGGATGACCACTACCTACGGTTTATGGCATGGAGGAACAGTGACAGCAGTGCCACCATGTTGAATAATGCTTTTCATGTCTGGAGGACATGCTGGCCATTCTAGTCGAGCGATGTCGTTATCCTGAAGGATGTCATTCACAAGATGTGCACAACGGGGGAGCGAATTGTCATTCAGGAAGAAGAATGCCTCGCAAATATACTGCCGATATGGTTGCACTATCGGTCGGAGGATGGCGTTCAAGTATCCCACAGCCATGACCACCAGCGGCGTACGTTGGCCCCACATAGTGCCACCCCAAAACAGCAGGGCACCTCCCCCTTGTAGCACTCGCTGGACAGTATGTGTAAGGCGTTCAATCTGACGAAGCTCTCTCCAAACACGTCTCCGCCGATTGTGCGATTGAAGGCTTATGCGACATTCATCAGTGAAGAGAACGTGATGTCAATCCTGAGCGGTCCATTCGGCATGTTTGTTGGACCCATCTGTATGTCTCGGTGTGGTATCGTGGTTGTAAAGATGGACCTCTCCATGGACGTCTGGAGTGAAGTTGCTCATCATGCAGCCTACTGCTCACAGTTTGAGTCGTAACACGACATATATATATATATATATATGAAATCCGAATGTCTATTAGAGTAACGTGTAAAAGGCTGAGACAAACCGGTCAAGAACTTTTTCGTGATGATTCGGAACATTTCCCCTTTATATATTTTATATTTACTTGCATTTTATGCAAAAATATATAGCTAAGGTCCGCTCGAATTTTTAAAAGTTTATTAGAGCATCGCATAAGAATTGGAAGTAATTCACTCAAAAACTATTCGAGTTTTTTGGTAACAATGTTGGACAGTGACTTGTCTTTATTTAGTAGTATAGATAATAAATTTCTGTTATCTTTTCATCACGCTGCTAGTACTTCGTCAGGATTCAGAAAAAGTCTTCGTTTTCCTTGCCTTTATCTCTCTTCTTCTCGGGGTTAGAAAATTAATAGTGATTTGACAATTTTAGTGGTAGAGGGTGGCCGAATTCCGTTCTTGCCTCTATCCCCCCCTCTCTCCCAAACTTTCCCATCCCACCCTTTTCCCAAACGGAATGTAATTTGTGTATCTCGTCGGCGCCTACTATTGTCCCACTGAAGCGGGACTTGGGTACGTGCCCGGTATTAACTTAGCTGGATGTGGGAACCCGTCTAAAAACCACATCCAGGCTGACCGGTGCGCCGGATCTCGGTATTAATCGGACGTGCATACTTGTTTGTTGGGCGTGAGATTGTGAAGACAGGTTACGGCTGCAGAATAATGAAGTGTTCCTGTACATCTTTTGGAAAGCCGTCAGCCTACCTCTTGCCTAATAGGAATGAGTGTCTGCGAAGTTTTTAGACGTTATGAACTTAACACTACAGATTTGTAAGCAATTTTATGGAAAGCATGTGGGGCCATGTTGCAAAACTACTGTATGTTTAGTGGCTTCTGTACCTTATTTGATCATCCCTATTATTTGTTTTAATTATCAGCCGAAATTTGAGCCACATCCTGTGCGTCTTATGTTCGGCGAATTTTGATTAGTGGCTTTCGCGGGTCCCGCGCTTGAATCTTAGCGTATACAGTATAATGGCCAAATTGTAACTCAGTTACACACTTCTAAACCACGTGGACGATCTTGCTTTCTATATTCTTTATTTACAACCCAAATGTACTTTCTGAGTGCGATTTTCCAGTGCTTTTTGTAATCAATATCCAATGTATATTATAAAAGTAAGCGTACAAAATGCGTGCCGCTAAAACCCAGAAACGAATCCCGGTACGATTAAAGGAGATACATGGTCTGGTAGCCCTCCATTCTGTATCCATGAAGAAGGTTTCCGCTCTTAACTATGGGCATACTTTGGAGGATATAAAGGCTGAGAAGTTTCACCCTCTAGAAGATTCCAGAACATTCGAGAGTATGTTAGAATATTCCAGAACATACGATAGTATGCTAGAGCATTCCACAAGATTCCAGAATATTTCGGAATGTTCCACAACGATCCGATATGTACTGGAATGTTCGGGAATAGTGTGGAACATTTGGGAAGAATCTAGAATGTTTGGGAACATCCCGGAACCTCCCAGATTATTGTCGAACATTCCACAACACTCTAGAATGATGTGGAGCGTTCTGGAACGTTGTGGAACATTCGAAGCCTTTTTGCTATGTTCTGGAATTCTCCACTGGTAGGGTACCCATTGGTAGGTGTATATAAAGCAAGATCCTTCGTGGGTTCGGATATCAGTTTGTTATCAGTGACGAGGGGAGAAATCGAAAAAGTAGTGCAGTGCGTGAATAAAAACAACTAGTGAAGTGTGAGTAATCAAAGTGATACAGTGATTGAATATAAATCGAAAATAAAGCGTCAAAACCGCGTAAAGTGCATTCAGTGTAATTGTTAGTAAAAAGTTGTTTTGATTTGTATTTACGCAGTGCCCAAACGTAAAAGAGGAGATCTTGCCAGTTCTGAAGCAAAACGGCGAAAACAAAAAGAACAGCGGGAAGCAAAACAGACAAAGAGCACGAAGTGAAGCACGTTTGAGTTCTCAACGATCGAGAATGAGTACCGTAAGAAGCAGCGACCTCGAACAACAACGAAATGAACGGCTTGAAGGATCAAGAACTGCGACACAGTCACATACCTGGGGTTCACTGCTCCGGTCAGGAAGCTGATATGAGATTATGTGGTTGTTGAAATAAAAAGATAAACCTTAAAGTATAAGAGGTAATAAAAATATTTGAAACATATTCTAACTATTTACAATACTTGGTAAAGTATAAGTCGTAACTACCCCAATCCGGACTGGCTATTTGAAAGAGCAATTTTGGCAAATAAAAATAATATTGTCGACGGTATCAACTTTAATATTCAAAAGAAAATTCCAGATGAAGGGAGACTACACAAATCAATCGACAGTGTGAACTATCCTTTAGAACTCTTGAACTCTTTGCAAGTACCAGGAATGGCACTACAGTGTTTTCGACTTAAAACTGGATCTCCGATCATACTACTGAAAAATCTCAACTCATCAAAACTATGTAATGGAACAATGATGATCGTCAAACAGCTGTCGAATAACACCATCGAAGCCGAACTTATGACTGGAAAATACAAAGGGCACTCACTATTTATCCTCAGGATACGACTTATCTCTACTGCACTGCCATTCTAGTTTAAAAAGAGTGAAATTTCCAATGAAGTTAGCTTACAGTTTTACGGCTAACTAAGTGCAAGGACAAAATTTAAAATGTTGCGGCATCAGCCTCAAAGACTCCTGCTTCTCTCATGGTCAGCTATACGTAGCTTGCTCGAAAAAGTTATACATATATACCCCTTATGACAAAATGAAAAATGTTGTTTACAAATAAATATTGTAGTACTTAGAATAGGTTTTAAATAAAAAATTACGTTTTATGCCTTAATAAGTATTGTAAGTAGTTAGAATATGTTTTCAATAAAATATTTTTACCTCTTATACTTTAAAGTTCTTCCTTTTTTTCAGCTAGCACACAATCTTATACAACTCCCTGAGCGAATCTGGGTACCCCAGCTAGTTATATCTAATGAAAGAATTCGATAGGCTTTCACCTTCACTACCACTTTGTGTGCCTTAAGTATTTGACCACATTTGTCCATAATTTTAACACTCCCACCAACAACTTTTACGTAATGTGAGTAATTGATTTATATCACAGCGTTTAGCGACTTCATTATTGCAAGCCAATACATTTACGTACCTTTCCTATGATCACAATCTCGTTTTATGTAAAAAAAAAGAAAGAAACAAGCTGCGTACATTGCTCACTCGGGTACATAAAGGGTTTTCTTCCAGCGCTTGGGGTAAGTTTGTCACTTCAAGAGTCAACGAGATGCAGGGCAGACAGATTAAAAAGTGTGAGTATGTCTGTCGCGCACAATCACAAGTCTAATAAGAAGGATTTCAGTTTCAGGACATAGCTCTGTGAACAAATTTATGCTACAATCAAATCATTTCAAAAAATAAGTCCTGTGTATTAAGGTGATGTCGAGTCCAACTCAAGTTAGGGTCTACGTTAAATACGTTTAAATAATTTTCCTGTGAGAGGTAAATGTCAGTATAACTCAGAGTAGCAATTCATGGACATTGTCCTGGATACAAATTTCAGCAGACGAACATAACAAAGCACAGTCATTACACGCCACACCGATAAAATATGCAAATTTAATGTTTTCTGTGTTCAATCATTGTGGAATGGATGTCCACTTAGTATCGGAGGTCTACCATGGATCAATATTTACACGTACGTAGCGACGACCGTCTCGGATCAGTATATTGGTTAGGTACAAGGCGCCTGGAGTAGACAACATTCCATTAGAACTACTGATGGCCTTGGGAAAGCCAGTCCTGACAAAACTCTACCAGCTGGTAAGCAAGATGTATGAGACAGGCGAAATACCCTCAGACTTCAAGAAGAATATAATAATTCCAATCCCAAAGAAAGCAGGTGCTGACAGATGTGAAAATTACCGAACTATCAGTTTAATAAATCACAGCTGCAAAATACTAACGCGAATTCTTTACAGACGAATGGAAAATCTGGTAGATGCGGATCTCGGGGAGGATCAGTTTGGATTCCGTAGAAATGTTGGAACACGTGAGGCAATACTGACCTTACGACTTATCTTAGAAGAAAGATTAAGAAAAGGCAAACCTACGTTTCTAGCATTTGTAGACTTAGAGAAAGCTTTTGACAATGTTGACTGGAATACTCTCTTTCAAATTCTGATAGTGGCAGGGGTAAAATACAGGGAACGAAAGGCTATTTACAATTTGTACAGAAACCAGATGGCAGTTATTAGAGTCGAGGGGTATGAAAGGGTAGCAGTGGTTGGGAAAGGAGTGAGACAGGGTTGTAGCCTCTCCCCGATGTTATTCAATCTGTATATTGAGCAAGCAGTAAAGGAAACAAAAGAAAAATTTGGAGTAGGTATTAAAATCCATGGAGAAGAAGTAAAATCTTTGAGGTTCGCCGATGACATTGTAATTCTGTCAGAGACGGCAAAGGACTTGGAAGAGCAGTTGCACGGAATGGACAGTGTCTTGAAAGGAGGATATAAGATAAACATCAACAAAAGCAAAACGAGGATAATGGAATGTAGTCAAATTAAATCGGGTGATGCTGAGGGAATTAGATTAGGAAATGAGACACTTAAAGTAGTAAAGGAGTTTTGCTATTTAGGAAGTAAAATAACTGATGATGGTCGAAGTAGAGAGGATATAAAATGTAGACTGGCAATGGCCAGGAAAGCGTTTCTGAAGAAGCGAAATTTGTTAACATCGAATATAGATTTATGTATCAGGAAGTCGTTTCTGAAAGTATTTGTTTAGAGTGTAGCCATGTATGGAAGTGAAACATGGACAATAACTAGTTTGGACAAGAAGAGATCAGAAGCTTTCGAAATGTGGTGCTACAGAAGAATGCTGAAGATAAGGTGGATAGATCACGTAACTAATGAGGAGGTGTTGAATAGGATTGGGGAGAAGTTTGTGGCACAACTTGACTAGAAGAAGGGATCGGTTAGTAGGACATGTTTTGAGCCATGAAGGGATCACAAATTTAGCATTGGAGGGCAGCGCGGAGGGTAAAAATCGTAGAGGGAGACCAAGAGATGAATACACTAAGCAGATTCAGAAGGATGTAGGTTGCAGTAGGTACTGGGAGATGAAGAAGCTTGCACAGGATAGAGTAGCATGGAGAGCTGCATCAAACCAGTCTCAGGACTGAAGACAACAACAACAATAACGTGGCATTATCAATAAATTTACATCCAATGAATGTATTAAAAATTCAGTTACATCACAGCGCCGAAAATGCACTGCCTGACAAAGAAGGTGGAGCATTCAGAAGAGGAGTAAACGAAACCTGACAAGTTGAGAGTGTATGTGACATTATTTCTCTGATTACAAACTCGAATCAAATCTACAAAGAACTTGGCACTATGATCCCAGGTATCAGCATGATGCTGCACAGTTCTGGCCCGGATGCACGCGCTGATTCCGTAGGAAAAGGTGGAGTAAAGCCTTTGTATGCTCTCCTGAGCCAAAGTGCCTCGCAGCTATTGTAACTGGTCCTTGATGTCCTGCATACTGGGACTGACATGGAGACCGAGTTAGTCCCAGATATATTCTATCGGGGCCAGATCTGGGGTTTAGCTGGCTGCGGGGGCACGAAATCATCCTGACAGATGTCATTTGTGAATGAGCGTTGTCCTGCTGAAAAACGGGTCCAGGATAGCGTCGCACGAGAGTTAACACAAGAGGATGCAGGTTGTTCGTGACGTGCCGTTGTGCCGTTGTTTTTCCATCCACCACACTCCCAGCCGTGGCCTGAAGTCATACGCGATGGCTTCCCACACCATGACACTAGGAGTAACAACACTGTGTCTCTCTAATACATTGGACGAATGGGACTTCTCGCCAAGTCGCCCTCTTACTCTCAAAGGTGGTCATTACCGTGTTTCCTCGCTGAACACAACGCAACGCCATTCATCAGTAGCATGGCTTCCGATCATAGTACCATTCCAGAAGCAGGAGTTTTTTGTAGTGGTATTAACGGGAGTCTACCCATGGGATGGTATTCTCTAGTCGGTCTGCTGCTAGTGTCCGACCAATAGTGCTGGATGACAAAGAATGCCGCAGAGAGCCCATTTCTGAAAAATTCCCGGTGTATTTCTTCTTCTAATAATTTTCAGTCTTGCAACTGGATCCCATCGACATTCCCCACCATATTCCGACCCATGGACGTCCGACCATCTTCAGGTGATAGACTAGTTGCCTGCTCACCTGAAGATGGTGGGCCGAAATATTGTGGCAGAATGTCAACGGCCGGCCGCTGTTGCCGAGCGGTTCTAGGTACTTCAGTCTGGAACTGCGTCACCGCTTCGGTCGCAGGTTCGAATCCTGCCCCGGGCATGGGCGTGTGTGATCTCCTTGGGTTAGTTAGGTTTAAGTAGTTCTAAGTTATAGGGGATTGATGACCTCAGATGTTGTTTCCCATAGTGCTCACAGCCATCTGAACCATTTAGAATGTCAACGGGATCAGGCTGGACACCCGAAATTTATTAGGAAGTCCATTTCTTGTTCTCGGACGGCAGGCACAGGTGTGAAAGGGCTACGATGTGCGTGGTGCAACTTCACTTGGCGCCAGAAAGAGTCTTGACAGAGCATCAAAAGATACACAAGAAGGTAAAAATCAATTACAGCAACACCATGTGAATGACGGCTAGTACCACTGTAACAATCCCTTAGCAACGGGCAATTTACACTGTATGGGCCATGAACTGCCCGCAGGTGCTCCGCACACTCATCCACATACAGGTACACGGCACGTCCAGTCGCATCATCGTTGCTGCTTACTCGCCCCACGCCAAGAGAGTCGTCAACCACCATGTTGCTGTTGCTCTGATTGGCAACATACCTCTCCTGTCGTCAGCGCACTGCTGTCCACTCCTCAAGGAACAGACGGCACCCTCTTCTCAACGCGCCGGCAAGCAGAGGACGGATCGTGACTGGTAATGAGCGTGTCGAATAATGGCACAGCCGTGCAGTGTATGTACGGGCCATTCGGTTCTATGGAGACATTGCAGCTAGATTTGATGGGGGACGCGACAGATTGCCAGAAATGATTGTGTTTGGACGTGTCAGTGGTCAGTGGTCAGTTGCCCGATTTATTAGTGTGTCTACGCTGGCTGTCCAAAATGTCTACAATTAATAGTGTGCCACGCATACGGCAAAACAAGCATCAAATTTGGCCGAAACCTGTCAGCGAATGTAAGTCGACCGCTACCAGTTTACGAGAGAATTTTGCAAAGGTAACTGCGTGTAATGGACGTACACTATGTGCTCAAAAGTGTCCGGACACGTGGCTGAAAAAGACTTACAAGTTCGTGGGGCCCTCCATCGGTAATGCTGGAATTCAGTATGGTGTTGGCCCGCCCATGTCTTCGATGACAGCTCCCATTCTCAGGCATACGTTCGATTAGGTGCTGGAAGGTTTCTTGGGGAATGGCAGCCCATTCTTCACAGAGTGCTGCACTGAGGTGAGGTATCGATGTCGATTGGTGAGTCCTGGCACGAAATCGATGTTCCAAAACATCCCAAAAGTGTTCTACAGGATTCAGGTCAAAACTCTGTGCAGGCCAGTCTATTACAGGGATGTTATTGTCGTGTAACAACTCACCCACAGGCCGTGCATTATGAACAGGTGCTTGATCTTGTTGAAAGATCCAATCGCCATCGCCGAATTGCTCTTCGACAGCGGGAAGCAAGAATGTGCTTAAAACATCAATGTAGGCCTGTGGTGTGACAGTGCCATGCAAAACAACAAGGGGTGCAAGTCGCCTCCAAGAAAAACACTAGCACCCCATAACACCACCGGCTTCGAATTATACTGTTCGCACTACACACGCTAGCAGATGATATTCACCGAGCATTTGCCATACCCACACCCTACCATCGCATCGCCATATTGTGTTCCGTGATTCGTCACTCCACACAAGGTTTGTCACTGTTCAATCGTACATTGTTTACGCTCCCAACACCAAGCGAGGCATCGTCTGGCATTTGCCATACCCACACCCTACCATCGCATCGCCATATTGTGTTCCGTGATTCGTCACTCCACACAAGGTTTTTCACTGTTCAATCATACAATGTTTACGCTCCCAACACCAAGCGAGGCATCGTCTGGCATTTGCCATACCCACACCCTACCATCGCATCGCCATATTGTGTTCCGTGATTCGTCACTCCACACAAGGTTTTTCACTGTTCAATCGTACAATGTTTACGCTCCCAACACCAAGCGAGGCATCGTCTGGCATTTACCGGTGTGATGTATGGCTTATTCGTAACCACGCGACCTCCCGCCTAACTGTCATAGTACTTGCAGTGGATCCTGATGCAGTTTGGAATTCCTGTGTGATGGTCTGGATAGATGTCTGCCTATTACGCCCTCTTCAACTGTCGATGGTCTCTATCATCAACATACCACGTCGGCCTCTAGGCTTTTGTGCTGTACGTGTCCCTTCACGTTTTCACTTGGCTATCACATAGGAAACGGTGAACCTAGGGATTTTTGGGAGTGTGGAAATCTCGCGTACAGACGTGTCACACAAGTGACACCCAATCGCCTGACCACGTTCGCAGTCCGCGCCCCGTTCTGCTCTCTCGCGATATCTAACGACTACTGAGGTTGTTGGTATGGAGTACCTTGCAGTAGGTGGCAGCACAATGCACCTAACATGAAAAACGTATGTTTTTGTAAGTGTCCGGATACTTTTGATGCCATAGTGCACTTTGGTGGCACCGGTATCTCACCTATGCCATTGCTAGCGGTGGCCCATGAACCAGTACTTCTTAAGGTGGTCACACAACGCACAAACTGGTGAGGAGCTAGCTAGTTGTGATTTCGTCTCTTTCCAAGTGAAGGGAAGGTGTAGAGTGTGCCGTCGTTCCAATGGAAGCGTCAACCCAATTTGTGAGAGAGGGAGGTGTAGTTAAGGCCGAAGGTGGCTCTGTGATGTTTTGGGGGTCTTTTTCACATCTTCAAGGGCTTGTTTCCACTCCACGAATTGAGCGCTCTAATTCACGTAAACGTGAACTTGAAGGAGGATATTTACTTCAAAGTTCTCGGGGTCCGAGTGTTCACAGGGCTAGACACACACTTTACCGGTCCGGGAATCACAAGATCTTATTATCATAGCAATTTGATAGCCCTAAGGAATCTAGTCACGGATGATAGGTGTGCCCCAAGAAACTTGTGGATCCTCCTCCTCATTATCAAGGCAAGAGGCAATGTTAAAAGTGACGCTACCTGGCGGTGACCACTTTTTTTGTCTTGTTCTTTTCATTTAATAACCTTCATAACTTCGTATCGTTAATTCTGAACTTTGTTGAACAGTGATACAATAGAGCTTAATTCGTGAAGAATGTCATCGTTTGCAGTATCACTTCATACACATCGTCTGATGGTGACGCCTACATAAACTTGAAACACGCACAGGTCGTTACCAGTTTAATATAGAGGGAAGCTACTCATACATCCACGAGTAACTGCGGATGTAAAAATTGGGAGCGTGTATGAAATTTTTGTGTTCTGGTAAATGAAGGTACTGCATTAGTGACTGCTGTGAACCGTCCTGGATGAACAACAATTAAAACAGCATTTGGTTTGCGTACCGTATATTCTGAGCTTTACGAATCAGGATTTAGAGATTACTTAGCTGTCTTTGACATGTCACTTTTTCTTGTCGACCCGGAGCACACATAAGCCTGATTAGAGATCTTGCATACAATAACAAACAATAACATATATTACGAAGATAAGTACTTGGCTATACGTCAGATTTCATACAATGTTTGAAATATTACGATCAGGATATAAAAAATTAGAGACATTTTTGAGAATCATTCCCTAATTACTAGGCATTAGATATTGAAATCTGATTACAGTAGTAGTAACAATTCTACTCAGACATGATGTCGAATAGCTGAGTAGAACTGTTGCTACATTATAATCTGGATTTTAAAAATTAGAGATATCTCGATGAATCATCCTCTACATTCGTCCTGTTCCTGGTGAGCTATAAATGAATCTTTCATTCTAATTACTAATGCCAAAATACTGGAATGTTTTTATATGTAAATCAGTTTCACTTATGCAATAAAGGAGACTATGTCTGTAAATTAGTATTTCCCTTTGCTTAGGATTTGTTTGTTAAACACACTGTTACAATTTCTAGCTTGAAGTATTCCAGCTTCAAGGAATGAAAATTTTGTCAGGTCTCCTCCAGCTGTGATGGTGCGAGTTGCGTGCGCTGCATATGAAGAGAGTGAAGCGCCACAGGAACCTGTTCCGGCCTAAGTGACGGGCGCTAAGGGAATGTCCGGTCCTCAAGGGCACTTCAGCGTCATTTGCATGACACAGTCCGAACAAACCAGCGCTCCGGCAGTGGTCAGCGGCTGGGAAAAGGCTAAGTACAGAATCATAAAAGGCTGATGCGGTGCGGTAAAATCTGGCCACTTAGGCGTTAACCCGTTATAGCCGGCGGCTTGCAGTCAGCGTTGAGACCAGTGCACGGTACTTCAAGTGGCTGGACGCCTCAGAGTCCCCGCACCCCAGCACAGCGGCTTAACAGGCGCCGCAAGACCGCAAACGAAAACGCGGCCTGCAGAGAGTTTTCAGTTCTCGCACATTGCCCAGCATCTTCCCTCGTACTTGTGTCATGCGTACACTACCCCTCACCGATCTGCGAGTCACGCTGTACACCTACTACGTTCCCCTTTAGGAAGCAGAGTAAGCTCTCGGTGCTGTCAAGAAGGGTCAAACAAGTACCCCACAATATTCACGATGAGAGGGGCAATTTTTGTCATTCCTTTCTTCAGTTCTGAAGAAGTCTTTATATCTTTTTATTTCGACAAGTGTTCAGCAACTGTTCTTGCTGCCACGATCCCTATCCTACACAGACAGTACACATTGCTGCAGTAATGGAACACGTATATCTTATATACTAATGGGAACAGCCAGGTCTCGAGATTTGAGACGGCCTACCGACAGCAATTACACACCATTATACACACATAGACGGCCCCACGACAAATG
This sequence comes from Schistocerca gregaria, assembly GCF_023897955.1. Lineage (NCBI taxonomy): Eukaryota > Metazoa > Arthropoda > Insecta > Orthoptera > Acrididae > Schistocerca > Schistocerca gregaria. Next base: position 326,720,708 of record NC_064925.1, on the reverse strand, counting down.
CAACGTCATTCGCCGAGCGGGATCCATTTAAACAGAAGGTACTTAATATTACTCAACAACAGACTACCTTTTTATCTCTAAAGATATGTAGAACTATTCAAAACTCAACCCCAAACAACGTCTACTGCACTGAGAAAAAGAAAAAAAAGACGTAAAATCCTACTTCTCAAAGAATATCCCAACTTCTTCTCCCTATGTTAGCACTTTTAATCCTTCCCGTCAACATACTTTCACAAATCCTCCTGCTAAACCACTGACCTCAGACCTGTCGACACCCCAGGCTAACGTAGCAGCCCCGTCTATCTCCCTACACTAGTCCTACATGTCATCCTTTTGCCACACTCTACCATTTTCAACCTCCTCATTCATTCCAACAAATCTCTCTAGCTGCCACCTCAGTGTAACAATGACCTACTCTCACAACTACTTCGTCCTTATCCGGTTAGCCACCTACACCCCAAAAAAAGCGCTACAGCTTAGCAATGCCTGCTGCAACATCATTTCCTATTAATCATTACCCATTGACAAAGCAGATCTACCCGATTATCCTAAACTGAACTTCCCATAAACTCCATCACATAATCAGCACGTGTCTCTATAACTTTCAGCTAACCAACTCGCACCCGCTGTCCAGAGCTGGAGTCGATACTGAACCCTTGGAAAAGATGGAAGCACCCAAAGAAAAATATTTAAGTATGGGAAGTAGTGGAAAGTATCTAATGAAATTAAAATAATTTAATTTGGAAATTTCTAATGAAAGTAACTATGAATATTGACAGCATTAAATAAAACTTACCTCCTCGCGGAAATGCTCACTCACAGTGGCTATACATTACGTGTCAATAATGTGTTCAAATCTAATTTATTTCACTGCACGCAGCAAGGAAATATCCTTCCAAATGAGTTCTGTAATTAGGCCTTGATAATCTTTTACCTGCAACTGGCGCTCGGTTCTGTTCTGAATCGGCGTAACTGTGAATGACAATGCTGTTACAACATAATAAGCTAAAAGACAAAAGCACTGCGTTGCGTGCTACAATTTGCCGCTGGTCAAGAAAGACAACACGCTATCCAGTCATCTTTCTGTACACTTCTTGACAATGCTCTTGGCCGGCCGCGGTGACCGTGCGGTTCTAGGCACTTCAGTCCGGAACCGCGTGACTGCTACGGTCGCAGGTTCGAATCCTGCCTCGGGCATGGATGTGTGTGATATCCTTAGGTTAGTTAGGTTTAAGTAGTTCTAAGTTCTAGGGGACTGATGACCTTCGATGTTGAGTCCCATCGTGCTCAGAACCATTTGAACCATTTGACAATGCTCTTATTACTCATTGCATTCAAAATCTATTCAAAATGTCTCTCATTTAAGAAAACGGAGAGGATGATTACCAATAAAACATAGAATGGAATCAGAACTTCTTTAATTTTCTCAAAATTGCAAATCTAACACTTAAACTCCTTTTAATAAAATTACTCTGTCTTTTTAGACCTAACACCCTAACACAATGCATTACTCAAGCACAAAATTGCCATCAGTTTTAATTTTAAATTAATCATCATCAGTTATCTGCTATATTAGCAGGTCCTTTGCCTCTCCATTTTCTGCGATCCATTGCTTCCTTCTTAAGGCTCCTGTATATTGTACCGTCCATCATGTCATCCAGTATCTTGAATCTCAATTTTAAATTATTAAATCAAAATCTCCTTTTAACTAACAGAAGTGGATGGAACTTGCTAATACCTTGAACATAAGTTAAAGACTCCAAATTTCGTCCCCCAATCTGTTTTTTACGTCTGAATACCGTATCTTTAAATCAATTATTCTCAAAGAATTTATATAACACCACCATCTATGCCTACACTGGTATTTAGCTCAAAATACATCAGAAATGATTTGTTATCTTTACAGAAAAAACTTCAAAAACGATGTTCTTTTACCAAACTTAATTTCCCATTTCCTTGTTCCTCACCGCAATTATTGCGGATTTCATCGCCACTCTGTCCCACTACTTCCTAGGGGCATCTGAAACAAAGTGAAAACGTATGTACTAAATTTCGTCCCCTGGACCTATTTGGAGACAGATGGGGAGATGAAAATAGGAACATCCTACTTGCCAATAGGGCGGCTTCCTACACTGAGTGAAGTAAACCAATCACGGCCAAACGCTCAGATCATTCACTTTATAGCTTACCGTAAACAGATATGTCAAATACAACTAAGTAAACACGTTATAATAATTCGAAAAGAGCATTTACAAATAGTATTTAGCCAACCCATCTTTTGACAAATTAGAATACTTTTTCTCAAACGGCGACACAGAGGACTGGACGCATCAAACTTTCACAACTGACTGGTGGCCATGAGCACAACAACGAAAAATATCACCGATGGCCCCCTCCCCCCCTACCGGCAGAAGAGAGAACCTTAGGGGGACGAAATTAGGCACAGAGACGAAATTTGGCTCCTTTACCTTATGTCTGATAAATCATCTCCTTCACCTAACACTCGAAATCTCTGAACAATGAAAATTAGCAAACTACAATAATCGCTAAATGCATGCAAAGCAGCTCGACAAATACCTTTTGGTTGCTGAGTCATCTCTGTATCAAAATCAAATTCCAAAAATCTTTCTTCCAATAATATTCATTTCTTAGCTTTCTCCACTTCTCGGAATTTCTCATCTTCAAAAGAGAACCACTTGCCCTGATCCAGAGCTCCTCAGCTAAGCCAATCGGCCGCCCCCACATCTAGCCCAAGACTCGACTATGACTGACTCTCCTCGCTATTATTGTTCTCCTGCCCAGCGCTATTTTACTCAACAATGCTTTTTTAACACTCAAAGACAATGTATCCTTTCATGTGTCCAAGCTTTACAAATGTATCTATGGAAAAGTCTTTCCAATTTATCTGTTACACAAATGAGTGATAAATTCGTGATGTGGAAAATTATGTCCCAGTATATCGATACATTACAAATACAATGGACAAACTATTTTTATAAATAAAATTTCTTCGTGATAAAAGTGGCAGACAGAGTGTTTCTCTAAGGTTCTTCTACAAGTCAAATGGATCTATAAAATGTTCCTGTATCAAGCAATGTCGGTAGCTTTCTTCTTATGTGAACCTTTCAAACATTTCCGTTCGGCCCCTGCTGTTACTGACCCAAATGCGGGACAGTTTATCCTTACATTATCTTCGCCGCTTTAACAATTGCCACCCACGCACACTAATCAAATGATTCCATAAAACTTCATACCGATAGCCACTCGCAAGCCTAATTCAACACCTGGCGTCAGTTTACTCCCCTGCTCTCAAAGAACGTAGCTCCTCTTTCCCTGTATTCCCATCCACAAAGTAAATCCACTCCTGATACAGTAATAGCACTGCCAACATTCTTAGATGTTTAGGCCCTTGATCTGACTCGAATAAGACCGATCCACAACTACAATCATGCCATATGTAACGCCTGCCAGATTAATTTTTAAATACTGCTTCCTTCCCCAAGCAAATGTTGATTGAAGGTTCTATTGCACATGCAGTACCTCATCTATACAAATGTCTCTCTCTCCTCTTCAGCCTCTTGAAATATTTGCAGTTAGGGAAACCACCAAATCTACTAATCATTGCTATGACACGCTACCAGCTGTTACAAAAACGATGGAGCTGGCTACAGGTATGCACTTAAGTCTCATAAACACAAGTGATTTTTCTCTTCCTCTAACCTATCTACCTCTTATATATCTCTTTCACCCCATCCTATCGTCTTATGTCTCTGCTCGATGAGAATAACTCACAAGCTGCAAGAATATAACGAGAAAATTCCCAACTAACAATGGGACTGACATTCACAAAAGAAATGTATGTTTACTTTCATATACTTAGTCACTATTATTATTATTATTATTATTATTATTATTATTATTATTATTATTACTATTATCATTATTATTATCATTATTATTTTTGATTGTTATAATTATTTTTATTGTTATAACTATCATTGTACTACTGTTATAATCTCAATTTTTTTTGTTTAACATCAATACTGCATAATACGTTAAATGTCCTTAATGTTATTTAGAAACTGTAACTCGTTCAATCTGAGTATGCCTGGTTAGGTGTAAGAGAGGGCCTGAAGGCCCTAATCTTGCCAGGTAAAATAAATGCATAAATAAATAAAAATAAAATTACTGGAAGGCCTTACATCGACTTACGGGCAAAAGTCCTGCTCCTCAGTGCCCATTCCAAAAAATCCAATCCATACCAAATAACCGAAGCAGTTGGAATCACAGCACCTCCAAATTTAACAACACTTTCGCCTGCCCTGATAACTTAGACCACACCATTTGTCTGAGAGAAGATTGACACATCTGGTGTGTCCCGCTCCCTCATCTTTCATCTCTCACATCAAAAATACATACAGACAGTCATAGCACATAATATACAAACCACAATTTCCAAGAAACACAACACAGTCTCTGTTAAAGGGTCCTTTGCATTTCCCGACCTTAATAAATGTACATTCTTCAGCTAGTAACTCTAGTGCCCAAAAAACTGCACCTCTCTGTAAAACCCTGCAAACCTCCCAGGGAAATCTCTTGCCACTGATCCGTTACCTTTACCTGTGCTTTAGCAGTATCCTAGAATCCAGCCTCTCTAAACACAACTGTATACACCTCGAACACTACCTCCCTGTCCTCACAATTTATAGCCCAAGTTTTCTGAACACATAAACCACCTCTCGCACTGTCGACAGCCCCTCTTCCAAACTTAGAGGGCTATGAATGGGTATGGTAATCCAACCTCCCGTTCAAACTCACTTGAGCCGACCTCTGTGACCGAGCGGTTCTAGGCGCTTCAGTCCGGAGCCGCGCAGCTGCTACGGTCGCAGGTTCGAATTCTGCCTCGGGCATGGACGTGTGTGATGTCCGTAGGTTTGAGCTTCTAGTCTGTTACAACTGCCTAATTGCGTCCACTCTGAATGTAATAACAAATAACACTTTCTTCGGCAATTTTAACACAACTGGATATGCGTTCCAATTATCTACCCTAAGACCGTTGTCGTAGGGTAGATAATGTAAAATGGGGCAATGTAAATGTAAAATGGGTTCGAATGGCTCTGAGCACTATGGGACTCAACTTCTGAGGTCATTAGTCCCCTATAACTTAGAACTACTTAAACCTAGCTAACCTAAGGACATCACACACATCCATGCTCGAGGCAGGATTCGAACCTGCGACCGTAGCGGTCTCGCGGTTCCAGACTGCAGCGCCTAGAACCGCTCGGCCACACCGGTCGGCGAAGGGCGTGTTTTTGAAGATATAAAGACTGGGAAGTTCCACCCTATAGAAATCTCTAGAATATTCCAAAACATCAGTTGTATACCAGAACATTCGAGACTATTCGAGAGCATTCACAACAATTCAGAATGTACTGGAATATTCCACAATGGTCCTGGATGTTCTGGAATGTTCGGAATAGTCTGGAACATTAATCGCTTATTACCAACAGTGCCAAACGGATCCAGTCTCGCCGGCCGCGGTGGTTTCGCGGTTAAGGCGCTCAGTCCGGAACCGCGTGACTGCTACGGTCGCAGATTCAAATCCTGCCTCGGGCATGGATGTGTGTGATGTCCTTAGGTTAGTTAGGTTTAAGTAGTTCTAAGTTCTAGGGGACTGATGACCTCAGATGTTTAGTCCCATAGTGCTCCGACCCATTTGAACCATTTGATCCAGTCTCGAAAACATTACAATATGTCGTCGTCTCTACCTGTTATATGTGGAACACAACAAAAAAATCTTTCTGCAGCGGAAACAAGGAATTCCAATAGAAGATCATCCTGGAATAATGAAAACTGGCGCACTAGGCCGCGTATACACCGTACATGCGATATAACGCCGAATGTTTCTACCTCCAGATGTTGCTACACGAAATACGAGGACCAACATATTTTATAGATCACAAGACTATTGACGGTTACCTATGCCAGAGGTACACAGAAGCATGCCAATGCTTAGGACTACTGGAAAATAACAACCATAGTTATAACACAAATACAATAAGCCTAAATCACAGCCCCAGCTGAGCAACTGAGAGACTTATTCGCCATAATTTTAACAATATGTAACGCATCGAATCCAGAACAGTTATGGGACTCCTTCGAAGAGAGTATGAGTGATGACATACTGTACCAGATCCGTCAAGCTCATCCTGAACTGATCATTGAATTGTACGACAACATCTTCAATGAAACACTCATTCGTCTAAATGGTAAATGTTTGCAATAAACAAGCAAACCTTAGTGCAAATCGGTATGCAAGCACCACGAAAAGATGCTATCAGTGTGCTGAACTTCGAAATTTCAAAGGAAAAAAAGCTACATCAGCGAACTATTTCAGTACATCGCTCACAACAAATCACACCTCAATGTAAATTAAAAGGAAATTTACAACATTATCATGGACTGGATCGACAACACTGGCGGAATTGTTTACTTGGACATATCTTGTGGCACCGGGAATACATTTCTAATAAAATCTACTGCTGGCGAAAATACGTGCTAAACAACACATCGCAACTGCATTGGCATCATCCGGCATTGAGCCACACTGTAAGTAGGCTGTTTAGGTTTTTTTTATTGGTAACGCCACATAGCGCTCTGTATGAAAAATCACTGGCTGTGCTGTGTGCAGTCAGTGGCTGTTTGGCATTGTTGTAATACTCGCCATTGTAGTGTTGGGCAGTTGGATGTTAACAGCGCGTAGCGTTGCGCAGTTGGAGGCGAGCCGCCAGCAGTGGTCGATGTGGGGTGAGAGGTGGCGGAGTTTTGAAATTTGGAAGACTGGATGTCATGAACTGCTATATATGACTATTAAGGTAAATACATTGTTTGTTCTCTATTAAAATCTTTCATTTGCTAACTATACCTATGAGTAGTTAGTGCCTTCCGTAGTTTGAATCTTTTATTTAGCTGGCAGTAGTGGCGCTCGCTGTATTGCAGTAGTTCGAGTAACGAAGATTTTTGTGAGGTAAATGATTGGTGAAAGGTATAGGTTAATGTTAGTCAGGGCCATTCTTTTGTAGGGATTTTTGAAAGTCAGATTGCGTTGCGCTATAAAAATAATATGTGTCAGTTTAAGCACATTCGTGTATAATTGTTCTGAGGGGACGTTTCAACACTTACGGAAGGAGGGCGAGCTGCCCATCCGGTTTTACAACTGCCGTTGAATATAGCCGAAGAACAATTCCCAGTAAGCAAAATCTCAAGAGCATCTGGACAAAGTGAACTTCTAAAGCAAGTTAAAATTATCTTCTGGGACACAGTGACACACAAAAAAAAAAAAAAATCACTCGAACCCCTGCTCTTACACTCAAGAGATTTTCGACAAGCGCTTCCAGTTATCCTCAAGTCAAATCTGCAGACGAGATCAGTGCATGCTTAAATCACATCTTTGGTCACACATACAAATACTGCGTCAAGTAGAACATGAGAGCTGAATTATGAAAAGGCGAAACAACAGCACCTTTTGCTTAACAACTTTTACTAACAAGCTAAGGCACATATCCTACTGACCAGACGACGGCATCAGTCTGGCAACGTAGACACTGCTGAAAACGAACTCGTAGATCAAATTTATCTAAACATTGTTCACAATTATATCATTCCGGACTGGCTATTTGAAAGGGCAATTTTGGCAGCTAAAAATAAAATTGTCAGCGAGATCAACTGTACAGTCGAAAAAAAAATCCTGGTGAAGAAGAAAATACAAATCAATCGGCACGATGGTAAACGTTGAAGAAAGTGTGAACTGCCCTACAGAATTTCTAAATTATTTGCAAGTACCAGGAATGCCATTACAGTGCTTTCGACTTTAAATTTTATGTCCGATCATACTATTCAGAATTCCGGACTCACCAAAACTATGCAATGGAACAAGGATGATCGTCAAACAACTATCGAATAACACCATGAAGCCGATCTTATGACTGGAAAATACAAAGAACGCACAGTATTTATCCTAGAATACCACTCATCTCTAATGAACTGCCATTCTAATTTAAAAGACTGCAATTCTCAATCAGATTAGCCTACAGTTTTACAATTAACGTAGCGCAAGAACAAACTTTAAAATATTGTGGCATCCATCTCAAAGATGCCTGCTTATCTCACGGTTAATTATGTGTCGCTTGCTCTCGAATAGGAAATTCGAAAAATTTGTGCGTATATACACCGGATAACAAAATGAAAATTGTCGTTTGTAAACAAGTATTGTAAATAGTTAGAATAAGTTTCCAATAATTTTCTTTTATCTGTTATACTTGAAAGTTTATCCTTTTATTCCAACTACCACACAATCTCATATCAACTCCCTGAGCGAAACCTGGTGTCCCAGCTAGTATATAATAAGTACAAGAACCAAGGGAAATCAATAAGACTGGGAGATGAAGAACGAAGTGCTCGGATTAAAAAGAGTGTAACACAGAGATGTAATCTTTGGCCCCTACTGTTCTATTTGTGCATCGAAGAAGCAATGATGAAAATAAAAGAAAGGTTCAGGAGTGGAATTAAAATTCTGGTTGAAAGGATATCAATGACACGATTCGCTGATGACACTGTTATCCTGACTTACAGTGAAGAAGAATTACATGATCTGCTGTTTGGAATAAGCAGTCTAACGACTACAGAACATGGATTGAGAGTAAATCGAAGCAAGACGAAAGTAATGAGAATTAGCAGAAAGTAGAACAGCGAGAAACTTAACACGTCTACTGCTGTTGACGAAGTAGATAAAGGAATTCTGCTAGCTAGGCAGCTGAACACTCCATGACTGGCGGAGCAAAGAGGTTTTAGAAAGCAGACTAGCACTGGCAAAAAGGGCATCCCTGGCCTATTGAAGTCTAGTAGTATCAATGTAGGCCTTAATTTGAGCAAAAATTTCTGAGAATATATATTTGGAGCACAGCATTGTATACTAGTAAAACATGGACTGTGGGAAAACCGGAACAGAAGAGAATCGAAGCGATTGATATGTGGTGCTACAAACATATATTTAAAATGAGGTGGACTGATAAGGTAAGGAGTACACAAGGCTCTCCATAGAACTGGCAAGGAAAGGAATGTGTGAAAAACCCTGTCAAGAAGAAGGGACTTTTGGTGTGACATCAGGGAATAACTTCCGTGGTACTAGAGGAAGCTGTAGAGGGTATCAACTGTAAGGCAAGGCAACAGATAATTGAAGATGTAGTTTGCAGGCGCCACTCTGTGATGAAACAGCTAGAACAGGAGAGAAATTCGTGAGGGCCGCTAACGTTAGCATGAAAGCACTATTTCTCGTCGTTAGTAACGATACAGCATAAGAATGGTCGATGTTGTTCACGAGGCAATTGATGACTAAGCAGAGATGCAAATACGGCCACTCGCTGATTTTTGTGATTTTGGCTTAGAGCGTGCGGTACCATATACCCGATTTTTGAACCTTCCCCATTGCATACAAAAATCGCACGATAATGTAATGAACACAGTTCATTACATTTGCCAGTTCTCGAGTACACTGACTTGGCTCATTGTGGATTAATGCGTTTGAACGAGCTTCATCAAACCACGAAGGTCTTCCTGAACGTGGACAGTCACTAATGTCAAAAAGATCCTCCTTAAAACGAGAAAATAATGTTCTTGCCGTGCTGTGTCTAATAGCGTTACCCCTTCATAAGACGCAAATGTTTCTGGCATCCTCCCCATCAGACAGAAGGACATGTTGGAAATGTTCTGATTTCTCCACACTCCATTTTCTAGTGTCCACAGCTCCACTCACAATCTCCAAATGACAAAATAAGAACAGTGAACTACAAATAAAAATGACACTCGGTGAATAAAACCAGAATACATGCAAAACAAAAACGCTACGAACTTATGCACCACCCTAATACAGTCACGTTGTACTCATGTTACCCTAATTTCCCGCCATATGACATGTATATTAACCAGTAATATAGTCCACTAAGAGTAAAAATGGAAGTTGAAAACGAAAAACAATTATAGAATATTAAAAAGACAGGACATGTTCTGGCAGAGTAATTTGCTACAATTCGCTTTCATGCGACCAATTCGAATCGTATGCTTTAAAAGCACATCAGACATGAAATGTTTATTCAAAATAATCATTCATGCACTTGGAAAACTTTAATACACTGACACGCTTCATGTACTCTGCAATTAAAAAAGAGTGCTTACATTATTTATTTATTCTCATATATTTATTTGCTATTTTGTTTCAGCCTGTTATCTATGTAAAAGAAGAGACCGAATATTGCACGTCATTTTGTATGAATATCGCACACAATATTTTAACATATTTTCAAACGTGTTAATAATAACTAAGGATTATGCTGTTCAAAGGGGAAAAAATCTGCATAGGACATCTACATGAAAAGAAAGAAAAAGATCCACAAACTGCCATTCGGCCATCTGGCGTAGAGGTATCTGTTCATCCGGAATCTAGAAGGCACACGTTACATGTCTATGAAACTATGCAGCATTGGCGATTACAAATTTTGTAATTTATAATTCTGAACTACACTACTATACAACGCTACACTACATGACACTACACTACTGTACTTACTATCAGAATCAAGCTAGATTTCTCGTTTGTGTATATTAGCCCCGGCGCACTGAGATGCAACTCTGGATTCACATGGGCTGCGCTACTGTGGCAGACAGGGTATAGAGACTAGGAATGGTTGTCAGGGTCCCACGAAATTCCTCCTGGTCCTCCCCGGGCTTCATCTCCTCAGTGCTTCCAGAATGTTGTTGTAGTTGGGTAGTCTGCCGCGGTGCTTCTCGTTGTCCTGATGTATGGTCTCTTCCCGGTTGTCTCTCAGCCATGTAGGCTTGCAGTTCTTAAGGTGATATTTTAGCTGTCAGCAGGTTCAGATTGTGCCACAGACCCCCATTCCTTATTAGAGTATACACTGTCGCATTTCCAAATGCATTCCTGTCCTGGGCTTCAACATCTTGTCTAAAGGCACATTCCCAGACGACATGATCCGGGGTGCCGATTGGTCCACATTCACAAGTGTCTGTGGTGCACTGTCTTACTTTTAGTAAATAACTGGGATAAGGAGACTTACGCAGCATCATGCGATTGCTTCTGGGCAAAATCGCACAGCATCGTCCAATTCAAAACTTGCCAGCCGCGACTCGCGCCCTATATGACACGTCACAGTGACACGTTACTGTGCCATCAACTGATCTTACAGCACACAGTAGTGCTACCCTGAGATTCAAGTACCCAAATATAAGCCTTAATGTGACATACAATGAACTATTTCACTTTCTATTCAAAAATTACAGCAACAGGTCCACTTCAAGCGCTATTGGCACATTGGCATATGGTATCGTAAGCAATTGTACATACGAGTAGATTCGACCTACAAACACTGAAATACACTACTTGTCAGAAGTTTTCGATCACTCGTCACAGCTATGGATTTGCGGGTAAAATCATTTCGTTTTGAATATTCTATCATATCCTCTTTCTGATAGTAAAACAAGTACATATAAAGACTGAGCGCCTCAGTTGTATATTTGACTAGTTGTTCCCATAGAGGGGCACTGATGAGTACCCATAAAAACAATGACGTTCCTTTACCTAAGACGATTCTATTCAGATTCCTTCAGGTATCAGTGGAGCAATCGGTTCGCATTAGTCTACAGTACATTGTATGCATCAATCAGTGGTGATCAGGTTCATACCACATTACCTCAAAATGGGATAGAGGGAAGAGATAATTTAAAAACGTACTGTAATTGTAGCATTGCATGAGGAAGGCTGATGTAGTGGGACAATAGAAAGAAAAGTTGCCGTAGCAAAATTTATAGTGGTGTATACATTGCAACCGATCAAGCAATGCAAGTCTTTTGGAATCTGCAACACCTCCAGTAATAACATTTAGGGAAGATAAGTCCATAGAAGTACAGAGTAAACAGAGGACTTGTATTGCACCTGAAATTCGCTAGAAAGTAAATACTACGCCAGCTACTCCAATCTCTGTCTCAACAATGCAACGCTGTCTTCGTGAACAAGGCTTAAAGGGGCGCACAGCCGCCAAAAAACTTTCCTTACGCATTCAAAATAAGGTGAAAAGATTGCAATGGCCACAGCAACACGGAAACTGGAGCGTTCAACGATGGCCCAAACCGTTATTCGCGTATGAATATGAGATTGAAGAATCTGGAAGCAATCGTCGAATGGAAATTTGTGGTAAGATCCTATGGCACTAAACTGCTGAGGTCATCGGTTTCTAAGCTTACATACTACGTAATCTAACTTAAACAAACTTACACTAAGGACAAGAGACGCACCCGTGTACGAGCCGAGGGAGGACTCGAACCTCCGATGGGGGAAGCCGCGCGAAAGGGTATCACAGCATACCGATCAACAATGCAGTTCTATCTGGCAAGAGACGTATTGGTCCTGGGTTTGTTCTACAGCAGGAGAATGATTGCAAACATGCTTCTGAAATGTGCAGAGGTTATGTCAATAGAAAAGAGAAATGTGGGGAAATGAGAAATATGATTTGGTCAAGTCAGTCACCCGACTTAAGCCCATTGAACTCTTATGGTATGGACTTGACAGGGAGAACAGAAAACTAAGGTCAGCTACTACTTACGATCTATAAAAAAAATTTACAGACGTGTTGGACTGCAGTCTCGAAATTGGCAACGTGGTGGGGAAGGGGGAGGGGCAGGATAGAATTCCGGGAAATGAGGTGAGGGAATTCCGGGAATGTTGATGCTGACGTCACGATTCCACAAAATCTGATGCTGATGTCAGCAACCTTTGGGCTCGTTGTATCTTTGCTCTCCCACTAGCATGGCAGCGCCTTCACCGTGACTTTCAAGCTTTTTTTTTTTTTGGTCATCAGTCTACTGTCTGGTTTGATGCGGCCCGGCACGGATTCCTTTCCTGTGCTAACCTCTTCATCTCAGAGTAGCACTTGCAACCTACGTCCTCAATTATTTGCTTGATGTATTCCAATCTCTGTCTTCCTCTACAGTTTTTGCCCTCTACAGCTCCCTCTAGTACCATGGAAGTCATTCCCTCATGTCTTAGCAGATGTCCTATCGTCCTGTCCCTTCTCCTTATCAATATTTTCCACATATTCCTTTCCTCTCAGATTCTGCGTAGAACCTCCTCATTCCTTACCTTATCAGTCCACCTAATTTTCAACATTCGTCTATAGCACCATATCTCAAATGCTTCGATTCTCTTCTGTTCCGGTTTTCCCACAGTCCATGTTTCACTACCATACAATGCTGTACTCCAGACGTACATCCTCAGAAATATCTTCCTCAAATTAAGGCCGGTATTTGATATTAGTGGACTTCTCTTGGCCAGAAATGCCTTTTTTGCCATAGCGATTCTGCTTTTGATGTCCTCCTTGCTCCGTCCGTCACTGGTTATTTTACTGCCTAGGTAGCAGAATTCCTTAACTTCATTGACTTCGTGACCATCAATCCTGATGTTAAGTTTCTCGCTGTTCTCATTTCTACTACTTCTCATTACCTTTGTCTTTCTCCGATTTACTCTCAAACCATACTGTGTACTCATTAGACTGTTCATTCCGTTCAGCAGATCATTTAATTCTTCTTCACTTTCACTCAGGATAGCAATGTCATCAGCGAATCGTATCATTGATATCCTTTCACCTTGTATTTTAATTCTACTCCTGAACCTTTCTTTTGTTTCCATCATTGCTTCCTCGATGTATAGATTGAAGAGTAGGGGTGAAAGGCTACAGCCTTGTATTACACCCTTCTTAATACGAGCACTTCGTTCTTGATCGTCCACTCTTATTATTCCCTCTTGGTTGTTGTACATATTGTATATGACCCGTCTCTCCCTATAGCTTACCCCTACTTTTTTCAGAATCTCGAACAACTTGCACCATTTTATATTGTCGAACGCTTTTTCCAGGTCGACAAATCCTATGAATGTGTCTTGAATTTACTTTAGCCTTGCTTCCATTACTAGCCGTAACGTCAGAATTGCCTCTCTCGTGCCTTTACTTTTCCTAAAGCCAAACTGATCGTCACCTAGCGCATTATCAATTTTCTTTTCCATTCTTCTGTATATTATTCTTGTAAGCAGCTTCGATGCATGAGCTGTTAAGCTGATTGTGCGATAATTCTCGCACTTGTCAGCTCTTGCCGTCTTCGGAATTGTGTGGATGATGCTTTTCCAAAAGTCAGATGGTATGTCGCCAGACTCATATATTCTACACACCAACGTGAATAGTCGTTTTGTTGCCACTTCCCCTAATGATTTTAGAAATTCTAACGGAATGTTATCTATCCCTTCTGCCTTATTTGACCATAAGTCCTCCAAAGCTCTTTTAAATTCCGATTCTAATACTGGATCCCCTATCTCTTCTAAATCGACTCCTGTTTCTTCTTCTATCACATCAGACAAATCTTCACCATCATAGAGGCTTTCAATGTATTCTTTCCACCTATCTGCTCTCTCCTCTGCATTTAACAGTGGAATTCCCGTTGCACTCTTAATGTTACCACCGTTGCTTTTAATGTCACCAAAGGTTGTTTTGACTTTCCTGTATGCTGAGTCTGTCCTTCCGACAATCGTATCTTTTTCGACGACTTCACATTTTTCCTGCAGCCATTTCGTCTTAGCTTCCCTACGCTTCCTATTTATTTCATTCCTCAGCGACTTGTATTTCTATATTCCTGATTTTCCCAGAACATGTTTGTACTTCCTCCTTTCATCAATCAACTGAAGTATTTCTTCTGTTACCCATGGTTTCTTCGCAGCTACCTTCTTTGTACCTATGTTTTTCTTCCCAACTTCTGTGATGGCCCTTTTTAGAGATGTCCATTCCTCTTCCCCCCCATGAACCATGGACCTTGCCGTTGGTGGGGAGGCTTGCGTGCCTCAGCGATACAGATGGCCGTACCGTAGGTGCAACCACAACGGAGGGGTATCTGTTGAGAGGCCAGACAAACGTGTGGTTCCTGAAGAGGGGCAGCAGCCTTTTCAGTAGTTGCAGGGGCAACAGTCTGGATGATTGACTGATCTGGCCTTGCAACATTAACCAAAACGGCCTTGCTGTGCTGGTACTGCGAAGGGCTGAAAGCAAGGGGAAACTACAGCCGTAATTTTTCCCGAGGACATGCAGCTTTACTGTATGATTAAATGATGATGGCATCCTCTTGGGTAAAATATTCCGGAGGTAAAATAGTCCCCCATTCGGATCTCCGGGCGGGGACTACTCAGGAGGATGTCGTTATCAGGAGAAAAAAAACTGGCGTTCTTCGGATCGGAGCGTGGAATGTCAGATCCCTTAATCGGGCAGGTAGGTTAGAAAATTTAAAAAGGGAAATGGATAGGTTAAAGTTAGATATAGTGGGAATTAGTGAAGTTCGGTGGCAGGAGGAACAAGACTTCTGGTCAGGTGACTACAGGGTTATAAACACAAAATCAAATAGGGGTAATGCAGGAGTAGGTTTAATAATGAATAGGAAAATAGGAATGCGGGTAAGCTACTACAAACAGCATAGTGAACGCATTATTGTGGCCAAGATAGATACGAAGCCCACACCTACTACAGTAGTACAAGTTTATATGCCAACTAGCTCTGCAGATGATGAAGAAATTGAAGAAATGTACGATGAAATAAAAGAAATTATTCAGATAGTGAAGGGAGACGAAAATTTAATAGTAATGGGTGACTGGAATTCGAATGTAGGAAAAGGGAGAGAAGGAAACATAGTAGGTGAATATGGATTGGGGCTAAGAAATGAAAGAGGAAGCCGCCTAGTAGAATTTTGCACAGAGCACAACTTAATCATAGCTAACACTTGGTTTAAGAATCATGAAAGAAGGTTGTATACGTGGAAGAACCCTGGAGATACTAAAAGGTATCAGATAGATTATATAATGGTAAAACAGAGATTTAGGAACCAGGTTTTAAGTTGTAAGACATTTCCAGGGGCAGATGTGGACTCTGACCACAATCTATTGGTTATGACCTGTAGATTAAAACTGAAGAAACTGCAAAAATGTGGGAAATTAAGGAGATGGGACCTGGATAAACTGAAAGAACCAGAGGTTGTACAGAGTTTCAGAGAGAGCATAAGGGAACAATTGACAGGAATAGGGGAAAGAAATACAGTAGAAGAAGAATGGGTAGCTCTGAGGGATGTAGTAGTGAAGGCAGCAGAGGATAAAGTAGGTACAAAGACGAGGGCTGCTAGAAATCCTTGGGTAACAGAAGAAATATTGAATTTAATTGATGAAAGGAGAAAATATAAAAATGCAGTAAATGAAGCAGGCAAAAAGGAATACAAACGTCTCAAAAATGAGATCGACAGGAAGTGCAAAATGGCTAAACAGGGATGGCTAGAGGACAAATGTAAGGATGTGGAAGCTTATCTCACTAGGGGTAAGATAGATACTGCCTACAGGAAAATTAAAGAGACCTTTGGAGAGAAGAGAACCACGTGTATGAATATCAAGAGCTCAGATGGCAGCCCAGTTCTAAGCAAAAAAGGGAAGGCAGAAAGGTGGAAGGAGTATATAGAAGGTTTATACAAGGGCGATGTACTTGAGGACAATATTATGGAAATAGAAGAGGATGTAGATGAAGACGAAATGGGAGATATGATACTGCGTGAAGAGTTTGACAGAGCACTGAAAGACCTGAGTCGAAACAAGGCCCCCGGAGTAGACAACATTCCATTAGAACTACTGACGGCATTGGGAGAGCCAATCATGACAAAACTCTACCAGCTGGTGAGCAAGATGTATGAGACAGGCGAAATACCCTCAGACTTCAAGAAGAATATAATAATTCCAATCCCAAAGAAAGCAGGTGCTGACAGATGTGAAAATTACCGAACTATCAGTTTAATAAGCCACGGCTGCAAAATACTAACGCGAATTCTTTACAGACGAATGGAAAAACTGGTAGATGCAGACCTCGGGGAGGATCAGTTTGGATTCCGTAGAAATGTTGGAACACGTGAGGCAATACTGACCTTACGACTTATCTTAGAAGAAAGATTAAGAAAAGGCAAACCTACGTTTCTAGCATTTGTAGACTTAGAGAAAGCTTTTGACAATGTTGACTGGAATACTCTTTTTCAAATTCTAAAGGTGGCAGGGGTAAAATACAGGGAGCGAAAGGCTATTTATAATTTGTACAGAAACCAGATGGCAGTAATAAGAGTCGAGGGGCATGAAAGGGAAGCAGTGGTTGGGAAAGGAGTGAGACAGGGCTGTAGCCTCTCCCCGATGTTATTCAATCTGTATATTGAGCAAGCAGTAAAGGAAACAAAAGAAAAATTTGGAGTAGGTATTAAAATTCATGGAGACGAAGTAAAAACTTTGAGGTTCGCCGATGACATTGTAATTCTGTCAGAGACGGCAAAGGACTTGGAAGAGCAGTTGAACGGAATGGACAGTGTCTTGAAAGGAGGATATAAGATGAACATTAACAAAAGCAAAACGAGGATAATGGAATGTAGTCAAATTAAATCGGGTGATGCTGAGGGAATTAGATTAGGAAATGAGACACTTAAAGTAGTAAAGGAGTTTTGCTATTTAGGAAGTAAAATAACTGATGATGGTCGAAGTAGAGAGGATATAAAATGTAGACTGGCAATGGCAAGGAAAGCGTTTCTGAAGAAGAGAAATTTGTTAACATCGAATATAGATTTATGTATCAGGAAGTCGTTTCTGAAAGTATTTGTTTGGAGTGTAGCCATGTATGGAAGTGAAACATGGACGATAACTAGTTTGGACAAGAAGAGAATAGAAGCTTTCGAAATGTGGTGCTACAGAAGAATACTGAAGATAAGGTGGATAGATCACGTAACTAATGAGGAGGTATTGAATAGGATTGGGGAGAAGAGAAGTTTGTGGCACAACTTGACTAGAAGAAGGGATCGGTTGGTAGGACATGTTTTGAGGCATCAAGGGATCACAAATTTAGCATTGGAGGGCAGCGTGGAGGGTAAAAATCGTAGAGGGAGACCGAGAGATGAGTACACTAAGCAGATTCAGAAGGATGTAGGTTGCAGTAGGTACTGGGAGATGAAGCAGCTTGCACAGGATAGAGTAGCATGGAGAGCTGCATCAAACCAGTCTCAGGACTGAAGACAACAACAACAACAACAACAACATTCCTCTTCAACTGTGCTGCCTACTGCGCTATTCCTTATTGCTGTATCTATAGCGTTAGAGAACTTCAAACGTATCTCGTCATTCCTTAGAACTTCCGTATCCCACTTCTTTGCGTATTGATTCTTCCTGACTAATGTCTTGAACTTCAGCCTACTATATTGTGATCTGAGTCTATATCTGCTCCTGGGTACGCCTTACAATCCAGTATCTGATTTCGGAATCTCTGTCTGACCATGATTTAATCTAATTGAAATCTTCCCGTATCTCCCGGCCTTTTCCAAGTATACCTCCTCCTCTTGTGATTCTTGAACTGGGTATTCGCTATTACTGGCTGAAACTTGTTACAGAACTCAATTAGTCTTTCTCCTCTTTCATTCCTTGTCCCAAGCCCATATTCTTCTGTAACGTTTTCTTCTACCCCTTCCCCTACAACGGCATTCCAGTCGCCCATGACTATTAAATTTTCGTCCCCCTTTACATACTGCATTACCCTTTCAATATCCTCATACACTTCCTCTATCTGTTCATCTTCAGCTTACGACGTCGGCATGTATACCTGAACTATCGTTTCCGGTGTTGGTCTGCTGTCGATTCTGATTATAACAATCCGGTCACTGAACTGTTCACAGTAACACACCCTCTGATCCTACCTTCCTATTCATAACGAATCCTACACCTGTTATACCATTTTCTGCTGCTGTTGATATTACCCGATACTCATCTGACCAGAAATCCTTGTCTTCACTGACTTCACTGACCCCTACTATGTCTAGATTGAGCCTTTGCATTTACCTTTTCAGATTTTATAGTTTCCCTATTACGTTCAAGCTTCTGACATTCCACGCCCCGACTCGTAGAACATGATCCTTTCGTTGATTATTCAATCTTTTTCTCATGGTAACCTTTCCCTTGGCAGTCCTCTCCCGGAGATCCGAATGGGGGACTATTCCGGAATCTTTTGCCAATGGAGAGATCATCATGACACTTCTTCAACTACAGGCCACATGTCCTGTGGATACACGTTACGTGTCTTTAATGCAGTGGTTTCCATTGCCTTCTGCATCCTCATGTCGTTGATCATTGCTGATTCTTCCGCCTTTAGGGGCAATTTCTCACCCCTAGTACAAGAGAGTGCCCTGAAGCTCTATCCGCTCCTCCACCCTCTTTGAGAAGGCCGTTGGCAGAATGAGGCTGACTTCTTATGCCGGAAGTCTTCGGCAGCCAATGCTGATTATTTATCAATATTTAGGCAGTGGCGCGGATCTTTTTTTTATCTCATTTGGTTCGCTTTTGTTCGTTGCATCTGCTCGGGACGGACGTCGTAAGACATCCATTGAAGTTCGTTGTTGATCGATGAGCTCAGTTTTTTTTTATTACAGAGGGCACGTAACCCTTTGATCGAACACGCTGAGCTACCGTGCCGGCTGGGATCGAACCCGGGACCGAAGACGTTTTGATTATGAATCAAATACGCTACCCCTAGACCAAGCTTATCTGATCTCAAACCCTTAGATATTTCTGTCTGGAGTCATCTTCAAGTGAGCTGTATAGTACTTCCATTGTTACGGTTGGGTACTGGAGGAGCGAATTCTATAGCATTGTCAGAATTGACGAGATGATCTTGGGGTGTTTGAGAGAATACATAACTCTCTGTGTAGTACAGTACTGAATCCAAGAGCGAGGACACACGAGGAGCACCTCCTGTAACAGCTGCAAGTGTTCAGTAAATTGTAACATGTAACGCGCTGCAGCAGTATTACATTTCTTGTTAAGGTCGCCCCAGTGAGATGGAATCATCATCAGCATCATCATCATCATCATTTAAGACTGATTATGCCTTTCAGCGTTCAGTCTGGAGCATAGCCCCCTTATAAAACTCCTCCATGTTCCCCTATTCAGTGCTAACATTGGTGCCTCTTCTGATGTTAAACCTATTACTTCAAAATCATTCTTAACCGAATCCAGGTACCTTCTCCTTGGTCTGCCCCGACTCCTCCTACCCTCTACTGCTGAACCCATCAGTCTCTTGGGTAACCTTGCTTCTCCCATGCGTGTAACATGACCCCACCATCCAAGCCTGTTCCCCCTGACTGATACATCTATAGAGTTCACTCCCAGTTTTCCTTTGATTTCCTCATTGTGCACACCCTCCTGCCATTGTTCCCCTCTACTAGTACCTGCAATCATCCTAGCTACTTTCATATCCGTAATCTCAACCTTGTTGATAAGGTAACCTGAATCCACCCAGCTTTCGTTCTCATACAACAAAGTTGGTCGAAAGATTGAACGGTGCACAGATAACTTAGTCTTGGTACTGACTTACTTCTTGCAGAAGAGAGTAGATCGTAGCTGAGCGTTCACTGTATTGGGTTTGCTACACCTTGCTTCCAGTTCTTTCACAATGTTGCCATCCTGTGAGAATATGCATCCTAAGTACTTGAAACCGTCCACCTGTTCTAACTTTGGTCCCCCTATTTGGCACTCAGTCCGTTTATATTTCTTTCCCACTGACATTACTTTCGTTTTGGAGATGCTAAACTTCATACCATAGTTCTTACAATTCTGATCTAGCTCTGAAACATTACTTTGCAAACTTTCAATCGAATCTGCCTTCACAACTAAGTCATCCGCATATGCAAGACTGCTTATTTTGTGTTCACATATCTTAATCTCACCCAGCCAATTGTTTTCAACATATGATCCATAAATAATATGAACAATAGTGGAGACAGGTTGCAGCCTTGTCTTACCCCTGAAACTACTCTGAACCATGAACTCACTTTACCGTCAGCTCTAACTGCTGCCTGACTATCCATGTAAAGTCCTTTAATTGCTTGCAAAAGTTTGCCTCCTATTCCATAATCTCGTAGAACAGACAATAACTTCCTCCTAGGAACCCGGTCATACGCCTTTTCCAGATCTATAAAACATAGATACAATTCCCTGTTCCACTCATAACACTTCTCCATTATTTGCCGTAAGCTAAAGATCTGGCCCTGACAACCTCTAAGAGGCCTAAACCCACACTGATTTTCATCCAATTGGCCCTCAACTAATACTCGCAGTTTCCTTTCAACAATACCTGAGAAGATTTTACCCACAACGCTGATTAAAGAAATACCTCTGTAGTTGTTACAATCTTTCCTGTTTCCATGTTTAAAGATTGGTGTGATTACTGCTTTTGTCCAGTCTGATGGAACCTGTCCCGACTCCCAGGCCATTTCAATTATCCTGTGTAGCCATTTAAGACCTGACATTCCACTGTATTTGATGAGTTCTGACTTAATTTCATCCACCCCAGGTGCTTTATTGCACTGCAATCTATTGACCATTTTCTCCACTTCCTCAAATGTGATCCTATTTCCATCATCATTCCTATCCCATTCTACCTCGAAATCTGAAACATTACTGATCGTATTTTCACCTACATTGAGCAACTCTTCAAAATATTCCCTCCATCTGCCCAAGGCATCCACAGGATTCACCATCAGTTTTCCTGACCTGTCCAAAATACTTGTCATTTCCTTCTTACCTCCCTTTCGAAGACTGCTAATTACACTCCAGAATGGTTTTCTAACAGCTTGACCCATAGTCTCCAACATGTTTCCAAAGTCTTCCAAAGATTTCTTCTTGGATGCTGCAATTAGCTGTTTGGCTTTGTTTCTTTCTTCAATATAACTTTCTCTGTCTACCTGAGTTCTAGAATGTAGCCATTTTTGATATGCCTCCATTTTCCTTTTACAGGCTTCCTTGACTGTGTCATTCCACCATGCTGTTTGCTTCACCCTACTTTTACACACTACTGTTCCAAGACATTCTTTAGCCACTTCTAGTACTGTGTTCCTGTACCTTGTTCATTCCTTTTCAAATGACTGTAATTGACTACATTCAACTAACTGGTACCTTTCTGAGATCGCTGTCATGTACTTGTGCCTGATTTCCTTATCTTGAAGTTTCTCCACTCTTATCCTCCTACATATCGACCTGATCTCCTGCACTTTCGGTCTCATAATCCCAATTTCACTGCAGATTAAATAATAATCAGTGTCATCAAAGAATTCCCTGAATACACAGTGTGTCCCTCACAGCCTTCCTGAATTCCTGATCTGTTATTGTGTAGTCAATAACAGATCTGGTTCCCCTGCCTTCCCAAGTATACCGGTGAATGTTCTTATGTTTAAAAAAGGAGTTTGTGATTGCTAAGCCCATACTGGCACAGAAATCCAGGAGTTGTTTCCCGTTCCTGTTGGCCTCCATATCCTCTCCCAATTTACCCATAACCTTTTCATACCCTTCTGTTCGATTTCCAGTCCTGGCATTAAAATCCCCCATGAGCAGAACACTGTCCTTGTCCTTTACTCTAACAACTACATCACTGAGTGACTCATAAAAACTATCCATCTTATCTTGATCTGTCCCTTCACAATGTTAATATACTGACACAATCCTAATTTTCTTGCTAGACACTGTCAAATCTATCCACATCAGTCGTTCGTTTACATACCTTATTGCAACTACGCTGGGTTCCATTTCTTTCCTGATGTAAATCCCTACACCCCATTGTGCTATTCCTGCTTTGACTCCTTACAGGTTGACCTTGTATTCTCCCACTTCCTCTTCTTTCTCACCCCTTACCCGAATCTCACTAACAGCCAAAACGTCCAGCCCCATCTTACTTGCAGCCTCTGCCAGCTCTACCTTCTTCCCTGAGTAGCCCCCATTGATATTAATAGCCCCCCATCTCATTACCATTTAGTTGTCAAGTCGTATCTTAGGAGTCCCTGGTTTGTCAGTTAGAGGTGGGACTCCATCACCTTCAAAGGTCCGAGGCATTTTGCTCTGATTGTTGCCAGCATCATATTTAAAGTACCAGGGAAGCAGGTTGCTAGCGTTGCTTGCCCCGAGTCCCATTGAGTTTTACCCCTAACGGTAGAGGGACTAACCGGTGGATTTGGTAGTCTTTGCCGTATGAGCACAAAGGTGACCACGACTCAGAATATGTCCGAGATGCCCAGCCTTCTTCCAAAGTAACTGGTATCCCGACTGTCAGGACCACTTACTTGGCCACTCATACGTTGCCCGTGGTTCATGAACTAGGACATGACTACAGGAACCCACACCATGGAAACATAAGAGAAAAGCTTTCATTGCAAACCCTATGGTACCAACTGGGAAAATATGTCACGCTAAAAAGTCAGCGGCAGCGTTTAATCACACATTCCATATTATCTCGCAAACGGTTCATTTTCGAACCCATGTCACTAGAAAGTACAGTTTTTGCAACTATTATCATATATTTTCACCTGTGTCAGTTTTCACTGTTATTATACAGCCTGCACGGGTGCAAAATCTGTTTTAAATCTCGATTTGTTCCGTGCAGAACCATTTACATGTGGAAATCACAAACAAACACACAAATGAACCACAAATGTGCAACCAGAGTACTGACATAAGGACAAATGTACTCGTTCAAAACTGGAAAGCGTGTAAAACAGCCGCGCGCAGTGACCACATGGTTGGAGGTGCCATATCACGAATATCGCGGCTCCTTCCGCCGGAAGTTCAAGTCCCCTCTCGGGCATGGGTGTGTGTGTTGTTCTTAGCTTAAGTTAGTTTAAGTAGTGAGCAAGTCTAGGGACCGATGACCTCAGCAGTTCAGTCTCTTAGAAATTCACACACATTTGAACATTTTTGCAAAACAATTGTTCATTAAAATCGACTATGAGCGCTAACAAAGAATTTGTTTCTGTGTCTTTCATAGATCTGAATATGCTTATCACTGAACGAAATTAAGAATTGTGATTTTTGTAATTGTGAACAAAAGGCTGAAGAAAATTGTTCGAATAGTCTCAGCCTTACTCTTAACTGATGTCCATAATGTTACAACTGATGTTTGGGTTACGAAACGAACTGCGAGTTTTCTGTGGATAAAATTCCTTCGCTACAGCACGGATGATATGTTTTAAGTTCCCTTGTAAACACTTCCTTATTCGCTAGTTCGGAATATGAGCTACAGTTCTTACGAGGAGAACACGGCGACTACCATAACCCGATTGCCCAGAAACTACCCTAATTGGAAGGGGTGCCAAAATAAGCGAAAATGTGTCTCGCCTTACCCGTAGATACTTGACCGTTTATGAGAAAACGACGATCAGAGTTTTCGAGGTGTTTTATGTACGTTTTACCGAATAGAAGCGGTGGCAAAGTGGCCTCACGTCGCGACTTTACACTTTTACGTCCCGTGTTCGAAACCCGATTATTATTCTTGGGCTTCATTTATCTACCCATATCCGCAGAAGATTACTACACGAATGTTTTCCAATGTAAACTGAAGTACGTTGTCCTTATTCGTTTA
Source organism: Schistocerca gregaria (assembly GCF_023897955.1). Classification (NCBI taxonomy): domain Eukaryota; kingdom Metazoa; phylum Arthropoda; class Insecta; order Orthoptera; family Acrididae; genus Schistocerca; species Schistocerca gregaria. The sequence continues at coordinate 326,696,151 of NC_064925.1, read as the reverse complement.
CTAATTGTATCTTTGGTGAATGAATTAAAAAAAATGAAAATAATAAATGAATGGAAAAATTATTTGAAACTGTTTGTGTATTCTGATTCATAATAAATTGCAAGCGCCAGTTTTCAGAAAAGTGATCCGTTATGCATAGTCTGCCGCGAAATTATCGACAATGACTGAAATCTTCAGCACGTTAACGGCGTTTCTTCCCCGAGTGAGATTCATACAAAGAAATGGCGGGGTGCCAACTTGCCCTCGCGCGATGCTCGTGCTGTTCGTAACTTCTACTACGTTTAGAATGCTTCTATGATCGGTATTATCCAAGGGAATGCACCAAGTCTTCCTCAAGAACTAACACAAGAAAAAAATATAAGAATTAAGATGAAACATAAGAACATGAGGATTTAAAATGATTGTAGCCCCTGAAACAACCATACAATAGATATACACTCCTGGAAATGGAAAAAAGAACACATTGACACCGGTGTGTCAGACCCACCATACTTGCTCCGGACACTGCAAGAGGGCTGTACAAGCAATGATCACACGCACGGCACAGCGGACACACCAGGAACCGCGGTGTTGACCGTCGAATGGCGCTAGCTGCGCAGAATTTGTGCACTGCCGCCGTCAGTGACAGCCAGTTTGCCGTGGCATACGGAGCTCCATCGCAGTCTTTAACACTGGTAGCATGCCGCGACAGCGTGAACGTGAACCGTATGTGCAGCTGACGGACTTTGAGCGAGGGCGTATAGTGGGCATGCGGGAGGCCGGGTGAACGTACGGCCGAATTGCTCAACACGTGGGGCGTGAGGTCTCCACAGTACATCGATGTTGTCGCCAGTGGTCGGCGGAAGGTGCACGTGCCCGTCGACCTGGGACCGGACCGCAGCGACGCACGGATGCACGCCAAGACCTTAGGATCCTACGCAGTGCCGTAGGGGACCGCACCTCCACTTCCCAGCAAATTAGGGACACTGTTGCTCCTGGGGTATCGGCGAGGACCATTCGCAACCGTCTCCATGAAGCTGGGCTACGGTCCCACACACCGTTAGGCCGTCTTCCGCTCACGCCCCAACATCGTGCAGCCCGCCTCCAGTGGTGTCGCGACAGGCGTGAATGGAGGGACGAATGGAGACGTGTCGTCTTCAGCGATGAGAGTCGCTTCTGCCTTGGTGCCAATGATGGTCGTATGCGTGTTTCGCGCCGTGCAGGTGAGCGCCACAATCAGGACTGCATACGACCGAGGCACACAGGGCCAACACCCAGCATCATGGTGTGGGGAGCGATCTCCTACACTGGCCGTACACCTCTGGTGATCGTCGAGGGGACACTGAATAGTGCATGGTACATCCAAACCGTCATCGAACCCATCGTTCTACCATTCCTAGACCGGCAAGGGAACTTGCTGTTCCAACAGGACAATGCACTTCCGCATGTATCCCGTGCCACCCAACGTGCTCTAGAAGGTGTAAGTCAACTACCCTGGCCAGCAAGATCTCCGGATCTGTCCCCCATTGAGCATGTTTGGGACTGGATGAAGCGTCGTCTCACGCGGTCTGCACGTCCAGCACGAACGCTGGTCCAACTGAGGCGCTAGGTGGAAATGGCATGGCAAGCCGTTCCACAGGACTACATCCAGCATCTCTACGATCGTCTCCATGGGAGAATAGCAGCCTGCATTGCTGCGAAAGGTGGATATACGCTCTACTAGTGCCGACATTGTGCATGCTCTGTTGCCTGTGTCTATGTGCCTGTGGTTCTGTCAGTGTGATCATGTGATGTATCTGACCCCAGGAATGTGTCAATAAAGTTTCCCCTTCCTGGGACAATGAATTCACGGTGTTCTTATTTCAATTTCCAGGAGTTTCTGATAGCTATTGCGAGTCCCTGATGCAATTTTGCAGTTAATATAACCGTCCTTGTATCCCCTAACTTGATAAGAAACATTCGAATAGGGACCTTCTACGGACATAGGTAGATAAATGAAAAAAATAAAATAAATAAATGCATTAATGTGGTTTCGAACACAGAACTCAAAGTGAAAGGCCGTGATGGTGGTCGCGGTGATGCCAGTTCAAGTGAGCTGACTGTGCTCTAAAAAGGATCTAAATTACATCGAAAACTTTTGGCCTGGGGTAAAGTTAAGAGCCAGCACGCCAGGTGGGAATGTAAGAGTAGAGAGGTCTGTGAGACGACGTCAGTCAATTACACGCTGACCGACCCCTCTCCAGGACGACAACGCCACGGAACCGCTCTCTACATGAAGAGGACATAAGCTCCGTGCCGCCTGGCTGTGAAGAATTCCACGAGTTCTACAGAAGCGTCAAGACCAGCGACCCAGATAGAAGCCTCCACTGTATTACTTCTGTTGTATAGGAATACTTATACTGAAAGACATTGATTATGTTGCATGTCGCCCTTTGCTTGCGACACATCTATGTACGAGGGTGAGTCAAATGAAAACCTTAAATTTGTAATAACAAATCGAAATTTCGGGCCGCTATCCTGCAAGTTGGTAAGCGTGCTACAAACAGCGTGCAGAATGGCCTGTAGGTGGCAGCATAGTGCAGATGCACACATACCGTCGCAGTATCAGTATGAAGATGTCCGCCCCACTTGCGACTTGCACCAGGGAAAAACAGCGTTCTGTTATCCGGTGAAGGTGTGAAACCTATTGAAATTCATCGACGAATGAAGGTTCAGTACGGTGATGCATGTTTTTCACAGCAGCAAGTCTACGAATGGAGTAGGAAGTTCGCAAATGGTGTGACTTCAGTGGGAGATGCTCCTCGTTCATGTCAGGCACAATGAGTTGTGACTCCACAGAACATTGCAGCAGTTGAAGCCATAGTGGAGGAAAACCGCCGAGTGACACTGAATGACATTGCAGCATGTTTACAGATTAGTCATGGGTCATCACACCACATGGTGCATGATGTGCCCCAGTTTCACAAAGTGTCTGCAAGATGGATGCTACTTCAGCTGAGTGCTGAAATGAGAGAACAACGTGTTGATGCTTGTGAAGAACTTCTTCAGCGCTTTGATCGAGAAGGTGATGGCTTCCTTGCAAGAATCGTTACTGGGGACGAAACCTGGGTTCACTTCCACGAACCGGAAACGAAGAGAGCGAGCAATGAATGGCGCCATTCCTCATCAGCTATACCAAAGAAGTTACGAACAGAACCGTCAGCAGGGAAGGTTATGCTGACTCATTTTTGGGACGAAAAAGGCGTCATTACGTGCCTAGAGGGACCACTGTCACCAGTGCATCATACACAGATCTCCTAAAAAATCATCTGCGGCCTGCAATCAAATCAAAGCGACGTGGATTGCTGTCAGCAGGTGTCCTTTTGCAACATGACAATGCAAGGCCCCACACTGTCCGTATAACAGCTGCAATGATCACAGACCTGCATTTTGAGTGTCTTCGTCATTCACCATTCACACCAGACCTTGCCCCAAGTGATTTCCATATGTTTGGACTACTCAAAAACGCAATGGGAGAAGTTCCGTTCTGATGAAGAGGTGCGCCACGCGGTGCATGAGTGGTTGCGCGGACTACCAAAAGAATTTTTTTTCTAAAGGAATTTATGCACTTTGAAAGCGCTGGAGGACTCGCATTGAGCGTGGGGGAGATTATGTTGAAAAGTGATACAGCTTTGTACCACTTTTACACAGTAAATAATATTTAAAAAATATTTAAGGTTTTCATTTGACTCACCCTCGTATTTCTCAAAGTTACGTATTGTCATTTATTTTCGGTAATAAGCTCATTAATACGTCTTGCTTGAATCGTTGTCTAGCGATCCGAGGAAGCAGGTTTTGTAGACACCCCATATTTGATGAGCAGGCAGGATACAGCAACTTTGACGGTCGTTTTCTCAGAAGCGTTCTAGTATCTATAGGTAAGCCGACAAACGCGTTCGCCTATTTTAGCTGCTCTTCCACTGACCGAAGTTTCTCGGAAATCCGCTTGTGACACTTTCCGTGTTCTCCTCCTTAGTCGTGAGAGACAGTGAGTAATTAACATAGTACATAGTTGCCATACGGCAGACCAAAAACATTCAGTTAAGGAGTGGGGGTAAGCTGTTTTCCAACAGTGGGGATTCGAGTCTGTCCTTCCTATTGCAAAATAGCCACTGTGACAGGACGGCGCCGAGCACCCTCGGTGATTACCCTCGGGCGACATCGTCCAGCAGACGGGCAGCAGCTGCACGTCAGCTTGATTGAGATGAACTCTTTTCAACGAGGGCCAGGAAGGCTTGCGGTAAACATAACTCCTTCCACGAGCCCGCGGAAGAGAGAGTGCGAAACAGTGTTGAGTCAGTGTTGCCAGAGGCCCAAACGCGGCGTATTATGCGAGAGTGATTCTGAAAGCAGCGGCCGCGACCCTTGCGTTGTGTGCGCTGTGACTCACGCAGAATGCGTCGCGCACCCGCTCGGCTAGGTAGCAAACCACTCGTGGGCATAGAATGCCCTGCTTTAGGCGCCTAATCCTATCAAAATATTAGTTCTTGCGGCGGCTCGCAGGGGCCGGATACACGGCCCGAGCCCCGTGCGGGGAGGAATAACACTCGCCACAATATGGCGGGTACGGTCCACAAAGCCCCTCGTGCAACCCTTCGCGAGCTTCTCTTTGCAGCGCCACACAGGTTTCAAAGGGTTCGTCCTTTCGGACGTCCGGTCTCTTCTTAGCATGCACAGTACCTCTCAAGCACCTCATGCCAACGGCTTGTGGTTACATCGGTCGGAGATACTGAACGGGAAACAGGCAGGCATTATTCCATGCTTAAGGCTTCCCGATTTTAAAATTTTAAATCATCTATAAATTAACATCATCGGGCTGTATTATACTTGAAGAGCAGCTAAGTATGAACAGACAAAAAATTAAAAACAGAAGAATGTTGACATCTGTACCTACATCTGTACTCCGTAATCCACCTTACGATGTGTGGCGTAGGATACGGCTTGTACCACTACCTGATCCATCTCCCCTCCCTGTACCACTCGCGAATTACGCGTGGCAATGACGTCTGTGAATCTCCTTCTGAACTCAAAATTGTCTCTTAGTCGTCATTTCGAAAGACATAGCCGGCCGCGGTGGCCGAGCGGTTCTAGGCGCTTCAGTCTGGAACCGCGCGAGTGCTACGGTCGACGGTTCGAATCCTGCCTCGGGCATGGATGTGTGTGATGTCCTTAGGTTAGTTAGGTTTAAGTAGTTCTAAGTTCTAGGGGACTGATGACCTCAGAAGTTAAGTCCCATAGTGCTCAGAGTCATTTGTCGAAAGACGTATATTATCCGACTCTTTCTGAAATGTGTGCTCTCAAAATTGCAACAGAATTCTGAGTGATGCGCACTGCCTCTCTTCTAGCGTCTTTCACTGCAGTTTGCTGAGCATCTCCGCAACGCTCTCGCCCCAACTTAATGATCACGTGACGAAATAAGCTTCTCTTCCGTTACCTCAACCGTTAAGCGTAGATGAGCAATACTGAAGAATAGATGGAAAAAGTTTTTTTGTAAATCACTTCTTTAGTAAGTGAGTTACATTTCCTTGAGTTTCTCCCTATCAACGTCAGTCTGGCAGCTGCTTTTCCTACTACACTACTGGCCATTAAAATTGCTACACCAAGAAGAAATGTAGATGATAAACGGGTATTCATTGGACAAATATATTATACTAGAACTGACATGTGATTACATTTTCACGCAGTTTGGGTGCATAGAGCCTGAGAATAACCACCTCTGGCCGTAATAACGGCCTTGATACGCCTGGGCAATGAGTAAAACAGAGCTTGGATGGCGTGTAAAGGCACAGCTGCCCATGCAGCTTCAACACGATACCACAGTTCATCAAAAGTAGTGGCTGGCGTATTGTGACGAGTCAGTTGCTCGGTCACCATTGACCAGATGTTTTCAGTTGGTGAGAGGTCTGGAGAATGTGCTGGCCAGGGCAGCAGATGAACATTTTCTGTACCCAGAAAGGCCCATACAAGACCTGCAACATGCGGTGGTGCATTATCCTGTTTAAATGTAGGGTTTCGCAGGGATCGAATGAAGGGTAGAGCCACGGGTCGTAACACATCTGAAATGTAACGTCCACTGTTCAAAGTGCCGTCAGTGCGAACAAGAGCTGAGCGAGACGTGTAACCAATGGCCCCATACCATCACGCCGGGTGATACGCCAGTATGGCGATGACGAATACACGCTTCCATCATTGCGATGTCGCCAAACACGGATGCGACCATCATGATGCTGTAAACAGAACCTGGTTTCGTCCGAAAAAATGACGTTTTGCCATTCGTGCACCCAGGTTCGTCGTTGAGTACACCATCGCAGGCGCTCCTGTCTATGATGCTGCGTCAAGGGTAACCGTAGACATGGTCTCCGAGCTGATAGTCCATGTTGCTGCAAACGTCGTCGAACTGTTCGTGCAGATGGTTATTGTCTTGCAAACGTCCCCATCTGTTGACTCAGGGATCGAGGCATGGCTGCACGATCCGTTACAGCCATGCGGAGAAGATGCCTGTCATCTCGACTGCTACTGATACGAGGCCGTTGGGATCCAGCACGGCGTTCCGTATTACCCTCCTGAACCCACCGATTCCATATTCTGCTAAAAGTCATTGGATCTCGACCAACCCGAGCAGCAATGTCCCGATACGATAAACCGCAATCGCGATAGGCTACAGTCCGACCTTTATCAAAGTCGGAAACGTGATGGTAGGCATTTCTCCTCCTTACACGAGGCATCACAACAACGTTTCACCAAGCAATGCCGGTCAACTGCTGTTTGCGTATGAGAAATTGGTTTGAAACTTTCCTCATGTTAGCAGGTTGTAGGTGTCGCCACCGGTGCCAACCTTGTGTGAATGCTCTGAAAAGCTAATCATTTGCATATCACAGCATCTTCTTCCTGTCTGTTAAATTTCGCGTCTGTAGCACGTCACTTTCGTGGTGTAGCAATTTTAATGGCCAGTAGTGTATTTTCTTGGTGTGATCATTCCAATTTAGGTCGCGTCGAATAGTTACGCCTAGATACTTCACGGCAGGCAGTTTCTCCAGTGATTTCTTGACAATAGCATGAGCGAAAAAGAAAGGATTTGCTCGTCTATTTATGGGCAATTTGTTACATTTATTTGCGCCCACGTTCAACTGCCAGTCCACGCTCCAATAGTCAGTCTTCTGTAGGGCCTTCATATATTTTGTTAGCCTTCTGACGTTTCATCCGTTATGTAGACAACAGCATCATCAGCGAACAGGCTCATGGAGCTTCCGAAATTAATGACCAAAAATGTTGTAGTCAGCCTAATTCCTACCTCTACTAGTGGGAGTTCCATCTTTCATGGTAGGCGGCAGGGGTTCTAAAAGCATTTTTATGAGGTTTCCATAAAAATCTGACGTTAAGTGTTTAAGAAGTGACTATTATGTGTTTTAACTTGGTGTAACTAGTTTATAATTTTCATAAAGTTACTTCCCTACCTTATAAATCACCATTTCTGTGAAGCTGGCGAGCGGTAAGAAAAATTTATCACTAAGAGAAATACAAAAGTGATCTCTAGATAAAAAAGGTTGACTGCCCTTGGCTAGATTATTAACATACATCGTAAACAGCAACGACCCTATCACACTTCTTTGGAGTATTCTTAGAACTACTTTTACATCTATCGATTTTGATTCGTTAAGAACAACGTGTTGAGTTCTAATTGCAAGTAATTCCTGCATTCAATTTGATGATACTCGGTAAGCTCATATTTTATTCACTAAACGGCACTGCGGAACTGTAAATTTAACATTTTTGCTTTAAATGATGTTTCGATCCTAACTTGATGGTAATATGGAATTGCTAGTTTCATGCTTCGTGTATGTGCAATGAAAAATGGCGATATATGTTCTATCAATCCTGTTTTACGTCATTTTATTATGATACGTCTCCAATGACAAAGTATTGCTTCTGCATTATACTACGTGTGTAATTGCTTAATACAGCTCAAAACTGGTTATGTTTTCCGTTTGGCACCACAGCGCTTCATATTATTTCGGCCTGTTTTTCAACATTGTGAAGTACATAAAAATGCGTAAATAAATTTCGTGTGTTCTGCCGCCAGGTGTGTAAAGTGATGGGAAACAGACCAGTTTCATCTACACTAAAGAAGTGTGTGCTTTGGCACTGAAGTTGCTCCACATTAAATTAAGGAGGAAAGCCTGCACATAACATAAATTGTGCTAATTCAATTGCACAGAAATGAACTCTCAGCAAACTTATGTCCCTTATACGATTTGCGACGTGAACTCTTGTTCAGTATGAAACTTAAACAAGAATGCAATATGACATTCTACCTAAGCAGCAATTATTAGCAGGAACTTATTGAACCCAGATTTTTTATAATCCTTGTCCCTGATCCTCGGAATATTAATTACCAACACAATTATTGAAACTATTTTATCCACATTCTTTGACATCTTTTAAAGCCACATGCTTTGACATCCTTTAAAGCCCGGGTACTTAATTTAATTCAGCGACGAACATCTTCAGATTTATCAAAAAAACAAAGATAATGGACTAGAGAAACAAACAACAGCAGTGGACACAAAATGTGAGGTAAAATACCATTTACGTGAAACATCAAATCTCGGTTTTGATCACATACCTATGTAATCATACGTATAAATTACAAACTAGCAGATAAGAGCACCACGAATGTGCAACCGCAATATAAGTATTATCCAATATAAGTATAATCCAAATGGGAACAGTTCAAAATTTAAAAGTTGCGTAAAACAACAGTTTTCAAAATCCAGACAGATAATTCCAGACGTAGATTTCGGTCTTATATTTTAGACAGTTCTAAAGATGTTTATCTATGAATGTAATGGTTTTTTAAAGCAATTGTAATCAGAGTTTGGGAATAATTTCTTTAATATTACCTGTATTTCTGTTAACTGTTGACAATGTCCCAATTAGTTAATACATTTCCACTGGAAAAAATTCTCAAACATCAAAATAATTAGATTCTTGTGTCACTGTTCAAAACAAAACTTTCAAACTAGTGACGTTACGAAATTAACTGAGAGTTTTCCTTGGGTAACACTCCTCCACTACAGTACAGACGATATTGTGATACCTTCCAGAATATGGGATTAGCGTAATACTATTGCACCACCTCAATCAGTAATAAGGGCGAAATACTTACCACTTTTATTACTAGTTTGCTTTTCTTTTGGCCTTATTTATTTTCTCTAATGTCTATACCCTCTAGCAAGGGATCCTCTACTTCAGGATTTAGCAAATTTTTATTTTGTTATTTAACTCTGTCGCCGGATGGCCTTCATGACGCAAGAGTCATCAAGGTAACCTACGGGAGGGAACTCGTGTGTGCCGTTTGTGTGTAAACGATGTAGACCTTGTTCTGTGTATGATCGTATGTTAAATGTTCCTATATCTGAGTCTCTGGAGCGAATTTTGTGTAACGGCCCTCCATCTGCCTAAACGAGTGTGAGGAACCGCCTAAAGCCACACTGAAGCTGTCCAATGTACAAGCCGATAGTCGATGATAATCACCCCCACCGATTCGATAGAGGTCTGGCTCATTTTCCTGTTTCGCAGGTTAGGGCACAGCCAAAGTAGACAAAAATTACTTAACGGCACTGTGAGCTACTTCTTAATGACGTCAACTCCTCTCCTCCCCTCCCCACATACTTCCCCTTCCCATTCTCATTTTACTCCCAACAGCGGCAGATAAAAAAAAAATTTCCACCGTGCCACACAGAGGTTCGCAAGTGGGAGACACTGGGTTCGAGCCTCGATATAGATTTGCTTCAACTTTCGTTAACAGTTGCGTAGATTCTTTTCAAATTTCGTTAATTTTTGCATTTAATCGAAAATTTTCTGTAATTAACGTACATGAAAATGGTGGACAAGACAGCTGCAGGATGTTTTACGCCTCCGTATTCAAAATTGATGGTTGCATTTTCGGCTTTTTAGCCACATAGCAGATGCTTCGTTACTTCCACCAGATCGCACATTTGGTTTTCAGTAGCAAAAATTTTTACCTTCATATGTTTGTAAGACAAGTGTCTCAGTATTTTACTTACCACCTGTGATAAGATTCGACCCCTTTCAGGTTTTTTCCAAAATCGGATTATTGTACGATACTCCCCGTCAAAGCGAAGGCTCTAGCCTACCACACATGTTTCTCTCTTAAGCGTTTCCTGAATTTGTTATTCGTGCCAATGACTGTTTTCATCTCTGGGTGTTGGTTTGAAGTTCCCAGTGAGGTCATTTTAGACTTCTAACACTAACACAAGTGTCCCATCTTTTCAACTTATAAGGATTGCGCATTACACCGCTGTTTGAATCCTACAGATTGACGCATTACACGTCTTCCCCGGAGAGGTGATACGTTTTCGAATCTGTAAGTCAGTTACGAGATGTGGGAGTTATAACTCAATCGGTAAGGTAGCATATTCAGTTGTCAGCGGGACTCAGCAGTAGTAGCATTCTGTTGAAGATGGCGAACAGACGATTTGCCAAAATATCGAGTCATGCTGACTTTAGGATCCGACAGTAACCCCGATCAGACTCTGGCAAGGTGCCATACCCGTTTGACAAAATTGTAGTGTAGTATTAGCAATATAATCCACCCGCTTCCTCTTGCTTCACCGTTATCAGTGACACTACATCATGTGACGTATTTACAAATGTAAAAGAAAGGAAGGTTAGTGTTGAACGATATCTTTGGAGGTGGAGTATACGCTCAGAATGGGGAAGTACAGGGAAGGAAGTCGGCCATGTTCATTTCGACGGAACCACTGCGGCGTATGCATGTAAAACGATTTAGGGAAATCATGGCAAACTTAAATCTGGATGCCCAGACAAAGATTTGAACCACCGTCCTCCCGAATAAGAGTCCAGTGTGCTGAACACTGCGCCAGTAACTTCGAAATCAGCGAAAATTAGTCTTTTAACTTAAAATTCATTCTGGAAACAATTTCCTAAGCTGTCGCTCAACCTTTTCTCCTCCAAACCCTTTCTTCCAGGAGCACTAGTAGCGCAAGATGTGGCAGAGTAACGGAACGGCAGAAGTAACACTGATATGTGTCCGAATAGCTCAGTCGGTAAGAGCCTTGCCTACGAAAGGCAAGGTTCCGTGTTCGAATGCCGGTCTAACACGCAATTTATGTCTGCCAGGAAGCTCCATAACATGATAAGTTTGAAGGTGTTTCCCAGACGAGAAAATTTCACCCCTTTCAAGAAAAAATGACATTACTCCGGTTCTAATTACGATTATGAACATACTTTTGACATTATTAAAGATGCTTTATACGTATGTCCCATACATGAATCTCAGATTTATTATGCGAATTTTGTAAGAGATAGAGACTACGGTTGATCTTAAACATCAGGCAACGACTAATTTAATTTCACGCCAGTAGAAATATTACAGCAGCGAGAAACATATAAATTAATAAATAACACAGAAATACCCAGTCATGTAGGAAAAGCTACAGTCTAAATTAGAAAAGGCAGACTAATGATCTATAGGCGCACCCAAAGAGTGTGACTAGCAGACTGACAAGAACAATATTGCTCAACAATTTGGAAAATTCAAAGTTAAAGGAAAGTGGATTAAGTGCTAGAAGAAAATGGAATAAATAAACAAGAAATTTAAAACAATATAAAATATAGAAATGCAGTTAAGAGTAACAGAAGTTTCCAAAACAAAACGCTTCCAAAAAGGCAGAGAAAAAGATGGACTGCAGAAGAGATAAAAGAAAAAAGTAAACAGATGAAAGAGTAGAGAAAGCATAAAACTAATTGCCTTGACAAAAAGTAACAAAATACATTGTAACACAATGGATGGAAGTCGTCTGATGCGATACACATGTACAAACGAACAAATGATTACAGTTTCAGAAGAAATGGTTGATTTATTCAGGAAAAATTGAGAAAGTCAGTAACGCGTTAGTCCACCTCTAGCCCTTTAGCAAGCAGTTACTCGGCTTGGCATTGATTGGCTGCGTTGCTGAATGTCGTCCTACGAGATACTGTGCCAAATTTTGTCCAATTGGAGCGTTAGATGGTCATAATCTCGAGCTGGTTGCAGGGCCCTACCCAAAATAATCCAAACGTTCCCGTTTGGGGATAGCTCCGGGGACCTTTCTGACGAAGGTACGTCTGGCAAGCACGAAGAGAAGCGGGTGGGTATTACCTTGCTGAAACGTAAGCCCAGGACAGCTTGCCATTAAGGGCAACAAAGCGAGTGTAGAATATCGTCGACGGACTATTGTGGTGTAACGATGCCGTGGATGACAAAGAGTTCCTGGTACGAAAAGAAATGGCACCGCAGACCATCATTCCTGATTGTCCAGCCGTATGGCGAGCGACATCAGGCTGGTAGCCCTCTGCTGTCCAATACGTCTCCAGACACGTCTTAGCTGGTCGTCGGGGCTCAATTTGAAGCGTGACTCACCACTGAAGGCATTTCTGTTTCATTCAATGAGATTCCAGCCCTCAGACATGTCCGTAGACGACCCGAACAGCCGTATAATACCAGCCTAATCGTCGCCCGCCATTCGGACCAACCAGCAGGAGTGATGTCTGGAGAGTAATTTTTTTTCGTAGCAGGACCCGCCTTCTTGTCATCCGCTTCACCCTTAGAGCACAGCGGTAAGTCGACGACATTCTACGCCACATTTTATTGCCTTGGATGGCAAGTCGTCCTGAGCTTACATTTGAGGAAGATAATTCCCGTCCGCAGACTGCTTGTCTCTGCGTTTGCTAAACCCGCCTTGGCTATCAAAGTCGCTAGAGTTCTCCCCAGTCTCCAGACAGATCGTTACTTTGACGATCTAACGCACCAGTTGGACAGAATTTGGCACGATATCCCTCTGGAGGACCAATGCGGAGCCGAATAACTGCTTGCATAAAGGCCAGAGATGCACAAGGGAGCATTTCACTTGCTCAATTTGTAGAGATCTTTGTCTTGAATAGATTACTCAATTTTTCTGAAATTATAGTCATTGTTTGTACGTACTTTTACACCATACCTACCGATTTCCATCCCACTCTGATAATTCGTTCGTGGTGCGTCATAATTCTATCTTCTTTTCCTTTTTTTCTTGGAGTGTATTAATATGCTGGTCGCGCACATGTCTGCAGGCCAGGTTCACACACAAACTTCCGCGCCACAGTTCCGTATCATGCAGCTAGAGGAGCCTTTCGGTACCGTCATCGCCACAGCTTGTTTTGTAAATCCTGTTCTGTTTTTCTGATGATGTCAGCTGCCGAAACGGCGTAATAAATAAATTTGTAATTTGGAAGAAAATTCTGTTAGCCGAAGCTGCCATTTGGATGCATTTAATAACTCTTCTTATGTCTTGACCATATAGCATCACGTCAACAGAGAATGTTGACGAGATACAATGGATGTAATGAACAATTTTGCATGATCGACATAACACTGCTTTTGAAAATGACGGAAAGTCGAAACGCGTAAGGTGCTTTTGTAAATAAAAAGAGTGTGTTCAAGAAATAAGAAAAGTTATTAAAGTGCACAAATAAATTTATCAGTCGTTCGAGACCTTTTTTTTTCAGAAAATGCAAGGGACACTGTAACACATGCACTTTCTTTGTGTTATCAAAATTTGGGACACGTCTAGTCTTCTCCTGAAATGGTACCCGGTTAGTTCTTCGTCTTTCCTCGGATGAAGGAAGCATTGCGTGGCAGTCATCCTAATGACGAAGAGGTGATTTTCGAGGCGGAACGCTCCTTGAACATGCAAAACGCAGGTCTCTTGCATGCCATTCATCAAAGCATAAAATGTGCCTTATTTGTAGCTAAATAAAACACTGATCAAAATTCAAGCACGCAGAATACGTGGACGGATGCAATGAAACTTCGTACACATACACATCATGAGCTCATACCTAAATTATTAGAGTTATAATTCTCTGCGACAGGTAGAACGGCCACAAGAGTGCATTAGTCTTGTTTGTGTTTAGTGTTGATACCAGGCCTGGTAGGGTATTTATGGGGAGACAGCGTGAGACGTCCAGTGTTCACTGTCAAGGACACGGAGCTGCCGCGTATTCGAGTAAGGCAGCGTTATCAGCACATGACAGAGTTTGAAATGGGCCTCACTGTAGATCTCCTATCGGCCGCCTGGTCGAATCGTGCAATATCCAGATTATCGGGCCTTGCGGATGTGAGAGTGGCCCAATTGTGGGCTGCATGGCAACATGAGGGCAGGCATGCTCTTCGTAAAGATTCAGTTGGACAGCGTCTGACCGCGACAAAGAAGAATCGATGTAATGTGCACAAGTACATCGTAAGCCCCTCACATTTGTTCCTGCTGTCCGAGGACAAGTAATGGACTCCCTGCAACATCCTGTGTTATCTCGCGCTACTGGTCGAACACTAACCGCAGCAGTTGGACGAGAGAATTACCGTCCCATTCTGCACAACTCAAACGGCTGCGTCTGAAGTGGTGCCATTCCCTGGAAGCATCTGATGAATGGCGTCGCATTGTATAGATCATACAATTAAATTATCCCTGAGAGATATAAGCCTCATCTTTATCTACGATAATGTTGAAAGGTGAAGAAATGGATTGAAATTTGTGCCGCGGCCGGCACTCGAAGCAAGAAACCCGGGTTCGAGTCTGGCGTCATGATGTGGAGAGCGATCGCGTATGAGTTTAGGTCACGGCTGGTAGTAATTGAAGGAAGTCTAGCTGCACAACGGTTCGTCATGGACTTCCTGCGTCCTTGCGTGATTATCTCAGCGCAGGACATTGTGGTTGGTAGATGCGCAGTCGCCAGGGCACGCATGGGGAGAGCGGTGGTGATGGGTCTTACAGTCAGCGGAAATATCTTTCTAAACTGAAGTCTACGCTCCCATTTTTTGTCAATGTTAAGTGAGGCCCCTCCACTGCCACACTTGCATAATGACCATTCAAAAAGATCTGTCACCTACATTTTGGTTACTATCTAAAGAGAATTTCGGCAAAAATGCAGCAATTTCTTTTTGCCTAGCTTGGCAGCCATCTGTAACTTTGAAAGACGCATCATGAGTGACAAATTTTGAGTAAAGCCCACACATTCCTCTGGTTGCCACATCGAAATTCGCTTGTTTTGCCAAAACACAGCGGATTTTATACAGTCTCACTTCACTTACATCTTGTGCACACGCAATTGAGGGAGAATTCTGAAATAGTGGTTCATTATGTTTATTAAATGTGGAACTGCGGAAAAAGCAAGGTCAATAGCTTATGAAAAAGCACCCCCTTAGTACAAAAAAGTGTAATATCTTCACTTATATTGTTCCAAAATCCATAGCACTTCACATATCACCAGATATCAATGGTCCTTAAAAATTACATTGTTTCATCGAAAAAGTGTGTAGTTAGTGGAATAACACAGTAGATACTGAAGTTTTGCATAGTAACGATATGACAGAATAGTCTCCTCTTTGTGTGCTATCATTGCCAAAATCTCATTTCGATATCTGAAACCGTTTACGAAATATCAGGAATATTGTGGACATTCCACTCCGGCTTTATCGCTGGCACAGTGTGGTCGCAAGTGAGCGTGCTACGTCAGATCAACTTTCTAAAGAGAAATTCAGTATGTTAATTAAATTTCATACGCATCTACATGTGTTTTATGCACCAAATGCAAAATCATACCGACCTCTATCTTTCATTGCAATCTTGTCCGAATTTCGTGCAGTGCCTTACTTCCCAGTAAATATGAAAGTAACTGACCATTAACGACATGATGGGCGCTTCATCATCAGCCTGAGATATAAAGCTGCAAGTAAAGCAAAAATGTATTTTTTTTAACGAATAGTTTCTGTAAAATCGTTTGAGAAAAACTGCAGGGCGTGCGCCTTGATCCTGCCATCGCCAGCCGGCCAGTGGCAGACACTTGTCGGCCTCCCCTTTCGAACAAACGAATGAACTCGGCCCGCGCTTTCGACGAAAATTTGTCACTGCGCAATGGTCATCGTACCTTACGAGGCCTCTGTCTTAGAACCATTTTTAACAGGAGAACGCTCTCCCAAAAACCTCACGTGCTGTTATGAACTCTCTGGGTGATGTACACGCATGCTTTGGCTGGTAAGATCCGTAGATCTTTGCTCAACAGAACATGTGTGGGACCAGCTCGGACATCCAGTCCGTCCCAGTGTCAGTGACCAAGATATCAAAGACCTGCTGTCATAGTTATGGACCGGACTGCCTTAGGAAAGGATACAAGGGCTTTCAGATCGTTTTATACCCTTCACAAAGCGTGGTTCCAGGCCAGAAGAGGTGCAAAGTCATGTGGTGGTCTCATAAAAAATGGCTCTGAGCACTATGGGACTTAACATCTGAGGTCATCAGTCCCCTAGAACTTAGAACTACTTAAACCTAACTAACCTAATGAGGCAGGATTCGAACCTGCGACCGTAGCAGTCGCGAGGTTCCGGACTGAAGCGCTTAGAACCGCTCGGCCACCGCGGCCGGCGTGGTCTCATACTGCCAAGAACTCTGTGAATTTGATTCGATTTCGTATCAGCCAAAATAACGCCAGGTAGCCTCACCTTTTGAATGCTTCACTTGTTTTGTCAGTGTGTAGAGAGGGACTAGACTGTCAACAAGTTTCTTGGACGCAGAATGATTTTTTCTAGCTGAAAACAAGTGGTGCCGGTGTCCTGCGTCAGTGCCGCGGTGCTGCTGTGCACATTTTCTTCCGGGCCCTTTGTTCTTCCCTCTCAGGAGACTGCAGCTGGTCCGGGCCCGGCACCAGATAAGGGGCGGCAGCCTTTAGCCTAATGTGGGAGCCGTGTCCGGCGGCCGGGTGATGCGACGCAGCGCGACGGCCTGGCTCATGGGAGGCGCCGGCCGCCAGACCGACCTGCCGGCGTGCACCAGGCTGAACTGAGAGCAGCAGGATCCGCGCTCAGGGCCAGACAGCCAGAGTGCCACGGAAAGTCGGCCGCTTTCCACAAATGAAACATTTTACCAATTACTATTATTGTTTCTTTCGACACTCGCAAGGTGCCTAATTTGTACATTAGTACAAGGTCTCCTATAACATTTTTTGCGAGATAAAACAGTCCGATGTGTTCTTAGAATGACGGTTATACCACCGGTTACTAGTTCACGTCGAATTTTCATTATACTGTGTACTTTAGAGTTGCACTCCAGCAAAACTTCTATTCGATAGTTTTCGTACACTGTATAAATGATGTAGTAATTGGTATTACCAGTAATAATGGTAGCGGAACAATGATAAATGAATGTGTAAGAGACAAAATGGGAGCCGACCACTTTTCTTCGTTTCTTTTGTTTGTTTCTCTATTTTGCACTTAGACCCTCACATCTTTCAGTGTTAGTCCATTGCGTATTTTATATCCTTGTTGTTATTGTGGTCTTCAGTCCAGAGACTGATTTGATGCACCTCTCCACGCTACTCTATCCTGTTGAAGCTTCTTCATCTTCCAGTACCTACTCCAACCTACATCCTTCTGAATCTGCTTAGTGTATTCATCTCTCGGTCTCCCTCTACGATTTTTACCCTCCACGCTGCCCTCCAATACTAAACTGGTGATCCCTTGATGCCTCAGAACATGTCCTACCAACCGATCCCTTCTTCTAGTCAAGTTGTGTCACAAACTCTTCTTCTCCGCAATCCTATTCAATACTTCCTCATTAGTTATGTGATCTGCCCATCTAATCTTCAGCTTCTTCTGTAGCACCACATTTCGAAAGCTTCTATTCTCTTCTTGTCCAAACTAATTATCGTCCATCTTTCACTTCCATACATGGCTACACTCCACACCAATACTTTCAGAAACGACTTCCTGACACTTAAATCTATACCCGATCTTAACAAGTTTCTCTTCTTAAGAAACGCTTTCCTTGCCATTGTCAGTCTATATTTTATATCCTCCCTACTTCGACCATCATCAGTAATTTTGTTCCCCAAATAGAAAAACACATTTACTACTTTAAGCGTCTCATTTCGTAATCTAATACCCTCAGCATCACCCCATTTAATTCGACTACATTCCATTATTCTCGTTTTGCTTCTGTTGATGTTCATCTTATATCCTTCTTTCAAGACACTGTCCATTCCGTTCAGCTGCTCTTCCAGGTCCTTTGCTGTCTCTGACAGAATTACAATGTCATCAGCGAACCTCAAAGTTTTTATTTCTTCTCCATGGATTTTAATTCCTACTCAGAACTTGCTGTGTGTTGGAGTTCGGCCAAAACAAGTGCGCTACAGCTGTTCAATGGAAGTTTAGAACCAAGTACGGTAAGAAGCCACCAACAAGGAAGGACATTTACAACTGGCACAACAAATTCGTTCTGACGGGTTGCTTGTGCCCAGCAAAGAGAAGCGGACGTCCCAGTGTGAGTGAAGTGAATGTGGAGCGCCTATGAGAGACATTCATAAGGAGTCAAAAGAAACCGGCGCGTCGTGCATCCCGTGAACTCGAAATGGCTCCAATGATAGTGAGTAAAGTCCTGCGACAGAAGCTGTCTATGAAACCATTCAAATTGGAGCTAGAGTAGAAGCTCAATGACGACGACAAAGATAAGCATTGAGTTTTGTTCGCAGTTGCAACAATTGAATGAGAATGGGGATGGCATTGTTGATCGCTTAATTTTTAGCGACTAAGCCACTTTTCACACTAATGGGAAAGTGAACATGCATAACTGTCGAATCTGGGGTATAAAGCATGCACACGAATGCATTGAATTTGAGCGTTATTCCCCAAAGGTAAATGTTTTTTGTGCCTTATCGCGTCGAAAACTGTACGGGCCAATTTTCTTGGCTGGGAGCACTGTCACTGGATATTTCTACTTGGACATATTGCAGCAATTGGCCGATGCCTCAACTGCAGTCTTACTCTCTATTCATCTTTCAGAAAGATGGAGCTCCACCCCATTTTCATCGTGAAGTTCCTGGGTAGCTGAACACGGAACTGCCGCATCGATGGATCGGCCATGCTGCAGAAGGGGACAGCTGTTTCGTGAAATGGCGTCCCCGATCACCAGATCTCACTCCGTGTGACTTTTCTGTGGGGACACATTAAAGATCTGGGGTATGTAGCGCCTATACCACGTGATGTAGCAGAGCTCAGGGAGAGAATACGGGAAGGGTCTGCCACAGTCGATGATGCCATGCTGGGACGGCTATGGCAAGAATTCGATTACCGTATTGACGTCTGCCGGGCCACTCATGGTTCGCATATCGAATGTATGTAAAAAAAATACTTTCAGAGTTTCTCTTCTAAATGCAATATGTATGACATCTGTACAGTGTTTAGTTCTTGTGCAATAAATAATTGAAAGTGTTACTATTAGAATCAGTCTTGATCACAAATTTATTTATTCTGGTACCAGAATCTGCTGCTGCTGATCAAGACTGATTTTAATAGTAACTGTTAGTAATAATATTGATCACTGTCTGCTCCTATGACGTATTCAAAAGTGATTAATTGAAAGTGTTCCCAGGCTTTACGTACACCCTGTATATTTAATTGTACTCAATAGAACGCTCTTCATCATGATCAAAGTCAAGAATTTCCAGTTATTATTGATAAAAGCGAAAGCTGTTTACGAATGACGTGAAACTTATACAAGTTCAACGAGGCAGTGAAGCGATGTTTGATAGATTTTTGTTTTGCGTTTTTTTTTACCTTTTTGTTTGGGAATTTGCGAGCTTTGGTGCTGTATGATAAACTGAATTATTTTCTTTATTTTTACTATAACATTCCTCTGCTTCCCGTTTCAAATCAGGCCCTTCGAATAAAACCTGAACTGAGCACTGATAATTTCAGTCCTGCTATAAATACTGTTTATTCTTGAGCAACAGACAGGAAGATAACCGTGTAGAACAAAAATGTTCCATTGGTTATCGAGCCCTTTATATGTGATCACTCAGTTTCTAGATGGTTCACTGCCTTCGGTCTTGTAAGACACTGACCGCATGTGTAAAGTAAGTGATCGTTATGAGGCAACGCCAGATAGGTATGCAACACACGTAAAGTACAGGTAATGCGGATACGATCATAACTCACCAAAGCTACTAGGAAAACTAACATAGTCTATGGTAGTCTACAGTAACCTACAGCAGTTTTAGAACTTTATGTGTACTGGAATTCTGCTGCATTGTACCCGTGTTTTACTCCAATAAGTTCTGTCGTTACTGGGAATGCTATAAGACACGTGACACCTGGTAGTCAAGGGAAGGCAGGACGCGGTTGCGATTGTGGCCGGAGCCGTAATCAGTTACTATCGGTTGCCTTTTACAGTTACACGCAATTTATTTTAACCAGTAATTCCAGATTCAACAATAAATAAAAATACTACACGTTATTAATGAAGGAACAAACAACTGTGTAAGTAATAGTGCTTTCAATGAGTTACAATTTAGCAAGTCACCATTAAATACATGTCCAGTAGATAATGTTTTAAAAGCAAACCACTGTGATCTGAGCAGAAAGCCTTACACGCCAGGAAAGACAATAAATTAAGAATTGTTTAAAAACTCGCTGCAACTTACAACTTACTGGTATTGAAATATTAAAGATAAGTCTCCACAAACACAGTAGAAGGCATCAGACGCCAGGAATGGCAGTAAATAAGGTTTTAATGCTTACTGCTAAAATACAAATACCAAATTAGAATTTTAAGGCAAATGACCGCAATCACGGCTGAAGGCCTTATACGGCAATAATATAAAAAAATTAGATAGCTGCTGTAAAACAGCAATACAATAGCAAAAGTTAATTAAAAAAAAAAAAAACAAGCAACCGATCACCAAACGGGTGAAATAAGATGATGGTAAACTTTGTAACAATCTTTAACATCCACTAAACACTACACTGCTAGATTTATTCACGAAGGCGGCTAGAACTGTTAACTAGACATAAGTAACCTTCAATGTAGGCATTACAAGGTATTGTAATTAATAATATAATAATAAAACACAAGGACCAGTACATAAGTTCCTTAAAGGGTACTGAGCCAGATTATACCCACAAAAGGCGTGGACTGAAGGAGCGCCGGCCGCGGTGGTCTCGCGGTTCTAGGCGCGCAGTCCGGAACCGTGCGACTGCTACGGTCGCAGGTTCGAATCCTGCCTCGGGCATCGATGTGTGTGATGTCCTTAGGTTAGTTAGGTTTAAGTAGTTCTAAGTTCTAGGGGACTAATGACCACAGCAGTTGAGTCCCATAGTGCTCAGAGCCATTTGAACTGAAGGAGCGTTGCACTGAACTACTGGGCATCACACCTTTTTGAGCACGCATGCCTTACAAGAACCAAGGGTCCACAGACGGTTCTGCAGGAATCGACCTCTGAGAAGGTCCGGCAACAAGCACTTTCGCGAGCGATGAGATACGCAACCAAGAGTTGCATTCACTTCACAAGGTGGCATGATGGTAACTCAGATTACTGGCAGTCTAAAGATGACTAATGATAATCTTGCTGAAACTACCTGACGTCCGACAAACCAAGTGCATGGATGGAACAATACGCCAAAGCCGGAATCGGCGTTCTGCACTACGTCCCCAGAATACTGTGTTTAGAGCTCCCGGAACGAGAAACGAATCACTATCACCAGAGTAGAGGAATCACCAACCAGCCTACAATCAAGAAAGCTGTCAAAACTACACGCCTTACAGGACAGCAGCGGCAAGGCGAGGAAATGTGGACTGCCGCTACATACGCTAACCCCCAGGTCAGGTAACTGGGGCGTTAGCGGCCACCAGGCAAGAAAAATTACCGCTGGTTGAACTTAACAAATTGTAACAAGTTGAACGCAGTAAGTAGTAGTAAGAAGTCGAAGAAAGCTAATCAGATCCGCCTTCCCCAAGCACTCCACTCGCTGCTCTTCGCCTTGGCGACACAACGAGCAGCAACACGAACCAAGTCTCTGGAGAATCGCGAGATATCACAATGGTGGAGATGTCTCTACTTTGTTTGAAATGCACTCATCTTAAAGCTTGTTGGATACGGTTCACGTCGAGGTTGTGCACCCTCGTGACCACAGCCCTTCGATCCGGCAGTCCATGCGTGCCGCCAGCGGTCCGGCCGTGTTCTGGCACTGCGCGGACCTGGCTCCTCCTGAGTCCCCAACTGTACTGGCACACACACACACACACACGACCCGGAAAAGCAACGACGTCGCCCAGAGATAGGGTAACAGTTATTACATACCGATAACCGCCACTGCTGCCACTAGCGGACAGGACACGCTTGCGAAACCGAGTGGCGCCGGTCAACACAAGAAGAAAAACAACCGCAACCATGCCTATTAAACGATACCGTCTGGCCTCCAACACAGGGCGGAAACCTACAAACTGCACCAACGCGAGCCGCAGCACGGCTCAAAATGTGGCTTCGAAGACAGACTGTAGGTTATGTGTGCAAAAAGAACCGAAGTCTCTTACTGCTCAGTTCTCTACAGTAAAGGAAGGTCGTAAAAAGAAGCCAGAGATAATTTCACTCAGCAATTCAAGTAAACCGGTAGCAGATTCTCACGACAGTAGGACAGAAGGCACGTACATACAAATGCAGGAGACACTAAGGAAAACAGCCTTTTGACCTATGGACGAATTTAATGCATGTAGAATCTATGAATACCCTGTGTTTATTTTCACAGCAACTTTCCAACCATCAGGAAGGCAGATCTGATAAAGAATATTATTCCACAAGGAATTATCGAAAGAAACGATACGTCCTCATACGGAAAAGAGTATCAACAACCACGTACCAACAACCCAGGCCTACGAAAAAATCTCTATCAGCCATGGAACGTTGTGGAGTTACTCGTCAACAGCCAAAGAATGAGTGACTGGGAAATCTCAAAAACGATCATGCCCCATGTGTCCACTTAAAATAAACAGAGAAAGTGATCAATCATTAAGAAAATGCATAAAAAATATTTGCAAAAACATACTGAAATTATTTGCAAAGTGGCTATCTTTCGTCAGCAGAATTTACTAAAACTTAAAGTTTGTCGTTGAAACTCAGAAAAATTATAACGTAATTTATTATATTGTATGTCATATACTAAACTGACGGTCACAACATCACAGTAAATATTTTCTTTTCATTGTGTGTCACCAAACCCATCATAATTTGATAATATTGTTTTAATAAATAGACTTTATTTGTTTTGAAGTAGGAGTCTTATGCAGCAGATCCCTCTCACACATCTTTTGCGAGTCCAACCAAGCAAGCATCCAAGGATTAATATCACCAGAAACAGAAAGGACAGTAACTGAGGAGACAACTGAAATGAAAGCCGGTAGAAAGATCTGATTGTTTCAGTATACTATCTGTAGCCAAGCAGCAGCGAAATGTGATGAAGAAGGAAGGGGACAGAAATATATTAGTGATATGCAGACATGAGGAAAATATAGCTATTCTGATGGAAACTGTCTTTTGAAGTTGGCAAAGAGTTTCATTTCTCTGAGATGTGGTGGAAGGTAGTGTGAGCCGTTGGATGTGTGGACAAGTTCCAGATAGTGGAATCAAAGGTCTTGGGTTCGGTCTCCTGTCAGGATTTTTATCTGTCTATTATAATTTCTTTTACTTTTGCCAATATATGAAAAATGTCGAGCTGAACCGTGGTTAGGAATCTACGTTAAACTGTTGGCCCTCCCATCACGGGCTGGGTAAGTCATTTTAAAGCTCGGAGGAAGACAACGCTATACTATGAGTACCTCTAACAGAACTATGCCAAGTGTTGTGATGTACAGACCAACATTCCAGTTGATGACGGTTTTGTCTTTTTTTTTTATTTTCTTTTGTGGATGATCGTTCGAAAGTCGGCTTCCTGACGCAAAAAATGTTTTTGGGAAGATCGCTGCATTATGTGCAGGTATAGCCAGAATTTCGCGTTGTTGAGAACGTGTATTTCTGCTATGCTGTTCAGACAGCAGACATGAATATAAATAATGGCGAGTTCAATAACTGAGGAGACGGTGAAACGAACAGGTGGTACGAAAGCCTCTATGCTCACGTGCACGTAGCTATAAGGCAGGAGTGATATGGTAGAGAAAAACGGTCATCACATTATCGCACATCAGCGTTCATCACCAGCTCCATCCGGAATTCTCGTATGAAAGTCCTTGAAGAATAGCGTTTCATAATTAAGAATATGGAACACTAGTGATTGTATGACTTTCTTTTTAAAGTCAAGAGGAAAACGGAAGCACGGTGATGAACAAATAAACAAAAAAACAAAAAAAACGGTGATGAACAAATAAACAAAAAAACAAAAAAACGAAAACAAACACCGCCCTAACAGGCCTTGAAGTTCCAACGGTACCGAGTACCGACCGGCCAGCGAGTCATCCTCAGCGCTTACGCAAGGTCGATATCGTTTTGATCACAATAGCCATATATCAACACGATATCGACCTTTTCCGCAATTGGTAAACGGTCCATTTTAACACCGGTAATGTATCACGAAGCAAATACCGTGCGTACAGCGGAGTGTTACTTGATACCACGTACTTACACGTTTGTGACTATTACGGCACCATCTAT
Organism: Schistocerca gregaria; assembly: GCF_023897955.1. Lineage (NCBI taxonomy): Eukaryota > Metazoa > Arthropoda > Insecta > Orthoptera > Acrididae > Schistocerca > Schistocerca gregaria. The sequence goes on along the minus strand of NC_064925.1, from coordinate 326,671,605 downwards.
CACAAAGCAAAAAAAGTGGTCCAACTAAAACATTCATATTTCTTTAGGTACTACACGAATATGTAATAAAAAATGGGGGTTCCTATTTAAGAAAAACGCAGTTGATATCCGTTTGACCTATGGCAGCGCCATCTAGCGGGCCAACCATAGCGCCATCTGGCTTCCCCCTTCAAGCTAGACAAGTTCCGTTCTTTGTAGTTTTTTCGTTTGACGCTTATTACGTGAGATATTTGGCCCAGTCACTATCAATGGACCACCCTGTATACCTACAGAAAAGCAGGAAACAATCACAAGTACTTGAGGAAATTATTCCCTATACAAATATGTAAGACACAGTAGATCGGAATACTGAAAATACATTTGAATTACTTAACAATAAGAGAGCTCACACCGGGTGGAACTGGTCAGAATTTGTAGTGAATATAGATATTTACGAAGTATAATTATTTAGATTTTAGTTTCCGGTTTCATAAAGAAAAGCGGAACCAATGTTAATAACTGTGCGAGAAGTGATGAGGCATATCAGAGGTGCTAGCGGTGGTACGTCACAATACTGTTCTGTTCTTTCTACCAGAAAATCCCCTTTGGCAGTATTGAATCGAACACGGAGCCTACGCGTTGCAGTCACTGACATCGACCAATCAGCTACCATGGGAGACTCATTTACATACAAAATAGTTGTAAAAAAGGACGTAGATGCTTATAGAGCGTGTAAACGGGTGATAGCACAAATACAGTCGCAACAGTCAGTTCCTCATATCTTCTTCATTAAGACTATAACAACATTAGGTCATCTATCCACATCTTCTCTTGGTTACTTTTGTGTTTCCGAGATAAGAGTATGGCATTAGTGGCACTTCCCCCGACTCTGCTACGCTACTTAATTTCACTAACTTCCACAGACAAATGACTAATCGCAAAAATAACGAGCTAAAAGGCTACCTTCACTGAATGAAATACATCCAACATCAAGAATACACGAAACGACATACATAAAGCATCTTTCAAGTAAACATCAAACACACAAAGTGAATGTATCATTCTCACACAACAAATTACGAATATGCCCTCACTGACGGATAATACACCGACAACCACGTTTTGTTTCGTCAGTGAGTAACGGTGCCTGTGAGCTCTATTACCAGTTAAAGTCATTCTTCTTGAAAAGTTTCTCTCAAACTGTGGAGAATTAAACGGGGTTAAGGAACGGTAGGTCCTATTCGGACAACACATATGGCATCGGACAAATAACTGAAAAGCTCGTCAAATTTAACAGAGAAAAACATCTGATGTTTTCTGACTGCATGAAAGCCTACGATAATGAAGATAGTGGAACAATTCAATAAATGCACGAATCGTCATTGCTGGAAAAGAGAATGTTAAAGTAGCAACAAATCTTGGTTTACGACAAAGATGAAGTTTGTCTCCGATAATCTGCAATTTCTATATTGATGACACTTTGAGATAATGCCTAAAATAAATAGTCTTACATCAAAAGTTTAACCAACGAAATTATTTAATAGTAATGGCAACTCTCTTTGTTGATGACCAGCTTCTTATGGCCACCGTGAGAAACTCTTCAAAAACATGTTTAGAAATAAAATATAACCGCCAACAGATACAACTTAACAGTCTCGACCAAAAAGACAAAAGCGATGTCATTTAAATGTCAAGACACAGCCCCAAGCAATCTGAACGACCAGACTGAAAGATTCAGTTGCATTAACGACATCATATACAAAGCCCTGAGTAGAGAGGTGATACAAGAATCCCTAGTAAAGTTGTAGAAGTCAATGGTAATACCATATATAGTTTATGACTGTCAGACTCGGAAAATTACAGCTGGAAATCAAGAATATAGGCTGCGGATGTGAGCAGGTGGCTGTAGACTGCCTAACCCAATGAGGAATAAAACAAGGAGACAAGAGGTAGGACTTCAAAGCATAAATGAGCAGATCAAGGCGTATAGAATTAAATGGGCAATCCTGCCACAAACATGAATGAAAATATACAGCCTAAAAGAGCAATGAATTATCGACCAGAAAGGAAAGGATCAATGAGTAAATCAAGAAAGATGTGGAGAGATCAAGTAGAAACAACCACATACAATAGACACAGCGGTCAACACACGCGTAACAAGTAAATGCCTAACATAAAAATACACCCCTACGGGCACCGCACTGCTTCTCATCGTCAGACAAGATAACAGGATGTTCCAAACTATGCTAACAGGAAGGAGGACGATTATTATTTGCAGTCTTTATGACCATCGAGGTTATAAGAAGCTGTAAAAAGATTCGAAACAACTGCAATTTAATCCTAATTTCACTGATCCCTTTTAGCCACATAACAGATTTTCGAAAAACTGTAGTCTACTCTAGCGTTCTGCAGCCCACCTAGAATTCTCCACGAAATACTGCGAAAAACCTGCAAGTAACTCTCAGAGTTACCGAGTCCAGAGGAGTTCTTGAAGACTGCCCCATATTTAATCTTCTACCAAGTGAGCAGTATAATTACGAAGTGATTATCTTTTAATCTGTAAGCGTGACGTCTCCAGAATGATTAGTTTTGGCTTCTGAACACGAACTTTGCTTCTCGCTCTTCTGCCAATTACACAATTCTAATGTTGCTTTCTCTTGCTAGGACCTCTTGCTCTTTTCGTTTCCATCACAAAATCCTGAAATGTTATTGTCAAGTTTGTGGAAATTTCTCTGATACTGATGCAACCCCATGAAATTCAGTAAAGCAATTTACCTTCCCTCAAGTCAACTGTGCTCGGACTAGGGGAGAATCACCTTTCCCTACGGTGCCACCAAGCTCAGATACATCCAAGTACAGCTGTATTGTCCATGACAATAAATTACACCTTTACTGCGGAAGTTTATTACGCGACAAAATAGTTCTTCTTATCAGATATCGCAGCCGTTAAATAGAATTACGATTCATTAAATCCTTCAGGGTGGGACCAGACCACCTTAGTTGGCACAAAACCGTTCATATTTTACGTCGCTATTGGTAAGGGACTAGCCGTGCATTTTTAAGCGAAAAATGTGTAAACATAATGTACGATATAAAATAATCTGCAGTAATTTACAAGCATGTGTAGTGAGAGGCGTGTGTTTCATTACGCAATAGAACCAGTTATATATTATGTAAGTGAAAACAAATAACTACGTACGAAATGTGATCGATTAAACAGGAGAGCCAGAAGTTTGTATAGTGGAATGCGTAGAGAAATACGAGGCTGTTCGTTTATTAACGTCCAGTCGAAACGAAATCCATAGTGAAAATGAAAAATGTTCTATTTGCAACAGTTAACTACACCTTCCACCTAATTCTCTACACAGGTGCCATTCCGACTGAGACATTTGTCATAGCGTCGTACCAACTTTTCAATACCTCTCGTCATAGAAGGCAGAAGCCGGCGCTTTTTGCCAATTCTCTACGCTGGTCTGCAGCTCGTTGTCTGTGTTAGAACGTTGGCTTCATAGCCAGCGGTTCATGTGCGCAGATATGAAACTCAGAGGGAGCCAAGTTCGGACAGTATGGTGGGTGACAAAACACTTGCCATCTAAAACGATACAAGAGTTAATTCATTAATCCTGCAGCATGAAGAAGTAAATGCACCTCAGATACGCTATGTGGGCTTCATGGAATCAGGAGAAATCTCTCAGCAGGGAATTATACTTATCGGGAGATTCTGTTTTCTACGCATCTTTAAGTGCTCGCTGTGCATTCAGAACTGAAAAGCGCGACATGACGCCATCGACGGGCATACTACAGGCTCTGCCCAACACATCTGTGCAAAGCTCCGTCAGATTTTCGGTATGGTTTTCATTTTGTGACCGATCGGACCTTCATAAACGTACAGTCCTCGTACAAGCATGTGGCACAAAGCTCCGAAATTATGTGTCTCATATGAAAATAAGTTTTTCAATAAGTGAAATGGAAGTAAAAAAGAGAAGAGAACAGAAGCTATTGAGTTATGGGGCTCTAGAAGAACACTAAAGATTTAATAAGTAGGTAGAGTAACATAGCGAAATGAATGAAACTGGACAGGAGCTTTATAGTGCAACATGAGTAATAGAACATATACATTGATTGGCATATTCTGAGGCATCAAGAAAGTAATTTGATAACAGAGGGAAGTTTGAGGCTACGAGTTATAGAAGGACACAAATGCTTCATTACTATAAGAAAGTTCGAATGGAAGTAGTTTACAGTAGCTATGCAGTGACGAAGATGTTTTGCACATACATTCAGTCTTCGGACTTGGGGCTACAAAACCATAAAGATAAATTCTCAGTGCTGCTTGTTTTAGCAATCAGTGGCGTGCCATAATAATTTATTCAGACTCTGTTCATCGTGATTATCCCCGGATTTAGCCCTCTATAGCTAGCACTTTCGCTTTTTCCGGCTGGTAAGAATTTTTCAGGTAGCGAGTATGCATCTGTCTATAGGTAACGTAACATAACAAAGTACTGTAGAGAACTGGGGAATCGGACATGTACAGGAGTAAGCAACTGTAAATTCAGGATTTCCACACACTCACGAGTCTGGACAGGAATTGTTCGGTGCAAGGGAAATGCCACCTGCTTTCAGGGAAGTTTTCAGAACTATAATAGCGCACTCTGCATGTAGATGAATACGCGAACCAAGTATGATCATCACAAAACAGCGAAGCGCATTGGTTGGAGAGATGTAGATAAATTACAACTAAGACGTGTTCTTTTATTCTCCTTTGTTAGCAAACGTCTTGTGACAGGTTTGATGCTCCCCTCCCCGACCACACGAATTCCTTTCCTGCGTTAACTTCATCTCAGAGTAGCATTAGCACTCTACAGCCTCAGTTATTTGCTGGATGTAGATTACTTGCTGTCTTCCCCTACCTTTTACCCTCTACAGTTCCCCAAGGTCAGTCCGTGATGTCCTAACACATGTCATACTGTTTTGTCCCTTCTACTCCGTGTCTTCCATATGTTTCTTTCTTCGCCGATTATGTGGAGAACCTCCTTATTCCTTTGCTCATTAGTATACTATTAATATACTTGATTTTCAACAATCTTCTGTAGCACCACATCTCAAACGCTTCGATTCTCTTCTGTTCGCCAGCCACTGTGGCCGAGCGGATCTAGGCGATTCAGTCCGGAACCGCGCTGCTGCTACGGTCGCAGGTTCGAATCCTGCCTCGGGCATGGATGTGTTGACGTCCTTAGGTTAGTTAAGTTTAAGTAGTTCTAAGTCTAGGGGACTGATGACCACAGATGTTAAGTCCCATAGTGCTTATAGCCATTTGAACCATCTCTTCTGTTCCGAGTTTCCCACTATGCATGATTCTGTACCAAACAATTCTGTACTCCTAACGTACTATCTCAGAAATTTCTTCCTCAAATTGAGACCTATGTTTGATACTAGTAGACTTCTCTTGGCAAGGAATGCCCTTTTTGTCAGTGCTAGTCTGCTTTTGATGTCCTCCTAGTTCCGTCTGTCATTGGTTATTTTCCTGCCTATATTGTAGATTTCCTTAACTTCATCTATTTCGTGACCATCGATCCTGATGTTAAATTTCTCGCTTTTGTCATTTCTGCTACTTCTCATTACTTTCGTGTTTCTTCGATTTACTCTCAATCCATTTTATGTATTCATTAGACTGTTCACTCCATTCAGCAGATCCTGTAATTCTTCTTCACTTTCACTCAGGATAGCAATGACACCAGCGAATATTATCATAGATATCCTTTCACCTTCAATTTTAATTCGACGCCTGAACCATTCTTTTTATTTCCATCATTACTTCTTCAATGTACAGATAACAGGGGCGAAAGAATAAATCCTTGTCTTACAACTTTTTAATCCGAATTCTTCGGTCTTGGTCTCCCACTCTTATTATTCCCTCTTGGCTTTTGTACATTTTGTATATTACCCCTCTCTCCCTATAGCTTGCCGCTATTTTTCTCAGAATTTCGAACATCTTGCACCATTTTACATTGTCGAACGCTTTTTCCAGGTCGACAAATTCTACGAACATGTCTTGATTTTTCTTTAGTCTTGCATCCGTTATGAAAGGCAACGTCATAATTGCCTCTCTGATGCATTTACCTTTTCTAAAGACAAACTGACCGTCATATCCTCATATCCTCAACTTCCTTTCTTTTCCATTCTTCTGTATATTATTCCTGTCAATAACTTGGATGCATGAGCTGTCAAGCTGATTGTGAAATAATTCTCGCACTTGCCAGTTCTTGTAATCTTCAGAACTGTGTGAATGATTTTTGACGAAAATCAGAGGGTATGCCGCCAGATCCACACATTCTACACACCAACGTGAATAGTCATTTTGTTGCCACTTCCCCCAATGGCTTTAGAAGTTCTGATGGAATATTGTCTATTCCTTCTTCTATATTTGATCTAATGTGCACCAAAACTCTTTTAAATTCTGATTCTAATACTGGATCCCCTATCTCTTCTAAATACACTCCTGTTCCTTCTTCTGTAACATCAGACAAATCTTACCCGTCATAGAGATCTTCAATGTCCCCTTTCCAACCATCCGCTCTCTCCTCTGCATTTAACAGTGGAATTCCCGTTGCGCTCTCAATGTTACGACCCTTGCTTTTAATGTCACCGAGTTCGTTTTGACTCTCCTGTATGCTAAGTCTGTCCTTCTGACAATGATTTATTTTTCAATTTCTTCCCATTTTTCATGCAGCCGTTTTGTCATAGCTTCCCTGCACTTCCTATTCATTTCATTCCTCAGTGACTCGTATTTCTGTATTCCTGAATTTCCGTGAAATTACCATCTAAAATTTGTTACTGAACTCAACCGGTCTCTCCTCAATAATTTTATCTTGTAACTCTTCCATTGGTCTGTGTTGGCATACAGAAACAAGAATACGGGAGTTGTGGCTCCGCCTTGATGCAAAACAGTTTTGTCATTTATTTATTTATCTCGAAACTAGTTTCAGCAACAAATATCACCATCATCAGCGGGTTCTTTGATTCTGAAACATGCAGAAATAGCATAGTTATAAAACATTGTAAAACATTATTACATTTATACTGTTTGGTTTTAAATATTGTTTTATGTTAATACTTTCACAATACCTTTTGCAGCCATTTTGACTATTTTTCGACCGTGACTACAGAACTGTTTGTGATCGTGTTTACAAGTTACTGCTATATTAATGACAATTTGTGACCAAGAGAGCCACGGAAATCGATGCACCGCAACACATCACAACGAGACTGCCACGCCAGAAGAACAAAGATGACTGCAGCAGTTACGAAAAGAGTATGTAATATCAATATGCCATTTAGCCTGAAGATAAGGTTTAACCTTCGAAACATGTCGCTAAATAAATAATACAATAGTTGACAAAGTCTGTGACTGGCAGCAGTAACTTAAAAAAAAAATTGCCTATTTCATAAAACCTCATTTATTACACGTCACAGCATGGTTTTACAATTGCTACCGCTTTTCCCAGCACATTTTCTGCGTTTTTCTGTTGCTGTTTCCTTCGGCGTACATCATGTTATCCGCAAAAGTATGAGCTGCTGTTAGTAAACAAATACAAAAACGTGAATTTATTATGTATGTCAGCCTTATGCAATTGGGATTGTGGTAGCGTTGTGGATTCAGTTTTGGCGTGTACTATGCTGTTACTCATGTTCATTGTTACTCCTGTTCGTTGGAGGCTTGCAGCTACTTATACACGCAGAGAAACATAACTTTCGCACTTCGTTCATAACCCAAAACATTACGGCATGTTCCTGTTCGCGTGTGTTGCGAGAAATGTATCATATGTTGCGGGAAGGTTATGACAATTGTACCAGGAGTTCTGACGACTTCTGTTCCTTATTTATATCTCTGTGTGTAATGGGGAATGGTTCTTATGTGTATGTGTATGTGTGTTTGTGCGTGCGTGTGCGTGTTTTCAGTTCTGTGTCCTGTGTCGGTTACTTTAGAGCGGTAAAGAGTGTGTTGTTGCACAGTGTCTCTTCCACTATAGCCCCTTTGTCTGTAATAATTTTTTTCTATTTTTAGTTGTCGGTATTAACTGTTGCTGTGTCTCAGGATGTGTGGATCACTTTCGATGATGATAGTGGGGTTGTGGTTTTTGTTCATTACGTGTTCCGCGAAAGTGGAATGTTTCCTGTCGCTCTTTAGATTTCTCATGTGCTCCGTGTACCTCGTTCGGAATTTTCTGCTTATTTGTCCTATATACTCGGTCTGACAGGGGTTACATGAGTGTTGGTATATTCCAGCACTGCTGAACATAATGCACTCGTCACCAAGACGGACAAATGGAACTCTCTAGTCTTTAACAACGAACACAGAATACAATGAGAAAACAGAAAAGTTTCTGGGCGAGAATAAAAGAACCAATCTAACCTATGACCCACAACAAATACACCAAACCAACCTAAGACTCTCTTAAAAAAGTCACGCTAACCTTCACACAGAATCAGACAAAAAGAACGACACAAAAGAATCCTATAGCTCCACTCTTAACAAGCCTTCCAAACGTCCACAAACCTCTTCTCCGGTAAGGCTAGTGGCTGACTTCAGGAAAGCCCCATCCTGATTACTACGGAGACACACGCACACATTCCTGCAGAAAACATACGCATACACAAACAATAGGAGCCTCAAGAACACAGGAGACATGATAGAGAAAATTAAGGACATCAACATCCCACCAACAGCGAAACTGATATCTTCTGACATCACATCCCTATACATACACACACTCACAGGAGAAACTATAAATATTATAGAACAACACCCTAACCATAGAACAAAGCTACTTCACTTTCGATAACAACTTTTATTTGCAACACGAGGGGCTACCCATGGGATCCCCCGTTAGTGGAACTTTCGCCAACATTTTCTTGGATCATGTAGAGCACATAATGTTCAACAACACTGTAAAACAAGAAGTAACATATACACAGTATACCCACAAGTCCACCTGGCAATTGATAAAACAAAAAAAGTTTAAAAAACAAGAAACTAAATTTCTTAGATCTTACAATTAATGAAACAAGAACCAACATGAATTTTCCATCCACAGAAAATCCACATCCACAAGCATTATTATCCGTAGCTGATCCAATCACCTGACACTCCATAAATATGTCACTTTCAAACACATACGCCACAGGATAAACAGAACACCTCTTAAACCAGAAAACTACGCACAGCTACACTTCTGGCCATTGAAACTGCTACACCACGAAGATGAAGTGCTACAGACGTGAAGTTTAACCGAAAGGAAGGAGATGCTGTGATATGCAAATGATTAGCTTTTCAGAGAATTCGCACAAGGCTGGCGCCGTTGGCGACACCTACAACGTTCTGACATGAGGAAAGTTTCCAACAGATTTTCCTACACAAACAGCAATACACCGGTGTTGCCTGGTGAAACGTCGTTGTGATGCCTCGTGTAAGGAGGAGAAATGCGTACTATCACGTTTCCGACTCTGATAAAGGTCGGATTGTAGCCTATCGCGCGATTGCAGCTTATCGTATCGTGAAATTGCTGCTCGCGTTGGTCGAGATCCAATGACTGTTAGCAAAATATGGAATCGGTGGGTTCAGCAGGGTAATACGGAACGCCGTGCTGGATCCCAACGGCCTCGTATCACTAGCAGTCGAGATGACAGGCATCTTATCCGCATGGCTATAACTGATCGTGCAGCCACGTCTCGATCCTTGAGTCAGCAGACGGGGACGTTTGCAGGACAACAACCATGTGCACGAACAGCTCGACGACGTTTGCAGCAGCATGCACTATCAGCTCGGAGACCATGGCTGCAGTTACCCTTGCATCACAGACAGGAGCGCCTGCGATGGTGTACTCAACGACGAACCTGGGTGCACGAATGGCAAAACGTCATTTTTTCGGTTGAATCCAGGTTCTGTTTACAGCATCATGATGGTCGCATCCCTGTTTGGCGACATCGCGGTGAACGCACATTGGAAGCGCGTATTCGTCATCGCCATACTGGCGCATCAACCGGCGTGATGGTATGGGGTGCCATTGGTTACACGTCTCGGCCACCTCTTGTTCGCATTGACGGCACTTTGAACAGTGGACGTTACATTTCAGATATGTTACGATCCGTGGCTCTACCCCTCATTCGATCCTTGCGAAACCCTACATTTCAGCAGGATAATGCGCGACCGCATGTTGCAGGTCCTGTACAGGTCTTTCTGGATACAGAAACGGTTCGACTACTGCCCTGGCCAGCACATTCTCCAGATCTCTCACCAATCGAAAGCTGTCTCGTCACAATACACCAGTCACTTCTCTTGATGAACTGTGCTGTCGTGTTGAAGCTGCATGGGCAGCTGTACCTGTACACGCCATCCAAGCTGTGTTTGACTCAATGCCCAGGCGTATCGAGGCCGTTATTACGGCCAGAGGTGGCTGTTCGGGGTATTGATTCCTCAGGATCTATGCACCCAAATTGCGTGAAAATGTAATCACATGTCAGTTCTAGTATAATATATTTGTCCAATGAATACCCATTTATCATCTGAATTTCTCCTTGGTGTAGCAATTTTAATGGCCAATAGTGTATTAAATACAATCAAATGAATCGCTGTTGAAAACGACTACAAAACAGACATCAAAACAAGCTCAACAAGAAAGTAAAAATGAAAAATAAAAATAGTGGTCACCCACTCAAGAGCTCAACCAAAGTACCTGAAAACTCAAAGGCAGAACCAACAGACAACGCAGCGGACCACACCACAGATGGTCCACACTAACATAATATAATGAAGTAGCAAATACAATTGGAAACGTCTAGAAAAAGCAAAGGATCTCAGTAACGTTCAGAACAAACAACGCTAAGACCAGACTAAAGAACCTCGGACTGGTGACTAGAAGATTATTTTGACATAGTGTTTCTTCGGGATTCTCACTGATTTCGACGATATATTGCCAACATGTGGGAGGAACGCCATGGACTTGAGCAGCTCCTTCTGCTCTCGGTGTTGGGAGTGGCCACGTTTCTTCCTCCTTAAAACTGTTCTGATCTAGAGAATATTCTTTGAGTACATATAGTGTTAGTTCAAACAAAGCGTCAAAAAATTGAGAAATACACAGGAATTAGTCGTTAAAATCTGTTTATCGCAGGTCTAGGTCGATTTCAACAACTGTGTGGCTAGTATAAGTGCTAAAAACATATAAGAATACATTACAATAAGACATGTGCATGAATCTAAACATACTAGAGTCGTATAACCTTTGTATAAGAGTAGACGATAAAGTAACATACTAATAAAATGCAAGTCATACCACCATTATCGTTTGCATATACAAATAGCCTGCGCCAGACTATCCACCTCAGTATTTCAGTGCACACTGAGACTCAAACGTCCCCTTTGAGAAATTAAGAATGACAGTGTTGGAAAAACTCTTACGTTATTTGGTACAGAGACAGCTGAGTAAAACTGAACGTAGTCTGACAGTTCTCTCTTTACTTATTCTGATCATCACTAAACTGACACACAATATTTTTAGCACAACGCAGTCTTTCAATAATCCCTGCAAAAGAATGGCCCTGACTAACAATAACCTATAACTTTCATGAATCCTTACCTCACAAAAATTTTCGTTACTCGAACTACTGCAATACAGCGAGCGCCAATACTGCCAGCTAAATAAGAGATTCTATCTGCCGAAGGCTCTAACGACTGATAGGCATAGTTAGCTAATGAAAGATTTCGATAGAGAACAGACAGTGTATTTACCTTAATAGCGTTCAAAAGTTGTGACGTCCAATTAAACAAATTTCCTTTTTCTGACGGACACACGTCCAGACTGTCCTCTCAAAACTTTCGCATCTCTCTCCCCACAGCTACCACTGCTGGCGGCTCACCTCCAACTGCCCAACGCTACGCGCTGTTCACATCCAACTGCCCAACACTACACAAGCGAATATTCCAACAATGAGTCCAACCAGCCACAGACTGCACACAGCGCACTCAGCGATTTTCATACAGAGCACTACGTGGCGTTACCAACATAAAAACCTAAACAGCCTACTTACAGGAGCACTGTTTACAATTATCGCACAGATGACCTTGAGGTAAGTTATACTGGGGTTCAGTGACCCCTGTACATATGTAGTTCAAATTACAGTATTGACCAGTTATAATAGTACCCTTCCAGGCTCATGCATGAGAACATGTTCGGTGTTAAAGCCAGCTTAAAGTCTCATGATTTTACGAGTAACACCAAACTAACCAACAAGTTATACAGTCCTATGGGAAATTGGGCACGAATGCATTGTAAAGTGTAATGTGTCTTGTTTCTTATAAAGTATCTTTGGTGGTGCGTAAGTTGCTAAGCCTTGTCGTTTGCAACTTGTATTCGCATGGCGCGCTCGTTGCAGTGCCATGTTCACCTGGCCGCATTATTTTGTTAATGCGGGCACCGTTTGCAACCTGTAACCACGTAAGTAATGAGCAGCCCTTAGTGGCTCACCATCACAATTTTTTACCTTAAATATCTTTGTGACTAATGCCCTTTTGGCAAATTTATCATTTTATAAATGACATATATGTACTATGAGTCTTTCACGATGATTCTGCACTTATACTCTGTATCATACAATTTCAGTCATAATTCCGTGACCATGTTATTGACCATTCCTTGATTTAAATTCTGAGGAAGACACTCCTAGCAGTGTTGAATCCCGGTTAATTCGTTAAAAATAGAGACCGAGGGCTGTTTTCTTTCAATTGTATATATTTTTAATTCGATCTGAAGTTAAAATGAAGCCAACTGTGTTATAATACATAGTTTATCGTAAAGTTTTATTCGTGAAAGCAAGAGTAATTTATATTGTCATTACTTGTTTACTTCTTCAAACAGCAATATGTACAAACTTTTGTTCGTTCACACAGCAACCACCAAGCGGCTCGATCGGCAAATCGCTAGCGACTGCCTTTTTGAATAATTCGTATCCTAGCTATTTTTAACAAAGTTTTTTTAACGACTGTTTCCCGTATACTAGCCTCATTGTTTGAACGATGCCACAATTACGACATATACAGCTGTGTAATAATTATTATAGTAAACAGGGGCGTTAGTGTGAACTCAAATACTGACATTGATAGTATAATAGTGGGTATTTGTATAGACAAGCGATAATGATAACTTGAGTTACATCTTTCCGGTACATTATCGTCTACATTTGTACTAAGCTTATACTGCTATAATCCTCTTTAATTCGTGCATGTGTCTTAGCGTAGCGTATTCTTATACGTTTCTAACACCGATGATAGCCACGTGGCTGAAATCTAGTTAGATCTGTTATAAACAGATTGTCAGCCACTGATTGCTGTATAATTCTCAGTTTTAATACAGTCGCTGAACACAGCCATTTATACGGACTCGAACCGATAAGGGTGTAACTCACCTGAAATTGACTGAATGGTTTTCAGTCGAAATATCGTGACAAGATATCAACGTCGTCCTGCTGCAATCCCGGATCCTGACGGAATTTCAGCCACGGTCACCAATTTGCGTTGGTACGGGGAACGTGACGTCCAACAAGATGGAGCCAAGGTAGGCAGCACGCAGAGAGGGGTGAAGAAAAATCCTACCGGGGAGAGTTTCCCCGGCACATCCGGCGCTGCTCCCCGCATTCATCCCAGCGCGGCCCGCGTCTTGAGTTTCACAGGCGGTCTCGCCGCCGCTCGCAGACCACATAATAGGCCGACCGCCCCCTCGTGTTGTGTAAACGGGACGCTAACCAGCCTCTAGTATAAATACTAATTCGTCCGCAGCGCCGCCGAGACAAAGCCTTCATTATTGCGCTGCCTTTGTCCCGCGGCGGGCGGTAGGAATCCGTCTCAGCAGCTAGGCCCCGGACCTCGTCGAGGCGGGCCAAAGTTTTCCCGCAGCCGTGTCGGCTCGGGCGCTTTCCTTTTCATATTCGGCCGCCCCTCGCCTCCCCTCTCCCCGGCTGGCCGTCTACGGCGCTCATTTTTCATGCGCTGTGTTGGTCCCTTTCTAAAGAGCTCGGAATGCCCTGTGCGCTGCGACAGCTTTCTTAGCAACACACGACACCTTGCGTCCGCGTTCATTACGGCTCGGCGGCTGTCGACAAGATGAGACCAAACGCCCCCGCCAGCTCGACGGGCGTTCACACACACGCACACACACACTATTTCTTAATAACGCCTCGTACGCACTTGCGTGCGTCTGTCACGCTGGAAACCTCCCCCGCTGCGCCGCGCCGCGCCTTCTACCCCCATTGTTATGTCGGGTGTACGCAGTGGGAGAAGCACAATGGTCCGGAGTGAATCTCACTCGCCGCTATTGTCGCCGTTTTACGGAATATACTTGTCTCTCCGCGAAGCAGGTGCGAGGAAATAAAGTCTCGGCGCGCGACAAGTTTACGGCCCATTGGCCGTAGCGGCGAGGCCAATCGGAAAAATATGGCTGTGGAATGAGGCCGTCTGTTGATGACGTCGGAGTGCTGGCCTCGCAGCTCATCACAGCCTCGACTTTATGTAAGTTGTGAACGCCTGTAGCGAGAGGGAAATTTCTAAGCAACTCAAAAGCTATGGTGCTGTAGCTCCATCTTCTGCAATTTCCTGCTTCCTTCTCCTGAAACTCGTATGACAGTTTATTAAATTTAACGAGTACACTGCTTGAGAGAGAGCCTCTGCGTCTGAAATGGAACAGTTAGAGGGGAGTTGGCAGTGGAAAGGTACTGGGAAATAAAAGTTGGCGTATGCTCCAGAAAAGACACTTGTCTGAAAACAACACTTAAAATTAACTACCATAAAAAATTCAGATAGTCAACTTCGCTTTTTATGACAAAACGCTTGCTTTCGACAGCAGAATAATTTAAAAAACAAGACGGAGAATGTTAGTTAGTGAGTAATAATAATTTAGCAAAACGACTTCGCTACTGAAACAATATTTAAGCAAATGAGCAACCATTTGAAAGCATTGAGATATTAATAAGATAGTTACAGGAGGTACAAAAAGATGAAATTTAACTAGTTGTAGTCTTTGCTGCCCGTAGTTCAGCCTATATCAGACAAACAAGACTAAAATACAGAAAAAAAATTGCATAAGAAGTATTGATAAGGAGCAGCATTCAAGAAGGTTAAAGACTAGATCCAGATCAACGAGTGGGTCGCCATAACAACAGAATATAAGAACAAGTGGGAGCAATACCACTTATAAACACGATTAAGAAAATGGGACCCAGCTGTTGCACGAACAATCGTCTTCAAAATACTAAACTTCAAACAAAACCCACACTACATATTGAAGAATATCTTTTCAAAATCATAAACTTCAAGCAAATGCCCAAGTTACGCCAAAAATTTAAAAAAAGGCTACTATTGGGCAAATAGAATTGGCGCTCAAAAACAATTTTTCAATTTAAACAACATTCAACAATGAACAGCTGCCGAAAAAAAAGTATACCAGTACCTTACAACATTAAAGACTTCAACTGGCTCGTGCTTAACATCACATGTAAACATGGCCAACAAAGATCAGTTCAATGAGCTCAAAAAAAAAAAAAAAAAAAAAGACACTTAGTAACTTGGAGTTGCTCGTGCACTATACACATGTGGAAGACTTTTTTTAAACACATAGACGCCAAAAGGCTACTGGTACAGATCCCTTGGTAGTAACTACACTTAACAACTGAGCACAAGCACGTCACGGGTCAATTAAAATGCTTATCAGACAAATCTATATCTGTCAGCTGCTCCAGTATGTTCGTATACCCATGGAACAAACAGCAAAGGCGAACCAAGGTCGTGTTGGAACTCGAGTGCCGTGTTTCTCAGACAAGTGAGCTTAGCAATCCAAGACCCACTCACAGGACAGCGCAACACTGAGAAATGCTCGTCGCTTTACAGTCCCATGGAATGGCTGCTCAGGAACTTCCGTCTCCAGGTAGCTGCAAGGCAGGACTGTGAGAGCCAAAGCAGCTCCTGTTAGCTCGCCGTGGCCAGTCTCGCCAACTTCCTGGGAGGACGTGGCTTAGGCCCCACCTCGGACGCAGCCTCGCGTTATCGGTGAGGAATCGGTTCTGTGCACGGCTCAGTCTCCCTGAAAGGAAACTTTTTCGATTTCGCTCAGACTCCGTTACTCTGTCTTCTGGCAGCTGTAATCATATTACTGTTGTCCTGTTCAGTCTACAGTCGATGCAGCTTTCCGTGCTTGTGCGAGTCCTTTCATATCTGGTTAATGACTGCACTACATCCAATCGATCTTGCTTCTGCATTCAAGTCTCAGTTTCCTTTTACAATTTTAATTCCCCAACACTTCATAGTTCCTCGATGCCTCAGGATTAGGCCCACCTTTATTTTCTTTTTTTTTATCTTTTTGCATCCAATACATACATACTTACATACACTAATCCTTGTTCCATAGATCATGAATACGACATTTCGTAATAATGTGGAACGTGTCACTTTAATGTAAGTTTTCTTTACACTAATTAATTAATTAATTAACTTTTTTACAGTTACTACTTCATATCTAAGAATTCATCTATTGAGTAGAAGGAGTGGCTATCTGCCACACGTTTAATACTATTTGGCAGTATAATTCACCCCTTTCTGTGCCAAAGTGAGATTTAATCCAGAATAGTGAATATCATCTTTTCTTCTAGTGTTGCAGCTATGCACTTCGCTGTTATTTTTGAATTGGGATGGGCTATTAATGCCAAATTTCATAAGTGAATATATGTATTGCGAAGGTACTCTGAATACCCCGAGTTCCTTAAATAAATGCCTGCAAGGTGATATTGGGTGCGCTCCACCTATTATTCTGATTACACGCTTTTGTGCAATGAATGCTTTCTCTCTTAATGACGAATTGCCACAAAATATGATGCCATATGAAAGCAGTGAATGAAAACAGCCATAGTAGGCTAATTTACTGATATGTTTATCACCAAAATTTGCAATAACGTTAATAGCATAAGTAGCTGAACCTATCCGTTTCAGAAGATCATCGATGTGTTTCTTCCAATTCAATTTCTCATCAATGCACACACCCAAAAATTGTGAGTCTTCTGCCTTAGCAACAGTCTATATTTATCAATTGTGTTATGCGGTTTACTGTACAGAATTGTATAAACTTCTCAAAATTTAGTGAAAGTCCATTTGCACAGAACCACTCAATAATTTTCTGAAAGACATTATTTTGCAATTTCCTCAGCTGATTCTTGCTTCTTGGTTGTAGTTACTATACTTGTATCATCAGCAAAAAGAACTAACTTTGCATCTTCATGAATATAGAGTGGCAAGTCATTAATAAATATTAAGAACAATAAGGGACCCAAGATTGAATCCTGTGGGACACCATTCTTGATACCTCGCCAGTTAGAGGACTCTGCTGGTTTTTGTAGACTATCTGTACGGTTAATTTCAACCTTCTACATTCTTCCAGTTAAGTATGAATTAAACCATTTGTGGACTGTCCCACTCATACCACAATACTTAAGCTTATCTAGAAGAATTTCATGATTCACACAATCAAAAGCGTTTGAGAGATCACAAAATATCCCAATGGGTGACGTTTGGTTATTCATTGCATTTAATATGTGATCAGTGAAAGCATTTATAGCATTTTCTGTTGAAAAGCCTTTCTGAAAACCAAATTGACATTTTGTTAGAACTTTATTTTTACAAATGTGTGACGATACTCTTGAATACGTTACTTTTAAAGAATTTTGGATAAAGCTGTTAGAATTTTTGAAGTTACTTAAAAATCCTATTGATTTACTGAAACATTAAATTTTGTTTACTCAGTTGCCATTAAATTTTGTTTACTCAAATGCATTTTTCGCCAGAGACGACATTTGTATACAACGTGAGCTGAACAGCGAATTCTTTTAAAAAAAGTCCATCCATAACAATCTTAACTATCCTAAACACATTTTTATACGCCTTTTTTCACATCAGCACTGTTACTGTCACCCACAGTATAGCAAACCAACTCTGTTTATCTGTAATTTTCCATACATCGAAATTTAAACGTTTAACTTGAATTCTCTCCTGCAGGCTGAAATATTTTACAACAATAGGAACAAAATCTATTTCACTTCTGTTTGAGTAATCCATTTTTATTGTTACAAACTTAATGTTTACCAAATACACATTGTCAAATACGAATAGCGAACTAACATTATCAATAACTGCCTTAGTTTTGGTTGAAACAGATGGAAGTGTTCGGTCACATAACTTTATAACTAGTTTAGATACACAGTCTGGTGTTTTGAAATTGAGATAGTGCGTAACACTGTGATATTAAAATGTAGCCTCTTTAGCATCACACTGCAGATCACAATTCATATCTTTGGCTTTAAAAAATCTCTTATGTTTGGTTGAAGCACTCGTATTAACAGCTCTCCTATGTTTACCTGTTTTCACGTCCACCCCGATAGCTGAGTGGTCAGCGTGATGAATTGCCGTCCTACGAGCCCCGGTTCGATTCCCGGCTTTGTCGGAGATTTTCTACGCCCAGGGACTGGGTGTCGTGATGTCTTCATCATCATTTCATCCCCATCCGGCGGGCAGGTCGCCCAATGTGGCGTCGAATGTAGTAAGACATGCACTAAAGCAGCCGGACCTGCCCCGAAAGGGGCCTCCCGGCCAATGACGCCAAACGCTCATTTCCAGCTGGTTTCACGTAATCTTTCGTATCACCCTTTCCTATGTGTGCAATAAATACGTTCGTTGTCACTGTCATTACACAATTCCAAAACTTTGTATTCGTGTTGCAGTTTAACATTAAAAACAACTTTCTTTTGCTTACTGTTAAACGACGAGACAAAAAACCAATAGAGGTAAAATGATCAAAAGCGTGTGAAGGAGTTCTTCACACACGAAAACAAAATAAACACGTCGCCCTTGTTGTTGCCAAATGAGGAAGCGAAAAGTTGTGGCCGAACGAGTAACCAGGCCTCCCTTCGATGTCAGCGCATGCTCCAAGGTCGGCTGTGAGAGGCAAGGCCGTAAAAGAACGTTTAAAAATCAATGTCGAAAACACAGGTTTAAAATTTAAAAAAGATCCTGGCCATTTACAAAATTTGTAATTTTTTTCAACCCCAGAACTATTCCAGACAGTACCAAAAACGAGGGCTGTCCATGCTAATCACGGGCGTATGGTAAGCCAGATCAGGAAGTGTCATGTCAAGCGACACCTTCTTTTATTCAATTAGTGTCATAAAACTATTTTCCCCCCAGCTCGATTAAGTACCTCTTAATTAGCGGTCCGATCTACCAATTTATGCTCTTGCATTCCTCAATCTGTTCTCGTCTTGTTTACACCGTTGGTCGTCAATGTGTTGCTTCCAAGTAATGTTACGCACATGAGAAATATTTTCATAAAAGACTTCTTAACACATCATTTACATTAGGTGTTAAAACATACTTCTCTGTTTCAAAAACAATTTCTTGCTGTTACCAGTCTGCATTTTATATCCTCTCTGCTTTGGGTCCTATAAATATTTCACTGCTCAAATAGCAAAACTCCTCTGTTAAATTTAGCGTTTTTTCGTTTCATAATGTAATAGGATCAGCATCGCCCAGTTCCGTCACCCACAGTTCACTTTTGTAGATGTTCATCTTATAGCGTCTTTTCAAGGCGGTGTCTAAACCGTTCCACCGACTTTCCCACTCCTTTGCCGTCTCCACCAGAATTACGATGTCATCGGCAAACCTCATTTATTTCATCCCCCTAAACTTTAACTCCATTTCCAAATGTCTGCTGTTAATTAGAATGGTATGGTAGCCTTTCGAGCACTGACATCCTAGCCGGTACTTGGGGTCTACATCCTGCCATTATTCTCAGTCATACTTCCCTCGTTTGTGCTATAGTAACTTACGCCAATGTAGCCTCGAGTTTTGGCCCACTTGTATTTTATAGGTCTTACCAGGAAGACATGCATTGCACCTCACTCCACGTTCGCTTCCCTTCTCTATTCTCAACCTGTTCTACCTAGTCTACATAAAAGCGTTAACCACCCGCAAATGGAGGAGGAAACAAAATGGAACTTTACGGATTGAGAGATATCTGAAGTTATTACGGTGATTAAAAAATTGAGTCAAATTTACGAAGAACTGTTACAAGTTTGACCTAGCAGCGCCTCTCACCGAGGTGTATGTGCTGATACGGTTGGAAAGGGTGTCGCAGGACCTATCTTTCCTCTCCAGAGGCAAGCTGGCACTCACCTATTGTAACTGGTTCTTGATAACCTGGATACTAGCATTGGGACGGAGATGTAGTCAGAGCTGCTACCACGCGTGTTCTACTGGGTATAGCTCTCAGGTCTCCGAAGTAAACAATCTGAAAACGAATTCACAGAATCCAGATATTCATAACTCCATTTATGCAAGTATCGATATATCTGGCTGCCCATATATGGGAGTAGCACGAGGCCCGAAGAAGGCGTTGATGAGATGCCGAAATTGGTCGTCTAACTAAAATACCTTCTGAAAACATACTAGTTTGGCGATATTTCACTGGCAGATATTTGACCGGCCGCTGTACCGTATCCCCGATGAATCAAAGGAGATTGAAAATCCATTTTGTAGAAATCCACATAGGTTCCAGAAACAAAAATCGTGTGAAACCCGACTCGCTCTGTTCGTCCACAAGATTCAGAGAGCAGTAGATACTGATGCCAAAGTTGATGCGATGTTCCTTGACTTCCGAAAGGTGTTCGAAACAGTTCCTTACTGCCATCTAATGAACAAAATGGGAGCGTACGGAATACCAGTTGTGCGAGTGGACCGATGACTTACTGTCAAACAGAGCAAAACATGTCATTCACAGTGGAGAGAAATCTGCGCGGGTAAAATTGACTTCGGGTGTACCCCAAGAGAGTGATATAGGACCAATATCCTTTGCAGTACGTTATGTTTGACAATTCCCATCACAGGCTTCGAGGGTTTTTACAGGGGACTTAGTAGATAAGGTTCTGGTAAGGAATCCATGTCCGGAAATGTACTGTCTTGATGTAGAATAAGTTTGAAGATCGAACCACTTTCCAGTCTCCTGCTTTACGGTGCACACAGAGCGATGACTATAAGCTCCGACCTGTGTGCTCTACAGGAACCCACGGCTATGGCTATGTTTCAAGTACTCGTCGTCTGGTTCTCTTTCACACGATGAAAGACGTCCTTTTCAAAGTAGAGATTGCGGCGCCCTCTTCTCTGTGTGGGGCCATGAAGAGAAAGATTTTGTAAGCAGGCTGTTTAGGATTATGTGTTGTTAACGCCACATAGTGCTCTGTATGAAAATTGCTGACTGCGCTGTGTGCAGTCTGTGGCTGGTTGGACTCATTGTTGCAATATTCGCTTGTGTAGGGTTGGGCAGTTGAATGAGAACAGTGCGTAGCGTTGGGCAGTTGGAGGTGAGCCGCCAGCAGTGGTGGAATGACTTTTGAACGCTATTAAGGTAAATACATTGTTTGTTCTTTCATTTGCTAACTATGCCTATAAGTAGTTAGTGCCTTCAGTAGCTAGAATCTTTTATTTAATATTGGCGCTGGCTGTAATGCAGTAGTTCGAGTAACGAAGATTTTTTTGAGGTAAGTGATTCATGAAAGGTATATGTCACAGGATGTGTGGAGACTACTTTCTTTAATGACGCACTTCGATTTATACATCATCAGATTTGAACAGTCCGACTCTACTAGTACAAACTTTAGAATTGAAACTCTCGTAAGTGAATGTCAGATAGCAAGTATTTAAACATCACAAAACCGAGGATATAATATGTTGAGAGTAGGAAGAACAATTTACGTTCAAGTTTAGAAACTGATTCCCGGACGCGATAAGTTCCACAAACTGACATTTTATTGTGATTAAAGATCACAACAAATAATCAAAATATTCTCTAGTTCAAAGCAGTATTCACATTAATCACAAGCGGGTACCACAAGCCCCGTAAACATGACGCCAACAGCGGCCGCCCCTTGGGCAGGTAACATTGGGACAACCTTAAAAGAGCAGCTGGTCTAACAGAAACAAGATACCATTTACACTCTTGCATATACAAAAATTTTACAGAACAACAGTTACTTAAATGAGTTTAAGTCTCGAGCGAACTTTATTACTTTTATTTTATTTTACCAACTGACCCAAAAATTATAGAAAGGGAGGAAATTAGTTTGGCCAGCGTTTATTAAAATCATAAAAGCACTTAACTAAAATAAAGTCCGAAAGGGACAGCAGCACTATTAAAGACAAACACGCAGCAAAATTTCGCTTAAAACCTTAAGTACTGAATAATATAACTGAAATTTCATGGCAGAACATTACATTCCTTTAGTTTTAAGGCAATTTACAAGAACAAAGACCACACCTCCTTAGGAAATGCACTCAAACTACAAAACTCAGTTCACACTTTTTAACCAACCAGCGCTACAGGCGCCACTGAAAGTTATTGGTAAACAGGCATCATCCATTCCTTACTGTGAGACTACAAGAAAGCACGTTCACCATAAAACCCAATTAGGTTTCCACATAGCTTTCCATCCGCTGCGAAGCAGGTGGAAAAAGAGGATCAGGACCTCCTTCCTTGCCGCTGCTACCTTGTGGTTCCGACAAGACGGAACAACACTTTACCAAGCCGCACGCACCTGGTTGGAGTCTAGTGTTTACTTCCACGCTCCGCTCAAGCTTTGATGCATACTTCGAGCAACGGCCAGGTGTGACAGGATGGGAAGGGGGGCGGGGGAAATCCCAGGGACCGAAGCCTCATAGTAGGTGACCCAAGTCTGGATCCCCGAGGGTGAAAACTGACAAAAATCAGACTGTTATTGTAAAATGATCTTTGTATCATAAAAGAACATTACTCCAGAACCAGCATAACCAATCTAACTCTTTTTATCCATTTCAATTTTATGAGTCATACAGACAAATTGCATTAAATTATATTTCGTGTTTAATCGTGAATACGGCATATTTTCTTTAGACAACAGGCGCTACAACCACCTTGTGACTGATTCGAGCCGGCCGGAGTGGCCGAGAGGTTCTAGGCGCTACAGTCTGGAACCGCGCGATCGCTACAGTCGCAGGTTCGAATCCTGCCTCGGGCATGGATGTGTGTGATGTCCTTAGGTTAGTTAGGTTTTTTAGTTCTAAGTTCTATGGGACTGATGACCTCAGAAGTTAAGTCCCATAGTACTCAGAGCCAATTGAACCATTTTGAACTGATTCGAAAATGCTCTTTCTATAAATGTTGCTGGAAACCCTACCAAAAAATTCTACAACAAATGTACACGGCAACAACTGTGAAATGTTATAATTTGGTAGGTTTGCCAACAGCAGTCAAAGATAAGGTACTACTGATTCCATCACAAGGTGATTTTACATAAAAAACGACCACACAGAAAATATTTTTCACTCATGAGTAAACACAATACAATAAATTCCTATTTCTGCGTAGTTGTCCTAGAAGAAATGAAATGAAATGAAATGTGCACATTGGCCATGCAGGTGGTCGGAAGTAAAGAGGTAATCTTCTTTTGTTTGTGTGTAGAATATCCGAGTTACGTGGGTAATGCCCTGTGACTTGATGTAACATTATTTTCTTGTCAGGGATGCTGGGCCTTCGGAGGTTCAGCTCAGAAAATTGGAAACCCAAATAATGAAAACTTCCTCAGAGTGTTAGAGCTCTTGTGTGACTATGATCCAGTTCTTGAAAAATACGTTAGCAAGGTCAAAGACCGACAAGAATCTATAAACCGTTTACAAGAGAATTATCTGTCAATTTATACTCAGAATGAATTTATTCTAGTTGTGCCCATCGTGCCAGGAATACCATCTTGGAACCGAGAGGAAACGAAAAGTATTTTTCAGTTATGGTTGATGCAACTCCTGATTCAAATCGTATTGGACAAACAACGTGCACCCAGTGTTACACTTACTTCGAGAAGAAAATATAAAATACTTAAATAGTTTTTGGATTTTATAGACTGCAGTCAGAAAACGAGAGTTGCTATTTCACATTTAATTCGATCAACAGTTGGAGAACACTCAGTTCAAAAATGGTTCAAATGGCTCTGAGCACTATGGGACTCAACATCTTAGGTCATAAGTCCCCTAGAACTTACAACCACTTAAACCTAACTAACCTAAGGACATCACACACACCCATGCCCGAGGCAGGATTCGAACCTGCTACGGTAGCAGTCCCGCGGTTCCGGACTGCAGCGCCAGAACCGCACGGCCACCGCGGCCGGCGAAACACTCAGTTTCTATCTGTGAATGCCACGGGCAACTTTATGATAACGGAACTAATATTAGAGGGTCTTGTATTTCCTGCAGTGAAATACTCCTGCAAAATTTGTTCTATGGGCTTGGTATACAATTCTGTGGAGGACATGCAACCGGCAGTAATGAATCAGATACTTTTTTCGAAGTGATTCAACTTCTTTACGTCCTGTTCAGCAGCAGTCCACAGCGATGGGAAATTCTGAAGCAGTGGTAGAAGTTCTTTATAGTCCATGTCTGACACCCGTTGGAGTGTTCGGGTTGCTGTGTTAATATCATTTGTAACTCACTCAAATAAGAACGCCTTTGCTGTTGAAACTCTTCGTAGTTTAAATTAGTCAGCTGAAACACGTTCTGTGTACCATTTAAGTGATCAGTCACGCATCAATTTAACTATGGCTGTTGGTACCAATTGACTACAGACGCTAATTACTGCAAGTTCGAAATACTACTACTGACGTAAAGGTAAGACTCTTGGAGGGCTAGTTAAATGAGTGCGCACAAACTAGAACGCCAGTCCCCCCTCATCTAAAGCTGTCCCCAGTGCAATTAATATCGATCCTGAATTCCTGGAGGAGCGCACTAAGAAGGGGAAATCGTTTCATTTTGAAGGCAGGAATGAAGTGGCGGATGTGAATTCAGAAGATTTATTCAGGATAAATCGACAGTCTACTGTCTAACTGAAAAACCCGATTTGAAACAGGGAAGATTTTAGATAAAACATTTGTGTTTTAATGAATTAATTAAAGATGACTAACAATCAGGTCGCAGAGGTATGCAAATTTAACAATGAATATCATTATGATTTCACAACATATTTAAGAGAAGTTAAATACTTGTAAACAACTCTTACTTCAAACTATGAATAGATTACTTTGAAACCATTAGAATTCTCGAATGAGACGGATTTGCTTATAATTTTAAGCTTGTTTTCGAATATAAGCATATCTATGCGGACCTTGTCTCTTCCAGCGACTATAGCGAAAGCAGAAAGGTGATTCAGCACTCTGGCTCCTGTAAACAATTGTATCAGATCAAGTGTGCATGAAACATTTCCTAGACGAAAGCGCTATTGACATTATAATAGGCAACCAGATAATAAAATGTTCCCCTGCAGCCTCCCAACAATAAAATAATATAAATAATATTCACATTTAGCGTAACTATCCAACAATGAAAACATGTATAGCACTGGCATTTAGTGTAATCTAGCAACAGTTTATTATTCCGTAACCTACCAATAATAACGTGACTAATCTCTCAATAAAATTGTGATTCACTTACAACCATTCAGTAAATAACTGTGAATTTAAACTGCTAAATTTTGGACGTCGCAGTGCTGCGTCATGGCCCTGAAAGATCATTCTAAATAAAATGAAAATTCTTATCTCAATAAGGTCGCCGGATAACGCATATACATCTGCTCCTATAAGAAATTTTTCTGGTACAGCCCAGTGCAATGCTGGCCGATAGATTTGTCATGTATAAAGGAAACAACTGATTTTTGTTTACATTAATCGGGATTACCATGGATTGGAGAAATTAGTAAATTCTTTAAATTGAGTTGAGTGATTGTCAAAAGTTACTTTTTATGAGAAAGATTAATATTAAGAATTTTTTTAAACATTTACATGGGGCTTGATATAACAATACTACATATGCGCGAGGCTGCTTTTACCTTATACTACAACGCTCAGGCACCGCCATCGCTCCCCCACGACCGGCCCAGCCAACTCCACACACACGACTGCTAGCAACTACTTAGTCTACTGCTACACCGTTCCTACTGCTGACAACACTGCTCTCTCGTCTGCGATTCTCGTATAGCTTACATATCGCAGGCAGCGCGTGAGCAATCCATCGAAATTGCATCTGCTCGAGTGCGCTAACAACAAATTCTTTAAACCTGGACCTCTTACATCCCGTACCATGACTCAGCGGACTACCTGGGTGTGAGCTGATGTCTGTTTATTGAAATGCCTAACAGATCTTTTACCCTATACCCACGAGCTTAAAATTTCGGTTCAAAATGCGCTCACTCCTATACCTAAGTGTTAAAGTTCGCCAGTCTGGGAGGAGCCAGACCCCCACCCCCCAGGCCTATGTATGGCGTCCACTCATCTCTCTTTCTCATTTCCACTGTCTTCCCTCTCTTTTTCTCCCACGGCTTCTATCTCCATGCCTCTCTCTTTCTCTTTTACTGCCACTGTCTCTCACCGACCATCAGTGGCTCCTCTCTCTTCAGCTGCCACTGCTTTCTCTCCATCCATCTCCCTCTCTCTTTCACTGACACTTCCTCTCTCCCACCATCACTATCTCTCCCCTTTATTATTTTTCTTCCCCTGGCCATGTCTCCTCTCTCTTCCACCATAACTGCTTCTCCTTTCAGCACAAAAAAAGATCGAATATGTTCGCATGCCAAAATTTTTGGTGCGAAAGGCAGACTGAGAACTGAGGCAGTTGGATTCCCATTTTTCCGTTAGCTTATTTTCAAGAGGAACTTACTCGCCCTTTTCTGTTCCGGCAGGAACATTTTTCCGCTGGTTCTCCTCTTTTGCCAGCTACAGCAGTGTATGCAGCTTACATAAAGGGAATTCTATAGGTCACTAAAGTTTTGATAATTTATTTATATACTTCGACACATTTATAAACTTTGACACGCAAAAACAACAAATAAGTGAGCATAATATAAGGTTAACACAAAATCGTTTGCTTTGCGTTTTTCTCTACACTTCATTTATCGATCGCAGTTCATCGAAAACGCCAAGATTAGTATTTGAATTAAAAAAGAAAATGTTATTAGAAATATTTTACTGAGATTTTAGTCTTTCGAGGAAGTTTTCAATAATTTTTGGTAGTCATTTTAAGTTCCTGTAATGCATGTTAAGACCCTTTTTAGCTCAACTTTTATTACTCAGCACCACTTTGGACGTATTTGTAAAGGCATGGAGTGCACATTATACAGAGACATTCCGTCATAAAGTATTATTGATGAAAAACCGCTGACAAAAAAATAGAGCTCAGTGAGCTCAGAACAATTGGGATGACCCTAGAACCCTTGACATGGGTCCACGACGTCATTTAAAACTACATATACGCCTTAGACCAGATATTACGTGCATATTTTATAGAGTAAGTACGACAGATTTGAACCTCTGGATCTTGTTAAGGGACAATTATATTGAAAAACTGTCGAAGTTTCCCAAGAATATCATCTTAACAACATATAGTAAAATTTGCCACTGTTTGCCATGAACAGAAATTTTAGAGGGAGGCCATCCCCAGCACTGGTTACTTTTCGTATCCAAAAAATCGTGGTTTTTCGGGGTTCGTCCATTAAGAAACGGTGATTTCATCAACCACCTTAAGTCCACCCTAGGCTACACCTAACACAAAAAAAGCTAGCCGATTTGCTTAATATGCCTGGCCTGCAGAAAGGTGTGATTTTTAAATTTCGACCCCATGCTGTAGAATAGGAACAGTATGCCAGTTCTCCGGCCGCGGTGGCCGAGCGGTTCTAGGCGCTTCAGTCCGGAACCGCGCGAATGCTACGGTCACAGGTTCGAACCATGCCTCGGGCATGGATGTGTGTGAAGTCCTTAGGTTTAAGTAGTTCTAAGTTCTAGGGGACTGATAACCTCAGATGTTAAGTGCCATAGTGCTCAGAGCCATTTGAACCATTTTGAGTATGCCAGTTCTTCTGACAGGTACACAAAAAATCTCTGTAATCAGTAGATATGATCCCCTGAAAAACTGCATTTTAGCACGCGGCTTTTTGGAACTTATTGGTACCATGCGCTGCTATGTACGGACCGATTGCGTTTGTGAAGATGCGATTAGTGTCCCGTATTGTTTTTTGTGGATCTCCAATATTATCTGAAATGCATTATGTTTCAATCATTTTAGAAGTTTTTTTTTAAGTAGAAATATAACCGGGTTGCTCGTATATTAGGAGACGGGAGCCGAGTCACACACCTTGCTCCTGGAGTAGGCCTGGCTCCCAGTGGCCCTGGCTCTCGCACAGCTCTGCTTCGCTGTGAAGAGTGCGAAAGTGAACCGACACCAAAGACCAACTGCCAACGCAATTCCCGCAACCTTATACAGGCGAACCGCAAGCCAGCTGCCACGAGACGGTCCCTTCCGCTGCTCTTGAAGGCTTCGCGTAGAGAGCCTGTATACAGAGACAGTGGCCATAGGTGAAGTTGCCCGTGATTGGTTGATTATCTTTGGCAGAAAAATGGCGCCAAACGTCTCTTGCGCTACCTATGTTCGCCGTGCTTTTGAGTTGAATTGAAGTTCAGAGGAATTTTGGAAACGATTAAAAGGTATTTGAATCATTGAGAGACATGTTATGCGTTGTGCATGCATGTTCGATTTAGTTGTATATCGATTTTAGTACGTAATTAGCGTTTGCGATCTGAAATACGAGTTGAAATAATGAAGCGTTTTGTGATGAAGTCGGTAGGCCTACATGTTTGAAGTAAACACGTTAGTAATTGTACAGTATTGTTTTTGACATCTGTAATTCGTTCTGCAGACGTTCGTAAACGATGCCAGGTTGTGCTGCATTTGGTTGTTACAAAAGAGGTGAAGGTGGATTTCGTATGTTAGCATACGGAAAGGGAGAGAAGGAAACGTAGTAGGTGAATGTGGATTGGGGGGAAGAAATGAAAGAGGAAGCCGTCTGGTAGAATTTTGCACAGAGCGTAACTTAATCATAGCTAACACTTGGTTCAAGAATCATAAAAGAAGGTTGTATACATGGAAGAATCCTGGAGATACTGAAAGGTACGAGATAGATTATATAATGGTAAGACAGTGATTTAGGAACCAAGTTTTAAATTGTAAGACATTTCCAGGGGCAGATGTGGACTCTGACCACAATCTATTGGTTATGAACTGTAGATTAAAACTGAAGAAACTGCAAAAAGGTGGGAATTTAAGGAGAAAGGACATGGATAAACTGACTAAACCAGAGATTGTAGAGAGTTTCAGGGAGAGCATAAGGAAACAATTGACAGGAATGGGGGAAAGAAATACAGTAGAAGAAGAATGGGTAGCTCTGCGGGATGAAGTAGTGAAGGCAGCAGACGATCAAGTAGGTAAAAAGAAGAGGGCTAATAGAAATCCTTGGGTAACAGAAGAAATATTGAATTTAATTGATGAAAGGAGAAAAATGGCTAAGCAGGGATGGCTAGAGGACAAATGTAAGGATGTAGAGGCTTATCTCACTAGTGGTAAGATAGATACTGACTACAGGAAAATTAAAGACTTTGGAGAGAAGAGAACCACTTGTATGAATATCAAGAGCCCAGATGGCAACCCAATTCTAAGCAAAGAAGGAAAGGCAGAAAGGTGGGAGGAGTATGTAGAGGGTTCACACAAGGGCGATGCACTTGAGGAAAATATTATGGAAATGGAAGAGGATGTAGATGAAGACGAAATGGGAGATACGAGACTGCGCGAGGAGTTTGACAGAGCACTGAAAGACCTGAGTCGAAACAAGGCCCCGGGAGTAGACAACATTCCATTAGAACTACTGATGGCCTTGGGAGAACCAGTCCTGACAAAACTCTATCATCTGGTGAGCAAGATGTATGAGACAGGCGAAATACCCTCAGACTTCAAGAAGAATATAATAATTCCAATCCCAAAGAAAGCAGGTGTTGACAGATGTGAAAATTACCGAACTATCAGTTTAAGAAGTCACAGCTGCAAAATACTAACGCGAATTCTTTACAGACGAATGGAAAAACTGGTAGAAGCGGACCTCGGGGAAGATCAGTTTGGATTCCGTAGAAATACTGGAACACGTGAGGCAATAATAACCTTACGACTTATCTTAGAAGAAAGATTAAGAAAAGGCAAACCTACGTTTCTAGCATTTGTAGACTTAGAGAAAGCTTTTGACAATGTTGACTGGAATACTCTCTTTCAAATTCTGAAGGTGGCAGGGGTAAAATATAGGGAGCGAAAGGCTATTTACAATTTGTACAGAAACCAGATGGCAGTTATAAGAGTCGAGGGGCATGAAAGGGAAGCAGTGGTCGGGAAAGGAGTGAGACAGGGTTGTAGGCTCTCCCTGATGTCATTCAATCTGTATATTGAGCAAACTGTAAAGGAAACAAAAGAAAAATTCGGAGTAGGTATTAAAATTCATGGAGAAGAAATAAAAACTTTGAGGTTCGCTGATGATATTGTAGTTATGTCAGAGACAGCAAAGGACTTGGAAGAGCAGTTGAACGGAATGGACAGTGTCTTGAAAGGAGGATATAAGATGAACATCAACAAAAACAAAACGAGGATAATGGAATGTAGTCAAATTAAATCGGGTGATGTTGAGGGAATTAGATTAGGAAATGAGACACTTAAGGTAGTAAAGGAGTTTTGCTATTTGGGGAGCAAAATAACTGATGATGGTCGAAGTAAAGAGGATATAAAATGTAGACTGGCAATGGCAAGGAAATCGTTTCTGAAGAAGAGAAATTTGTTAACATCGAGTATAGATTTAAGTGTCAGGAAGTCGTTTCTGAAAGTATTTGTATGGAGTGTAGCCATGTATGGAAGTGAAACATGGACGATAACTGGTTTGGACAGGAAGAGAATAGAAGCTTTCGACATGTGGTGCTACAGAAGAATGCTGAAGATAAGGTGGGTAAATCACATAACTAATGAGGAGGAATTGAATAGGATTGGGGAGAAGAGAAGTTTGTGGCACAACTTGACTAGAAGAAGGGATCGGTTGGTATGACATGTTTTGAGGCATCAAGGGATCACAAATTTAGCATTGGAGGACAGCGTGGAGGGTAAAAATCGTAGAGTGAGACCAAGATATGAATACACGAAACAGATTCAGAAGGATGTAGGCTGCAGTAGGTACTGGGAGATGATGAAGCTTGCACAGGATAGAGCAGCATGGAGAGCTGCATCAAACCAGTCTCAGGACTGAAGACCACAACAACAACAGCATTTCCACGCAATGAAGAAAAACGAAAGCAGTGGGCAGTCGGAGTCAACAGGGCTGACATAAATCAAACAGGAGCCTTGTAGAAACCAACCAAGTACTCTTATCTATGCGAAGTAAGTCGTTTTTGATTTTTACTACATATAAAACAACTTGCAATATACATAGTTAAATTTGAAAACAGACCTGTAAATTGGCTGTGTGAAAATTATTATAATACATTATTCTTATAAACAATGGCATTAACGAATGATTTCACCATATTGTCTTGTGATTGTGTACTCCGCTACTCCACTACTGGCAATTCAAAAGTCGAGCCCGCAGTTTGGCAGAAAAATGCCCACCGTATTGTCCGGTTGCCACTCTCTCCCTATTCAGGCTCTAGCTTCGCGCGGCTCTTCCTGCCACCTGGAGGGAAGGCTGAACACTCGCGACGGCGGTAACGTCTCTGAAGACCGTATCAAGATCAACCAAAGTAAACACGTCATACGTAATTATGGACTCAATATCTTATCCACAGGCCAATGTGCCACTGGTCCGATTAGGAAGAGAGAGAAGACATTTGACGTCTAGCGGAACACTTTGACAATCCCTTTAGTGTGAAGAAAGTTCCAGTAGAACCGTCAGAGGAAATTATAGTTCCGTAAAAGCTTACGTCTCCGATACTACCCACTTCCGTCTACTCAGTAATGAGTCACCGGAGACCACGACTCCGTCCTACCGAAATATGTAACACCCGTAAGCAAGTCTAGAAATTGTCGGTGTAGTTCGCGTATACTTTGTACGTGCCTTCTGGGAAATGTGCGGTGCTGGAGTGCGTAGGGTTGAGCCGAGCCCTCGCAGCTGTCCCAGAGGCGGTGCGACACCCGACCCCGGCCGGCTCTGCGCATGCGCGGGGCGTCGCCTGTGGCACAACACACACGGCGCCGCTTTGGGCTACCTGACGCGCGCCCACAATGGCGCTCTCCCTCTCGCTTCTCTGTCCGCGCGCTCTTTCTAATTGGACCATTTCATAACAAACCGGTGGGGGCGCGTCCTTTCAAGTGCTAATCTCCGTCTGCGGTACGCCCCCGTAATGACAGGCGACGCTGCGACATCTGCCCGCCAACCGCGGCCGCCACTGGAGTACAGCGTCCGGTCCATTTATAAGATTTTAGACGACAAGACCCAACTGCAGAAAAGGGCAGAGTGGCAGTGGTTTACGTCACAGAAAGAGAAAGACGGAAATACGAACTGAGGTTGTTGCCGTACCGACGCATACCGGGCGTACATAGAATTTCGCTGACCGTACTGTGATACTATTTGCACGACCATCTCCTGTGAGGTGTACAGGAGTACTTTCATGAAGTTTGGAATCTTGGAGAAAGGCACAGGCGGAAGTCAAGCAGTAAGGGCGGGCTGTGAATCGTGCCTGTGTAGCTCAGCATCAGGAAGCAAACCGAAGGCAATAAACATAGTTCTTGATGAGAACATTGTGCTAGAATAAGAAGCTGGGACGTCGGTAACCTCGGTATCACTACACTTCAAGGAAAATAAAAAATAAAACAAAATGAATATATTACTAAACCAAGGCGACGAGAACTGACGCCATCGTAAACGGCTATCCGAAGATTAATACATAAGAAATTGTTAGCCTCGATTGCGGTAATGAAACCAACCTTTAACTAGGTTTGAGGCTAAATAATTGAGCCTTCTTCAGAAGATATACCTGAATGTATAATTTTTCTGAGATTGCGTGGTCTAGAAATAAAACTAAACAGTCTCAATAGGCGTAGTCACATTTTAAAAATGACTAAGCGTATTAAGGCTGTTTTAGCTTTATTTCTAGACCATCCCCTCTTAGACAAATTATAGATTCAGGTACATCTTCTGAAGAAGGCTCAATTATTTGGCCTGAAACCTAGGTAAAGGTTGGTTTCATTACCACAATCGAGGCTGAGAGTTTCTCATTTGTTAGATCATCACGATTGCTGACGGTGCTGCAATGATGAAAGACCAAAAATATCCGAAGATTAATCAAAACACGATGTTAGCCAAATTAACGAAGGCAACCGTGAGGTTAATTTCCCTTATGTAAACCGAATGTGGGAGGGGGGGGGGGGGGGAGAAAGAAGGGAATGAACTGCTGACGTCAGCTGACATCAATAGCTCCTTTCGTATCATCCTCCCCCCGCCCCCCCCCCCCCCGCCCCTCTTTCAGCTTCAATTTACATAATACATATCACAGCTTCAGATTCCGCGTGATATGTGTTCTTTCGGATATGTCCGAAAGAACAGACATCACTTATTCATACAATTTAGCTATGTGCAATGCAGAAGGCCTGTTCTATTGAAGTCACTTGTATATGCTGCTCTTTCCATTATTCCCGTAAGCAGCAAAGTATTTCATATCTACATTTCTTTCGTCGTCATAGTACACGCGTCTACGATATGTCCTTAATATCCAAGAAGACCAATTTCCCTGAGGTACTTCGATTCCACAAGAAAAATTTGGTTTTACAATTTTTATCAGTTATAGCGCTAGGTCAAAGAAAAAAAATATATGAAGAAGAAAGTACTATTTACGACTGCAGAAAAATAAAAAACAAATGAAAGAAAAAGTAAAGGTAAATAATTTAGCTTACGCAGTTAGTGCATTGCCCCTGAAAGGCAAGGTTCCGATTTCGAGCCTAAGTGGGATGTGTGGCACAATTTGAATATGTCAGGAAGAATCGAAACAGCATATACACCGCTACAGAGTGAAGTATTCATTTTTGATACCTTTATCCTACTCTTTCGCGGATGATACCTATGATTTGCGTATCTCTCGCATGACAGGTCCAGTACTATATTTCCTACCAATTAGCCTATAGCTCATTCAACATACAAACGGCAGATATATGGATTATATCATCGAAATGAACGTAACAATTAAACGGTTTTTATTTCGGTTTCAACATTTTTGTTGTTCCATGACCAGCAATCTTTTCATATTTCATGAAGCAATTATTAACAAAAATGTCACAGTTGCAGTACATATGTTTGGTGACCAGTTTCGAAAAAACCGATTCATTCTCAATCCTGACCTACTGATGCACTGTCAGTGGAGCCACAGTAAGTCAGGTCTGAGAATGAACCGGTTTGTTCAAAACTAATCACCAAACATACGTACTACAACTGTGACAGATCTTTTAGCAACCACTTCTTGAAAAATTAAACGATAGCTGACGCTGTTGGTCAAGAACAACGTGGCACAACGTTCCTTGCATTGCACTTGGATCGCGATCTCACCTTTGGTGCTCAGTTTTTCGCAAAAATAGGATTTTTGAGGTTATGTCCTGCCGTTCGCATTTGTTCATTGGTCTATTCTGGAATTATTTAAAACTTAATCACAGAGGACAGAAAATACATTTAATGGCTAATTCATAGTTATATTAAAAGCCAGATCTATTTGGCACTTGTTGTCAAGTTCGGTGCTATGCCGCCCGCGGCATCGATCAAGGAAGCCTCAGATCACATAAACTATATGTAGATCGTAAGTACTTAAAATCCTGAACTATTTCAATACCGAGTAGATATTCGTATTCCACTCATGACCACGTAAACCTGCGCTGCAGTGCGTTTTCTGTCGTCACTATTTCCTCCCTTCTTCTGGTCGGACATCAACGTGACTGTTCCTTGTCACCAAGCTGTTTTCCTGCAACGGTTAGGACACAGCTGCCTTTGCCCGATAATATGTCTCACTCTTTCTGTATATCACATACTAGAAAGAAAGAGTCGTATGGCGTTGAAATGGAAATGATCGTATGGCAGTGTTGGCCTGGAGGCCCCATTCGGGGGAGTTTGGCCGCCGTATTTAAAGTCCTTTGATAACTGGGAGATTCCAAGGAGTAGGTGTCAGCCGCCTAGTTGGGAAGATTTTCTTCTTTCTCAGACAGTGACCACTTTCCATCATAAAATGTGAGTGTTGTGTGGTAAGTGTACATATTTTTAAGTGAATATGGTGACATGGTGGAATTTTAACGCTGCGATATGTTGTTGATGAAGATCAGAGAGAGAAAAGAACGGATGAAACCTACTGTCGAATTCCCAGCGGCAGAAAAGATCAGCAGTATCATATGCCCTCACTCCACGAGAGGCTAGCGAGAGACACTGGAATTTAATCAAGGATACTTGACGTCATCATTTCTCCTACCATTGTCGATCAAATTCTGGCTGTGCAAAACTTCTTCCACCACTATCTTCTATCTGGGCACCACCCTATTGGCGTAGTACGTTTGAGCTTGTGAGTTTCAGTACGGTTTAGCCCTGTTACTGTATTCTGACCCTGCACTCTTGTGTTTGAACAGTCGTTTGAAGATGGCCAGTAGCCGAAAATCGTACGGAAAAATTATTCTATAAGACAAATTTTTGAAGAAAAACGATACAATGTTTTAAGAAATTATTTCTCTAAAAGCAAGAAATAAAACAGACTAGAGAAACATTTAACGAGCCTTTTGAATGATGCTCGAAATCACGTAAAGCAAATTGAGGCGCGTCAGAAATTTCTATAATCTATTTTACTTTTTATTTTCAAACAAATGACATTTGCCATTTTTCATTTTCTTTATTTTCAAATGTTGTTCAGAAAGAAAGAAATATATTTAAATATCGATTGGTATTCTGTTATTGACGGTACATAGATCAAGAGAAATCAGAAAAGTTTCAATTCATGTTGTACATTGATATTTGTATTATCTGTTCGACATGGAAGAAACAATACCACAAATTCTACATTAAACTAACGTTTTTTTCTGTAAATTAGCTAAGCCTCAAAGAGATGAAGTTTCTGAAACTTTGTTTATATTGCTAGGAGCAACTGTTCATGACGATCAGTTTCATACTCCATTTGTCCATCTCCTAATTTTTGTCTGTCTATGAAAATTAAGGCAAAAATTTAACGTCCAATCATTAATTAAATGTTTCTTAATTATCTTGGTTATTTTCAACCAATTAAACGCTCTTTTGGAAAACTATATTCCACACAGATCGATTTCGTGGGATAACTGCTCAACTGGTTTCCATTTAGTATTATTTTAAAACATACTGATTACTTTCCTTTGAAAGCTATAACTTTGGTTTTATTTTCTGATATTTTCATGTCACTGACAATGAGTCTGCCTATTACGTCTAACCGATGTAGAGCCAATTGTACATCGTCCTTCGTCTGTTGTAAAATGATTTGGTCATCAACAAAGAGAACAGTATTTAAATGCGTGTTTCTGGGAATTTTATTCCTTGGTTAACTTCTTGTTTCCATTGTCTAACAACATCGTCAACATACATGTTGACAAAGTGGGTGAGAGACTGCGTTCTTGTCGCTCTTCTGTTAATACTTATTGGTTCTGTTCCCTGTTTGACGGTATCAGTTAAAATTTCGTTATTTAAATACCAGTTTTTTATCGCTTGTAATAAATGTTTAGGATAACCTTGTCTTTTCATTATATTTCACAGCGTATGTATATTCTCTGTGTCGCATGCTTTTTCATAATGGGTGCTGATGACCTTCCTGTTTCGCACCTTAACCCGCAAATCTGAGTTTCCAGATTATGTTCTCGTCTCTTTTCAGTTATCTGCAGCATTCCAGTTGTAATAACGTTACAGTACGATCGCCCTTTTTAAAATATTTTGTTCTTCCAATAAAAGGGCTTCAGCTATTCCTTTCAACCTGCTTTTATTTGTTGTTGTTGTGGTTTTCAGTCCTGAGACTGGTTTGATGCAGCTCTCCAGGCTACTCTATCCTGTGGAAGCTTCTTCATCTCCCAGTACCTACTGCAACCTACGTCCTTCTGAATCTGCTTACTGTATTCATCTCTTGGTCTCCCTCTACGATTTTTACCCTCCACGCTGCCCTCCAATACTAAATTGGTGATCCCATGATGCCTCAGAACATGTCCTACCAACCGATCCCTTCTTCTTGTCAAGTTGTGCCACAAACTTCTCTTCTCCCCAATCCTATTCAATACTTCCTCATTAGTTATGTGATCTACCTATTTAATCTTCAGCATTCTTCTGTAGCACCACATTTCGAAAGCTTCTATTCTCTTCTTGTCCAAACTATCTATCGTTCATGATTCACTTGCATACATGGCTACACTCCATACAAATACTTTCAGAAATGACTTCCTGACACTTAAAACTATACTCGCTGTTAACAAATTTCTCTTCTTCAGAAACGCTTTCCTTGCCATTGCCAGTCTACACTTTATATCCTCTCTACTTCGACCATCATCAGTTATTTTGCTCCCCAAATAGCAAAACTCCTTTACTACCTTAAGTGTCTCATTTCCTAATCTAATTCCTTCAGCATCACCCCACTTAATTCGACTACATTCCATTATCCTCGTTTTGCTTTTGTTGATGTTCATTTTATATCCTCCTTTCCATGGATTTTAATACATACTCCAAATTTTTCTTTGTTTCCTTTACTGCTTGCTCAATATACAGATTGAATAACATCGGGGAGAGACTACAACCCCGTCTCACTCCCTTCCCAACCACTGCTTCCCTTTCATGACCCTCGACTCTTATAATTGCCATCTGGTTTCTGTACAAATTGTAAATAGCCTTTCGCTCCCTGTATTTTACCCCTGCCACCTTCAGAATTTGAAAGAGAGTATTCCAGTCAACATTGTCAAAAGCTTTCTCTAAGTCTACAAATGCTAGAAACGTAGGTTTGCCTTTCCTTAATCTTTCTTCTAAGATAAGTCGTAGGGTCAGTATTGCCTCACGTGTTCCAACATTTCTACGGAAGCCAAACTGATCTTCCCAGAGGTCGGCTTCTACTAGTTTTTCCATTCGTCTGTAAAGAATTCTTGTTAGTATTTTGCAGCTGTGACTTATTAAACTGATAGTTCGGTAATTTTCACATCTGTCAACACCTGCTTTCTTTGGGACTGGAATTATTATATTCTTATTGAAGTCTGAGGGTATTTCGCCTGTCTCATACATGTTGCTCACCAGATGGTAGAGTTTTTTGAGGACTGGCTCTCCCGAGGCCGTCAGTAGTTCCAATGGAATGTTGTCTACTCCGGGGGCCTTGTTTCGACTCAGGTCTTTCAGTGCTCTGTCGAACTCTTCACGCAGTATCGTATCTCCCATTTCATCTTCATCTACGTCCACTTCCATTTCCATAATATTGTCCTCAAGTACATCACCCCTGTATAGGCCTTCTATATACTCCTTCCACCTTTCTGCTTTCTCTTCTTTGCTTAGAACTGGGTTTCCATCTGAGCTCTTGATGTTCATACAAGTGGTTCTCTTATCTCCAAAGGTCTCTTTAACTTTCATGTAGGCAGTATCTATCTTACCCCTAGTGAGATAAGCCTCTACATCCATTTATTTATTAGTGGGTATAATTTACAGCTACGCTGATTCCTCTGTAATTTTCGCAAGCATTTCCAGTTCCTTGTTTATAGAGTGGTACTTTTTCCGCCATTCGGCAAGGCACGGCTTCAATCCTCCATTCCCTCCAGTGTATTATTGTCTCCTTGCTATATTTCATCATCTTGTTCTTTGTCCTAGTCTGCTTTTGTTAGTTCAATTTTATCATTGTTTTCTACTCATAATCATTGATAGTATTTTATCGATTTTTGTCTGTTATGTGAAACCTGTTTCTTGTTTCAGGAGTTTGTAAGCCATCTCTCGTCTACCATGTAGATGATTTTCAGTGTTCAGGATTCTTGGTGTCCCACTATTAGTATAGTTACGTTTTTATTTATGCTGCACAGTCGTTTCTTTTGCAATGTACCCCAGATTTCTAATGTAAGCATTTTTTCCTCTTTAACTGCATTTACTATACCCTCATTTCATATATTATTGTCTTTCTAAAATAATATATAATGTACAATATATATATAATATATATATTACCTAATTGTCTGTGTCATTAAATGAGCTTGGTGCTATACAAGCTTTCTCTGTCTCTGTCTCTGTCTCTCTCTCTCTCTCTCTCTCTCTCTCTCTCTCTCTCTCTCTCTCTCTCTCTCTCTCTCTTGTGAATAGCACAGCAAAGAAATTTTATCATTTAAGTTCAATAAGTCACCACTAAAGCTTCGTTCCATCTATTCAAGTCCAATACGA
Source organism: Schistocerca gregaria (assembly GCF_023897955.1). Classification (NCBI taxonomy): domain Eukaryota; kingdom Metazoa; phylum Arthropoda; class Insecta; order Orthoptera; family Acrididae; genus Schistocerca; species Schistocerca gregaria. The sequence goes on along the minus strand of NC_064925.1, from coordinate 326,632,255 downwards.
ATACCTTTGTTTTATGTGAGGGTAATTTCATATGTTCAACGAAGCTATACTGCATCAAGCGAAACTGCACTGATCATAGTACATTAGTAAAAACGTTCACTTTTGAATTCCTCATCTTGATTACAAATAGCAGGGAGTCTGTATCTACGACATTGCGGCGCTCTGCGTGGAGGTTAAACGCGTTGTTAATTAGTTGTACTTAAAAGTGAAATTACGGAATCAACTGATTTGCTCAAAGGCAAAGACCCTGATGCAGCCTCTATTTAACCCGTCATCCTTCAACCATTCACGCAAATTGCGCAGAAAGAAATCTGTAAACATAGAAACAGAGGTTCAGGAAATTGCAAAAGAATGCTGGACATGTACCTCAACCTGTAACAATCCCTAGCATATTTTAGTCACAATAATAATTCAAAACTCGTCCACAATCGGACGTACTTCTGTCAATTACAAATTTATCAAGAGGCCCGCCAACAATAATATACTTTTTCGATTGCATTCTGTACCTCCACAAAAGCTCACACCATATTAGTCCCCATTCATCACAGTTCTCTCTCTCTCTCCCTCTTAGTATGAAAATCACAAGGAGCAAGCCCTCTCCAGTTTCCAGAGAGTGCAACACTCTATTCCAATAGTATGTGGTTGCGCATGTCTCACATTTTCAACAGGATTCATAATTTTCTTAAACAGAGAATAAAACATGAAATTAGATATATTGGGAAAATTGGTCATAATAAAGGGACAGCATAATTATAACGCTCTTTGAATTGCTAAAATTGTTTTTCTTCCCTATTGCCTCCGTCGCCGTCGCCTGGATCACACATGCTTCTATGTGTTCATGTTTACATTATTTTCCGTAAATTTATTCTGTAAATAATGCGCGAATCGTTTTTGATGTGCAAAAATGTTCCGGGAAACTCAGGAATACAGAAATACAAGTCGCTGAGGAATGAAATAAATAGGAAGCGCAAGAAAGCTAAGACGAAATGGCTGCAGGAAAAATGTAAAGACATCGAAAAAGATATGATTGTCGGAAGGACAGACTCAGCATACAGGAAAATCAAAACAATCTTTGGTGACATTAAAAACAACGGTGGTAACATTAAGAGTGCAACGGGAATTCTACTGTTAAATGCAGAGGAGAGAGCAGATAGGTGGAAAGAATACATTGAAAGCCTCTATGAGGGTGAAGATTTTTGTGATGTGATAGAAGAAGAAACAGGAGTCGATTTAGAAGAGATAGGGGATCAAGTATTAGAATCGGAATTTAAAAGAGCTTTGGAGGACTTACGGTCAAATAAGGCAGAAGAGATGGATAAAATTCCATCAGAATTTCTAAAATCATTAGGGGAAGTGGCAACAAAACGACTACTCACATTGGTGTGTAGAATATATGAGTCTAGACACATACCAGCCATATTTTGGAAAAATATCATCCCCACAATTCTGAAGACTGCAATAACTGACAAGTGCGAGAATTATCGCACAATCAGCTTAACAGCTCATGCATCCAAGTTGCTGACAAAAGTAATGTACAGAAGAATGGAAAAGAAAGGAAACTGAGAATGTGTTAGAGGACGGTCAGTTTGTATTTAGAAAAGGTAAAGGCATCAGAGGGGCAGTTATGACGTTACCTTTGATCATGGAAGCAAGACAAAAGAAAAATCAAGACACGTTCATAGGAAAAAGCATTCGACACTGTAAAATGGTGCAAAATGTTTGAAGTTTTACGAAAATTAGCGGTAAGCTATAGCAAGAGACGGGTAACATACAATATGTAAAAGAGGCAAGAGGGAATAATAAGCGTGGACGGCCAAGAATGAAGTGCTCGGTTTAAAAAGGGTGTAATACAAGATGTAGTCTTTCGTCCCTACTGCTCAGTGTGTACATTGGAGAAGCAATAATTTCATTAAAAGAATGATCTGGTAGTGGAATTAGAATTCGAGATGAAAGTATATAAAGGATAAGATTCGCTGATGACATAGCTGTCCTGAGTGAAAGTGAAGAAGAATTACATAATGTTCTGAATGGAATGAACGATCTAATGAGTACAGAATATGGACTGAGATTAAATCGAAGGAAGACGAAAGTAATGAGAAGTTGCAGAAATGAGAACAGTGAGATACTTAACATCAGGATTGACGGTCACGAAATAGACGAAGTTAAGGAATTCTGCTACTTAGGCAGCAAAATAACCAATGATGGCCGGAGCAAGGAGGACATCAAAAGCAGACTAGCACTGGCAAAAAGCGGATTCCTGGCCAAGAGAAGTCTACTAGTGTCAAACACAGGCTTTAATTTGAGGAAGAAATTTCTGAGAATGTACGTTTGCAGCATAGCATTGAATGGTAGTGAAACATGGACTGTGGGAAAAACGGAAGAGAAGAGAATCGAACCATTTGCCACAGACGAATGTTGAAAATAAGTGGACTAAGGAGGTTCTGCATAGAATCGGAGAGGAAAGGAATAGGTTTGACAAAGAGAGGGGATATGAGGGAGTGACTTCCGTGGTACTAGAGGGAGCTGTAGAGGGCAAAAACTGTATAGGAAGGTAGAGATTGGAATACATCCAACAAATAATTGAGGAAGTTTGTTGCAAGTGCTACTCTGAGATGAAGAGGTTGGAACAGGAGAGGAATTCGTGGCGGGCCGCAACAAACCAGTCAGAAGACTGATGACTCAAAAAAACGTCTTGTTGCAGAAGTAGACTTTGATAAATTCATCTTCAAGTTTACTGCTCGTAATAGTTAGTTTCATTCATCTAGTAATCAGGTTTACCTTGCAATCGCTACGACATGCTAGGACTCTTTGCCAGTACCTTATGTACTCTTGCACCTTCCAACAAATCCTCCGAGTTTTCTGTTCGCTGTGATATACTCAGTAATCCCTCTATAGCCCCTTGTACTCCATGTTAATGTGTGTATATCTTTCTTTGTGAAACAAAGTATTGGTAATTTTCACTTCGCTACATGTTACAAAGCGATCTAATTCAAGTCCAATGTTATTTAATACCTGTACCCAGTTACAGGTATCACAAAATTCCTAACACGAGCACTACGATTTCCAATTATAACCAGAAAACCTTCCCTGTTTTGGTCTACTTGCTTTTGAAGGCTTTCATAGAATTATTTTCTCAACGTGTTTGTTTGGAATGTAGTCTTGTATGAAAGTGAAACGTGAATGATAAACAGTTCAGGCAAGAGGGTAACAGAAGCCTTTGAAGTGCGGTGCTGTAAAAGGATGCTGGTAATTAGGTAGGTATATTGGTTGACAACTGAGGAGGCACCGAATCGAACTACGCTGAAAAGAAATTTATAACACAATTTGACTGAAAGGAGGGATCTGCTGATAGGACTCATTCTGAGGCATCAAGGAGTTTTAAATTACTCGTTAAAGGGAAGTGTTGTTGTTGTTGTTGTCTTCAGTCCTGAGACTGGTTTGATGCAGCTCTCCATGCTACTCTATCCTGTGCAAGCTGCTTCATCTCCCAGTACCTACTGCAACCTACATCCTTCTGAATCTGCTTAGTGTACTCATCTCTCGGTCTCCCTCTACGATTTTTACCCTCCACGCTGCCCTCCAATGCTAAATTTGTGATCCCTTGATGCCTCAAAACATGTCCTACCAACCGATCCCTTCTTCTAGTCAAGTTGTGCCACAAACTTCTCTTCTCCCCAATCCTATTCAATACCTCCTCATTAGTTACGTGATCTATCCACCTTATCTTCAGTATTCTTCTGTAGCACCACATTTCGAAAGCTTCTATTCTCTTCTTGTCCAAACTAGTTATCGTCCATGTTTCACTTCCATACATGGCTACAAGGGGAGTGTATCGAATAAAAATTGTAGGAGACCAAGAGATGAATTTAGTAAGCAGGTTCAAATGAATGTAGGTTGCAGTAGTTACTCGTGATGAGGTGGACAGTGCCGGATATAGACTGGGAGACTCAAACGTTCATAACAGGTGGCAGGGACAAAGAATCCAGTCAAATATTTTTAAGTGCTTTATCTGAAAACTACCTTGAGCAGTTAAACAGAGACCCGACTCGTGGCGATAACATATTAGACCTTCTGGTGACAAACAGACCCGAACTGTTAGAAACAGTCAATGCAGAACAAGGAATCAGCGACCATAAAGCGGTTACTGCATCGATGATTTCAGCCGTAAATAGAAATATTAAAAAAAGGTAGGAAGATTTTTCTGTTTAGCAAAAGTGACAAAAAGCAGATTACAGAGTACCTGACGGCTCAGCACAAAAGTTTTGTCTCAAGTACTGATAGTGTTGAGGATCAGTGGACAAAGTTCAAAACCATCGTACAATATGCGTTAGATGAGTCTGTGCCAAGCAAGATCGTAAAAGATGGAAAAGGGCCACCGTGGTACAACAACCGAGTTAGAAAACTGCTGCGGAAGCAAAGGGAACTTCACAGCAAACATAAACATAGCCAAAGCCTTGCAGACAAACAAAAATTACGCGAAACGAAATGTAGTGTGAGGAGGGCTATGAGAGAGGCTTTCAATGAATTCGAAAGTAAAGTTCTATGTACTGACTTGGCAGAAAATCCTAATAAATTTTGGTCCTATGTCAAAGCGATAGGGGGATCAAAACAAAATGTCTAGACACTCTGTGACCAAAATGGTACTGAAACGGAGGATGACAGACTAAAGGCCGAAATACTAAATGTCTTTTTCCAAAGCTGTTTCACAGAGGAAGACTGCACTGTAGTCGCTTCTCTAGATTGTCGCACAGATGACAAAATGGTAGATATCGAAATAGACGACAGAGGGATAGAGAAACAATTAAAATCACTCAAAAGAGGAAAGGTCGCTGGACCTGATGGGATACCAGTTCGATTTTACACAGAGTACGCGAAGGATCTTACCCCCCTTCTTGCAGCGGTGTACCGTACGTCTCTAGAAGAGCGTAGCGTCCCAGAGATTTGTAAAAGGGCACAGGTCATCCCCGTTTTGAAGAAGGGACGTCGAACAGATGTGCAGAACTATAGACCTAATCTCTAACGTCGATCAGTTGTAGATTTTTGGAACACTTATTATGTTCGAGTATAATGACTTTCCTGGAGACTAGAGATCTACTCTGTAGGAATCAGCATGAGTTTCGAAAAAGACGGTCGTGTGAAACCCAGCTCGCGCTATTCGTCCACGTGACTCAGAGGGCCATAGACACGGGTCCACAGGTAGATGCAGTGTTTCTTGACTTCCGCAAGGCGTTCGATACAGTTCCCCACAGTCGTTTAATGAACAAAGTAAGAGCATATGGACTATCAGACCAATTGTGTGATTGGATTGAAGAGTTCCTAGATAACAGAACGCAGCATGTCGTTCTCAATGGAGAGAAGTCTTCCGAAGTAAGAGTGATTTCAGGTGTGCCGCAGGGGAGTGTCATAGGACCGTTGCTATTCACAATATACATAAATGACCTGGTGGATGACATCGGAAGTTCACTGAGGCTTTTTGCAAATGATGCTGTGGTGTATCGAGAGGTCGTAACAATGGAAAATTGTACTGAAATGCAGGAGGATCTGCAGCGAATTGATGCATGGTGCAGGGAATGGCAATTGAATCTCAATGTAGACAAGTGTAATGTGCTGCGAATACATAGAAAGATAGATCCCTTATCATTTAACTACAAAATAGCAGGTCAGCAACTGGAAGCAGTTAATTCCATAAATTATCTGGGAGTACGCATTAGGAGAAATTTAAAATGGGATGATCATATAAAGTTGATCGTCGGTGGAGCAGATGCCACACTGAGATTCATTGGAAGAATCCTAAGGAAATGCAATCCGAAAACAAAGGAAGTAGGTTACAATACGCTTGTTCGCCCACTGCTTGAATACTGCTCAGCAGTGTGGGATCCGTATCAGATAGGGTTGATAGAAGAGATAGAGAAGATCCAACGGAGAGCAGCGCGCTTCGTTACAGGATCATTTAGTAATCGCTAAAGCGTTACGGAGATGACTGATAAACTCCAGTGGAAGACTCTGCAGGAGAGACGCTCAGTAGCTCGGTATGGGCTTTTGTTAAAGTTTCGAGAACATACCCCTCACGGAAGAGTCATGCAGTATATTGCTCCCTCCTACGTATATCTCGCTAAGAGACTATGAGGATAAAATCAGAGAGATTAGAGCCCACACAGAAGCATACCGACAATCCTTCTTTCCACGAACAATACGAGACTGGAATAGAAGGCAGAACCGATAGAGGTACTCAAGGTACCCTCCGCCACACACCGTCAGGTAGATGTAGATGTAGACAAGTCGTCGGACTGAAGATCACAGAAAATGGCTATTACACTGAGGTGACAAAGTCATGAGATACTTCCTAATGTCGGGTCGGACCCTTTTTACCCAGCGGAGTTCAGCAGTTCGACGTGATACAGACTCAACAAGTTCCCTGTAGAAATATTGAGCCACATTGCCGTCCACAAATGCGAAGGTGTTGCCGGTGCACGATTTTGTACAAGAACTGACCTCACGATTATGTTCCATAAATGTTCGATTGGATAAATGTCGGACGCTCTGGGTGGCCAAACCATTCGCTCGGACTGTCCAGAACGTCTTCAAACCAAACAACGGCCAATTATGGCCCGGTAACATGGAGCACTATCAACCCTAAACAATTTCATCATTGTTTGGGAACATGACATCCATGAACGGCTGCAACAGTCTCCAAGAGCCGAATATCCAACTACCCAGCCTCTTCCATGTAAACACAGCCCACATTATTATGGAGCCACCACCAGTTTGCACAGTGCGTTGTTGATAACTTGGACCCATGGATTAGTGTGGTCTGCACCACACTCGAAAGCTACTGGAGCTCTTACCAACTGAAATCGGGACTCATCTGAGCAAGCTAAGGTTTTCCAGTCGTCTGGGGTCCAACTGCACTCACCTCGGTCGTCTGCTGCCATTGCCAATTAAGGCTAAATTCCGCCACACTGTCTTAACGAATGCGTTTGTCGTACGTCCCATACTGATTTCCGCGGTTGCTTCACGTAGTGTTGCTTGTCTTTCAGCACTGCAAATTCTACGCAAACGGCGCTGCTCTCGGTCCTTAAGTGACGGCCGTCGGCCACTGCGTTGTCCGTGGTGATAGATAATGCCTGAAATTTGGTATACTCGACATACTCTTGGAAAATACACACATCAAAAAAAATTGCATCACCTCTGTTCTCAGAACTCCTGAAGATTGACGTTGACTGTGGATATTGTCCCTTTGACAGTCCATTTGACTATTCAGTGATGTCACTAAACCCCGTACAAAGATGTAAACAACCATGCATGAGCAGTGCCTATTATATGGAGAGGGGTCAGACAGCCGATCAGTTCCAGACATTCCACCAGGAAGGAGGTAACGGCTCGTTCGCGGTTCGATCGCGTCCGCATTGTGCTAGGAAGGGCTCTCAGCAAGGGAAGTGTCCACGTGTCTCGGAGTGAACAAAAGTAATGTTATTCGGACATGGAGGATATACAGAGACAGGAACTGTCAATGACATGCCTCCCTCAGGCTCCCAAGGGATAATACTGCAGTGGATGACCGCTAACTACGGATTATGGTTCGGAGGAACCGTGACAGCAACGCCACCATGTTGCACAATGCTTTTTGTGTAGCCACAGGACGTCGTGCTACGATTCAAACTGTGCGCAACAGGCTCCACTTCCGACGTCTGTGGCGAGGTTCATCTTTTGAACCACTACAGCATGCAGCGCGGTGCAGATTGGCCCGACAACATGCCGAATGGACCGCTTAGGTTTGGCATCACGTTCTCTTCACCGATGAATGTTGGATATGCCTTCAACCAGACAATCGGCCGAGACGTGTTTGAAGGGCATCCCGGTCAGGCTGAACGCCTTAGACACGCTGACCAGCGAGTGCAGCAAGGTGGAGGTTCTCTACTGTTTTGGGGTGGCATTATATGGGGCTGAAGTATGTCGCTGGTGGTCATGGAAGGCACCGTAGCGGCCGTGCGATACGTGAATGCCATCTTGCGACCGAGAAGTGCAACCATATCGGCAGCATATTGGCAAGGCATTCGTCTTCATAGGCCTCAATTCGCACCCCCATCGTACACAGCTAGTGAATGACTGCCTTCAGGATAATGACATCGTTCGACTAGAGTGGCCAGCATGTTTTCCATACATGAATCCTGTCGAACATGCCTGGGATGGATTGAAAAGGGCTGTTTATGGACGATGTGACCACCAACCACTCTGAGGTATCTCAGCCGAATCACCGTTGAGGAGTGGGACAATCAGGACCATCAGTGCCTTGATGAACTTGTGCTTAGTAAATCACGACGAATACAGGCATCGATGCAAGAGGACGTGCTACTGGGTATTGGAGGTACCATTGTGTACAGCAATCTGGACCTCTACCTCTGGAGGTTTCGCTGTATCGTGGTACAACATGCAACGTGTGGTTTCCATGAGCAATATAAAGGGCGGAAATGATGCTTATGTTGATCTCTATTCCAATTTTCTGTACAAGGTCCGGAACTCTCGGAACCGAGGTGATGCAAAACTTCTGTGTGTGTGTGTGTGTGTGTGTGTGTGTGTGTGTGTGTGTGTGTGAAATCTTATGGGACATTACTGCTAAGGTCATCAGTCCCAAAGCTTACACACTACTTAACTTATCCTAAGGACAAACACACACACCCGTGCCCGAGGGAGGACTCGAACCTCCGCCGAGACCAGCCGCACAGTCCATGACTGCAGCACCATAGACTCCTCGGCTAATCCCGCGCGCCAAAACGTTTTTGATGTGTATAGAATTCTCTATCGATTTCGGAAATGGAATGTCCCATACGTCTAGCTCAATCTACAATTGAGCGTTCAAAGTTCGTTAATTCTCTTCGTACGGCCATAGTCACGTAGGAAACCTTTTCATGTGAATCACCTGACTACCAGTGATTAGGATCCCAACCCCGTCAGGTATTCGAAATTTTTTTTTTTGACCAAAAGTCGGATAATTTTTAGAGAGGCCTCATAAATCAATCATCATAGGCTCATAAACCACTTAGCAGAATAATAGGGTCAGGTCATAAATCAATCAGCCATCATAATTTAATTGATCGGTTTAATTAATAAATTTGACATCAATGTGATATCTAAAGTGTATCAGAACAGACATCATTCCTCTACTCGTGAGTGCCTGTATATAGGAAACGCTTTCTTCTGAGCCACACACACACACACACACACACACACACACACACACACACAGAGAGAGAGAGAGAGAGAGAGAGAGAGAGAGACGCACGCATGATACCGAAACGACGGGTAAAAATGATGTGTTCGCACAGCCACCTAGCGTGTGTCAGTCCATTGCAGACGACAGAGGTGCTGCATGATTAAAGCAAGGACGAAAAAAGAACGACGAGGAATTTTCTGTGGTGCATCCCAAAGGTGTACCATTGCTGTGCAGGGACTGTCTGCACAATCTCTTCTCCCAAGGTGTTATAGTAGGTACCATATGAGTCTCATTTCCATCGCACCTCTTTAAGATCTGTTTACGCAAGATGGTCGTACGTTTTTGTGCCATGGTGAACAGTCCTCTTAGCGAGATTACTTCTGATACTGTAATGCACCCGTAACATTATAACCCTTTCTACCAGCTAGTATGTCTGTACATTCTGTGTGAGCAGCAATGCTGGCCACGAGTGAGCTAGTACACTGCATTCTACGTAAAAAGTTCCTGAGGAAGGTAGAGTTGCCCACCGTGAAGTTTGTTTCATTTTAGGGCGCAAAAACTACTAGGGTAATAAGCGCCCAAGACAGAACCGTAGAACACAAAGACGAAAAAAAAGCTTGTTTCCATGGAGCGATGTTTCTTTTCATCGCCGCATGCGCTGTCGACACCATCTGAATTATGTGACCCATAGGTTACGAGGTGGAATACCTGTTACCATCGACGTGCACGGTTCAGCAGTTCAATATTCATACTAAATTCCAAATATAGTGTCAGCGAGCGTTCGTTGGGATGAAGCACAACTGTGAAATATCTCGATGTCACTTTGGACAATAGGCTAATGTGGCGCCAGCGAGTACAGAAGTTTCAAGCGAAAGGCACAGGCCCTATACTTGTGAGGCAAATATATTACGCAAGAGTTGTAGCCTCTGGTTTATATGCAACACATACTTTTGAGCAACACGTAGCTTTGTATACTCTTAAGAGAACGTCCATGGGAGACGTTTATTAGTGGCAAACGTAATCAACATATATAAAATAAAATCCATTCTTCATATATAAAATAAAATCCATTCTTCTTTACGGCCTGTAGTTTATGAGCTTAGGGGTGTTATTTTTGCTTCTCTAATAAAAATTATAAGCCCACTCGTCTGAGTTATTTTTGCTTCTCTAGTAAAAATTATAATCCCACTTGTCTACAGCCATTACAGATAGAACAAATGTAATTGTCCTATTTCAACTCAAAACATTCTTTGTGCGAGCTCTCTGTATTTATAAACCAGAGAGGAAATGCTTTTGCATTCTGGTGAAAATTATGAGCCTTAACCAGTGTGTCCTATATATGTCTACCGCTATAGGGGTTAGATCAAAATCAATTTACTTATTTCACTTTCATTTTATTTTATTTTAACGTGCATGAGTCCAGAAATTCAGTGTGCACGCTCCAACTGCTATTCTCGTCAGGTACAGCTTGGTTAGGTTGCTGCTCCTCCGTCGCCACGTGTCTTGAGTTTTGTAGCGGCCGCCTAGGCTGTCAGACACCACTGTGCTCTTTCGTGTTTGAAAACAGCTTCGAGAACGGCACTTCCTCAGCTTTTGCGCTTCCAGCGTCTTGAACACCGCCATGGCAAAATCGTCGTAATACACAAATCCAAGGCTCTGAAAAATAAGCGAGAGTACATGAGGAAGAGTTTCCTGCCCATATGTGCTCAGACACCATGCCATACCTTCCTACAGTTCGCTAACGGCTTCGGTGCCGTCACCCCCTCACAGCTTTTGTGCTCCAACAAATTGTTCAGAGCGTCGACGTCTTACGCAAATAAATTGAAGACTCTGGAAATAGGAGTTAATGAGTGAAAGTTTACTGCGGGTCGTGGGAGCTCGTACGCACTCAAGACACCACGGCATACCTCCGTATCGTTGCACATAGCGTCGACGCGGCCACTTCGTCAGTTTTTGCGCTTCCTGTGCACGGCAGCGGCGTTGTCATCGTCGTACTCAATTGAATCCAAGGCTCTGAAAAAGTGAGAGTACGTGACCAAAAGTTTACATGGAGTCGTGGAAGCTTGTTTACGAGATCAGACATCTCGGCATACCTTCGCATAGTTTGCAAACAGCATCAAAGCCGTCACTTCGTCAGCTTTTGCGCTTCCAGCGATTTGTACACGGCGTCATCGTCGTCAATATACATTCACATCTGCAGTGTGATGACTGCTCGCAGCGCATCTGTTTGTGAAACTCCGCCTAAGCTTCTCTGCGCCTTTATTTATATAGTAGCACGACAATGCTAAGCGTGGTTTCCGTGGAAATGTGCTCTGACCTCATTTTTCACCCATTGTCCATTACAATGCCACGTGCATATGTCGATACTAGACAACCATCCGTGAAAGATGAATCGAGGAAATACACACTGGCACACTCATTGATTCCGTGTTCGATATCTGGACTGCAAACTAGGTGATTTTTATCCCCAGAGAGTCGTACTTAACTTGTAGACACTATCCTGTAGGCCGCGTTTTAATCTCCTTATGCTACCTAAAATTGTACCAATTCTTCCTCTCTTGTAACAATTGAAATGTCCCCTTTGAACAATTAATGAATTACTGTGCTTAAACTGACACACAATATTTTTAGCGCAACGCATTCTGACTTTCAAAAATCCCTACAAAAGAATGGCCCTGACTAACATTAACCTATACCTTTCACAAATCACTTACCTCACAAAAATCTTGGTTACTCGAACTACTGCAATACAGCGAGCGCCACTACTGCCAGATAAATAAAAGATTCAAACTAACTACTTATACGGATAGTTAGCAAATGAAACATTTCAATAAAGAACAAACAATGTATTTACCTTAATATCATCAAAAGTCATAACATATATAGCAGTTCATGACATCCAGTCTCACAAATTTCAAAACACCGCCATTTCTCTCCCCACATCCACCACTGCTGGCGGCTCACCTCCAACTGCGCAACGCTACGCGCTGTTAACATCCAACTGCCCAACACTACAATGGTAGGCAACAATGCACCAGCCACAGACTGCACACAGCGCAGCCAGTGATTTTCATACAGAGCGCTACGTGGCGTTAACAATAAAAAAACTAAACAGCCTACTTACACAGCCCCTATGCTCCCCACAAAAAGTTTACAAATGGTTTTTGGCAGTGGCCAATGCAGATTAAAATTTTTTTTTCATAATTACAGTAACAAAGAAATCAAATGCACATACTTATCGATACAATGTTGGTCAAAAGCTAAGATTTTCTCGCAGTCCATAAAGACAGTCCTGATTGCTCATCACAGTAAAATAGCAGTGTTGTTCTCAAAGTCTGAGCAATAAAAGAAAATGCACTCGGAAGTAGTGGATTTCTAAGCAGTCTTGAAGAAGTAGTGTTGTCCTTCAAAAGGAAAGACAGTGCTGGTTCTTGACATGCAGACAGGTAATGGGCCACAACAGAGCAAACCCACAGCAGAGTCAGTCGAAGTTTTCAAGAATATCGTTTGGTAGGTCATCACAGAGTAGACCCACTGTGGTCCTGGTAGAGAGTAGGGTATTGGTGGGCCACCAGAGGTGCAGACCCACTGCAGTCCTTGTAGAAATAATGGTATTGGTGGCCCATCAAAGATGCAAACCCACTGTAGTCCTTGTAGAGACGGCTAGCAGCCATCTGTTGCGACTGTGGAGGTGCACAATCACCATCGAAAAGTCTTGCAGACAATATAGCAAGTCCATAAACCACCACCTATGTACTCACAAAACTTTTTGGAATGTCCTTAGAACCAGCAATGCTGTTATCCAGTCCCTTGCTGAATTATCACCACATGTGCAAACACTAACAGTCCCTACTTCTCACATGTTGTCCATATACTATGACCAACAGAAACATGTGCAGTGAAATGTAACTTACAAGTCACTTAATTTGATGAACTGGTGTCAATCACAATTTTATAACATAAGAATACAATAACAAAGGTGCAAAATACATCATTAAAGAACATAACAATACAGATAACATTTGTGGTAATGCAGGATTTACAAAAGAATAGAAATAAACATGTACACCAGTGTTACAAGAATTATAACATAAGTACATAGATAAAAGATCAGAATAACTTTTGAAACATCAACTTCACATATGAGCATTAAAACAAAACCGAATAAATAATGTCTAAACATCTTTACAAAGTAAATAATATATTATTAGAAAAATTCTACAATATAACTCTTATTAGCTAAACACATAAAGACAGGAAAAACACAAATATGCAAGAGTACACAAACACATAGGGGGATAACACAATGGAAAGGACAGGGCTCGTTTTCAGTGTAACATTTGGTACTGCAGTCCAACCCAAAACTTCATTCCATAGATCTTTCGTCTTATTTCAACATTTGTTTTTACCAAAACATCCTATCCAAGCATGCTTTCTGTATTTATATGTTCACATATTTCTTATCTCATTATTTATTTTCCATTATCTTACAACATTTATTTCCAAGAAAATCCTACCTAAACTTGTCTCTAAACCCTACTTTTTTGTTCATATCCTCTTTCAAAATACTTTTTTGGCCAAACCATATTCTTATAGCTTCTCAATGCATTTCTTCCAATTCATCACAACTCGTTCTCTTATATAGCCTACCCCATTTTAAGCTAACTTAAATCTACTGAGCTCAGATATGTATACTAAGGGACGAGGCAATGCAGCAGCACAAAACAATTAACACAAACAGCAATGACAAAAAAATGGAAATTGGCAAAGCAAGCAACAGCAGCAATTGCAAAACTTATATCTAATTACGTCAAAGCTCAAGCATAAAAAAATATTACAATAAAGATGGCTAATGTCTAATACCTATGTCACATCTTAACACTAGAGTGACGCATCACCTTGACTTACTGTTAAAAAATTATTTTTGCAATTCCTGTGAAGGGAAAATGTCTATTTGTGCTCTCTTTTCTACGAAAGTACATCATAAAATTATTCTTTACTGGGTCTGTAGACATAAAATAGTGATATTAGTACATCTATTAAGTTTTATTTTAACGAATGCTGCTGCAGCTACAAACTTGATATTAAACAAAATGAGCATATATATATATATATATATATATATATATATATATATATATATATATATATATATATATAGCAACATATTAAACGTCATTCACTAGGCAAATGGCGTCTGCAAAGGCAAAAAAATTCTCTCAACTAGAAAGACAATAGATGTAAAAATGTTTCTCGTTATTTCATTAGGCATTTTAGTAAATATCATAAATTAAGATCTCCACAGTATAATCATATGTTTCAAGTTTGAGCGTGTCGAATTTGCGATTCTTTCTACAAAGGAATGTCAATAGTGAGGATAATGGCCTCCTTTTTTTTTCTTCTCCACCTGTGTCTCTGAAAGGCACACACTAATGGCTTTTTTCCAGGGGACTGTCGCGCAGCTATATGCCCACGACGCATTACGTGAAGGTGGTCACTTAACTTTCTTACCGAAATATTTACGACACCAGTTTGCACTACAGTGACAGTCTCATATAAAAAGTTTCACAGGTCAAGAATTTGCGTTACAGATGTGTAGAAACAAAATCCTATTAATATAACAGTGACCAAAAAATTTTCGTTGGCATTGTAATAGATTCACGCATTTACATACATTTCATAATTCTTAAAGTACGATTCTTGGTTTCCAACAACCTTTTTCACAAACCAGAGTCCCTAACCACTACTCATTATTCCTTACCTTATTACACCAATACATTTTCGTCGACACTTCTTCAATATTTCATCATATCAAATACATAGCATAATCAAATTCCTCATATAGCATCAGCTTATTGATCATAAACATACCTCAGCCGCATAATACACATCGTCGTCGTGAAAATATTATCATCACACCTTAGTCAAATCTCAAAAACGTCGTAGCTTTCTGCAATAATTTAAAAACCTAAAAAAATTCTCTGCTCATTTCAATAGTGCCATCTACCTCAAAGATACTTTAAAAATCATGATCCCATACCAAATACATCATTCAACGCTCTCATAGCATCACAATGGTTCCGCAAAAATATGAACAGTTCACAAAGTACAGACAAAATACAATTTCATAAGTATGAAATTATCCAACTGTGTAATTGCGTAAACAAGTGTCACTGATGTAGTAAAAAAACATGTTTTATGTAAGTAGGCTGTTTAGGTTTTTTTATTGGTAACGCTACGTAGCGCTCTGTATGAAAATCACTGGCTGTGCTGTGTGCAGTCTGTGGTACAGAGCGCTACGTGGCGTTACAAATAAAAAAAACCTAAACAGCCTACTTACACAATCATTTGCACAAGCGCCATAGACAATATCACGCACTTTTTAATATCTGTGAGAGGTGGAACAGTTCTTAAGGCGTCAGGTGATATCTCGTCGGTTCTACTGCGCAATGGCATTGTGTCCATCCTTTGAAAAGTCTCCATTCGCCAAGGTTGTCCCTGGATTCACCAACACCTGACCTTATCCTGTTCAGACATCTCCAGGTGAGCTAATCAAAAGCACCTCCATGCGGTGCGGACTCAGCACGTTTATCTGTGTCTGTACTTGATCACATCTAGCTGCCCACAATTGTTCTCTACCATCATGTGGATACTTAGATAGTGCTGACACTGAACTAAGGAAACTACTTCTGGATTTCAACGTAGATCATGCTGGTTGATCGCCATGGAGAGGGTGTAAATGATTTGGTTCAACCTTTCGCCTTCCGACGTCTTCAGCTAGTTTACTAGCATATCAGATGGTGAAATACCTGCCAAGCAGTTAACCTTGACTGAAGGTATCGGTTTCAGGTATGCAGTTGTCAGTCATGCAGTTTCATTCAGTACGACAAATACTTGTTTTGTCTGGCCAGAGCTGTGCCATATGCGGAACGTGTACTCCCCTGCAGGGAAACGGCGTGCCAAGGCGGAATTTCCGATGAATTGAGATTGGGCTTCCCCGGTTACTAACAGTGATTTTTCCGAATGTTGTTGTAACAGTTTTGTACGGTATTATCGTCCTGTGCTTCACGTGACATCTGTGTCACAATGGTCTTTAGTTAAGCATCCACGTATATGTTCATTAATATTTCCTGTCAACTCATCTCACTTTAATTAATCTGTGCATGTAATTGTCAAATACATGTTCTGTTTAAATGCTGATTTGTTAAAACAGTATTTGTAGAAATGGTTCAATCGGAGGGCTAGTTGGTTTGTAGCTATGTAAAATCTGGAGGGAAATCTCACCGCTATGAAACCCGCACGGTGGGTATAGAAAAGTTGTATTTGGCTGTAAAACCTCTATGAGTCTTCGTGGCACTGTCAGTTGATGGCTAGCCTGCAAACCGTTCACATCTCGTATGTTGAAGGAGGCAAGGAAAGCAGCAAGAGTGAGTAACAATGCCTCGGATGTGGTAGATTATTGGCTCATTATTAGTAGCATTTACTGGTTGATTCTGAATCACAAAAATTCGACGATAAGAATATAATTTTCAGAGTACTTTATACATCAGGGCCTATGGGTACATTTGCCGCTTTTACTTTAGCCGCAGGAGACCAACTCCGCCACCGCCTGTATCTCAAGTAATTCACATTGAAGTGTCTGACAGAGGATTCTTCGAACCACCTTTAGTCTATTTCTCTACCGATTCACTGTCTAAAAGCTCCTAGAAAAAATGAAAAAGTAAATCTTTCTGTACGAGCTCTGATTTCTCTTATTTTATTATGATCATCATTTCTATGTAGACTAGCGACAGTGAAATATTATCACATTCAGAGGAGAAAGTCGGTGATTGAAATTTCGTGAATAGGTCTCTCTGCAAAGAAAAACGCATTTGTTTTAATGATAGTCATACCAACACGCTTATCCATGACACTCTCTCCACTATTTCGCGATGAAACAAAACGAGGTTCCCTTCTTTGAACTTTTTAGATGTCCTCCGCCAATCCTATTTGGCAAGGAGCCCATACAGTGCAGCGGTACTCTAGCAGAGGTCCAAGAAGCTCCGTCTGGGCTGTCTCTTTAGTAGACCTATTGCATCTTCTAAGTGTTCCGCCAATAAAACGCAGTCTTTGGTTTTCCTTCCCCATAAAATTGTCTATATGAGCGTTCCAACTTCATTTGTTCCTGACTGTAATTACTAGGTATTTAGTCGAACTGATAGCCATAAGATTTTTGTAACTAAGATTTAAAAGATTTCTTTTTACTTTTTCCTTATTGAGAGACATCATTTACATACCGTATCTAAGTAATTTTGCTATTGGTTTTGATCTTCTCATGACTTTACAAGAAGGTAAATGACAGCATCATCTGCTAACAATCTACGTCCTATATCGTTTATGCACATTAGTAATGTAAAACGGCCTATAACACATCCATGGGGAACGCCGTGAATTACTCGATGATTTTCCGTCGACTACTAAGCACTGTAACATTTCTGAGAGGAAATCACGGATCCAGTCGCACAACTGAAGTGACACTCCATAGGCAAACGGTTTGATTAGAAGTCTCTTGCGAGAAACTGTGTCAAAAGCCTTCTGCTAGATCTATAAATATGGAATCAATTTGTCAATCCCTGTCAATACCCCTCATTAGTTCAAGCGAATAAAGTGGTAGTTGTGTTTCACAGGAATTTTATTTTGTGAACCCGTACTGATTGTGTTTCAATAGACCATTTGTTACCTTTGAGGTAATTCACAATTTTCGAACACAGTGTATGTTCCAGCATACCACTGCAAATCGACGGCCCTGTTACGGATCTGTAATTCAGCGAATTACTTCTGCTTTCTTTCTTGAGCACTACTGAGATCTGCGCGAGCTGTTGTATAAGATTGCTAAGTATGAGGCTACTGCATGAACATACTCTGAAAGGTACGCTATCTGGACGGGAAGACTTGCCTTTATCGAGTGCTTTAAACTGCTTCGCTACACCTGAGTTATTCGTGTTGGCTGTTGTTCTCGATTCGATTTATGGAATATTTAGTTCGTCTTCTTTGGCGCAGGAATTTCTGAAACTGTATTCAATAATTCCGCCTTAGTGCTGCTGTCATCTATAAAATTAGCATTGGTACCGTGCAGTAAAGGTATTGATTGTGTCTTGCCTCTGGTGTACTTTACACTCGACCAGAATCTCTTTGGATTTTCTGTCAGAAGATTCTCTGGAAGCTATTAAAAGCATCTCGCATTAAAGTCCACGCTAATTTCGAGCTTCAGTACAATATCGCCAATCTCGGAGATTTTGTGTTCTTTTAAATTTGGCGTGCTTTTTTCGTTGCTGTTACAACAGTTTTCTCACCTGTTTTATGTAGCATGAGGTATCAGTATCATATTTTATTAATTTATTTGGTATAAATCGCTCAATCGCCTCAGATACAATACCTTTGAATTTAAGTCATATCTCGTCTACACTTACATAGTGAGATGTGAAGAAGTGGAGGCTGTGTCTTAGGAAGGCGTCAAGCAAATTTTTATCTGCTTTTTAAAATAGATATACGAGGGTTGCAACTTAAATAGTGGCACCTATTTATTCACAACCGATACAAAAGAGTTACATGTTTGTGCCTGTTACTGTCCTTCAAATTAGTGACCAGCGATATGTAAGGCGTAGAACACCGTTAGTAGAGCCTGTTCTGTTGATTGTGCCAATAGAGCGGTCTAATGCCTGTCGAATCTCTGGAACAGTTCTGAAGTGAATGCCCCGAAGTGGTTCCTTCATCTTCAGAATCAAATCAAAGTCACACGGTCTTAAGTCCTGGGGGTATGGTGCATGGTACAGTATTTCCCAGTCCCATCGACCGAACAGAGCAGCCACAGCCTGCGATGTATGCGCTCGCACATTGTCGTGCAAAATGGTGGGTGGGTTGCTCGCCGGCCGCGGTGGCCGTGCGGTTCTGGCGCTGCAGTCCGGAACCGCGAGGCTGCTACGGTCGCAGGTTCGAATCCTGCATCGGGATTAGGTGTGTGTGATGTCCTTAGGTTTGGTTAGGTTTAAGTAGTTCTAAGTTCTACGGGACTTATGACCTAAGATGTTGAGTCCCATAGTGCTCAGAGCCATTTGAACCATTGTTTGGTGTGTTGCGCAGAAAGTGTCGCCGCTTCTTTCGGAAAGCTGATGCTCCAAAAACTAACAGTAATATTGTGCATTTCAACTTTCGCGGCGACCTGTAACGACGCCATTCGTTGGACTGGCGTTTCAGTTTTGGCGTCGTGGCATTCGCCGCAGAGCTGTTGCTGAGATTCGACATGTAGTAGACCGCTCCATTCGCACTATCAACAGAACGAGCTCTGCTAACGGTATACTAAGCCTTCCACATCGCTGACAACGGGTTCTACACAACGCTGGTGACTACTTTGGAGTACAATAACAGGTGCAAACATGTAACTCTTTTGTATCGGTTGTGAATAAATATTTGCCACTATTTAAGTTCTAACGCTCGTATTTTACACTTATTTTTGTGGATGTAGATGCTGCGGTTGTTAGTTGCACTACAAAGACCTTGCTAGACCATTTTGCTGTTTCGTGTCCTATATGTAAACATATCTTAGTACCGAGTAAAGCCATATGTAGCAGTTCATTTTCTTGATGAACGGTATAAACTATACTCTGCTAGTCAAGCTGACGACCGTTCTTTGATTCGTGTAATTTACGTTTTACTTTATAACTACCACGACCTTGATTACATTCGCACTAGTTCCACTACTGCTCTCGTCCAAACGTAATCTTTTAGATGCCGAAACATGAAACGTCCCCTAAGAATAATTATATACACGACTGTGCTTAAACTGACACACAATAGTTTTTTGCGCAACGCAATCTGACTTCCAAAAATCCCTACGAAAGAATGGCCCTGACTAACATTAACCTATACGTTTCACAAATCACTTACCTCACAAAAATCTTCGTTACTCAAGCTACTGCAATACATCGAGCACCACTACTGCCAGCTAAATAAAAGATTCTAACTACGGAAGGCACTAACTACTGATAGGTATAGTTAGCAAATGAAAGATTTTAATAGAGAACAAACAGTGTATTTACCTTAATAGTCAAAATATATATGATAGTTCATGACATCCAGTCTTACAAATTACAAAACTCCGCCATCTCTCTCCCCACGTCCACCACTGCTGGCGGCTCACCTCCAACTGCGCAACGCTACGCGCTGTTAGCATCCAGCTGCCGCAGCTCAACACTACAATGGCAGACAACAATGCAAACTAAACACAGACTGCGCACAGCACAGCCAGTGATTTTCATACGTGGTGGCGGCGTTACCAATAAAAAATCCTAAACAGCCTACTTACATAGCCCCCATGCTCCCCACAAAAAATTTTACAAATTGTTTTGGGCACTGGCCAATAATGATTTGATAAAATTTTTCATAATTACTATAACAAAGATATCAAATGCACACACTTATTGATACAATGTTGGTCAGAAGCTAAAATTCTCTCACAGTCCATAAAGACAGTCCTGATCGTTCATCATAGTAAAATTGCAGTGTTTTTTTTTTTTTTTAAAGTCTGAGCAATAAAAGAAATTGCACTTGGAAGTAGTGGATTTCTAAGCAGTCTTGAAGAAGTAGTGTTGTCTTTCCAACGAAAGACAGTGCTGACTCTTGACATGCAGACAGGTAATGGGCCACAGCAGAGTCAGTCGACGTTGAAGACTATCGGTAGGTAGGTCATCACAGAGCAGACCCACTGTAGTCCTGGTAGAGATTATGGTATTGGTGGGCCACCAGAGGTGCAGACCCATTGCAGTCCTTGTAGAAATAATGGTATTGGTGGGTCGTCAAAGGTGTAGACCCACTGTAGTCCTTGTAGAGATGGCCAGCAGCCATCTGTTTGACTGTGCAGGTACACAATCACCATTGAAGAGTCTTGCGGATAATATAGCAAGTCCATAACCACCACATGTGCACTCACAAAAATTGTTTTTGAAATGTCCTTACAACCAGCAATGCTGTTATCCAGTCCCTTACTGAATTATTAACACATGTGCAAACACTATCAGTCCCTACTTCTCACATATTGTCCATATACTATGACCAACAGAAACGTGTGCAGTGAAATGTAATTTACAAGTGACTTAATTTGATGAACTGGTGTCAATTACAATTATATAACATAAGAATACAATAACAAAGGTACAAAATACATTATTAAAGAACATAACAATACAGATAACATTAGCAGTAGTACAGGCTTTACAAAAGAATCGAAATAGCAAATACATCAGTGTTACAAAAATTACGACATAAGTACATACATAAAGTTCAGAATAACTTTTGAAACATCAACTTCACACATGAGCATTAAAACAAAACACAATAAATAATGTCTGAACATATTTACAAAGAAAATAACATAGTATTTGAAAAATTCTACAACATAAATCTTATTAGCTAAACACGTAAAGACAGGAAAAAGGACAAATACACAAGGGTACATAAACACATAGAGGGATAATACGAAAGGAAAGGACAGGGTTTGTTTTACTGCAGTATTTTGCATAGAGATCTCCCTTAGTTTATCATTATTCCCAAAAAGTCCTATCTAAACCTTCTTTCTGTATTCTGTTCACATCCTCTTTCAAAAATAGTTTTTCTCCACTGTACACTACTTTTTTGGCCAAACCATTTTCTTAAAGCTTCTCAATGCTTTTCTTCCAATTCATCATAGTTAGTTTCTTATATAGTCTACCCCCTCTTAAGCTAACTTAAATCTACTGATCTCAGATGCTTAACTAGGGACAAGGCAGCAGCAGCAGCAGCAGCAGCACAAAACAATTAATACAAACAGCAGTGACAAAATAATGAAAGTAAGCATAGCGAGCAGCAATAAATGTAATAATTTATATCTAAACATGACAAAGCTGAAACAGAAAAAATATTACAGTAAAAATGTGTAATACCTATGTCACATCTTAACACTAGAGTGATGCATCATTAGAACATACGCTAGCAGATAAGTTACCAAATCGTAAAAAAAAATTATTTTTGTAAGTCCTGTGAAGGGAAATGTCTATTTGTGCTCTCTTTTCTAAGGAAGTACATCATAAAATGATTCTTTACTGGGTCTGTAGACAGAAAGTAGTTATATTAGTACATGTATTAAATTTAAATTTAAAGAATGCTGCATTGCAACAAGAAACTAGATATTAAACAAAATAGGCAAAGCAAGACGTGAAACGTCATTCATTAGCCATAAGGCACTTCATAATGCAGTAAACAATCTTCCAGCTAGCAAGACAATAGACATGAAACGTTTCTCATCATTTCATTTCAGTAAATATCATAAATTAAGAACTCTACAGTGTAATTATGTTTTCAAGTTTGAGGGTGTCGTATTTACGATGCTTTCTACAAAGGAATGTCAATAGCGAGGATAATGGCCTCTTTTTTTTTTACCTGTGCCTCTTAAAGGCACACACTAATGGCTTTTTTTCCAGGCACCTGTCGTGCAGCTGGGTGCCCATGACGCATTACGTGCAGGTGGTCACTTACATTTCTTACTGAAAAATTTACAACATCAGTTTCCGCTACAGTGACAGTCACATATAAAAATATTTTCACACGTCTACAAATCTGTAGAAACAAAATTTTTTAAATATAATAGTGTCCAAAAAAATTTCATCAGCATTGTAATACATTCACACATTTACATACATTTCATAACTCTTAAAGTACGATTCTTGGTTTCCAACAACCTTTTGCACAAACCAGAGTCCCTAACCACTACTCATTATTCCTTGCTTTATTACACATATACATATTTGTCGACACTTCTTCAATATTTAATCATAAGAAATACATAGCATAATCAAATTCCTCACATAGCATCAGCCTATTGATCATAAACATACCACAACAGCGTAATACACATCGTCATCATAACATCATAAATCCTCAGCCAAATCTCAAAATCGTCGTGGCTTCCTATTTCAAACCCTAAAAAAATCTGTGCTCATGTCAAAAGTGTCATCTACCTCAAACGTACTTTAAAAATCATGACCCCATACCAAATACATCATTCAAAGCTCTCATAGTATCACAATGGTTCTGAAAAAATATGAACAGTTCGCAAAGTACAGACAAAATACAACTTCGTAAGTGTGAAGTTATCCAATGGTGTAATTACGTAAACATCTGTCACTGATGTAGTAAAGTAAATGTTTGTCTCTCTCAGTTAAATGATCAGATAGCTGTGTAATTTATGTGTTGGAGAAATATGGTACCGATGTGTAAAGTTGTATAAACAAATACCATATTAGCTAGGGCTCCTTGTGCTTGCCAAACACATGGTACACAAAGTAAGTGTGTACCCCCCTGAGGAATAATGTAATTATATCCTCAGGTGTTACAGATTACAGCAATGGAATGAAATGTATCACGGAAAACTTTCTTTGTAATTCAAATATGTTGAAAAATAAATAGTTTAATGCGTGTCCTGTAGCGCTAAATGTGCGTCTTGCTGTAAGACAATCTCTGTGGAAGTGTCGTAGTTATTGTCCTCCGAAAGCTAAGTTCTGCAGAAGTCAATGTACTTACCTCATGATAAACGAAATTGAAATGCTTTGCGTATAGATATCTTAGTTCTTACGCTAATTGCCGTGATGAAGTAAGTACTGTACTGTACGTATTGTTGTGCTACAGAAAAGGCTGTCTCATTGTAGCTATACCACAAACGTTACTACTAAAACATGTTTTACTTTCCAGAAAAATTCAGAAAAACTGTGCAGATATAAAACAGAAACACCGCGAAAGCAACATTGTAAATTGTCACTCATTAGTAGCGTCGTGATAAAATCGTGTAGCTGTCACATAACCTAACCACTGTGTCATCTGGTATCTCACAGAAAGTACTTTAAATCCAGAATGTATTTTCAAGTAAACCAAAATGTTGCATTAAAATCTCATTAGCAATACTGGTAAGTGTTCTAAGTATGTGAGCCTTATAGTCGTTACGTAATCGTGCAACTAACAAGCAAGAATGTACACACGCAATAACACAGTGATGTCTGTTCACTGTAACAAAGCACTCGTAAATACTGTCTAAATATGTTCCGTTGGTTCTAGACTGGATAGTAAACTTCAAACATTGTTGCATGTTAACAGTTTCTCAGTGTGACAAAGCATACTAGAAATGTGAAGTGAAATGTTTTATGGCAAAGACAAAGTTAAAAAGCAGATTATCTTTCAATAAACGGTTTTACATGTGAAATGTGGTGTAAACCTTTACTCTTCCTAGTACGCAGAGTTTGAACTTCAACGCAATTATCATGTGGTATACGTCGGATTCTGTAAGGTCCATTGTAAACTAGAAAGAATTTGTGACTCAAGTGTTTCTTCTTATGTGACAATGGATGAGCTTTAATGGGAACTTTCTGACCAATATATAATTTCTTTGCATTTGCTTTACCGTGTAATTTTTTCCTTTTGTCTGCAGCAGAATGTATATTTTTAATAGCCAAATCAATTATGTCTTTGTGTCGAAGTTTACGTGTATTCGGAAAAGGTACAAGCTCTCTGATTCTGTTTGGTGGTTCTTTATTCTTCAGTACAAGAACAGGTGGTAAAGCAGTGGAGTCATGAGGCATTTCATTCAGCACGTTTTGAAATAAGTGTAAATATCTGTCCCAATGCTGATGCTTTCTGTGACAATAAAGTGTGCAAAGCTTATTGATTTCTTTCATAATCCGTTCAGACGGGTTACAATGTGGTGAGTACAATGAAATAAAAACAGATTTGATTTTATGATTACGAAGCATGCGTGACCAAACAGCAGATCTGAATTGCGGTCCGTTATCTGAAATTACTTTACTAACGTGTCCAACTTCACGTAAGAAATTTCTAACAAAGGCGTTGGATACAGACCGTCCAGTGGCTTTACGTAACGGAGTGAAAGAAACAAATTTTGAAGTAAGTTCAACAGCTACTAGAACGTACGAAAATCCATTAGATGTTCTGACAAGCGGTCCCAAGAGATCAACAGCAGCAAATTCTTTTAATTTAGAAGGAATGATAGGAAACAATGGAGCAAGATGCGAGACAGTAGATGGTTTCGCCTTTTGACAAAGTTTACAAATAGACAAGACTCTTCGAATTCTCTTTTCCATATTATTAAAATAACAAATCGTTCGAAGAATATGATAACATTTTCGTGGACCAAACTGTGCATAGCTGAAATGAATGTACCAAATGAGCTTATTAACGAAATCGTCTGGAATGCACAGTACCCATAGCTTGTCATCAACAGTGCAGCGTTTGAACAGTATGTTGTTTCTAACCAGATAATAATGCCGAATCTATGTGTGTGTCTTTTCATGCCATTTACTTTTGATGTCTTTCCAAATCGGATCTTTATCTTGTTCATGAGCAATGTCCTTTAAAGATGTGGTGATGAAGTTTTCAAAGGCGACTTTCTGAATGTAAAGAATACTGAAATATTTCTCGAGGTTGCTTTCTGTGTTACTTTTCTCAAGCCCAGCCGGTGCACGGGACAGTGCGTCCGCAACAATGTTCTCCTTGCCGGGAATGTAGACTATTGTGAAGTGGAATTCTTGCAGAAACAATGCCCAACGTTTTAACCTGTCATGATTTAATTTTGAAGACGTAAGAAATTGTAATGCACGATGATCACTGTATACTTTTACGTTCTTACCGTAAGGAAAGAAATGGAATTTGTTAAATGCCCAAACGATAGCTAAAGCTTCTAATTCAGTAACGGAATAATTTTTTTCAGATTTTGTTAGCACTCGGCTAGCAAGAGCAACGCTTTTCTGAACGGTAGTGTCATTTTCTATGGCTTCTTGAAATAAATGGGCACCAAGACCGACTTTAGAAGAATCCGTGCTAAGGCAGAAATCTTGTGACAGATCTGGATGAGCTAGTATTGGCGCGGTAAGTAGCGATTCTTTCAAAGAATTGAATTCCAACTGTGCTTGTTCGTCCCAGTTCCAAATAGTATTTTTTCCAGTGAGAGAACAAAGTTTTGGTGTGACTAGAATTTGCATATGCAGAAAACGACGGTAAAAGTTTACGAGACCTAGAAAACTGCGGACTTGTTTTTTTGTGGATGGAACTGGAATGGCTCTGCTTCTAACTTTTCAGGATCCGGCCGAATGCCTTCAGAAGAAATAATATGTCCCAAAAACTTCACCTTTGTCCTACCGAATTCAGACTTTTCCAAGTTAACTGTAATTCCAGATTCTGCAAAAATACGTAACACGCTGTTGAGGATGCGATTATGTTGTTCCCATGAGGCTTCTGCTATCAGAATATCGTCCACATATAAGGTGATGTGACGTTTTAAGAACTCAGGTAATATGGAATTTAGCCCGCGAATGAATGCCGCCGAAGAAATGTTCAAGCCAAAAGGAAGTTTCCGAATCTGATAACAAACGCCGAAACAAAGGAAAGCTGTGTATTTTCTACATTCTGGATGAAGTTCGATCTGATAAAAGCTGGATCTGAGATCAATGGAAGACAACACTTTTACACCATTAAAATTTTGAAGAAGTTCTTCCAACGTTTGCGGCCTGCCTGTTTCAGGAATAATGATAGTATTGATTTGTCTCGAATCTAAGACAAGCCTGATCGACCCATTTTTCTTCTCAACAACATGTAATGGATTGTTGTATGAGCTTACTGCAGGCTCAATAATGCCCTCGTCAAGCATAGATTGTATTTCTGTTCTAACACGGTCCCTATAATGTGCTGGAATTACGTATGGTCTAACACAAAATTTAGTATGCTCACGAACACGAAATTGGTATTGAAATCCCTTGATTGTTCCTGTTTTGTGAGTAAAAACTGTGGAATGTGCTTGTAAAATCTCAAAAAGGTCCTGCCTATCAGTGTCACAATTCTCAATTCTTTGAATTTTATTCTGAATTAACTCATTAGTTTCAAATATGCCGTCGATATCATCCCTGTCAGTACTTGCAGAGTGATTGTTAGTGTCTAGTTCCATAGAAAATTCCGAACTGTTGTCTAACAGAAGGTAAAGCCGATTAATTTCCTCGTCATGGTTTGAGAGCCAATCTTCAAATTTCAAAGCTATTGACTTACCTTCTTTCTCTAAACTTATTTCAGCATCGTGAAAGTTTAAGATTGCTTTGTATTCATTCAAAAAGTCTACTCCCAGTATAATTTCCGTCGACAACAATGGAACAATAAGAAAGTTCATAGAGAAACTGTGACTCTGACAAAAGAATTCTAAGTTGGTTTGTTGGCGTACATCTACACTTTTTCCAATGAGTGCACCTTGTAATTTAATCTTGCGTAACGGAAGTGTGGGGCAATCGTTCGATTTGTTGCATTTGCTAAAAGCTGTTTCACTAATTACTGAAATGGGACTGCCTGAGTCAAGTACTGCCGTAAATTTTACGTCATTTACAGTAATGTGAATCACAGGATATGCAATGTTGTTATGTTTTACGTCGTGTTCCTGGAGTAAGATGTCCCTAATGTCTTCCATTTTTACGTAATTACTAGCTACGGCAGCTGCGTCGTCAGTTTCATGCGTACGTTTTGTGGCTGCCAGCGGTGTGAGTCATTGCCTATTGTGTCTTTGTTGACACGAGTCGTTAATGGGATTTGGAGACCTAACTTCTACAAATTCACCTTGTCGAGAGGGCCCTGCTCTGTTTGAATCCCGCCAGTTCTGCTGCAATTCAGATCTGTCGTTACGATCATATCGTGTGTCGTCATGTCGGTAGATTCCATAGTTTCTTTCTTGTCGGTCACGTGGTGCAGAATTTCTCCCTGAATCGTAACTGCGCGCTGGACCGTTGCGTCTTAAGTTATTCCGTCTCCCTTGATAATACTTATTTTGGTTTCCATATTGTCTGTTTCTCTGATTGTCTCTGTGATAGTCATTACCGCGGAGAGGTGATCTTTCCCTGTAATTATTACTACTCTGCCAACGGTTGTCATACGGGTGGTGTCTGTTTTGGTCACGATTTATGTTGTACAAATAGCCTTGTCGTGAATTATTTCTGTCATCGCGGAATTGTGACAGGTGAGACCTGTAATTGTTGTGCTCCTGTTTTCGCGTTCCGCGATTGTCAGTGTCAATTTCCAGTTCTTGTAACAGTCCCTGAAAAGCTTCAATGTCGTCTTTGCATCGTCCTGCTAAAATAATCTGTCGTAAATGTTCAGGTAATTTGATTAAGCAAATGCGGATGTGTTCTGAGGGGCTGTATGGGTTTGAAAGATACTGATTCTTATGTAACATGTCTTCAAAACATTTGACAAGACTGGAACATTCAGATTGTTCGAAATGTTTCATCATTATGATGCTATGTTTTACTCGGTCTTGTGTAGCTTGAGACCAATATGCTGAGAGGAAGGCATGATAAAATTCTCCTTCACTATGACAATCGTGAATGACCGATCGCATTCTTACAGCTGGTTCATTCTCCAAGTAGCCACACATAAATTCTAATCTGTGCTCTAATGACCAGTTGGGAGGAAAACAATGAGAGAATTGATGGAGCCACGCTTGTGGATGAATGTCGTTGCCAGAATTCCTAAATGTTTTGAATTTACGTGTAGTAATGAACAGCTTATAGTCAAAATCATCGTGTCGGCGGGTAGCATATCGTTCATTGTTACGTCGTGTCGGCAGTTCCATCTCAAAATTCGGTGCACCTTGCCAATTTCTTTCACAATTTCCGAAATGCCCTGTGTTATTATTTTGTGGCTTTTCCGTATTTATAAGTCCCTCTTCCCGTGTTGGAGCGCGACTGTCCTCTGAAATACGTAATTCTTGTATTACCTGTGTCAGCTGATCTTGCACTTCCCGGATTTCTCTTTGGTGTTGTGTATTAATTTGATTCTGATTTTGTTTGAATTTCCTAATTTGTTCGCACTCTTCTGTATCATTCAGATCATCATCTACCTTTTTAGATAAGTGAACTCATCTGTAAGTTCGGCTACTTTCTCCATAGTGAACACATTTCTTCAGTGTGTTTTTCTGAACCAAGTTTCAGAGTGTCCATTTGTGTTGAAATCGAATCTATTGTGACCTTTAAGTTTTCCTGAGTTCTTGCAAGTTGCGTAACCGAATCGGTGGATGCAACTGAGTCCATTTTAGCTTGCAAGGTGTCGTGGTTTTCACGAACAACAGTTTGCAATTCTTTTATGGCTGCTTCGTGATTCTGTAATGCGTTTTCATGCCGCGAAAAAATAGGTTGAAAATGCTCACAAATTTGTGTTTTTACGTCATTACAGATTTTTTGACATTTCGATTCAATGTTATGTAACTCAGTAGTTAAATCTTCACGTGTTTGTTCAAGTGTGGTGTCTAACTTCCGAAGATTTTGTTCCATTGTGTCTAACTTTTGAAGATTATGTTCCATTGTGTCCAACTGTTGCTGTGTTTGTCTCTGATTTTGTTCCATTGTGTCTAACTTTTGAAGATTTTGTCCCATTTGTTTCTGATTTTGTTCAAGCGTTGTGTCTAACTTTTGTAGCCTTTGTCCCATTTGTTGCATTAACTGTAATAACAGTGCACTGGTGTCTGAAACATGTTCCTCAGTGCTTTTCGGCAGTGCATTTGAACCGGCAATATTCGCATTTTGAAAAGCAGAAAATGTATCTTGATTTATTTGAGAAAACGGTGAGGACGCAAAATCTGAATCTACAGTATTTGCAAGATTGTGTCCTGTCATTTCGGAATCCTGAGGCGAGCTGTTGCCGACCGATCGATCGATAATGCTTCCCTGTTCACTAATTGTTTCACTGCCTACACCATTATTTGTAGCCCGCTCCATTTCCCTATGCGCTATTACCAAATTACTACTTTGAACGTTAGTGAATTCATTACATGGTGACGCTAACACACTGCTTTCGTCTTCACTGTCATTTCTCAGTTTACTTTGGAGCCTAGTATTACGTTTTCACACGCCATTATTGTCACAATATTTCACACAGCAACACAGAAAAACACAATTTGAAGAACAAAAATAAGAGAACACATTAACATAGCACTGAAAATAATATCTAGATAATTGCAAGTGAAGCTGCGAAATACTTGGTGCAAATATACATGCATGCCACAACTGTTTTACTGTACAACAATGAAAGACTGCAACTACAAAGGAAATTCTCTCTATGATTACGCATTAGCAATAAACAAAGGCTACACTAACTACACAAACTACAAGAAAAAATCAGAAGATTCCAGTGAGGTATCCTGGCAGGGTCGCCATATGAAACGTCCCCTAAGAACAATTATATACACGACTGTGCTGAAACTGACACACAATAGTTTTTAGCGCAACACAATCTGACTTCCAAAAATCCCTATGAAAGAATGGCCCTGACTAACATTAACCTATACGTTTCACAAATCACTTACCTCACAAAAATCTTCGTTACTCAAGCTACTGCAATACATCGAGCACCACTACTGCCAGCTAAATAAAAGAATCTAACTACGGAAGGCACTAACTACTGATAGGTATAGTTACCAAATGAAAGATTTTAATAGAGAACAAACAGTGTATTTACCTTAATAGTCATAATATATATGATAGTTCATGACATCCAGTCTTACAAATTACAAAACTCCGCCATCTCTCTCCCCATATCCACCACTGCTGGCGGCTCACCTCCAACTGCGCAACGCTACGCGCTGTTAGCATCCAGCTGAAGCAGCTCAACACTACAATGGCAGACAACAATGCAAACTAAACACAGACTGCGCACAGCACAGCCAGTGATTTTCATACAGAGCGCTACGTGGCGGCGGCGTTACCAATAAAAATCCTAAACAGCCTACTTACAAACATAATCCGATACCTTTTTCATTAGCTTACGTTCACGGTAAGAATTCCAAATTCGTGTCATAGGAGTAACATTATAGGTGAATTGCTAATGTGGTAGCAGTCGTTAGAGATATAATGTTATTTCGGGCTGCCACTTTTAGCTTCATATTGAGGCAATTTTTGCGGTACGTTAAAGACCTATCCAAATTGACTCCAACGTTATTTAGGAGTAAAACAGTGTTCCAACTCGATGTCCTACCAGTTAACTTTTAGTTCTGTCACAGCTGTTGTAACTGGAACATAATATTTCCTATGCAGGGCATCCACAGTTGAAATATTCCGTGTTGAATAAAAGGAACTTCTGCGACTGTTAAAAATCGATATTGAACGACACGTCTGGTTTCGCAAATTCTGTTTGCATCATCACGTGTTTATCATTATACAAACGTATAAACAACACATTAGAATGGAAAATAAAAGCGATTAGGTTTGTGTTTACTTATAGGCGACCCATAAGGCCGATCTGTGTAAAAGCCGGAAAAAGCACATTCCCCAGCACACTCATCAAGGTGTTTAAAATATGAAATAAAATATAACAAAAATATAATAAAAATGTAAAATAAAATAAAATATAAAATTAAAATTAAAAAATTAAAGCCATCCAAAAAGGAGCCTGGTAAGAATGTCAAAAGTGAGAATGTGGTAGACATTAAATTAATAATTTATAAAGTTTTTGTGCAAAAGAACGGCGTTTGAAATGTTGACGAAGGAAACAACTGTTATAATAACGTCGTATTTCAATTCCATTGTAGACTGCCTGGGAGGAAGCCCGTTGCTGTAGTTTTGCTGTTGCTGTGTCTAGAAATACACTCCTGATGATGCAAATATAGGTTGAGAAACCGGTCGTGTCCCTGCATAAAGATTGTTTAACAGTCGCAGCGGTCCCTCTTATTCAGCATGTTGTAATTTGTCCTTGATATCTCGAATACTGGCACTGAGATGCAGCTGACGTCCGAGCTGATACCAAACATGTTCAATAGGGGACAGATCTGGAAATCTTTGTGGCCACAGGAGTACTTCAACATCACGCAGACAGTTAAAAAGAGACATGTGCCAAGAAAATTGGCATGACGATAGTCTCGCATGACAGATAACACGACAGGACCCAGGATGCTGTGACGTACCGTTGTGTCAGCAGAGTTGCCTCAGTCGCTACCAGTCATGACCCAAAGTCATACACGTTGGAAGAGTGGGAACTCTCCCAAGGTCCCCGTGATACTCGTCGAGGATCGTCATGCTGGGTACTGCAGAATTGAGATTCGTGGCTGAACACTATGCGACGCCGTTCATCAGCAGACCATGCTTCCAGGTCACGACACCACATCGAACACAGCTGTTTGTGTTGTGGTGTTGACAGCAGCTCAGGTACGGGACAGTGAATCCCTAGTCAGGCTGCTGTAGTGTCCTACTAATGGTGCAAGAAGACACAGAATGTTTCAGGGAGTCCATTACCTGTTCCCGTGTGGCAGACGCAGATGTGCAGGGGTTATGATGTTCTTGGGGCAGAATACGGCGATCCTCCCTTTCCGTGCCAGAACTGGTCTACCGCAACGTTGACGATGAGTATGCCTGCCTTCACGTTTCCGTGAAGGGCAACATCGGCCAACTGTCACATCCGAATGTCCCACTAGTTGAATATTGCACGATTCGACCAGCCGGTCAATTGGAGATCTACAGTGAGATCCCTGTCAAATTCTGTCAGATTCTGATAACGCTGCCTCACACGTGTTCGAGGTATCTCCTTGCCCTTCACAGTGACCACTCAACGTACGACGCTGTTCGCGCCCCTAACATAGCTTGTCAGGTTCAAAAAGGTTCAAATGGCTCTGAGCGCTATGGGACTTAACATCTGAGGTCATCAGTCCCCTAGAACGTAGAACTATTTAAACCTAACTAACCTAAGGACATCACACACATCCATGTCCGAGGCAGGATTCGAACCTGCGACTGTAGTGGTCGCGCGGTTCCACACTGAAGCCGCTTGGCCACTCCGGCCGGCTATCCTGTCACGGCTGGTAACAACAAACACGAACAACGCTAACACACTCTGGTGGTTATTCTACGTGTCACAGAGAATCATTTGCATACTCGCAGGAATGTGGTGTGTACGTGTACAGATTTAAGCCATCGCCACACGGAACGCTCAGTAACTATGCGACTTGTACACATGGCACATGCGCCCCAAAATAGTATACTTTGATCGCAGCGCGCTCCAGCGGCAGTTGTCGGCTGTATCTGACTCGTAACTCACACTGTTTACGAAATGGACAGGCGTAAAATTCCTATATCAGCTCTATAAAAACGTAGTTTCCTCCCGTGTCCATATGCTAGTCATGTTGTTCTGTATGTCCTATGCATTAATAAAAACTTCCATATCCGTTAACATTTTACAAGGGAGAAAGAAAAGTACCACGTCTAGTCAATCAGGATATCAGCTTATAAACATTTCGTTACTAACAGTGCAATACAACTTTACAATAGTTTTCCACATGAGGTAAAAATTACTTCATCATTCACTTTTCAGTAAAACCCAAAGCTCATTCTTACTTTTTTATCTCTCCTATTCACTAGCAGAATCTTTGCAACATAGGACACACAAAACTTAAAAGAAGAAAGGGCATGCACTCAAAGATATCCTGTAGATTAAGCCAATGAAACAAATTCACTTCTCAAAAGAGCGCACTTATATTTACATAACATCGAATATCGTAATATATACATATATATTAAATTAATAAGAAAGTGAAAGAACATAGACATATCAAAAAAAAGGTTTGCATCACCCCAGTTCCCAGAATTCCTGAATATAGAAGTTGACTGCGGATATTGTATCACAGACACAGGCCCTTTGATTGTTCAGAGATGTCACTAAACCTGCCCAAAGATGTAAACAACCACCGTGTTGTCTGCTGTTCAACTATACCTAGACGGTTAATACGCGGTTCGATCCCATCCGCAGTGTTACTTTGTCCCTGGAACGGCTCTCAACAAAGCAAGTGCCCAGGCGTCTCGGAGTGAACCAAAGCGATGTTTTTCGTACATGGAGGATATACAGAAACACAGGAACTGTCGATGACATGCCTCCCTCAGGCCACCCAAGGTCTAGTACTGCAGTGTAGATGACCGCTACCTACAGATTATAGTTCGAAGGAATTCTGACAGCTGTGCCACCATGTTGCACATTGCTTTTCGTGCAGCCACAGGACGTCGTGTTACGATTCAAACGGTGCACAATAGGCTGCTTGATGCGCAACTTCCCTCCCGACGTTCATGGCGAGGTTTATCTTTGCAACCACTACACCATGCAGCGCGGTACAGATGTGTCCAACAACATGCCGAATGGACCACTCAGGATTGACACCAAGTACTCTTCACCGATGAGAGTCGCATATGCCTTCAACGAAACAATCGGCGGAGACGTGTTTTGGAGGCATCCCGATCAGGCTGAACGCCTTAGACACACTGACCAGCGAGTGCAGCAAGGTGGAGGTTCCCTGCTGTTTCGGGGTGGCATTATGTGGAGCTGACGTACGCCGTTGGTGGTCATGGAAAGCGCTGTAGCGGCTGTGCGATACGTGAATGTCATCCTCCGACCGATACCGCTATCATATCGGCAGCACATTGGCGAGGCATTTGTCTTTATGGACGACGATTCTAGCCCCCATCGTGCTTATCTTGTGAATAACTTCCTCCAGGAGAACAGCATCGCTCGACTAGAGTGGCCAGCATGTTCTCCAGACATGAACCCTATCGAATATGCCAATGAGATGCAAACTGTTTCCAGGCGTACTATGAGGCAACTGTCCACGTATAAATGCTATACAAATGAATAGTTCTGTTAAAATTGTGTAGGCGCCTTTTGATGGACAATTAAGTTAAAAGTGAGGGAAGGAACACATGTTCGGAATACTGCCACATACACGGCTGTCTCAAGTAAGCACAGCGAGCAACCTCAGACAGCTTCCAGGCAACCGACGTGTACCCCGACGTTAATAGTGAGTAAAAGATGGTTCCAATTCCTTACTGTTTATTCCACTTTAACATCGTGAATAAGATGAGAAGTAACTTACTGAATCTAAATAATGCAGCATCAAATTACCACAAAGTCTAAGTTTTTGTCGGCTGAATTTCTGTTGGAGCAACCGAAGTTACCTTTGCTGCAAGTTTCGTAACTTCCTTGTAAAATGTGGCGGCCTCTGCACTTTATGGTCATCTGAGCGTCTTCCGGATGGAAGTTCGTGAGCCGGCTCTGCGGAGGTTTGAGAATTATATTTTCCTTATCTTAACTTGGAGCTGTCTGCGAGTGAGCCGGTGTTTATAAAGTTTCAGTTTATTGCGCCGTTAATCCTACAAGCAGCGGCACACGAAAGGAACAGGGCGCTCTCTCCCCTTCTCTGTGTGGTTAGACGAAACACGGCAACAAAAGCTCTACACAGCAGCCATTGCCATTGTCGGCTGAAAGTGCTTCTACCTCACAGGTGGTAACTGAACTCTTACTACATGTTCGTGTTCTTTGAACGGAGTTGCGCGAAACCTGTAGGGGACTATCGTCTGAAAATGTGTTGTTCCTTATCTAGAGCCACGTTGTACGGGGATATATTACAGTACATCCACGAATTAATGACTGTATCACAAAACTTTTATAATACTGTATTCCGTTTTAGGTTGTCAGTCTGCTGTTTAGACTGACCGACCAACGTCCTAGGATATTATTTATCATTTCTGGTAACTGGTTTCAATCTAATTATTAGAATACTTTTCTTGCCAGTTATCACAGCAGCCTAAGCACAACGCAAATAGTTCATGTTCACTACGCGACTGGCGACAGTTTTCGATCGACTCGTCTTTATATTTTTAGGATTGCTTTTCAAAATTTAACACATGTTCTACAATGTTAGACGTTCCGTCATATGGCAACAGATGGCAACACACAATGCGAGCAGCAATACTGTCGAACATGACTGTGTTAGCGGACCAGCTGATTTGGTGTGGATGATCATAAAGCTGCATTTTTTATTGATTTACGTTGTATGTCACGTTCCGTGGGGCCAAATTGAGGAGCAAGTCTCTTTGATCGTGGAACGAGTCATACATGAAATTATAACAGAAGAGTAATAATAGACAAAATGAAACGTACGTGAATCCTAGGCAGATTAGAACAAGATCCTGAATATGAGCTTTCCACAACAGCTTATTATCTATATGAGCCCCTAGAGATTTGTTCAGTCTCACTAACCATATGCCCATCTTGTGTAATAAAAATGTTGAATTGTTTTATAAACTGTAAAAACTGACTGTTACTATGATTTAGCATCAATTTATTTTTACAAGCCGTGAACGTATGTCTTTAACAGCATTTTTTGACACTGTTTTGATATTGCACACAAAATTCTGCACTACCCTGTGATATTGCCCACAAAATCCTGCACTACCAGGCTGGTGGTATCAGCAAACAGAAATATTTTAGAATCACCTGTAATACTAGAAAGCTTACCATTTATATAAATAAGAAGCATCAGCCATCCCATCACCGACCACTGGGGCACCCTCAACTAGGCCCCATTTGGACTGCGCGTCGTAGACATTATCAGTACTGCAGAGAACGACCTTCTGCTGTCTGTTCTTAAAGTAAGAGGTGAACCAATTGTGAGCTACTCACCTTATCTCATAACAGTCCAACATCTGCAGTAATATTTTATGATCAACACAATCAAACGCCTTCGTTAAATCAAAGAAGACACCTAGCGTTCTCAACCTTGTATTCAGTCCGTCCACAGCCCCACAGAGAGAATAAAGTGGGGTAGGATAGCGCTCTTAAGGTTTAATTAGCGATATATTAAAGGAAACTTCACAATTATATTTTAACTGGCATTTCATCTAACTTTTGCCTATTATATAAAGACCGAAAGTCATATGTACAATTTGAACTGTAATTTGCAAAATTAAAAAAAGTAATGCAAATGCAAAGTCTTGCCCGAACGTGGTGTAAAAGTGCGTTTCTATGGGGATAAATTTGCGCATTGTTTTTAAATGAGAAGAAACATATGTGTCATTAAATTCTTCTTCTTTATTTAATTTCAGCATACAATAGTTGTTGTTGATACATAAGTTGGTTTAATGAAAAATTCCAGAGCCTGTGAACAAAAACCTGCAAAGAAATTCCAATCGGAGGATAATCTTTTTAACAAAGATCACAAATGAAGTATCCAGAACCTTTACAACAAGAGCTCTTAACACATTGAATCAAGTCGTTTTTGTTGGTGGATTAACGTATTTTTCGGTACAGCCTGAAAAATGAAAAGTTTGTGGACTTTTCGTCAAGTTATTTAAGTTCTACTTTGCTTCCTTTTTGTTTGCTTGACGTGAATCAAACAGTTTCCTCTTTGATTTCTTTATTTCTTGTTCTCTTGATTGTGATTCCAGTTACTGCTTGAATAGGGTCCCAGATACTATTTCTCACTTACTCCCTTTCTTCTGTTTTTGGCAATCTGTTCATCTTGGCAAAGGAATTATTTATTTTGGGGAAATGTAGGTACTTGGTCCTGGTTGTGGTTCATTTGTGGATGTCTATAAATTTTGGTTGTGGAGATATGCAGCTTCAGCAGTGGATGCGTTATTAAATTTCTCACATTGGTCTATAAGTGTCGAAAGCAGGAATATGTGACGATCGGATCGATAAATGCTGCATTCTCGAACGCCTTTGTTGGCTTCGTCAATGTGACTGTGCTTTGATAAGAGTTTCAAAATAATTCAGCACTAAATTCTTGCGTAATTATATATCCAGGGCGGTTAATGAGCCACTGGTTGCATTCTTGTGGATAAACGTCCTTCAGTTGCTTGAAAAAGCAGCTGTTCAGTGGCTGCAGTTTGTAGCTGTTCTCTGGTAAGCACATGAGTGTTATGGTCCCTGCAACAGAGGATGGCATTCAGACTCAAATCAGGATGGTTTTTGAAAGCATCGCTGGTGTGATAGTCAGCTTGCCATTTTCTCCAATGATATACTACGAACGATGGATGAACGGCAACAGACACATCCCTTATTTCTAGACTTCCGGAAAGCATTTGACAGGTGCCCCATTGCAGGCTGTTGACGAAGGTACGAGCATATGGAATAAGTTCACAGATATGAGAGTGGCTCGAAGACATCTTAAGTAATAGACCCCAGTATGTTGTCCTCGACGGCCAGTGTTCATCAGAAACAAGGGTATCTTTAGGACGGCCCCAGGGAAGCGTGATAAGTCCGCTGCTGTTCTCTAAATACATAAATGATATGGCGAACAGGGTGCGCTCCAATCTGCGGTTGTCTGCTGATAACGCTGTGGTGTACGGTAAGGTGTCGAAGTTCAGTGACTGTAGGAGGATACAAGATGACTTAGACAAAATTCTTAGTTTGTGTGATGCGGATGAGTAAGAAGAACAAACCTGTAATGTTTGGATACAACATTTGTAGTGTCCTGCATGGCACAGTCAAGTTGTTTAAACATCGGGGCGTAACGTTGCAAACCGGTATGAGATAAAATGTGATAGGGAAGGCGAATGGTAGACTTTCTTTTGTCGGGAGTATTTTAAGAAACAGTGGTTCACCTGTAAAGGAAACCGCATATAAAACGCTGGTGCGACCTATTCTTGAGTACTGCTGGAGTGTTTGGGAACCGTATCAGATAGTATTGAAGGAACTCAGCGAAGCAGTTAAGATGCATGCTGCTAGATATGTTACTGCTAAGTTCGAACAACACGTAAGTGTTACCGGTATGCTTTAGGAACTGGAGAGAAGGTGACGTTATTTTCGAGAAACACTGTTGAGAAAATTTATAGAACGGCCATTGGTTGCCAGACGATTCTACTGCCACCAACATACACTGCGCGTGAGGAACGCGAAGAGACGAGAAATTAGGGCTAGACGGCTGTTCGGCCCTCGTTCTAGCTGACACAACATTTAATGGAAGGGAAGAGAAGGCCAATCAACAACTTAAGTCGTATAAAGTAGAAACTGGAAATAAATGAGAGAAGCAGTGACGGGCCTCTTGACACTAGTTCATTGTCAACAAGAGACTTGCGTAGGGCGAGTCCGGACTGAGAAAGGATGAAGAGGGACTTTGGAAGAAATAAAATGAGTTGAAATGGATATTGCTGAAGTGCGAGAAAATGTGCAGGATGCGGAATCACTCGTGCATACCAGTAATGGAACGTGTCAGTTACGAGAGAACACCGCGGCTGCAATACGAACCGACAGCTCAAGTTCCCATCGAACATGCATATGAAATGAGGACTGCACCACTGCTAGAGAAAGACATGATATTGCGTAGGCAATTCCAGGTCGTTTTATCTGAGATGTGCAACAAGCATCCGTTCGTACCTGTACGCTCGTTGCGAGGAGTATTGCCGCACTCGTGGACGGACATACGGCATATTAGATTCATTAGCAGGCACATCCAAGGCTGCTGTTTGGGCCATTGACGCAGCAGAATCTTATGATAGGTACCAAGATTGGGACGTGCTCTCCTTGCAAGATGCTAGCCCTCAGCTGTTCAAAGATATTTTACGAGTACACAAACTAAAGTTGCATACTGAATTAAAAATTAATCAGTGTCTCAGAAGCTACCATGGAAGAGTTTGTTTATGATGTCATTGTTGGATTCAATTGGAATTACACAAAAAGATGCAGAATGGAGAACAAACAATGCGCGTCGCGATTGGAACGAGCTTGCAGATGAACTCTTGTGTCTGGTACATTCACACGATAACTTGGTTGTTGTGCACTGTTTGAATTTCTATGAAAATTATCACTGTAGAACGTCCTTTGCGGTCGGTGTTCGTTTTCTCTCCTTCTGCCGTTATAGCTGTGGTTATACGGCGACGCACGCGTGTTTCTCTGAAAAGGCTGCCTTTGTTCGTTTTCTGTATTTTGCGATACTAAAAGGTATCAGATAGAGTACATAATGGTAAGACAGAGATTTAGGAATCAAGTTTTAAATTGTAAGACATTTCCAAGGGCAGATGTGGACTCTGACCACAATCTATTGGTTATGAACTGTAGATTAAAACTGAAGAAACTACAAAAAGGTGCTAATTAAGGAGATGGGACCTGGATAGACTGAAAGAACCAGAGGTTGTAGAGTGTTTCAGGGAGAGCATAAGGGAACAATTGACAGGAATGGAGGAAAAAATACAGTAGAAGAAGAATGGGTAGCTTTGAGGGATGAAGTAGTGAAGGCAGCAGACGATCAAGTAGGTAAAAAGACGAGGGCTAATAGAAATCCTTGGGTAACAGAAGAAATATTGAATTTAATTGATGAAACGAGAAAATATAAAAATGCAGTAAACGAAGCAGGCAAAAAGGAATACAAACGTCTCAAAAATGAGATCGACAGGAAGTGCAAAATGGCTAAGCAGGGATGGCTAGAGGACAAATGTAAGGATGTAGAGGCTTATCTCACTAGGGGTAAGATAGATACTGCCTACAGGAAAATTAAAGAGACCTTTGGAGAGAAGAGCTCAGATGGCAACCCAGTTCTAAGCAAAGAAGGAAAGGCAGAAATGTGGAAGGAGTATATAGAGGGTTCATACAAGGGCGATGTACTTGAGGACAATATTATGGAAATGGAAGAGGATGTAGATGAAGACGAAATGGGGGATAAGATACTGCGTGAAGAGTTTGACAGAGCACTGAAAGACCTGAGTCGAAACAAGGCCCCGGGAGTAGACAACATTCCATTAGAGAGCCAGTCATGACAAAACTCTACCATCTGGTGAGCAAGATGTATGAGACAGGCGAATTACTCTCAGACTTCAAGAAGAATATAATAATTCCAATCCCAAAGAAAGCAGGTGTTGACAGAAGTGAAAATTACCGAACTATCAGTTTAATAAGTCACAGCTGCAAAATACTAACGCGAATTCTTTACAGACGAATGGAAAAACTGGTAGAAGCGGACCTCGGGGAAGATCAGTTTGGCTTCCGTAGAAATGTTGGAACACGTGAGGCAATACTAACCTTACGACTTATCTTCTGTCAGAGACAGCAAAGGACTTGGAAGAGCAGTTGAACGGAATGGACAATGTCTTGAAAGGAGGATATAAGATGAACATCAACAAAAGCAAAACGAGGATAATGGAATGCAGTCAAATTAAATCGGGTGATGCTGAGGGAATTAGATTAGGAAATGAGACACTTAAAGTAGTATAGGAGTTTTGCTATTTGGGGAGCAAAATAACTGATGATGGTCGAAGTAGAGGCGATATAAAATGTAGACTGGCAATGGCAAGGAAAGCGTTTCTGAAGAAGAGAAATTTGTTAACATCGAGTATAGATTTAAGTGTCAGGAAGTCGTTTCTGAAAGTATTTGTATGGAGTGTAGCCTTGTATGGAAGTGAAACATGGACGATAACTAGTTTGGACAAGAAGAGAATAGAAGCTTTCGAAATGTGGTGCTACAGAAGAATACTGAAGATAAGGTGGATAGATCACATAACTAATGAGGAGGTATTGAATAGAATTGGGGAGAAGAGGAGTTTGTGGCACAACTTGACAAAAAGAAGGGATCGGTTGGTAGGACATGTTTTGAGGCATCAAGGGATCACAAATTTAGCATTGGAGGGCAGCGTGGACGGTAAAAATCGTAGAGATGAATACACTAAGCAGATTCAGAAGGATGTAGGTTGCAGTAAGTACTGGGAGATGAAGAAGCTTGCGCAGGATAGAGTAGCATGGAGAGCTGCATCAAACCAGTCTCAGGACTGTAGACCACAACAACATTTTGCGATTGCACCAGTTTGCGGTGACGTATCAGTTTTCTGTGTCATTTTTAAAACGTTAGTCAATGTGAGCGTTTTGTTTAGAAAAGTTCTCGGTCATTGTTTCTTGTATGCTAACCGCGAATTCTTCTTGTTTTTCTGTTATTTCTTGAACCTTGGCGTGTAATTATTGGTATGATTGTGAACATTTTTGAGCGACTGCTTGAATTTCTACTTTGATTTCGTGTTTTAGATTTTGGTACATTTTGTCTAATTTCTTATCTGCGTGTGCGCGTTCTGCCTTGATTTCGTTTTTTAGGTCTGCTGATTCTTGTGTCCTTCTGTTAAAGTTTTGATTCATGTCTTGTCTCATTTGTAGCAAAAATGCCTTTGTTGGATCCGTTTCGGATTGACTTCTGTGTGTATTTGTATTCGTTGTTAAGGGCTCTACATCTGTGTTAATTTGAACATCCTCAGATGACTGTAATCGTGTCACCTCTTCCGTCGTCTCGGAATTTTCGTCAATAAAACTGTTGTATCTGCTACGCAGATTGTGTAGCTGTGTACCGTTTCAATCTGTTTCGGCACGTAATGGAGTCACACTGTTTGACTGCATTATAGGTGGTTTCGTTACTGAAACTATTATGTCTACTACGCGTAATTTGTGACTGTGTAGCGTTTGTTGTATTTAAAAGGTAATTATTTTGCACTAATGTCTCATTATCAGTTGACGTTTCTGAAGTTGATTGTTCGTCAAAAGATTCCACATTATTACTATTCTCGAATGTCTGTTCACCTAACGTTTCACTATCGGGTTTTTCACACGTACTATTTTTGTCTATTCCTAAAAGAATTTCTCGTCAGTATTTTCTACACTTTACTACTTTGACAACGAGTAATTATTCTACGGGACATTGACTATAATTAGCACACGCTACAAAATACATCACTGTTCAAAGCAGATTCAACACTGTACAAATACTTTTCAAAGCATAATCAATAGAGCAAACAGAATTGCCGATGGGCTGTGAATTAAAGGTATACACTTTAGTATAAGCGTTGCGCCACTAACACTAATTTATTCATAAAATTGTCAGAGTCAGTATATTCATTTTCACAGTAGATACACTAAAGTGTCTTACTGATTGGATATCGCCAAGTGAAACCTTCCCGTCTCCTCTATATTTCTTTTGTTACGCAACCTTACCTTCTACAACAACCTATGAAACCTTCCCTTTGGATTTTTATCTCTTGCTTAATAGTAACAAGTGAAATCTTCCCTTTGAAATTAATTCTCTTTCTCAATAATAATAAGCGCAATCTTCGCATACAAATTTAAATGCTGCTTATTGAAAGTGATTTGCTGATTATTTCGACGAAACATAGAATGTGTCGTTGTCGTGGCCCTCAGTCGTAATCTGCAATAACCCAAAACTGTTGCTTACCTTTTTTACTGTTACTAGATCGCCATCTGACTTCTACATCGAACTGCAACATGAATATACTTACTCTCTTTTACTATACTCTGTTAGCTGCTGGTGGGCTGTCATAACAAGTGGCTGTATTTATCACCAAAGCTGACGTTATTCTTGAGTAGCAAAGCTGATGTTATTCCTTAATTAATTTGACTGAAGTTACGTAATTCATTGTTAAACTTTTTCTTGTCAACAATAACATTTTGCAAAGTTTTACGTTGATGGTTTTTGGGATGGATTATAATCAGTAATGCAATATTGCTGGCAAAAATTAATTATATTCTGAAAACGATTCTTCAAATATTTACTGTTGGTAATGAAATGATTTTACAAACGTTCAAATGGGACTTACTTTTCACAAAAATCTTACAACTAGCACTGCGCAAACATACCTTTAGTATGTTTCTCAAAAAAAATAATTCAATAATATTAGTTCCTCTTATGATAATAGTTAGCTGATGTCTCTGTACATCCGTTTATAATCTCTTGTGAATCATAGCTGGTGGCTGGTAAGCACACCGCTCCTCTCCACCTCTCGCTTCAGACCTGCTACCGACTCGCTTCACATCTCGCTTACTACTGACTTCCTACGAACGCTAAAGTGCCCTCTCTCCCGCCAACAATGCTTTCTGGTGCAGACAATCCGTGTTACCATTACAAAATGTATCAATGCGCGGTCTTTCCCGCTGTTTTCTTAAAATGTATCCATACGCGGTCTCTCCGGCCATTTTTAAAATTATATCAATG
The DNA here is from genome assembly GCF_023897955.1 of Schistocerca gregaria. NCBI lineage: Eukaryota > Metazoa > Arthropoda > Insecta > Orthoptera > Acrididae > Schistocerca > Schistocerca gregaria. The sequence goes on along the minus strand of NC_064925.1, from coordinate 326,588,213 downwards.
TGCGGTCTCTCCCGACAACAATACTTCGGCGCAGACATACCATGCTACCACAATTATTTCCAATATGACAAATAGTAATTATTCCTGTTTAATCCTATTAATAAAATATAAACATCTTTCATAAATTGTGGTTTAACAATAAACAATAGAAATATACACGACTTCACGACTTACAAACTATATGGCGAAATCCCTGTAAAATGATTTCTACGTCACACATGGCTCATGCAGAAAAGTTACCCTGTGTTTAAGTTACGAATTTCCATCATTCTTGTTTTTAATCACAGTACTATGTTTGCTGAGAACGAGAGAATGTTATATTTTCCTCGTGGTCACCTAAGAAACGTATTGCCAGAGTTTTGCCATTTATGATTTCATTGTTTTCCAAAACTAAATAACATCCGAAACTACATTGTTTCTCTTCTCATCTCTTTTTACGTCTTAACTGCAACTGTTCACATCACTGCAGGTTAGTTGGGCCACGTGCCCGGCCAGTGCTACCTAAATTAAATGTGCCGGTAAAGATATTGCCCCAATCATCGCTGATTAAATGTGCGCGTAGCGCTTAGCATAAAACGTATCCCTATTGTCGTACTTGACTGTACTCGGCTTAGGCGCCAATTGAAACGAAATACAGTGAAGTTCAAGTAAATACGGAAGAATACACAGTGTAATGTTTACGTCAGGCTTATTCTTCCAATGAACGCAGTATGTTAAATGTTGCAAAGATCATCTGAACGGATCATTAGTCGAAATAGTGTGGGACGAGTCAGTTTACAGGATATGCATAGATGAGTAGTGTTAACATTTATGAACACATCATTTTTAGCCCTACTCATACAACTACACTTAAAACATTAAATTTATTTATATATTTCATTGAATTTCAACGTCAGACGGCAAAGACGCTGTATGAATGCACTTTTAGGCTGTTGTGAACAGAGAATGGACCTGGTACTGACTTGACATGATGGTATTCGCATCATGAAAGAAGGTGATCTCGTGGAAATTTAAAATCGCGTAAGCCAACAGTAACCCCAGTACATACATAGTGTTCCCCCTCTCGAGTTCTGACGGTTTCAAGTTGTTTTGTCATAATAATGATTTCTGCCTTCTTCAATAATTAGCGCAAATTTAATTTTTTGTGTCGTACGATTTGAATTCCAGGAAGATAATCATGTTAACTGCTTTCCGATATCTATTGTACGACAGTTACATGTGATACTGACATTTGATGTCGTGGATGGCGTTTTCATGACACTGGGCCTGAGGTCACCAGTAACGTTTCTTTCTTGAACCAGGTATTCAAATGAACAAGACCATAACCTAGGTTGACGTGAATCGACGTAAAGCTCCACATGCAGAAAAAAATGTTTCAATGCTACTACCCTACAAAGACAGAACATATTTAAATTTTCCGTGATAATTCTGTCGTTCACACTGTATAACTTTGTAATACACTCCGATCAATTCAGTCCTTGATTAGCTATGTTCTTTTCTGTATAGCCTATTCTTTGTCATCTTGTATGATCATGTTCTTACCTCTGAAAATCTTATCCACAATACCATATATGAATTCATACTATTGTCTGATCTTGTTTGCTGCACTGTCTAAGCTGATAGTCTCATTGTAAATGCATATTCTATGCAGAACTTTTTCTAGACGTTAAAAACTATTCGCTTAATGCATGAGACTGAAGGATTTGCGTATGGTGATTTTCCCGTGATTTTTCTCCACAATCGAATGCTTAAGTTGAAAGATAACCCAGAGAAGTTCATCCCAATCTCATCCCATACAAAATGAAGATATAAAAATTATCTGTGCTTATCAAATCAAAAAAAGAAGTGTGTAACTGAGATGCATAGTATTGCGTCATTTAGAATTTTATGCTTTTATACTCGCAAATAATTCCCTTTGCGATCTAAAATTTCACTTGAAAATTTCACTTCGTTTTCATTGACGTAGCTTTACTCAGATTTTGAAGCGGTTTTACATTGTAGCATATTAAATTGTTAAGTCAGTAATGGCTAAGATGTTTCTATGCAGGACCAGAGATATCGCTTAATTTTTTCCATATGCAGGCAAAGCCTGTTATCAAGTGGAGAAATGCGCCGTCTTAATTGGAAATAATAGAAATATTGAGAACGATAGCCTCTCTGAAATCAAGTTAAAGAAGTATAATCAAATGACAACGAGACAGATGGGAAAAAAGTAATCGCCTGTTAATACACTTATCCCACTGCCAAACAAGCCGGACAGTGCCTTCATGGATATGTTTGCAGTCGCCTGCGGAGCCATCATTGTATCCAGACGTGCACTTCTTCATCCGAAAGAAAATGACGAACACGAATGTGTTTCTTTAGGATTCCAAAAATGGAAATCGCATGAGGGGAGAGAGGGGCTGTGTGGCCCGTGTGTGAGAGGCTCTAAGCGAAACTTTTGCAGTGTAGTAGAAACAAACTTGTCAGCATGTGGGCGGACATTATCCTGCAACAGAATAATGCTGCCCGTCAGTATCCCTCGGCTCGGTGTTTTCATTTGATGGGGCGGCTCAGTTTTTGCTGTGTCCACATACCGCGGTGCGTTAATTGAGGCGCTGTGTTCCAAGAAGCAGCAGGCCCTTGAAATCAAAGAAAAAGGTCATCCTAACTTTTCAAAAGATGGTGTGCCCGTTGGTTCGACTACGCTGACTAAGTTTTAATGGGAAGCCCTTAAACATACCCCGCACATTCCTGATCTCTCAACATGCAACTTTCATACTATTGGAGTCCTGATGGAAGACATTCGTGACCATCGATTTGCTTTGTACGAAGAGGTACCACCCGAGTGCAATATTGATTCCGCGGGAAACTGCAACTATTTTTCCATGAAAACATTCAACTTCTTGCTTCACCGTGGGAGAAATGTATTAACAGCTATGACGATTACTTTTGTAATGATAAAGAGTTTACTTACTTTTTTTCCATCTGTCTCGTTTACATTTATCTGCCCCTTATACTCTAAAAGTAAACAATTTTAAAACTAGTGTTGACGTCAAGAAAGAAAAATTAGAATGGTGGCAGACATGTTTGCAAGAAAAAATGACTTACCCCATTGTGGGATTTGTAGCCTCTCAAACAATACAATACTTAACGAGAAAGTTAATTAAATATTTGGTCTAGCAGTGTATTTATGCTACACTAGAGACGTGGCTCCGAATATATTTTTGCTCGCTGACTTTCATTTCGGAGAAAAAGACGAAAATTAATTCTATCTTTGTGTTTAGAAGCATTATACAGACAACAGACGAATATATGTTTCGCGCGATTAAGTCGCCACTTGTGCATGCAGATTAAGGAATAAATAAATACGTTTTCTAGAGAGTATTACAGAAAGCACTGACCTTATTATTTTACTAACCTTGACATTATTCCATTATTACTAACAAATGTACAGTATTTTCATTTTATTTCGGTGAAGATGCTGGGCAGATGCATAAAGAAGGAACCTAATTCTTGGATGCTATCTCCTTCTAAATAATTTGTAACCATTAAGCTGCATCCCTTTTTTTCACTGACTGGAACGAACCAAGACACCAAACTCCGAAAAAATAATTTCCTAGTCAATCTTGGTTCACCGTAACAGTCTCTAAATTGCTCCAATGTTTCTTACACGCTCAAGATACCAATGCCTGAGCATGGATATGAAAACTCCTTTCTAAAATGCATGGAGATTTATACATCTCCCCACGATTATGGCCAAACAAACTTCCAAGATTCTTCTTAAAATATTCTCCCTGTTTCTATGGTTGGGGCCGTACCTGCTCTTCACGGAAATCGTCTATACTTTGGGGTATCTCGAATTTAGTATTTACCATTTACTAGGCCAGAAAACTACCTTCGCATTTTCTTTAGCACATATTCACAGCTTGTGCAGAGCGTCGTGTAAATAACTGTGCAGCTCGACATAAAAGTTTTCTGGGTATGGTACCGCGTCATAATGTAAAAACTACTGGTGCTGTAGAAGAAACCAACGTTTCGGCCACGATTGCAGCGGCCTTCTTCTGGGTCTATCGGTGCGTTCTAGCTATGCAGTTGGTAAACAGTAGCAAACTTCTCATTCGACGGGGAACCACCAATCATGGTACGTAACACTAGAGCCAATAGACAACAGCAGTCACGTTCTCCCTCCACCGCAATAACCTATTAAAATAAAGTTCCCTCTCCTTCTTCCTTAAGTGACCAATGAAACTACTACCTTTTTAAAATTATGACGTAATGGCATGCGCAGTGAACACTGACAACAAAACATAAAGGAAACTACGAAGCTAGAACGCACCATTGGACCCAGAAGAAGGCCGCTGCAATCGTGGCCGAAACGTTGGTTTCTTCTCCAGCAACAGTAGTTTTCACATAATGACGAGGTACCATACCCAGAAAACTTTTATGTCGACTCACTCTGGCCGCGGAAGCCTACGCAATTATAACTGTAATGCTATTCCCACACTTTGGCGTGCGCCTCTGAAATATGAATAGCAACTGAAAATTCTCCCTTCTGAAGACATAGCAGATCTTGTATAAACACTTTTGTCACAGTCGTGGCATCCGGCAAAACGATTCCTTCATCTAGTAAGTGGTTTCTCAGCAATTTCAATAACGTGTATATTACCGAATACCCACACTATCCTGTCATGATCCATGTGGTTTGAGAAATATGTTTTATTTGTTGACACCTAAGGCTCCTTCCATGTCGCAAGCAGTAGCTGCAACGCGTAGTTTAACTTCTCACGGTGCTTTTGTTATTCCTTCTAAAAAGATCTTACTTCTCGTTGTAACGTCGAAATTATAATACTGTTTACTGGCTGCTTCGATGCTGCAAGTAATCTACGGGCCACCATCAACTGAAGTATTACATTAGGGGATGTAACTTTCCGACTATCAATTTTCACTTTATGTACACATAGGTAATCTCTTCAAATATTGCCGGCCGCGGTGGTCTCGCGGTTCTAGGCGCCCAGTCCGGAGCCGCGCGACTGCTACGATCGCAGGTTCGAATCCTGTCTCGGGCATGGATGTGTGTGATGTCCTTAGGTTAGTTAGGTTTAAGTAGTTATAATTTCTAGGGGACTGATGACAACAGATGTTAAGTCCCATAGTGCTCAGAGCCATTTGAACCATCTTCAAATATTATAAACGGTTTTCCAGCTCAAATTAAGCTGCCTCACCCTAGTTCGAAACATTCAGCGGCGGGCAAAGGAAATTCTGGCTGCTCAAATAACTGTGTGTTTTAGGAGAACCCAACGCAGATTTCCAAAACTGTTCTAGTCAACGATGCATCAAACTACACCCCAATTTAGGTAGTAATTCGTGTTATGATAGTGCCAAAGATAACATCGAAGATAATTTGCTTCGAAACATTGTGTTCAGTTTTTCTCGATATTCCAATGAAGATGTGGCACTCAGTACATTGAAGTAGGTACCTCACTCGGAAGCCAGTAATGAGAAACATGCTGTATGCTACTATGACAGTACGCTCTACACCGCATGTCATCCCACTTTCAAAGTCGATTAATTCGGGACGGTTACTCGTTTCAGTAAACGTTGAATTTGTTTTATATCAGAGTCTGTCATTTGTTATTCGTTTGTAACTTCATACCACAGCACGATTTAAACTAACGTATACTCTAAATGTGGGGACACATTCAGAAAGCCAATAAAGTAAAAAAAAAAAAAAAAACTCGAGACGAGCTTCCGTGCACACTACACACCTATGTTTATACGACTGATCAGGTACGGTGTCTACACTCGCGTCAAACGTTGAAACATTGTTGTGTCATATGCAGCACTTCGTATATGACAGTCGTTTATGCGACTTTTAGCTACAGTTTATAGCGACCTACAGCTTTCTTTTTAATGGAACGTATTCGAACTGAAGCTTAAGGCACGCAACTTGCTATATCCACGAAAATAAGTACTCATGTAATCCGGTGAGCGACCGGAAGATCATGATTTTTACCCCACCGTGAAAAAAAAGTAATGGACATAGATAATTGTTTTAATTTGTCTTTCACGTCATAAAGATGCAGTTTCCAAATCACTGTCCAACATGGGCCAAATAAGGCGTACAGTCTTCTAATAGACTGCAACCCAACTGAAAACGAAAAAAAAAATGATATAGTTGTATGCAAAATATTGATACTATTTTAATTTTTTTAATTTTTCCTATCCCTCCTTATTTACTCCCATATTATTATCATCACCTTTTAGACGTAATGGTCCGTCTATGCAACTAAATAGAAAGCTGTTAGTTTTTATGACAGACTCGTTTCGCTTCCTTTTATTCACGAAGCGCCTTTAATGGACTATGATTTAACTTTGTTGCACGCATATAATGTGTTCCCAGATAAATTACTATACTACACTACTTTCGTTATTCTCCTATTATTCGCGAAGAAACAACTTTTTTGGTAACGAGTTTCGTAAGGTTGGTTTCCCTTACGATTTTTGTATCTAGTTATTAGATGTGTATCGCCGTGCCATTGTATACTATGGTCCTGCGTACACTAAGTGAGAGGTCCCGTGCCGATACTAGTGATGCGTCCTCCACCAGTTGTCTACTCTCTCGCTTGACATAACATGGATAACTGAATACCTCCCTATCTTCTATAGCCCGAAGAGCCTAGCCGATGTATACTGGGTATGGTAAGACTTTGTACTCTTTCTTCAGCCGTATGAAAAATTAATTAACGTTCTTAAGAACTGATTTTCCATTTCACTTAAACAATGATACCTCGCATCGATAAAATTCGATTGTCTACAGATACTCTTTAACAGCTCTGCTACGTAACATCGAAATATATCGCTTTAACGTTTTCTTCTTAAATAGTAGTTAATAACTGCGACAAGAATGTAAGATTCGTGACTTTAAAATTCCTATGTCCACATCCCTGTCAAACACACCTACAATCTGAAACTGTTAATAAATAAGCTTCACATATACTACAGCTGCAAGTAATGTTAGCGTAGTCGTAATTTTCTGTGATTACACTTGAAGATCAAATTTACACTCAAACAATAAAATGAAACTATTGCACTGTATTGATCAAAGTACGTCACATTAAAAAAGTCAGTTTTTCCATTTCCTAATTTTCCAAAACTTAAATTTTGACCCTTCTTCACAAATCGACAATACTTTTATTATGGACTCCGCTGTACATCATATTTTAAAACTTTCTGGCCCACTGAGTGTGTTCATTACTCACCGCCGGCCGCGGTGGCCGAGCGGTTCTAGGCGCTTCAGTCTGGAACCGCGCGACCACTACGGTCGCAGGTTCGAATCCTGCCTCGTGCATGAATGTGTGTGATGTCCTTACGTTAGTTAGGTTTAAGTAGTTCTAAGTTCTGGGGGACTGATGACCTCAGATGTTGAGTCCCATAGAGCTCAGAGCCATTTGAACCACTTGCCCCATTACTCACCAAAGGGTAAGATAAAAGACCTCTCCTTCCATCTGTGCATCAGCCATTGACTTTAAAACGTTATCTCGAAGTAAATCCAGTTTCACCAATTCCTGTATAGTTCGTTGGTACAGTTATTATGCTGCCCAATAGAAGTAGTTAACACAAATTTAAGTAACACATTTTTTATTTGCGAGACAACGACATGGCATACAGTGCTCATACAAGCCAGAGACCTTCTGAATTCATACATTTTCATAATTTCATTTTAAACATCAACTTTACAATCACACATAGAGAGGATGCAAACAATGATGAGCCGATGTTCTCGCCCGTCGCGGATCGTCGGCGCTTGTGTGATTAGTGACCTGCACTGACGATTTGCTGCGTCGCTGGACCACCGATGAATCACTTGCCAGGATCTTCCTCGTGCCACATGAAACAGACAGAAAACAGTATTTTGGTATAAACGTCATATAAAATACATATTTAAATCATATACTTTTATGGAGTACCTGGAATCGCTTAAGCGGAAAATACCGACGGTGCGGCTCACTAAAATCTGGAGCAACACACAGGATGTCCGATTTTCGGCATTTATCAGCACATTTCACCTGAACAGTTAATATTCGCTGACTTCTTTTTTTGGTTGTGTATGTTTATTATTTATAATGTTGTAAGCAGTTGAAACGTCCCCTCTGAATGTAAAGAAAGACTGTGCTGGTAAACTTCTGTGTTATTTCATACTGAAACAGCTGATTAAAACTGAACGCACTCAGTTTTCTCTTTACTTATTCTAATCATTTCTAAACTGGCACACAATATTTTAGCGCAACGCAATATGACTTTTAATAATCCCTACAAAACAATAGCCCTGACTAACAATAACCTATCCTTCATGAATCAGTTAGCTCACCAAAATCTTCGTTACTCGAACTACTAGAATACAGCGAGCGGCAATACGGCCCGCTAAATAAAAGATTCTAATTACTGAAGCCACTAACTACTGATAGGCATCTAGTTAGCAAATGAAAGATTTTGATAGAGAACAAACAATGCATTTACCTTAAAAGTGTTCAAAACTCACATCCAGTTCGACAAATTTCCTTCTTCTGACACACACACGTCCAGATCGTCCGCTCATATTAACATCTCAAAAATCTGGCATCTCTCTCCCCACATCCACCACTGCTGGCGGCTCATCTATAACAGCCCAACACTACACTAACGAATAATCCAACAATGAGTCCAACCAGCCACAGACCACACACAGCACAGTCAACAATTTTAATACAGAACGCTACGCGGCGTCACCAACATGAAAACCGAAACAGCCTACTTACATAGCCCCCATGCTCCCCACAAAAAATTTACAATTTTTTTTGGGCAGTGGCCAAAAAAAATTTACAATTTTTTTTTGGGCAATGGCCAATAAGGATTTGCTAAAAGTTTTCATATTAACGATAGCAAATATATGAAATCTACATACTTATTGATACACTGTTGGTCAAAAGCAAAAACTGTCCTCACAGTCCATAAAGACAGTCCTGATCATTCATCACAGTAGTAATTACAGTTTTATGCACAAAGTCTGAGCAGTAAAAGAAAATGCACACGGAAGTAATGGATTTTCATGCAGTCTTGAAGAAGTAGTGTTGTCCTTTCAACGGAAAGACCGTACTGACTCTTGACACACAGACAGGTAAGGGGCCACAACAGAGCAAATCCACAGCAGAGTCAGAAGAAATTTTGAAGAAAATTGGTAGGTAGGTCATCACAGAGCAGACCCACAGTATTTCTTGTAGAGATAATGGTATTTGTGGGCTACCAAAGGTGCAGACCCACTGTACTCCTTGTAGAGATGGCGAGCAGTGTGTGGGTGCACAATCACCATCGAAGAGTCTTGCGGATAATACAGCAGAGTCCATGAACCACCACTTGTGCACTCACAAACTTTTTGGAACGTCCTTAGAACCGGCAATGCTGTTAACCAATCCCTTGCTGAATTACCAACAAATGTTCGAACACTAACAGCCCCCTTTTTTTAAATTCTCACATATTGTGGGTATACTATGGCCAACAGAAATGTGTGCAGTGAAATGAAACCCTGCTATATACTTAATTTGAGGACCAGGTGTCTAATTTTATAACATAAGAACACAATTATAAAGGTACAAAAAAAAGCATCGTTAAAAATATTATGATAACATTAGTAGTAAACCAGGCGTTACAAAAGAATAGAAATAAGCATATACATGAGTATTATAAGAATTGTGACGTAAGTAAATAAATGAAAAAATGAGAATATTAATTATAACATTAAATTGATACATGAGCATAAAAAGAAAACATAACAGAATAAGTAATATCTAAACATTTTTTTCAAACTAAAGAACAGGTTGTATTTGAGGATAACGGTAGCCCTCATCATAGTAAATGCATCTTATCATTACAAAAATTCTGCAACATAACTCGTATCAGATAAACACATAAAGACAGGAAGAACATAGACATACAGGGGTTCACATAAACACATAACGGAACAACACAAAAGGAAACGACAGAGTTTGTTTTCAGTATAACATTTGGTACTGCAGTATTTATCGTATTTCATTTGCACACAAAGCTTCCTTTACTTCTTGGAGATCTCCCTTAGTTCATCATTATTCCCAAAAAGTCCTATCTACGCATGCTTTCTGTATTAGTATGTTCATATATTCATAACCTCCTTATTTGTTTTCAAGAAAATCCTACTTAACCCTGTTGTCCTTAAGCTCTACTTGCGTATTCATATCCTCATTCAAAATAATTATTCTTCATTGTACACTACTTTTTTTGCCAAACTTTTTTCTTATAGCTTCTCAATGCATTCTTTCCCTATTCTTCATAGTTAGTTTCTTATACAGTATCACCCCTCTTGAGTTAACGTAAACCTACGGAGCTCAGATGCATAAACTAAGCAACGAGGCAATGCAGCAGCACTGAACATTAACACAAACAAGAACGAGAAAAAACTGCAAAATGCCAAAGCAAGCAGCAATAAATATAAATTAGCAAAGCAAATTCAACACTACAACTAATATGAGCTAATGTGCAGCAACAAGAAAAATAAATCAGCAGTAAAACTGGCTTAACAGAGTAATACAAAGTGAAATTCAGTAGGACAATGCCTGACAAACAGCAGCAGCAAAAGCAATAAACTATATCTAAACATGACAAAGCTCAAGCATAAAAAATATTACAGTAAAGGTAGGAAATGTCTAATACCTATGTCAAATCTTAACACTAGAGGTAGGCATCACAATAACTTACTCTACCAAACAAGTTACCAAGCAGTTAAATAAATTATGTATGCCATTCCTGTCAAAGGAAATGTGTATTTACATCCTAAAGTCTATATCAGTTCTCCTTCCTGTACTTCATTTGTTTCCCAGTGCTCCCTTTTTTTTAAGAAAGTAGATCATAAAATTATTATTTAATAGATCTGTAGACAGAAAATATTTGCAATAGTACATGTAATAAATTTTATTTTAACCAATGCTGCAGCGCAGTTAAAAACTAGATAGAAAATAAAGCAAGTATATACGAGCAAAGCATAACACTGCTGGCTGTTCACATACAACTGCCCAACACTACACTAACGAATAATCCAAAATTGAGTTCAACCAACCACATACTGCACACAGCGCAGTCAGCGATTTTAATACAGAGCTCTACGTGGCGTCACCAACACAAAAACCTAAACAGCCTACTTATACAGTCGCTGTGTGTTTTCGATCGTGCTTTGTTTGCTCTGTAGTGTCTGTACGTAGTTTGATGTTTGTTTGCTTGTTGTGTTCGTACACGTGTTACTGTGTGTTTTGAAGGATGCTCTGGGCAAAGGGTAATCTGAGTGGAGGGTATTGCTTTTTTCTAGTGTTTGCCGTGGGGAGATTTATTACGTTATTATCTAACCTATAATGTTTTACACATAAGTTTGTTGTATTTTTTGTGGCTGCTGTGTTCTAGCTTACATTAGATTTGTCATTTATTACTTTTCTGTTCATTGTAAGGGCTCCTTGTATGTGAAAATTTTCCTATAATATCAGTTTCCTGTTACAGCTGATCATTCTAATAATTTTCGTTACCTATTCTATTTTAGGTGGTCACTACCATGTTCTAATATTTTCGATCTCCTATTTCATGTTAGATGGTTCATGCTCATGCTTTTTTAAGTATTCGACAAAGGTAGTAAGGCTGCTGTCATAATTTCCACTTCTTACGTGATGTTTGTATCTCGTTTTGAAAATTTCTGCCTGTCATCTCCAGGTATACTGATTTCCAATTATAACATTCAAATTGGTATAGACCAGCTGCTTGGTATTTGTCTGCTTTTTCTGTTGCTCTGCTTCCTGCATTGTGAGCATACAGAACACACACACACACACACACACACGTATGCAAACACATACAAAACCAAAACATATTTAAAAAAAAAACACCCAGTGAAAAAAAAGTGTTTAGGCGATATGTGTTCGAAAAATCGAGAATAGCACATCCTGATGTATGCAGAACAACAATGTACATTTGTAGTGGAAAACCGCCTAAAAATCTTATCCAGGCTGGTCAGAACACCGCCCACCTTAGTTAACCCACCGAGTGGATTCGATTCGATGCCTGTGCGCCTCCCCGAATCCCGAAAGTGGCGTGCTAACGAGCGTTGCTGTCCGCATGGATCCACATATGTGATACAAGATTTTAAAAAAAACATATTTAGAACCAAAACTTAATTTCACTTTACGAAATTTGGGTTAAAAAAGTTGTTTCTTTCCGAAAATAAGAGAATAACTAAAAACTATAGTATTGAATTATATATGGAGACACATTTGTTACAAATGTACAAAAACTTTGTATTAGGGGCCACTGTGGGCGCTTCGTAAATGAAAGGAAGCAAAACGAGCATGGCAAAAAAACCAACAACCTTTATTACTTGCACAGACAGGTCATATATCCAACAAAATAATGATAATAATAAATTTATAATATAAAATGGAAATGTGATTATGTCTTCAGAAAACACAATTCTACTTGTTTTAATAAGTGAACATGTTTCAGAGAAGTTTTCCAGCTTCATTGGGTTGATTTATTCTGTCAAATAACGAACGGCTGAAAGCAAGGGGAAACTACAGCCGTAATTTTTCCCGAGGACATGCAGCTTTACTGTATGATTAAATGATGATGGCATCCTCTTGGGTAAAATATTCCGGAGGTAAAATAGTCCCCCATTCGGATCTCCGGGCGGGGACTACTCAGGAGGACGTCGTTATCAAGAGAAAGAAAACTGGCGTTCTACGGATCGGAGCGTGGAATGTCAGATTCCTTAATCGGGCAGGTAGGTTAGAAAATTTAAAAAGGGAAATGGATAGGTTAAAGTTAGATATAGTGGGAATTAGTGAAATTCGGTGGCAGGAGGAACAAGACTTCTGGTCAGGTGACTACAGGGTTATAAACACAAAATCAAATAGGGGTAATGCAGGAGTAGGTTTAATAATGAATAGGAAAATAGGAATGCGGGTAAGCTACTACAAACAGCATAGTGAACGTATTATTGTGGCCAAGATAGATACGAAGCCCACACCTACTACAGTAGTACAAGTTTATATGCCAACTAGCTCTGCAGATGATGAAGAAATTGAAGAAATGTACGATGAAATAAAAGAAATTATTCAGATAGTGAAGGGAGACGAAAATTTAATAGTCATGGGTGACTGGAATTCGAGTGTAGGAAAAGGGAGAGAAGGAAACATAGTAGGTGAATATGGATTGGGGCTAAGAAATGAAAGAGGAAGCCGCCTAGTAGAATTTTGCACAGAGCACAACTTAATCATAGCTAACACTTGGTTTAAGAATCATGAAAGAAGGTTGTATACGTGGAAGAACCCTGGAGATACTAAAAGGTATCAGATAGATTATATAATGGTAAGACAGAGATTTAGGAACCAGGTTTTAAGTTGTAAGACATTTCCAGGGGCAGATGTGGACTCTGACCACAATCTATTGGTTATGACCTGTAGATTAAAACTGAAGAAACTGCAAAAATGTGGGAAATTAAGGAGATGGGACCTGGATAAACTGAAAGAACCAGAGGTTGTACAGAGTTTCAGGGAGAGCATAAGGGAACAATTGACAGGAATGGGGGAAAGAAATACAGTAGAAGAAGAATGGGTAGCTCTGAGGGATGTAGTAGTGAAGGCATCAGAGGATAAAGTAGGTACAAAGACGAGGGCTGCTAGAAATCCTTGGGTAACAGAAGAAATATTGAATTTAATTGATGAAAGGAGAAAATATAAAAATGCAGTAAATGAAGCAGGCAAAAAGGAATACAAACGTCTCAAAAATGAGATCGACAGGAAGTACAAAATGGCTAAACAGGGATGGCTAGAGGACAAATGTAAGGATGTAGAAGCTTATCTCACTAGGGGTAAGATAGATACTGCCTACAGGAAAATTAAAGAGACCTTTGGAGAGAAGAGAACCAAGTGTATGAATATCAAGAGCTCAGATGGCAGCCCAGTTCTAAGCAAAGAAGGGAAGGCAGAAAGGTGGAGGGAGTACATAGAAGGTTCATACAAGGGCGATGTACTTGAGGACAATATTATGGAAATGGAAGATGATGTAGATGAAGACGAAATGGGAGATACGATACTGCGTGAAGAGTTTGACAGAGCACTGAAAGACCTGAGTCGAAACAAGGCCCCCGGAGTAGACAACATTCCATTAGAACTACTGACGGCCTTGGGACAACCAGTCCTGAGAAAACTCTACCAGCTGGTGAGCAAGATGTATGAGACAGGCGAAATACCCTCAGACTTCAAGAAGAATATGATAATTCCAATCCCAAAGAAAGCAGGTGCTGACAGATGTGAAAATTACCGAACTATTAGTTTAATAAGCCACAGCTGCAAAATACTAACGCGAATTCTTTACAGACGAATAGAAAAACTGGTAGATGCAGACCTCGGGGAGGATCAGTTTGGATTCCGTCGAAATGTTGGAACACGTGAGGCAATACTGACCTTACGACTTATCTTAGAAGAAAGATTAAGAAAAGGCAAACCTACGTTTCTAGCATTTGTAGACTTAGAGAAAGCTTTTGACAATGTTGACTGGAATACTCTTTTTCAAATTCTAAAGGTGGCAGGGGTAAAATACAGGGAGCGAAAGGCTATTTATAATTTGTACAGAAACCAGATGGCAGTCATAAGAGTCGAGGGGCATGAAAGGGAAGCAGTGGTTGGGAAAGGAGTGAGACAGGGTTGTAGCCTCTCCCCGATGTTATTCAATCTGTATATTGAGCAAGCAGTAAAGGAAACAAAAGAAAAATTTGGAGTAGGTATTAAAATTCATGGAGACGAAGTAAAAACTTTGAGGTTCGCCGATGACATTGTAATTCTGTCAGAGACGGCAAAGGACTTGGAAGAGCAGTTGAACGGAATGGACAGTGTCTTGAAAGGAGGATATAAGATGAACATTAACAAAAGCAAAACGAGGATAATGGAATGTAGTCAAATTAAATCGGGTGATGCTGAGGGAATTAGATTAGGAAATGAGACACTTAAAGTAGTAAAGGAGTTTTGCTATTTAGGAAGTAAAATAACTGATGATGGTCGAAGTAGAGAGGATATAAAATGTAGACTGGCAATGGCAAGGAAAGCGTTTCTGAAGAACAGAAATTTGTTAACATCGAATATAGATTTATGTATCAGGAAGTCGTTTCTGAAAGTATTTGTTTGGAGTGTAGCCATGTATGGAAGTGAAACATGGACGATAACTAGTTTGGACAAGAAGAGAATAGAAGCTTTCGAAATGTGGTGCTACAGAAGAATACTGAAGATAAGGTGGATAGATCACGTAACTAATGAGGAGGTATTGAATAGGATTGGGGAGAAGAGAAGTTTGTGGCACAACTTGACTAGAAGAAGGGATCGGTTGGTAGGACATGTTTTGAGGCATCAAGGGATCACAAATTTAGCATTGGAGGGCAGCGTGGAGGGTAAAAATCGTAGAGGGAGACCGAGAGATGAGTACACTAAGCAGATTCAGAAGGATGTAGGTTGCAGTAGGTACTGGGAGATGAAGCAGCTTGCACAGGATAGAGTAGCATGGAGAGCTGCATCAAACCAGTCTCAGGACTGAAGACAACAACAACAACAGTATTGCTGACTGATGTTCAAGTAGCCGTCAGACATTTGACGTACAGGCAATTTTCTCCAGTTTTTAATCTGCAACTAATCAAGGTCTTTGAGTGTTCTGGGTGTTTTCTGAAAATGTCAGACAGCAACTTGAACATCAATATCTAATGCTAAGGTACATATTTTTCCTGTTAATATTTTTCTGTCACTGCTTCTATCAATATAAATACCACAACCTGAAAAACTTATTTATTATGAATTGAAATTTGTTTCTTACATAATTTCACGAAGTATGGAAATAAATGAGCATTGTTTTCAATATCAGTACAGTTGCTGATTCACTCGAGACGAATATGTCTGTTCTAATGAACAAATATTGTGTTTGCTCAGTGTAGGATCACCGTTCCATATTACACTGTATGTTAGGAAGCAGACGCGGACAAGATGATTAATATAATTAATATCATTATTCGACCTATATAACATTGCATTATTTATGTGTAAGAACTATTGCCACGGGTGAAGGAAGCGATAAGTGGCAGAAAAAATAGTCACCATACCGACGTGGGATAGTACATGGAACATTTGGATTCGTAGTTTGATGGTTCAAATGGCTCTGAGCACTATGGGACTTAACAGCTGTGGTCATCAGTCCCCTAGAACTTAGAACTACTTAAACCTAACTAACCTAAGAACATCACACACATCCATGCCCGAGACAGGATTCGAACTTGCGACCGTAGCAGTCGCGCAGTTCCGGACTGCGCGCCTAGAACCGCGAGACCACCGCGGCCGGCTTCGTAGAGGACGAAAATCCGACCGGTTGAAAGCGACGCCGCTATTTTAGTACTGAATAATGGGTATTTTTCGGTATTTGCTAGGTGGCGCTTATAAATGGTTTCTTATTTTTTAATGATAAACAAGTAAACGAAACCGAAATATCCATTAGTCATAGCAGCAGCGCTAAAATTTTTCGTTTTTAAATAAGCCATTTTTAAAGTAGGAGTAATTTTTATTCATAAAATCTGTACTGGTTATTGGTTTGCAATATTTTGTTATTGTAGAAAATGGGGAAAAGTGATCAGTGCTATTTCGATAACAGTGCCGGCAAAAATGAGCAACAAACACATGGCATAAGGACTGGTACAGTATTGCTGAGACAACTTACGTCCCTGCTGTCGTGTGTCATGGCTTAACGTATGCGCGTACGTGCAGTGAGCAAGAATTGTCGCCCAGCCCCCCCCCCCCCCCCCTCTGCCACCCCCTGATATATATGATAGTTACTCGCTGTCGTCGCTGGACATCGGTTGTATTGCAGAATGACACCAACCCTAGCCTGGAAATACTTTTACGTATTGACAAAGCATTGAAGTACCAAGCCTAATTTGCTTTAAGATTTGTCTGCCATTTCTATGGAATAATAAAAGAGTAAGGGACTTGTAATAATAATAATAATTATAAAACAGTTTTTCCTTGAATTAGAATCGGTAGGAGAATACTGGCGATTTTGTTGTTGTGTTCAAATACTTCCATTTTCGGAGACAAGCACCCAATGGTGGTTGAACTTTCTTTTATTTGCCTATTTGATTTAATATATTTGCCTATGTAATTTAATATATCTTGAAACTGAAAGAGGTAGTTTTTTTCAAGTTCTACGTTTATTACAGGAAATAATATGAATATAAACCTCATAATCAGGTATTGCAGAAACTGGTTATTTTGAGCGGTTTTAGCGGACATGTTAAACTGGCTGGACAAACAACGATATGACCGAAAAAAGGAATGACTAGAGGACAACGGCAAGTATTTAGAAGCATATTTCACTGGGGAAAGACGGATGCCCCTACAGAAAACGTAAAGAGGCATTTGGAGAAAACACCTCTTTGAATATCAAGAGCACAGATAAAAAACTAGTCGTAAATAAAGAAAGCTGAAAGATGGAAGGGGTAATAGAAGATATATACAAGGGAGATGAACTTGAAAGCAATTTTATAACAAAAGTAAGAGGATGTAGATAAGGTCGAGATGGGAAATGTGGTAATGGGAGAAGAATTTAGCAGAGTACTGGAAGATCGAAGTCGATAGAAGGCCCCTGAATTAGAGATACCCAGTCAGCACTACTGACAGCCTATTGTAATATATAGACGACAGGCCAAACATCTTCAGACTTCTAGAAAAACGTAATAATCCCAGGTCCAAAGAAAGAAGCTGCTGACAGGTGAGAAAAATACCGAAATATCAGTTTAATATGTTTGCGGTTGCAAATTACTAACACAAATTCTTAACAGAAGAATGGAAAAACTAATAGAAGCCGACCTTAGGGAAGATAGGTTTGGATTCCAGAGAAATCTAGGAACATGCGAGGCAATAAAGACCCTACGACTTATAGAAGATAGGCTAAGGAAAGGGAAACCTTCGTTATAGCACTTGTAGGTTTAGAGAAAATTTTTGACAATGTTGACTGGAATACTCTCTTTCAAACTTTAAAGTTGGCAAGGGTAAAATACAGGGAACGAAAGGCTATTTACAATTTGTACAGAAATCACATGGCAGTTGTAAGAGTCTAGGGGCACGAAAGGGAAGCAGTGGTTGAGCGGGAAGTGAGCATGCAACCAAAGAAAAATTTGAAGTTTGAACTAAAATTCCGGGGGAAGTAACAAAAACTTTGAGATTTGTCGATGACATTGTAATTGTGTAAGAGATAGCAAAGGAATTGGAAGAGCGATTAAACGGAATGGACAGTGTCTTGAAAGAGCGGGGGGGGGGGGGGGGGGGGGGGTATTAGATGAACGTCAACGAAGGCAAGACAAGGATAATGGAATGCAATTTAATTAAATCAGGTGATGCTGTGTGAAGTAGATTAGAAAATGAAACATTTAAAGTAGTAGATGAGTTTTGCCGTTTGGGTAGCCGAAGTGGAGAGGATATAAAATGTTGACTGACCATGGAAAGAGAAGCGTTTCTGGGGAAGAAGAATCTGTTAATATAGAATATAGATTTAAGTGGTAGGAAGTCTTTTCCTAACACTTAAATTTATATTCGATGTTAACAGACTTCTCTTCTTCAGAACAGCTTTTGAAATGTGGTTCTACGGAAGAATGCTGAAGATTAGATGGGTATATCAGGTAACTAATGAGAAGGTACTGACTAGAATTGACGAGAAAAGAAATTTGTTGTGGCAGAACCTGATTAGAAGAAGGGATCGGATGATAAGGATAATTGCTGAGACATCAGTGGATCACGAATTAATTATTGGCGAGAAGTGTGTGTTGTGGAGGGCGAGGCGGGGTGATAAAAATCGTAGAGGGAGGCCAAAAGATGAATACTGTAAGCAGATTCAGGAGGATGTATGTTGTTGGATGGAGATGAAGAGGCTTGCACAAGATAGAGCAGTATCTTCGGACTGAAGACTGAAGACCACAAGAACTGTAAACCGATTTTTTCTGTGACAACCGCTACCCCTAGTATAAGACCAACTCAGAAACCGCGTAGATTTATTGATGACGGTGTAGTGTACGCCGACCGGTAGCGTCCCGCCGAAACAAAGAAAGCAAGACGAGAAAAGGTAAAGAATGGAGCGGAAGGGGAGGGGAGAGAAGACAAGGGGTAGGATCTCGTCTCCGGCAGCTGTCTGCGCTGCCCGCCGCCTTTGATGTGTCGGCTGCTACTGTGCGGGGTGGAGCGCGCCGTCGGCCGATCGGCGCGCGAGGCGAGAGTAATTGACACCCGGCGCGGCATTCAGGGCGGCGACATGAAAGGCCGGCGCCACGCCCCCGCGCTCCTAATGACGCCGTCAGCGGCGCACAATGGCGATTAAAATTCCGCCAGCCCAGGGCGCAGGCGCGAGCGCGGGCCCCCGGGAAGGCGGCTCAGCGCGGCGCACAAATATTTACCGTTAGCCGGCGCCGCGCCCGATTACCGGGAAGCAAGGGGTTGGCCCGTCGTACAATGGCGGCGGCACGCTGCCCTTTGATTTGCCAACAGTACGCCCTTTCCCTCGCAGTGCACTGCCGCGGTTTCGGGTGTCACCTGCATCCCCTTTTGAGGGGCGCATCTCCGCCCGCGGAGTTCGTTGAAGAACAGCCCCGCGCCAATTCTAGATTCTTAAGCGGCCGGAGACCTAAGGAAGTCCGCGGATCTTCTTGAACTCCGGCACGACTATGAGTATACCCTAGTGAAATAAGCGTCAACCGACGTTTTTCTGTCTTGTGCGGACACTAAGATGACAAACTGGCACGATAAAACTTCAAGTAGGAATAGAAAATTTGTACGAGGTGTATTCCGAAAGTTTACATCTACATCTTCATCTACATGATTACTCTGCTATTCACAATAAAGTGCCTGGCAGAGGGTTCAACGAACCACCTTCAAGCTGTCTCTCTATAATTCCACTCTCGAACGACCCGCGGGAAAAACGAGCCCTTAATTTTTATGTACATGCTTCAATTTTTCTCATTTTATCGTGATGATGATTTCTCCATATGTAGGTGGTTGCCAACAGCATATTTTCACAATCAGTGGAGAAAACTGGTGACTGAAAGTTCATAAGAAGATCTACATCTACATCTACATTTATACTTCGCAAGCCACCCAATGGCGTGTGGCGGAGGGCACTTTACGTGCCACTGTCATTACCTCCCTTTCCTGTTCCAGTCGCGTATGGTTCGCGGGAAGAACGACTACTGGAGAGCCTACGTGAGCGCTTGAATCTCCCGCAGCAACGAAAAACGCATTTGTTTTAATGATTGCCACTCCAATTCACGTATCATGTCTGTGGCACTATCGCCCCTGTTTCGTGATAATACAAAACGAGCTGCCCTTCTTTGAACTTTTTCGATGTCATCCGTCAGTGCCACCTGATGCGGATCCCACACCGCACAGCAGTACTCCAGAATAGTTCGACAAGCGTAAAATGATGTAAGCAGTCTCTTTAGCAGACCTGTTGCACCTTCTAAGTGTTCTGCCAATGAATTACAGTCTTTGGTTTGCTCTACCCACAACATTATGTATCTGATCATTCCAGTTTAGGTTATTTGTAATTGTAATCCCTAAATATTTAGTTGAATTCACAACCTTCGATTTGTGTGACTTATCACGTAATCGAATTTAGCGAATTTCTTTTAGTACTCATGTGAATAACTTCATACTTTTTCTTTATTCAGGGTCAATTCCCACTTTTCGCAACATACCATATCTTATCTAAATCATCTTGCAATTCGTTTTGGTCATCTTGTGGCTTTACAAGATGGTAAATGACAGCATCATCTGCAAACAATCTAAGAGGCTTACTCAGATTGTCTCTTTCGTCGTTAAAATATATCAGGAACAATAGAGCGCCTATAACACTTCCTTCGGGAATGCTGGAGATTACTTCCGTTTTACTCGATGACTTTCCGTCTGTTACTACGAACTGTGACCTTTCTGACAGGAAATCGCGAATCCAGTCGCGATATTCCATGGGCGTGCAGTTTGGTTAGAAGTAAGGGCCGATCGGTCGCGAAATGGAAACCACAGTGAAAATCCGATAACGCTTTGCATAGATGTGTTGGGCAGTGTCTCTAGTATGCCCGCAATCGCGTCACGTCTGTCTTTTTATTCTGAGCGCACAGTGATCACGTAAAGATGCCTAGAAAACAGGGTCTCACGTCAAGTTTGAGTGCCCGTGAGAGATTTCGCCTGATATGATGCAGCCCACACAACATAACTGTCAAGCATTTCCTTCTTCATGACAGTTCTCGGCCGCACTCTGCAGGGGCAGCGAGGACGCCCCTGCAGCGTTTTCGATTGGGAGTGTTTGACCGCCTTCCATACAGCTCGGACTTTGCTTGCTCTGATTTTCATCTCTGCTGACATGAACCGCTGGCAATGAAGTCATCGTTTTGGCACAAACAAAAATCTGCAGATCAGCGAAGAGAATCGGCGAAATGTGCAAGCGGCTGCCTTCTACGACGAGGGTATTGAAAAGTTGGTACAAGGCTGCGACAAATGTCTCAGACGGAGCGGTGACTCGTTGAGACGTTGCTGGAAGGTGTGGCTAACTAATGCAAATAAAACACTTTTGATTTTCATTGTGGTTCCCATTTCGTGGCCGATCGACCCTTTCTTTTGGAATACACCTTGTAGAAGGAATCAAGGATGTATGCTTCAGTTACTTTTAAAATTCTGGTCCTGAAAATTGCAACACCAGGAAGAATAGTACAAATCGAAATATTACTTTTTTTCCGTATAGGTCTGCAGCAGGCTTGGTCAAAGGACAAAGTAGACGGTATACAGAAAGGCAGGTAGGAGGTGGCCTCTTTCATTGTATGAAGTCAAACGTTGCACTCGACGCCATATTGAAACAGAATAAACGCGAAACGATATCTGCTTACTAGTACGACTCGAAATGGACATTCTCACAATAAGGAGATAATCTAATAGACTAAATGAAAACTTTTACGAAAGGAAGCATTAATCAAACAAGTTGTGGTAAATCTCTAAAAATTGTCACATACGCTTTTAAGTACAACACTAACAGTCCCGACTTCTCACATACTGTGCATATATTATGACCAACAGAAATGTGTGCACTGAAATGAATTCTTACAACTTACTTAATTTGATGAACTGTTGTCAATTACAGTTTTATAACATGAGAATACAATTACAAAGGTACAGAAAACATCATTAAAACATAATAATAACATAATAATAATAAACATTTGTAGTAATACAGGCTTTACAAAAGAATAGAAATAAACATATACATCAGTGTTACAGGAGTTATTGAAAGGTGGCTACACTGAGTCACAGCGCCAGAGATTGCGCCAAAGAGTTTTATTCCGCCGCCTCCACTGGCAGTGCTTGTTGAGAAGTTGCTGTGGGCAGTTGTAGTTCTGAGGTAGACGTAGTTGCAGTACTAGTTGTGCTGTCGTGTGCAGTTGTTCTGATGGGCTAGACAGCCGATGATGTTCGATTGGGGATGTTGTAATGATCAGAGTGTATTTTTCATCAATATATATGAGGTAACAGAAAAAAAAAATTGTATTTCAAATTTGGTAAATAACAATACCTCTTGGTCACAGGTTCAGTCAACAAAGCATCTGGCTTGTGTTCATGTATTAGAGTGTAATTCTGGTTTCTATGTGCAATCATTGTATTTCTGTTTTTTTAATTACTTCATTGTAAATGGCGTTTAAAGCATCTTGTCATATTGAGGAAGAACCGTGCCAAATGTGTACGTTGAATCACACTTCCAGACACAGAACAGCTACACTTATGCTTTCTTGTTTCGTAGCTTTTTATAGTTGCTTGAGACTTAATTAATTTATTGTGTTAACGGAAATTTTCTTTCATTCTTTGTTGTTATTCTATGCAGTCAGATTGCGTACTAATATTATTCAGGGACAACCGGTTACGAGACTGCGTAACTGGACAAACAGCGACTAAAAAAATTAAAATTATTAGCATTATATATAATTAACCCCCCATGCATATGACGTAAGTAAACAAATAAAATAATGATAATAGTTTTTGAAACATTAATTTCACACATGAGCATTGAAACAGAACAGAATACATTATGTCTAAACATCTTTACAAAGTAAATAACATAGTATTCGAAAAATTCTACAACATAAATCCTATTAGCTAAACGCATAAAGACAGGAGAAACACAAACACACAAGGGTACACAAACACATAGTGGAATAACACAAAAGGAAAGGACAGTGTTCGTTTTCAGTGTAACATTTGGTACTGTAGTCCAACTCAAAACTTCATTCCATAGCTCTTTCCTGCAAAAAAAAAAAAAAAAAAAAAAAAAAAATCCTATCTGAACCTGTTGTCCCTAAACCCTACTATTTTGTTCGTATCCTTTTTCAAAATAAATATTTCTCATTGTACAATACTCAATTTTGGCCAAGTCTTTTTCATATAACTTCTCAATGCATTCTTTCCCTATTCTTCATAGTTAGTTTCTTATATAGTATCCCCCCGTAAGCTAACTTAAATCTACTGAGCTCAGATACATAGTACAGTAGTAAAACTGGCTTATCAGAGTAATACAAAGAGAAATTCAGTAGCACTATGTCTGGCAAACAGCAGCAGGAAATGTAACAACTTATTTCTAATCATGACAAACCCGCAAGCAGAAAAAATAGTACACTAAAGACAACAATGCAGATAAGGAAAATGTCTATTCACACTTAATGTCTATGTAATTAAAGTGGTGCACCACAACTTATTCTACAAAAAAAAAAATTACCAAGTACTTGAAAAGAAAAATATGTGTGCAGTTACTGTTATTAGTACCTTCTTATCGTTCTTTCATTTCCAAGTGCTCCTTTTTTGAAGAATGTGGATCATAAAATTATTATTTAATAGATCTGTTGACAGAAAGTGTTCACATTAGCAAATGACTTTAATTTTATTTCATAAAACCAATGCTGCAACACAGCTGGAAACCAGATATCAAATGAAATAAGCAACTGTGTAATGTAAAGCATAAAATATCATTCAATAGTCATGTGGCATTTCATAAGTTAGTAGAAATTCTCTCAACTCTCATAATCAAGTGTGCAGATGTAAGAATATTTCCCATCAGTTCATAAACATTTCAGTAAGTAGCACAAAGTACAGGCTCCACAATATAATCATATGTTTCCAAGTAATGAGCACGTCGTATTTGCGATGCTTTCTGTAAAGGAATGTCAATAGCGAGGTTAATGGCCTCTTTTTTCTCCACTTAATGGCTTTTTCGCGAGGCAACTGGTACAGCTGGGTGCCCACAACGCATTATGACAAGGTCAATTATCTTTCTTACAGAAATATTTACGACAGCAGTTTGCACTACAATGACAGTCTAAACATTCATGGTGGTGTCTGTTTGTTCTATATCGTGTCTCCCTACCACTTTCGCGCAACGACGCTCTGAGCGTGTTTTTTAGGGAATTGACTAGTTTGAACCTGGGACCTGTTGCTGGAAAGGAGACGCCAGACCACACATGACATGTAGAATTCAGAAGAGTTCAGTGAGACTAGCGATGACATAACCAAATACTTAATGATTTCAGCGTCAGCTCCACTGCACTCCCTGTAAAAGAATCTTAATACTAACTAAATTTAGTGGAAGGGGTTCAAGGCTTTCGTATTTCTAGTTAGCTGGTAAAATAACGTCGAAAAAGCAGTTAAGTTTACCATTGGAAATTTTATTCTACTCACAAAACATTGTTTATAAATTGCACTATTGATAAAAGGAAGTCTTTTAATACAGGATGGTAAAAACCAACTGCATTCAACAAAAATGTGAACGAATATTCCCTCAATGGGTTTCCAAGTTCTACAATGGATCGAAGGATGACCTATGCCGTATTACATCTATAATCTAGGTTTAAATTAAGTTTCACAAAAGAGAAAACTATCAAAATGGTCTACAGTGACCCTCAATTATCTTTAATTACTTATCTAACTTGTCGTAAATTACAGTGGCTGATGTGGCTTCTCAGTAATTATATAACAGAGAAATCATCGCGTTTCAGATTTTTACTTCAAGTGGCAAATGTGAACACCATGAGCTTTAATTTACGATCGACACTAGTATTAAGCAAAAAAAGGGGATGTAACAGATGAGACATCTGCAGTTCTGAGTGAAGCTTTATGCGCTCAAAAATGCGGCATCGTGTGCGTTCATTACCTTGTCGATGTTGAGGCAGCGTCAGAGCGGCGGGCAGTACAGCTCCGCTCACCTCGCCATCTCGGAAGCAACTCCTCTCCTAACTTCTCCTTTCTACAATTTACCGAAGTGGGTTTAAGAAAACTATCTGGCTGTGTTTTCATCTGACCAATCAGGGTCTCAATGTCAACCTTAAGCTCCGCCTACCAAAAATTCTGTCCATCCAATGAGAAACGTTATACTTTTCGTGGTGGGGCAATGTTTTTAAAGTTTGCAATGTAACAGAGACGCGAAAAAGTCTCACGCTAAAACTTGCAGTTGGTGTGGTCCTTTTAGCGTTATCGTAAGATCTATACTGTTTTTCTGGAGTGCTCTAACTTTTAGCATGGGCTGGGGCGTGGTCCTTGAAGTAACAGTGACGCGAAAAAGTCTCACGCTAAAACGTGCGGGTGGTATGGCCCTTTTTGTGTTATCGTAAGATCTATACTGTTTTTCTGGAGGGCTCTAGCTTTTAACATGGGCTGGGGGTAGTCCTTGACGTAACAGAGACGCGAAACAGTCTCACGCTAAAACGTGCGGGTGGTGTGGCCCTTTTTGTGTTATACTAAGATCTATACTGTTTTTCTGGAGGGCTCTAGGTTTTAACATGGGCTGGGGGGTGGTCCTTGACGTAACAGAGACGCGAAAATGTCTCAGGCTAAAACGTGCGGGTGGTGTGGTCTTAGCGGTAGGCTGATGTCGGTGTCCAGTCCATCCCTTATCGTAGGATCTTCTAGCTTACCATGGTTCTGCTCTCGGCTTCTGTTCTCGTTTCTCCCCTCGGAACTGCGTCTGTTCACGGTGGGAAGGTATGACATGCATTTAGGCATTCTTGTGTTAGTCTGTGGTATTCCATTTGCTCACTCGTACTCGCATTACTTTGGTTAATTTAATGTCACGATTTATTCGGAGCTGTGTGACCTACTACTGTATTTGCTTATCATGTAAGGGTTTTCATGGAAGGTATTGGATTTGCCTGACCGCTTATATATCACCACCCTTCTAACTTAATTTTTGCACTGAATTTAGGCAATGATTGAATCATTTGTTTGTTTTTTTAAGAAGTTTGTTATCAAAAGTGGGGAGTCTTTCACATCGATTTTCTTAGAAATATTGTTTTTATAAAGGTAGTAATTAAGTATCTATTCCTATTACATTTTCTAAATATCATGTATAAGTAAAACGTTTTTGTTTCTAGACACTCATTTCAAAATTGTTACACTAACAAATAAGAATTATTTCCAAGGATTGCTTTGACTAAGAAATATACATACACAAGTATTGAGATATTATCCTAAAAACGGTACAAATGTTTAAAAAAAGGGAAATCATCCAACAAGATAATTTTTTATTCTTTGTTTTTATAACGAGAAAATAAGTAAAATATAGTTATTCTTTTATTTCAATGAGGAAAAAACAAGTGGCATATTGTTTCTTTATATACTGTCCATTTCAGAACTAATGACTTATTTTTATCGACAGTCTATTTTTTACTTAAGTCCATAGTCAATGACTGTTATTTTTTAGTTTATTAGTTGTCTGGTGTGCTTAACTTATTTAGTTTATCACACGTTTCTTTTGCACCCTACATCACATAATTTGATTTCACACGTTCACACAATCCTATGAATGTTTAAGCATGAGGTTGGCGAATGTTTTTGCACGAAGATGATCAGCGAGATGGATGTGGGCAAGTATTTGATGTACAGCATCGTTCGTCGTTCCTTGTTGGCTTTGCAAGAGTATGTTGCTGTTGTGGAGGTCCCATAATGGAATGGAGCTGTGAGTGCAGAATCTCGTGGTTTACTGGCTTTGTATGCGTGAAAGTCATCGTTATGTGTCGATGAAAGCGGTCGTTTTCCGCTCTAATACTTTCCAGACGACTAGATTACAATAGGATAGGGATTTGGGAAGGTATGTCGTCTATTCTTCACCCATCTTCTTTCTTGGTCTCAATCTTGCGAATCTTCAACTTATGTTCTTCCTGCTTTTTCTCTGCTTCTTGGTTCTTCTCTGGACAGGATATGGAAATATTTATTGATAACTAGTCGCTTTGAAGTTCTCCTACTAGTAAAAGTTTGATAAATTTTTTGGGTGTGTCATTTTTACTTTGTGGAAGTTTTCTTCAGTTTCGTGCATCAGCGTGCTGTTTAATAGCAGAATAGCTGTAGTGTGTAGTGTGACTTTTAAACTTTTTTTTTCCAGCGGTGGCTTGCCCAAGCAGTCTTCTCCCGTCGGGCCGTTTTTTGCTCGCTCCACTGAGTCGGGGCGTCCCGGGGTTTACGAGCGGCGAAAGTCGGGTGTTTGCTTGTCTGTCCATGCACCAGTCCCTTCAGTAATAGATTTACAAGGGCCATTTGTTGGTCTCACTGTCCTTTCCCTTCTCTCGACACTTCGTAGGAATCGTGTCTTGCTAAATACGTCCTTTTCTTTCTTGATACTTCTCGCGTTGCAACTTGTGGGTTGTTGCATCTCTTCCTTGCTGGAGTTTTTACAATGGTTCTTACAAAAAGTTTTACTTATAATCATCTAACATATGTCTAGTACGTACATTATTTTGCGCCTTCTTAAAAAGCTTTACAAATGTTGGCGCCCTTTCCATATTACAATTCTAAGATATTTGGAGTCTTAATGTCTACTCAAGAATCCTCAATTTCGTTTTTTATTTTTGTGTAGTGTCATGGTGTATAGCATTTTAGTATTTCATGCTGTTAGACTATCTACGCTTTATCCCTTCACCGTAATCTACAGTACTATTGGTGTTATTATTGAAACTACTTTCTTTTTCCCACCTTTCTCTCTCTTCAATCTTCTTTCTCGATCTTATCTACAACATAATCTTGAAATATTGTGCTGATTATTTATCTGTAATAAAATTAATCTTCAAACTTTTTGATATGGCTCACATGGTGAAGTCCTAAGGTTTTACCTGTTTTTGGGTTCATTAGTTCCACAGCATTATCGTGAGCAATTCGGCTAATTATAACATGTCCTTTGTATGCAGCGTAAAACTTATGTGTTTTGTGTTTCTGTTTGCTGGAGAGATGGTGTGTTTTTTCAAATACTTTCTGGCCTACTGAGAATGTTCTTTTAATTGCTGTTCTATCTCCTCTTTCTTTTCTTTTAATGGCTGCCTTTCTGATGTTGGCGAGTGCTGTTGCTATGACTTGTTTGTGCTGTCTACGTGGTACAATAGGAAATCTAACATTTTCTCTGGTTATGTTCGGGGGTTCAATATTTTTAAGTACAGTAACTGGAGGTAGTAGTGTAGTGCTATATGGCATTTCATTTATTACTTCTTAAAAATCTTTAAGGTATATATCCCAAGTGTTGTGTCTTTTGCCTGCATATAATCGGCATAAAGGGCCTATACCCTTCATAGATCGTTCTGCTGGATTTACGCTACGTTTGTACTTATGTATGTAGATGGGTTTTATTTTGTGTTGTTTTAACGTGTTCTGCCATTGCACTGATTTGTATTGTGAGCCATTATCAGAAATTATTCTTGTCTAAATGCTTTACTTATAGCAAGACCTGTTGCCTGTTTTAATGGTGTCAAGGTAACATATTTAGAAGTAAGTTCCAAAACGACAAATATGAAAATATATCCATTTTTGTGCGTGGGAGGGGCCCCATCAAATCTGTTCCAGCTATTTGTTTTAATCTTTTAGGGATTATTGGAAACATAGGTGGTTTGGTTTGGAAAGTGACGTGTTTAGCCCTAATAAGTTTTTGCATTTGACTAATGCTGTTCTAATTCGTCTTTCCATATTAGAAAAGTGGCTTGTTTCTTTTATTTTTAAAAAGCATTTCTTTGGTCCAAAGTGGCCATTACTTAAATGTGTATACCATATGTACTTATTAATTAGTTCATTTGGGATATAAATTAACCATTCATTCGTTGCAACATTTCGTCTAAAAAATAAAACATTGTTTTTTACGAGATAGTGCTGTCGAATGGCTGGAAAATCCTTACTTCTCCACTTGTGTTTGATTCCTAGTATTTCGGGATCTTTGTCATGTTCTTTGCCTATGTTTTTCAATGCTGTCGTAATGTAGTTTTCGAAAGGTACTTGTTTCATATAGTACATTGTAAACTGGTGTTCTGCTGCTTCCAAACCTATGTTATTGGATGCACCCTGTGGACATCGTGATAAAGCATCTGCTAATACATTCGCTGGTCCTGGTATGTGTGTAATAGTGAAGTCAAATTCTTGTAGTATTAACATCCATCTGGCTAACCTCCCATAAGTTAGTTTGGCGGATAACAGGAATTCTAATGCTTTGTGGTCAGCACATACTTCTATTTTTCTTCCGAATAGGAAGTATCGAAACCGTTGGAAGCGCCACACAATGGCCAATGCTTCCAGCTCCGTGACTGAATAGTTTTTCTCGCTTTTTGTGAGTACCCGACTGGCAAATGCAATTGTTCTATATGATCTTAGCCCTGCCTGTTCGTATTCTTGGAATAAAACAACTCCTAAACCTGTTTTCGCGCTATCAGTGGCCATACAAAAATTTTGTGTTAGATCAGGATGTGCTAAAATCGGTGCTGTTGTTAGTGCGTTTTTCACTTTTAAAAATTCTTCATTGGCTTGTTGATCCCATACCCATGGCGTATTTTTTCCAGTCAACGCACATAGGCGTGCTGTTGCGAGAGAGTCGAACCAAATAAATTTTTATAGAATCCGGTGAGACCTAGAAATCCTCTGAGAGTTTTCATATTATATGGAGTACAGAACTCTTTCATTGCCGTTAGTTTTTCTGGGTCGGGCATTACCCCTTTCTCGGAAATTATGTGTCCTAGAAATTTGACCTCTCGCCTTCCAAATTTGGATTTTGTTATATTTACTATGACCCCATGCTCTTTCAGGGTCTGTAAAAATTTATTTAATGTGTCGTGATGTTCCCAAGAGGGTTCTGCTATAACCACATCATCAACATAAGTAATTTTTTGTAAAATTTCAGGACTGAGTATAGTATTAAATCCCCTAATAAACGCTGCTGACAGTATGTTTAAATCAAATGGCAATCGTTTAAACTGGTAACATCTACAGAATACGATAAATACTGTAAATTTTCTACATTCTGGGGCCAATTCTATTTGCGAGAAACTACTCCGTAAATCAATTGATGAAAATATCTTAGCACCGTGGAAGTTTTGTATCAGTTCCTCTAATTTTTCTGGGCGATCTGTCTCAGTGATTATGATTGTGTTGATCTGTCTGGAATCAAGCACTAACCTGATGCTCCCATCTTGTTTTTGTAAAATATGGAGCGGGCTCTTATGTGTGGAGGTAGCTGGTTCAATAATATCGTCATCTAACATTTTAGATATCTCCTGGAATACTTTATTCCTGTAGCTTAATGGGATTGTATAGGGTGACACTCTGAATGGTTTAGCTTTTAACATGGGCTAGGGGGTGGTCCTTGACGTAACAGAGACACGAAAAAGTCATGCTAAAACGTGCGGGTGGTGTGGTCTTAGTGGTAGGCTGGCGACGTGGGTGTCCAGTCCATCCCTTATCGTAGGGTCTTCTACCTTACCACGGTTCTGCTCTCGGCTTCTGTTCTCGTTTCTCCCCTCGGAACTGCGTCTGTCTCACAGTGGGAAGGTATGACATGCATTTAGGCATTCTTGTGTTAGTCTGTGGTATTCCATTTGCTCACTCGTTACTCGTATTACTTTGGTTAATTTAATGTCACGATTTATTCGGAGCTATGTGACATACTACTGGATTTGCTTATCATGTCAGGGTTTTCATGGAAGGTGTGGGATTTGCTTGACACCTTACAACAGTCTGATATAAAAAAATTTCACAGGTCTAGAAATTGCATTACAAATGCGTAGAAACAAAATCCTCTAAATATAACAGTGTCCAAAAAATTTTCGGTGCATTGTGATACATTCACAAACGTACACACATTTCATGGCTCTTAAAGTACGATTCTTGGCTTCCAACATCCTTTTTCACCTATCAGAGACACTAACCACTATTCTTTATTCCTTACCTTATTGCACATGTACATATTCGTCGACACTTCTTCAATATTTCATCATAATAAACACGTAACATAATCAAATTCCTCATATAGCATCAGCTTATTGATCATAAACATACCTCAACAGCATAATCCACATCGTCATCGTAGTAACAACATCATAACACCTCAGTCAAATCTCAAAAACGTCGTAGCTTTCTGCTATAATTCCAAAACCTAAAAAGAATTCTCTGCTCATTTCAATAGTGTCTTCTACCTCAAACGTACATTAAAAATCATGATCCCATACCAAATACATCATTCCAAGATCTCATAGTATCACGATGGTTCCCGAAAAAATAGGAACAGTTCACAAAGTGCAGACAAAATACGATTTCATAAGTGTGAAGTTATCCAACTGTGTAATTGCGTAAACATCTGTCACTGACGTAAAAAAAAAGTTTGTCACTCTCATTTAAATGATCAAGTAACTGGGTAATTCTGTGTTAGAGAAATATGCTGCCGATGTGTAAAGTTGTATAAGCAAATACCATATTAGCTAGGGCTGCTAGCGCTCGCTACACACTTAGTACACAAAGTAGGCGTGTACCCCCCTGAGAAATAATGTAATTGTATCCTCAGGTGTTTCCGATAACAGCAATGGAATGAAATGTATCACGGAAAACCTTTGTGTCTTTGTAATTCAAAAATCTTAAAAAATAAATGTTTTAAGTACACTATTAATCACTTAAATACGTGTTCTGTAGCGCTAAACTGTGCGTCTTGTAAGATAATTCTGTCGAAGTGTCGTAATTATCGTCCTCTGTAAGCTAAGTTCTGCAGAAGTCAATGTACTTACCTCGTAATAAACAAAAGTGAAGTGCTATGCGTATAGATATCGTAGTTATTCCGTACATTACCGTGATCAAGAAAGTGCTATACTGTAACGTATTGTTGTGCTACAAAAAAGGCTGACTCACTGTAGCTATACCACAAAAATTACTACTAAAACATGTTTTACTTTCCAGAAGAATTCAGAAAAACTGTGCAGATATGAAACAGATACAGCGCAAAAGCAATAATAGAAATTGCATCACTCATTAGTAACGTCGTGATATAATCGCGTAGTTGTCAAATAAACTAACCACTGTGTCACCTGATACCTTTCAGAAAGTACTTTAAATCCAGAATGTATTTTCAAGTAAACCAAAATGTTGCATAAAAATCTCATTAGCAGTATCGGTATATGTTCTAAGTACGTGAGCCTTATAGTCATTACGTAATCGTGCAACTAAGAAGCAAGAATGTACACACACAATAACATTGTGTCGTCTGTTCACTACAACAATGCACTCATAATTACTGTTTAAATAAGTTCTCTTTACTCTTGACTGGATATTCAACTTCAAACCATTGTTGCATGTTAACAGTTTCTAAGTCTGACAAAGTGTACTAGTAACGTGAGGTGAAAAATTTTATAGCCAAGACTAAGTTAAAAAGCAGATTATCTCTCAATAAACGGTTTTACATGTGAAATGTGGTGCAATCCTTTACTCTTCCTAGTACGCAGAATTTCAACTTCATCGCAATTATCATGTGGTATACGTCGGTAAATGTTCAGGCAATTTGATTAAGCAAATGCGGATGAGTTCTGAGGGGCTGTATGGGTTTGACAGGTACTGATTCTTGTGCAACATGTCTTCCAAATATTTCACAAGACTGGAAAATTCAGATTGTTCGAAATGTTTCATCATTATGATGCTATGTTTTACTCGGTCTTGTGTAGCTTGAGAACAATATGCTGTGAGGAAGGCATGATAACATTCTCCTTCATTCTGACGATCGTGAATGATCGATCGCATTCATACAGATGGTTCATTCTCTAAGCAGCCACACACAAATCCTAATCTGTGCTCCAAAGATCAGTTGGGAGGAAAACAATGAGAGAATTGATGAAGCCACGCTTCTGGATGAATGTCGTTGCCAGAATTCTTAAATGTTTTGAATTTACGTGTAGTAATGAACTAATTGTTTCACTGTGTACACCATTATTTGCCGCCCGCTCCATTTCCCTATACACAATTACCAAATTACAATGTTGAACATTAGTTAATTCATTACACAGTGGCGCCAACACACTACTCTTGTCTTCATTGTCATTTCTCAGTTTACTTTGGAGCCTAGTATTACGTTTTTCACACGCCATTATTGTCACAATATTTCACACAATAACACAGAAAAGCACAATTTGAAGAGCAAAATAAGAAAACACATTAACATAGCATTGAAAATAATATCTCGTTAACTGCAAGCGCAGCTGCGAAATACTTGGTTCAAATCTACATGAATGCCACAACTGTTTTACTGTACAACAATGAAAAACTACAACTACAAAGGAAATTCTCTCTATAATTACGCGCTAGCAATAAACAATAGCTACACTAATTGCACAAACTACAAGAAAAAAATCAGAAGATTCCAGTGAAGTATCCTCTGCTAAGGGTCGACATATGAAACGTCCCCTTAGAAAAATTAATGAATTAGTGTGCTGATAAAGCTCTACGTTATTTCATTTTCAAACAGCTGAGCAAAACTGAACGTACTCAGACATTTCTCTCTTTACTCGAACTACTGCAATGCAGCGAGCGCCACTACTGCCAGCTAAATAAAAGATTCTAACTACTGAAGTCTCTAACTACTGATAGGCATAGTAAGCAAATGAAAGATTTTGATAGAGAACAAACAATGTATTTACCTTAATAGACACACGTCCAGATCGTCCGCTCTTAAAATTCTGCCATCTCTCTCCCCACATCCACCACTGTTGGTGGCTCACCTCCAACGGCGCAACGCTACGCGCTGTTCACATCCAACTGCCCAACACTACAATAGCAAATATTCCAACAATGCAAACCAGCCACAGACTTCACACAGCACAGTCAGTCAGTGATTTTCATATAGAACGCTACGTGGCGTTACCAACTAAAAACCTAAACAGCCTACTTACACCACTTTGATTTTACCCGTAGTAATTCAGCATGATTTTATGCCACAATAAAAGTGGATTTTTACTTAGATGTGTTCAGAGAATTCTTTCATTCTGTAATAATAATAAGTTTGAATAACAATACGTTTGACCTTTTTACATTACACACCATAGAATCTCATCGATGTGACTTTTGTTACTCGTCATGACGGACTTTTTGTTGTATTCTGGGTTAATTTTCTTTACTTTGCTCTACCATTCAGTGCCCTTCCACAGAAAACCGCGAAAAGTGTCTTCAGCCTCACAGAATATTTACTCAGTGTACATATAATATTTCTCATAATATTATTTTCGCACAGTTATACTTGCAGATTCACACATGAAAGATTTTTCATTTGTATTAAATTTTCAGTCATACAATTTTATTACACATTGAGTTACTGTTGTTTTACATGGAAACAGTGATTACAAGAAACTATTTTGTTCATATAATTTTCATTATAGCATAATTTTTTACTATTTTTCGAGTGGAGAGATAACAAATTATATACATCTATTTTTTTTTTCAAGTTCCACATTAGCAAATATCTTTGATGTAGTTAATTTTTGTTTTACTATCAAAATTGGTTTCTGCAGTAAACTCTTGCTTCACATTGTTTCGTTGCTACACACATAAGTGTAGCAGGTTGATGGATCAAGGGACCATCGGAACAACATATAAGGTACAGCTTGTAGAAATGCCACCCAGCATAAAATGGCAGGAACTCATAAACAACTGCATACACGCATCGGATACAATTAATGGTAATAGCTTCCTGTGGAGAAAATCAGCTAACAATTAATTAATCAACGGGAGGCATATGTATGCTCTCTGTTGAAAGTATTACAAGCTCACACAAACTGAAATAGTCTGGATTTGGGAGAAGCACTCTACTATACATTTCACTGAACAGTTGTAGCATAGTATGCCTTCTGCCTGATACAGTTTCATTTTTGTCACCTACTGACTTGTAAAATATCCTGTCACTACATTACTATGTCACCGTCCATAATAACTACAAGTGTACTCACATATGTCTGTGTAGTTAATTAACTGCAGGTTTAATGAGGTTTGGCATATAATGTTAAGATGTTTGACGCATACAGTCTTTTGCTACCAGTTCTGGCGAGCAAGTCTAATTGTCGCCTTCTCTGTGGCTGCGCGTTAGTAACCTGGTTTTGCTTGAGTTCAAGTTTGTTATGCAGGGCGTCTCTTCGTAAGACATTTGGATTCGTGCTCATGAATGGCAGTGTTTTACATAATACACACACATGTAACTCAACTATTCGACATCAGAACTGCCTGAAAGTGAGCGATTTCACAATTTGTGCACGGGACCAACGATGACCGAAGGGAATCGTTCAACGTGACAGAAGTGCAACTCTTCAGCAAACTGCTGCAGGTTTCAATGCTGGGCCATCAACAAGCGTCAACGTGCGAACCATTCAACAAAACATCATCGGTATGGGTTTTCGGGAACGCTCACTCGCGTTCCCTTGATAACTGCACGACACACACAAACCGAAATGCTGCTCCACTGGCGTAAAGCCTCGCCTGGGCCCGTCAACACCAACATTGGACTGTTGATGACCGGAAACATGTTGCCTGGTCGGAGGAGTCTCGTTTAAAATTGTATCGAGTGGATGGACGCGTACGGGTACGGAGACAACCTCATGAGTCCATGGACACTGCATGTCTGCAGGGGACTGTTCAAGCTAGTGGAGGCTCTGGTGTGCGGTTGGAGTGATATGGGACCCCTGAATCTGACAGGTAACACGTACATAGTCATCCTGTCTGATCACCTGCATCCATTCAAGTCCACTGTGCATTCAGCCGGACTTGGGCAATTCCAGCAGGACAATGCGACGTCCAACACGTTCAAAATTATTACAGAGTGGCTCCAAGAACACTCTTCTGAGTTTAAACAATTACCCTGGCCACCAAACGCCGCAGACACGAATATTATTGAGCACATTTGGGATGCCTTGCAACGTGCTGTTCAGAAGAAATTTTCAACCGCTTGTACTCTTACGGATTTAAGGACAGGTCTGCAGGATTCATAGTATCAATTCCCTCCAGTAGAACTTCAGACATTAGTCGAGTCCATGCCACGTCATGTTGCGGCGCTTCGGTGTGCTCGCAGGGCCCTACCCGGTATTTGGCCGGTCTACCAGTTTCTTTGTGTCTTCAGTGTAAAAGTCTAGTGGGTTTAGTTCCAGACAGCATCGAGCATAAGGGACTGATCCTCCATTACCTAGGTACCGATTCTGGACCCTCGTCCATATTACGTATTTTTGTGTTCTACAGCCGGCCGCTGTGGCCGAGCGGTTCTAGGCGCTTCAGTCCGGAACCGCTCTGCTGCTACGGTCGCATGTTCGAATCCTGCCTCGGGCATGGATGTGTGTGATGTGCTTAGGTCTAAGTAGTTCTGAGTCTAGGAGACTGATGTACTCAGATGTTAAGTCCCATAGTGCTTAGAGCCATTTGAACCATTTTTTCCTGCTCTACGTGTGAGGAATGTTTCTTAAAATCTTGCCCAGACCTTTTTGTTACGCCATGTATAGAGATATAATGTTTCGTGGCATAAAAACCTGTGTCATAGTCTCTTATGCATTCATTGGTGTAAGGCTATCAAAATTAACAGTGGAATGATAGGACCAGATAAAATTCGTATTAACGGCAGTTGAAGACAATGAATGAAAGGCCATCAAAGAATAAGCAAAAGAGTAAAAAGTGCCCAGCGTTGTTAAAACTGAGTTTGTGAAGTGTTCGAAGAGGCAGTTTGTTCTGCTGGTTTTGACTTATGGTCGTTGGACTTCATCGCCTCCAATGCAGAGCTTTCAGCATAGACGGCACCCGTGCGGTGGACCTGAGTTCAATTCTCGGTACTGCCAAGGATTTTTCCTTCATGGGAGAACTTGTACGCTGTGAACTTAGCCTCGTGATGCCAATTGAGGAGCTGCTTGACCGAATAGTAGCGACTCCATGGTCTGGAAAGTCTGAAAAATGCCCGCGCGAGAGGTACGTTGGCCACATGCCCCTGCATACTGCATCCGCATTAAGCCGCAAGGCGGAGAATGAGGCGGCGGCCGGTAGAAATCCTTTGGGTCTTCACGGCCTGGAACAAGAACTTCCTTTTTCGACAGTCTTCAGATGAAAAGAGCAAAAGAAGTTCAAAAACTAGGGATTGCTCAGGGAGCAATGGAAAGGTGGATGATACGAAGTACAAGAAGAGAAAGAAAGACAAACAAGTCGGTCAGGGAATATACTGGAATATGTAAGGTTGCTGTCGTCGCATCTCTTCCGAATATCCGTTTGTGCACACGAGCACAGTCTAATCTGGTAGAGCCTAGCGGGGGGTAGCGAGTTGTCGTCATAAGCAGATCTCCATCTGTGGCATCGGCACTGGGTTTCTTTGCACTGTGTTTGGCGTTGCGGCAGTAGCACTCGGCCGCCAGAGTCGTTGCCGAGGTGTCGTAGTAAATGACTGTACGTGTCTGTCGTGAAACTTTGACTTCGAAATGATTCGTCCGGGGATGATAAGAAACTTTCCTAAAATAGTAGTTGGTCGCACGAAACGGTTTAAAGTTTAATTACATTACCAGTAAGGTAGTAAATGCTGTGACATACGGCCTATAGAATTCTGTGAAGTCTGATTATAGAGGAGTACGCTATCAGTAACAATGAATGGTTATTATCACTCTAAAGCCACGTGTGAGACAGTTGAATTCAATATGCGCATCCAAACCGGATCCCACTGCAGGACAAGAGAAAACTAAATCGATGAGACGGAGAACAACGGGAGCATAATGGCTGACACATTATGAGAAGCAGTCGTACCTGAGACTAATGAAAATTAGATGGAGGAGGATGGCACATGTAGAAAACTACTTTAACCTGCAGCAGCGCAGCAGCGACGCTGCTTTGGTATTCACGTCTAGCATGATTTTACAGTGAAGTAATGGGCCATCCTGGCTACCAGTGATCTACGACGCAAGCGCGAGAGGCGTTGCCAGTCTTGTCAGCCACAAACCGGCGATGAGAGACGCGCGTTTAACAGCCCATCACCACGGTACCCAGGGACGGGAAGTTTCTGCCCGCACTGTCAATAAACGAAATCAGATGTCAGCCGGGCCCTTTATTACGGCAGCTTGTGGCAGTGACGCGACTTCCGGATCTTAAACAACGGGAAATAAACACCTCTTCGCCAAAACAAACCTGTCATCGTGCCCCATTAATTAGTTTTGGCGACTGGCCTAGAGGGCAGCATTTTCGAGTGTGGCTTATCATAACACGTGGCTTAGGCGAACCGAAATTCAGCATAAGCCGATAAAGTAAGCTTACTGAAATTACCGTCTTCTCCATCGTAGGCAACACATTTTGGCAGAATGGTGCAATATGTGACAACTGACATACAAAACAATTGCTTAACAATCTGTCTGTAGTATGTCAGTATCTAAAGCGAAAACAAAAACGTCTGTTGCAGAAACAAAAATAAAAAGTATTTCTACTATTTTAATTCAGTACACAATTACTAGCCGACAGTCAGTCGTGACCCAGTAAAACCACCTCCTCGTTCTCAAGACGGAGTGCTGTGGCTCTACAGTTGTAGAAGCAGGATACATAGGAAACCTATTTTGCTGAAATCAGCATTTATTATCTCATCTGCTAAAATTAAACCGGTTCCAGATCACGTATTCCGTGTCAATGTATACCTTCAGGTGTAATACCTTCTCTTCTTCTATAATACATCTGTTTTAAAAGAGCGAAATCAAATAGACGCTTTCCGATTCCCGCTGTCCCGCTCCTCTTCCTCAATCTGCTGGTAACTTCGTCTGTTTTTAATGTCATCCAGCGTTCCAAGCCTTCCTTTCCCTCTCATTGTCTTCCCAGCAATCTTGTATTCCACGATTCTTCATTGCAGATGATTGCTTCACAATATTTTTGTATATGGCCCTGGAAATACGTTTCCTTCATTCTTAACATTTTAAGTAGTCCTTTTCCGTTTCCTATTTATAGAAGTACTTCTTATTCGTGAATGTGTCAGACCGTTTCATTTTTAGCATTTTTCTCCACAACCACATTTCAAAATTATCCAAATATTTGCCTCTTCGCTTCTGACTGTCCTTGATTCACAGCCATATAATAGCAAACTCCAGAAAAAAGGGGCGAATTCTCCCAGTGAAATCTTCTATTTGTGTGGAATAACTTCACAGACAATGCGTAATTCCAAAAATAGATAAAAATTATGACATTCACTCAAATTCCTCCCTCATTAAAACTGAATCTGTAATTGAAAGTTTGGTTAGCAAAAAAATTTCCGTTCATTATAGCACAGTTGCTAGCCTTCAGCTCCTCTCAGTCTCTGAAGATCACCGTCATTAACATAATCAAGTCCTTCCTAATTTACTTCCAAAGAAAAAACAATAAATCATAATATACCATTCGTTTGCAGAACAATCCCAATTTAACACACAAAATTAAATACATTGGCACATTCAAGCATTCATAGGTACAAAAAAAATTACACAAATTATATAAAACAAAAGTTGATAACAATAAATCTTGCTTCTCCTACTCAATCATTCATTCAACATCACCACTTAATTTTCTCACCGATATCACCTTAATGTTCCTCTTCATGACACCTGTTTTATAGGACATTGTTTTCTCCGTTCTTCTTCATGTCCCTACCACTCGTTTCGTCCTGCACATCTCCACATGAACTTCTATAGTTCCTTGGTCACTCATACAAAGGGTATTTCAGTCATGTTACTCATACAATTTTGTTAATCTGCAAATATCTAATACATAATACACAATCTATAATAAATTAAATATTCTAACATTCTCCCCCCGGTCGTTATGACCCATCCTTACCATTTCCCACGCACGGAGATATCTGACAGAACTAAAGAGCCTGTGAATCCAGGCCGCCATACATACCCTAAAATACTTCAGTGAGGAAGGGGTAGTCTCTACTCTAGAACACACAAACAACCGTTACCTGTACTAAGTCTTTTAATTTCAGAATCACAATACACATTGGGTTCAGGTGTGTAGTTGTCGATATTGGAAAATCCTCTATAATTACGAAGATCCTGACGATGAATGCACAGATTAAATGAAATTAATCGCGATAAGCATGAACACATAACAACCTTTCAAAAGTGTTCCAACTGGAGAAAATAATCCCTGGCATAACTTACAATACAGTGATCACTAAACAAATAACCCTCCAAAATATTACACTCACAACATTTCAATAGTAGTAATAGGACTACTATCTATGCTATTTTAGCTGGACACTGACATATATATACCGATGTCTTTATAGACTTTTAAGCCCTATGAACACACACGCGATACATGGCTAGCATGTACACGA
The DNA here is from genome assembly GCF_023897955.1 of Schistocerca gregaria. Taxonomy (NCBI): domain Eukaryota; kingdom Metazoa; phylum Arthropoda; class Insecta; order Orthoptera; family Acrididae; genus Schistocerca; species Schistocerca gregaria. Next base: position 326,547,521 of record NC_064925.1, on the reverse strand, counting down.
AGGAATGAGAAGAAAATATGTAACACAACTCCAATCTTCAATGGAGCTGAAGTGCACACACAAGCTAGTGACTCTCTTACTGAGCGCCTGAGCAAACTCGATCTTTTCTGTGCTTTGTTGGCGGCTGCTGTGGTCAGCAGTGGCGTATGATGACGATGGCGCGTGGACGCTCTGCGGACCTGTAAACCTCAATAGTGTTCTGTCCTTGACTTTATCAGCAGTCAGAAACTGCCCTGACTTTTCGTGAAGCGAAAAACTGTGCTTTTCCCTAGTTAAATTATTAGCAATGTCCACTCGCTCTAGCTTAGTGACGTGTACACCTCTGCGCTATTTAAATGTTCCGCCGATCGTAACTAACTCTGGTCGAAATCCGTAATCTCCACTCTGGAGATGTTACGAGATTTTCGAACCCTATGAAAGCAAGTGTTCACTGTAAAGTTTTCCTAGGCCGACAGACCAGGAAGTGCTCCGTCTACACCTTTTCTGTTCTCCCCACTGTACCTTGTACTCATCCCCTACCACAAGTCATAGCGGCAAATGCTAATTATGGTATGACTTGTGTCGTTTCTTTATCCTTCTGGCCTATAGCATTCATGTTTCGCTCCTAAACTCTCAGACTCCGCCCACACACGAGCTGTCCCCATGTACATCGTGTTCTCCACGCCTTCATCACGTGATATGCGAGCATTTGTTAAAAATAGCAGTGCTTTCCAATGTGGTCTGTTTTCTTTTTTGAGAAAAACAAACATAGCGACAATGTTTTTCGTGATTTTACCTCCCATTGTGATTCTGAAAGCAATCCTTTCCTAGAAGCTTTCCCAGGCATCAGGTGTGGTCTTTCTATGTGTGTTCTGTCCACTCGTCTCTGCCCCACTGTTGGGATACTACGTGACTTAACATTCAAGCTAGGGAACGCTTCTTAGTATCGAGTTCATGTCGGCCACATATGAATGATTACTCTCCATACTACTCAAATTAGTATCACTTTACTTGAAGTAGGGCATGCATGGTTTCAAACTCCTCGGCTTGATCAGTAGATTAAGTTTATATTTAAAATAGTGTGTTAAGGGGCAACATTATATCGCCACCTTACAATGTGATCCACACCTATTTTAGGTAATATATGATATCATTCTCCCCGGCTTTAATCTCTGAATATCATTGAGTTCCATGACACCACTTGCTCCTACGAGTATCAACTTCAACTATATTTGGACGCACTACATATCTCACTCTAGAAGGACCCAAGAATACTGGAAAAAATTTCTTATCAATGGATGCCATTTGTTGGATAGTGTGCGCAACTCCATTAGTACTTTCTTCTCTACTATGAATGACTTTGCTGACCTCCCTTGTTCGTTATTTCTCTTGTGTCTCTTTGCAGCATTCCTTATATTTTCCAAAGCTAACTTTACAACAATGCTATGTCTCAACCTAGCAGAAGCTGATAATTGTACGTTTTCTGATTTATTGAAATTAAATCTATTGGCAAAGAAGTTGAATCATTTGGAAGTACGTTAACTATTTCTTCAAACTGATATATGTACAAGTCCCATGATTTGTGCCCTGTTGGCACTAAGAACTGCATAATGTACCAAGTCATTTCATAATACATCCAGAGATGTTAGTTGCTAGGAAGTAAGATGTCATGTAAATGGCCTTTGTTTGCCTACTATGCAAAGCATGCTTCCAGACCACGGATGTGAATTCTGGACAATTGTCTGAGATAATTTATCAACACGAATAGTGTACCTCGTGTACATCGTCTCCTACTTTCAAAATTTCCCTGAAGCTCTTCTGAAGCTGTGAGGACGAGTCGTGAGACGTGCTTAGGTAGCTCAGATGGTAGAGCACTTGCCTGCGAAAGGCAAGGGTCCCGAGTTCAAGTCTCGGTCCGGCACACAGTTTTAATCTGCCAGGAAGTTTCATATCAGCGCACACTCCGCTGCAGAGTGAAAATCTCATTCTGGCGTCATATGTGGACTCCTTAGTGCACAGTAAGATTCTGGTCCATTCACTAGAAGAGGAACTTCAAAATACTGTCTGAAATTAAATGACCGCTACTTGGTTGCCGGTTTACCACTCATTCGTCGATTTGAAAAAACTGTGATGTCATCAGAGGCGCCACAGTAGCTCTCGGAGATCTTTCTGGCTTAGCTATATTCTTAAGGTTCGCCTTGCTGTTGTCGTTCGAAAACAACAGTTTCCCAGAAATCGTCACCCACCCTCTGGACACATTGGGTCTCTGATCCCCCAAGATACTCCAGTTGTTTCAATTTTTTGTCACAATCCAAAGTCAAAAGTGTTACTTTCACAAGACTAAGCGTTTGATTTGTTGCAAGTCGAATCACAAGGCTCAGGTCTGACACTCTGCCTGAAGGATGAGTGTGCGTAGTATGCACCTCTGATATGGACTCAGATAGTGAGCCCCACTTTCAAGGAATAGGTTTTGATGCATTTAAAGTTCATGCAATCTCACCTTGTTCTACTCAAGCCTAGACCTTGGAAATGCCTGTAAATGGCACTCTGGTCCAATTCCCGATAGACACAGAATCCTTTACAACGACACTCAACGTGTAAACATTTAAGCAGTTAGGTTCATCACTTCTGCAGCTGTTTTACAATGGGCTAAAGAGTTTCCATGCAGGGCTATTTCTGTCCTACCATCAAGAATAAAGATTCAGTCCTTACAACCAAATTATTGTTCATCAAACACCAATATTTTAGATTTACATTTTCTCTCCAAGTTAGGGACATGACTCCACCGAGCCAGTGTGAGCCTCATTAACCTACTGACGCCTTCATTACCTCTTCCAAAAACATGCTACTGTTGTCGATGGACAGACATGTGTTTGTAGCTATGAGGCACACATTATGCTGAAGCCATTCCTAAATTTTGTAAAGCTGAGTATATTTCTTTTGCCTTATGGGGCAAATTACAGTTTAAACTACAGAAGATGGAGGATGAAGGTGCCCTCACTCTGATCTACAATAGTTTGTGAGCCACATCCACTAAGTTGGTGGAAAACCATACAGGCCCCTTCGTATGTGATTTGATTTCAAGTCCACAATAAATGCTCAGTCACTCATGGATACCTGCCCTAACCTCAAAGTGGAAGACGTCATGATCAAGCTGTCTCACAGGACTGTTAATGAAAAGATTGCTTTTCAGGAAGCTTAACTTCATTTACAATCAGACGAACAAGCCAAAGGCATCTTTGTGATAAATACATCTTTTGGCTTGGTTGATACAGTTATCTGCTGCTTGGAATTTCTAGAAGTCCAGTCATTTTTCAATGCAATGTGGAACAACTGATACATGATGTCTCGGGTATGACAGGTTATTGAGATGACATAATTGTCATGGGGACAAGCTCACTGGATATGTCACGAAACTTTGAGACACTTTTTCAGGATTTGTAGTAAGCTCGACTGATGTCTAACAAAGATAAATGTGTGGTTTTGGGCTAACAGGTAGAGCACCTAGGACAATCTTTAGAGCTTTGGATATCCGTCCAATACCACAGCATAATGTAGCCATACAGCATCTTCATCCCCTCATGCGTTCCAAATAGCTGAAGTCATTTTATGGTATACTGAACTACTAAAAAAATTTTAGCCCTCATGCAATAGCCATCGTGAAGTCGCTGCACCATCTGTTGCATAAAAACATGGAATGTCATTAGTTGTCTGCTTCCCAGCAAGCTTTTCAGGTCAAGCAGGCACTCCTCAGGTCAAACTGTCTAATTGCATATTGCAGTGGCTGTGGATGTGTCGCTTTGTGAGTTGGGGGCAGACATCATTCACAAGGTTAACGACATGCATTTGCCTCCAAAACACTAACAATGGATCAAGGTAATTAGAGCCAAATAGAGAAGGAAGCTTTGATAATTGTATTTGCCCAAAAAATTCCATGATAAAGTTTAGCACAGTGCCTCCTGCCACATCATAAATCGCTAATGTCTATTTTCCATATGGGAGCTGGTATACCTCAGAAGACGGCAAGACACCTACAAAATTTCCTATCAATGTATAATTACGATATTCAGTATTGCACTACTACTCAGCGTGCTAACGTGGACGTCCTATCTTGCCTACTGGCGCAATAGGGCACATCCTTCAATGTGACGCCAAAACTGTTTTCACATGGATATAGAACCCGTGGAGGCAGTAACACAGTTTCCCATTTATGTGAACTCTATCTCTAAGATGACTCCAGGTGATCCTGTTCTGCGCTATGTCATGCATGGGTGTCCAGCTAACAGAAAGCTCCTATGCATTCAGAATATGGCAGCATATGGCAGCAATCCATGAACTCTGTAGCTTCAAGAGGTCCTTCATCTCCAACGTTAAAATGTAAAAACTCAGGTCGCTATCCACAAAGCCCTGCACCATCAGGTACAGCTCCCACTGTGTCAGGGACATTGGAGCATTGTGTTAATAAGGAGGATGGCCTGGGAACATGTGTACTGGAGAGGCACTGACTGATAAGGACGTTGAACGAACTCATGGCAACTGATTGAAGTGTCTTGTAATAAGTGTGTTAATTTTTAATTTTTTTTTGGTAAATGCATAACATGAATCAATACTATATAAAGAAAAATATTTCGCAAAACATGTAATATATTAAAAGCGAAAGACTCCATATTAAGTGTATGCGTTGACATTACAGGTGAGAAGTTAAAACGACTTTCTTGTGACACTTCCATTTTTGTTGAAACAAAACAGTGTGTAAAGAGGACTTCCTCTTCTGGTAGGCTAATGTCTCTTGTGCTGTTACAGACGACATGATAAGACGTATGTTTTCAGAGGCCTCTGTGTATTGTGCTATTTACTGAATAATAAGCTTAATTTTTATTTAAAAGGTATCTGCAAGTCATTTGTACAATGCTATTGTTGGTCATATTAGTTTGTTGAGTGTGTTTTATATATTCCAGATATATGCGTCAGGATTGTGCACCTATTGTTTAAGAACAGAACAACTGAAAGTACATCCTATGGCGTCGTTTAAATATTACTTTCAAACAAAATCGACACTGCATATCCTTTCTCTTGAGATTCGGTCTAATACTTGTTACCATATCACTTTTTCTTCTGGGGAAGTCAATAAGGTATATTCGAGGTCAAAGAAGCCTTCAAACAATGAGGATGTATAATAGCCACCAGGGCGTCATACATCAAAAGCAGAAGGTAAATATGATGGCATTTGTACAGTACTGAAGAAGCTGATGGGGTTGCTAACGGCAATTCGCTTTTACTTGATGTATTTTCGACTGGTAACTTATCATGCCATCTCATTTGTAACATACCTTTCCCGAGGCATACTATTCTTAAAAGCATCGCATATGGTTTTGTATCATCTGAAAATTGTTTCCAAGTATTATTCTGCCAATAAGAAAAGGGTGCGTTAAAAGCCTGCCCTTACCAACAACATCAGACGATGCCAGGTAGGAGATACCTCCAGCGGCCTCCTCCTACACACCTGCAGTAACGGATCCACTTGGATTTTGTGAGCCTATTCTTGGGGGGCCCAGTGGCTCGTCCTGATCGACACTTACAGGGAGTTTCCATTTGTTTCGCATATGGGGCCCTGTCATTCATTCTCCTATGAGAGGTTACCAACTGCACTCATTACAGACAATGGTCCTCTGTTTTGTTCACTGGAATTTCAACAGTCTGGTGATGAACATGGTATTCAGCATGTGTGGATGGTCCCCTCCAGTCTGACATCTAATCACATCACCGACCGTTTTCTCCGCACCTTGAAAACAACAAGATTACAACAGAGAGGATGCACTGACGTTCTTTCTAGCCTCCTATTGTATAACACCTTGAGACGCACCAGCCTTGCTGAGAAGCTTCATAGCCATGACCATCGGCCCAAGAAGTCGGTGATCATGCCAGTCGCTTATAGCAACCCATTGCCAGTAGGCTGTTAACACCAGTTAAAGCTCAATATATAGGTGTTTGCAATGGTGTTGATCAGGCCAAAAAGCTGATGAGTTCTTGCCCATATCATCTGCGTTCTGGGCTGCTCCATGATTGAGGTGCGACGCCACAATCAGGCAAGGGGACAAGCAATATCAATCAGCTCCATCCCCAGAGGAGCCCCAGTTTCTCCCACAGTGATTCTGTCACGATGTTTTTTTTTTCAGAGGAACCCATTGTGGACCATTTTCCTGGCCAGCTGCTGCAGCAGCAGCAGCTCCCACACTTATAGCCCTTTTAGCCAAGCAATCACAGCTCCAACGACAGGGACATGGCCACAGTGAATTGCCTCCCCATGGACATCGACTCGAATGGACCACGGATGCCTTACCAGCAGGCGCAACCTTCGCAGTGGAATCTCCATACACTGAGACAGTTCTCCCCTAGGGGAACAGGGCAGCCACATCCTGCGACTATAATCACTTGGCATTGCAGTCAGGATCGTCGGGTCAGCAGGCTAAAGGTTACTCACCAGGGTCACAACACAGGCTGGCAAACACCACGCGTAAACACACGCATTCGCCAGCGTACACACGCCAGTATGTATACAAGCCATCTAAGAAGCAGATCCATGGAAAATCACAGCAACAGCAGAGCCAATCGCGGTTTCCGTATCACGACTGCCAACACTGCAGACATGGAACTATTTTGTTTGTGCCAATCACATGTCCACCTGACTGCCAAGCTAATAACCATCGACTTGGCCTGAATCGACACCTGGAACCAGAGCAGTCAGTTAACGTCAGCTCCAGGGCCAGATGATCAAATCAGAAGCATCACTACATGGAGCCAAGCAGTCCCCAGAGAACCGTCGCTCTCCTTCGGCCATGTTATTTAGGGGCAGGGTACAGGCTAGTTCGACTTCGCATCTGATTGAAACGTCAGTAGTTACAATCAGATTAATGTCCTGAAGAATTTTGACTCTCAGTCTTACTTTATCATACTTCATGAACTAGTTGAGCAGTGACTTTCCAGTTTCTCTGTGGAACTTACTCAGGAACTATTTACTTTGTGAATCTTTCAGACTTGCGAGAACTTACATATCTAGTCAACAGCCATCATTATCTTTATTGTACGTTCATTGTTACAATAAAATTGTTGGTTATGCATTACTGCTTGGGAATCTTAATTGGCATTTGTGGTTCCGCTGTGGTTGTCACTTCTGGGAAGCACTGAAATACGAAAGCTTGGGTCGGACCAAGGCCTTATGAGAACAAAGTCTTTCGCGGCGGCATTGTTATACGAAACATTCTCTTCCTTCTTTCCGCGTCAATTCAGAGTAAAATCTGGAGCTTTCGACGGTTACATCCATATCTTCGTCAGGAGCAATTTACCGTCAAAAGTGCTGCTGTGATAGCCTTATGAAGCCCATTTTTAGATGTTTTAGTATAACGAAAGTCGGATTGGCGTCTCGGCCCCTCAGTGTACCGCAAGTCGAAGCACGCTGATTTATATCTTAGTGCCCAGTAGCGAGAAGACGAGGTATAAGACCTATTTTCTACCTCGTAAGAAGACATAGGAAATGCTGTGCCCTGTTAAGGACAGTCTCGGACTTAGGATCCCTTAAATTTACAGCATCCCTCACGAGTGCAGAATCAGTTACATCGGTCAGTCCATTCGCACCATTTCCGACCGCTGTGCAGAGGACTGGACAAATCTGTAGTTGTTGAGCACAGCCTCACGAACAAAAATAAAATACAGCTTGACGAAATAAAAGTTTTGGCCCAGGCTCCTACATACTGGACTCTATAATTAAAAGGGTTGTAGAAATAAGAATGTGAGAGAAAATCTTCAACCTTGACAGCGAATATAATCTTAGCGGTGAATGGAAGCGAGCTCTCGATGCAGAGAAGAACAAAGGATATTCGTCGCAATATTCACGCTACGGAGGGAGCGGTGGCACCAGCAGCACAGACGTTGACAACATCTGCGACTGCTTTACGTAATTACCGACCACTCAGAAGTAGTCTATGGGTTATATAAGGTCACCACAGCAGCAGTTTTGACAGTCAGTTGCTCTTGACGAAGATGATGGAGGTAATAGTCGATACCTCAAGGTTTTACCCTCAATTGTCACGGCTAGAATTCCAAGAATATTTTATACAGAGCAAAGCATTGTAACATGTGGAAAATAGTGGAGGAATGTTGTCACATGTTCGGCCTGTTCGTAGTTTTGGACAGCAGCAAGTTCGTCCTCGACATTCTCGGTTGATATACAGATACTGAACATCGCCGGAACTCCATTTGTCTATACCTATAGGAGGATAGAATAGGTTCCGACATCTACAAGAAAGTTGTTTTTGATTTGAGGTTAGTCGGCTGGGTTATGTAACCATGAAAATCATACCTAGTGCCATCATCTTACACCTTCTTCTCCACCTCTCTGCATCTCTTCGTCTGGCATTCCGTGGTGGTACATTCATAGATCAGTAGTGATGGTGGCAAGAAACGGTTGTAATCGTCCTAAAATAATGGTCCTTGTCTCATTCATATCAGTGTAAGTAACTTTTGTGTACATATGTCGGTATATGAGCACGAAAAATTATGTGCCACACTAGCTAATTGGGTGTTAGGCTACGACTCTACCGATCGAGGGTTCAGTGCTGAGTCATTCACACGATTTTTTTGGCATTTATCGCTACTGTCACCACTGATAATTATGTTTTCGTACTGCCCGATAAAAATATGTAGCACCCGGAAGGGGGGAAGCAAACGAAATGAAAGAGATCGAAATGATATGTCATCTCATTTCAGTGATTATAAAGTTGAGTAAGATTTATGAAGAATGTTTCATTACGTGTACACCTTATCAGTATGATGTTGCATCACACCTGGCAGTCAGCAGCTCGTGGTCTAGTGGCTAGTGTTGCTGCCTCTGGATCACGGTGTTACGGGTTCGAGTCCCGGCCGGGTTGGGGATTATCTCTGCCTGGAGAATGAGTGTTTGTGCTGTCCTCATCATTTCATCATCATTCGTGACATTGGCTAGATTGGAGAGCGAAAAAAATTGGACTGCGTAAAAACTGGGACTTGGTACGAGCGCTGATGATCGCGCAGTTGAGCGCCCCACAAACCAAACATCATCATCACATCTGACCACCACGTGTGGCCTTCATGCATGCACTGATTAGGTTGGGAAGAGTGTCATGAATCCGTTGTAATCCTCTCCTGACACACGCTAACTCGCAACTGTCGTAAATAGTCCTTGATATCCTGCCTTATGTCGCTTGGATGGAGTTGTCGGAGCTGGACCTGTACATGCTTTATCGAGTACAGATCTGGGGACCTTTCTGGTCACGCAGGCAGTTCACAGAGATAAGTACCATGTGTGAAAGAGCATTGCCCTCATGAAAAATGGCATCACAATGCTGTCATATGAAAGATGAGACGTGGGGACGAAGTATATCCGTACGTGCTGTTGCGCCACGAGAGGTCCTTCATCACTACCAGCCGTGACCTTGAAGTCATACACGATGGCTCCTACACCATAACGCCACTAGCAACACTGCCGTGCCTCTCCAAAATACTATAAGAATAGAACTCTTATCAGTTTGTCGCTATATTCGCCAACGATGGTCATACAGGTAATGCAGAACTGCGATTCATGGCTGAAAACAATGTGACGCCAGTCATCAGCAGTCCATGCTTCCTCGTCATGGTGCCCCTTCAAATGCAGCCATTGTGTTTCGATGTTAACAGCAGCCTATGCATGGGCGGTAATTCCCTAGTCAGTGTGCTGCTAGTCTCCAACCAATGGTGCAGGTTGACGCAGAAAGGAGCAGGGACTCCATTACATGTTTTTGGACTGCAGATCTGACGAGGTTACGATGTGCTTGGTGAACAACATTGTGATCTTGCATTGTGATGGCCGCACGTGCCCCACCTGTACCTCGACGACGAATATGCCTGTCCTCACGTTCCCTTGCAGCCAAAATTGAGCACCTGTCACATCAGAATATACCATAAATCTGGATATTGCACGATTCGACCAGCCGACCAAATGAGATACCCGCTATCAGGCACTTTCCAAACTCTGTAAGGTACTGATTACGCATTCTCACATGAGGAAGTGGAATCTCCGTGTCTCTCACAGTTATCATTTACCAACTGACGTTGTTCATGCCTCCTTATATACCCCAGCAAGCCTGTTTCAACACTGAACACAAACAACATTAATGTCCTCTGGTGGCCATTTTAACTGTCACGGAGAACTGAGATTATATCATTTACATGCACGTCCATAGTCTGTACTTGTACGAAGTTATACTGACATCCAACCTGATCTTCTGGGTGCTTGACCTTTTTGTCAGGCAGTGTATGTGGAAAACGTTACCTTGCAACATGGTCCGGAGTTCACACAAAACTGTCTGCCCCATTGCAACTGCCATGGTAAGTCATTTCAGCGGTCGAAAGTTGGCAAAGGCACTGTGGAGTTCACAGCAGTATTCGGCCCAAAGAGAGTCTTGCCTTACACCGAATGCTGGAACAATTGAACTGATCGCATTAGCCTCCCTGAAGGCGAATTCCTTCACAGATGTAGTCCACTTTCCCAGAAACCTTCCAAGAACTCTAAGCCTTCACTCGTCTTCTGAATATACATATTATGTCATCGTCCCATTTCATAACGCTTGTTTGTATATTATCCTTAAATACGTACAACATGTGAAAATATTCTCAAAATGTTCTCCACTAATCTTGTAACCAGATACTGTAGAGTTATTTCTCTTTGTTATATGTATTGTCTTACAATTATCCACATTTAACGAGACTCCTATTCATTACACAAACTGGAAAGTCTGCCCAAACCTTTCTGTAATTCCTTACGATTGTCCAACAACAATACTTTCCTGAAGGCAATAGAATTATCAGCGAACAAACTCATACTTGTCAGTCTCTTATCTGGTTTGATGCTGCCGCCTACGAATTCCACTCCTGTGCCAACCTCATCTCAGAGTAGCACTTGCAACTCGCGTCCACAATTATTTGCTGGATGTATTCCAACCTCTGTTTTCCTCTACAGTTTCTACCCTCTACTGCTCCCTCTAGTACCATGCATGTTGTTCTGTGATGTCTTAACAGATTTCCCACCATCCTGTCCCTTCTTCTTGTCAGCGTCTTCTATACATTCATTTTCTCGACGATTATGCAGAGAACCTCCTCACTCCTTACCTTAACAGTCAACCTTATTTTCAACATTCTTCTGTAGCACCACTTCTCAAATGGTTCGATTCCTTTCTCTTCCTGTTTTCCCACAAATCATGTTTCACCACCATACAATGCTGCGCTCCAAACGTACATTCCCAGACACTTCTTCCTCAAAGCAAGGCCGATGCCTGGTACTAGCAGTCTTCTCTTGGCGGGAATTCCTTTTTTGCCTGTTTTAGTCTAATTTTTGGGTCCGTCATGGGCTATTTTGCTGCCTAGGTGGCAGAATTCCTTCATGTACTTCGTGATCATCAGCCCTGATGTGAATTTTCTCGCTGCCCTAATTCCTGTTACTTCTTATTACTTTCCTCTTTGTTCGATTTACTGTCAATCCATATTCTGTACTCATTAAAACGTTCATTCCATTCAGCATATCCTACAATTCTTCTTCATTTTCACTGTGGATAGCAATGTCAACAGCGAATCTTATTACTGATATCACTCTCGAAGCTTTCGTTTGATCCGTCATTGCTTCTACGACGTAGAGATTGAAAGGTAGAGGTGAAAGACTACATCCCAGTCTTACACCTGTGTTAATCCGAGCACTTCATTCTTGGTCTTCTTGTCTTAATGTTCCCTCTTGGTTCTTGTACATATTAAATATTACCCGTCTTCACCTTTTCTCAGACTCAAACATTTTGCACTACTTGACATTGTCGAATGGTTCTTCCATGTCGACAAATCCTATGAACTTGTCCTGATTTTTCCTTAGTCTTACTTCCATTATCAACTGCAACGTCACAATTGCCTCTCTGGCTCCTTTACCTTTCCTAATCCAAAATAATCGTCATCTAACACATCCTCAATTTTCTTTCCCATTCTTCTTAATATTACAATATACATTTCTCACGCGCCAGCCTCAACCGTACTTAGAAAAATTACTCAGATACGGATTCAAGTTAAACAGGTGCGGCTCTCAGCCATTCTGCCGAGTAAATAACTTTCTTAAAGAAAAAGGATGAAAGAGCTTTCCCACACTTTGTATATAAATTTCATTAACATGATTCCTAGCCAAAAGAGGTAACCTCCTATTCCGAAAAGAACCAGGAAATTTGTGTATCAGTTTATAAATAAAAGTTTCACTTGATTTTCCCAGATTTTGCAATAAATAATATTTTCTGTTCTTTTAATGTTTTTCTCACACCAACTAGCAATACTCCAGTACCCAAGTATACCACTAGTCACGTAAGAAAATAGAATATTTTTGTGTCTTTCCTTACAGCAGATTACTTCAGAAGATATTTATTGCTGAAAGTTTTTCAGGCATTTTTTGGTACGTTAGGAGTATCTGTCTGAGTTCTGTAGTACTGTGGGGTGGAAATTGCTTCTTGCAGGAGCCAAAGGGTACTTGTCAGATCAATCCATTGCGAAACTCGTCAACATAACACCCACATACTGACAACAGCAACAGTCACATATTAAGGCGTTAAGTGACATTTATCTGTAACCAAGTGTTTCCCAGTGTGAATTCGTACAATGTTTCAGAAACATGATATTTATTCATCTTTTTTGTTGTAATGATAGGTTAACAATGAACAGCGGGATCTAGGCATGGTTGGAGACATACTCTAGTGGTGCATGGCTGTTCGCTCTGCCACCAGTCGGTCCAGCATTTTCTCATCAACAAAATAACGCCAGAAGACTCCTCTGTATCCAAAAAATGGCTCTGAGCACTATGGGACTCAACATCTATGGTCATCAGTCCCCTAGAACTTAGAACTACTTAAACCTACCTAACCTAAGGACATCACACAACACCCAGTCATCACGAGGCAGAGAAAATCCCTGACCCCGCCGGGAATCGAACCCGGAAACCCGGGCGTGGGAAGCGAGACCACTACCGCACGACTACGAGCTGCGGACCGCTGTATCTGTTAAGTCCCCATGCAGTACATCAAACAAAGCATAAAACGCACGTTTTACTCAGTATAAATTTCTACTAAAATGTATTCGTTAATCAACCCTAAAATAAAATGGTAATATGGCTTACCACATATCGTTGAGCAGGCTCGCCAACGGAGTGATCCACCGGACACGATGTGTCATTACAAACTCCAACTTAGTGGGTTGTATTGGTCAAATTTTCATTGAGGCAATAACAAATCTGCTTACACACTTTGCATAGTCTTATGCTTGTCAGCAGTCAATAATGTGCTACACCGGAAGCACCAGTAAATTTCTTTTTGTGGGTATATCTAGACAATCATCTTTGTGTCACCAAGCCCACTACCGCAGATGACTTCAAAACAATGGTTCAATGGTTCTGAGCACTATGCGACTTAACTTTTGAGGTCATCAGTCGCCTAGAAGTTAGAACTAATTAAACCTAACTAACCTAAGGACATCACACACACCCATGCCCGAGGCAGGATTCTAACCTGCGACCGGAGCGGTCGCTCGGCTCCAGACTGTAGCGCCTAGAACCGCACAGCCACTCCGGCCGGCCCAGATGACTTCAAACAGAACAGAACATCAAGGAAACATGTCGCTCCGTGACACCAGCAACTTTACATCTCGTTAGCAGCTCATTTAGAAGGTGCACTGGATTCTGAATTCACGAAAATGGGCATTCATGTAAACACCTTGCTTAGACAAGTGAATGAAACGTTGTCGTTCGAGCGACGGCGCTCACATGAGACGTGGGTGTTCGAAGTGATAGATTCAGTATATTCATCATTTGTATTTGCAGCTCCTTGTGTTTACCGTGTTTGCAGTTAAAATTGTAGGATGTAAGGTCCGACAGTTATGCAAAATACCGCTTTCTCCAAGTACCCAAATATTTTTCAGCACCACTGTGCCATCATCTGTGGGTTTCCGTTTTATTTAATCTTTACACTTGGTGTGCATGATTTTTCAGGACCACTTGTATATTATTTATTACGTTTATTTGTTATGTTTTCGTGAGGCAATCCCTTTTATTCTCAGCACCAATGTGAGGTGTCATGATGCACACGTAAATATAACACGTATTTTCACAAATGAGGTCGTAAAAGAACTTTGCACTTCACCAAAACACAGTGTAATTGTTGTTATTGTGTATAATTACTCGCACCGCGTCCTCACGGTCATAAAGTTTCAATGTGAAGTGATTAATGTGGTACTGCGGATTACAGGATTTGGCTAAAACTGAGTGTACGTAAACTGCTTTGAACCGACTTATAACTTCCATAATAAATCGTACAGGTTGTGATACGACTTTAACTTTTTTCAATTGAATCTTTAATTGTTCGCTTCCTAAAATTACAAACAAAAGAGAGTATACACGGTGCTGAACGATAATTCTAAGCACAAAGTCTAGTAAACGAACTCTAAAATGCGCACCTGAATAACTATGAGCACTTCTTCATCTTCGATACTCTGGAACAAATCTTGTCTACTGCAATCTCTTTCCTTTCCTTATTTTGGCAGGACGTAGTGTGGGTCATAACAAGAAAAAATTGTGTGATAAATATGGGATCTGAAATGAATATTTAATGAACACTCTTTCGGTAGAAGAGACGTCTTTCGCAATAGTAAAGATGAAAAACTTCACATATACTGTAAGATATGCATTTTAGACTGAATGTATACTACACTTGTTTGTTTCGAATCATCGACCCTGTCGTATCTCTAAATATTAACCATTCCTCGTGGGACACCTCGCATAATTAGATTTCTGAAACGAGAGGAGTAACGCAACATTGACTAATACGACACACCAGCCAGTCTCGTTATACATATTGCCCAATTCAGCTGCTAAACATCTGTTACAAGCTGCTGGAGGGGACGATCAAAACGTTAACTTCGATGGCAGTACAGTCCAGAACTGGTATGCTGGTCAGGTAAAATCGGCATGAGCATTTAGGCAGTCAGCCCACTAATACTCTAGGTTGGAGATACTCCTTTGCCAAAAAACAGTGTCCTGCTGCGTGAAGGAGTCAGTAACTGCCAGCTGTTCATCCTTGTTCGACGTGAGTTGTCGAAACCTCATGGCCTTTTTGAAGGGAGTGAAGGTGTGATAACCGCATGGAGTGAGATCCGGACAATAGGGCGGGTGCTGGAGTGTGCCCCCCTTCAGTTGGCGTAACTTCTGCGTAATTACCAGCATAATGACCAGTGTCTTGTATCGAATCGCGGCCAGCACGGAAGTTGGCGCAGCATTCCACAACGATTGTTTTCACCAGTCATTCAGCCCCATACGCGTTTTCCATTCTCCGACGGTTATCTGCCGGTGTTTATCCTTCGACAGCAAAGAAAAGAGTAACAGCACCTTGGTCCTGTCTGGACTCATTTTGTATAACGTCGCCATAGTCCACGTTTCCGCATTTACCGCACGCACGTGGGAAAGAACAAATGCCACACTAATCCCTTCCCTACATATGGGTGCTTGGAGTGTAGGAGTCGCACTACGTTGCATATACGTTGCAGCAACGACCGCAAACGGAAACTTTTTGATCACCCTTATACAATATACCCAATAAATGATGCCCTAACCTCTTCACTCTAGGCAGGATTTCACGCAAATCGGCAAGTTCTCGCCCTAACGTTATTTACAGAATCAGGTATCCAAAAGAAGACCTCAACGTCATTTATTGACCTCAAACCAGTGTACAACACCGTATGGCTGAAATAATTACTGTATAAGCTAAATCAAACCATTTAAATTCAAAGACCACAGCTCTAATGGAAAACAACTTAGAAACCACCCTTTTAAAGGTAACATTGGAGAAACTACACGTAAATCCTATACCATAAAGAGCGGTCTTTCAAAGGCTCTGATTTGAGCCCTATTTTTATTTAAGTTGTACACTGGCTATATAGTCTACACTTGAGTCTGTAAAGTTTAGGTACACCGACGATCTAGCGATAGCAACTCAGAGTAACACATTCGAAGATCAACAAACACAAACTACCTTGAAAAAACTTGACCAATATTATATAAAGTAGAGAGTTTACACCATCTTAACAATACAAAAGTCAGCTCGTTCCACCTCGCCAACAGAACGAGAAACAAAGAATTGAATGTAAACTTCCGGTACAAAAATTACGTAATACTCGACAACCCTGATATTTAGGTAAGTGTCTCAGCAGATCCCTGACATTTACAAAACACGTATAACTAACAGGACAAAGGCTAAAATCAAGAAAGGAATAGACTGATGCTAGCTGGGGATCTAATGCAAACACCTTGAGAACTACAGCACAAATACTTGTGTATCTTCCTGTTTGGGCAGAAGTGGCCACGTCAGAAAAATATATACTAGTTGGTGAATGACGCAACCAGCCACAAATTCTTTTTAAATGTTTCATTTTAGTGTCATAACCGGTTTCGGGCTACCATGCCCATCTTCAGAGGGCTAATAGTTTTCGTTACACATGTGTTTTGATCAACAACATGTCGTCGGCTCCACACTGCACAAGAATATTTGAATATTTGGTGCCACTTTATAAGTTGTTCCATTAATAAAAATACGCTAAAGTACTTGCATTCTTTTATATCCGATGCAAAATAGTTGTGCTCACCTACGTACGTTCCAGCAGATGGCGATTTCTTTTGTTGCGGTCCATGTGGTTTTCTAGCTCGGTGCACATGTTCTTGAATGCCACACAGCACACATATTGTAAGTAACTTACCGTGGCACTCTTCATAATATTCTTAAAATGAGTGTTGAGCATCCTGCATGTGCTATCCACTTGATGTTTTTGTTTACAATACAAAGATTATCATTAAGCAGAGATACAAAGATAGTTATTAAGTACTGAACAAGGATGTAAACAGAGCAAAGATGATGTGTGGGATGTGCATAATGCCACATGTTAATGCAGAAAAATGTTAGCACTCTAAGAGTAAACTTATTATTAAAAGACAGTAGGATAAATTGTTTTAGTAGGGTTTTTCTTCTTATCTGGCAGTGGAAATTATTACCAAAATACTTCAGTCAACCAATTACACATTATAAAGTAGACAGATCTTACGCATACTTATATATACATGTATTTCATTATCGTCACAGTTCATAAGTTAACTGCATGAAATACAGAATTAAAAAATTGGAGGGTGGGATGAGAGCAACACATTTGTTCAGTATGGTAGTTTATCTTTGTCCAATTACATACCGGTATCTTAAACTGCAGTGCTGTGACTGTTAGGGGTGCAATCTGTGTTTGATTTCTGTGAGCAGCCCAAGGAAACTATTTGGAAAATGCTTATTGCCCAGCTCCAGCTGCTGATTTAGAATGTGCTGGGGTGAGCTGAGCGTGTGAATACATATTTCTAGTTCCTCTAAGAGGTGCATTTTCTTGCCTTTGTTAGTGGTATGTAATATCTTTAAGTTGTCATTAATGTTAGAAACAGTGTCCATATTTATCCATGTCACTGGCTATTGCAGATTTGTTTTAATCTTTTAGTCTAAAGGCATCCATGTGTTCTGAATTTTATTGTACAGGCCATCAATTATTTGTGGCATACAGCCATTATTTTTAGCTACAGTTTTGATAATATTGATTTCTTTCTCGTTGGCAGATGAACTGAGAGGAATTTTATTCATACGGTTTGCCATGGATCTGAAATAAACCATTTTGTGCTGTGTAGGGTTGCATGAAGCATTATTTATAACCATATCTTTGATGGTTGGTTTTCTACGAATTTCAAAAGCATGCTTTTGATTCAACTTCTTTAATTCTAAGATGCATATTGGTCCATGTCACTGGCAATTGCAGATTTGTTTTAATCTTTTAGTCTAAAGGCATCCATGTGTTCTGAATATCTCATACTGAAGCTTCTGGCGATTTCTGCCAGATAAAAACTGGGGCAACTGTTACAAAAACCTTGTATATTCCTGATTTTTTTAGGATTTGGCTTGTGGTTTTGGTGTTGTGGATAATGTTATGTTGCCCAGTATTATTGGTACAGAAGCTTACTTAAACTCCTGCCCTTCAAAAAAAATTGGCAATTTGGTATGAGATTGTGCCTATGAAGGAATGCACGCAAATCTTTCCTATTCTCCTGCTGGTTGTGAATTTACTACAGGTGATTTACTATCTTTAATTTTATTGTACAGGTCATCAATTATTTGTGGCTTACAGCCATTGCTTTTAGCTTTAGTTTTGGTAATATTGATTTCTTTCTCCTTGGCAGATGAACTGAGAGATGAACGGTTTCCCGTGGATCTGAAATAAACCATTTTGTGCTGTGTAGGGTTGCATGAAGCATATCTTTGGTGGTTGGTTTTCTACGAATTTCAAAAGCATGCTTGTGATTCAACTTTTTTTATTCTAAGATGAAGAAAATTGAGACCGTCTTCCGTCTGATGCTCTACAGTGATTTTGATAATGGGGTGCATGTTACTCGTGGCATTTGCAAATGATTTTATTTCACCTACTGCACCGCTGAACAAGATGATTGTGTCATCAATATACCTTTTGTAATAAATCAGTTTACCTTTTAACTGGGTGTTGGCCTTGAAAACTATTCATCTAAACGATGAATGTCAGTCATGAGAGGAACTCCTAAATCCAACCTCAAAACCATGGCTGTCTGTTGTCGTCAAAATTGTCGTATCAGATCTCCGACGACGACAAGTAATAACACATGCATGGATGGAACTCAAAAGATTTAGTTAGTAAAACACTGAACAACGTACTGCACAACCAACTAAACTCGAAAGAAACAGTCTGGGTAAACAATGTCATCTCGCCCCAGAAAGCTATGATCCAAGAGAAGAATGGAGAAATCAGGGGACGTCCTTCCATGGTCAGAAGGTGGGTAAAACGGATCCGACCATCCAATCACTGGAGTGAGACTACCAAGAACAACATGGAGCACCTTCAACCGTGTCAGAACTGGCCATATCGTGACCAAAATAGCACTACATAAATGGTTAATGACTGAGGATGACCAGTGAGACTGAGGAACATAGGAACAAACAGTGGAAAACGTTTTTCACGACTGACAAAAAAGAAAGCACGCCTTTGTAGTCGCAACATCTATAGCAATCAACGGGCTGGATTCTTTGGATTTACATCTTTTAGTTACTGCCGGTTTTCTAGCTTTCTTTATTACCTGACTGTTCATATTATCTTATTTTGTATCAGTTTAACGTATGTACTTGTAGACTATAATTGTATAAGCCAAGTACTAAATAATAGTGCAACGTTAAATGAACATTCCGCTACCAGAATATTCATCTGAACACAGAAATTACGTTTAGCATTTTGCATGCACCACTAAGTCTCTGAACATTTGTAGATCCATAACTGAAACTGGCAGATATTTTATTTAAATTGAGTGTACAGAGTTGGTTTAAATACACCAGCTACATGACAGAAGCAGATTACGTTCTGTTTAAAAAATTATAACTGGTTGATTTCGGCGTCGGTTAATACTCCTTTCCGAGCTTTCATTTTTCTCGTGTACTTCCTTTACTGCATCGCAGTTCAACTGTGGCGATGCCTCTGATGGCTTAGCAGACTAATCCTGGGATGAAATATAGAGTCACGTAGATTATACGTAATGGGTGGAGGGCATGGTTGGACCTACCGAAGTTTGCATCTCTGACGTTCCTCATTTTCCAGTTTCCGAAGTACCTGATCAAATATAAAATAGCACCTGAAGTACTTGTGCTCCAGCGATTACGATCTACATCTACATACATACTCCGCAATCCACCGTACGGTGCGTGGCGGAGGGTACCTCGTACCACAAGTAGCATCTTCTCTCCCTGTTCCACTCCCAAACAGAACAAGGGAAAAATGACTGCCTATAAGCCGCTGTACGAGCCCTAATCTCTCTTATCTTATCTTTCTGGTCTTTCCGCGAAATGTAAGTTGGCGGCAGTAAATCTGTACTGCAGTCAGCCTCTAGAGACTCCCACCCGAGTTCCTGAAGCATTTCCGTAAGACTCGCGTGATGATCAAACCTATCAGTAACAAATCTAGCAGCCCGCCTCTGAATTGCTTCTATGTCCTCCCTCAATCCGACCTGATAGGGATCCCAAACGCTCGAGCAGTACTCAAGAATAGGTCGTATTAGTATTTTATAAGCGGTCTCCTTTACAGATGAACCACATCTTCCCAAAATTCTACCAATGAACCGAAGACCACTATCCGCCTTCCCCACAACTGCCATTACATGCTTGTCCCACTTCATATCGCTCTGCAATGTTACCCCCAAATATTTAATCGACGTGACTGTGTCGAACGCTACACTACTATGGAGTATTCAAACATTACAGGATTCTTTTTCGTATTCATCTGCATTAATTGATAATTATCTATATTTAGAGTTAGCTGCCATTCTTTACACCAATCACAAATCCTGTCCAAGTAATCCTGTATCCTCCTATAGTCACTCAACGACGACACCTTCCCGTACACCACAGCATCGTCAGCAAACAGCCGCACATTGCTATCCACCCTATCCAAAAGATCATTTATGTAGATAGAAAACAACAGCGGACCTACCACACTTCCCTGGGGCGCTCCAGTATCTTCTGCGGTGGCGCATCAGTCACTCCCACCAGTGTTTAGACTACTTAAGTTCTTCTTAGCTGAGTCTTACAGCGCTTCAGACTACCATAGGTTGACGTATAAGCGTCCAGACACTACTAGCTGGGGCACAACCACCTACTGCAGGCTAACATACACGAACAACCGACAAACGTCGGCAAGCCCCTGCATATCAACACCGTTGACGGCATATGCCAGCTGCTATTGAAGCCGACCAACGGGCTACAGCAGGAAAACCAACGAGCTGGCACACTGATGTACGAAAAAAATCGCCACCATGCCCTACACTGTGCATCTGATATATGATCTATCGGACACAAAACGATGATGAACCTAACACAGCTACGCTAATGCTCACCGTGAGATCAACACCGGCACACAGCGGCAGCCGCCGACTAACAGCACCGCACAACGTCAAGGGTATCGCCCTGCATAATACCCACTACTAACAAAGCCTACCCTTGCATGACCTGTCGCATGCAGCAAGACATCCGGTACTGCTCTTAATACCCGACTTAACTATCGCAGAGTTTTTTTTTCCCCTTGGCTCTTGCCTTGGCACTTTTTTCCCTCTGCCCTTCAAACCTCTACCCTTCGTTCGACTTTCGACCAATATATCTCCAGATGAGCGCGTATTAATGGTCAACCTTAACCACACGTACGCAAACATCGCAGTACCCACATACTGTGACACCTCACTTTAATGGAAACTAACTCTTCTGTAAAGTTGGCAGTAGACCTTTTGAGTTGGACATCTTGCCGGTGTGGGCGTGGAGGGGCTCCACCCTTTTTTTTTTTAAACGCTTCAGAGGAGCACTACAGAGCCTTCTACCTGTGCTCACTTCACCACCAAAAACTTTGTCGACGAAGTCTGTCATTTCTCATCTGCTCGAAATGCCCAATCATTCCAAGTTAGTGACAAATGACGGTGGATTCTATACTGTACACCTCTGCTTTCTGAAGAATAGTTGTGTTTGATAGGAAGTTTGAAGTTCATAACGTATCTAAGATTCTGTTGGGCGAAGAATTCTAGTTTCATAAGATCATGGCATGTAACCGAAGAGCAGACTAGAAACAGGTGCTCGATACACCATGTTTGGTGAGTAGTGTCAGATCTTTACTCAGTCAGACCCGATGTAGGAGACGTTCAGAGGCAACATGAGCAGCATGTATGCTGTTCTCCATGTTCTTTTCCGTTGAGCTGTTACTTACTAATATACTTTCTAGAGAGAGTAAATGGGCTACTTGTTTCAAAGGTACGTTGCAAAGAGAGATACTGAAGTCCGGAAAGGCAGTTCCAGGAACTAACTATGCGAGTACCTTCGTTGAATGCTGATTGTCAAGCCAATAGTATGCACTACTGAAACAATTTACAGACAGTTGCAGCTCTGCAGATGTTGAACTGGAGAAGCGTTGCCGTCAGCATAATGCAGTTCAGTTACATAAGTGAGATTTGATAAATTTTAGAATGGAATCTGGACTGATTAAATAGTCATCCGTCAAATCTGCATTAGGTTCTACATATACAATGTTTACAGCCGATGTCTCGTAAAACATGGCTGCAAGGTACAGGACAAATAAAGATGGCACCAGGACACATTTTTATTTAAGCCAATTACTTATATTCCGTTATAGCATTTGCTCAGACATTTGAAAATATGAACAAGAGAAGCATTAAAAAAATAAGCCGAACGCCTGTAAACAGGAACTTGTACGTTTATTTCAAGAACATTGCACAACATTGTTGAGCCACTTGTTCCACGGCGACTCAAATGAGTGAATGACCGTTTCGTAAAAGTTATGGAGCTGGGTTGTGAAACGTTTCCGAAAGTAGTACTTGAAGTCTTCCTCAGAGGTGAATCGTTTTTCTCTCCTAGACTTCTTTAGTCCACCAAAAATGCCATAATCATAGGGGGACAGATGCGGATTGTATGGAGCGTGACTGAAGGCCTCCCATTTGACTATCTGCAAGAACGTCTTGACTGTTATGAGGCCTTGAATATTTGTGGAGCAGGATCGCTCATGGACGAGCTGCCCTGGCATTTCGATTTCATCGCTTCGTGAATGTTCGTGAGTATTGCTGCGCAATTACTTTCGTGGCATGCTACAGGAAGTCGATAGGAAGGGAGGGTCCTTTTGTTCAGAGCTGGTGACAACAACCTTTCCCATATTTGCCTCGGAGTTTATGGGTGGCAGCAGCCCTGAACGCCCCCACTGGAGACGTAGTAGTTTTAGCTCGAGCTCTAAGTGATGACACCATGTCACGTCTCCAGGGATCACTCGTGACAGGCTCTCACTCACGCTGCAGATGTTTGAGAGTAAGTCTATTCAACACGATTCCTGTGCTTGGCGAAGACCGTAAGACACCCACTGGGGGCACAGTTTGTGAAATTTCAGGCTCTCCTTAATGATGACAACAGAACTTCTGACGCTCCGTCCGACTTCTGCAGCAATGGCTGCTACTGTAACTCGTAGGTCTTGAATAGTGGAAGTATCCACTTGCAGAACAATGGCATCGCTAATACGGTTTGGTGTCCCACAGTGTGCGTCATCAGTCAACTACATCCGTGCTTCCCTTAATGGCTTGTGCCACGCCTTAACCCTTGCAACAGAAATACAGTGCCGGCCGCGGTGGTCTCGCGGTTCTAGGCGCGCAGTCCGGAACCGTGAGACTGCTACGGTCGCAGGTTCGAATCCTGCCTCGGGCATGGATGTGTGTGATGTCCTTAGGTTAGTTAGGTTTAAGTAGTTCTAAGTTCTAGGGGACTGATGACCACAGCAGTTGAGTCCCATAGTGCTCAGAGCCATTTGAACCATTTGAACCAGAAATGCAGTGCTCTCCGCACACTTCTGCCGTTCTGCGATTAATATCCCTTCCCCGCACTCCTTCAGCTATCATAAAACTACTACAGACCTTTACTCTTCTTTTCAAGCCTATATGCCACTGTTTTCAGCACGACTAAGTACAGTGGACCATCGACGCGTGAGTGTGTCTTCACGTGAGTGTGCGGCCGTATCCCTCTAGCGGTGAAATTACGAACTCAGCGCTATTATAGAGACCACACTTTTTTCCGCAGGTAATGCGACCCTTTCAAGGGCTTTTTTCCGTTTCTTTTTGAAAGCACGTTGTATACACAGTTTCATGTCAATGATCTATTACGAGGGGTGCCCAATAAGTAATGCCACGCTTTTTTCTCTGAAAGCAGGTTAGTTTAAATCAGGACTTCAATACTTCCCCACTCTTTTGTTTACAAAACACTGTCTCTCAACGTAATTTCCGTTCAATGCGATGGGCTTACGTCACCTTACTCGGAGGGCTTGTATGCCCGCCGGCCGATGTGGCCGAGCGGTGCTAGGCGCTTCAGTCTGGAACCGCCCAACCGCTACGGTCGCAGGTTCGAATCCTGCCTCGGGCATGGATGTGTGTGATGTCCTTAGGTTAGTTAGGTTTGAGTAGTTCTAAGTTCTAGGGGGCTGATGATCTCAGATGTTAAGTCCCATAGTGCTCAGAGCCATTTTATTTTATTTATTATTTATTTATTTATTTATTTATTTTTGTATGCCTGAATGGTACCACTCTACTGGTCGACGTTGGGGCCAGCGTCTTGCTGTATCTATAACCTCCCCGTCATAAACGTACTGTTACCCGCGGAGTGCATCCGTCATTGGGCCGAAATGGTAGACGGAAGGTGCGAGATCCGAGCTGTTGAGTGGGTTCCTCTCGGGTACGTGGACTTGTGTGAGGCCTTGCGTTGTCATGGAGAAGAAGAGGTTCGTTTACATTTTTGTGGCGACGTACACGGTGAAGTCGTTTCTTCAGATTCCTGAGGGTAGCTCATCTCAGTATACTTCAGAGTTGATCGTCCTACCATGTGGGAGGAAATCAAACAGAAGGCCGTTGCCATGACTTTACCGGCTTTGAACATTTTTTCGGAGGAGACGTGGCGTGACGCCACTCCTAGGATTGCCGCTTTGTTTCGAATTGATGAACCCTTGTTTCATCGTTTGTGACAATGTTCGATAAAATATTGTCACGATCTGCCGCGTAAAGAGCAAGCTACTCCGCACAGATGGTATTTCGTTGCTCTAAACGGCCTTCTGTTAGGCGAGGAATGAAGCGGACACACAGCTTTGGATACCGCAACCGGTGGACTACTGTGTCAGCAGTAGCAACAGATACCTCCAGCTGAGCAGTGAGGTGTTTGATTGTGATCCGTCAATCACCTCGAACGAGAGTGTCCGCACGTTCCAACATTGCAGGACTCACAGCTGTGTGCGGTCGGCCGGCACGCGCGAGATCGAACAAGTTTGTACCGACATTGTTGCGATGATGACAGACGCCTCACCCAACGACTCACCGTGGTTCTGTTCACTGTCCTGTCTCCATAGGCATTCTGGAGGGCTCATGAATATCTGCGATGCTCCGGTTTTCCGCTCCGGTTTTCCGCTCCGGTTTTCCGCTAAAAGAAACGAATGGTAACTCTCTGTTTGGAACCAGATGGCATTTTGAAGGCTACGTGTAGCGCGGCCACCTGTAGGAATTTTATGAAATCATAGGGGCAGAAGACGGAACATTTCACGATGTCGCACAACAGACTCCAAATTAAAAAAAATGGTTGAAATGGCTCCAAGGACTATGGGACTTAACATCTCAGGTCATCAGTCCCCTAGACTTAGAACTACTTAAAACTAACTAACCTAAGGACATCACACACAACCATGCCCGAGGCAGGATTCGAACCTGCGATCGTAGCAGCAGCGCTGCTCCGAACTGAATCGCCTAGAACCGCTCGGTCACAGAAGACGGCGAATTTTTTCATCTATTCGAGATAAAAACGAGTTGCATTACTTATTGAATACCCCTTTCTGTGCTGTAAGGTCATGTGGACGGACTCCTAAACAATATTTTTATTGTTAATTTAATTTAATTTAAAACTGGTACCGATTAAATATGTTGGGCAGTGCTGCTGCGCGGGAATCCCTAACAACACGGGTCCCGTTACATGCGCTACAGTAGGTACGTGGATAAACCGTCTCTGCTTGTTGTGTTTTGCAGATAAATGTGTCACATCTGATCATGGCGTGGAGACGTTCCGCCGGAGCTGTGCTTCGGCTCGCCTCGCCTCGCCACGTGGCAGCCGTCACCCCCCCACCTTTCCCCCTCCCCCCACTACTCGCCCTACACAGCAACGTTCCGGGCTTCGCGTCCCTTTCCTTCCCGCGCTGCCCCTCTTTTTTTCGGCGCCGGCGGCACTTAGGAAAATGTTTACGTCTCACTGACAGGCCTCGAAGGAAAAGTTCCCTGCCACAAGTGAGGCGGCTGGATTAAATAAACATTCCTCTGTAACGAGCGGCTCGCGTTTTCGACTGAGGTACGGACGTATCTTACTCTATAAACTAACCTCGTGGTTCAACGTCATAATAAAACTAAAATCGGCCCGAACAGGAAATCTAGCATACTTTGTCCAAGTTTATAGAGGATTTACAGTTTACTCAGATTCTCATAGACAAGACGTGCCCCCCGCGTACTTTGATGTACGTATCAAAACCGTTGATTGTGCAGTAATGTGCAAAACTTAAGGACGAAGGTAAATTTCGCATGATATTTCACTGCCAATTTACATAGCTCTACGAAATTTGGACCATATATAGAAAGAACTTCTACAGTGTAGTACAAACGGTAACTGGAAGAAATGCGTAAAGAAACGAATAGATATGACACTTGTATCCAAAGTCAAAGATCACACTGAGGTCACCGCAATTTATGATGGTCCCCTGGACATTACAAATGAACGGAGCTGGCTCTTAATGACGTTTTGCAATGTGTTCCCATGCAGTTCAAAAGGTTGGTAAGGGGTTCTTGTGATAGGGTGTTCCATTCGTCCACCAGCGCGGTTGACAACTGTTGGATGGTTGATAGTGCGTGTAGACTTAGAGCTGCTAAGAGCTGCAGCACATCTCCCCAAAGCATCCCACACATGCTCGATGGGACTGAAGTCAGGGAAACATGCAGGTTGTTCCAGGCTTTTTTTCTGTGTCAAGAATGTGATGGGTACCTCTTATCTCGATACGTTGCAGTTGTGTTTGTTTCCAAACTGACCGTTGATTCCGGGATTTTCGTCTTCCGTGAGACGGTGCATCCCCTCATTGGAGTGTCGATGTTCGTCGCTATCTAATGGACGAACTTCCACGTCTCTGGATTGGGCGCAGTGGGGAAGATGATGTGCCCGACGCATTGTGACTTCTTCCTACGGAGTACTTTAAAGACCGCTTTATGTACCCCCATAGCGAAGAACACTGGTACAACTCAAAGAATTCAACGCTGCTGTGGCAACCATTAACAGACTGTTGCTACATAAAGTTCCCGATTGATCCCCGCTTGGACGTGTGTCATGTGATCAGAAGGGCACTCATATGATATTTGTAGAGAACAAAATGTAAACATGGTGAGTTTACAGTTCTACTCATGATTCATATTTTATCTGTAATACTTCGGAAAATATAGAACTTTGGAACGAATGAATCATTTATAGTAGTCTTCTACTACAGAATGCAAACTGAGGAGCTACTTCATTGAAAAGTAGCGGCTCCGGTCTCGGAAGCCGACATACGGCCGGTAGAGCGGTGTGCTGACCACATGCCCCTCCATATCCGCATTTACTAAAATTAATATTTATTACATTTGATAGTGATATAATTATTATTTTAATCATTTCACGGGTTAGTTTATTTAAAATATCGGTTTTGGGGACCGACGATGGAATCTTTTTCACCTATGAAGTTTTAAAAGTGGGGGATAGACTTATTTCCGGTATACAAGACGGGTGGTTTTTTTTACTATTAAAACTAACGTTTATATTCTCTATTTTTACTTCTTTATTGGTATATTTTGCTGGTGTTTATGTTTTTTCTTCTAAACCTAAACATTTATTAATGGTCCTTCTGAGATTGGAATATATTGTTCTTTTCTTTATTTATGTTGATTATTATGGGCTGAAGATGACACGTCCGCTGGTCGGTACCACTGAGCTTTCATGTCCGGTTCAGGAGAAGTTTCGTTCAATTTTGCTACAGAAGCCTAAGTCTCAAAGGAAACGATGACGTGTAATGTACAATTATCACCAGCAACTTCGCAAGAGTCATAGTTGAGGTACTACTTAGTAACATGCTGGAAACTGGCCTGAAAAAATATGTGTTAAAACGCGTAGTTACAGAATCATATTTCCCAAAAATACAAGTTTCTGTGTTGATGTACGTTTTTCCGTCATCTGTCACCGAAGTGCAAGTGTGATCTTTCAACTAAATAACTAAAATACAGCGGATTGGAACAGCTTGTGGGAAAGATATGGATAATGTGGTTACTGTGCCTTTTGGTATCCGACTACTGCAGTGGTGGTACACCGAAGTGCAAGTGTGATCTTTCAACTAAATAACTAAAATACAGCGGATTGGAACAGCTTGTGGGAAAGATATGGATAATGTGGTTACTGTGCCTTTTGGTATCCGACTACTGCAGTGCTGGTACACCGGAAAATTATTGAGCCTGCCCACATATTGCCTCTGCCAAGAATGCATACTGTTCCCGTCCGCAATTTTTTAATCATCACATTGAAACTCCAGATTTGCACTTCGATGACGAATAAGAAAAGAACGTAAAGCACAACACCTTCTGTTCTAGGAAACGTATCCCTCTAATTGGTGCATGTGTTAACATATAAGGGGCGATCAATAAATTTCCGTTTGATTCCGTTGCTGCAGCGTATATACAACGCAGCGCGACTCCGTTGGGGGTACATGCTGGGACATGCATTCAAAGGACTGGTATGGCAATCCTTGTCTTTCCAATGTGCGTGCGGTAAATGACAAACGTGAACTATGGCGACATTATTACCAAATTCGTCCCAACAGTACCAACGTGCTGTTATTCGTTTCTTAGCCACCGAAAGACAAACATCGGTAGACATCCATCGAAAAATTAAGAATGTGTGTGGGGCGGCATATCTACCAAAAATAACAACTGTGAAACGGTGGACCAGGTTCCATGCTGTTCGTGATCCAACACAGGACTTCGTTCGATCTAGCAGAGATCAAAAGTTACGCCAACTCAAGTCAGAAACCGTAGAGCACCTGTCCTATACTCCTGGTCTCTCCCCACGCGATTATCACGTCTTCGGTCCCTTAAAAAAGGCCTGGAAGGAACGAAGATTTCTGTCGGACAAAGACTTGGTGCAGGACTGTTAAGCCTTAGAACGGAAACCTTTTGTGGCCCCTTTGTGCAATGAAGTGCTGAAAAGTAACGCCTCCGAATTTTTTATGTAAAAACTTTTAATGCTTTTTGAATAGAACACACTTCATTAACATTCTGCATCTTCATTCTTTATGCCTATAAATTTTTCGTGCCTACATTTTTCAACATACTCACGCTGGTGACGAACAATATTCTCCCAACGGCTGACCAGTTTGTTGACAATGTCATTGTAGCATGTTTCACATTGTTGACTGAGCCACAGCCTCACTTCTGCTTGCAAAGCTTCATCACTATCCGAGCGAAGACCTCCAAGATTTTGTGTTTTGGAAACAGATGAAAATCGGATGGAGCCAAGTCGGGACTGTATCTAGGATGATCGATGACAGTGAACCAAAGGCGTCGCATGTTGCAGTGCTCGTGCGTGTTCTGCATTGTCAAGCTGAAGAGGAGAGTGTTCCATGTGTGGACGACGATCTCAACTGTTAGAAATTCAATTACAGCACGCTGTTCCTCAAGCACCAACATGTTAAACGTTACAATACGGAGTCATCTAGGAGAAAAGGGGTGCACTTTGCATCAGCGAACTGGGGAAGTTGACTACGGTATGTGGTTGGTTAGCTATTTTGGGGAAGCGGACTAACCAGCAAAGGTCCTCGGTCCTGTCAGATTAGGGAAAGAAGTCGGCCGTGCTCTTTCAAAGAAACCATCCCGACATTTGCCTGAGAAGCGATTTAGGGAAATCACGGGAAACCTAAATCAGGATGGCCGGACGCGAGTCTGAACCGTCGTCCTTCCGAATGCGAGACCAGTGTGCTAACCACTGAGCCACCTCGCTCGGGAAAATAATATACAAGATCGATATTGAGAAGCGAATAAAAAATTCGGAAGCATTACTTTTAAGCACGCCCTCGCATATACGAGGACTGTTTTGTTCAATCTCAGATCGATCGCGAAACGGAAACCACAGTGAGAATTTCAAATGGTTTATTACAACATTAGCTGCACCTTCCAGCTACTTCTCTACATAGTCGCCGCTCCGACCTTAGATATTTCTTGTAGCGTGGTACTTTCCAATAGCCTCCTGCAGCCGCCTGTGATTACCGCCAATTCCTCACGCCCGACTGCAGCTCGTTGTCCGTGCTAAAATGCTGTCCTCATACCCAGCGGTTCATTAGACGCAGCCAAGTCCGAGCTGAAAGAGCGGTCGAAAATTGTCGCGAAGAAGGAAACACATGAGAGTTGCGTTATGCGTGCTGCATGAAATCAGGCGAACCCAGTCAGCAGGACTTCACACTTGGCATGAGACACTATTTTCAAGATATCTTTATGCGCCCACTGTACACTCAGAAATAAAAAGTGACTTGTCGCTATGGACAGGTATAATAGAGACAATGCTACAAGCTTCACCGGATTTTCGCTGTGGTTTTAATTTAGCGACCATTGGAAGCTCAAAAAAGCAAATAGCCCTTGTAGTTGCAAGCCGATTTTAGCTTTTTGCAAAATATTACCTCATTTATGACTTGTGCGAAACTACTGAACTGAGAAATATGATA
Source organism: Schistocerca gregaria (assembly GCF_023897955.1). Classification (NCBI taxonomy): domain Eukaryota; kingdom Metazoa; phylum Arthropoda; class Insecta; order Orthoptera; family Acrididae; genus Schistocerca; species Schistocerca gregaria. The sequence continues at coordinate 326,517,041 of NC_064925.1, read as the reverse complement.
CCGTAAGTATAGCATCTACCCTAAATCTAGCTAGGATTCGCAGTGGTAACACGCTGGCCTTGCATTCGAGAGAATGCTGATTCAGATCACCATTCTGATATTCAGATTTAGGTCTTCCATAGATCGTCTAGATCTCTTAACGCAAATGCCGGGGCGGACATCAAACAAAATTTGTAGCTGGCAGAGTATTTCTTGATAGGGGGGATCCAGCAGTTAATCGTGGACGCAGAGTCATTGTCAGGAGTAGAAGTAACTTCAGGCGTACCTCAGGAATGGGTGTTTGGACCCTTGCTGTTCATGCTGTAAACAAATGACCCGCTGACAATAACAATAGTACCTCAGACTTTTCGCAGATTGTGGAGCTATCTATAATGAAATATTGTCTGAAAAAAAGTTGCACAAATATTCCGTCAGATCTTTATAAGATTTCGAAGTTATGCAAATAATGGCAACTTGGTTTTATTACACGGACTTGTATAATTATGCACTTCATAAAACTCTGAAAGGGAATATACTATTATAGTGCGATATTTGAGCGTATGGATTGTTAGAAAATGTTGACGTGAATAGTCAGCCACCCACAGAACGCTATTGGTGGGCTCCTTGCTCCTTATTACTTCCACTCCATCGAGATGTATTATACATAGAGAGGCTGTGGGACATTATTTAGCGCTCTCTGCGGTGCCACGCTGTACTATTTGTAAGACGTCGTGGTCTCCTGACCTTCATTGCTTACATATTCCGCCATCACAATAGTATTTTGCACATCAAAACCCTTCATTCGAACCCAAACTCGATAAGATAAAGTCAATGTTGTATGAATTCATGTAAACTATATGCAGATAACTAATAAATCGCAAGTGCGCACCGTGGTTGAAATACTCGAGACTGGCGTACACACATACATTCCAGATACTCCGCAAGCCAACATGCGATGCGTGGCGGAGGTTCCCTGCACCCTGTTAGTCAATTCCTTTCCTATTCCACTCGCAAATAGTGTGACGGAAAAACGGCTGTCTATATGCCTCCGTATGAGCCCTAATTTCTCATATCTTCGTGATTGTTACGCGAAATGTATGTTGGCGGCAGTAGGACCGTTTTGCAGACAGCTTCAAATGCTGGTTCTCTAAATATTCTTCATAGTGTTCCTCGAAAAAAAAATGTCGCCTTCTCTCCAGGGTTCCCTGTTTGAGTTCCTGAAGCATCTCAGTAATACCTGCGTGTTGTTCGAACCTACTGAATCTTGCTGAATCTTGCTTCGACGTCTTCCTTTAATCCGCCCTGCTGCAGATCCCAAACACTTGAGCAGAGTCCAAGAATGGGTCTCACTAGCGTCCTATATGTGGTCTCCTTTACAGGTGAACCACACTTTCCTAAAATTCTCCCAAAAATCGAAATCAACAATTCGCCTTCCCTATCGCAATCCTCACTTGCATGTTCCATTTCACATCGCTTTGCAGCGCTACGCCCAGATATTAAACGACGTGATTGTGTCGAGCAGGACATTACTAATGTTGTATCCGAACATTTTGGATTTGTTTTCCCACTTATCCGTATTAAATTACATTTCTCTATATTTAGAGTTAGCTACCATTCATCACATCAATTAGAATTATGCGTAAGTCATCTCGTATCCGCCTGCAGCCTCTCAACTTCGACATCTTCCCGTGCATCACAGCATCATCAGCAAACAATCTCAGACTGCTGCCCATCCTGTACGCCAGATCATTTACGTATACAGAAAATAACAGAATTCTTATCACATTTCCCTGGTGCAATCCTGACGTTATCCTTGCCTCTGACGATCAATCGCCGTCGAGGACAACATACTGGGTTCTTTACTGAAGTCTTCGAGTCACTCACATATCTGGGAAACTATTCCATATGTTCGTAGCTTCGTTAATAGTCTACAGCAAGGCCAGGGTTAAATGCTTTTTGGAAATCTACAAATATGGAATCATCCTCCACTTTATTATGCGAGTACGATAATTTGAACCTTCAATAAATATGTGTTTTTTTCTAATGACCACTTTTAATGTTCTAATTTATAGCTGAAGTACACTCCTGGAAATGGAAAAAAGAACACATTGACACCGGTGTGTCAGACCCACCATACTTGCTCCGGACACTGCGAGAGGGCTGTACAAGCAATGATCACATGCACGGCACAGCGGACACACCAGGAACCGCGGTGTTGGCCGTCGAATGGCGCTAGCTGCGCAGCATTTGTGCACCGCCGCCGTCAGTGACAGCCAGTTTGCCGTGGCATACGGAGCTCCATCGCAGTCTTTAACACTGGTAGCATGCCGCGACAGCGTGGACGTGAACCGTATGTGCAGTTGACGGACTTTGAGCGAGGGCGTATAGTGGGCATGCGGGAGGCCGGGTGGACTTACCGCCGAATTGCTCAACACGTGGGGCGTGAGGACTCCACAGTACATCGATGTTGTCGCCAGTGGTCGGTGGAAGGTGCACGTGCCCGTCGACCTGGAACCGGACCGCAGCGACGCACGGATGCACGCCAAGACCGTAGGATCCTACGCAGTGCCGTAGGGGACCGCACCGCCACTTCCCAGCAAATTAGGGACACTGTTGCTCCTGGGGTATCGGCGAGGACCATTCGCAACCGTCTCCATGAAGCTGGGCTACGGTCCCGCACACCGTTAGGCCGTCTTCCGCTCACGCCCCAACATCGTGCAGCCCGCCTCCAGTGGTGTCGCGACAGACGCGAATGGAGGGACGAATGGAGACGTGTCGTCTTCAGCGATGAGAGTCGCTTCTGCCTTGGTGCCAATGATGGTCGTATGCGTGTTTGACGCCGTGCAGGTGAGCGCCACAATCAGGACTGCATACGACCGAGGCACACAGGGCCAACACCCGGCATCATGGTGGGGGGAGCGATCTCCTACACTGGCCGTAAACCTCTGGTGTTCGTCGAGGGGACACTGAATAGTGCACGGTACATCCAAACCGTCATCGAACCCATCGTTCTACCATTCCTAGACCGGCAAGGTAACTTGCTGTTCCAACAGGACAATGCACGTCCGCATGTATCCCGTGCCACCCAACGTGCTCTAGAAGGTGTAAGTCAACTACCCTGGCCAGCAAGATCTCCGGATCTGTCCCCCATTGAGCATGTTTGGGACTGGATGAAGCGTCGTCTCACGCGGTCTGCACGTCCAGCACGAACGCCGGTCCAACTGAGGCGCCAGGTGGAAATGGCATGGCAAGCCGTTCCACAGGACTACATCCAGCATCTCTACGATCGTCTCCATTGGAGAATAGCAGCCTGCATTGCTGCGAAAGGTGGATATATACTGTACTAGTGCCGACATTGTGCATGCTCTGTTGCCTGGGTCTATGTGCCTGTGGTTCTGTCAGGGTGATCATGTGATGTATCTGACCCCAGGAATGTGTCAATAAAGTTTCCCCTTCCTGGGACAATGAATTTACGGTGTTCTTATTTCAATTTCCAGGAGTGTATGTGAAAGTGCAAAATAAATTTACGCCGCCATCGAAATGGGGATTTAGAAGAAGAATTAACTATGTAAATGATTACTACTTACCGGAGAATATCCTGAACAGGCATTATAACGAACTACAAATTCATAAAATGCACGATTTTCTTTTCTGCGACAAAATTCTTGCTCGAATTCTTCTTCAGATGACGAAACTTCCTCAGCTCTCGTTTCTTCTGCGCCATATTACTGACCAGACTGGTAGCGCGCTAAGTGTATCTATGAGGATAGCCACTAGGACCATTAGGTCAACTCCTGTCATTTTGGTTCTCATGCTTTCAAATATATGCCGAGCAATCCTCTGAAGGAAGGCAGGAAGGGTTAAGGCTCACGGTTTGTCGACGACGCGGTTATTGGGAACAGATCACAAACTCGAACTGAAGAGGTTTGGGAAGGAACCATTTCTTTATCTTCCATAAGTGACTTAGAATGATTGGGCGAGGATTTGAACTGCCGTCCTTCCGAACGCGAATTCTATGACACTATTACTTCATACAGGTTTTAGCAGAAGAAGGACTTGGTGAGAGAACTGCTAAACCTGAAGTTCCAAAACGCAACGACTGTGGACCCAAACGACCAGTTACAGAGAGAGTTGTGGGTTCCGTTGAACTGATTCAGCAAAGGAACTAACCACGTAGAGATGTAGAGTCTGTAGCTCTGTGCGGGCATCAGGCTACATCAGGATGACAGCCTGGAAAGAAGACCAATGGGCAGATTGCAAACAGTCAATACAGCTGAGGATCATGCATTTCACAGGATCAACTCCCACATCTCCCTATAACAACGGAGGATGCTGACTATGATGTATACAGTTTATCTGTGTGTAGGTTTGTCATTTCCTCAACTGACATTCGAACATTTGATGCGTACAATAACAATAATAATAATAATCCTTCCATTTCTGTAACATTAAATTTTTGTGTCCAACATTGATTCAGCCAAAACATTAAGAAAAATTTACGAATTTCGTGTAGTCTATGTTGAAAGTCTCACAATGAAAATGTTCATCGGCAAGACAATACGTTACATTGCCAACAGCCACACGTAACAGAGCAGATGTTTCCATGTATGGCGCCCACACAGTACAGGGAAGCCGGAAAGCCAGCACGCACGGCGGGGAAGCCCCAACATGCGTCAACAGCCGCGGAAGCCCCATTGACCAATCGGAGGACGCCAATTTGCTGGCTGAGCACCTGTGTGGCTTCTCGTAGCCAGCGGCGTAACAAACATGCCGCGCCTCTTCCCGGTCTTTGTGAGGCTTCGTCTGCGCCTTGTGTTGTGCAACGCAGACAGTGTCCTATCCGCCTGCTGCTAGGTTGTCAAGACGTGGTGTTTAGTACGTATACACGGAACACTCAGTAATAAATTGCACCAACCTCATTACTTGACCGAGCGAGGTGGCGCAGTGGTTAGACACTGGACTCGCATTCGGGAGGACGACGGTTCAATCCCGCGTCCGGCCACCCTGATTTAGGTTTTCCGTGATTTCCCTAAATCGCTCCAGGCAAATGCTGGGATGGTTCCTTTCAAAGGGCACGGCCTACTTCCTTCCCTAATCCGATGAAACCGATGACCTCGCTGTCTGGTCTCCTTCCCCAAAACAACACAACACAAACACACAACATTACTTGCATGGTTCATGTGTTTTCCTCGTCAGTCTTTTGACCATAGGAAATATCTACGTACAGCCACCAATGCAATGGAGCTTAAAATAAATCTGCATTCTCATTGCCAGTGCAATAGTGCTGTAGATAACCCTGTGTCTCCAGTTGTGAAGTCGTGAACAGGTCAATGTACTACAACGTTGTGCAGTCTGTCGGCATGGCTATGGTCATTTCGAACTTAGACCATACGTACATTTCTTATTTTTAACAATGTCACAAGAAACAGACCTTGGATGTGATCTTTCAGTTGCAGTAAATCTATGAAATTTATTCGCAGTTGCAAAATCTGATCCAAACTTACATGCGTCAATTTCCACAACGCCATCATTTGCAACTTTACTTGGAGTCCCACTACAGGGTTTCAAGGACACAAATGCATTCGACGCTACTATTACGATCGTCATCTTGCCCATCGACGGTTGAAATACTTATTTTTAACAATGAAGATCTTTGGGTTCATCCTGGAAGTATGCTGAGATAGCCAAAGTAGTTAAGGCGACCGCTCGCGACAAGCGCGAAATATAGATTCAAGTCCCAGTCGACACAAATATTCATAAGTCACCATTACGTATTATCTTCGTACTCAGTGCTGCTGATGCCAGAAATATTCCACAATCTCGAATAAATTTCACAATGTTAGTACAGCTGCAAGATAGTCACCAATGTCTGCTTCTTCAGACGTTGTTAAAAATAAGTGTTACAAGTATCGACGAGCAAAATGACTATCGTAACACTAGTGCTGAATACGTTTGTCTCGTTGAAACGTTGTAGTGGGACTGCAAGCAAAGTTGCGAGCAGTGGCGTCGTATACAGTATAACATATGAAAGTTTGGTTCAGTCCTGAAAGTGTGGTCGGATAGGTGAAGTGGCTAAGCCGACTGCTTGTGACAAGTGGGAAACCCGGATTCGAATCTCGCTCCGGAAAATTTTCATACGTCACCAATAGGTTGTATCTTCATACTCAATGCTGCTAATGTCAGAAGTGCTGATAAATTTCGTATGTGCATTGCCACTTCAAAGTAAGAAGGTTTGCCAGCAAGGGTAGTTGCCAGCCGAATTTCTGAACAACACAGCGACGACATTAGAACATTCTGCGTCTATCGTGAGATTTGCTTTACTTTTCCGTGACCAGATCAAATTTTATTATTCCAGTAGTTAGCCACCGCTACGGCTTTGTCGTTGGCTTGTAGCAGGTCACTAAAACTGCAGGGCTCCGGCAGAAGTCGGCACATGAGCAGATGTGCCTCGTCTTGTACCTCTCCGCATCCGCAAAGAACGTCGTCATCGTTAGTCAGCAGTCCCCACTTGCACAGATTAGTTTTGCATCTGGGTACACCTGCCCTCAGCGTATTTAGTGCTCTCCACACTGTATAAGGAAGTTTGTTTCCAGGTGCAATTTGCTCTTTTGGTATTATCTGCAGTGCGGTTTGTTCATTGTCCCATTTACGGACTCTATTATCTTCCTGTGAACCGTCAAGGATCTTGGTTCTTGCAATAAAGCTATTTCTAGACTTAAGCCTCCGAGCCTGAGTGACGTGCTCATTCAGTGGGTGTCGAGAATCTGTTTCTTTCTTTGTTCTCTCAGCGTCTGCTGCCACCTGCCTTCTGATCTTGGATGGGGCAATTCCAGCAAGTAGGTACAAATTACCCGTTGGTGTGGGTCTGAGACAGCCTGTAACAATTCGCATTGTCTCATTTACTCTTGCATCAACCTGTTTAGCATGTGCAGATGCTTCCCATACTGGCGCTGCATAGTCTGCTGCAGAAACACACAGAGCAAGTGCTGATGTCCTCAGTACTGATGGTTGAGCTCCCCATTCATAGTTTGTCAGCCTGCGGATGATGTTATTCCTGGAGCAGACTTTAGCCTTGGTGTTTTGGCAATGCTGCTTGAAGGAAAGCGTTCTTGTCAAGTACAACCCCAAGGTATTTAGGTGTTGGACAGTGCTTTAGCTTCTTACCTTGCCATGTAACGTCGAGCTCAACTCCAGCATCTCTATTGCGCAGGTGGAAAGCACATACTTGGGTTTTGTCAGGGTTTGGCTTGGGGTGATTGGCGTCATAGTATTGAGCCAGTTCTTCAAGCGCTCTAGAGAGATTTCCAGATGTTGCATCAAAATTGGATCCCTGGACCACCACAGCTGTGTCATCAGCGTATACGAACAGTCTTGCATCTTGAGGTATAGGTTGGTCATTAGGGTACACGTTATAAAGGATGGGAGAAAGTACACTTCCTTGTGGTAAGCCATTCTTCTGCAGTCGCCATCTACTGTTCTTACCATTTAGGGAGACATAAAATCTTTGATTTTGCAGTAGACTACCAATAACCATCGTCAACCTACAGTCCCCTGTGAGGTGGTGTAATTTGCGCAATAGCTTTCTGTGGGTTACCGTGTAGTATGCAGCAGTAAGATCTATGAAAGCTGCTCCAGTTATTAATTTTTTTTTCAAACCCGTCTTCTATATGTTGCGTCAGATTAAGTATTTGCCCACAACAAGATCTTCCTGGTCTGAAACCGGCTTGTTCCTTTATGAGATTTCCATCTATAGTTTCTGCCACCCGGTTGAGAATCATCCGCTCCAGTATCTCATAGAGATGGCATAGAAGTGACACTGGTCTGTAACTTTTGGGGTCCTTTATCTCCTTGCCAGATTTCAGTAAAGCCACGACTCTCGCCTGCCGCCATAGTTTTGGAATATTCAGCTCTTTAATACAGGTGATCATCATTTGTAGTAACCAGTTTCGAGCTTTGGGCCCAAACTGTTTTATCTGCTCCGTTCTAAGGTCATCAGTTCCAGCGGCCTTATTCAGTTTCATACTCTGAATGGCGTCTTCCAGTTCGGTTGCTGTGAATGAAGCATTGAGGAGTCCGTACTCTTTTTGTTCTTGGGGTATAACTCTTTCCCTTTCTCTTTTGCCTTTGGTTCTCGCATTCTTCAGAAGTTGGCTAGCTATCTGATTTGCTGTTACCGCGTTGTTCTTCTGCTGGTGGTCAGTTGCGTCTCCACTTAAGTTTTTCAGTAATTTCCATGCACGTTTGCTGTTTTGTTTCATGTCAAGATTCTCTACTAGTTTGCACCACCGTGATCTCTTATGCTCGCCAATAGCCTGCATTAGTTCCTCCCCAGCCTCCATCGTATCTTCGCTGAAGGAGTCCTGAGTGAACAGCTTTTGCTACCTGTCAAGTAAGACCTTGCTGTTGCCGGTCTGACCCTGGATGTACTGGGTACGGCAACCTCTTGGGATGTTTTTCATTGAGATCCCTTTCACAAGATCGATAAATCTACAATACTCATCTGGTCGAGGAGGGATTTTCTCAATCTCTTCGTCCAATTGCTCTTTAAATTTCTGCCAGTCTGCCTTTTTGAAATTAAACCGTCTTCGCAAAGGCACCTCCTCTGGTTTAACCATGGCATTCACAACACAAATGACGGGTCTGTGTTGTGTACTTGAGATAGGTTCTTCAACAAGCTTCATGCACTGTGCTGCCAACTTCCTACTCAGAAAGATGTTGTCAGGATTATATCCCCTTCTCCATCTTTTGCTGTTGAACGATGCTGGCTGTTTTGGGTCATGAATGAGTTGTAGGTCGTTAGTGTCAGCCCAGGATTCAAGCTGTACACCATTCTCATCAGTCTAATTATATCCCCATGCTTTACCATGGCAGTTGAAATCGCCCATGACAAAATTAATATGGTCATTTGCAAAATTGTTTGGTTCATGGAAAACAAAGTCCACATCTGGTGGTTTGTACACAGACGTCACAGAGAACTTCTGGGCGCGAATGGTAAGTACTTCGATGTTATTTACTTCTGTCATTGTGGCTGAAGTTACGTTGAGCCCGGGTCTGATGAAAATCGCACTCCCATACTTATCGTGAGGTCTTTCAATGGCCAAATCCATTTCTGCTATTTTAGGTCTGTGGCTGGTAGCTCCCCGGTGTGTTTCCTGCACCAACAATACGTCGCATTTATGTTTATAGCACATGTCTGCTAATAAAACACTCTTATGATTAGAGAATCCCTCAATATTTATCGAGATCGTCACAAGGGGTGGTCTTGATAAAGGCCGTTGCATCTTGATGTTAATTTGGTTTTGGACTAACTTGATCTGGTGTTAGAAGGATTAGCCGGTGAAATCTTTCACCGTTTCCAGGGTACGCCCGATTGTGCCTGTATTCACTCTTTAGGCTCACAATCTTCTAGGAGGCTCCTTCTTTGTACCCCTATCGTGAGATACAAAAGATTGAAGATCTGTCTCGTAGAGATCGCCTGCAGTCAGTAACAGCAGTTGATGACCACCTCTGTAAGCTGATGGCTGACTAGACCACAATGTGAACAGGCATCCTACTGGTTCTTAATGGATATCTGTACACCACCATCACTTGAAACGGAAGACTTCATTCCCTTACTGGTTAACCAAGAAGTCACACGATGTAATGTTTTAAATTTATTTTTTCCTGCTAGTTGTATGTTTGCTTGGAATCATTAATCTCTACAACTGTAGCAGCTAGTTAAGAACTGTGCAACACATCATTGGATACAATTATGTTTTTGATTTCTTCAAAAATAAGAGAACACGGATTAGCTCCAGCTTCTAACTGTCTTGTATCACCCTCAATGGAGCTAGGACGCGAGCGCCACTGCTCTGTTATTATTCGGCGTAATTCTACATCTACATCCATACTCCGCAAGCCACCTGACGGTGTGTGGCGGAGGGTACCCTGAGTATCTCTATCGGTTCTCCCTTCTATTCCAGTCTTGCATTGTTCGTGGAAAGAAGGATTGTCGGTATGCCTCTGTGTGGGCTCTAATCTCTCTGATTTTATACTCGTGGTCTCTTCGCGAGATATTCGTAGGAGGGAACAATATACTGGTTGACTCTTCCGTGAAGGTATGTTCTCGAAACTTCAACAAAAGCCCGTATCGAGCTACTGAGCGTCACTCCTGCAGAGTCTTCCACTGGAGTTTATCTATCATCTCCGTAACGCTTTCGCGATTACTAAGTGATCCTGTAACGAAGCGCGCTGCTCTCCGTTGGATCTTCTCTATCTCTTCTATCAACCCTATCTGACACGGTTCCCGTACTGCTGAGCAGTATTCAAGCAATGGGCGAACAAGCGTACTGTAACCTACTTCCTTTGTTTTCGGATTGCATTTCCTTGGGATTCTTCCAATGAATCTCAGTCTGGCGTCTGCTTTACCGACGATCAACTTAATATGATCATTCCATTTTAAATCACTCCTAATGCGTACTCCCAGATAATTTATGGAATTAACTGCTTCCAGTTGCTGACCTGCTATATTGTAGCTAAATTATATGGGATCTTTCTTTCTATGTATTCGCAGCACATTACACTTATCTACACTGAGATTCAATTGCCATTCCCTGCACCATGCGTCAATTCGCTGCAGACCCTCCTGCACTTCAGAACAATTATCCATTGTTACAACCTCTCTATATACTACAGCATCATCCGCAAAAAGCCTCAGTGAACTTCCGATGTCATCCACCAGGTCATTTATGTATATTGTGAATAGCAACGGTCCTACGACACTCCCCTGCGGCACACCTGAAACCACTCTTACTTCGGAAGACTTCTCTCCATTGAGAATGACATGCTGCGTTCTGTTATCTAGGAACGCTTCAATCGAATCACACAATTGGTCTGATAGTCCATATGCTCTTACTTTATTCATTAAACGACTGTGGGGAACTGTATCTAACGCATTGCGGAAGTCAAGAAACACGGCATCTACCTGGTAACCCGTGTCTAGGGCCCTCTGAGTTTCGTGAACGAATAGCACGAGCTGGGTTTCACACAATCGTCTTTTTCGAAACCCATGCTGATTCCTACAGAGTAGATTTCCAGTCTCCAGAAAAGTCATTATACTCCAACATAATACGTGTTCCAAAACAACTGATCGACGTTAGAGATTAGGTCTATAGTTCTGCACATCTGTTCGACGTCCCTTCTTGAAAACGGGGATGACCTGTGCCCTTTTCCAATCCTTTGGAACGCTACGCTCTTCTAGAGACCTACGGTGCACCGCTGCAAGAAGGGGGACAAGTTCCTTCGCATACTCTGTGTAAAATCGAACTGGTGTCCCATCAGGTCCAGCTGCCTTTCCTGTTTTGAGCGATTTTAATTGATTCTCTATCCCTCTGTCGTCTATTTCGATATCTACCATTTTGTCATCTGTGCGACAATCTAGAGAAGGAACTACAGTGCAGTCTTCCTCTGTGAAACAGCTTTGGAAAAAAACATTTAGTATTTCGGCCTTTAGTCTGTCATCCTCTGTTTCAGTACCATTTTGGTACTTTACTTTCGAATTCATTGAACGCCTCTCGCATGGCCCTCCTCACATTACATTTCGCTTCGCGTACTTTTTGTTTGTCTGCAAGGCGTTGGCTATGTTTATGTTTGCTATGAAGTTCCCTTTGCTTCCGCAGCAGTTTTCTAACTCGGTTGTTGTACCACGGTGGCCCTTTTCCATCCCTTACGATCTTGCTTGGCACATACTCATCTAACGCATATTGTACGATGGTTTTGAACTTTGTCCACTGATCCTCAACACTATCTGTACTTAAAACAAAACTTTTGTGTTGAGCCGTCAGGTACTCTGAAATCTGCTTTTTGTCACTTTTGCTAAACAGAAAAATTTTCCTACCTTTTTTAATATTTCTATTTACGGCTGAAATCATCGATGCAGTAACCGCTTTATGATCGCTGATTCCCTGTTCTGCGTTAACTGTTTCAAATAGTTCGGGTCTGTTTGTTGCCAGAAGGTCTAATATGTTATCGCCACGAGTCGGTTCTCTGTTTAACTGCTCAAGATAGTTTTCAGATAAAGCACTTTAAAAAATTTCACTGGATTCTTTGTCCCTGCCACACGTTTTGAACGTTTGAGTCTTCAAGTCTATATCCGGCAAATTAAAATCTCCACCCAGAACTATAACATGGTGGGAAAATCTACTCCAAAAATTCTCCAAAGTTTCCTTCAGGTGCTCAGCCACAACAGTCAGGGGGTCTATAGAGACATCCAATTACCATGTCTGAGCCTGTTTTAACCGTGACCTTCACACAAATTATTTCACATTTCGGATCTCCGTCAATTTCCTTCGATACTATTGCACTTCTTATCACTATAAACACACCTGCCTTTTCACTGTCCATCCTGTCTCTGCGGTATACATTCCAATCTGAGTTTAGAGTTTCATTACTGTTTACATCTGGTTTCAGCCAACTTTCTGTCCCTAGTACTATGTGGGCATTGTGACCGTTTATTAATGAGAGCAGTTCTGGGTCCTTTCTATAGATGCTCCTGCAGTTTACTATTAGCACATTAATATTGTTATTCCCTGTTGCATTTTGCCTATTCCTACCTTGCCGCGTCTCGGGAGGCGTCTTGTCTGGCCTAGGGAGGGAATTCTCTAACCTAGAAAACCCACATGTGCACTCCACACGTACTCCGCTACCCTTGTAGCCGCTTCCTGCGTGTAGTGCACGCCTGACCTATTCAGGGGGACCCTACATTTCTTCACCCGATAGCGGATGTCGAGAAATATGCACTCCAGATCTCCGCAGAATCGTCTGAGCCTCTGGTTTAAGCCTTCTACACGGCTCCAAACCAGAGGACCGCGATCGGTTCTGGGAATGATACTACAAATTGTTAGCTCAGATTCCACCCCGCGAGCGAGGCTTTCCGCCTTCACCAACTCCGCCAACCGACTGTAAGAACTGAGGCTGACCTCTGAACCCAGACAGAAGGAGTCATTGGTGCCGACATGAGCAACTATTTGCAGTCGGGTGCACCCAGTGCTCTCTATCGCCGCCGGCAGGGCCTCCTCCACATCTCGGATGAGACCCCCCGGCAAGCAGACAGAGTGAACACTGGCCTTCTTCCCCGACCTTTCCGCTTTTTCCCTAAGGGGCTCTATCACCCGCCTAACGTTGGAGCTCCCAATAACTAATAAACCCCTCCCCCCGTGTGCCTACTTGGATCTTGCTGAAGGAGCGGCCACATGTCCACTAACAGGCAGAGTAGGCGATGCCACACGGCCAGCTTCCACATCGACCCTCCGCCTCGTGCGCCGCTGAACCCGCCACTCCCCTTGGGGAGAGGATGGCCCAACCGCACCCGGTACCCCAGAAGATGTCTCGACAGCAGGGACAGTGGGTGAAGCATGTAACACCTGGGGTGTACCATGTGACGCACCCGACTCCCCACTGCCGCTACACTCCGAGGCAGCAGCCTGAAGACGGCTGACCGTGGCCATCAACACGTTCAGCTGTTCGCGAACAATGGCCAGCTGCTCCTGTGTCTGTACACAGCAGTCACACATCCTATCCATCCTAAAAATCAGTTTACTGTAGAGAGTTAATCCACTTTTAACTAGCGTGCTAATTCACTAAAGGCGGCTGATAGTTGACTAAACTGTGGTTACTAGACACTTCATGTAGAAAACAATGAAAATAGCACTACCTGTCTCTGGACTGTATTCAAAACAAACACTAGCACTACTGGCACTATGGTTGACTAAAGGGACTCTCTCTGACTGCATTCAAACCAAACACGAAATCTATGGAATACTATTACTAGCACTCGACAAGCAAAAACACACGGAAGAAGAAGTGACAAGTAAGAAAAATAGAGTTAATACTTAAATAAATGTAGCTCGCTGCACAGTAGGCGTGACGCAAGCGGCAGTTACGACGACACTGACACTACTGGCACTATGGCGCTCCTACAGCAGTGCATAGTAACAACTTGACATGTATAACACGCTCAGTGGCGTTGCGACTGATGTATTTTGAGGTTACGAAGAAACTTTCGTTTAACATATACATTTAACGCAACTAACTTCCCAGCATTCGTTATTTGTATTATTGTACCTTCAGACTCCCTCAGGGGGCTCAGCATTCGTTTGCTGGGTACGGGCTTCGCGAACCCGGGGTCCTCGAGCTGTGGACTGGTGTGTGCCGCCAGTCTGCTGGTACCGTAAGCTCTGGGCATGCTTCAGCGACCACCGTTTGGGGCAACGATGGAACGTTGTGTGTCTTAGGTACCTGGGATCTTAGCTTGGTTCCCTGGATCGCGAGGACGGTACATACCTCTATAAAAAAAAACCTTCAATCTTAAGGTGTGCTACGCGCCGATAAGATGCATGGCTGTTGAGGTGGAACAGTCGCTAGCGGGCAACCTCTGAGGAACCTGCCGCACCTCAGTTGTACAAGGCTTATCCAGGCATGCGGGGCTCTGTCTGGATGGACGTAAGTTTCCCTAGCTGCTCGTGGGACGACCATGACTACCACGAATTCTTCCTCTTTTCCTCCTTCTAATTTTCCGCTGGCCAGTGGGATGGGTGGACCGCTGGTAGGCACTACCGCCCAATCCAACAAGAGGGCTAGGTTAGCCAGTCCTCCTGACTCCGGCGTCAGCAAACGTACAGCAGTTCAGAGTAACAGAGCACATACTAAAAACCAGAATGTGTTTTTAATTATAAAACGGAAAGAGGGTTCCTTTGAAAAGGTTTCGCCATTCTATATCCAAAAGGGTCTAGAAGGAATAGCTGGAACTTTAAAATCAGTGAAGCGTTTACGGAATGGGACACTGCTTGTTGAAACATCAACTGCTCAGCAAGCAGTTAACCTTCAAACAGCTAAAAGCTTGGAGGCATACACTATCGATACAGAGCTTCACAGCACCCTGAACTCCAGTAAGGGTGTTGTTACCTGTAGGGATCTCGTGGACATTCCTGTAGAAGAATTAAAGAGTGAGTGGGCTCAGGAGGGAATTGTTGACGTTCAGAACATCATGAAAAGGGTGGATGGGAACCTGGTGAAATCAGACTCCTTCATTATTACTTTCAATACCCCCAAACTCCCAGAACACGTCAAGGCAGGATTTCTTCGACTAAACGTCCGGTCTTATGTCCCAAACCCAATGCGCTGTTTCAAGTGCCAGCGTTTTGGGCATACAACTCTAGGGTGTAAGGGAGAAGCGATGTGTGACAACAGTAGTAAGGCTTCCCATGACGGAATTGACTGTTCGTCGCCTATCAGATGTATAAACTGTTCTGAAAGCCACCCTGTTTGGAGTAGGGACTGTAGAATCTTTCTAGAGGAACGTAAAATACAAGAAATAAAAACAACTAAGCGTATCCCCTACGGTGAAGCCAAAAAGATCTTTAAGGCCATACAGCCCCCCACATTCGTTACGTCCTTTGCTTCCATTGTTCAGAAGCCGCCTCTGAAGGCCGATGCATCTACACAGACGGAGGTTGTTAGTGCTGGCACGAACACGTGCATATGTCTGTGCACTTGCAAGGCAGCAACTGTATCAGAGCCTGTAGCCCCTCCTAGAACAGCAGAGAAAGGTACAGTAGCTCACATTGAAGAGCCCCAGGCATCTCCGACTGCTGAGGCTGTTCCAAAGCCCAGCATGGTCATGAACGCCCCAGCTCCGGTTCCAGCAAAGCCCTCTAAACAAAGGAAAGCCCATGTGAAGCAGCACCAACAGATTAAATCGGCTGGTAAACCCTCGAATCATGTTAATGTGGTCCCGATAGACGCTTCATCAGACTCTTCCCCAGAGCTGATGGAGTCTGAGAATATGGGGCAATCATCTCGCCCCAAGACTGAGCCTCCACCCGCTGCAGTCTCCCCACTTCGGCGGAAAGAGAGGCAGAATATACAACCACCGTGATGGCTCCCATACTACAATGGAACCTGCAAGGGTTCACATGTGGAGGAACTACGTCTATTGATTCAGGATAGACCTATGTGTGTATGTCTGCAAGAGACAAATTTCAGTGAAACATACACCCCAGAGCTACGTGGTTATGTCCTCCACAAAAAGAACGACCTGACTGGACAGAGAGCTCGAGGAGGAGTAGGTATCTTCGTCAACACCGACTACCACTCCTCGCCTCTCTCCCTTACGACGGATTTACAGGCAATTGCAATATTAGTACATGTGCGCCATATGCTAACAGTATGTTCGCTTTACCTGCCCCCACGTGATGTGCTTGACGAAGAGGCTCTTAGTGATCTTCTTACACAGCTCCCCCACCCCTTCATCCTCTGTGGGGATTTTAATGCACACAATATGCTTTGGGGCTCTGTGAGTACTTGTCCCAGGGGTAGAGCAATTGAGAGGCTTCTTCTGTCTACCAGTGCCCATTTGCTAAATACAGGTCAAAGCACGCATTTTTGCATTGCAATTGGGTCGTTCTCTGCCATTGATCTATCGCTTTTCTCTCCAGCCGTCGCCCACACTGCTGCATGGGAAGTGGTTGATGACTTACATGGCAGCGATCACTTCCCCATCCGGATTCACCTGCCACATGCAATGGAACCAGAAAGGAAACCGCCTCGATGGGTGCTCGGTAGAGCCAACTAGGCACTGTATAGTCAACTCGCCCAGTTTGAACATCGGGTCAGTGTCCAGGAATGGGTGGATCATATTACTGAAGAGATCCACCGCGCCAGTGAAGCGTCCATCCCACAGTCCACGGGACAACCGAAGCGGCAGCCTGTCCCTTGGTGGAGCGACGAATGCCGCTGTGCAATCAGGATTAGGCAGGCAGCTCTGCGTAGGTTCAAATGCCGGCCAACTGTAGAGAACCTTGCAGCTTTTCGGGTGGCGAGGGCAAAGTGTCGTCGGATTATACGAGAGAGCAAGAAGAGGTCGTGGCAGCACTTCCTTAACACCATTAATCGTTCTACACGAAGTTCCATTGTATGGCAGACCATCAGGAGGATTTCTGGGAGAGGTGGGAGGTGCCCTATGGCTGCTATAATGTGGAATGGTACTCTCCACACGACCCCAAAAGATATTGCCCAATCTATGGCGGCTCATTTTGCAGCTATTACTGCAACCGCCAGTCAGAATCCAGCTTTCCAGCCCCACAGAGTGGCTGCTGAGAGGAGCAGTTTTGACTTCCGCTCACCCAATACAGAAGAGTACAACTGCCCGTTTTCCATGTGGGAACTGGATTCTGCATTGTGTGGGGCTCGTGATACATCCCCTGGTCAGGATAGAATCCACTATAGCATGCTGCGGCACCTCACAGGGAGAAATAAAGAAATCCTCCTCCGACTTTTTAATCTAGTTTGGATGTCCGGTCACTTCCCCGACTCGTGGCGTGAAGCAATTTTAATTCCTCTTTTAAAACCTGGGAAAGACCTCACTTGCCCGGGTAGTTACCGTAGTGTTGCCTTCACTAGCTGCGTGGGAAAGACCTTGGAGCGGATGGTCAACCGCCGCCTTGTCTGGATGCTAGAATCCAGACAACTCCTTAGTCGCTTTCAGTGTGGGTTCAGGAGGTATCGCTCCACCTTTGATAACCTGGCCCTCGCGGAGGCGGCCATACAACAGGCTTTCCTGGGCCAGCATCACCTGTTGGGAATATTTTTTGACATTGAAAAGGTATACGACACTACTTGGAGTCATCTTATCATCAGGCGGCTCCACGAATGGGGATTTCGTGGATGTCTTCCCAATTTTATTCGGTCCTTCCTGTCGCCACGTTATTTTCGGTACCGAGTCGGAGACGTACTTTCTAGTCGCTTTGAACAAGAGAACGGTGTCCCTCAAGGTAGTGTTTTAAGTGTGACGGTCTTTGCTATTGCTATTAATGTATTACGTCTGTTGTGAAAAGTCCTGTGCAGTGTTCCTTGTTTGTGGACGATTTCCCTGTATTTTGCTCTTCTTCCAGGCTTGCAACGACGACTCGTCAGTTGCAACTCACGCTCCGACGTTTGGATGACTGGGCACAGAAGAGTGGTTTTCAGTTTTCAACTGATAAGTCGGTGTGTGTTCTTTTTAACCGTTCTCGTTCCATTTTTGACTTGCCTGAGTTGAGGATGAGGGACACCGTTCTGAATTTTAAACACACGGTGAAGTTTCTGGGCCTCACTTTTGATTCTAAGCTTACGTGGCTGCCACACATTAAGGAACTGAAAAAACGGTCTCTTAAGGCGCTGTCTATTTTAAAATGTCTTAGTCACCTCACATGGGGAGCAGACAGGACTTGTCTGCTCCGGTTTTACAGAGCCTTCGTGCGGTCCCGGCTTGATTATGGATGCACGGTGTATGGGGGTGTATGGGTCTTATTTGAAGCTGTTGGATGTGGTGCACCATGAGGGGATTCGGCTGGCCACTGGGGCGTTCAGAACGAGCCCCATACCGAGCCTGTGTGCAGAGGCAGGTGAACCGCCACTTCACCTCTGGCGGCGTCTACTTATGGTGCGCCAGGCCTATAAAACATTATCCACACCATACACGCCTGCATACGACACTGTTGTTCGGCCTCCACTGGAAAGGCTTTTTCGCAACCAGCAACGAGCAACAAGGCCCTATGGGATTCGTGCAGAGGATTGCATTTTAGAGATGGGTGTGGCCGGTTTTAATGTTTCATGTCGAGGTTGGAGTAGATACCCACCTTGGCTCCTCCAGAGGCCCAGACTGATTTTAGATTTAGCAAATTTTTAAAAAAGACAGTACATCAGATTTTACTTTCAAATCTTTATTTTTTAACATTTTAGATAGGCATCATGATTTTACAGTAGTATACACTGATGGATCCCAACAGGGAGATTTTCTTGGCTGCTCAGTAGTGTTCCCCGAACGTGTAATCAGGATTCGCCTTCCCCGGGAATACACTATTTTTTCCGCAGAACTTCACGCGATCCTGAAGGCATTGGAGCAGATACGGTGTACTCAGGGCAAAAACTTTCTAATTTGCTCTGACTCAATGAGCGCATTACATGCACTGCAGAACTTGTACCCAACGTAGAAGTTGGAACAGCTGATTTACGACCAACATCCTCCAACGACAGGGCAAGCAAGTGTCCTTTTGCTGGGTGCCAGGGCATGTGGGCATACGGGGAAATGAACAAGCTGATAGAGCTGCCAAGGACGCCTGCAGGTTACCGGAGGTGACACAATGTTATATTCTTTTGCAAGGTATTGTTTCTGTGCTGCGGCGGAAGTATATGCAATTGTGGGAGGAGGAATGGCTGGCGGTGAGGGAAAATAAGCTGCGATTGGTGAAACCCACCATCCAGCCGTGGTGTTCCTCGTGCCGGTCACCTAGGTGTGACGAAGTGACCCTTACACGTCTTCGCATAGGGCACTGTCCCCTTACGCATGCCTTCTTACTACGGCGAGAGGAATCCCCGCTGTGTGATGCCTGGGGCGTACGAATCACTTACGCCACATTTTAGTTGAGTGTGATTTATATCATTCTGTCAGGGCGGAAGTTAATATTAGTGGGGATCTGCCCTCGATTCTAGCCGATGACGAGGCGAGTGTCAAGAAAGTTTTAAGGTACTGTGATGTTTCTGGCCTTCAGCCAAAAATTTTAGGTTGGAATTTTTAGTGTGTTGCCGAGTGGCTTACCACTCCTTTTTATACTTGTCATAGGCCAGTTCCAAACATGTGCTATGTGTTTCATTTTAACCCTTTCACCTACGTTCTCTTGCAGTTATCCTCCTTATGTGCTGCATTCCACTTTGCAAGTGTTGACGTGCAAACTGCCTATGTAGCCTTTCACCTTTAATTTTAGTCCTATTTTAGCACTTGCTGCATTTTAGTGACACTTGTCCGTTGTTGTTTCCGTTCGGGCGCTAAACACTACACTGTTGAGGGCCCATATACACCATATCCACATCCACTGTACCTTCAGACCACATAATTTACTATTAACTGGTCTCTGTTAAATAGAAGCGCTGTTATTTTATTGTGCTGGCATTCCAATTTATCTAACAACGAAGTGAGAGAGCTACAAGGTAAAAGCTTTCATTCCTCGCCGATCCTCGTCACTAACTGAGTGAGAAATAGAGTCTGCTTTACGGTCTTAATTATTTGCAGTCACTTAAGCATCATTCTTAGGATACCAGCGATTAAGAAAGACTTGTCGTATTAAGATTATTACTGCCTTTCTTAACTGTTAATTCTCTGTTGAATTTTATTCAACATACAGGGTGTATCAAAAAGAATCATCTGATTTTTAAGAAATCATAACTATTAAATTATTTGAGATATGTGCGTGAACAACGTACTATTGGAAAGAGCGAACTCTAGAGTTTTACATGGTTCCCGCCGCTAGGTAACAGCAGTGTGCGCCCACTTTAGTTCTAATAAAAATTGTGTTTGGACAACAGAAAGCGTTTTGTGTTCTACGGTTTGCGCAGTTCGGGTCAGTAATAGCTGTTCAGCGTGATTTTTCGAAAACAGAGCGAAGGGGTCATTTTCTCGACTTAGTTTTAATTACTAGACGTACGCCTACTACTTAGAAAATTTGAAGCAGGTTGTAAATATTGCATAACTGATACAATGGTTACATAGCACTAGAGATTTTACTTTCACAACTATTTATTAATTCTATTTTCTCGACTAATAGGTATGGTGTGGATCCTCCTACAGCACAGAGCATTAGACGATGACATAAACTCCGAGAAACAGGTTGTTTGTGTAAGGGCAGATCGCCCGGCCGTCCCCGGTGGTCTGATATAGACGTGGAACGCATCCGCCATAGTTTCACAACGAATCCGCATAAATCCGTTCACCGTGCAGCTCGGCAGCTCAACATGCCCTCGACGTCGTGTGTTGCGTCGACATTTACACATGAAACTACGCATAATTTTTAAATCAAAGGTTTACTGAACAGTGTATCGGTCATATTGTATTAAATGATTCAGCCATACATTACTGGTCTCCAGGATCACCGGAGCTGGCGGTGTGTGATTATTTCTTGAGGGAGTTTATAAAAGACTCCGTTTTTGTGTCTCCGTTACCAACAACAATGAATTAACTGAGACATCGCGTAACAGTAGCTGCGGAAGCTGTAACTCAAGGCATGCTCGCTACAGTGTGGGAACAATCTGAGTACTTCACTGACATACATCTCAAGGGGAGCATATTGAACACCTATGAAAAGGTATGAAAAAAGCTTTTTGAGTTTCCTATTCATCAAAAAACATAATTTATTGTATATGTTTATTAGTTTCAGAAATATAGACGTGCCAAATCGAATGATTCTTATTGATACACAGTGAATATCTACAGGGTGGCGCACGAAATGTGTTACCATTTTGTTTTTGAATATAAACTTTATTGTCAATACAATCTGAAAGGAACATATGCTACAATGAAGAGCCGTTCATGGAGATTTGTTCTATCTCAGCACATGCTCAATATGTTTACCATTTTTTTTCTAACTTCCTTCAAACGAACACTGAAGTTAGTGATTACCCTACGGCACATGTCTTCCGTAATTTCACTGCAAGCTTGAAGAATAAGTCTTCTGAGCTCCATTAAATCACGTGGACGTTTCTGGAAAAATTTTCCTTTAGGTACTCCCAAAGAAAAAAGTCACATAGATTGAGGTCTGGACTATTGGGGGGGGGGGGGGGGGGCAATTTTGTCCGTCATTGAAGCGACCTGGAGACCTGAGTGAAATGATCCGCATGTCGAAATGCTCGTGTAAAAACTCCAACACAGTGTTTGCAGTATGTGGCCTTGCTTCATCTTGCATGAAACACAGTGTGTTGAAAGGCAAGACAGTAGCAAGAAGCTGTGGAATGAAACGATTCCGAAGCATGCTCAAATAATGCTCGTTGTTCACAGTTTCTTCAAAGAAAAAGGGTCCAATAAGTCCGTGACTGGAAATTGCTGCCACACTGTAATCCTAGGAGCATAATGTTGTCGTTCATGAAGCACTTGTGGGTTTTCAGTGGCCCAAAAGCGTGCATTTTGTTTGTTAACCACACCGTCTGAATGATAATGCGCCTCCTCTGAATACCAAACGTTGCTGAGAGTTTCTTCCCTATCCTCCGCCCACTGAGCAAACAGTAGTCTCCGCTGCTTGTGTTCTTCAGTGAGCTTCTGTGCACAGGTCATCTTGTATGGGTACATATGGAGGTCACTTTAAAGAATGCGATAACGGAGCGTTGCACTGCTGCCTTTCTGCACTATTTCCCGGGACTTCTCTGAACAGCAACTCGTACCGCTTCATTATTCTCCGGCGAACGAACAGGCTTAGGTCGACGTCGCTTCGCTTCCAATACTGTTCTTTCCTGTACAAATCTATCGTACAACTTGTGGATGGTCTTTTTGCAAGGGACCCATCGTGTGTTAAACTGTTGTCGAAAACGCCTCTGAGTCATGACAAGGCTTTTCGTTTCATGAAAAAGTAACACAATTGCCGATCTTTGTTGTGTCGTCTGTCTTCCATTGTCAGCCATTGCTGCTTACTAGTCTCCTAGTGGAAGTATCGTGAATTACACGTCATTCCGTAACTCATTTGTTTTTCCAAGCTCTGCTGGTACTGCTGTAGAGATTCATGCGGAATATCTAATGTGCGTCGTAAATTGTGAAAGAAACAATTGGTAACACATTTCGTGGGCCACCCTGTATTTACTGGACGCCACAACAAGATCAGAGACGCAGGCTTCTTGAAGCGGTAACAGCTCAACTGCAATCCTCTGTCAGAGACACTTGCTATGATAGCAAAATAATACGTGAAACATGGCACCACAAAATAGAACGAAAATAGAGAGAAGGGGTCTTTTCTCGACTTAGGTTTAATTACAATAGACGTACGCCTACTATCTAGAAAATTTGAAGCAGGTTGTAAATATTGTATAACAGATACAACAGTTGCATAGCAGTAGAGATTTTTGCTTTTATAACTATTTATTAATTCTATTATCTTGACTACTTAGCCTCGATAGCTACCAGTTTCGGTGTAATTATGGAGCTGTCTCCCCACAGGGTCGTGGACCCAAACCGTTTACTCCTACTTAGTCTAAACTCTTCATTTATATACGTTATTACAGGAGCATCTTAACTCAAAAACTACAAAAGAAACTAACATAACATCCTGTCTAATTATGATAATGAATATTGACGCTTATGACCGTCTCGGAATTACCTCGAGTCTTGCCTATACCATAAATGCAACTTCTGTAACTATATATAGTGATGCTACATAACCAGTGTTCGTTGTGTGACTTGGAAGTACAATTCCAGACGAAAATATTGTAATTAATCATGGAACTTCGTATTATATCAGTTACTGCTACGTAAAACGCACAGTAAACTATCTGAAAAATACATGGTTGTTATAAAGTGATAATCGTCTCCTGCTAGCTCTTACAGGCATCAGTGGCTGTGATTGCTGCGATTCACATTTCCGCAGTCTCTCTTCCTCTTCTTCTCCCGTTATTGCTACTCCCAACTGCAGCTGCTTCATTTGGCTACATTTCTGGCGATTTTCTCCTGATGACACTTGCTCATGTACCACTCCACCCAGTCTTTTACCTCTTAGATTTCATGCGCCATGATTTTGATATTATTTCTCTATCTCAAGCGTTGTTATTTTATTTGCCATGTTATCTACTAGATTCCACAATTTTTCTACATCTTTCACTATATCCTCTGCCCCTTATGTGACATTGGAGATACATGTTCCTAATGTTTGGGAAGCAGCTCTATCAATTACGGCCCTTATACACGGAACAAAATAGTATCGTCCATATATATGTTTTTGGGTAGGGTCCGCCTTTAGCAAAACACAGTTTTGTTTTTTAACCCAGACATGTTTCACTGCAGTTGCAGCATCCTCAGTGGGCTTTTATTTTCCATCTGTTAAAGATAAAGAACGTTCTTTGTTGTTTTGTAAACATGTAGCTATTAGTTTTTAAAAAATGTAATTATAGATATTTGAAAAAACACATAAATTATGAAAATCCATACCTTTTTACCACATGGTGTGGTTTTTCTAACGTCTTGTGTTTCTACAATGACCGACAGTTTGTCATCTGCAACCACTTATACCTTAAAGTAGATAAATTGTTTAAGCCAAAATTACGATTTGAAGAACTATGTTATTATTATGCCTGAAATTATTTAATTCTATGTGTGTGTGTGTGTGTGTGTGTGTGTGTGTGTGAGTGTCTATTTACATGGTGTTTCACTTACTCTTTTTTCGTCTTCATCACTGTCAAACACTGAATATTGAGTTGCCGCTGCCACTGTCACTGTCACTCACTGTTTCACTGTTTATCAGCTATAAAAACAAAACATGGCTGGCAGTGGAACAGCTGGAGGTGTAAAAACAAGATGGCTGACAGTGGAACAGTTGAAGGTGTTCCTGGCGGCTGTTTTGAACCTTTCAGAGGTGACAGATATTTTTACTTTTTTTTATTTATTTTTTTTAGTGTGTGTTTGTGTTTGTGTGTGTGTCTGTGTGTGTGTGTGTATGTAAAAGGGGGAGACAGAGAGAGAAAGAGAGGGAGAGAGAAAGGGAGGGAGAGAGAGATTTTAGGTTTCAGGATCTTTTTTTTTCTGGTGGGTGGGGGAGGGGGGTTAAGATCTCTATAGGTTGGTTTTGTCTGTTAATTCTTTGAGGGGAGAGAACAGAGTGCCATTGCAGAGAGCTGTGTATTCATTTATTATTTGTTTGCCTTCTACTTTGGCTTTTTGTATCTGGTAATTTTCTTCAATTATCAGTTTTTGTGAGGGGCTGTTGCTGCATTTGAGAATTTTCAAATCCGTGTTGATGTTTGTTGGGCTATGTTTGTTGTCCATGAGGTGTTCAGCAAATGTGGAATGACAGCTGTTACTTTTTAATGCTCTTTTGTGTTCTGTATATCTGGTATTAAAGTTTCTGGTTGTCTGTCCTATATAACCAGAAACTTTAATACCCAGATATACAGAACACAAAAGAGCATTAAAAAGTAACAGCTGTCATTCCACATTTGCTGAACACCTCATGGACAACAAACATAGCCCAACAAATATCAACACGGATTTGAAAATTCTCAAATGCAGCAACAGCCCCTCACAAAAACTGATAATCGAAGAAAATTACCAGATACAAAAAGCCATAGTAGAAGGCAAACAAATAATAAATGAATACACAGCTCTCTGCAATGGCACTCTGTTCTCTCCCCTCAAAGAATTAACAGACAAAACCAACCTATAGAGATCTTAACCCCCCTCCCCCACCCACCAGAAAAAAAAAAGATCCTGAAACCTAAAATCTCTCTCTCCCTCCCTTTCTCTCTCCCTCTCTTTCTCTCTCTGTCTCCCCCTTTTACATACACACACACACACACACACACACACACACACACACACACACACACACACACACAAACACAAACACACACTAAAAAAATAAATAAAAAAAAAGTAAAAATATCTGTCACCTCTGAAAGGTTCAAAACAGCCGCCAGGAACACCTTCAACTGTTCCACTGTCAGCCATCTTGTTTTTACACCTCCAGCTGTTCCACTGCCAGCCATGTTTTGTTTTTATAGCTGATAAACAGTGAAACGGTGAGTGACAGTGACAGTGGCAGCGGCAACTCAATATTCAGTGTTTGACAGTGATGAAGACGAAAAAAGAGTAAGTGAAACACCATGTAAATAGACACTCACACACACACACACACACACACACACACACACATAGAATTAAATAATTTCAGGCATAATAATAACATAGTTCTTCAAATCGTAATTTTGGCTTAAACAATTTATCTACTTTAAGGTATAAGTGGTTGCAGATGACAAACTGTCGGTCATTGTAGAAACACAAGACGTTAGAAAAACCACACCATGTGGTAAAAAGGTATGGATTTTCATAATTTATGTGTTTTTTCAAATATCTATAATTACATTTTTTAAAAACTAATAGCTACATGTTTACAAAACAACAAAGAACGTTCTTTATCTTTAACAGATGGAAAATAAAAGCCCACTGAGGATGCTGCAACTGCAGTGAAACATGTCTGGGTTAAAAAACAAAACTGTGTTTTGCTAAAGGCGGACCCTATCCAAAAACATATATATTGGAAAAGCAAACACGGAAAAAAAAGAGCTTCAATACCAAGATGATTAGTATCGTCCACTTACCTACTGGCAGGATGTCAATGACTGTGTGGGATAAATTCTCCACCACGTGGTGGTCAAGCTGATGTACTGCAGCAGCATAAAAATCGCAGATAAGGTAGGCTCTAAAAGGATGCTATGGACAAACTGCACGCGTCTGGGGCGTATGAAGTTAGCTGCGAATGCGAAATAGTCTGCAGTGGTGAGACGGGCCGTCCTACCAGCACACGCCTAATGGAACACAGAAGATATATACGGTTCGCAATACACATTTTTTCACTAATGGGAGAACATCATACTGACAGCGGCTAAAGTGTACAGTTTCAAGAGAAAGATACGAGAGGCGACTGAAATTGTGAAGCAGCCGCCCAGCATGGATCACGACGACGAATGCAGGCTCCTGTCACCTAAGCTGTCAGTATAGTATACTCTCGAGGGTGTCCCATCAAGCGTGACAGTAAGTCACGTAACTCTCTGTCTCGGCCGCCAACGGACACCGCGGGAGAATATCAATCGCCCGTGAATCGAACCTGGAGCCCCCTAAGAGTCAGTAAAGCTAACCACAGCTGCTGACTACATTCTGCTGTGCTACTGCTCTGATGACAACGCAATTAGCCCTGCTTTCTTTTATACTGCAGGGTCCACGTCTTGTGACATCTATGTGCTCAGTTCAGCAATACATAGTGGTTCAAAAAAATGGCTCTGAGCACTATGGGACTTAACAGCTATGGTCATCAGTTCCCTAGAACTTAGAACTACTTAAACCTAACTAACCTAAGGACATCACACAACACCCAGTCATCACGAGGCACAGAAAATCCCTGACCCCGCTGGGAATCGAACCCGGGAGCGGGAAGCGAGAACGCTACCGCACGACCAGGAGCTGCGGACAATACATAGTGGTGTCCAGATACTTTTCACCAAATAGTGCATATAAAGTCGATTGCAGCACTGATTCACAAGTAAGTACACCACCCTAACGAAAGCTATCTGCAACACGGCAACGGTGATATATAAAACAACAGGTTGTTGCTGTCACAAACCAGGAAAGTATTATAAGATGCCAGCAACGAGGAACTCTATGCTCGCACAGGCCATAGATTACTTACGTGTGTATCACATTGTGGGAATCGTGATCCTGGACATAGGATAATTGTTTACGTTCCTGATACTGAGGTGAAACGTAAATGCTTCCACATTAATCTGTGATATAGTAATCTATCGCGTTAAGACCTTGGGAAAGTGTATTCTCCACCTCAATGAAATCCTGTCTTTGTACGGCGCGATTTAAATCGTCAACGTAAACGAATATGTGAAATGCGGTTTGTGGAAAACCTAAGTGGGTTTCCGAAGATGCACAAGGAAGAGAGTCCTTTTAGTGCTATTATCAGTAACATTGGTGCTCTGACATACAACGCAGCAAAATATCTTGATATTGTGGAGAGCCCACTAGTAGATCGATGTGTACATCACATTAGGAACTCGGCAGATCTCTTACGTCAACTAGAGGAGTTGCGTTTAAATTAATCCGATATTTTACTAAGTTATGACGTGGTCTCTTTCTTCACTCGCATTCCTCTGTCTGATTTGTTACGATTAACCGAGTACAAGTTTGATGTTGAACTAACTAACCTGTTTACATCTATTGACTTCCACTTATTTTTCAGCCAGTGACCAGTTCTATGAGCATACAGATGAAATTGTGATGGGAACCCTCTTTCACCTGTTCTTGTTTGTTTATGGAAGATTTCGAGGAACGTGCCGCGGAGTCATCCAATAAAATGCTTTTTAGTAGACTTGGTTGTGAAGTTTTCTTCAGTTATCAGAAATTTTGCAAAGTTTTCTTTTTTTCTGAGAGGTCTCAGCAGGATGGTGCAGAAATAACACGAGGCACAATGTTGTATTACGCTTTTGCATTGCAGCAGCACTTTACCTGAAACGAAAGTGTCGAAGTCAGATGCGCTGTGGGACAACTGTGCCAGCAGATTGCTTCTACGATGTAGTAAACATCTTTTTTATGTATGCGGCAGCTAACATTCTAGGGTAGGTAAACACGACCACAACTTGTAGAAGAGCATTAGGAAGGGTACGGACAGTAAACCCCACCAACACACCTCAGTTGATGCAATGCGTATACTGACGTTGTCAGATCAACACTGACGGATACCAATGTTGTAAAAATTTTGAAGTGTAAGATCCAATGATGACAGTACCGCTGGGTTTAAACCTATTATACAACAAAATGCTCTTTTAGCGATCTTGGCTTGTGGAGTTTTCTTCAGTTATCATGCACGCAGATCGTCCCCAGACAGATCATGTCAGGAACATGCAAAAATTTTTTTGTTATTTTGACAACTTCCATAATTTAATATAACATTGTCGGAGAAAAGTGACCTTTATTGTGTAGCGGCACTATCGTCTGGGATAGGTAAAGTCAATTTTGGTACAATATTTTGGAGTACACAAGTTACAGCCAGGTGCGGGCCTGTTGACAGTAAGTTACGCTACCAGCAGTTGCAAAGTAGAATGGAGGCCACAGGGCTGTAGACCCGCTGAAAAGAGTAAACTCAGCGGTTGTCATTGCATAAGTTACAGACAGAAGGGGCCCACTGGCTTACCTAGGTGTTATGAGTACGTGGCTCGGAGCGCCGCGTTAGCAAACCAGAGGCGCACAGCCGCGTATAAACAGGTGCCGGTTTTCTAACAAGGCATTCAAGTGTGACAGCTCTCCTGGACGGCGGGGCGTGTCACGCCACCGGCAACTCGCAGCAGCATATGTGGCGCCAGTGTTCCAGTCCACGGTGGGTCGCTGGTTCGACCCTCTGAGGCCGACGTGGGGCATTTAAGTGTGACAGCTCTCCTGGATGACGGGGCATGTCACACCACCGGCTACTTGCAGCAGCAGATGGGACGTCAGCTTTCCAGTCCATATCAGGTCGCTGGTTCGACCCTCTGAGGCCAATGTTGGGCATTCAAGTGTTGCAGCTCTCCTAGATGGCGCGGTATGTCACACCACCAGCTACACACAGCAGCAGATGAGGTGCCAGGGTTCCAGTCCCTGGCGAGTCGCTGGCACAGGGTCTGTAGCCAGCCAACAACAGGCCACTCAACGGGCCACTAGCACAGGGAGTCGTCCTGGCTCCCAACATGCACTAGAGACATCCAGGGCGAGGGCCGCAGATTCAGCTGCTGGATCGCGGGCACTTGCTGGAGCGTGCCGCGGGTCGCCTTGTAGTGGGTGGTGCTGAGGCGGCAGAGGCGAAGGCCGCTGAGTCGGCTGCCGGAGCATCCTGACAACGACGCAACTCTACTGCCGTTCAAGGCTGACAGACAGCAGTGCATGCACGAGTTGCTGAGGCAGCCATTCCGCACCAAGCCATTTCACAGACAGGGAAGTGGTGTCTCAGCATCGCAGGACCTGGTGATGCAGATCGAGAGGAATGGGGGCACTGTAGTTGGAAACAACAAATCACTTGGAAAGCTCGGACGAGTCTCAATACAGTGCCCTTTACCTCTTTCCGCTACATTTGGTGTTGCTGTTACACTTGGTGACGGAAGTGCCACTACAATTGTCATAAAATTATTTAAAAACAGTTTTGATCGCAGTTTATGTTACTTCTGACCGGTTTCAGCCTTTTAATTATGAGCTATCATCAGAGTTTGCACCATCTGGATGAGAGCGATGAGGCCCTCACAACTGCTTCACAATACATATGCAGGGTATACACTCCAGCTCCACTGACAAATGTTCGATGTCTGTGAGCCGGCCAGAGTGGCCGAGTTGTTCTAGGCGCTACAGTCTGGAACCGCACGACCGCTACGGTCGCAGGTTCGAATCCTGCCTCGGGCATGGATGTGTGTGATGTCCTTAGGTTAGTTAGGTTTAAGTAGTTCTACACTCCTGGAAATTGAAATAAGAACACCGTAAATTCATTGTCCCAGGAAGGGGAAACTTTATTGACACATTCCTGGGGTCAGATACATCACATGATCACACTGACAGAACCACAGGCACATAGACACAGGCAACAGAGCATGCACAATGTCGGCACTAGTACAGTGTATATCCACCTTTCGCAGCAATGCAGGCTGCTATTCTCCCATGGAGACGATCGTAGAGATGCTGGATGTAGTCCTGTGGAACGGCTTGCCATGCCATTTCCACCTGGCGCCTCAGTTGGACCAGCGTTCGTGCTGGACGTGCAGACCGCGTGAGACGACACTTCATCCAGTCCCAAACATGCTCAATGGGGGACAGATCCGGAGGTCTTGCTGGCCAGGGTAGTTGACTTACACCTTCTAGAGCACGTTGGGTGGCACGGGATACATGCGGACGTGCATTGTCCTGTTGGAACAGCAAGTTCCCTTGCCGGTCTAGGAATGGTAGAACGATGGGTTCGATGACGGTTTGGATGTACCGTGCACTATTCAGTGTCCCCTCGACGATCACCAGAGGTGTACAGCCAGTGTAGGAGATCGCTCCCCACACCATGATGCCGGGTGTTGGCCCTGTGGGCCTCGGTCGTATGCAGTCCTGATTGTGGCGGTCACCTGCACGGCGTCAAACACGCATACGACCATCATTGGCACCAAGGCAGAAGCGACTCTCATCGCTGAAGACGACACGTCTCCATTCGTCCCTCCATTCACGTCTGTCGCGACACCACTGGAGGCGGGCTGCACGATGTTGGGGCGTGAGCGGAAGACGGCCTAACGGTGTGCGGAACCGTAGCCCAGCTTCATGGAGACGGTTGCGAATGGTCCTCGCCTATACCCCAGGAGCAACAGTGTCCCTAATTTGCTGGGAAGTGGCGGTGCGGTCCCCTACGGCACTGCGTAGGATCCTACGGTCTTGGAGTGCATCCGTGCGTCGCTGCGGTCCGGTTCCAGGTCGACGGGCACGTGCACCTTCCACCGACCACTGGCGACAACATCGATGTAATGTGGAGACCTCACGCCCCACGTGTTGAGCAATTCGGCGGTACGTCCACCCGGCCTCCCGCATGCCCACTATACGCCCTCGCTCAAAGTCCGTCAACTGCACATACGGTTCACGTCCACGCTGTCGCGGCATGCTACCAGTGTTAAAGACTGCGATGGAGCTCCGAATGAAACGGCAAACTGGCTGACACTGACGGCGGCCGCGCACAAATGCTGCGCAGCTAGAGCCATTCGACGACCAACACCGCGGTTCCTGGTGTGTCCGCTGTGCCGTGTGTGTGATCATTGCTTGTACAGCCCTCTCGCAGTGTCCGGAGCAAGTATGGTGGGTCTGACACACCGGTGTCAATGTGTTCTTTTTTCCATTTCCAGGAGTGTATTTTCTAGAGGTTAAGTTAGGTTTAAGTAGTTCTAAGTTCTAGGTGACTGATGACCTCAGAAGTTAAGTCCCATAGTGCTCAGAGCCATTTTCATTTTGATGTCTGAATTCCTGTGCAGTCTCCGAAATGCTATGACCCATGTGCCTTGCACCGATTACCATCCCCATTGGTTTTCTCACCATAGTCTGCCATCTTCCCCATACAACCGACTGTAACAGACTGCTCGAAAATAGTATCTAAAAACGCGCCTTACGTCGCATCTAGCATAACATTCTGACGTCACGCACAGCACGTCTTCAAATGGGGAACAACCCTTCCTGTGAGTTTTTGTCAGTGTTTATTTCACTAGTGGTTTCCATTAGAGAGCTACAGTGGATTGTGTGTGATTTTTTCACCGACTTCAGAACATCTGCAAGCATTCAGATCTTTATCAGCGGTGCGAGCAATGCCCTATGGGCGCCTGGCAGACCTGCAGTTGTATTCAGTGTATGACAATACACTGCAGTTCGTAAAGGTGTGTTCGTACAACGCGGGACTTGCCGCGGGAGACAGTTGTGCGAGACTGTTTCGGGAAACAGCTGTCTCGCCCTTTCATTTACAAAGAGCGAAATGTTATGGCAGAACAGGCACAAAAAGTGTGAGGTATAGGTTCGAATGAGGCAACCATGTCAGCGCACTCTGTAATACCTGTGGCTGCCGCAATCGCGTTCTCCCTCCTGACGATGATGTATTTGGAAAAGGAAACGAAGCGATGCTAATATGAGAACCAGCTAATAAGAGGAACTGCAGTAGAACCCCTAGAAGATACAATTAGGAACTTCATCCATATGACTACAGAAGGTTGCATTGTGTTGTCTTTGCCCTTTAAAAGGTCGAAGCATTTGTATGTGAACCACATCAGTTCATATCAATTCTCTCTACATATAAACAAAGTTTTTATTAGTAGAACTGTAATAAAAACTAATAAATACTTTTAACAGAAAAGACGTCCGGATCACAATACATTATTTATTTTTATACTGGTAATTGGTTTCGGTCTGTACAGTGCTGTGGAACCATGTTCCGAAACGCCTAGTACTGAGCCTTGCACATCCCCTCACTGGCACCTGCGAGAGAATCTACTATTATATGGACTGGACAAAAGTATCAAAACAACAAAAACAAATTCGCTGCCATGCCCAGTATGGCGAGGGAAACCCACTGGCATACAAAACAGTTTACAGTTGTCTCAGAATGGATAAATACAGTTCCTGTATGGTTTTCAAACGAGTTTTCTGTCATTCTTCGTACTAAACAATTGGACTTTCAGGTAACAAAGGTGGAGGTGGATAGCGATAGCGCCCCCTTCTCTCCAAAGTAAACCACTAAGGTTCGATAACATTCAGATCTGGTGGCAATGGGAGGCCAGATCAGATGCGCCAATTCATCCTCGTGATCACAAAACCAGTCCTGCACGATGCGTGTTGTGCCGGCCGGAGTGGTCGAGCGGTTCTAGGCGCTACAGTCTGGAACGGCGCGACCGCTACGGTCGCAGGTTCGAGTTCTGCCTCGAGCATAGATGTGTGTGATGTCCTTAGGTTAGTTAGGTTTAAGTAGTTCTAAGTTCTAGGGGACTGATGACCTCAGAAGTTAAGTTCCATAGTGCTCAGAGCCTTTTGAACCATTTGATGCGTGCTCTGTGAATAGTGACACTGTAGACTTGGAACACACCGGAACCATTCGGCAGTAAACATTGTACCATGAGATGGACCTGCAAAATCGTCACATAATGCTTGCCAGTAACACGATCTTGTAGAGTAACCATGAGGCCCACGGAATACCACGATATGGGTACCCTAATCATCACTGAACACCCACCATGTTTCACCTTTGTGACGTATACTCGATCAGAAGTTGGAAATAGTGTGAAAAAAGACTCATCCAATCACAGCTTTCTTTCGTTGTTCCATAGTACACATTTTATGGCTTCTACGCCACTTTTTCCTGTTACGTGCGTTTGCTTCATTGATGTGTGGTTTTGGAATTCCAGCTCGCCCTGCAGTTATTTTTTTTGTGGAGTCCTTGTCACTTGTTTTGGTGTTGACAGGACTCGCGGGTGCGACATTCAGTTCTGCAGTGATTTTTGTAGCTGTCGTCCCCTTATTTTTCATCGCAATCCTCTTCAATGACCGTCTGTCACGATCACTCAACACACACATTCGTCCGCGTTGTGACTCAGCGAATGATGTAGTACCGCTTTCCCTGTATCTGATATTGTTGTGTACGTAGTTCCGTGCAGTCAGCGCGTACACAACTTTCCCAATAGAGCGCGCCCCGCTAAGCACAACAGCGCAGGCGCAGCGCTCGTCCGTCTCCGCACTACGAGATGGCGCTGTCTTACAGACGGACCAATTTCTGCTTCCGCCGATCCGCGTATTAATATGTAACGCAGCCAGTGTGATTGCTGCTAACGTAGAACCTTTTCTCCTCGCGGATCACACTCGCGCAGTGATACCTGAACAAGTGTACATACCTCCGATTAGTCAGCCTGCATTAGTCTGCACCAGTCTATAGTCAAGTTTCAGTCTGCACCTAATAAGATTATCATATTCCTGTACATAGCCATGAAGAGAGATGTATAGACACTTTGTCAAGTATCAGAGATATGTGAGAATAAGATTAACGTACCAAGACCAAAGGAACTTCAGATTGTCAATTGTAAATAGCATCCAGAATCAAGATAAGTAAGGTTTATGATTATTATTATTTTAATAAATGTGTGTGAAAATTAATCAAGTTCTGTTTAAAGCTGGTGACCGTCAATCTGCTACACTAAGCGTGCAAGTGGCATTTCTATCGTCTGACCTAACAGCAGAAGATAAACACGCCACGATAAGACCACGAGACATATTGCTGACACTCGCCTACTTCGTTAGCGCGACAAGTCAACTAATCTGATGGTGTGTGTACGGAAGGTCTTACAGTACGCACACCACAGATATAAAACGTCGATATGGTGTCTCTTGAAACCAAAAACGACTCCCTTGGTTACGGAAGCATCCGCCATACGAACACCAACAATTTACCCACATTCGAATTCACTTAGCTCCGACATAATACACTCACAACTACACAGAACGCCGTCCTGGGCATAACCAACACCTGCAACGTCTTGACGACATTGCACAGTTGCCAGTCGCGGTCAAATACAACAGCGAAAACTGCAGGCTTGGCTGTCATCTGCATTGATA
Organism: Schistocerca gregaria; assembly: GCF_023897955.1. Taxonomy (NCBI): domain Eukaryota; kingdom Metazoa; phylum Arthropoda; class Insecta; order Orthoptera; family Acrididae; genus Schistocerca; species Schistocerca gregaria. Next base: position 326,482,399 of record NC_064925.1, on the reverse strand, counting down.
TTCAGTCATGGATTTCTCATCGTGTTTCCATGTTTTTGTCCAACCGCTTTATGAAGACTACACTATCTTACTTGCGCCCCCTCTGCCGACCATTTGGGACGTACAGTTGTGTTGATCAACACAATGGGGACTTCCATGTCAGCTACCACGGTAACCTAAGCAGAACCTGATAGTTGGTTTAACTAAGTGACAAACGGAAACATTTTGTTACTGCAGTTATTTAATTATATACGGTGTCCCAGCACGTCTTAATCTTCGATACTGTGAAACAAATCTCTTCCATGGCCAGCTGTTTGCTTTGCTTTGCTGAGAGGATATATTAGAGACACAAAAATAAAAAATTGTCTAGTAAACATGGCCTCTAAAATGCACGCCATAAAAGATATGAGCACTCTCTCAGTACAAGAGATATCTTTCACAGTAGCGAAGATGACCAAGTACTCATAGCTCTTAATGAATGCATTTTAAAGCTCATTGCTTATCGCTCCTAATAATTGTCCCTGTCGTGTATTTGAATACGATGTTTCAGTGCCTGTGGTGTTAATAAGAACGATGCAATGTTCCTTCGGACATGTATGCATACTAGACAGCGACATTCGATTAAAATGTCCTCCACTGTACGGTAAGTACGTACATAATGTGTGTACGAGTACAGGTTGTGATGCAGTAACGTCGTGCAAGAATAGTCAAAGTGGTTAAGGCGACCGCTAGCGTTAACCGGGAAATTCGCGTTCGAGTTCCGGTCTGGTGCAAATTTTCATCGTCGTCATTTCCTTATAAGGCTTATGGGGATTACAGAAGTTCCGATTCCACCCGCCTGCTTTGATCCGTGACGTCATCAATATGGGGGAAATGGCTATTCTAAGCGTCTCCAATATGGCGCCTCTGTTGTCCCTACAAACACAAGGCAACAAACACGAAAATACGTGTAAATAAGACAATGCGTCTCCTTTCAAAAATACAATCAAACTAATGGGACAACCGCGGGAAGTGGAGGTTTTAGGGTGGGGATAAGCTAAATATATCAGAAAAAAACACACCACGATCCCGAAACACACAAAATGACGAACAAAAAAGAAAAACTACGAAATATACATGACTCGGACACTTCCCTTGACTTATATAGCTCAACCACAGCTGACAATACCGAAACACCAAAATTGGAATCGGACATTTCCCTTGAATTATATAGGTCAACCATGACTATTGGTACCAAAAAAACCAACATCTACAACTACGAAAAACAAACCCGAAACCATAACACCGCAAAAATTCAAAACTCAAACATCCCTACGTAAATTAAAACACATTCAATACACCACAAATACATAAAACATTACAACTCGGGTAAAATAGCCCCCAAACAAACAATTACGTGCCACCAACAAATTCCGGCGCTGCAAACCAGGTCGGCCATCCCAAACACACACACACATACACACACAATCAGGCGCTCGCCTACAGCGCCGCAAGTACCCGAGATGACGAAACTCTTGGTCAACCTCATGCTCTCGTGACAAATACTACACTTCACAAACTCAGCGATCAGTCTGGAGGAATTTAATAACGGACAACAAGTCGTCCCCCCTATCCGACCGCAATATAGCATCGTTATGTTTCATCGTTATATCCATACCTAACAACAGTAGCCACATAATAAAATAAACGTCTTACCGCGGCACAAACAGTAAATCAATAAATCCTAACGAAAACGCCAAACACATAAGAAAAAAAATTAATTGATATCCACTGAAAAAAAATTACAAACCTTACGTCCCCAACTAAAGATACAGCCAACGCCTTCACTCACTCAACTCCAAGGCTCAAATGAAACCAGTCCAACACATTACATTCAGCACATACTCACACACCAGCAGAGGTCGCCATCAAACACAACAAGACGACATTTACAAACACAACCAACTCATAAATTCAGCGCCGTAATGACGTCACACACTACTACACCCTTACTTCATGGATCAAAGCAGACGGGTGGAATCGAACACTTTCATTGACCCAACTGATGGTTGTCCGTATTTGCAACTCCGAATACATCCCATATGTCTCTGAATACTGACTTATCCTCCTGGGACATCTTCTACTCAGTCTACTGTGATATGTTTTTCTACCGTTCATGGTAATTTTAATAAGTAGATGGTGTATGTATACAAGTGTACAGTTGTGACTGAACGCTGCATAACGCTGTTATTGCTAAACTGGGGCACCAGCAGGATAAGTAATGACTGGGATAGCTTGTGTCCTCGTAGTGACCGGTGCCAGCCGGTACAGCGTGATCTTTGCTTGACTGAATGAATCGTTTGTGCTCCACACATTGACAACGTATACACAGCTACATAGTTCAGTCAAATGTCCAACATAGGGCAGTGTTAATATTCCGGTTGCCCACTATCGGCCTTTTAAACCCTTTTCAAACTACGTTAAATGTACCTGAGGATTTTAGGCAATTTTGTATTACATATGCTTGCACTGTATGATGTGTTTTGTTTATGCTCACGCTATTTGTGAATATTAATCGCTTTTATTGTGGATCACGTGGGGAGTTGTGGGTGGATTGCTAGCTAGTTACTAGCTGGTAACAGGAGTCACGGCAGTTCCGTGTATCGACATGATATGTCATGTGGCAACACGTTATAACTATGTTGATTTTATGGCAGTTTTTAAGGAAGGTGAGTAAGTTTTGTCATACTTGGCTCATTATGTTACACATTTCAGAGTCTCTGGTCTGAAGCCGCTCACATAGAGCGAAACCGGTTACTGCGATAAAAATAAACAATTTATTGCGATCCGTTGGTTATATGATAGTTTTTAAGTTTTTAAGTTTTGTCATACATGACCCATTATGTTACACATTTCAGAGTCTCGGGTGTGAAGACAGTTATATAGACCGAAACAGGTTACTGGGATAAAAATAAATTATTGCGATCCGAGCTATGCTTTTCTTAAAACTAAAGGTTCCTAAATCCCTCAAAATTTATCAATATATAAGTATTCTGTAAAATATTGTAAAATAATAAAGGTACAAGTGGCTTTCAGTAAGTAATGTAGCTAATTTTTGTAACGCAGCACATTTTCTTTCAGTCAGCTGCGGTTGAACAAATTCGGAATTTGATGTGGCACACATTGGAATTTTCCCACTTGAGCCCCTGTAGTTTCATGAAGTTCCCATAGGTGACGGCGCAATACGTAGCCTTCAAAATTGCGTCTGTAACGGAAGTGCATTCCAAGCATACAGCTGTTCCTGAGTTTTCTTTGGCGGAAAACCAGAGCATCGCAGATACTCATAGGTGCTTGCTTCATCGCAGATACTCATAGGTGCTTGCAGAATCTCTACGGAGACCTAGCAGTGAGCAAAAGCACTGTGAGTCGTTTGGTGATGCGTCTGTTTTCATAGCAAGAAGGTCGCACGAAACTGTCCTATCTGCGGCGTGCTGACCGGCCACGCTCAGCTGTGACTGCTGCAGTGTTGGAACGTGTGGACACTCTCATTCGAGGTGATCAACGGACCACAATCAAACATCTCAATGCTCAACTTGACGTCTCTGTTGGAAGTGCTGATAGACTCGTCCATCTGTTGAGGTAGGCAAAGTTGGGTGCCCCACCGCCTAACAGAACAAACAGTAACGAAGGACCGCTTGTGCGGAATTATTTGCGCGTTACGAGGCTGATCGTGAAAATTTTATGTCGGACATCGTCAGAGGCGATGAAACATGGGTCATCACTTCGAACCGGAAACAAAACAGCAATCCATGGAGTGGCGCAACACCACTTCTCCTCTAAAGAAAAACTTCAAAGCCGCACCCCCGGCCGGTAAAGTCTTGACGGCGGTTTTCTGGACTCATGAAGGGGGTTGTTCTACTTGTTGTGCTCACTCACGGCACGACGATCAACTCTGGAGTGTACTGTGCTACCACCAGGAACTTGAAAAAATGACTGCAGCTCGTTCGTCACCACAAAAATGCAAACGAACTTCTCCTTCTCCTTGACAATGCGAGGCCACACCCAAGTCTACACACTTATGAGGACTTCACAAAACTTCACAGCATTGTTGTTGCTCATCCGCCCTACAGCCTGGATCTCGCAACATCCGATTTCCATCTGTTTCTTCCAACGACGGGTGCACTGCCCAGGAAGCCGCATGTGGATTATGGGAAATTTATTGAGGGAGCGAAACGTTGGCTGCGACAACGATTAGCAGAGGGGTAACACGCGGACAAACAGCGCCTCTCAGGAGGTGGTTTGTGGCTGTCACACTGAACTGAAAACTAGGATTTTGTAACCAAAAGAGTTGGGTACAATATGGAGTATTGGGATCCTGAATAAAACCAATCTGCTTTCAGAAAAAAATATGTTGCATTTTTGTACTCCCGTTGTTGCTGTGATTTTCAGTCCAGAGACAGGTTTGATGCAGCTCTCCAAGCTACTCTACCCTGTGCAAGCTTCTTCATCTCCAAGTACCTACTGCAACCTACATCCTTCTTAATCTGCTTAGTGTATTCATCTCTTGGTCTCCCTCTACGATTTTTACCCTCCACGCTGCCCTCCAATACTAAATTGGTGATCCCTCGATGCCTCAGAACATGCCCTACCAACCGATCCCTTCCTTCTAGTAAAGTTGTACCACAAACTCCTCTTCTCCTCACTTCTATTCAATACCTCCTCATTAGTTATGTGATCTACCCATCTAATCTTCAGCATTATTCTGTAGCACCACATTTCTAAAGCTTCTATTCTATTCTTGTCTAAACTATTTATCGTCCACGTGTCACTTCCATACATGGCTACACTCCGTACAAATACTTTCAAAAAGACTTCGTGTCACTTAAATCTATATTCGGTGTTAACAAATTTCTCTTCCTCAGAAACGCTTTCCTTGCCATTGCCAGTCTACATTTTATATCCTCTCTACTTCGACCATCATCAGTTATTTTGCTCCCCAAGTAGGAATACTTATTTACTACTTTAAGCGTCTCATTTCCTAATCTAATACCCTCAGCAACACCCGATTTAATTCGACTACATTCCTTATCCTCGATTTGCTTCTGTTGATGTTCATCTTATATCTTCCTTTAAAGACACTGTCCATTCCGTTCACCTGCTGTTCCAGGTCCTTTGCTGTCTCTGACAGCCCATAGTAGAAAAAAAATTGTAGACGTGACCCAGTGGTTTGCTTTTATTTTCCCAAGACCCATCACCTCTGTGTGACCCCAACAGTGTTTTCAGTCTTGATTTCAAAGGTGAGACTGGCCGTTAAAGGATCACGCTAGTTTGCTTTCACGAATCCTCTCTTTTTCTGTAATTATGAGAGTCTTTTTCTTTGTGATCCCACAAAAGCGAATAGTTTTCGTATAATTCGTTAAGGTGCATGCTTTCATCCTCGTTCGGTTTCTGGCGGGCAGTAAGGTACGACATTTATATTACGTGAAACAAGAGAAGGGGGACACTATGTTTCACGCCCAAAAGCCGCCAGGGGTTCCTCTGACCGCAAAACAACCTCGAGCAAAATGTATACTTACATGGATATGCTGTCTGTTCTTTCGGACTTGTCCGAAGAAAAAACAGACATCATTGATAGCCTACAGCCGTCTAGAACGAAATTAGAATTATATTAATACCATCAGCTGCGCACGGGCGTTGATACAGATCAACGGGGACAGGTGAAAATGTGTGCCCCGACGGGAACACGAAGCCGGGATCTCCTGCTTGCATGGCAGACGCTCTATCCATCTGAGCCACCGAGGGCACAGATGGTAGTGCGACTGCAGCGGCTATCTAACGGCCGCCTCCCGCTAGACCCACATTCTCACCTTGTATGCCCACACACTACATTCGTAGTGTCCCACCCCAACTCACTCATTACTTGTGGAACACATTCTTCCAAGTCCCGTAAGAGTTCGTCGACTATGTGCGCATCCGCACAGAAGAAGAAGGTCATGACCGGTATTTTCACCTGTCCCCGTTGATCTATATCAACGCCCGTGCGCAGCTGACGATATTAATATAATTCTAATTTCGTTCTAGACGGCTGCAGGTCATCAATGATGTCTGTTCTTTCGGACATATACGTATATAGTTGTGGCGATACCGGCTATGTCCTTCTTCTTCTGTGCGGATGCACACATATTCCCCGAACTCTTGCGGGACTTGAAGAATGTGTTCCACGAGTAATGAGTGTGTTGGGGTGGGACGCTACGAATGTAGTGTGTAGGCGTACAAGGTGAGAATGTGAGTCTCGCGGGAGGCGTGCGCGAGATAGTTCCTGCAGTCGCACTATCATCTATGCCCTCGGTGGCTCAGATGGATAGAGCGTCTGCCATGTAAGCAGGAGATCTCGGGTTCGAGTTCCACTCGGGGCACACATTTTCACCTGTCCCCGTTGATCTATATCAACGCCCGTGCCCAGCTGACGGTATTAATATAATTCTAATTTCGAGCAGCATGTTTCGCAGTGGGGACCAATTACGAGTATTCACTACGCGAGACTTGTCTCGCGAAACTGTTGCGCGAGGCTGATGCGCGTTGTGTAAACTCAACTGAAGACGAATTAATCTCGCGCCCGCTTCATTGCAGGCGCACTCGCCGCAGTCCCGCCAAAAGCGAGACCACCCGTCCGGAACACGTGAATGCGGTCGGCGTACTTTCTAGCGTCGCCCCCCCGTTGCAGGAAGAACACCCATTACGCCTAAGCCACAACAGAAAATATTTGTTTTCCGTTATTATGCTCGACACAAACGTGTATTCGTGGTGGAGACGGTATACACAAGACGGGCGGCGGCGTCGAGTGTACAGAAGAAAAACAAACGTGGCGGTAAACACGCGGAGGAGGGTGGCCGCGGCGCGCCCGGTGAAAAGTTGGGCCTCCTTCTTCATTAAACTTTGAGGGACAGTCGCGGCTAAGTGATGATCGTCAAGAGAAATAAACGCCGCGGCTCCCGGCAAGGGCAGAAACAAAGCCAGATCAAAGATTCAAACAACAACAAAGCGTGACGCCGCACCGCGCCGCTCCCTTATTAACAAGTATTTTTCAAACAAGCGCTGGCGGCGGCGCGCTCTGTTTGGGCGGCGGTTCTGGCGCCGCGCAGTCGTGGCGGCGGCGGCGGCGGCGGCGGTGGGGGCAGCGTCGGAGGCGGCGTCGGCGCCAGTGAGCTAGCGGCAGCGTCTGCCGTCTGCCATCAGACCCACAAGGAAGCAGATAACGGTGCCCAAGCTGATGCTACGTGCCTCGATTTCCGGAAGGCGTTAAAACAAGTCCTCCACGGTACCCTAGTACAGCGTATCTCAACCGCCGTGTCGCAACACAGTGGTGTGTCGCGACTACAAATAAGGTTCAAAGTGTTCTAATGTATGTGAAATCTTATGGGACTTAACTGCTGAGGTCATCAGTCCCGAAGCTTACACACTACTTAACCTAAATTATCCTAAGGACAAACACACGCACCCATGCCCGAGGAAGGACTCGAACCTCCGCCGGGACTAGCCACACAGTCCATGACTGCAGCGCCTTAGACCGCTCGGCTAAACCCGCGCGGCAAAATAAGGTTGTAAGGTGCCTGAATTATTCGTGTAGCGCCACCCTACATATTTCTATTCACATTTTAATGCTTTCATAGTATTCCCCAGGTCCTTTAATATAATGAATGAGTAGCTGAGATGTTCTTTTCATAATTATTACTAGGCTTGTCAGGTTAGGAACTGAATTAGCTATTTGCTTCTGTTTGTGAGAAGCTGTATTTTTCTGTTTATTCGGCACATCCACTAGGCTTTACGTTGTACCTCACAAGCGGCTGGTAATCAAATTGCGTCTTTGTGGAATATCCTCCCAGTTATGTGACTGGATTCGTGATTTCGTGTCAGATAGGTGGCAGTTTGCACTACCTGACGGAAAGTCATCGTTTTTTGTGTGCGTGGGCGGTGCCGCGCCGCGGTTCAGGCGCGCTCCCCGCAGATGCGGCTCGCGAGCTGGACGTCCTCGGGCCTGGTGGTGACGCGCTTGGCGTGGATTGCGCAAAGGTTGGTGTCTTCGAAGAGGCCGACGAGGTAGGCCTCGCTGGCCTCCCGCAGGGCCATGACGGCGGACCTCTGGAAGCGCAGGTCGGTCTTGAAGTCTTGGGCGACCTCGCGCACTGGGCGCTGGAATGGCAGCTTGCGGATGAGCAGCTGTGTGCTCTTCTGGTAGCGCCTGATTTCTCGCAGGGCGGCGCTGCCCGCCCTGTAGTGATTTCTTGTGTTCCCCTAGGTAGTGTTACAAGCCATCTTCTGTTCGCTATCCATATGAACGATTTAGGAGATAATGTGGGCAGCCGTCTTAAGTTGTTTGCAGATGACGCTGTCGTTTATCGTGTAGTAAAGTCATCAGAAGATCGAAACAAATTGAAAAACTATTCAGAAAAGATACCTGTATGGAGCGAAAATTGGGAGGTGCCCCTAAATAATGAACAGTGTGAGGCCATCCACATGAGTGCTAAAAGGAATCCGTTACACTTCGGTTACACGATAAATCAGTCAAATCCAAAGGCCGTAAATCCACTAAATACAGTTACGAGCAACCTGAATTGGAAAGAACACATAGACAATGTTGTGGAGACTGTAAACTAAAGACTGCGTTTTACTGGCAGAACACTAAAAGATCTACTAAAGATTCTCCCTACACTACGCTTGTCTGTCCTCTTTTGGAGTACTGCTGCGCGGTGTGGGATTCTTACCAGGTAGGACTGATGGAGTACATCGAGAAAGTTCGGAGAAGACCAGCACGTTTTGTACTATCAAGAAATAGGGGAGAGAGTGTCACGGACGTGGTACAGGATTTGGTTCAAAAATGGCTCTAAGCACTATCGGACTTAATTTATGAGGTCATCAGTCCCCTAGAATTTAGAACTACTTAAACGTAACTAACCTAAGGACATCACACACATCCACGCCCGAGACAGGATTTGGGGTGGACATCACTAAAACAAAGGCGTTTCTTGCTTCGGTGGGATCTTCTCACGAAATTTGTCACCAACTTTCTCTTCCGAATGCTAAAATATTTTGTTGGCACCGCCTTACATATGGAGAAACGATCACTATTATAAAATAAGGGAAATCAAAGCCCACACGGAAAAATACAGGTGTTCGTTTTTTTCGCGCACTGTTCGAGAGTGGGATAATAGAGAATTGGCTCTGGCTCTGAGCACTATGGGACTTAACTGCTGAGGTCATCAGTCCCCTAGAACTTAGAACTACTTAAACCTAACGACGAATGTTGAAAATTAGGCAGACTCATAAGGTAAGGAATGAGGAGGTTCTACGCAGAATCGGAGAGGAAAGGAATATGTGGAAAACACTGATAAGGAGAAGGGACAGAATGATAGGACATCTGCTAAGACATGAGGGAATGACTTCCATGGTACTCGTACAAGAGGGAGCTGTAGAGGTCAAAAACTGTAGAGGAAGACAGAGATTGGAATACGTCAAGCAAATAATTGAGGACGTAGGTTGCAAGTGCTACTCTGAGATGAAGAGGTTAGCACAGGAAAGGAATTCGTGGCGGGCCGCATCAAACCAGTCAGTAGACTGATGACCAAAAAAAAAGCGCCTAGAACCGCACGTCCATCGCGGCCGGCAATAGAGAATTACTGTGAAGGTGGTCCGATGAACCCTCTGCCAGGCACTTCAGTGTGATTTGCGGAGTATCCATGTAGATGTAGATGAGAGTAGCAGAGAGGCGGCAGAGGTGAGCAAGCAGCCGAACTTCGGGACAACTATCATAAACGTCTAGCTTAAGGTGGGTTTCAGGGCGGAAACCGCCCCCACCCTCGCTATTTCCCCCGCCTCGGAGCTGCCAATGTTAACGAGAGAGGAAGTAGCTGAGCGTCAGGCAGCTAACAAGTGCTCTGCATAGACGCTAAGGCCACTTAAAAAAATGGCGGCTGGAAATTTCCGTGGGAAAGTCTCGCGTAGTGAATACTCGTAATTGGTCCCTCCATTCACGCCTGTCGCGACACCACTGGAGGCGGGCTGCACGATGTTGGGGCGTGAGCGGAAGACGGCCTAACGGTGTGCGGGACCGTAGCCCAGATTCATGGAGACGGTTGCGAATGGTCCTCGCCAATACCCCAGGAGCAACAGTGTCCCTAATTTGCTGGGAAGTGGCGGTGCGGTCCCCTACGGCACTGCGTAGGATCCTACGGTCTTGGCGTGCATCCGTGCGTCGCTGCGGTCCGGTCCCAGGTCGACGGGCACGTGCACCTTCCGCCGACCACTGGCGACAACATCGATGTACTGTGGAGACCTCACGCCCCACGTGTTGAGCAATTCGGCGGTACGTCCACCCGGCCTCCCGCATGCCCACTATACGCCCTCGCTCAAAGTCCGTCAACTGCACATACGGTTCACGTCCACGCTGTCGCGGCATGCTACCAGTGTTAAAAACTGCGATGGAGCTCCGTATGCCACGGCAAACTGGCTGACACTGACGGCGGCGGTGCACAAATGCTGCGCAGCTAGCGCCATTCGACGGCCAACACCGCGGTTCTCATTGCTTGTACAGCCCTCTCGAAGTGTCCGGAGCAAGTATGGTGGGTCTGACACACCGGTGTCAAAGTGTTCTTTTTTCCATTTCCAGGAGTGTATTTGGAATCGGCCAACTCATAAAAACATCTCGGTGCAGTAGTTTGTGGGATATGGAATGGAAACACCCTGCGAACCATCGTAGTATATTGCCCTAGTGTGTGGGTCCCGTACCAGACAGGACTATCAGAGGATACTGATCGTAACAAAGAAGGCTGACACGATTGGTCACACAACTAAAAACTTGAATCAATGGTGGATGAAGCCATAATGGTCTCTAACGACAAAGGTAACAGTATATTTTTGCAGTCACTTATCTCATACAAATACATGGTTGTAATAATTTGTAGGGATATAAATGGAATAGCCACGTAACATCAGTTATATGGAAGACAGGTGGCAAACTTCCGTGACTGATAGGATACTGGCAAAATGCAGTCAACCGTGGGCATTGCTTACTGAAAACGCGTGCTACCAGTCCCAGAATCCTACTCAAGTATATGAGGCCTCTACGAAATAGGACCAACAGAGGATACTGAACGCTTATAAATGGTTCAAATGGCTCTGAGCACTATGGGACTTAACATCTGAGGTCATCAGTCCCCTAGAACTTAGAACTACTTAAACCTAACTAACCTAAGGACATCACACACATCCATGCCCGAGGCAGGGTTCGAACCTACGACCGTAGCGGTCGCGCGGTTCCATACTGAAGCGCCTAGAACCGCTCGGTCACACCGGCCGGCCGAACGCTTGCAAAGAAAAGCATTACGACAGGTGACAGGTTTGTCTCATCGACGCAAGAGCATCATGGAAATGCTGGCAAACCTGAACAAGTAGACACTTGGAAATAGAAGTCAACTACTCTGCGCAAATCTACTTGCAAAGCCTAAAGAATGAGAAACCTAGGAACATACTACGATCCCCTTTGTATCGTTCCCGTGTGGAGTCGAGAGAACAAGATCAGACTAATTGCAGTTCGCACAGAGGCGTTTAAGAAATCATTCTTTCGCGCTCCATATGCGAATGGATCGGAAGAAAGCCCCAATACGTGGTACAATGGAAGGCACCCTTCTCCATGCACTTCATAATTATTTGCGTAGTATTAATGTAGATATACACTGGTGTTCGAAACTTAAGGACTAAAATAACTTTCACGTGATATGTCACAGCCGAGTAAAATACACTGCTCAACAAAAGTTTAAAATAATATCGTAAAATGTACTCTACGATACTAGAGGTGTCATTGACATAGGCACTACATGAATTTTCCAGTTAGAGACCATATACTGGGCGGTATTTACACTACTGGCCATTAAAATTGCTACACCACGAAGATGACGTGCTACACAGGGGTTGCCTGGTGAAACGTTGTTGTGATGCCTCGTGTAAGGAGGAGAAATGCGTACCATCACGTTTCCGATTTTGATAAAGGTCGGATTGTAGCTTATCACGATTGCGGTTTATCGTATCGTGACACTGCTGCTCGCCTTGGTCGAGATCGAATGACTGTTAGCAGAATATGGAATCGGTGGGTACAGAAGGGTAATACGGAACGCCGTACTGGATCCCAACGGCCTCGTATCACTAGCAGTCGAGATGACAGGCATCTTATCAGCATGGCTGTAACGGAGCGTGCAGCCACGTCTCGATCCCTGAGTCAACAGATGGGGACGTTTGCAAGACAACAACCATCTGCACGAACAGTTCGACGACGTTTGCAACAGCATGGACTATCAGCTCGGAGACCATGGCTCCGGTTACCCTTGACGCTGCATCACAGACAGGAGCGCCTACGATGGTGTACCCAACGACGAACCTGGGAGCACGAATGGCAAAACGTCATTTTTTCGGATTAATTCAGGTTCTATTTACAATGTCATGATGATCGCATCCGTGTTTGGCTACATCGCAGTGAACGCACATTGGAAGCGTGTATTCGTCATCGCCATACTGGCGTATCACCCTTCGTGATGGTATGGGGTGTCATTGATTACACGTCTCGGTCACCTCTTTTTCGCATTGGCGGCACTTTGAAGAGTGGACATTACATTTCAGATGTGTTACGACCCGTGGCTCTATCCTTCATTCGATCCCTGTGAAACCCTACATTCCAGCAAGATAATGCACGACCGCATGTTGCGGGTCCTGTACGGGCCTTTCCGGATACAGAAACTGTTCGACTGCTGCCCTGGTCATCACATTTTCCAAATCTCTCACCAATTGAAAACGTCTGGTCAATGGTGGCCGAGCAACTGGCTCGTCACAATACGCTAGTCACTACTCTTAATGAACTGTGGTATCGTGTTGAAGCTGCATGTGCAGCTGTACCTGTACACGCCATCCAACCTCTGTTTGACTCAATGTCCAGACGTATCAAGGCCGTTATTACTGCCAGAGGTGGTTGTTCTGGGTACTGATTTCTCAGGATCTATGCACCCATTTTAATTGCATGAAAATGTAATCACATGCCAGTTCTAGTATAATATATTTGTCCAATGAATATCCGTTTATCATCTGCATTTGTTCTTGGTGTTCCAATTTTAATGGCCAGTAGTGTATTACTGGCGTACTTTGCCAGTCATGTAAACATACAGCTGCCTCAGAGGCACACTGCGAGCAGTACAGTATAAACAACAGATTCATTCACTTTATGTTCAACACTGCAGTAACATGCCACGTAGAGGCATACAACACTTTGACAGATTTAAGTTAGTGGCTTTACTTTCAGCAGGTCAAACACAGCAAGATGTTGCCGATCGGTTACATGTCACTCAGATTGCTGTATCTAATGTGTGGAGGAAGTATAGAAAGGCGGGAAATGTGAACGATAAACCTCGCAGAGGTCGTCCTAGTATGACCGCATCAAGGTAGTATCGTTTCCTCGAAGCGTCGGTTCGCAGGCGTCCAAAATCTATCTGCCAGAAATCTTATAAATGACTTCTCCCGGCAACAGGGACTCATATCTCAGGCCAAACAGTGCGTAGAAGATTGCATCCGAGTGGTCTTCATTCCAGAGGACAAATGAGAAGTTTTGCACTGAATCAACGGAAACGGCGCAATCGGAATACCCGGGCTTTTGCAAATCAACATTGGACCATTGCAGAGTGGAGTAATGCCATGTTTGCTCATGAGACCAGTATTGGTTTGCGACTGGACGCTAAACGTGTTAGGATCTGAAGACGTGCTAGACGACACCAGGAACGTCAGAGGTTCAGGAACTTCATCCGTTTGCAGGTCGAGTATAGTGTTCCAGGCGGCAATAATGATTGGACGGTGGACCCATCCAATTCCCATTTAAGGCAATTTGGCTGGTCCCTGATACCGCCAAGAGGTCCTACAAACGATTGTAAGGCGCTGCAGACGTGAAGTCGGTGGCAAATTCAACCTTATCGATGCCAATGCAAGACCGCACCATATTCTAGCAGTGTCTCAGTATTTTCAAAGACGCAACATCAACCGAATGCTTTGACTAGCACAGCTCTCGACATGCATACAATTGAGAATGTATGGGACCTGTTGAAGGTGGCCATCGCACAGCACCCAAATCCACCCGTCGATCTTCAGGATCTCACTGAACCTGCTATTGAGGAGAACGACCTCATACCCCAAGATAAACTTGATGGTCTCATCCGGAGCATGCCTCGCAGAATGGAAGAACTCATCATAATGAAATATAGATATTTTCACTGTTTTTGTTTTCTGGACGTACACTTAGCAGAGAAGCTGCTTTGTTTTTTAATGATTTTTTTTTTTGTAGCTAACAAAAATCTTTTCTGTTTTCAGAAGGAATTATATTTATTTTGTTAGTAAGGTGTTGTATAAATATTGTTCAAACCTGAATGGGTGTGCTATAGGAAGTCATTGTAATGAGCTCCATGATATTCCAGTTTGATGAAGTATGTAGTTCTCTGACGCTTGGACCACACATAGAACGAACTTCTACAGTATAGTGCTGAAGGTAACTGAAGGAAATACTCAGCGACACTAACGGATAATACAGAATGATAGACATAGTTCCACCACGCACGACAGTGCATTCTCTGCAACGTGCTCCCATGCTGACCACAAGGTTGGTAAGAAGTTCTTGTGGTAGCGAGTCCGATGATGTAAGGCCGAATGCACCCCTGGAAAGTCGCCCATTGGGAAGGAGTATAGTGTCACGATGAGCAGTGAGTCTACTGTATTCAAAGATTTGGTGATTAGTACGCCCATGCAACATTATCCCTGACGAGAGAATAAGCGGCGAATGGACGGGCCAGCATCTTCGCCGAACTCAAATTCCATCGAGCACGTGTAAAATGTGCTTGAAGTGATTTATATAAACTGAAATCAGAATATCCATGTGAGGATTTGAATTCTGTTCCTTCGCGAAACAAGCCCAGTATCCCAACATAGCCCTCCCGGCTAACCGCGCGGTCTGATAACGCGCTGTTTCCCGAGCGGGAAGGTGTGCCGGTTCTCGCCACGAATCCGCCCTGCGGATCAGTGTCGAGGTCCGGTGTGCCGGCCGGCCCTGTGGATGGTTTTTAGGCGGTTTTCCATCTGGCTCGGCGAATGCCGGCTGATTCCCCTTATTCCGCCTCAGTTACACTATGTCAGCGATTGCTGTGGAAACACTGTCTCCACGCCCGCGTATGCCATAATTACTCTACCACGCAAACATTTGAGGGTTTAGCGTTTCATTCGTCTGGTATGAGAAGTTCCGGGGTGGAGGTCCACTGTGGGCCGAACTGCACAATAACCCGGGATCGATGTAGGGCGGCGGTGGGGTGAGTGGACTGCTGTAGCCAGGTGTGGAGTTGTGAATCATTGTGGGCTTCGGCGGCGACGAAGCCTCTCCGTCATTTCTAGGTCCCGGTTCAATACGCACATACAATACAGAATCCCAAAGATAGCGAGCCGGCCTATTCGCGGGGTGGTTCGCTTGAAAAAGTCACGATAGATTTCCTTTCCCATCTTATTCAGTACAAGATAGAGCTCACTATCTAACGACCTCTTCGGCAACTGGTCGTTACTTCCTCATTATTCTCTCCTGCACTACATATCTGATAATTTACATTTGAATTCGAATCAGATTGGTATTCTTTTCTTGTACACGAATTATTGACAGACTTGAAAATAACATTGAGTAAAAGCAGAGAGAAAATGGAATGTTATCTGATATTGCGATTTTTGTATTCATGACTCAGCACTTACCTGTGTACTAACAAGGTACAAGTCACACAGTATGAATAATGAGGACCGTTCTCTCTTTATAGCCGAGGCTGCTAATGTACTCTTTTGCGGTGCCGCTTGACTTGTAGGTAGCCGTTTCAGATACTGGTGGTTCAAATCCAGGTTGAGAATGAACTTCCCACCAGCAGTACTTGAGAAGCAAGGCGACGTGGTTTCGTATACTTTCATATCACGAGGCTTTGCACCAGTGGCCTGGGCTAAATTACAAACCTCCCCACAGTGTCTCATTCGAACGGTGGCGTTAAGTTCGACTTCTCTCTTGTCGCTATTAACAACACAAGCGGGATGCCCGAACTCTACACACGTTCGTCAAGATATTTACAGTGAACATATATTTTAAGACACCACGGTGCATGAAGAAAGAAAATCTTTCTTATTGGTATCTTTCAGCCTACAATTTCGTAAGACGTTACTTTTGATGATGAAGACAGCTGATACTCTTTGTTTCACAGCTCTTCTCGTAAATGGGTATAATAGGCACTGTCTGTATGCCTATGACTGAACTCCTCCGGTCAGAGGCAATTCCTGGTAATGAACAGCTCAGTACAGAATCAAATCTGAACAGACAATAAAATCACTCAAACTCACTGCCTGACAAGTAACGTGAAGTACTCAGAAGACACAATCGGATGTGAATGTAAAGCCGACGGCACACGGACCGTGCATGCAGAAGTTGAGCGTTGAGCGTGCCGAGATTCTGACGTCATAGCGCGGAATAGCACATTCGGGAGTCTTTCTGAACGTGCAAAGCAATATTTAGCATGACAGATATTCTGAACGTGCGTTTAGCTGTTGACCAATGAGATGGCACAGCGCCTCCTCCGTCGCATGCACGCCATTTCCCTTCTGTACCGAGTCGCAAGGCGCCATGTTGGCTGTCAGTTGACTGTCATGTGTATACACTGATACACTGAAGAGCCAAAGAACTGGTACACCTGCCTAATACCGTGTAGCGCACCCACGACCACGCAGAAGTACCGCAACATAACGTGGTTCCGACTCGAATAATGTCTGAAGCAGTGTTGGAGGGAATTGACACCATGAATCGTGAAGGGTTGTCCATAAATCCGTAATGCTCAATACTGATTATGTCTGGGGAGTTTGGTGGCCAGCGGAAGTGTTAAAACTCAGAAGATTGTTCCTAGAGCCACACTGTAGCCATTCTGGACGTGTGGGATGCCGCTTTGTCCTGCTGGTATTGCCCAAGTCCAATGCGATGAACAATGAACATGAAAGGATGCAGGTGATCAGACAGGATGCTTACGTACGTGTCACCTGTCAGAGTCGTATCTAGATGTATCAGGTGTCCAACTGTACACACCCCACACCATTACAGAGCCTCCAACAGTACCCTTCTGACACGCAGGGTCCATGGATTCAAGAGGTTGTCTCCATACCAGTCACGTCCATCCGCTCGATACAATCTGAAACGAGACTCGTCCGACCAGCCAACATGTTTCCAGTCACCAACAGTCCAATGTCGATGTGATTGGCAAGGTGAGACGCAAAGCTTTTCTTCTCGCAGTCGTCAAGGGTTCACGAGTGGGCCTTCGGCTCCGAAAGCGAGTATCGATGACGTTTCGTTGAATACGTCGTACGCTGACACTTGTTGATGCCCAGAATTGTAATCTGCAGCAATTTGCGGAAGGGTTACACTTCTCTCACGTTGAACGATTTTCTTCAGTCGTCGTTGGTCCCGTTCTTGCAGGATCTTTTTCTGGCCGCAGCGATGTCGGAGATTTGATGATTTTCAGGATTCCTGATATGTGGGGTACACACGTGAAATGGTCGTACAGGAAAATCCCCATTTCGTCGCTACTTTGGAGATGCTGTGCCCCATCGCTCGTGCACCGACTATGACACTCATAAATCTTTATAATCTGCCACTGTAGCAGCAGTAACCGAACTAACAACTGCGCCAGACACTTGTTGGCGACTGGAGCGCCGTATTGTGCCTGTTTACATATCACTGTATTTGAATACGCATGCCTATGCCACTTGCTTTGGCGGCTCAGTGTATATGCCGTTTATGAGCACCAGCAAATTGAGGATCTCTCCAATACATGTCGTTAATTGCATGATTCGTTGTAATAAAATGACGAGAAACGTCATATTCACGGTTAAATAATTTTTGTATTTCCGTATTATGAGAGTATGTCGTTTGGAGGCAACGGCACATTGAGGATCCATAAAAAACTAGTTGTTCTTGGTGCAGTTTGTTGTAACTAAATTTCAGTTAGTTACATAGTTACGACTAAAGCTTTCAGGACATTGTAACATGCTAGATATAGTCGTTTAAAATTTGTGCTCGGTGTAGCTCAGTATGTAGCTTGACAAACTTGTAACAAGACGTGAGAGGGGGCAATGGTTTGCGTCCACCTCATCCGAGTGTACTTTTTCACTAACCTTCGCTTTTTTATATGTTCTTATACTTTCTTATTAATTTAATGTACGTATATACTACAATACTCGATGTTATGTAAATATAAGTGCGCTGTTTTTGAGAAGTGAATTTGTTCGATTGGCTTAATGTACAGGATAGCTTTGAGTGCCTACAGTAAGACATTCTGCCCTTTCTTCTTTTAAGTTTTGTATTTCATGTGTTGTAAAGATTCTGATAGTGAATAGGAGATGTGAAAAAGTGAGAATGACCTTTGGGTTTTACTAAAAAGTGTGAATGGTAAGTAATTTTTACCTCATGTGAGGAACTATCGTAAATTTTATTGCACTATTAATAATGAATATTTTATAAGCTGATGTCCTCATTGACTGGACATGATACTTTCCTTTTTCCCTTATAAAATGTTCACGAATACGGACGTTTTTATTTATGTATAGGACATACAGAACAACATGACTATCATATGGACACGGGAGAAAATGTACGTTTTAATAGAGCTGATATAGGAATTTCACGCCCGTCCATTTCGTAAACAGTGTGAGTTACGAGCCAGATACAACTGACAACTGCCGCTGAAGAGCGCTGCGATCGCGTATACCACATTGGGGCCCACATATCGTAAGCACAAATCGCATCGATTCTGAGCCTTCAGCAGCACACTGAACTCGGCATGCTAATTGTTGAATTTCAAATAGAGCTAATTCAGGTATTTCACGCCCGTCCATTTTGTGAACAGTGTGAATTAAGAGCCAGATACAGCCGACAACTGCCACGAGAGCGCTCTGCGATCAAAGTATACCACTTTGGGGAACATGTACCGCGTGCACAAGTCGCATCTTTGCTGAGCGTTCTGTGTGGCAATGACTTAACTCCGTACACGTACACACCACCTGCCTGTATGTAAATGATTCTCTGTGACAGGTAGAACAGCCACAAGAGTGTGTTAGCGTTGTTCGTGTTTGTTGTTACCAGACCTGCCACGTTATGTTAGGGGTGCGAACATCGCCACATGTTGAGTGATCACTGTGAAGGGCAAGGAGGCGCCACATACACGTGTGAGACAGCGTTATCAGAATCTGACAGAATTTGACAGGGATCTCATTGCAGATCTCCGATTGACCGGCTGGTCGAATCGTGCAATATCGAACTTGTGGGACATTCGGATGTGACAGTTGGCCGATGTTGGCCTTCATGGGAACGTGAAAGCAAGCATACTTATCGTCAAGGTTACGGTAGACCAGTTCTGGCCAGGAAAAGGGAGGATCGCCGTATTCTGCCGCAAGCACACCACAAAACCTTCACACCTGCGTCTGTCACCTGGGAACAAGCAATGGACGCCCTGAAACATTCTGTGTCTTCTTGCACCATTAGTAGAACACTACAGCAGCCTGACTAGGGATTCACTGTCCCGTACCTGAGCTGCTGTCAACACCACAACACAAATAGCTGTGTCCGATGTGGTGTCGTGACCTTGAGGCATGGACTGCTGATGAACGGCGTCGCATAGTGTTCAGCCACGAACCTCGGTTCTGCAGTACCCAGCATGACGATCCTCAGCGAGTGTGACGGCGACCTCGAGAGAGGCCCCACTCTTCCAATATGTATTACTTTGGGTCATGACTGGTAGTGACTGAGGTAAATCTGGTGACACAATCGTACGTCACAGCATCCTATGTCCTCACGTGTTATCTGTCATGTGAGACTATCATAATGCCATTTTTCACCGCACATGTGTCTATGAATTATCTGCGTGATGTTGAAGTACTCCTGTGGCCACAAATATCTCCATATCTGTCTCCTATTGAACATTTGTGGTATCACCTCGGACGTCAGCTGCATCTCAGTGCCAGTATTCGAGATATCAAGGACAAATTACAACATGCTGAATAAGAGGGACCGCTGCGACTGATAAAGAATCTTTATGCAGGGACACGACTGGTTTCTCAACCTATATTTGCATCATCAGGTGTGTATTTCTAGACACAGCAACAGCAAAACTACAGCAACGGGCTTCGTCCTCAGGCTATCTACAATGGAAGTGAAATGCGACGTTATTATAACAGGTATTTCCTCCGTCAACGTATCAAACGTGGTTCTTCTGCAGAAAATCTTTATAAATTATTAATTTAATATCTACACGTTCCCACTTTTGACATTCTTACCGAGCTCTTTTTTAGGATGGCCTTAATTTTTTAATTTTTATTTTACATTTTATTTTACTTTACATTTTTATTGTATTTTTATTATGTTTTTATTATGTTTTATTTCATATTTTAAACACCTTGGTGAGTGTGCAGGGGAATGTGCTTTTTCCATCTTCTAAACAGATCGGCCTTATGGATCGCCTATAAGTAAGCACAAACCTAATGGCTTTTATTTTTCATTCTAATGTGTTGTTTATACATTTGTATACGGATAAACACGTGATGATGCAAACAGAATTTGCGAAACCGGATGTGTCTTTCAATAACGATTTTTAACAGC
Source organism: Schistocerca gregaria (assembly GCF_023897955.1). Lineage (NCBI taxonomy): Eukaryota > Metazoa > Arthropoda > Insecta > Orthoptera > Acrididae > Schistocerca > Schistocerca gregaria. The sequence goes on along the minus strand of NC_064925.1, from coordinate 326,461,710 downwards.
CGCAGCGGTTCTTTTTATTCAACACGGAATGTTTCAACTGTGGATGCCCCGTATGGAAAACATGATGTTCCAATTACAACAACAGTGACAGAAATAAAAGTTAACTGGTAGGACATCGAGTTGGAACACTGTTTTACTCCTAAATAACCTTGGAGTCAACTTGGATAGGTCTTTAACGTACCGCAAACATTGCCTCAACACGAAGCTAAAAGTGTCAGCCCGAAATAACATTATACCTCTCTAACGACTGCTATCACAGTAGCAATTCATCAATAATGTTACTCCTATGACACGAATTTGGAATTCGTACCACGAAAGTATGCTAGTGAAAAAGGTATCGGATTTTGTTTCGGCATCGAAAAGATTACGTTTGAATGAGAGCAGTAGTGGAACTAGTGCGAATCTAATCAAGGTCGTGGTAGTTATAAAGTAAAACGTAAATTACACGAATCAAAGAACGGTCGTCAGCTTGCCTAGCAGAGTATGGTTTATACCGTTCATCAAGAAAATGAACTGCTACATATGGCTTTACTCGGTACTAAGATATGTTTACATATAGGACTCGAAACAGCAACACGGTCAAACAAGATCGTTGTACGACGACTAACCACCGCAACATTCAAATCCACAAAAATAAGTGTGTAATATATATATTTAAAAAGGAAGAGAAAAATTTGCCTGACGCCTTCTTAAGATACTGTCTCCACTCCTTCACATCTAAAAATGGCTCTAAGCACTATAGGACTTAACATCTGAGGTGAGCAGTCCCCTAGACTTAGAATTACTTAAACCTAACTAACCTAAAGACATAACATACAGCCATGCCCGGGACAGGATTCTAACCTGCGACCAAAGCAGCAGCAGTATGTGAGGCAACTGAGCGATTTACACCAAATAAATAAATAAAAGATGATGCTGATACCTCATGCTACATAAAACAGATGAGAAAACTGTTGTAACAGCAACGAAAAAAGCACGCCAAATTTAAAAGAACACAAAATCTCCGAGATTGGCGATATTTTACTGAAGCTCGAAATTAGCGTGGACTGTAATGCGAGATGCTTTTAATAGCTTCCAGAGAATCTTCTGACAAAAAATCCAAAAAGATTCTGGTCGAAGGAGAAGTACACCAGGGGCAAGACACAATCAGTACCTTCACTGCACAGTACCAATGGTAATATTATCGATGACACCACCAATAAAAATTCCTTCACCAAAGACGACGAAGTAAATATTCCATAAATCGAATCGAGATCAACTGCCAACATAAATAACTTAGAAGTAGGTATCTTCGGTGTAGCGAAGCAGCTTAAGGCACTCGATAAAGGCAAGTCTTCCGGTCCAGATAGCATACCTTTCAGAATATGGTGATGGAATAGCCCCATACTTAGCAATCTTATACAACCGCTTGCACAGGTCTCAGCAGTACCCAAGAAAGGAAGCAGAAGTAATTCACTGGGTGACAGACCCATACCAGTAACGTCGATTTGCAGTGGGATTCTGGAATATATACTGTGTTCGAACATTATGAATTACCTCAAAGGTAACAAATGGTCTATTGAAACACAAGCAGCACGGGTTCATAAAATAAAATTTCTTTGAAACACAACTAGCACTTTATTCGCGTGAACTAATGAGTGCTATCGACAGGGATTGACATTTTGATTATATATTTCTAGATCTAGCAGAAGCCTTTTGACACCGCTTCTCGCAAGAGACTTCTAATCAGACTGCGTGCCTATGGAGTATCGCTTCAGTTGTGTGGCTGGACCCGTGATTTCCTCTGAGAAATGTTACAGTACGTAGTAGTCGACGGAAAATCATCGAGTATTTCGCAAGTAATTTCCGGCGTTCCCCGTGGAAGTGTTATACGCCCTCTGACGTTACTAATCTACATAAACGATTTAGGAGGTAGTCTGAGCAGCCCTCTTCGATTGCTAGCAGATGATGCTGTCATTTACCTCTAGTAAAGTCATGAGAAGATCAAAACCAACAGCAAAATTACTTAGACACGGTATCTAAATGATGTCTCTCAATAAGGAAAAGTGTGAGGCCATCCAAGTAAGTCAAAAAGAAGTCTGTTAAATTTATGTTACACAAATCTAAGGGCTATCAGTTCGACTAAATACCTAGTAGTTACAGTTAGGAACAAATTAAGATGGAACGCTCATATAGACAACGCTGGAGGGAAGGAAAACCAAAGATTGCGGTTTATTGTCGGAACACTTAGAAGGTGCAATAGGTTTACTAAAGAGACTGCCCAGAGGGAGCTTTTTCGTTGTCTGCTAGAGTACTGGTGCACTGTATGGGATCCTTGCCAGATAGGATAGACGAAGGACATCTAAAAAGCTCAAAGAAGGGAACCTCGTTCAGTTTCGAGAGTATGAGGGATAAGTTGTTGGGATGACTATCATTAAAACAAAGTCGGTTTTCGTTGCGTAAAGTCCTATTCACGAAATTTCAGTCACCAACTTTCTCCTCTGAATGTGATAATATTTCACCGTCGCTATCCTACATAGGGAGAAATGATGTTCATAATAAAATAAGAGAAGTGAGAGCTCGTCAGAAAGATTTACTTTTTCATATTTTTTAGAATATTTTAGACAGTGAAACGGTAGAAAAATAGACTGAAGGTGGTTTGAAGAATCCTCTGTCAGACACTTAAATGTAAATCACTTAAGATACAGGCTGTGGCGGAGTTGGTCTTTTGCAACTAAAGTAAAAGCGGCAAATGTACCCATGGGCCTTGATGTATAAAGTACTCTGAAAATTAGCTTCTTTTCATCGAATTTTGTGATTCAGAATCAACCAGTAAATGCTACTAATAACGAGCCAATAATCTACCATATCCGAGGCATTAATACTCACTCTTGTTGCTTTCTTTGCTTCCTTCAGCATACGAGATGTGAACGGTTTGCAGGCTAGCAAGCAAGTGACTGTGCTACGAAGACACAGAGAGGTTTTACAGCCAAATCCAGCTTTTCTATATCCACCGTGGGGGTTTCGTAGCGGTGAGATTTCCCTCCGGCTTTTACATAGTTACAAACCTACTTGCCCTACGATTGAACCAGTTCTACAAATACCGTTTAGCAAATCAGAATTTAAACAGAACATGTATTTGACAATTACATGCACAGATTAATTAAAGTGAGATGAATAGACAGGAAATATTAATGAACATATAGGTGGATGCTTAACCAAAGACAATGGTGACACAGATGTCACGTGAAGCACAGGACGATAATACCGTACAAAACTTTACAACATCATTCAGGAAATCGCTGTCAGTAACTGGGGAGCCCAATCTCAATTCATCGGAACCTCCGCCTTGGCACGCCGTTTCCCTGCAGGGGAGTACACGTTCCGCATATGGCACATCTCTGGCCAGACAAAACAAGTATTCCTCGTACTGAATGAAACTGCATGACTGACAATTGCGTACATGAAACAGACACCTACAGACATGGTTAACTGCTTGGCAGGTATTGCACCACCTGTTATGCATAGTGAAGAGCTGCAGACGTCGGAAGGAGAAAAAAATAGATCAAATGTGTGTGAAATCTTAGGGGACTTAACTGCTAAGGTCCTCAGTCCCTAAGATTACACACAACTTAACCTAAATTATCCTCAGGACAAACACACACATCCATGCCCGAGGGAGGACTCGAACCTCCGCCGGGACCAGCCGGACAGGCCATTACTGCAGCGCCTTAAACCGCTCGGCTAATATCGCGCGGCGGAAGGAGAAATTTTGAACTAAATCATTTACAACCTCTCCATGGCCATCAACTACTACCATCTACGTTGAAATCCAGAAGAAATTTCCTTAGTTCAGTGTCAGCACTATTTATGTCTCCACGTGATGGTAAAGAACAATTTTGGGCAACTAGATGGCTAGATGTGAGCAAATGCAGACACTGATAAACGTGCTGAGTGCATACCACATGGAGATGCTTTTGATTAGTTCACCAGGAGATGTCTGAACACGATAAGATCAGGTGCTGGTGAATCCAGGGACAACCTTGACGAATGGAGACTTTTCGAAGGATGGACACAAAGTGAATGCGCAGGAAAACCGACAAGAGATCACCTGATGCCTTAAGAATTGTTCCACCTCTCACAAATATTAAAAAGTACATGATATGGTCTATGACGCTTGTACAAATCATTGTTAAAAGCGAGGAAGTCATTGGTACAATTTTAGATAGCATAAGGAGATTAAAACGTAGTCTACAGGTTAGTGTCTACAACTTACGTAAGACTCTCTGGGGATTAAAATCACCAAGTTTGCAGTCCAGATATCGAACACGGAATCAATGGGTGAGCCAGTGTGCATTTCCTCGATTCATCTTTCTCGAATGGTTGTGTAGTATCGACATATGCACGTGGCATCGTAATGGACAATGGGTGAAGAAATGACGTCAGAGCACATTTCCACTGAAACCACGCTTAGCATTGTCGTGCTACTATATAAGTAGAGGCGCAGAGAACCTTAGGCGGAGTTTCAGAGACATGTGCTCTGCGAGCAGACAGCTTGCTGCAGTTGTGAATGTATATGGACGACGATGACGCCGTGTACAAATCGCTGGAAGCGCAAAAGCTGAGGAAGTGACAGCTTTGATGCTGTTTGCAAACTATGCGCCGGCTGCTGGTGGCCGAGCGATTCTGGCGCTACAGTCTGGCAGTCTGGAACCGCGCGACCGCTACGGTCGCAGGTTCGAATCCTGCCTAGGGCATGGATGTGTGTGTTGTCTTTAGGTTATTTAGGTTTAAGTGTAAGCTTTTGCTCATGTACTCTCTCACTCTTTTTCAGAGCCTTGGATTTATTTGAGTACGACGACGATAAAGCCAGTGCCGTGCACCAAGTCGCTGGAAGCGCAAACACTGAGTAAGTGGCCGCGTCGATGCTATGTTCAACGATACGAAGGTATGACGTGGTGTCTTGAGTGAGTACGGGCTCCCACGACCTGATTTATTTCAGTAAGACGACGACGCTGTGAACAACTTGCTGGAGCACAAAAGCTGTGAGAGGGGGTGGCGGCATCGAAGCCGTTAGCGAACTATACGAAGGTATGCCTTGGTGTCTGAGCACATACGGGAAGGAAACTCTTCCTCATGTAGTCTCGCTTATTTTTCAGAGCCTTGGATTTGTGTACGACGAAGGTGATGCCACTGCGGTGTTCAAGCCGCTGGAAGCGCAAAAGCTGAGAAGTGCCGTTCTCGAAGTTGTTTTGCAAACTACACCAAAGAGCACCATGGTGTCTGACAGTTTAGGCCACTACAAAACTCAAGACACGTGGGGACGGCGGAGGAGCAATCTAACCGAGATGTACCTGCCGAGAATAGAAGATGGAGCGTGCCCACTGATTTTCTGGACTCATGCGACTGCACGCACTGAATTTCTGGACTGCACTTGCAAATAAAATAAAATGAAAGTGAAATAAGTAAATTGATTTTGATCTAACTCCTATAGTGGTAGACATAAATAAGACACACTGATTTAAGGCTCATAATTTTCACCAGAACACAAAATCATTACCTCGCTGGCTTAAAAATACACAGAGCCCGCACAAAAAATGTTTTAAGTTGAAATATGAAAATTACGTTTGTTCTGTCTGTGGTAGCGCTAGACGACTGGGCTTATTATTTTTACTAGAGAAGCAAAAATAACTCAGACGAGTGGGCTTATAATTTTTACCACAGAAGTAAAAATAACACCCCTAAGCTCATAAACTAAGAGGCCGTAAGGAAGAATGGATTTTATTTTATATATGTTGATTACGTTTGCCACTAATAAATGTCTGCCATGAACGTTCTCTTAAGTATACAAAGCTACGTGTTGCTCAGAAGTGGGTGTTACATATAAACCAACGCCTACAACTCTTGCATAATATGTTTGCCTCACGAGTATAGGGCCTGTCCCTTCCCTTGAAATTTCTGTAGTCGCTGGCGCCACATTAACCTATTGTCCAAAGTGACACCGAAGTTCCCGCGCCCGGGTTCCCGGGTTCGATTCACGGCGGGTTCGGGGATTTTCTCTGCCTCGTGATGACTGGGTGTTGTGTGATGTCCTTAGGTTAGTTAGGTTTAAGTAGTTCTAAGTTCTAGGGGACTGGTGACCATAGATGTTAAGTCCGATAGTGCTCAGAGCCATTTGAACCATTTTGAACCATTTGACACCGAGGTAATACACAGTAACGCTCGCTGACTCACTATACTTGGAATTTAGTATGCATATTGAACTGCTGAGCCGTGCTCGTGTATGGCAACTGGCACTCCACCTCGTACTCTATGGGTCACGTAATTCAGATGGCGTCGACAGCGCATGCGGCGATGAAGAGACACCTCACTCCATGAGAACAAGCTCCGGGGCATGGGCTTGGACGACGTCCTCTCGGCCCTCTGCCTTTTTAGCCATCGCCATTTCCATTTGTTAAATCGTGATCCCTCACCACTTTGTGGCATTGCCCTCAACATTTGACGGTTCGCCATTTCCTGACGGAATGCCATTTTTTACCGCATTTTACTTTTTATCCATCATAGCAAATATGGCGGAGGACAAAATCTTTAGTTCAGGACCCCCGTTGTTTCCATGGCGTATTTTATGGACCTTTCTTCCGTCCCTGTTTTTAGCTGTCTTTCCTTCCGTCGATTGGGCTTAAAGTGTAGTCGTTTCTAATTCCTTTTTCGTCTTTTTGTTCTACGGTTCTGACATGAGCGCGTATTACCACAGTTGTTTTTACGCTCTAAGAAAAAAAAAGAGACAGGAACACCGTGGTGGGCAACTCTACCTTCCTCAGGAAGTTCTTCTTACGTGGAATGGAGTGTACTAGCTCACTCGCGGCCAGAATTGCTGCTTACACTGAATCGTACAGACACACTAGCTGGTAGAAAGGATTGCTGAATTAGACCACCACGACAAATGGTATAACGTTACGGGTAGTAGGGCATTACAGTATCAGAGATAATGTCGCTAAGAGGCCTGTTCACCTTGGCACAAAAACGTACGACCATCATTCGTAAACAGATCTTAAAGAGGTGTGAGCCGGCCGCAGTGGCCGTGCGGTTCTAGGCGCTACAGTCTGGAACCAAGCGACCGTTACGGTCGCTGTTTCGAATCCTGCCTCGGGCATGGATGTGTGTGATGTCCTTAGGTTAGTTAGGTTTAATTAGTTCTAAGTTCTAGGCGACTGATGACCTCAGAAGTTAAGTTGCATAGTGCTCAGAGCCATTTGAACCATTTGAAAGAGTCAATAAAATTCTTCTGGGTTAGTGACCGCATTGTCATTTATAAAATTCCAACGTTTCGGCGTCTGTTGCAAGACGCCTTCCTCAGGGTGTGTTGCTAACTGCTGAATGGGCGCAAGTGTGGGTACATATATACTATGGAAGAGTGTTGTGATTGGATGTGAGGATGAGGAGGAATGGTACTAGTAGTTCATTTTATTGGCGTTTGCATTGCGTCTTGTTAGTGGCGGAAATAGGCGTTTTCCATTGGAGTTTCCTTTACTGCCTGCCATTGGTGGAAATCGCCGAATAGACTTAGCGGCGACTGCAGCGTAGCGTTGTTTACTAACTGCCTAGTATCGACTAGGCCGCGTCAGCGCTCTGTGTACCATCCTCCGCTGTGGCCTACCGCACGCCTGTTGCTTTGCGCGAGCTGTCCTTCCGCAAAGCTGTCACAGCAGGTAGCCAAGACGCTGGAAGTCTGTACCCGTCTTCTCTGTTCATATTATCGGGTCGCTTGGCTATTTCTATAGCCTCTCTAATCTTCCTCCTCAAACTAAACGGCTGTTTCACCAGTACTCGGACCTCTCGAAATTCGATGTTCATCCTGCACTGCTCATGATGTTCTGACACCGCTGATTTGCTATATTGTTTGAGGCGGATATATCTTTCATGTTCAGTTAGCCTCGTGCTTATTGGACGCCCAGTCTCACCTACATACACCAGTCCACATTCACACTCGATTTCATAAACTCCGGCGGCATGAAACTTGTCAACTGTATCTTTTGTCGAGCCCAGAATGTCTTTTATTTTGTTGTTGCTACGAAAAATCGGCTTAATACCTGCCCGACGGAGATTTTTTTTTGCCCCGGCGTTCAGTAACCCCTTGTACATACGGTAGCACGGCGGTGTTCCGTGCTTCGTTCTGTATTTCCCTGTTGCCCTCCTCCTTCAGCGCCATGGTTTTGCGTGTCAGCCTCATGTCGTAGCCATTAGCTCCAAAAATGGTCCTGAGGTTCTGCAGTTCAGCTTGCAGGTTGTATTCATCGCTGATCCTGTAGGCTCTCTTAGTTAAAGTTCGCAGGGCCGTCTTTTGCATAGGATGGTGGTGGGCGGATGCATGCAGGTACCTGTCCGTGTTGGTGGGCTTCCTGTAAACTCTGTGTCCAAGCTTCCCGTCTGGCTTGGGCAGGTATTAAGCCGATTTTTCGTAGCAACAACAAAATAAAAGACATTCTGGGCTCGACAAAAGATACAATTGACAAGCTTCATGCCGCCGGAGTTTATGAAATCGAGTGTGAATGTGGACTGGTGTATGTAGGTGAGACTGGGCGTCCAATAAGCACGAGGCTAACTGAACATGAAAGATATATCCGCCTCAAACAATATAGCAAATCAGCGGTGTCAGAACATCATGAGCAGTGCAGGATGAACATCGAATTTCGAGAGGTCCGAGTACTGGCGAAACAGCCGTTTAGTTTGAGGAGGAAGATTAGAGAGGCTATAGAAATAGCCAAGCGACCCGATAATATGAACAGAGAAGACGGGTACAGACTTCCAGCGTCTTGGCTACCTGCTGTGACAGCTTTGCGGAAGGACAGCTCGCGCAAAGCAACAGGCGTGCGGTAGGCCACAGCGGAGGATGGTACACAGAGCGCTGACGCGGCCTAGTCGATACTAGGCAGTTAGTAAACAACGCTACGCTGCAGTCGCCGCTAAGTCTATTCGGCGATTTCCACCAATGGCAGGCAGTAAAGGAAACTCCAATGGAAAACGCCTATTTCCGCCACTAACAAGACGCAATGCAAACGCCAATAAAATGAACTACTAGTACCATTCCTCCTCATCCTCACATCCAATCACAACACTCTTCCATAGTATATATGTACCCACACTTGCGCCCATTCAGCAGTTAGCAACACACCCTGAGGAAGGCGTCTTGCAACAGACGCCGAAACGTTGGAATTTTATAAATGACAATGCGGTCTCTAACCCAGAAGAATTTTATTGACATTGACAACGGCCGCGGAAGCCTACGGTTACATTTGAAAGAGGTGTGATGGTAGATGATACTCATATCGTACCTACTATAAAACTAGGGAGAAGAGATTGTGCACATAGAGTGCATAATATACTATAACAACTTGGGAGAAAATATTGTGCAGATATAGTCCAGAACATCCCTGCTCAGCAATGGTAGAACTTTGGGATGCACCGCAGAAAATTCCTCGTCGTTCTTTTTTCGTCCTTGCTTTAATCATGGGAGATTCATGCAGCACCTCTATCGTCTGCAATGAACTGAGACACACTGGGTGGCTGCGCTGCAGATAGTGATCACCAAACACATCATTTTCGCCCGCCCTTGCGGTACCATGCGCCATCGAATTTATAGCAGGTGCGTCCCTCTCTCTCTCTCTCTCTCTCTCTCTCTCTCTCTCTCTGATATATATATATATATATATATATATATATATATATATATATATATATATGTGTGTGTGTGTGTGTGTGTGTGTGTGTGGTGTCTATTCTAAAACACATTATACATAAAATTGATGTCAAATTTATTAATCAAACTAATTAAAACGATCAATTAAATTATGATGGCTGATTGATTTATGAACTTACCCTTTTGTTCAGCGAAGTGGTTTATGAACCTGTGAAGATTGATTTATGAGGCCTGTCAAAAAATAATTGACCTTTGGTCAGAAAAAATATTTCGAATACCTGATGGGGTTGGGACCCTGGAACCCTAATGTCCTTGAAAGTAGGCCCCTTGTACTTGCACACACTTAGCCCACCGATCCTTCCACTTCCGGAAACACCTCTGTAGATCGGTGTTCAGCTCCGTCATTGTGTTCCGCATTATCTCTTTCAAAACGCGATCCTTTCAGTGGCGTGTTCAGTTTTTGAAACAACCAGAAGTCGCAAGGAGTCATGTCTGGGGAGTAGGGAGGTTGGACAAGAAATTTTGTATCAAGTGGGATAGATGCGCAGGGGTGTTGTCGTGATTCAGTTACCAATTTTTCGCTGTTCACATGTCTGGTTGCTTCGTTTGATTTTTAAAGGGACCAAACTACGTGGTCATCGGTTCCTTGTTCCATTGAACTAAGTCCATGTGATAAAACGGAAAACAAACAGAACACACCACAGGAGTTATATATGGATAAAAAAAACACAAAGCTGAACACACTAAGGGCAACAGAAAGCAAGAAAAGCACAGACATACAAGAAACAGGCAGTAGAGCTTTAAACAGTAGAGCAGATGTCCTGGGTTGTCTGATCACGAGTATAAAAAAAAGGATGAGCCAGCCACTGTGCAACACATTAAAATCTCTAACCTAAAAGTACTAGGATAGGAAGCACACGGAGACAAAAGACAAGAACTAAAACTTAAACCAAAGAATAAAAACCAGCATCATTTAGAAAATGTAAAACCAAGTTAGCTGTGGAGGCATCGTCTCCTAAAATCGAAGGATGTGAGTCAGAGAGATTAAAATTCCATGATGTGGACAGTCCACCAAAAGGTGGGCCACTGTCAAACGTGAGCTGCAGCGACAACATGGTGGGGCCTCACGCCAGAGAGGATAGCCATGCGTCAGCCAAGTGTGGCCGATGCGAAGGCGGCAGAGGACCACAGAGTCCATGCGAGAAGACTGCAGAGAAGACTTCTACTCAGTTGTGCTCTCCTTGATGGCGTATCTGAACTACACCATTCAGCATCCCAAATCCCGAGAACTTTGCGGCGTAACACCGACCGGAAGTCAGGTTCAGGTATTTCAATCTCCAGAAGCGACTTACGAGTGGCCTGTTTGGCCACCCTGTCAACGAGCTCATTTCCCGGGATTCCGGCAGGTCCCAAAGACTACTGATCGACCAGATCCTTCGAGGGCATAAACCGACTCCTGGACAGTTGCTACCAGAGGATGGCGTGGGTAGCACTGATCAGTGGCCTGTAAACCACTCAGCGAATCACTGCAGACCAGGTAGGACACACCGGGGCAGAAACGAATATGCTCAAGGGCATGGCCACCAGCTCGTCAGTGAAGACACTGGAACCATCCGGCAAGAAGCGCTGTTCGATCTGCGCCGAGTGAGCATAGGCGAAGCCTACGCTACCATTAACAAGCGAGCCGTCCGTATAGATGACTTCAGAACCCTGAGAGATCCGTCACGGATCTATAAAAAGTGACTGCGGAGTGCCTCAGGAGGAACGGAGTCCTTAGGGAATTGCGAAAGGTCCAGACGTAGTTCCGACACAGGCATACACTACGGAGGCGTATGTGTATGGACCCTCACGAAACACTGTAAAGGAAATTACTCGAGTTCAGACAACAGGGAACGGACACCTACAGCGATCGTTATCCCTGACTGAGGCGAGCGTTTCGGGAGATGAACCACTGTGTTCGGGAACAAAAGACGGTAATTCGGATGCTGAGCCGAGCTATGGACATGCGCTGCATAATGGGTGAGCAGTTGGCGGCGCCGGATGTGCAATGGAGGGACTCCAGCCTCCAATAGTAGACTGGCCACTGGACTCGTTCGAAAAGCGCCCGTCGCTAGACGGTGCACAGGATCAAGCAACTTAAATGCTGAGGGTTCGTCAGCACCCTCAGCTGACGAACCATATACTACACTCCCATAGTCAAGTCGTGACTGAACTAGGGCTTTGTAGAGCCGTAGCAATGTAGAGCGATCTGCTCCCCAAGTGGCGTTGCTCGGGCAGCGGAGGGCATTAAGATGCTGCAGCACTTTTGCTTAAGCAGACGAATGTGGGGGAACCATGGTAGCCAGGCGTCGAAAACCATTCCTAAGAAGCGACACGTTTCGACTACCCATACTGGACGGCTGAAAGGGTACAGTACCGCCCGACATTGAAAATAGGTGCAACATTCTTCGTTATTCTTGTCAGAACGACATATTTTTGTAATAATAACTCAATTTCACTTTATACACCGAAGCCGGATACCAGTGTAGGAAAGAATGAAAATTTTTATATTTAATTGATCACATGTGCACTGCCACAAAATAAATCCCTACATCCAATTTGGTGAGATCTTTGAACTGAATGAATGTATGGTCGTCTGCGAACCGCAGACAGTGAATGTGCAATATATGATCATCTTTGAGACCGTCCTTTCGTCACCGTTGGTGGAACCAAAGAGATGATATTTACCTGAGCTTTGAGCGCCTGAAATGTGCCTGTCTAATACGGTAGCATGGTGCTCTCCCACCTTGAGGGAGGTGCGAGATGACCTGAAGAACGGCCATGTTTCAGCACTCTGGCGTTGGATCTTATGTTGGTAAGACATGTCTTAGGTGTGCTCCGTAAAGACAAAAGAGTGGAGAAAATGGTATGCACGTGAAATACTTAAGAGTAGTTTGGAATAATTATTTCTCTATTTCAGGAACTTTTGGGGGGAAGAATTAAATGATAGGCAGGTAATAGTAAGGGGATCGTAGTAATCTTCAGAAGTGACCAACGGTCACAGTGAAACCACGTGTAGCAATAAGCTGAAATACTTGCGAGTGCTATACTAAGTTGGAATACTTGCGAGTGCTAGTAGTAAGTTGAAATACTTCCGAGTGCTAAAGTTAAGCTGAATTACTGGCGTGTGTACTATAAGTTGCAAATCTTTAAGAAATGGCGTGTGCAAGACTTGAAATTAGAGACGAGTACTTCCACGTGGTGAGAAATTAGAGACGAGTACTTCCACGTGGTGAGTACTGTGTGAGTCTCAATCTGTGTGTGAGACAAAGGATAAAGAGAAGTACTCGTCCATGGTATCAGTTGAGGACTCGTGTGTGTGACGAATATGTTCTTAATATCACTTTGCGTGTTATGTTTCCGTATGACGCTTGATTCAAACTATAATACTCTGAGAGTGAAGCTAGGTGAGTCAACCGTCTATCCAGCAACGCCACTTGGCTTGCATTGCACAGGAAGACGTGCATATATCCTCCAGAGTTCATAGTAGGAAAGAAAATCTACGAAGTGGGGCAGTGTCGTGTGGAACTGGGATGAATTCTAATTGAAGTGGGAAGCTGAAAGTGATGTGATTATAACGTTGTGACTATTCCTTGTGTTGTATTCCATGTTGCCAGTGTGGTGTATTTCATGTAATTTAAGTATGTGTGGTTTGCATGGGAGTAGCAAGACAGGTTCAGAGGTAGTGGGTTACGCATGTTCCTTTTGTACCACTCGATCTGGAGGAAATTTTCATGATGATGGGTGCGAGAGTCGAAGTGTGAGATATAGCAAAAGATCCACCATCCTATCCAGAAAGTTAACTGTAGCGTTAGATAATTACGAGATCATAAGATAGAGAATCATCAATGTACAGCCATGCCCACTGGGCGGAGTTTCTCATGTGTAATTGTATAATGTGTTTAGGTTGTCTTGGAATCATAATAGAATCTATCGGAATAAAAAAGATAGTGAAAAGAAAAAGATTGGTGGCCTTGTTCTTCGAATAGTGTGTAGTCACGATACCCAGAATTTATTATGTGCGCTCCATTCATATTCAGTGCGATGGCTACGTGTTGGTCAAAGTCGTTGGGTAAGAAAGAAAATGTGGTATTGCCAGAGCATAGTGAACAATGAGAGTTGTGTAAATTACTAGTAGTCAGATGTGCGTTATCCGTTTCCGTTGCGTAATATTCAAACAGGAGAATAATTTGTAGCTTAATTGTGGGTACTAGAGCTCACAATCAGTTATTGATGTTACTCGATAAATAAGAATAAATCCACTCGCTTGACAGACCACTCGTCTTGCAGGCCTGACTGCTTGATGCCACAGTATGAGCAAGGCATGTGGGTGCCTCTCACGGCTATCAAGGAAAGGTGCAGGGTCAGGATGGACTGTCCGTCGCCGACAGAAGTGCAAAACGCAGGTCTTGTCGGCAGAGAAGTGAAACCCGCGGGCGAGAGATCATGACTGCGCATTCCGAATGGCTCCCTGTAGTCGGCGTTCAGCAACACCAATGGCGGAGGAACTGAAATAAAGGCAGAAATCGTCAGCATATAAGGAGGGCGATAATGACGGCCCTACAGCTGCTGCCAGGCCAGGTCTTTTGCGCCAAACTGCGTCACGGAGGCGCCGCAGAACATTTTGATAGTACTCCTTTGTCACTGCTTGTCCTTTCGGTGTGTATTCGTGATGAACAATTCCACGGACATCAAAGAAGACAGAATCACCTTGACTTTGCTTCGGACCTGCCGCACTTTCTTCTGCCTTGGAGGCTCGGGATGCTTCCATTGCGACGACTGTTTTTTTTGTTTCTGGGTCATACCCGTACACCCAAGACTCATTTCCCGTTATCATGGTGTTCAGAAACTCAGAATCAGTGTTGGTGGTATCCAGAAGGTCCTGTGCAACGTCAAAACGTAGGTCTTTTTGTTCCGACGACAACAACTTGGGCACGAATTTCACAGCCACTCGGTGCACGTTCAAATCATCATGCAAAATTGCATGTGCAAAATCTTTACTCACTCCAGCCTCTAGGGCAATCTCCTGCATGGTCAATCGACCATTTTGCACCCTCTCAACAACTGCTGCACTCCAAGCAGATTGGGGCCTCCCAGAAGGCTTGTCACTCTCCGTTGATGTGCGTCCATTTTTGAGTTTGTTGAACCACTCACATCTTCTCCAAACACCTGCTGAATCTTACGAATGGTTTCGCTTTGAGAATCACCAAGCCTTTGACAAAATTTGAAGCAGTATCTCTGCTCAGCACATTCAGATATCTTGAGAGAATCGGTAATCCGACGAACACCTTGTGTAGCACCTCACTCAGCGGCCGACAGGCAGCAACTGACGCGCTGGAAGGCGGGGACAAAATTCACGCAAGCGCATAAAGGTTTCTTCCTTTACTGTGTACAGTGGTGCCACGCTGTCTGTTTTGCGCGGGAAAATCAAAGGCCGGTTACTTGTTAGACAGACCTCGGATGACCCCCTGGGGATAATCCATCCTTCAGAAAAACCACCCACCCCCACCCAAACCCCACCTGCACCACGACCCCCTCTGCAACTCACTCCCCATCCATCTTTCTATGATAGCCAGTGGATCAAAATGTGTTAATGATGTTTTAGCATGTGCCACATAAATCGAAGTCATGGTAGAAAAAAAGGTATGGCCCTGCCCAAAGTTGTCATATACTGCATAGCTTTGCTACAGCAAAAAAAAAAAAAAAAAAAAAAAAAAAAAAAAAAAAAAAAAGTATAAAACTGCTTAAAAAGCTATAACTTCTATTATGAATGATAGTCTAAGGGATATGGACTTCTTCCAGCCCAGATGATGAAACTTTATACAAGTCTGTGGGAGCGAATTCGATCACATGCCACTTGCTCCAGTGAAGCAATATGTGTATATTTAATAGGATCACTGCCTATGCTCGATGTCAACATGCAGCCAGTATTTGTTTTCGATATTTCAGAAGGGAGAGAGACAGTAAAACCTCATCAACTTCTCTACCAGGTGACATTAGCGGAGCACTATTACAGTGCGTGGTATGGAGCTTAAAAGTTTGGTTGCATATAGTTTGTAGTTTTTCTCTGTTGTATGGTGCAAAGTAAGGACGTTTGGGAGACAGAGATGGATGCACCCTGAGGGATGCAGATCTCCTTCGGACTGCGGTACCTGTGTATACTCTCTAAATGCACTTCAGTGCAGTAGCAAAATCCTCTTTCTTTCATTTCCCATATGATGTGAAGTCCTCCTAATTTTCCAGGTAAGAAACAACGCCATAACTGCACTGACTTTTTGTACTACAGGAGAAAGCTCTGTTTGGTTCAAATGTCCAAATGTATGTGAAATCTTATGGGACTTAACTGCTAAGGTCCTCAGTCCCTAAGCTTAGACACTACTTAACCTAAATTACCCTAAGGACAAACACATACACCTATGCCCGAGGTAGGACTCCAATCTCTGCCGGGACCAGCCGCACAGTCCATGACTGCAGCACCTCAGACCGCTCGGCTAATCCCGCGCGGCGCTCTGTTTGGCATTACCCTAAAACGTCGTACATGGTTGGTTGAGCTACGAGAGCATGTTCCCATTTCCACCAAGTAGTCAAGATATGGTCATGTTACACTAACTCAGCTCACCCTGTTTCTCCACAGGACGCAGAAGGTGGTAGGATATAGCACTCTCCGACCTCTGCTCAGTTTGACTTGAATTGGAATGACTACATGGACAAAGGTGCATGGATGGCAGTGCAGAGACTAAGGAACAGTTACACGATGCAGAGAGACCGTCTAAAACTACGTGGCAGTTTTGCTGTATGAGGTTCTTAGCAGATAGGTTCGAAAAAGATGACTCATTTAGAGATACTACAGCGCCACGAATATGATTTACCATTGGCTGTAATCTTTAAAAGACATACGATTGAACACAAGTGTGTGTTTGGTTGAATGGAGAGACTTGATTCCAAATCTCAGACAGAATTTCTACCAGAAAGCGTAACGCTATAGATCTGAAACGCCAATGTATTGGTCACAGGATTTTGTACATTTGTTATGACTTCAAACAAGCGTTGCATTTTTAAGTGGTTCCTCACATAACACACCATCTATACTCCATTATAAGAAGAAGAAAATGGTTCAAATAGCTCTCAGAACTATGGGACTTAACATCTGAGGTCATCAGTCCCCTAAAACTTAGAACTATTTAAACCTAACTAACCTAAGGACATCACACACACACCCATGCCCGAGGCAGGATTCGAACCTGCGGCCGTAGCGGTGGCGCGGTTCCAGACTGAAGCGCGTAGAACCGCTCGGCCACACCTGCCGGCCATCATAAGAAGAAACCTCATGTAAACATTCTTCCACATTTGCTGGAACCTCATTGGATTTCGTTTCCCATGGACCAGAAGCCAATCTGCCTTGATTACAGTCAAGTACGATAATCAGGAAACGTTTCATGATGTGCGTTACGCGTACACCGACTCAGTGATAATAAGGGACAATAGCCTTACCGGCACGTTTAACTTAGAAATCATTGGCCAGCCACCTGGTCCAACTAACCTGCAGTGTGAACAGCTGTAGTAAAGACGTAAAAAGAGATGTGCAGAGAACAATACAGCCTAGAATGTCATTTAATTTTTGAACAGAAGGAATAATGGTACAACTCAGGCAATATGCTTCTTAGGTGATCTGAAGGAAAAACATGCCCTTGATCTTAGTTAAAATAGTACTGTACTTAAAAAACTAGAGTAATGAAAATTCCTGACTTTAACAACGATAATTTTTCTGCATGAGCTGAGCACAGTGTAAAATCTGAACTTCTTCCATATCGGACTCCGAGAAAAGTACATTTCAGTACTGCTTCGCTGATAACGAGGCGATCGACAATAGAATCCCAAGCCACCGAAAAGTCCAAATTTCCTCCTCCTCCTCCTCTTTCATGAAGTCCTGTTCTGCATTTCGGCATCGTTCGATAGTGACGTGTCACAAAGCTTCATGCATTAGTTCCAGTAAGTTTGGCAGCTTAAATGTCTTGTTATTTCTCGCGACAAATCCGTTACCTGGGCTCCAGATCAATTCTGTTTGGTTCAGATAGCAGTGGCACGGTGACAACTGTAAAAATGCAGCATTTGTCCAGTGTACTCGACGCCGTGAAAATTGTTTTCCATGTTTCTGCGACGCTTATCACTGTGGCTCGTGTGAAACCACATCTGTCCTATAAAACAATGGGCATATTCAAGCAAAGAGTATTTGATTTTTCAATTTTCTTCCAAAAATTTAATTGTGTAATGTTTTCTTAACTTCAAAATCTGTATCAGTGTTTTATAATATATCGATAGTTAAGAATTTGTATTTGCAATGAAAACCAGAATTCTGCGTGTGATAAGTAACTAGAAACCAGAAGACGTGCATTTTTCTTGAAAAAATGGTGGTTAAGTATGAGATAATTACCACATATTAATAAATTTCATATTTCAATGGTTTAGGTATTCAAACGGACCAAAAAATTGTTGATCACAATGGATTTCGAACCACCGCCCACCAGCCTGCCTAATTATTTCCATCAACGACGCCACCGATTACGCCAAGCCTACATACACGTGACACTGTGGTGCTTAATCTACTACATCATGTTTCCCAACAAAGGACAAAGCATATTTTGCTCTGTAATGTTGTGAAAAACATTAAGAACAATTTTTTTCTAACCATTAAAGTGTTGGGCGCGCGTGTTTCGCTATGAAGCAGGAAGCAGTGTCGCCCATTCCCGCCGTACACGTGAACAGTGAGACAATCAGAGCAAAAGTAGCGCTGACAGAGACTGTGACTGTGTACACTATTTTTGAAGTATAATTAAGACAAACCTTGATGGGTTAATACATCAGAATGTCTTAAAGTTTCATTTACTGTGACACAGTAATCAAATATCCAGTACATAAGGTGGGCCTACTTACAAGAGCGGAACAACACCAGAGTACGATCTACAGCTGCTGACCAGTCATTGCATGTGTGTTCGTTTGCATCAAGTTTATTCTTATGATGAATGGAGTATACTATATGTGCTCATTCTCGATCAACCATCAACTTGGATATATCGCTGAACGTGCCAACGTGTCATTTGCAATGGCAGCTCTAGGCTTATGTTCTTTCTTACATTGTTCTTATACTTTTGTTGTTTATCCCTACAGTATTTCTATATCATTTACCATCACGCAGTTTCCTGTATATGATGTTTCTGCTGCTGCAGTTTTCAAAGGGCAGTAAGTCAATTCCTTTGTGCTGTTTAATCACATGACTGTTATTTTTATATCTACCTCTAGATCGACATCTGTACTCTGCAGACCACGGTGAAATGTGTGGCATTGGACATCTAGCCACAACAGTTATTAGAGATTATTTTCTTTCCATTCGCATTTCGGGGACAGGAAAAACACCTCTGTGTGCGCTGTAAATACACTCATGCTCATAAATTAAGGATAATTGCAGCATGTGGCGCCACACAACGTGGCACTACACAAAACTGGCGCTAACAGTATAGGCACCTAGGGAACAAAACGACACAGATCTGTATGTCCACAGTCGAGAAAACTGTCCCGAAACACCTGTGCTACAAAACGCCACTGTTTCCTGCGCATGTAACCCGACATCAGTATGGGATGTCATCACCATGCACTCGTATACAGGCCACACATTGGGTTGGCATACTCTGGATCAGGTGGTCGAGCAGCTGCTGGGGTATAGCCTCACATTCTTGCACCAGTGCCTGTAGGAGCTCCTTAAGTGTTGTAGGGGTTTGAAGACGTGCAGCGATACGTCGACCGAGAGCATCTCAGACGTGCTCGATGGGGTTTAGGTCTGGAGAACAGGCAGGTCACTCCATTCGCCTGATATCTTCTGCTTCAAGGTACTCCTCCACGATGGCAGCTCGGTGGGGCCGTGCGTTATCATCCATCACGAGGAAGGTGGGACCCACTGCACCCCTGAAAAGGCGGACATACTGGTGCAAAATGACGTCCCGATACACCTGACCTGGTACAGTTCCTCTGTCAAAGACATGTAATGGTGTACGTTCACCAACCATAATCCCACCCCACATCACCAAACCACGACCTCCGTACAGGTCCCTTTCAAGGACATTAAGGGGGTTGGTATCTGGTTCCTGGCCCGTGCCTTGAAAACCCGGCGAGAATCACTGTTCAGACTATACCTGGACTCGTTCGTGAACATAACCTGGGACCACTGTTCCTGTGATCACGTGCTGTGTCCTTGACACCAGGCTTTACGGGCTCCCGTGTGACCAGGGGTCAGTGGAATGCACCTTGCAGGTCTCCAGGCGAATAAACCGTGTCTGTTCAGTCGTCTGTAGACTGTGTGTCTGGAGACAACTGTTCCAGTGGCTGCGGTAGGGTCCTGAGTAAGGCTACCTGCAGTACTCCATGGCCGTCTGCAGGCACTGATGGTGAGATATCGATCTTCTTTTGGTGTTGTACATTGTGGACGTCCAGTGCTGTAGCACCTGGACATGTTTCCTGTCTGCTGTAATCATTTCCATAATCTTGAAATCATACAGGGTGTTTCAAAAATGACCGGTATATTTGAAACGGCAATAAAAACTAAACGAGCAGCGATAGAAATACACCGTTTGTTGCAATATGCTTGGGACAACAGTACATTTTCAGGCGGACAAACTTTCGAAATTACAGTAGTTACAATTGTCAACAAGTGATGTGAAAGATATAGAAGACAACGCAGTCTGTGGGTGCGCCATTCTGTACGTCGTCTTTCTGCTGCAAGCGTGTGCTGTTCACAACGTGCAAGTGTGCTGTGGACAACATGGTTTATTCCTTAGAACAGAGGATTTTTCTGGTGTTGGAATTCCACCGCCTAGAACACAGTGTTGTTGCAAGTTTTCAACGGAGGTTTAATGTAACCAAAGGACCGAAAAGCGATACAATAAAGGATCTGTTTGAAAAATTTCAACGGACTGGGAACGTGACGGATGAACGTGCTGGAAAGGTAGGGCAACCGCGTATGGCAACCACAGAGGGCAACGCGCAGCTAGTGCAGCAGGTGATCCAACAGCGGCCTCGGGTTTCCGTTCGCCGTGTTGCAGCTGCGGTCCAAATGACGCCAACGTCCACGTATCGTCTCATGCGCCAGAGTTTACACCTCTATCCATACAAAATTCAAACTCGGCAACCCCTCAGCGCCGCTACCATTGCTGTACGAGAGACATTCGCTAACGATATAGTGCACAGGATTGGCGATATGCATGTGGGCAGCATTTGCTTTACTGACGAAGCTTATTTTTACCTGGACGGCTTCGTCAATAAACAGAACTGGCGGATATGGGGAACCGAAAAGCCCCATGTTGCAGTCCCATCGTCCCTGCATCCTCAAAAAGTACTGATCTGGGCCACCATTTCTTCCAAAGGAATCATTGGCCCATTTTTCAGATCCGAAACGATTACTGCATCACGCTATCTGGACATTCTTCGTGAATTTGTGGCGATACAAAGTGACTTAGACGACACTGCGAACACCTCGTGGTTTATGCAAGATGGTGCCCGGCCACATCGCACGGCCGACGTCTTTAATTTACTGAATGAATATTTCGATGATCGTGTGATTGCTTTGGGCTTTCCGAAACATACAGGAGGCGGCGTGGATTGGCCTCCCTATTCGCCACACATGAACCCCTGTGACTTCTTTCTGTGCGGACACTTGAAAGACCAGGTGTACCGCCAGAATCCAGAAACAATTGAACAGCTGAAGCAGTACATGTCATCTGCATGTGAAGCCATTCCGCCAGACACGTTGTCAAAGGTTTCGGGTAATTTCATTCAGAGACTACGCCATATTATTGCTACGCATGGTGGATATGTGGAAAATATCGTACTATAGAGTTTCCCAGACCGCAGCGCCATCTGTTGTTGACAATTGTAACTACTGTAATTTCGAAAGTTTGTCTGCCTGAAAATGTACTGTTGTCCCAAACATATTGCAACAAACGGTGTATTTCTATCGCTGCTCGTTTAGTTTGTATTGCCGTTTCAAATATACATGTTATTTTTGAAACACCCTGTACTTTGTGGCACACGGAGGGCTCGTGATACGAACTGCTGTGTTCGACCAGCCTCCAGTCACCCTAGTATTCTACCCCTCATAACGACATCAATATGTGTTCTTTGAGCCATTTTCAACACACAGTCACCATTAGCACGTCTGAAAACGTCTGGACACTTACTCGCTGCACCGTACTCTGACATGCACCAACACACCTCTGCGTATGCGAACTGCTGCCAGCGCCACCGTGCGACGATCGCAAGTCAAATGCACCGCATGGTCACAGCCCGAGGTGATTTAAACCCGCAAACCGCCCAGCAGAGCGTTGTTTCGCCATGTATCAGCATTATCCTTAATTTATGAGCATCAGTGTAGTTAAACCTTGTCTTTGTGATCCCTGTGAGAGCAATTCTTCATGGGTTGTAGTCAGGGACAGTTTAAGGCCAAAGCGGCACAAGCTGCTGCTTGCGGTGTCAGGCTGAGAGGGGCTCTACAGGCGACTCGAATGTGAGATTTATATACAGGATGTACCACTATATCACTGACGGCTGTTTGCGAGGGCAAGTTGAGTGACGCGCCAGAGGCGCCGAAGTGCAAGATTTGTGTACAGCGCGTACCACAGAGTGGCAGTCACGAATTTAGACACCTCAAGGTCACACCCGCCTCCAGTAGTCCATCGACGCTAAGCGCAGTGATTCGCCAGTCTCATAGTTTTATTCCCGTATGTCCACTGTTAGCAGCGCCCGAGGTAAGAGCCAGCTGAATTTTCTGTGTTTCTGTACGATATCGTGTGTTCACATGTGGTTTCAGTCTCCCATGGCATGGTGTATTGACGTGTCTTTGGTAGTGAGTGAAATACAGGAGCAAGGGCCTAAGTGCAGTGCTAATCCAGTCGCTGTACGTAAAGGGCGAAACCGCATTCGAAAACGACCTATAATTATCGTGTCCACCGTACCAAAGAGTTTTTACTTATCTGGGCAACAGTGGAGAAGACTGGGATAATAGAAATGTTTCACAAGTTCACAAAATGACAAAAAAAACCTTGTGTTATTTCCGAGTCGACTGTATTCGTATCAACAGTGCAGTAACATCGTCAGAACTCTAGACAACAGCACGTGTTTTGGTTCTCCAAGAAAGGGATAGAATAGAAACGGAAATTACGCAATTTGATGATTTTGACAAAAAATTAGTACATAAAACTGTACCTTGACATTACGACAGAGGGGAGTATCCGGCTGCTAGAAAAATACAGAGTGGCCTCCGTGAGAAAAGTAATTATTCTGACTTAGAGACTCAGTTCGTTGTCTGCTCCAGTTACTCGGTTTTTGATTCAGAAAGTATATTGAAAGACAAAAATTTTATGTTTTGTGTTAAATGTACTTACTGCGTGCTGAGGGCCACAGTCTCGTAGAATACTTCGATAAAAACTTGGGGCTCACAAAAATCACATCCAAAAACATACGTTGATTGAATTTAGAGGAAATATTGGCCTGAAACTGCCTACAGTTACGTTTCTATAGTGCATATCGGCTATTTGGGTGGTGGGTGCAGTGACGAAGCGTCAGTAAGAGATGCGAATAAAAAATTTTCGGGAGATCGGGAATATTCTCGATCGAATTACGGCGAGCCGACGGCACTAAAATCCTGGCTGTAACTAGAGCATTGTCACACATTGAGTCTCTCATAAGTAAAATGCTTTCATATCTGACACGATACAGTAATGTCCCACACGTTACCAAAATTAACTCCATAGTTTTCTCGCTGGAAGTTTCTGCTAGGTTTTTAGTTACACCGGTAAAATCGGCTTTGACCTATTGCAGTGGTCGCCAAACGGCGGCAAGCGGGCCGCATGCGGCCAGAATGAACTATTAAAGCGGCCCGCGTTTCTTAGTCGGATTTTACACGCATCAAAAAAAGTCTTGCATCACCTTGCTTCCGAGAGTTCCGGAACCTCTACAGAAAATTGGAATAGGGATTAACATAAACATCATTTCCACCCTTTATATTGCTCATAAAAACCACACAATGCATATTGTACCACCACACAGCGAGACCTTAACGGGTGGTGGTCCAGATTGCTGTACACACCGGTACCTCTAATACCCAGTAGCACGTCCTCTCGCATTGATGCATGCCTGTATTAGTCGTGGCATACTATCCACAAGTTCATCAAGGCACTGTTGGTCCAGATTGTCCCACTCCTCAACGGCGATTCGGCGTAGATCCCTCAGAGTGGTTGGTGGGTCACGTCGTCCAGCCCTTTTCAATCTATCCCAGGTATGTTCGATAGGGTTCATGTCTGGAGAACATGCTAGCCACTCTAGTCGAGCGGAGTCCTTAGCCTGAAGGAAGTCATTTACAAGATGTGGACGATTGGGGTGCTAATTTTCGTCCATGAAGACGAATGCCTCGCCTATGCGCTGCCGATATGGTTGCACTATCGGCCAGAGAGTGGCATTAGTGTATCGTACAGCTGTTACGGCGCCTTCCATTACCACCAGCGGCATACGTCGGCCGCACATAATGCCACCCCAAAACAGCAGGGAACCTCCGCCTTGCTGCACTGGCTGGACAGTATATCTAAAGCGCTCAGCCTGACCGGGTTGCCTCCAAACACGTCTCCGACGATTGTCTGGTTGAAGGCATATACGACATGTTGTTGGGCTCATCTGTACCGCGCTGCATGGGTGTCGTGGTTGCAAAGATGGACCTCACCATGGACGTCGGGAGGGAAGTTGCGCATCATGCAGCCTATTGTGCACAGTTTTAGTCGTAACACGACGTCCTGTAGCTGCACGAAAAGCATTATTCGACATGGTGGCGCTGTTATCAGGATTCCTTCGAGTCATAATCCGTAGGTAGCGGTCACCCACTGCAGTAGTAGCCCTTGGGCGGCCTGCATGAGGCATGTCATCGACAGTTTCTGTATTTCTGTATCTCCTCCATGCCTCAACAACATCGCTTTGGTTCATTCCGAGACGTCTGGACACTTCCCTGGTTGAGAGCCCTTCCTGGCGCAAAGTAACTTTGCGGACCCGATCGAACTGCGGTATTGAGCGTCTAGGAATGGTTGAACTACAGACGACACGAGCCGTGTACCTCCTTCCTGGTAAAATGACTAGAACTGATCGGCTCACGGACCCCCTCCGTCTAATAGGCGCTGGTCAATCAGGGTTGTTTTCATCTTCGGGAGGGTTTAGTGACATCTCTGAACAGTGAAAGGGACTGTGTCTATGATACAATATCCACCGTCAACGTGTATCTTCAAGAGTTCTGGGAAGTGGGGTGATACAAAACTGTTTTGATGTGTGTATAATAAAATGCATCTAGCAACAAAATGCCGAGATCAGAAACATTAGCTAACGTTAAGAACTTCTTAAGAGTGTAGTTTTCATGCTCAGCAACAAAAAAAAAAATAGAGACAGTAATATTTCGCTATGTTCTTAATTGTAACTGATGTTGGTTCATTCGGCCGTGAAGATAGTAAAGTTGGTCGCTTTCCTTAGGGTAGAGACATAAGTAGCAAAGCTCCTGCGGGGTGAGAGGGTGTAAGAGAGGGAATGTTTTGTTGTTTCTCTTCCAATACTGACAATCAAGGACATGCACATCTCCCTTATATAGACCCTCAATATACTCCTTCCACCTTCTGCTTTCCATTCTTTCCTTAGGACTGGTTTTCCATCTGAACTCTTGATACTCATGCAGGTAGTTATCTTTTCTCCAAAGGTCTCTTTGAATTTGCCTGTAGGTAGTATCTATCTTGCCCCTAGTGATATATGCTTCTACATCATTACATTTGTACTCTAGCCATTCCTGCTTAGCTATTTTGCACTTCCTGTCAATCTCATTTTTAGACGTTTGTATTCGCTTTCACCTGTTTCATTTATTGAATTTTTATATTTTCTTCTTTCATCGATTAAATTCAATATCTCTTGTGTTACGTAAGGATTTCTACTAGCCATAATCTTGTTACCTATTTCATCCTCTGCTGCCTTCACTATTTCATTTCTCAAAATTACCCATTCTTCTTCTATTGTATTCCTTTCCCCTGTTCTTGCCAATCGTTGCTTAATGCTCCCTCTGAAATACTCTACAATCTCTGTTTCTTTCAATTTATCCAGATCCCATCTCCCTAAATTCCCGCCTTTTTGCAGTTTCTTTAGTTTTAATCTGCAGACCATAACCAATAAATTGTGTTATGATTCTACATCTGCCTCTGGAAATATCTTACAATTTAAAATATGGTTCCTAAATCTCTGTCTAGCCATTATTTAATCAATCTAAAAGCTTCCGGTGTCTCCAGGTCTCTTCCACGTGTACAGCCTTCTCTCATGATTCTTAAACCAAGTGTTAGCTATGATTAAATAATTGTCCGTGCAAAATTCTACCACGCGGCTTCCTCTTTCGTTTCTTTCCCCCAGTCCATATTCACCTTCTACTTTTCCTTCTCTTCCTTTTCCTACTATAGAATTCCAGTCCCCCAAGACTACTAAATTTTCATCTCCCTTAGCTATCTGAATAATTTCTTTTATCACATCATACATATCTTTAATCTGTTCATCACCTGCGGAGCTAGTTGGCATATAAACTTGTACTACTGTGGTAGGCGTGGGCTTTGTATCTATCTTGGTTACAATAATGCGTTCACTATGCTGTTCGTAGTAGCTTACCCGCGCCTCATTTTTTATTCAGTATTAATCCTACTCTTGCATTACCCCTATTCGATTTTATATTTATAACCCTGTATTCACGTGACCAGGAGTCTTGTTCCTCCTGCCACCGAACTTCACTAATTCCCACTATATCTAACTTTAACCTATCTATTTCCCTTTTTAAATTTTCTAACCCACCTGCCCGATTAAAGGATCTGACATTCCGCGCTCCAATCGGTATAACGCCAGTTTTGTTTCTCCTGATAACAACGTCCTCCTGAGCAGGCTCCGCCCCGAGATCCGAATGGGGGATATTTTACCTGCGGAATGTTTTACCTAAGAGGATGCCATCATCATTTAAACACACAGTAGAGCTGCATGTCCTCGGGAAAAATTACGGCCTTTCACAGTATCAGCAAGGCAAGGATGTTTTGGTTCGTGCTACAAGGCCAGATCAGTCAGTCATCCAGATTGTTGCAGCTACTGAAAAGGCTACTGCCCTTCTTCAGGAACCACATGTTTGTCTGGCCTCTCAACAGATATCCCTCCGTTTTGGTAGCACCTACGGTGCGGCTATGGGTATCGCTGAGGCACGCAAGCCTCCCCAGCAACGGCAATGTCCGTGGTTCATGGGAGGATCATACTGCGTAAGGCATTTAAATATAATACAGTTTCTGTCATTAAGCAATTAATCGTCCGCTCATACAGACAGCACAACAACTCGTCAGTGTCACAACTTCGGGATCGCTGAGGGTGGCAGTAATGTGAAACAGAAGCGTTCCGAATGGTGCCGAATTTAATGATCAGTGCTAAGGGGCCGGTGGTCAACTTACCGAGCCCTTACTGTAGCTGGGCTCTCATAGGATACTGACATCCTATGATGACAGGATAACAAGATCGGTACATAAGCGGCCATGGTGCTGGCCTACAATGTCGTTACTTAGTTGTTGAGCAAAAATATTTGACGGCGACTGATGTAGAGGCTTTTTACAGTCGTCACTTGTCTATATTTGCACACAAAATGA
This sequence comes from Schistocerca gregaria, assembly GCF_023897955.1. Classification (NCBI taxonomy): domain Eukaryota; kingdom Metazoa; phylum Arthropoda; class Insecta; order Orthoptera; family Acrididae; genus Schistocerca; species Schistocerca gregaria. Next base: position 326,434,275 of record NC_064925.1, on the reverse strand, counting down.
GTCTGCCTCGTCGTCTCACCTGGGGACTATCGTTGCCGTGTTATTTTGGTCACGTGCGTCTTTAGACCAGACCGCTTCACAGCCTCTGTACATTTCCTCACGATGTGGCAGGCCTAAAAAATTTATAGAACCACGGAACCACAGACACCCATTACCACTGTCTCCTAGCCCTTGCCCCTTAGAAATCATTTGCGAGAAACGAGGCCTTTGTGTATTAATACACACTACTACGTTGTGTAAACTAGTGTGGCAAATGTGGATGTTGTGCGCCCAGGTTGGTGCCACCACAAAAGGCATAGAATAATTCTAGGTCCGGCACATAGAGACTGTAGAGGGACACAGCTGGGTGAGACTTACGTCCGCTTGCTGCCCTAAACGAAGGGGCAGGTAGGCGCACACAAACACAGTTGCAATGTTTCCGATAGACAGCCGATTATACTGGACAAGAACCTGTCCAATTGCAAAAGACTGCGTTAGGCACCACTACAAATGGCAAAAGTAAGTTAAAGAACTCCGTCTGTAAGTGTGTCTATTTGTGAGTGTGTGTGTATTTGTGTGAGAGAGAGAGAGAGTTAGAGAGAGAGAGAGAGTTAGAGAGTTAGAGAGAGAGAGAGAGAGAGAGAGAGAGAGAGAGAGAGAGAGAGAGAGAGAGAGGGGGGGGGGGGTTCATGAATTTTACGAATATTTGTGTCTTTATTTTAACAAAAACTTTTAACATTTCAACATTTTAACCACACTCGTTTTCACTACTTTAGAATAGGCTCTCATTTTATGTGGAGTGTCCTGCGTTTATAGTAGTCTATCCCCACGTAGGTGTTCCTTGAAAATTAATTTATTCCCTGAAAATTAATTTAGGTAAAAATGACATTCTAACACAGGAAGATGACGTGTAATTTGTTTTTAATCGTACTACTGGTTTCGGCTAGACATCATTTTCCAGTGTAGCTTTTGTGAATAACAGGTGTCACCATATATCTCATAAAACAATTGTCAAAATATACACTACTGGCCATTAAAATTGCTGCACCAAGAAGAAATGCAGATGATAAACGGGTATTCGTTGGACAAATATATTATACTAAAACTGACATGTGATTACATTTTCACGCAATTTGGGTGCATAGATCCTGAGAAATCAGTACCATGAACAACCACCTCTGGCCGTAATAACGGCCTTGATACGCCTGGGCATTGAGTCAAACAGAGCTTGGATGGCTACTCATGCAGCTTCAACACGATACCACAGTTCATCAAGAGTAGTGACTGGCGTATTGTGACAAGCCAGTTGCTCGGCCACCATTGACCAGACGTTTTCAATTGGTGAGAGATCTGGAGAATGTCCTGGCCAGGGCAGCAGTCGAACATATCCTGTATCCAGAAAGTCCCGTACAGGACCTGCAATATGCGATCGTGCATTATCTTGCCAAACTGTAGGGTTTCGCATGGATCGAATGAAGGGTACAGCCACGGGTCGTAACACATCTGAAATGTTCCGTCCACTGTTCAAAGTGCCGTCAATGCAAACAAGAGGTGGCCGAGACGTGTAACCGATGGCACCCCATACCATCACGCTGGGTGATACGCCAGTGTGGCGATGACGAATACACGCTTCCAATGTGCGTTCACCGCGATGTCGCCAAACACGGATGCGACCATCATGATGCTGTAAACAGAACATGGATTCAACCGAAAAAATGACGTTTTGCCATTCGTGCACCCAGGTTCGTCGTTGAGTACACCATCGCAGGCGCTCCTGTCTGTGATCCAGCGTCAAGGGTAACCGCAGTCATGGTCTCCGAGCTGATAGTCCAAGCTGCTGCAAACGTCGTCGAACTGTTCGTGCATATGGTTGCTGTCTTGCAAACGTCCCCATCTGTTAACTCAGGGATCGAGAGGTGGCTGCACAATCCGTTACAGCCATGCGGCTAAATGCCTGTCACCTCGACTGCTAGTGATACGAGGCCGTTGGGATCCAGCAAGGCGTTCCGAATTACCCTCCTGAACCCACCGATTCCATATTCTGCTAACAGTCATTGGATCTCGACCTACGCGAGCAGCAATGTCGCGATACGATAAACCGCAATCGCGACAGGCTGCAATCCGACCTTTATCAAAGTCGGAAACGTGATGGTACGCATTTCTCCTCCTCACACGAGGCTACACAACAACGTTTCACCAGGCAACGCCGGTCAATTGCTGTTTGTGTATGAGAAATCGGTTGGAAACTTTCCTCATGTCAGCACGTTGTAGGTCTCGCCACCGGCGCCAGCCTTGTGTGAATGCTCTGAAAAGCCAATCATTTGCATATCACAGCATCTTCTTCCTGTCGGTTAAATTTCGCGTGTGTAGCACGCCATCTTCGTGGTGTAGCAATTTTAATTGCTCGCGTTGGTCGAGATCCAATGATTGTTAGCAGAATATGGAATCGGTGGGTTCAATAGGGTAATACGGAACGCCGTGCTGGATCCCAACGGCCTCGTATTTGCAAGTAATATTGTTTTATCCAAAGGTAGATGTGTAATGTGTGAGTTGATACACCATGTGTGTGCCTTTGCATAACAAGTTATTATTTGCAAATATTATATTTTGACAATTGTTTTATGAGGTATATGTGACATCATTTAGCGACGAGAACTGTATTGGAAAATGTGAAACGTCCTTAGAAAAATTATACATGACTGTGCTTAAACTGACACACAATATTTTTCAGCGCAACGTAATCGACTTTCTATAATTCCTACAAAAGAATGGCCCTGACTAACATTAATCTATACCTTTCACAGATCACTTACCTCACAAAAATCTTCGTTACTCGAACTACTGTAATACAGCGAGCGCCACTACTACCAGCTAAATAAAAGATTCAAACTACGGAAGGCACTTCCTACTGATGGGCATAGTTAGCAAATGAAAGATTTTAATAGAGAACAAACGAAGTATTTACCTTAATAGTCATAATATATAGCAGTTCATGACATCCATTCTTACAAATGTACTGTTTCTGATGGACACACCTCCAGATTATCCATCCTCAAAAATCCTCCATCTCACTTCCCCACATCCACCACTGCTGGCGGCTTACCTCCAACTGCGCAACGCTACGCGCTGTTAACACCCAGCTGCCCAACACTACAATAGCCAACAACAATGCAAACCAGCCACAGACCGCACACAGCATAGCCAGTGATTTTCATACAGAACGCTACGTGGCGTTACCAATAAAAAAACCTAAACAGCCTACTTACAAATGGTATATCGCCATTTAAAAATGAATTTAAAGCTGCTTTATATGTTACAATATGTCGTTTCCGCAATTTATCAAAGACGTGGAACAGAACCAACAAAAAATATTTAACGAAAGACAAAGTTTACGTTAAATGGTCTCTTTTTATGCATATAATTCCAAACCGTTCACCACTAAGAGTTAGTGCTTACTGTCTTGATCTTGTCTGTACGGAGTTTAGAACTGAGAGCGTTCAGAACAGCGCAGAGTCACACGGATTGAACGAGCATTATCTCAGAATTTCAGCAACAATAAAAATAAACGGATCAGTAACACTCTGAATTAGACAAGAAGACCATATCGAATGAAGACATTCAGAGCAGACAAACACTCAGAAAGACAATGAAGCAAATACAGAGCAATCTTCATTGAGGAACACAGATCATTTGTTCGATCGGTTCTCGAGTATTATACCTCAGGGGCCCTGATCAAGTTGGATTAATAAGAGAAATAGAGAGGATCCAACGAATAGGGGCGCGTTTTGTGACGGGATCGTTTAATTAGTGCGAGAGAGTTTCGGAAATGCTCAATAAACCACAGTGGCAGACGCTAAAAGACAGGCGTTATGAATCACGGAGAAGTTTACTGTTGCAATTCTGAGAGCGTAAGTTCCAAGAGCCAAGCAACATATTTATTTCTCCCGCGTGCGTCTCGAGAAATTACATAGACGAGATCAGAGCTCTTACCTTGGTTTGCCGACACTTGTTCATCCCACGTGCCATACGTGAATGACACAACGGCCTTATACGCAAACTCAGCGAGGCAAGGTTCCCCGACGGGCTCGTACGCCTCATACACTCATATCTCACGGACAGGAGTTTCAACACCGACATGCAGGGCAAACAATCGACACGACATGGTATCCAGGCAGGAGTACCGCAAGGAAACACCCTAGGGCCTTACTGTTTAACCTCTACATTAACGACCTCCCAGCTACACACAACACGACGGTGGCAATCTACTGCCATCCTAGAGCAAGATTGGAAGCCGTCTGACATAAACTCACGACTACAGACTGCACTCAGAGCGGCAGAGCCTTGGCTGGTGAAATGGCGTGTTAGAGTAAACGTCGACAATTACGAAGCCTTTCTGTTCTCCAGAAGACCGAAGCTACTGCGCAAACATCAGCACTGCAACCCAATAACACTACATGCACGCCCAATACGTTTCCGCTAGAAGGTCAAATACCTCGGTGTCTGGCTGGACCGGAAACTACTCTGGGGGGGGGGGGGGGGGGGGGGGCACATTCAACACGTGACCAACATAGCAAACGCGAGGCTCAAACAACTCTACCCTATGCTTAACAAGCGTAGTACACTGAATAAGAGGGTGTCTAGGTCCATGTACATGACACTTATTAGACCCCTGATGACGTACGCAGCCTCTGTCTGGGGATACGCTGCGCCCACTCGCCTGCGCCGTCTGCAGCTCATACAGAACAAAGTACTCAAAATCATAAGCAACGCTCCGCGCTACATTCGCATCGCGGACCTTCCCCGGGAATATCGGCTAGATACCATCTTGCAGGTATTCCAAAAACTCTCCACACGACTGAACAGTAACACGAGACATTCGCTTAACCCGTTTATCCTTTCTCTGGGTAACTACGACCACAACCATAGATGGAAGCATAACAGACCAAAGACACTGTTGGCAAGGAACTAAACATCTATGGTCCATAGCACGCTAACACGACAGTACTGGCGAACCCCTGCAACACAGCTGCTACTGGTAACTCCAGATGATCGACCCGCCGAAATACAGGCAACCGCAGGGAAACCGTACTGTACACTGCACACAAACCAGCCACACACACCCCCTACACTGTCTGTGAGCTGATCTATAACCGATCGCCCACTAATGTATGACGACCCGTCCTACTGTCGCAGAGGTTTTTTTCCCTTGGCGCTTGCCTTGACACTTCTTTTCCTCTGCCCTTACAACCGCTACCCTTCGATCGCTTCCGTCTACTTTCTATCTCCTGACGGGCCCTGTTAATAAGTAATCTTTCCCAGTCGCATGGATAACACCACAGCCCGCATCCTGTGACTCCTGATTCAAAAACTAACATGTTGTACGGAGGTGACAGTAGAACTTTTGGTTTGGTCACCACGTTGGTGTGGGCGTGGAGGGGCTCCATCCTTTGTTTTGTGTCACGAATGGAGCAAGGTAGGGAGGGTGGGGGATGATAATGGTACCAGAAGTACACCTCTGCCACGCACCATAAGATAGCCTGCGGAGTACACATGTGCAGAATTATTCAATGGTGGTGTTACAAACTTTCAGGGATGATGGAGAAGGGTTAATGTATCAATTTGAGGTAAGGGACGCTGGTCCGCAAAAACCTGTGTCGAAAGTCAAAAGCAAAAATCGTTCTGATTCCTCTGGCAGTGGAATACATGTACCGCTACGTTTTAGGGTAGGCGAGTGTCAGAGGTGGCAGTATGGACCAAAACATGACAAAAGTGTCTAATAAACATGCGATCTAAGCTGCATATCGTACCTTAGGAACTCTGAACACTTGTTCATTACGATACTGCGAAAACCACATCTCTTATACTGCAAACTCTTTGGTTTTCATATTTTTGGAGGAGGTAGTATGGACCAAAACAAGAAAAAAAGTCCAATAAATACAGGCTCTAAAATGCATGCCTCAAGTCCATGTTTCCATTCAAATGAGCAAAAAGTAGAAGTTCGGAAATTTTTTGAGACAATGAAAAGACATATAAAGCATATGTTTGAGGGTTATGACTGATCACTCTACGAATTTGATATCAGATCTTCAGTACAAAAACAAAAAACAAAATTAGGCCCCTAATTATGATTTGATCAAAAGTTTGCGAGTTTGAAGTACGCAGACTGCGTGCGGTGTAGACTCTCAGGAGTTACATGAAATAAAAAAATCGATAAAATCAGTCGATACTACATTAAATTTATTGGAGCTTATACCTAACCACAATGAAATAACCATAAATTTAACAATTTGCTGCTAACTCGAACTTTGAGTTCGTTTCCTAGGGGTTTGTTTCACTCTTGATGGCTTTACAAAAAATAGTTAGTATTAATAAATTTCGTATGTTATAGGTATAAGCTATCAAGAGAAGTGTTTACTTTTCGGGAAAAAGGGAGAATTTAATAGGTTGAAGCTTTTTATTTTATGCTGCACCCAGTTTTGAAAAATCGTTTCTCGAGAAAAGTCTGTTTAAAGTTTAGGGATAACTTTTATACTTATTTTTAGTTCAATTCGCATAAAGTGCATGTTATTGCATTTTTCTGCTGTCGCTGAACAAGAATCTGAAGCTACATTTTCAAAATTCAAAATGGTTAATCCAATGTGGCGGACCAAAAATTATGTTTTGACCAATTTTGACACAAAAATCGGAGTTATCGTTACGTATGTTTAGTCTGCAATTCCAGGACGATATATGAACCCTTCCTCTAACTAGAATTGTTCCTGGAGAGCAACTCCGTCGTTCTTCAGAAAAACTGAACTGGCTGAGCTGGACATGCTGCGATCGGCAGCCTGTGCAAGTCGTTCGTCAGTTTCTTCGGCGAATATGCTTGCGTGCCTACTACAATATAATTCATTTTGTGAACGTGCGTCACGGCACAAGTTTTCTACCTGAACCGGTCATCTCCGGTCGAGAACGTCCCAACGCGGTTTTGATACTTCTTCGAGCAATAGGCTGTAGAAACTTTTGCAATGCACGGATTAAAAAACCTTTTCGTCCAAACATTCTAGACACATACACCTTTCAAAAAATAAATATACAAAAATCGAATTTTCCGCTATTTTGAATGATAATCTGGCCTTAAGAGCTATGGGCACTCGTTCAGTAGAAGAGTTGTTGCACAGCAGGGAAGAGGAACAAATGCTCATAGGCCTTAAGGTATGTATTTTAGATCCCATATTTAGTGCACTTTTTTTCTTTTTTTGGTCAGTAGAAGAGATGTTTCTCAGCAGTGAAGACGAACAAGTGCTCATAGGTCTTAATGTACGCATTTTAGAGCTCATATTTACTGGACTTTTTTTTTTCTTTTTTTGGTCCAGTCGTTTCCGGACCAAGGTCCCTTGTCCCCACAGCAGCCTTGCCCACCATCTCTGAAAGTTTGTAACATCATCACGGAATCACCCTGCAGAAGTAGAGGAAAAGAAAAATAACAAAGCTAAAGGACAAAAAGAATTACACTGAGGTGACAACAGTCATGGGACAGCGATATGCTCACATACAGATGGCAGTAGTATCGCATACACAAGATATAAAAGGGCAGTGCATTGGCGGAGCTGGCATTTGTACTCAGGTGATTCACGTGAAAATGTTTCCGAAGTGATCATGGTCGCATGACGGGAACTAACAGACTTTGAACAAGGAGTAGTAGCTGGAGCTAGACGCAACGGACATTCTGTTTCGGCAATCGTTAAAGAATTCAACATTCCGATATCCATAGGCACCACGGACAACGCAGTGGCCGACGGTCTTCACTTAACGACCGAGAGCGAAAGGTTGTCAGTGCTAACAGACAAGTAACACCGCGTGAAATAACCGCAGAAATCAATGTGCGACGTACGACGAACGTATCCGTTAGGGCAGTGCGACGAAATGTGGCGTTAATAAGCTGGCAGCAGACGACCGACTCGAGTGCCTTTGATAACAGCACGAAATCGCCTACAGTGCCATTCTTTGGCTCGTGATCATATCGGTTGGACCCCAAACGACTGAAAAACCGTGGTCTGGTCAGATGAGTCACGATTGCAGTTGGGAAGAGCTGATGGTAGGGTTCGAGTGTGGCGCAGGTCCCACGAAGCCATTGGCCCAAGTCGTCAGCGAGGTACTGTGCGAGGCCGTGGTGGCTAAATAATGGTGTGGGCTGTGTTTACTGTGTTGACTGGCAATGGTAATGTTCTGCTACTTGAAGACCATTTGCAGCCATTCATGGACAAGTTCCCAAACAACAATTAAATTTTTATGCTTGACAATTCGCCATGTCATCGGGCCACAAGTGTTCACAATTGATTCGAAGAACTCTGGACAAATCGAGCGAATGATTTTGCCAACCATATCGTCTAACGTGAACCACATCGACAATTTGTGGGGCATAATCGAGAGGTCAGTTCGTGCACAAAACCCTGCACCTATAACACCGTCGCAGTTATGGACGGCCGGCCGCTGTGGCCGAGCGGTTCTATGCGCTTCAGTCCGGAACCACGCGACCGCTACGGTCGCAGTTTCGAGTCCTGCCTCGGGCATGGATGTGTGTGGTGTCCTTAGGTTAGTTAGGTTTACGTAGTTCTAAGTTCTAGGTGACTGATGACCTCCGATGATAAGTTCCCTAGTAGTCAGAGACATTTGAACCAGTTATGGACGACAATAGGGGCAGCATGGCTCAATATTTTTCCAGAGAATTTCCAACGACTTGTGGAGTCCACGCCACGTCGAGCAGCACTACGCTGGGCAAAAGGAGATACGACCCGGTATTAGGAGGTGTCCCATGACTTTTGTTACCTAAGGGTATTTCCCACAGAAACAATAAATCATGAATATTTGTGGAGGTATATTCCGTCTATGCAACTAACTGAAGGCAGTTTGTTTATTACCATGCACGTTTCGCTTGTTTTATTTGTGAAGCATCTTCAGTTGCGATTTCCAGCGCTGTTAACCTATTTGTGTAGTCCTGGAGATGTGTTCATTAGTCTCTATGCTCCAGTTGGCCGATTTCCAGCGTTCTTTCACCCACATTTGGTTCAACACATTGCGTACATGGGCTAAAAGCGCTGGCAATCGTCAATGAAGATGTATCACAATTGAAAGAAGCGAAACGCATATGGCAACAAACAAACTGCTTTCAATTAGTTACATAGACGAAATATACCTCACGAATTCTGGCTCTGAGCACTATGGGACTTAACTGCTGCTGTCATCAGTCCCCTAGAACTTAGAACTACTTAAACCTAACTAACCTATCGACATGACACACGTCCATGGCCGAGGCAGGATTCGAACCTGCGACCGTAGCGGTCGCGCGGTTCCAGACTGTAGCGCCTAGAACCACTCGACCACTCCGGCCGGCCCACGAATTCTGAAGCGAGCAAGGAAAGACGGAAAACTGAAATAATGACATGAGTATTGTTTGGTGTGGCCATGAATTGGTTGGATCCGAATCAAGAAGAAACTTGTGTCGAATATTAATTTTCCGTTTTCTTTGTTTTTATATACGCATTGTACGGGCAATACATCAGACCCCTGACCGAACCAGTTACTTAATCCATCAAGGGTACTAATCATTCCCAGATCCAGTGAGGACACGTTGTGTGTTCGGTAAGAAAAGAAGGAAGTAGAGCGCATCGCAGGAACGAGGCGAAAGGAGGAAGTCTAATCACGCTCAGCCCAACAAGCAGTGATCCTAACGCGCTGTCATTGCCAGCCGAGGCGGCTAATACCTTCTTTCATGCGGACACGGAGAGTCCCGAGCCATCGGCGTCTTATCTCGGCGCAGACTCGGGCGGCGAGGGATCACCGGGGGCAGACATCTTTTGTAGCCGGAGGCCGCCACAGCTTCAAAGAAGGCGGCAGCCGGCTTTTTGGGACGGGCTCACAGCAAAGCTTCCACGTCACACTGCCTCTGCTTTGTCAGCCCCTCCCTCCGTAAACACGTTCATTGCATCCAGGGCGAAAGAGTTTGTTAACCGCGACCTCAGATGTAATCTTCACTTACGCTCGCTCATCAGATAGCGCCAGCGCCTCCTGAAACTCCTGTAAAGTGAATTGAGAAAAGTTAAACCCCTGTGGCAAAATTCCTCTCCGCCGTATCTCATAACAATAAAGTGGGTAGATACTGGGCTTGATATGGGATCAGTTCGCCTTGAATTAATGCTCTCGCTTTTACGTGAAATACGAGCCTTCCCAGTACAAGTTTACGTGAGATATCCGATCTTCTTGTAAAGCAGCTTGTAGGTGAACCTTCACAAGAGAAGTAAACGAACGATGCCAATCCATTCATTACAAAAGCAGCTTACTGCAATTACTGTCCTCATCTAACCACATCTGCAGGATAGATAAAAAAAAATACATACACACTTTGATAAAGATAAGCCTGACCGGCACAACGTGTAGTTCGACAGCCTTTTAAGCTGTTTGCTTCATATTTTTCTTAGAGTGGTTATTGTTCCCTTGGCTGTTTTTAGACGCCAATTTCTGAAGACGTAGTGCTGTTCATATCCTCGTCCTCGGCCGGTATTTTCCGTGGTTGTGCCGTTGGTCGGACGGAAGGGAATTGGTCAAATTGTTGGTCGGTCCTTGGGCCGTCCTTAGTTTGGGTTGCCATCCGTTTATTTAACTTCATCTCTTGGTTGCCTGTCTCACCTCACCTTACGTTTGAGCTACCTCCTCAGGCTGACCCTTGGAACACTTCTGAGCACCACTTGTTCTGTTTGTTTTAGATTGTGATTTTCATTTTAGTTTGAAGTATTGTGCGAGGCCTTCGGCCGTGTATTAATTCAGTTCTTTTTAAATTTTACTTAAAGGCCTTCAGCCGTGTTAGCTTAAAATTTTGAAGACTGATTTTATTTTTAAAAAATATTTTTCCTTAAAATTTGTTCTATCTGAAATTTTTTGTAATCCAAGCCCTAAACCTTAGTTGTTCGATGTGTTATGTGTGGCCTTCAGCCGAGGACTTACGTGAACCCGTTTTAATAAGGCTTTCAGCCGTGTGTATTCTTTAAAGGAATTTTTTTTTATCAGAAGGAAGGGGTTTATTTTAAATTTTTTGTCTGACTTGTTGTTCACGCCTTCAGCCGTTGTTTCAAATTTGTTTGTGGCCTTCAGCTGTGCGCTAAGTCAATATTTCTTTAATTAGGCTTTCGGCCGTTCTGTTGTAAGTTTAAAAAGAAATTTCTTGGTTAGAAAAAATATTGTTTATTAATATGTTTTAATTATAGTTGTCCTTCAGACGTGTAGTCTAGGCCTTCAGCCGCTAATTGCTTTTAATTGAATGTTTTTTTTATTTTACCTTTTGTTTTTTAATTGCTTTTGATTTTTGAGCCAGGCCTTCAGCCGTCCCTGTTTTTGGTGTGGTTTTGGGCCCTCAGCCCAGAAAGCATCTCAAGTTCTTTAACTAGGTCTCAGCCGTATTATTTAGTTGTGATCTTTTAAAGCAATGTGTAAATGAGTGGTTCTTAGAAAAATAAAGTTGTGTGTTTGATTGTGCAACTCACAGTAACTGTTTACGGCTCCACCCACAATCATAACTTTATCCTGTGCGCTCTCCGAGTGCCTACCAACCTGGTTTCAAATACATACACACTTTGATAAAGATAAGCCTATATATTATCGTCAATATTCCAATGACTGAAAGTGAAACAATTACATTAAGAATTCAAACTGCAAACCACCGAGCATGATATCGTAAACTCAGGGTCACATCTTCCCGAGTAGCTACGGGACTGCTTGACAAACCGTCTTTATTTCATAGTAAAGTTCTGCTACTGTGACGGGCTTCCTGCTGTAAACTACTTTCTTGAGAGCGCTCCCAAGTAAAAATCAGGTGAGTTCAATTAGGAGAGCGTGCAGTGTACTCGATGGGACACTTTCTTCTGATCCAACGACCCGGTGCAGTTTTATCCAAATAGGCACACACATTCCTATGAAATTGGGGTGGAGTGATATTTTGTTGGAAGAAAAACGTTTCATCACCAACCTTTGCTCATCATGAAACAAATCGCAAATGAATGGTAAAATTACTGAGTCCAGCATCTCCTGATAAGTCCTGCCAGTAATCATACCTTGGAAAAAGGAAGGTTCAGTCCCTCCCCTGATAGTAAACCGTACCAGACATTAGGTCCCAGACCACTGATCGCTCGCTCGACACAAACATGTCGATTTCGCGAGGCCTATTCACCGTGCCATTTAATTTAAACTGTGTCTCATCAGACCACACCAGTTTGGAAACAAAATTTGCATCATGTTCAGCCTGCGCAAGGAACCGTTCAGTAAACGGATTTCTGTCTTGGTACTCCTCATTCAATGCGTGTAAGAATTGCGGAATGTAAACTTTCCATTTTACTCTGTGCAAAATACGACTTACGCTACCCACCCTGTATCAGTACACATTGTTGTATTGATTTCTGTGATGCGCATGCGAATGCATCAAACACCTTAGACGAAGACTCTTCACCTATTGCTGTGCGTGGGTGGCCTGAAATACCTTTGTGCATGTCGATAACTGTTCCAGCATTTTCGAAATTATCCCGAGAACGAGTGATGCTTATGCATGTTGATGATTCAGTTACATATTCCTGCCTCTAATGTCATTGGACTTTACTGATGTTCTCGAACTTCCAATATCGTTTCATAATGCTTTTTTTCTCGAATGCTAGTCGTGCTGTCGCCATGGCCTCATTTCGTGCACCGACATTGGCGCGTCACAATACCTCCGCCATCTGTTGCTCAACCACTGTACTACACCAATACCCATTCTGATTTCAAGGCGTATGGTTTGTATAGCCAGTTTTAAAGTATGTATACATTTTTTATCTATCGTGTCCATCCATACTCTGCAAATCACTGTGGAGTGCATGGCAGAGAATACTTCCTGCTGTGGCACAACATGAATGGAACAGGAAGAAACCTTAATATGTGGACTAATGGGAAATAAATCATCATCTACTTCCCGTTATACTATATATTTTTTCCCGTCACATTTGTTTATGGATCTAACGATACCAACTCCAATATCTTTTATCCCACTACTGGCATCCCACAGGGTTTCGTCCTCTCCCCTCTCCTCTATCACCCGTACACCGCAGATATGCCCCAGTACACCTCCCCCAAAATGCTGATGACAGCACCTTCCTGGCTCTCTACCCTACCCTTAAACTGTCCCAACACACCCTCCAATCCGACCTTGACCAATTCACCACTTGGTGCAACCAGTGGTTCCATCACATCAACCCCTCCAAAACCCAGGCAATCATCATAGGCTGCATCACCAGCTCCTTCCGTTTCCATGACTACTACCTAACCATTTATGGTCGTCCCATCCACCTCACCCCCACCCTCAGATAACTTGGCCTCACTCTTGAACGTCACCTCACCTGGACCCCTCATCTCCTGACCATCCAGCAGTAAGCCCATTCCCACCTCCGCCTCCTGAAACTCCTGTCTGGCACCTACAAATCTCTCATCTGTCCTATCCTCTGTTATGCCAGCGTTGCCTGGATCTCCACCCCCTCCCTGCTTTTATAAGGCCCTCCAAATGCTAGAACGCCATGTGCTCTCCCTAATCTTCTGTATCTTCCTTCCTTCCCCCATACAACTCCTGCATGGCCTCATCCCCTTCCCCCACCTCATTTTCCTCTAGCATATCCGCATCCTTTACACTGTCTGCAGGCTTGATCCCCCCTCCCACCAACTGTAGCCTGGCCTTTGGCCCCCCTCTTTCCCACAGACTCCCCATTTTCCTTCCCCTTCCCCAGACCAGAGAAGATATTCGTCCTTCCCCCTCCCTGAGTCACTGCACCCCCTCCTCAGCTGTGTCCCTCCTCTGCCCTTCCCTCCCTAGCCCCCTTCTGTGCGCCCCCTCTCTCAGCCCTCTAGCACCGCCTCTCTCCCCTTTCTTCTCTTCTCTCTCATCTCCGTACCCCTGGCAGATCCTCTCAGTTTGCTCGTCGTCGTCCGTGTGCTACTTCAGTGTTGTATTTGGTGCTGTTCTCCCATGACGTCAAGAGCTGTTCAAATGGTTCATATGGCTCTGAGCACTATGGGACTTAACTGCTGAGGTCATCAGTCCCCTAGAACTTAGAACTACTTAAACCTAACTAACCTAAGGACATCACATACATCCATGTCCGAGGCAGGATTCGAACCTGTGACCGTAGCGGTCACGTGGTTCCAGACTGTAGCACCTAGAACCGCTCGGCCACTCTGGCCGGCTCAAGAGCTGCGATTTTAATCATGTGCTGAACTTGTACATAGTGTTCCTGTCGCCGGCCGGTGTAACCGAGGGGTTATAGGCACTTCAGTCCAGAACCGCGATGCTGCTACGCTTGCAGGTTCGAATCCTGCCTCGGGCATGGATTTGTATGATGTCCTTAGGTTAGTTATGTTTAAGTAGTTCTAAGTCTAGGGGACTGATGACCTAAGATGTTAAGTCCCATACTGCTTACAGTCATTTGAACCATTTGTTCCTGTCAGTGATTGTTATGTGCTACGCTGCCCATCGCAAATTTTGATACTCGGCCGTACTCTTCCTTGTTTTTCTTTTAATCATCCAGTGTGTGATTTTATGTGTCCAGTTTTAACATTTTTATCACCTTTTTACAGTCACCCCCTTTTTACGCTATCTTTCATTATGTTTCCCCATTTATATATCTGTTTCGCTGTATTTCCTCCTTTACATTGTTTTAAATGTCTTCCTGTTACGTACTGTCTCTGAGCTGAAGAGCTGCGCCTATGCTACTGCCAGCCCACCCCATAGGGGGCATTGAAATACAATCAAGAAAAAAAATGGATGGATCTCAGAAGAAAAATGGGCACTGTGCAGAATATCTGGTTCTAAACGTCTTAACTGAATAGCGTTCTAGTCTCCAACTAAACGCCAATAAATATACAACCGTGGAACCCTCGTAGAAAACTAATAAGACCACAACGAAATTAATCCAACAGGCTACATAGTGGGATACACCTAAGGTTAATTGTTTATTGCAAGTTTTTCGAGTTCCCATGAATATAAATACGTAAATGCACAAATCCAAAGCTTTCGTTGATACTACACTTAACCTTTAAATTTTTTGTTTCGGTATATCTTCTAAGCGTACAGGTTCATGTCATTATTCGCCGATATTGTTAGCATGTCCAAAGAGTAAATAAATGATATCCCTTGTATAATATGCTTGTTTAATTACATTTTCTAAACAAATATGTATACAATGAAAAATGCTCCTATCGTAGCACAAAAAAGCGATGTAAAAGATGACAAATAGTTTTTCGATGTACCTACCAGTTTCAAAGACGTTTAAATCAAAACATCTTGACATATTCGCGATTTTTTACTTGCTAGTATTAGTACCTATGTCATGTAATACACCGAAGAACCAAAAGAACTAGTACATATGCGAGGACACAGAAATGCCGTAACACGACGTGGCATGGATTCGACTAATGTCTGAAGTAGTGCTAGAGGGAATAGACGAATTGTCACCATGAATCCTGTAGGGCTGTCCATAAATCCGTAAGAGCACGACAGGGTGGAGATCTCTTCTGAATAGCACATTGCATGGCATCCCAGATATGCTCAATAATGTTCATATCTGGGGAGTTTGGTGGGCAGAGGAAGTGTTTAAACTCAGAACAGTGTTCCTGGAGGCACATTGTAGCAATTCTGGACGTGTGGGGTGTCACATTTTCCTGCTGGAGATCCCAAGTCCATCGGAATGCACAATGGACGTGAATGGATGCAGGTGGTCAGGCAGGATACTAACGTACATGTCACCTGTCAGAGTCGTATCTAGACGTATCAGGGGTCCCATATCACTCCAGCTACACAAGCCCCACACTATTCAGAGTCTCCACCAGCTTGAACAGTCCCCCGCTACCATGCAGGGTCCATGGATTCATGAGATTGTCTCCATACACATACACTCGCCCATCCGCTCGATATAATTTGAAACGAGTCTCGTCCGACCAGGCAACATGTTTCCAGTCATCAACAGTCCAATGTCGGTGTTGATGGGTCCAGGCGAGGTGTAAAGCCTTGTGTCGTGCAGTCATCAAGGGCACACGAGTGTGCCTTCGGTTCCGAAACCCCATATTGATGACATTTTGTTCAATGGCTCTCCGCTGACACTTGTTGATGGCCCAGCATTGAAATCTGCAGCAATTTGCGGAAGGGTTGCACTTCTGTCACGTGTAACGATTCTTTTCAGTCGTCGTTGGTCCCGTTCTTGTAACATCTTTTTCCTTATGCACCGATGTCGGAGATCTGATGTTTTACCGGATACCTGATATTCACGGTACACTCGTGAAATGGTCGTATGGGAAAATCCCCACCTCATCGCTATCTCGGAGATGCTCTGCCCCATCGCTCGTGCGTCGACTATAACACCACGTTGAAACTCACTCACATCTTGATAACCTGCCATTGTAGCAGCAGTAACCGATCTAACTACTGCGCCAGACACTTGTTGCTCATATAGGCGTTGCCGACTGCAGCGCCGTATTCTGCCTGTTTACATTTGTCTGCAATTAAATACGCATACCATTTTCTTTGGCGCTTCAGTGCTTAAAGCATCATACCAAGTTAAGTAACATGACACATGCAGTCATGTCATCCAACGTGGCATTTGTCATGTCGTGCAGTGCGACACAACGTGTCATCGAAATTTAATATGCATGCATGCCCGCTCTGACATAATTCCTGTTACAGATGCGCCACCACTATCGGATACTTTCTATTGTAGATGCATCCCACTCTCTAGAAGCACATTAATTTGTATATATTTGTTGTTGCACACCTCACCATACACATAACAGGGGGAGGGTCTAAGAGAGCTCAATGGTGTGGGGAAGTAGGGTTACTCGTAAAAAAAATGCGAACATGTAAAGATGTTTTTATTTAATCGTGAATTAAAACAAAGCCAGGTAACTCGAAATGGTAGTTCCGGTCTTTTACATCCATAACTCAGTCAAGAATACATTCCCCATTCTCGTTCTAATAGGAGCATTTTTCATTTTGTTCTCAACTTCTACTGCACCATAATTTTGACATTAGGCAGCCATAACTTCTTGGCATACGATGTAGGTCGCGTGATGTGGCGAATCTTGTCACGTAGCCTCCCACCGGAGGCTTGAGTCCTCCCTCGTGCATGTGTGTGTGTGTGTGTGTGTGTGTGTGTGTGTGTGTGTGTGTGTGTGTGTTGTTCTTAGTATAAGTTAGTTTAAGTAGCATAGTGAACGCATTATTGTGGCCAAGATAGATACGAAGCCCACACTTACTACAGTAGTACAAGTTTATATGCCAACTAGCTCTGCAGATGACGAAGAAATTGAAGAAATGTATGATGAAATAAAAGAAATTATTCAGATAGTGAAGGGAGACGAAAGTTTAACAGTCATGGGTGACTGGAATTCGTCAGTAGGAAAAGGAAGAGAAGGAAATGCAGTAGGTGAATATGGATTGGGGGTAAGAAACGAAAGAGGAAGCCGCCTGGTAGAATTTTGCGCAGAGCAGAACTTAATCATAGCTAACACTTGGTTCAAGAATCATAAAAGAAGACTGTAGACGTGGAAGAAGCCTGGAGATACTAAAAGGTTTCAGATAGATTATATAATGGTAAGGCAGAGATTTAGGAACCAGGTTTTAAATTGTAAGACATTTCCAGGGGCAGATGTGGACTCTGACCACAATCTATTGGTTATGACCTGTAAATTAAAACTGAAGAAACTGCAAAAACGTGGGAATTTAAGGAGATTGAACCTGGACAAACTGAAAGAACCAGATGTTGTAGAGAGTTTCAGGGGAACATAAGGAAACAATTGACAGGAATGGGGGAAAAATACAGTAGAAGAAGAATGGGTAGCTTTGAGGGATGAAGCAGTGAAGGCAGCAGAGGATCAAGTAGGAAAAAAGACGAGGGCTAGTAAAAACCCTTGGGTAACAGAAGAAATATTGAATTTAATTGATGAAAGGAGAAAATATAAAAATGCAGTAAATGAAACAGACAAAAAAGAATACAAACGTCTCAAAAATGAAATCGACAGGAAGTGCAAAATGTCTAATCAGGGATGGCTAGAGGACAAATGTAAGGATGTAGAGGTTTATCTCACTAGGGGTAAGATAGATACTGAAACTTCCTGACAGATTAAAACTGTGTGCCCGACCGAGACTCGAACTCGGGACCTTTGCCTTATGCGGGCAAGTGCTCTACCATCTGAGCTACCGAAGCACGACTCACGCCCGGTACTCACAGCTTTACTTCTGCTAGTATCTCGTCTCCTACCTTCCAAACTTAACAGAAGCTCTCCTGCGAAACTTGCAGAACTAGCACTCCTGAAAGAAAGCATATTGTGGAGACATGGCTTAGCCACAGCCTGAGGGAATCATTCTGGAAACATCCCCTGCAAGGTTGCTGTAAGAGGAATATACAAAGGAAAAAAAGAGAAGAGGAAATGGACGAAGATGACATGGGTGATATGACACTACCGGAAGAATCTGAGAAAGTACTGAAAACCTAGAGTAGGCGACAATCCCCCCTCAGAATTATTAACTTCCTTTGGAGAGCTGCAGTGAGAAAACTGTACCACCTGATATATAGGTACGTTAGATAGGTGAAACACCTTCTGCCTTCAAGAAACAAGTCATAATAACTGTACAAAAGAAATTAAGTGCTGACAGTTACGGTATTACGGAATCGTCAGTTAAACGGCGGTAAAAGTCAAACAAAAGTTTTCATAGTCCAAAAGCGTGTAATACGTATTATTTGTGGAGTAAATTCACAGATGTCCTGTAGAAACCTCTTCAAAGAACTGGGCATACTAACTACTGCCTCTCAGTATATTTACTCCTTCATGAAATTTGTCCTAAATAATATACACTCATGGAAATTGAAATAAGAACACCGTGAATTCATTGTCCCAGGAAGGGGAAACTTTATTGACACATTCCTGGGGTCAGATACATCACATGATCACACTGACAGAACCACAGGCACATAGACACAGGCAACAGAGCATGCACAATGTCGGCACTAGTACAGTGTATATCCAACTTTCGCAGCAATGCAGGCTGCTATTCTCCCATGGAGACGATCGTAGAGATGCTGGATGTAATCCTGTGGAACGGCTTGCCATGCCATTTCCACATGGCACCTCAGTTGGATCAGCGTTCGTGCTGGACGTGCAGACCGCGTGAGACGACGCTTCATCCAGTCCCAAACATGCTCAATGGGGGACAGATCCGGAGATCTTGCTGGCCAGGGTAGTTGACTTACACCTTCTAGAGCACGTTGGGTGGCACGGGATACATGCGGACGTGCATTGTCCTGTTGGAACAGCAAGTTCCCTTGCCGGTCTAGGAATGGTAGAACGATGGGTTCGATGACGGTTTGGATGTACCGTGCACTATTCAGTGTCCCCTCGACGATCACCAGAGGTGTACGGCCAGTGTAGGAGATGGCTCCCCACACCATGATGCCGGGTGTTGGCCCTGTGTGCATCGGTCCTATGCAGTCCTGATTGTGGCGCTCACCTGCACGGCGCCAAACACGCACACGACCATCATTGGCACCAAGGCAGAAGCGACTCTCATCGCTGAAGACGACACGTCTCCATTCGTCCCTCCATTCACGCCTGTCGCGACACCACTGGAGGCGGGCTGCACGATGTTGGGGCGTGAGCGGAAGACGGCCTAACGGTGTACGGGACCGTTGCCCAGCTTCATGGAGACGGTTGCGAATGGTCCTCGCCGATACCCCAGGAGCAACAGTGTCCCTAATTTGCTGGGAAGTGGCGGTGCGGTCCCCTACGGCACTGCGTAGGATCCTACGGTCTTGGCGTGCATCCGTGCGTCGCTGCGGTCCGGTCCCAGGTCGACGGGCACGTGCACCTTCCGCCGACCACTGGCGACAACATCGATGTACTGTGGACACCTCACGCCCCACGTGTTGAGCAATTCGGCGGTACGTCCACCCGGCCTCCCGCATGCCCACTATACGCCCTCGCTCAAAGTCCGTCAACTGCACATACGGTTCACGTCCACGCTGTCGCGGCATGCTACCATTGTTAAAGACTGCGATGGAGCTCCGTATGCCACGGCAAACTGGCTGACACTGACGGCGGCGGTGCACAAATGCTGCGCAGCTAGCGCCATTCGACGGCCAACACCGCGGTTCCTGGTGTGTCCGCTGTGACGTGCGTGTGATCATTGCTTGTACAGCCCTCTCGCAGTGTCCGGAGCAAGTATGGTGGGTCTGACACACCGGTGTCAATGTGTTCTTTTTTCCATTTGCAGGAGTGTATCTCTTTTTCCAACAAACAGCTTAGCTCATACATACAATACCCAGGAACAAAAATGATCTGCATAAGTACTTAAAAGCACTTTAGTTCAAAAAGGGGTCCACTACTCAGGAACACTGATCTTCAATAATTTGCCAGCAAACATAAAAAATTTAGTTACAAATAAAGATCAATTCAAAAGGAGCCTGAAAGACTTACTAGTGGCCAACTCCTTCTAGTCCACTGATGAATTTTTTTTAATAGAAACAAATTATGTATTGTATATATTCATACTATTAGTATTGTTATTTCAGCTTTTAAAAAAAATTGACATATTCCACATCCACGGGGATCTCCTCAGCAAGAATCTATGGAACGAGAAACTTATCTAATCTAATCTAAAAATAAAATAAAATGACCGTATGGCATTATTGCCCGGAAAGAGGCATCTGGGTCTGTCTAACGGCCTGGTGCTAGTCTTTATACACACTGTCGGAAAAAAATTAGTGCACCCTTTTAGAGGTTTCCAGTTCACTCAAGATTTATTGTTTCAACAATGCATATGGTGTACATGAAATGATTACTCTTACAAATCAATAGCACAAGCGGTTCTTTGGTACCAGGTATTGACCCATGCTGAAAGACCCATATTAGTACGTGGTGGAGCCTCCAAGGACGGCAATGCGGGCGCTGACTCGGCCGTGCAGTCGATCGTGCAGATGGCGAATACTGTCCTGGGATACGTTACGCCACGCCTGCTAGACATATCTACATAGTTCTGTAAGAGCTGTTGCCTGACTAGTTGTACGAATCACTTCTCGTCCTATTGCATCCCACACGTGTTCAATTCGAGACACATCCAGAGGTCGTTCTGGCGAGGGAAGTTGTTGCATGCCGGCCGTAGTGGCCGCGCGGTTCTATGCGCTACAGTCTGGAACCGAACGACTGCTACGGTCGCAGGTTCGAATCCTGCCTGGGCCATGGATGTGTGTGATGTGCTTAGGTTAGTTAGGTTTAATTAGTTCTAAGTTCTAGGCGACTGATGACCTCTGAAGTTAAGTCGCATAGTGCTCAGAGCCATATGAACCTTTTTGAAGTTGTTGCGTGTCTTGCAGAGCACGTTGAGCTTCACGGGAAATCTATGGGCGAGCATTAACCTTTTGGTAAAACATGTCATCTTCCGTTGCAAGAACGGCAAAATATCGGGTCTAACAACATTCTGCAAGTACTGACAGCTGGTTAGCGTCCCCTCCGGAAACATCAAAGGTGAAGGAGAATATTGTAGCGTATCGCATCCCAGAGAATATGGCCTGGGGTGGAGCAAGTGTGTCTTGGACAGTGGACTCTACAAGACAGCATTCACGAGGTCCACGTTGCACGCACAGACGACAATTACTTTCGTGCAGGCACAAACTGTTTCCATTACTGAAGACCACGGCATGCCATTTCACCTTCCAGTGATCCAGTAACGGCACCAGTCGGGCAGTGTGCATCGTTGCTGTGGTGTGAGAGGAAGATGGCCTATAGATGGGCGTGCCTGTAGTCCCACTGCTAATAAACAATTTAAAAATGGTTCAAATGGCTTTCAGCACTGTTGTTGTTGTTGTGGTCTTCAGTCCTGAGACTGGTTTGATGCAGCTCTCCATGCTACTCTATCCTGTGCAAGCTTCTTCATCTGCCAGTACCTACTGCAACCTACATCCTTCTGAATCTGCTTAGTGTAGTCGTCTCTTGGTCTCCCTCTACGATTTTTACCCTCCACACTGCCCTCCAATACTAAATTGGTGATCCCTTGATGCCTCAGAACATGTCCTACCAACCGATCCCTTCTTCTGGTCAAGTTGTGCCACAAACATCTCTTCTCCCCAATCCTATTCAATACTTCCTCATTAGTTATGTGATCTACCCATCTAATCTTCAGCATTCTTCTGTAGCACCACATTTCGAAAGCTTCTATTCTCTTCTTGTCCAAACTATTTGTCGTCCATGTTTCACTTCCATACATGGCTACGCTCCATACAAATACTTTCAGAAACGACTTCCTCACACTTAAATCTATACTCGATGTTAACAAATTTCTCTTCTTCAGAAACGCTTTCCCTCCCATTGCCAGTCCACATTTTATGTCCTCTCTGCTTCGACCATCATCAGTTATATTGCTCCCCAAATAGCAAAACTCCTTTACTACTTTAAGTGTCTCATTTCCTAATCTAATTCGCACAGCAGCCCCCGACTTAATTCGACTACATTCCATTATCCTCGTTTTGCTTTTGTTGATGTTCATCTTATATCCTCCTTTCAAGACACTATCCATTCCATTCAACTGCTCTTCCAAGTCCTTTGCTGTCTCTGACAGAATTACGATGTCATCGGCGAACCTCAAAGTTTTTATTTCTTCTCCATGGATTTTAATACCTACCCCGAATTTTTCTTTTGTTTCCTTTACTGCTTGCTCAATATACAGATTGAATAACATCGGGGAAAGGCTACAACCCTGTCTCACTCCCTTCCCAATCACTGCTTCCCTTTCATGCCCCTCGACTCTCATAACTGCCATCTGCTTTCTGTACAAATTGTAAATAGCCTTTCGCTCCCTGTATTTTACCCCTGCCACCTTTAGAATTTGAAAGAGAGTATTCCAGTCAACATTGTCAAAAGCTTTCTCTAAGTCTACGAATGCTAGAAGCCTAGGTTTGCCTTTCCTTAATCTTTCTTCTAAGATAAGTCGTAAGGTCAGTATTGCATCACGTGTTCCAACATTTCTACGGAATCCAAACTGATCTTCCCCGAGGTCGGTTTCTACTAGTTTTTCCATTCGTCTGTAAATAATTCGTGTTAGTATTTTGCAGCTGTGGCTTATTAAACTGATTGTTCGGTAATTTTCACATCTGTCAACACCTGCTTTCTTTGGGATTGGAATTATTATATTCTTCTTGAAGTCTGCGGGTATTTCGCCTGTTTCATACATCTTGTCCACCAGATGGTAGAGTTTTGTCAGAACTGGCTCTCCCAAGGCTGTCAGTAGTTCCAATGGAATGTTGTCTACTCCGGGGGCCTTGTTTCGACTCAGGTCTTTCAGAGCTCTGTCAAACTCTTCACGCAGTATCGTATCTCCCATTTCATCTTCATCTACATCCTCTTCCATTTCCATAATATTCTCCTCAAGTACATCGCCCTTGTATAGACCCTCTATATACTCCTTCCACCTTTCTGCTTTCCCTTCTTTGCTTAGAACTGAGTTTCCATCTGAGCTCTTGATGTTCATACAAGTGGTTCTCTTATCTCCAAAGGTCTCTTTAATTTTCCTGTAGGCAGTATCTATCTTACCCCTAGTAAGATAAGCCTCTACATCCTTACATTTGTCCTCTAGCCATCCCTGCGTAGCCATTTTGCACTTCCTGTCGATCTCATTTTTGAGACTTTTGTATTCCTTTTTGCCTGCTTCATTTACTGCATTTTTATATTTTCTCCTTTCATCAATTAAATTCAATATTTCTTCTGTTACCCAAGGATTTCTAGCAGCCCTCGTCTTTGTACCTACTTTATCCTCTGCTGCCTTCACTACTACATCCCTCAGAGCTACCCATTCTTCTTCTACTGTATTTGTTTCCCCCATTCCTGTCAATTGTTCCCTTATGCTCTCCCTGAAACTCTGTACAACCTCTGGTTCTTTCAGTGCATCCAGGTCATATCTCCTTAAGTTCCCTCCTGTTTTCAATTTCTTCAGTTTTAATCTACAGGTCATAACCAATAGATTGTGGTCGGAGTCCACATCTGCCCCTGGAAAAGTCTTACAATTTAAAACCTGGTTCCTAAATCTCTGTCTTACCATTATATAATCTATCTGATACCTTTTAGTATCTCCAGGGTTCTTCCACGTATACAACCTTCTTTCATGATTCTTAAACCAAATATTAGCTATGATTAAGTTGTGCTCTGTGCAAAATTCTACCAGGCAGGTTCCTCTTTCATTTCTTAGCCCCAATCCATATTCACCTACTACGTGTCCTTCTCTCCCTTTTCCTAGTGCCGAATTCCAGTCACCCATGACTGTTAAACTTTCGTCTCCCTTCACTATCTGAATAATTTCTTTTATTTCATCATACATTTCTTCAATTTCTTCGTCATCTGCAGAGCTAGTTGGCATATAAACTTGTACTACTGTAGTAAGTGTGGGCTTCGTATCTATCTTGGCCACAATAATGCGTTCACTATGCTGTTTGTAGTAGCTTACCCGCATTCCTGTTTTCCTATTCATTATTAAACCTACTCCTGCATTACCCCTATTTGATTTTGTGTTTACAACCCTGTAGTCACCTGACCAGAAGTCTTGTTCCTCCTGCCACCGGACTTCACTAATTCCCACTATATCTAACTTTAACCTATCCATTTCCCTTTTTAAATTTTCTAACCTACCTGCCCGATTAAGGGATCTGACATTCCACACTCCGATCTGTAGAACACCAGTTTTCTTTCTGCTGATAACAACATCCTCTTGAGTAGTCCCCGCCCGGAGATCCGAGTGGGGGACTATTTTACCTCCGGAATATTTTACCCAAGAGGACGCGATCATCATTTAACCATACAGTAAAGCTGCATGCCCTCAGGAAAAATTACGGCCGTAGTTTCCCCTTGCTTTCAGCCGTTCGTAGTACCAGCACAGCAAGGCCGTTTTGGTTATTGTTACAAGGACAGATCAGTCAATCATCCAGACTGTTGCCCTTGCAACTACTGAAAAGGCTGCTGCCCCTCTTCAGGGACCACATGTTTGTCTGGCCTCTCAACAGATACCCCTCCGTTGTGGTTGCACCTACAGTATGGCTATCTGTATCGCTGAGGCACGCAAGCCTCCCCACCAACGGCAAGGTCCATGGTTCATGGGGGGAGGCTTTCAGCATTATGAGACTTAACTTCTAAGGTCATCAGTCCCCTAGAACTTAGAACTACAAGTACCTAACTAACTTAAGGATATCACACACATTCATGCCTAAGGCAGCATTCGAACCTGCGACCGTAGCGGTCCCGCAGTTCCAGACTAGCGCCTAGAACCGCACGGCCAACCTGGCCGGCAATAACTGGTTCGCAACAGCTCCTGTTGACACGTCTGAGCTCACAAGCACTCTTAAGTGTGCTGTGGTAGTTGCACGATCTGCCATTGCTCCCCTTACAGTACGACGATCCCGACGGGCGTCTGTGCTGCGTAGACGACCAGAATGTTCACGTGACCACCGATACCAGCATCATTGCACAACTCATGCAGCATGTCCAAGTTGTGGGGCAATTCTCCGAAAGGCCCATTCTACCGCTCGGGAAGTCACAATTTTACCCCTTTCTAACTCACTCAGTTGGCTGTAGGAAGCACAAGTGGGTCTGAGTGCCTGCTTGTTTCACACATTTGCGCTACAGGCATTCCCTATTAAAGGGTAGACACAGATGGCTCCCCAGTAGCTATGCCACTTTGCTATCTGTTGGCGGACGACGTTGAAACCAATACATCTACTATCCTCCAGGTGGCATTTTCCGTCAGCCAATTAGAATCAGCTTCTGAATCAGTAAGGGAGGCATAGGAACAACTACAGAAAAATCAGGATATGAAACAACTGATACAGATAGGCAAATCAAGAGATAAAGCTTCTAAGGATCTAACAGTTATAAAACAAATGGAAGATGAAACAGGAATAATTATGCATGAGCATGGAAAAATAGTCCAAAGGTGGTTGATTTATTTTGAGAAATTGCTGAATGAGGAAAAATGTAAGAGTGAAAACTGAGGAAGGGGGGGCAAACAAAGGATTAACGATGGACATCAGTAGAGATGAAGTCGAACGGGCTGTCGATAAGATGAAAAATGGGAAGGCAGTTGGCCCAGACCAGATCCCCGTTGAGGTATGGAAGTGTCTCTGTAAAAAGAGAACTGAGCTCCTTTGGGATTTAATGAAGAAGATTTGGCGACATGAGGAGATGCCAGATGAGTGGAGAACTAGTGTACTGATCCCAATATTTAAGGGGAAAGGTGATGTGCAGGGCTGCAGTAACTATAGAGGTATTAAACTGATGGCACACAAAATGAAAATTTGGGAAAGAGTTATAAAAGCAAGATTACGCAAGGAGACTGTGGTGTGAGAAGAACAGTTTGGGTTCACGCCTGGAAGAGGAACGACTGATGCAATACATGCTTTAAGGCATATAGTGGAGAGACACGGGGAGCTACAAGCCGATCTACATATGGCTTTCATTGATTTGGAGGAAGCATATGACAGAGTCGCAGGGAACGAAATATGGAGAAGCATGAGAGAGCAATGCGTGCCAGAGTAGTATGTGAGGTTAGTGAAGGAAATGTACAGAGGAGCAATGACACAGGTGAGAAGTAGTGTGGGCATGACAAAGGAGTTTCCAGTAAAAGTAGGGTTACATCAAGGATCTGCACTTAGTCCCTACCTCTTTGACCTGATTATGGATGTGCTGGTGAACGATGTGAAGAAAGAAGCGCCGTGGAATATAATGTTTGCAGATGATGTGGTTTTTTGTGAGCAGAGCATCGACAGACTTGAGGAAAAGCTGGAAGATTGGAGGAAGGCACTAGAAGAAAGAGGGATGAAAATTTGCAGGACAAAGTCAGAATATTTAGCACTGAAGGATGTGAAGATGAGGTCTTGCAAGATCCAGGATGATGAGCTGAAATAGGTCTGCAAATTTAAATACCTGGAGTCACACATACAGAAGGACAGAGGACTGGAAAGCGAGATGCAACACCGAATAAATTGCGGTTGGAACAACTGGAGGAAAATGAGTGGAGTGCTGTGTGACAAGAAGGCGAGCATTGGGTTGAATGGGGAAGTGTACAAGCCAGTGGTAAGGCCTGCTATGATATATGGGGCAGAGACATGGCCAATCAAGTAGCCCAGGAAAGGAAGATGGAAGTGGTGGAAATGAGGATGCTGAGGTGGATGTGTGGGGTAACAAGGATGGACAGGATTAGAAATGAATTTGTTAGAGGAGCTGTGCAAGTGGGACCCATGTAGATAAAGATACAAGAGAGCAGACTAAGGTGGTACGGACACTTACAGAGAAAAGGGGAAGAGTATATCGAAAACAGAGTTGATGATATAAAGATTGAAGGAGCGAGAAGGAGAGGAAGACCGAAGATGAGGTGGAAGAATAAGATATCCGGGGACCTAAGGGAGAAAGGATGGAAGAAGGAAGAGGCAATGGATAGAGTGCTATGGAGGAGAAGGATCCAGAAGAGCAACACCGACCCTACATGATGTGGAACAAGGCAACGATAAAGAAGAAGAAGAAGAAGAAAGAATTAGAATCAGCTTCGTTTTTCTAGGTGTTGTTTCTTTTTCCAGTAGTGTATTTGATGCCACTTCACCGACTTGCGTGTCTTCGTGATGAAGATGAGACAAGAGAGATGAATTGAGAAGGGATTAATTCAAGGTTGTAGCCTATCTCCCATGTTGTTTCACCTGTACATTTATCAAGCAGTAATGGGGAAATAAAGAAATGGAATAATTTAGAAACTGAAGAATGATTCAGGAAGGAAAAATCAGTATCTTTAAGGTATGCCAATGAGTGTAATTCAATCGCAGACGGCAAAGGACCTGCAAGATCAACTGAATGGATGCATAGAGTCTTGAAAAGAGGCTACAAAATGAACATAAATTAAAGTAAAACAAAGACAATAGAGCTTCCCGGTTTTTGGGAGTACTGACGGATCTGATCGTTGAAAGTCCCATATATTTCGACAGACAGCTGATACGTCATCATCAGGTAATGCTGATGGATGAAGTGTTTGCTTTTTTGTTTTTTATTTTGTTATTTCTTTTCATTCGCTTCCTCTGGGGGAGGAGGGCGGCCTGCTTGCTTGGTTGCTCTTTCAGCCTTTTAGGTTAAAAAGTGTTTTTCATTCTCTTTATTAATGCTGAACACATTGCTGCATTTTATATCATCATATGATCTGATGCAGATGGTGTTTTTCCAACTAGGGTGCAGGGAAACAGTAGCACAATATTTTTATTCGTTCTTCATTACTAGATGGGCATTCTGTCAGTAAAAGAGTGAATGGTCTTTCAGACCATAATGCACAAATTTTAACACTAAAAAGCTTTAGTACTCAAACAAATGTCATATTTAATTACAAATTGTGTAGGAAAGTTAATCCAACAGCATTAGAGAGTTTTTTAAACCTTGTCAAGGAACAAGAGTGGCAGGATGTTTACAATGTTAACATAGGTGATAAATGTAATGCTTTCCGTAACACATTTCTCATACTCTTTGAGAGTTTGCTTTCCATTAGAACATTGTAAATGGGGTACTAGCAGTAATAGGCAGCCTGGGTGGCTGACTAGTGGGATAAGGATATCTTGTAGAACAACGAGGGAATTATATCAAAATGTTTGAAGTAGTCACAATCAAGCTACAGAAGCCCATTACAAACAGTATTGTAAGGTGCTTAAAATGTTATTAGGAAGGCAAAGAGTATGTGCTATGCAAATAGAATAGCTAATTACAGGATAAAATTAAAACCATTTAGTCAGGTGTGAAGAAAGGGTCTGGTCAGCATCACGAGGTTGACGATATAAAGTCAGTTCACAGCAAAAATATTTCTGTTACTGATAAACCAGATATATGTGCAGAATTTATCAATCATTTTCTGAGCATTGATGGAGAATTAAATAAAAATTTAGTTTCTACGGGGAATCATTTAACTTCCTTGGCAAATGCCTTTCCGAGATTGATGTCTGAAATACTCCTCTGTGATGCAGACAAGAGGGAGATTGAGTCAATAATTAAATCACTGAAGACTAAGGACTCTCATGGTTATGATGGAGTGTCTAGCAGACTATTAAAGTACTGTGCTGTGCATGTTAGCCCTTTATTTAGCCATATTTGCCATTTTTCCTTTAGGAATGGCCGGTTTCCTGAACAATTAAAGCACTCAGTAGTGAAAAGTCACTTTATAAAAAGGGAGAAAGGGATAATGTAGATAATTTTAGACCTATTTCTATGCCATCAGTGTTTGAAAAAGTTATTGAAAAGGCTGTGTATGTAAGGGTAATTGATCATTTTGTATCACACGATCTACTATCAAATGTACAGCTCGGCTTTAGAAGTCGTTTAACAACTGAAAATGCTATATTCTCTTTTCACTGTGAGGTACTGCATGGTTTAAACAAAAGGTTTTGAATGCTTGGCATATTTTTTTGATTTAACTAAGGCTTTTGATTGTGTTGATCACAAAAGACTCCAGAAGTTGGACCGTTATGGAATACAGGGAGTAGCTCACAATTGGTTCACCTCTTACTTTAGCAACAGACAGCAAAAGGTCATTATTCACAATGTTGATAATGGCTGTGATGTGGGGTCTGAGTGGGGCATGGTCAAGTGGGGAGTGCCCCAGGGATCAGTGTTGGGGCCACTCCTGTTCCTTATTTATATAAATGATACGCCCTCTAGTATTGCGGTCAACTCTAAAATATTTCTGTTTGCTGATGACACTAGCTTGGTAGTAAAGGATCTTGTGTGCAACATTGGCTTGGTTTCAAATAGTGCAATACATGACCTAAGTTCATGGCTTGCAGTAAATAAACTAGTGCTGAATCACAGTAAGACTCAGTTTTTACAGTTTCTAACGCACAATTCAACAAAACCTGAAGTTTTAATTTCACAGAATGGGCATGTGATTAGTGAAACTGGACAGTTCAAATTTCTAGGTGTTCAGATAGACAGTAAGTTGTCATGGAAAACCCACATTCAGTATCTTGTTCAAAGACTTAATACTGCCATTTTGCTATTTGAATGCTATCTGGAGTGAGTGATCGTTCGACACGAAAATTAGTCTACTTTGCTCATTTTCATTCGCTTATGGCGTATGGTATTATATTCTGGGGTAACTCTTCCCATTCTAAAAGGATATTTTTGGCTCAGAAACGGGTGGTTCAGGCAATAAGTGGTGTAAGTTCATGATCCTCTTGTCTACCCCTTTCACGTGTCTGGGTATTTTGACATATTGTCTTTCAATATATGCTGGTGTGGTGTATGCATATGTCATAGCGAGTCCAGCAAGTGCAGGGTAATATTCTTGGTGATTCTCTTGGAAAATAAAATATGTTTGCAATGTTCCCAGCTAGGTCAGTAACCTGAACTTTGCACAAATCAAAATGAGCCAACTGCTAAGCGAGGAAAAGAGCATCATACTCACTCAAATGTTGGAAAAAAAAAACTGGTATGTGTTGTGTTAGTTCGTACTTCAGGTTACATGCCTTGTGCGCTATAATGTGGAACTTGCCAGTTACATGACAATGATCCTACACAGTGCTTCAGCTTTACAATCTAATGGCAGCCCACAAATATAGCAGTCAAGTGCGTTGTTATGCAATTTTGTATCTTCCTCCTAGTCAGATAGAAATGTTGGAGCAATCAATCATATCAACTTTAGTCGCAAACTGTTCAAGCTCAGAGCACAGCCATTTTGCCAGGTTTTCCCTAGAAAATGACACAAAATGATTATGACTCAAGTTATATAAACACACAACCTGATATGCTGCCACAGAAGGTACACATCATTCTATGAGGGTGGTATGTGAGGCAGTGAGGTCACCATCACAGCATGTCACAGGAGCCACAAGGCGCTCAAAGTCATCAGGTAAAATTTCTTAAATTTTAATTACTTATTCACCTCAATAGATATTCTACAAGGTCCTGAGTACAGCATTCCAACAGATGCTTTTTTAGTCTCTTGCTCATATAAAATGGGTTTCAGCACACAGGACAAATATACTGTGCATAAGTGTGGGAATGCAATTGGGAGGAAATTCAGCAATACATGTTCTTGGTACAGCAGTAGTGTTATTTATCCCCTTCAGAGATTAATAACAAATCAGCTTGTTTCTGATACTGATCTGCAAGAGAAGTGAAGGGGTCCAACAACTTTATTCTCACTGGGCTTGCTTTCCTTCTGGCCATTAACATGAGTGTATACACAGTATGTCCCAAAATAATATATACACTCTTTGAAACTGAGTAATCTTTAATTAAAGGAAATAGAAATGGAGCACATTGTTTGTTACACACCTTAAGGTCCAGCTAAAAGTGGTTCTGTATTATTATCTGCAAAATTTTTATTTCTGTGTCCTTTAATTGAAGATATATTCAGTTACAATGAGTGTATACATTATTTTGGGACACCCCATATACGGGGATTCAGCCACTTAGATTAAGCAACAAGCTAGAATTTGGTGGGGACTCCAATACTAACATGACTGTAATACACATGATGACTTTCCTTCTCATCCCTTCCTGTAAATTTCCCCTGATCTGGGATATTGGGAGACATTTCCAAACTCTTCTCATTTCCCAAATCTCAACAGTACTTTTCCTTTGGCCCTCTTCCTTCCTCTTCAACTCCTCTTCCAGAAGTAGGAGCCACTGGTTCCGAAAGCTTGCAGATTTCAGTACTTTTATGTTTGTGTTCTCCTGGTGCCACTTGGTGAGTCAATCTTTTTTTTTATCTAGCCAATTACAGTATATTTTCAATAAGTGTTTTTTTTTTTTGTTGAAACACCTACATTAGAAGAAAAAATGATCTCCATTACTCACAAGTGAAGTTTTAGTGGCCAATAATGAAGTTAAATATGTAGACACAAACAACTACAAGCACTTGCTAAACAACTTAAAATGTTTGACAACTGAAATCATTTCATCTGGACAGCTCCTACTTTAAAGATGAACTTTTAATTTAAAACTAGTAACATATGTAGTACAGAAGGTAGACTTTTAATATACAAAAATTAAGTAAGTTTCATCAGACAGATGAGCAACACCACTTTTAATTAAATTTATGCCTTTTGTTATTTATTAATCTATGCCAGAATATAGCCATATACATATAATCATGTATAAATAGCCTCTAAGCTATACCATTCTATATTACTTTGTTAGAAAATCTGTTAATGATCTTCAGAGCACAGAAAAAACTAATGGGCTAATTAAACATGAAATGAGGTATGACAAGACCAATGTTGTAGTTCTAGCTCAATGGTTCTGGTACAACATAACTAACATGGTGTCAGAAACCCTAATAAACCAAACTGAAATATCACTGTACGTAAAGCTTCAGGTATGTAATTAAATATTTATGTCTGGTACTATGTTTACTAAGATTGTAGTGGTTACCTGACCTGTCAGTCAAAAAATGTTATGCAGTGATGCTTCTGAAAGCAGCTAGATCTGTGTCTGTATACAGGATGTTACAAAAAGCTACAGCCAAACTTTCAGGAAACATTCCTCACACACAAATAAAGAAAAGATGTTATGCGGACACGTGTCCAGAAACGATTAATTTCCATGTTAGAACTCATTTTACTTTTGTCAGTATGTACTGTACTTCCACGATTCACTGCCAGTTAGCCCAATTGAAGGAAGGTAATGTTGACTTCGGTGCTTGGGTTCAATTGCGACTCATTGCTCTATAGTACTAACATCAAGCACATCAGTACGTAGCATCAACAGGTTAGTGTTCATCACAAACGTGGTTTTGCAGTCAGTGCAATGTTTACAAATGCGGAGTTGGCAGATGCCCATTTGATGTATGGATTAGCACGGGACAATAGCCGTGGCGCGGTATGTTTGTATCGAGACAGATTTCCAGAACGAAGGTGTCCCAACAGGAAGACGTTTGAAGCAATTGATCGGTGCCTTAGGGAGCACAGAACATTCCAGCCTATGACTCGCGACTGGGGAAGACCTAAAACGACGAGGACAACTGTAACGGACGAGGCAATTCTTCATGCAGCTGACAATAACCCTAATGTCAGTGTCAGAGAAGTTGCTGCTGTACAAGGTCATGTTGACCACGTCACTGTATGGAGAGTACTATGGGAGAACTAGTTGTTTCCGTACCATGTACAGCGTGTGCAGGCACTATCAGCTGCTGATTGGCCTCCACGGGTACACTTCTGCTAATGGTTCATCCAATAATGTGTCAATCCTTCTTTCAGCGAAAATGTTCTCTTTACGGATGAGGCTTCATTCCAACATGGTCAAATTGTAAATTTTCACAATCAACATGTGTGGGCTGACAAGAATCCGCACGCAATTGTGCAATCACGTCATCAACACAGATTTTCTGTGAACGATTGGGCAGGCATTGTTGGTGGTGTCTTCATTGGGCCCCATGTTCTTCCACCTATGCTCAGTGGAGCACGTTATCATGATTTCATATAGGATATTCTACCTGTGCTGCTAGAACATGTGCCTTTACAAGTAGGACACAACATGTGGTTCATGCACGATGGAGCTCCTGCACATTTCAGTCGAAATGTTCGTACGCTTCTCAACAACAGATTTGGTGATCAATGGATTGGTAGAAGCGGACCAATTCCATGGCCCTCACGTTCTCCTGACCTAAACCCTCTTGACTTTCTTTTATGGGGGCATTTGAAAGCTCTTGTCTACGCAACCCTGGTACCAAATGTAGAGACTCTTCGTGCTTGTATTGTGGATGGCTGTGATACAATATGCCATTCTCCACGGCTGCATCAGTGCATCAGGGATTCCATGCGACGGAGGGTGGATGCATGTATCCTCGCTAACGGAGGACATTTTGAACATTTCCTGTAACATAGTGTTTGAAGTCACACTGGTACATTCTGTTTGCTGTGTGTTTCCATTCCATGATTAATGTGATTTGAAGAGGAGTAATGAAATGAACTCTATCATGGAATGTAAGCTTTTCTGGACACATGTCCACATAACATATTTTCTTTTTTTGTGTGTGAGGAATGTTTCCTTAAAGTTTGGCCATACCTTTTTGTAACACCCTGTATGTGTGTGTGTTTTGTGATGGTTAGCTCCAAAAAAGAAACTGTCTGAAATATCTAGAGTGCTCGAACCCTCCACTACAAAGTGTATATAGTGAGTGGATTACTTTACTTCTTCCATCACGTGTATTCCACCCAGTACAACAGTGGTTAACAACTTACCAAAACATCTATCTGACCAATGAGCCAAAGACCTGCCTAGCTGGATGGCTGAGTCTGCCACAGGCACGCTGCCAAGATTGTGTAAGCCGTTCGGCGGGTTACGTCAGCCGCCTTTGTAGCGTGACACGCTGTTGCATCCTTGAGCCCCCCGTTTCTAGATGTACCCTTGTATGGTTCTCAGCTACACTACAGATCAGTTTGAAAATAGATACTTTATTTATGAAAATATAGAGTACAGTCAGCAACAAATTTTACACATTCACATACTCCTTTACCTT
The DNA here is from genome assembly GCF_023897955.1 of Schistocerca gregaria. Lineage (NCBI taxonomy): Eukaryota > Metazoa > Arthropoda > Insecta > Orthoptera > Acrididae > Schistocerca > Schistocerca gregaria. The sequence goes on along the minus strand of NC_064925.1, from coordinate 326,399,744 downwards.
TTACCCAAATAAATACAGACTCATTTACAGATATTTTCCTTCTGTTACGAGTATATAAAGACAAAGAGGAAGGAGAGATATATGCTGATTTACCAAAGTCTTTATTAGCCAGTTCAGCCATATGGTAGGTGCGAAAAGCAATAATGTCTCTGTCCACAAAACTTTCAAGTCCAGGAACATTTGGTACTCCTTCGCGCTGCTGCTGCTGCTGCACAGACAACAGCATTGAAAGCTGGCAAGATGCCGTACAGAAGATATCACACTTATACTTGATGTGCTCAAGTTCCACTTCGTGATTCACTTGATGTTTCCTGCAACAGTCTTCAAGATGTCTCACTCTGGAGTCCGAAACTCTATTGGAGTCTGTCTCTTTTGACTCATCCATTCTGGCAGCAGGGTCACATCTTCTCATAGGAGGAAAGGTATAGGAATTTATGCGGCTTCCTTGAACCATACTCCTGCCAAATTATAAACATATGTACCCATCCTCTTGCATATGTTTTCCTCAACTCTTTAATTAACCTTAACAACTTACCACACGTCTTCTTCTACCTAGTTATCCCACATTTCACATGACATTCTATCCTAATGGCCCATTACACCTTGTCACTATGTTGTTATAATTAAGCAGCAAGTTCGGAAAGACAAATCAATCCACTGTAAAGCCACTGCAACTGCATTTATGACCATAAGGACTAGAGAATTATTGCTTAATCCCTAAACTTCACCTGTCATACCCAAGGGAGGTGTCCAGGGTATGCCACTGATGTACTTACGTAGCCATAGGTGCTTTACCAGTTACAACCTGAGTTCCTCAGTACAACTTTATAATACTCAACAATTCTCTCTTCATCACAATCCCCTGATACCTGACACATTCTCCCATTATTCCATACACTGCTTTGTTAAGTGGATTTTCTGATATCAAGCCCACTGTACCTCAAGGGACCTGGAGCAATATAACAATAATGTTACGGCCAATGTCCCATCTTGCACCCATGGTATTTCAGCACCTTGCTACACTGCTTTGAGCCAGAGTTGCAGGATGTAAAGATAAAAAATCCAAACCATAAGATATTGCTGTGACAGCAATCTATGTTTTACTTTTTCAGTGCTGTACCATGGTTTACAACTACATCACCAGAAAATGGAAGAATCACAAGTACAGCACAGAAACGGAAAGGGAGAGAAGAGTTACGGACACGAATCAGACACTCTGCAGACATCGAGCCATATCTACTAATGCAGAGCCTTGGAAAACTGATAATCTATAACTTACATGACTCTACTATCTACACTGACTTCATCCTCCTTTGTACCCACAGCCTTCTTCATCTTAACCAAGTACTTTCCCTGCCATACCTGGCTTAGTGCCCTTTCTTCCAGCATATGACAGTGTGTGGTTCTGTGCACAGGACAATATGATCCACTAGGTTTTATCATGTATGTACAACTGGTATCATTGGTTCAACTCTTGGGCCCTTCCCAGGTACCGCAACCAAATCTGTAGGTCGCATAATGAAAAACAGGATGGCGGAAAGAAGATGAATCCAAGGATCAACATATACAAAGACCCCACGAGTTACTTGTGTTGGCGATTATTGCAGTAACTTGGCCAATACCACTTCTGACTCCAGAATTTGGCCAAGTGCACAATATTTGCTACAGAGGGGTGGGAGACTCGTTCTTTGGATTGTCAGGATGGTATTTGACTCTGTTTTTGGGTTCGATGAATTGACAAGGACTACAGGAGTCTATCAAGGAAAAAAGGTGGCCGCAGCATGACAAATGGTGTGCATTTAAACTCTTTATTGTTCCTGCTATCTTGAACAGCCTTAGGTATGCAGCCGGTACTGCATTCTGGCATCAAACTATGGTGTCCATGTTCCATGGGCACAGTCAGGTGTCAATCTCCTGATCACAGTAGCAGACATTGTCACAAAGACAGCAGTAGCTGCTTGGGTCAATGCAGCCTATGAACGGAACAACCTTGCAGCATAAAGCAATCCTCAATTGCCACTGTGACAGATGCTGACGTGCCTGACTGGTGTTGTTAGGCTGCTAGCAAGGCATCCAAGTCTGAGATATGCTGGTTAGTGGTGGACGATGCTAGCATGCACCCAGTGGCTTGGAGGCTAAGCTCCGTCACAGGTGAGACTTGCTGATGGACGGCCCATTGTGAGGCGACAAAGGCACCGGGTACAAAATGTCATGCCACTAAGATGTAATCCAGCTAAGTTTACCTTTAGTTACAACAGGTGCTCAAATTGGAGTCACTACATACAAGAACTGTTTCATATACTGTCATGTACTTTTCGAATTTATCCAGATACCTGTATTTATAATGACACTGATGCTCTTTGCAGCAAACGGCAACAGTCTGTGTAGACTGGCCCACATAACTTCTGACACATTTGCAAGGGATGGTATAAATTCCCAGATGAGATTACCCTCGACTGGTAACAATGCTTCTTTAATTTCTTTGGGTGTTCCAAAGACTGGTCCGATTCCATGCCTGTTTAGTATTATGCCTTTTTAGGCAAGGACTCCATTGTTAAAATCTCTGTACACTTGATTGTACAGTAAACAATGAACTTACACATACTTTACCAATATGCCATCTGCCACACTGACTGAACACTGGGCCAAGTGTCACGAGATGATCTACTATCCACAGGGATATAGGTTCCCATACAGTGCCAGAGACAGAGCTGGTGTACATGAAACAACCTGTATTCGGTAATGGCTCAGAGTAATATTGGGGTTGTGCTGCTGCTGAGGTATATTAGAGGAGGTAGAGGTAAAACCAGATGCTTAAACACAGCCTTCTCTTCACAAAAAGCTTCTAGAACAATGGTTGTCTTAAAATCCAAATGATATCCAGGTGTCTTGTGTGCTTGCTTTATAATATACTGCGTAAGTGTTGCAATGTAGTGAATGATATTGCGTTATATCTTGAAATCATGATCTATATATATTATACTACAAACTTATTGACTAAACTATGTTATTTCCAGAAAATAGGTTCAAATTAATTACTTCTTTGTTCAGAGCCATTATGTCATCACTTAGAAAAATCAACATTTGTTATAGGCTTATGGTAATTGAAGGAACAAAAATATTCATTTTTAGAAGTAAAGTAAATATTTATGTACTGTACACAGATTCATACACTCATTGTGCAGAAAAAACATTAGATACATCACACTCTCTTATTTACAAATATGCTTCTAAATACATACAGATACACAGAACAATGGTTCAAAAATTCAGTCATCACTTACCTAAGTACAGTTGGACATAAAAAATAACAAGAAGACAATATCATGGTAGGCCTAAATATCTCACACTGTAGTCCAGCACTCTGTTGCTGACAACTACAAGCAATATATAAGTGAATTATTTTGTTTTTCTTTGACACTTTTGGAGCATGACAGGGACTAATTCAGAAGCTCTAAAGAAAATGCATAGTTCATTTGTTCATCTTAGTATCACTATTACTCAGTCCATTTCCTTCTGTATGTTTCATTCACTTTTTACATAAGCAGAATCTCACCTCCCTTTTTGCCAACTGCAGCTCACCTTTGAAGTATCAGCTGTTGTACTGCTACTGACAATTCTTGGGTTCTAATGAATGGTAAGCCAAGTATTTTACATTAATAGACAAGATCGAAACATAAACTAATTAATAAATTCTCCAAATGAATTCTTGCACAAAAGAGGTAGAAAAATATGCCATGAAATATACAATCATGGCACCAAGAATGAACACACACACACACACACACACACACACACACACACACACACACACACAGAGAGAGAGAGAGAGAGAGAGAGAGAGAGAGAGAGAGAGAGAGAGAGAGAGGGGGGGGGGGGGGGGAGGGTAACTTTGCTGAGAACATAGCATTTCTTGCTGTTGTTACTATGATCAGTATCTAAATCTTGTGAGACATGTGAAACACTCATAATTATTTGCTGTTTGCACCCAAATGACATGTATGCTGAGACAATGTTGCTGTTATAAAATAAAAGCATTAATTACAGCCTGCAATAGACACTATTATTTATGACATTTGTGACTTGTTGCAGCAATTGGTCTAATAAATTTTAATTTTGATCAAAAAATTGAAATGAATTTTCTTTAAAAATTGAAATGAATTTTCTTTAAAAATTGAAATGAATTTTCTTTAAAAATTGAAATGAATTTTCTTTAACACAGCAACCAAGGACCACAAAAGCAGATGAGCAAATAAAAACCAACTAACACTGAGTACATGATCTCAGCCGCAATTATAATTATTTGTGTGCCAGACATGACATGATGAAAGCTAAGTAAGGGATACAAACAGACACCACAATCTCAAAAAATGTGTGAGATCACAGCATACTTTCATTTGTACATTGGAAGAATACAAAGTAAGAGGACTACAAGCAAGATATATAATGTGACATAAAACTGTCTTACAAATCAATATTCACACCATCATATTTTATCTATAGTAATTCTCTCACAGTAATGCTAAAATTTAATATCAAACTGTCTATTGTACTTTCCATGATATGCCGAAATTGCAAATATGTAAAATTCTACATTACATGCAATATAAATGAAAATATATGTTATCTGATTTGTATAACTGTGTCTTTTTTGAATGGTGATAAATGATGGATTTATCATTTTACTAAATTGCATCCTCTGACATAAAACAGTTCTCCAATTATTTTTGATGAACTAGGCCTAGTTTTCCAAAAACAAGTCTGGACATAAAATGAAAGTGTAAACACCCTTATTCACTCACACACTTTGATACCATGTGCACAGTATGTGACTTATCTCTCTCAAATCACGCAAAAGTTTACATACTTTCTATAATATTGAACTTTCACTTCATGTACAGGTAAAAAAAAAAAAAAAAAAAAAAAACAGCAAAAAATGCAAACGGATGGTTCATCATGTTAAACAAAATTCTTTTGCAATTAATAGTTTTATAAATAGTGCACAGTTCTAGATTACACCAAAGTTGCACTGTGTGTTAGACATTTACCATCTCTCTACAATTAGACCACCTTAAACAGCACAAACAGCAATAAGTGATCAATAACAACAGTTTAAGCTATGTGAATAAAACATAATGAACAGTACAGTCTAAATTCTCATTTTTCTTCATCCCACCCAGCTTATTTTTACTATACATATTCCCTGCTGCACGTCATTTAAACTCAGTTTCTCTCTATGTTAAAATGTTACATATCTGTGCCACAATTTTCATTGGCATATCACTCAGACAGTCAATTCAAATGCAATTGTACTTTTCATTCTTATAAATTATCCACAAATGTAAGATAAATGCACATCTTATCTATAGATTTTACAGAATAAAATGAAAACAATTTCATATGTTCAGTACATAATTTAACAAAGGAAAATTCAATCGAGAAAATATAATGTTACTGTTTACAACTCAAATGGCTAAATATCTTTAGTATATACAAACAAACAATCACATTGCATGAAACATAATTTTTTTTTGTGTAAACTGCATCACCTCACAAAATAGGTATATCACTGAACAGCAACTGCATTCAATGCTCATTATTTGAGTTATACTGCAGTGAGCCTACTTACCAAGTCATTTACACTCTAAGCAATACAAAAAAAATTATTTAGCTGTTCAAAACAAATACCACAGTGCAGTACAAAAATCTGCTTCTTCCCCCTTTCATTTGTCATATCCAGAAGCAATACTGATCATCAGTATCTGGTTGTGATGACAAAATGTGTTACCATAAACGTCTCCATCTTGTAGCTCTTGTGCAGTGAGACTATTGGTCAACATAATTTCACAATTTCTTGTAAATTATTGGATGATAGCCCACAGCTCAGGTGATATGGTTCTTTATTTTTAAACTGCAATTCGTCTATATCAGTCTTATCTTCACCTGTGTCCTGTTAAGTGAGGGTCTGAATACTGTAAGCAACCAGAAACATGAAAGAAAAAAATGGTTCCAATCACTTAAGATCTTTTAAATACTGCTTGTAATGACTTCCAAGAGCAATGATTGGAAATAACAGTGGTTTAGTCAACCAAATTTTAAAGCAATGGCATAATGACACCACAAACATCACCTGAAAAGTTTTTTTCTGCTCATTTGTCCCCTCTGTTTCTGACACATCGTGCTAATCATGTTTAATTCTTACAACTTCAGTGTTGATTTATCACAATTTCATACTGTACCTAATTTCTCAGTAACATCACAAATAGTAAGCATTCTGTATACCTTGAATTGCATTGCTGTTACCAATACTCAATCAATCAACACAAACCTTAAATGTTTGAGTACACAAAAACAGGACAGCAAAGTTAACCTCTTGTTCTCCATTGAAAAACCTTTTCATCATTTTACACTCTACATATCAGATTTCAAATTGTGATAAATTGCAAGACAAGACTACTACACTGATTACTCTTTACTTAATAACCATAAGAAATTCACTCTTACAAAGTTAGTTTATGCCAAAATATACAAATGAACACTGAACAAATATGTGTATATCTGAAAAGGAACTCAGAAACTCCAAAAATGTAAATAATAGTTTTGACAAGGAGACAGCACTAGTAGAAACATCTTATACAATTCCCAAAAACTGCATAGAGTATGGAATGTCTTGTGTACAATAACTTAGTGATACCTAGCATTTCTGACGTTGATAAAATCAATTGAAATCTCTCATTTTACACACTCTTAAAGTCTTCTATTTTTCCAAAAGAAGACTGAGTTAAAAATTAATCCATAAAAAGTCATTTCAAGAAGAGTCCTTTCTTTTGTTTCACTGAATCCTCACAGATCAAAAGCTGAACATCAAAAGAAGTACAAATGTTTGTGTTCAGCAGGATCAGGGTGCATAACAGAAATGTCAGTAAAACACATTGGTAGGACCTAGGAACTTGTAAGACTGGCCATGAGGAGCTCCATTTTGTTAAGGAAGTTCTTTCCTTCCATCTTGTCCCATCGTACTTCTTTGAAGCTACCTCCCAAGTTCTCCCACTTCCGCTCTTTCACCAACTGACCAGGGAAGAAATCTTTCCTTGGTGACTGTGCAATAGAAACCTGAACTCCTGTCTGTGGCTCACATCTTACAGCAATCATCCTGCCAAAATACAAGACATCTTATTTCTTCAAACTATAAAGCATATAACCAAGGTTCAATTGAAACATTCATTCAAAATTAAAGTAAAATAATTATTGTTAACAACATCAAATGCAAAAAAGAAGTTTCTACTTAACATGAGAATAGCCGAAGTAGAGTCACTTGAGACATAAATTTAAAAGCATGGTTCAATATCTCACTTATCGAATTTTCAAAAATTTCTTCACGGAGAAGGGGAAAGATGCAAAATCAGGAAATGTGAAGGGTGATGTGTACGCAGGTACCAGAGGAAGGTAATGGTTATAGCTTGATACAAACGAAGTTGCAGCAACAGCTGGAATCCTAATTTCAGTATACTGTTCATCCTGAGCTGATTGACACATCAAAAAATAAAAGGTATACTCAAATCACAGAGGGGAGATGAAAAAAAAAACCTACAGGTGGAAATAAGATGAGAAAAACAAAGAGAGAAAGAGAGGGAGGGCAAAAGAACAACTTGGAAAGGAACATACTGACAGAGAAGGATTGGTGGCTGAAGAAGGTGATGGAGGAAATGAAGAGGAAAGAATAGAGTCTGTAACGAGCAGGTGGACTGTAAGCACTATATACATGTTGAAGAGCAATTCACTATTTCATGAGTTCAGAAACATTGCTTTTGGGAAGGGGGAGTTTGTACAACCCATACATGAAACAAAAATCAAGATTCTTGTTGATGCTGTTGGCAGGTGGGGTTTTATCAATCATGGTCCACTTCTCCATAGGAGATGGAAAGTAAAATTAACAAAACTGGTAGAAGAATCTTTATGAAAAAGGGGAGAAGGTGGGAGATACTATCTCTCACAGGAGTACCCTTGTAGTCAGTGATGTGAAGAAAGATTTTAAGCTATCATTATTGAAAGAAATATTACTCAAAAATTTGAACCTGATGTGTTTGAAAACATCAGAAAGTACTTACAAAGATGCATATAAACAAAATAAAAGAGTTAGATCTTTTTGGAGAAGTCCGTCAGTGTAATAAAATGAAGGACACGAGCAGCTGCTCGAGCATCATCAGCTAAAAGTTCCGGTACGGTACATGGCAGACATAGGACAACATGAGAGTGAATAAAATGGGAACAGGACAATAAAACATGGCGCACCGCCAATGGATGACCACAGGGGCACTGCGGGGCACGGTCTCCCGACAACAGGTAGCAGTGGCTAAATTGGCAATGCCCAATCCGCAACCAGGCCAAAATGACCTCTTCTCGCTGGGAAGCCTCATGCCACAATGATGCAACGCACCGACAAAGAACCCCATTAACACCAGTTGGTGGGACACGAAAGGAAGCTGTCCGAGGCAGGACGACAGCAGCCTTGGCCGCAGCATCAGTAGCTTTGTTCCCAGGCACACCAATGAGGCCAGGAATTCACAAAAAAAGGACCCGTCGCTGGTATCAGCTAGCGACTGAAGGGACTGTTGAATTCATTGCACGAGAGGGTGGTCCGAATATGGGTCATGGAGACTCTGAATGGCGCTCAAAGAATCAGAGCAGATTGTATAGGGAGAATGACGATGGTGGCGGATATACTGAACAGCCTGATAGCAAAAAGCTCAGCTGTAAAGCTTGAACATCCGACGCCAGCAGTGGTCTTGGAGCCATCTGTGTAAATAAAGACGTTATTAGCAAGCCTCGAACGCAGTTCGACACACTCCAAGCGGTATATCAAATCTGTGGTCCTCTCCTTTGGGAACGAGATGAGTTCAAGGTGAATGCGAACCTGAGCCTGGAGTCAAGGTGGCGTCAGGCTCTCACCCACTCAAAAAGTCGTAGAGAGGGTAAAATCAAGTTCCTGAAGCATGCAACGAAAGCGAACTCCAGGAGGTAACAGGGCAGAGACATACAGCCTGTATTGGTGGACAAGAGAGTCGCCAAAGAAAGAGAAATATGACGGGTGGTCAGGCATTGACATCAGTCGGCAGGCACACCGACAAAGCAACATATCTCGCCGGAAGTTTAGCAGTAATTTGGCATACAGACTCTCAACAGGGTTGCTGTAGAATGCTCCAGTTGCCAGACGCAACACCCGATGGTGGATAGAGTTTAGATGGTGTAAGATGGACGGCCGGGCAGAAGATTAGACAAAGCTCCCAAAATCCAGCTTTGATCGGACAATGGACTGATATAAGTGAAGCAGGACCATTTGATCTGCTCCCCATGGAGGACAGTTAGGGAACGGGTACAACGAGCAGCCAAGTAAGACACATGTGGAGACCAGCAAAGTTACCTGTCAAATGAATGACCTCAAAATTTTGTTATCTCCACGAATAGAAGAGCAACAGGGCCAAGATGTAAGGATGGTGGAAGAAACTGTTTGTAACACCAGAAGTTCATACAGACCGTTTTCTCACCAGAAAAATGGAAACCATTAGCGACACTCCAGGAACATAGACGGTCTAGACAATGCTGAAGACAGCGCTCCAGGAGACGTGCTCTGAGTGCTGCAATAGATCGTGAAGTCATCAATGAAAAGGGAGCCTGAAACGTCAGCTGGAAGGCAATCCATTATTGGATTGATAGCTATGGCAAAAAGGGCCACACTCAAAACGGAGCCCTGGAGCAAACCATTCTCCTGGCGAAAGGCATCTGACAAAACAGAACCCACACGTACCCTGAACATTCGATCCATTAAAAATGCATTAATAAAAATAGGGAGATGGCCGCGAAGGCCCCAAGTGTGCATGGTGCGGAGAATGCCCGCCCTGCAACAGGTGTCGTAAGCCTACTCCAAATCGAAGAACACAGCCACCGTCTGGGGCTTACGCAGTAAGTTGTCCATAATAAAGGTCGACAAGGTATCTAGTTGGTCAACAGCAGATCAGCACCTACGAAAGCCACATTGGACATTGGTAAGGAGACGTAGAGATTCAAGGAGCCAAACCAATCGAGAATTGACCATGCGCTCCATCACCTTGCAGACACAGCTGGTAAGGGAGATGGGGGCGATAACTGGAAGGAAGGTGTTTGTCCTTTCCTGGTTTGGGTATGGGAACAACAATTGCTTCACGCCAGCGTGTGGGAACATGACCTTCAGTCCAGATGCAATTATAGGCACGAAGAAGAAAGCCTTTACCTGCAGGAGAAAGGTTCTTCAGCATCTGAATATGGATACCATCGGGCCCCAGAGCAGAGGATCGGGACCAGGCGAGTGCACTTTCGAGTTCCCGCATGGTGAAAGTGGCATTGTAACTTTCATGATTCAAAGCCCGGAAAGAAGGTGGCCGTGCCTCCTCTGCTTGGTTTCGGGGGAGGAAGGCAGTGTGGTAATGGGCAGAGTCGAAACCTCCACTAAAAAGTGGCCGAAGGTATTTGAGACATCCTCAGGATCCACAAGGACTTCATTCGCTACAGCCAGGCCTGAAATCGGGGAGTGGACCTTGGTGCCAGATAGCCAGCACAGGCCATCCCAGAGAACCAAAGGAGGAGTAAAACTGTTGAATGAGCTCGTGAAAGCCACCCAACAAGCCTTTTTGCTTTCACTGACAACACAACATGGAGTCGTTTGTAACTGATACAGTTCGACATCGTAGGGTGGTGTTGGAAGGTGCGTAAAAGCAAATTTCCGAGCAGGAATAGCATCACTGCATGCTGTAGTCCACCATGGGACTGGGACTCGACGAGGAGAAGAGGAAGTAGGGGGGATGGAATATTCAGCAGCAGTGAGAATAACGTCCGTGAGGTATGCGACCTGACTATCGCAGCTGGAGAAGTCATGATCATGGAAGGTCGCCAGGGAGATGAAAAGCCCCCAGTCGGCTCTGGAGATGTTCCAGCTAGTGGAACGTGGAGAAGGGGTGCGATGCAGGAGATGGATTACACAAGGGAAATGGTCGCCTGAGTATGTGTCAGACAGAGCATACCACTCAAACTGATGTGTAAGTTGGATAGTGGATAATGAGAGGTCCAAGTGGGAATAGGTATGCGTTGTGTGTGACAGGAAGGTAGGTGCACCGGTATTTAAGCAGACAAGATTGACGTGGTTGAAAAGGTCTGCCAAGAGGGCGCCTCTTGGGCAGGATGCTGGAGAGCCCCAAAGGGGATAGTGGACATTAAAGTCTCCAATAAACAAAAATGGTGTAGGAAGCTGAGCAATCAGTTGTATCATGTCTGCCCTAGTAAAGGCAGATGATGATGGAGTGTAAACAGTACAAATGGAAAACATGAAAGTGGGGAGAGTGATTCAGACGGCAATTGCCTGCAGATCTGTGTGCAATGTGATTGGATCATAGTAGACATCATTTCGAACCAGCAACATGACCCCTCCATGAGCCGGAATACCTGTCACAGGGGGTAGGTCAAAACGCACGGAGGTATAGGGTGCCAGGTCAATACGATCGCGTGGGCGTAACTTCGTTTCTTGGAGGCCTATGACAAGCGGGCAGTGCATTCGAAGGAGCAATTTGAGTTCCTCTCGGTTGGATCGAATGCTGCGAATATTCCATTGAAGAAGCGCCATTATGAAAAAGAAAAGAAAAAGAAAAGAGAAACAAGAAAGGGTCACCTTGATGGCTGCTGAGGGCCTGGCTTCGAGGGAGCACTGCTGCTCCAATCGATAGGTGGTGAGTCATGGTCCATCAACTCAACAGTTGCGTCTGCCACCTTCCTGAGCTGGTCAGGAGGGGCAGCTTCCTCCGCCGGTGAAAGGCCAGAGGATTGGCTACCAGCGGTGCGGCCTGGCGAAACTGAAGATGGCCGGGGACGGCAACCGTTGGGTGAACTCTTTTTACTATGAGCCTTCTTCGAAGAATTACGTTTTGTCGAAAGAACAGTTGATGGCTGTGAAGTTTCGGTATGTAAGAAATCTTCGCGTGTCGGTTCTTTTTTGAAGGTCCGAGCATCTGATTTAGAGGTCCTCATCTTAGCAGTAGCAGATGATGATGTTTGAGCCTTAGAATTGGTGGGAGGAAGAGGAGACGTTGATCAGGCGATCTTTGCACTGGCCGATCTGACGACCAAATTGCTAAATGTTAGATCACATGTCTGTGTAGCTACCTCCCTGGTAGGCCGAGGAGAGGCGAGAACGGTACTGTATTTCCTTGCCGGAAGCACAGTGGGCTTTAGGCTATTGAATAACTTGCGAGCAGCCGAGGTCAATACCTTCTCTTTCACTCGAATTTCCTGTATACTTTCCTCATCTTTGTAGACGGGGCAGTTGCAAGAGGAGGCAGCATGGTCGCCCATGTAGTTGACGCAATGAGGGGACGAAGGTGGACAGTTACCCTCATGGGTGTCTCTGCCACAGGTAACACATTTAGCCACACTTGAACAAGACTGCTGTGTATGGTTAAACCACTGACATTGGTAACACTTTGTAGAGCTGGGTACATACGGCCGAACAGAAATGATCTCATAACCCGCTTTAGTTCGTGAAGGCAACTGAACATTGTCGAATGTCAGGAATATGGTTCGGGTCGGTATGAGGTCCTTGTCGACCCTTTTCATGACCCAATGGATGGCTGTCGCTCCCTGATCAGAGAAGAAAGACAGAATCTCCTCATCAGTTAGTCTGTCGAGTGACCTAGCATACACCACACCAGGTGACGAATTCAAGGTGCGGTGGGCCTCCACCTGTACAGGGAATATGTGTATGAGAGTGGCTCGAAGTAATTTTTGTGCCTGGAAGCCGCTCTCTGTCTCCAACAGCAAGGTACCGTTGGGCAACCGAGTACAAGATTTCACTGGTCCTGCAATCGCATCTACACTCTTCTGAATGACAAAAGGGTTGACTGTTGGAAAATTGTGACCATCAGATCTTTTGACAACAAGAAACTTTGGTGTTGGTGGTAGAATTTTCGGAACAGGAGTTGCACCTAGCATTCTTTTTTGGGCAGAAAACACGGAAGAAGAAGAAGAAGAAGAAGAAGAAGAAGAAGAAGAGGAGGAAGAGGAGGAAGAGAAATCCATTGCAGATGAATCCCCCATGATTGCCAGTGTCTCTGATGGCGCGCTCCTTCCTTGTGGGGGCCCCCTCAGAGGGCACTCCCACCTTAGGTGATTGTCCACACCTCAGGTCACACCTCCCGAGAAACAGACGGAGGGACCAATCGGCACGTTCGGAAAGTAACAGCTCAGGCAATCACCCCTCCCTGGGCCTGGCCTTTACCAGGGGGTACGTGCGTGCCTTATTTCTCTACCCAGGGCGGGAAATTACACGTTACCCCGTCACCAGCTACATGTGCGAATGCATGGGTCGGCCTTCAGACATGCACAGGGAGGAAAGAAGAGAGGAAAGAGAGAGAAGGATAGAGGGGTAGAAGAAAGAATCTCAAACGCCGAAGCGGAGAATAAGACACAGAAAAGAAGACAAGGAGAATAGGGCAAGGAGAATGAGGCAGAGATAGAAGTAAGGGCATGAAAGCAAGGAGAAGAGTGAATGTAGGGAAAGACCAATAGAGGAAGAAAGCGTGAAAACGGAGAAAAACAAAGGGAACAGGATCCTGGAGTGTTCAAACGTCTGTCTCCAGACGAAGGCTCGATACATTACTCCCAAGAAGAGGGAGTGTGAAGGGGAGGTAAGGGGGGGGGGGGGGAATTGGGGATGAGGAGGGATGGGGAAGGGGGGTAGGGCAGCCCGGAAAGGAAGGCGAACTGCACTAGCTTGGGGCCCCGTGCTCGCCATGCATGTATCCACAAAAGAGTTGTGTACCCCCTGGGGGGATGATTCATTCAGACAAACTGTAATGTATCATATATTAATGGACTGAGATCCGCCTCGATTGTGAAAAAACACCTAGTGTTTACCTAGGTTTCGGTGTAGATAACTACACCTTCTTCAGAACAATAAACTCAAAAGTGTCTATAAAGACCTTTGTCAATAATTAAAAGCTCAGCATAGCTATATATTTATAAAAGAAAAAGATGACACATAAAAGTACATGTGAACAAAGTCAAAAGAATAACTTAACTTAATGGTGCACACTCCACCTCACATCAGCATGTGTTCGATGGGCTGTGTCCCGTCGCAAATGTTGAAGGTTCTTGTAATGTATCAATCACGTAGATGTAATATGTGTTTCTGAACATCTTGTGCCCAGTGAGATAGCAACCACAATTCACTACTCTGATTCTGCACATCAGAGAGAGAGAGAGAGAGAGAGAGAGAGAGAGAGAGAGAGAGAGAACGTATGTTAGGGTAATAGTCACATACAAAAAGCATACTTTAATTGATTACAGTTATGTGGAAATGCTAGAAACTCATATCATCTGCCACAAATCTTACATCAGTAATGACAAATTTAAGATATGTGTAACTACATCAATGAACAAATGAAAGCCAAAGATGTTGTCACTAATGATCTTCCATAAGAGAAAAAATAATGCAAAATGCCGGATACCAAGGGGTTGATCAGTATATATTTTGAAGCTCAAATAAAAACACAACTATATGAAAGATACTGTAAACGTTTTTTTTTTTTCGATCACTACAGTTTGTTTATCAAACATGTGAAAACGTCAAGAGGATAGGCACATTTTCAAAGCACAATTGCTTCACCACACAAAAAAACATCAAATTACACTCTCATTGTTACTTAATAAAACAGATAAACAATGTTGACTGGAATATTATCTTTCAAATTCTGAAGGTGGCAGGGGTAAAATACGAGGAGGGAAAGGCTATTTACAATTTGTACAGAAAGCAGATGGCAGTTATGAGAGTCGAGGGGCATGAAAGGGAAGCAGTGGTTGGGAAGGGAGTGAGACAGGGTTGTAGCCTCTCCCCGATGTTGTTCAATCTGTGTATTGAGAAAGCAGTGAAGGAAACAAAAGAAAAATTCAGAGTGGGTATTAAAATCCATGGAGAAGAAATAAAAACTTTGAGCTTCGCCAGTGACATTGTAATTCTGTCAGAGACAGCAAAGGACTTGGAAGAGCAGTTGAACGGAATGGATAGTGCTTGAAAGGAGGATATAAGATGAACATCAACAAGAGTAAAATGAGGATAATGGAATGTAGTCAAATTAAATTAGGTGATGCTGATGGAATTAGATTAGGAAATGAGACACTTGAAGTAGTATATGAGTTTTGCTATTTGGAGAGCAAAATAACTGATAATGGTCGAAGTAGAGAGGATATAAAATGTAAACTGGCAATGCTAAGGAAAGTATTTCTGAAGAAGAGAATTTGTTAACATCGAGTATCGATTTAAGTGTCAGGAAGTCGTTTGTGAAAGTATTTGTATGGAGCGTAGCCATGTATGGAAGTGAAACATGGACGATAAATAGTTTAGGCTAGATGAGAATAGAAGCTTTAGAAATGTGGTGCTACAGAAGAATGCTGAAGATTAGATGAGTATATCACATAACTGATGAGGTGGAATGAACAGAATTGGGGGAAGAAGAATTTGTGGCACAACTTCACTAGAAGAAGGGATCGGTTGGTAGAACATGTTCTGAGGCATCAAGGGATCACCAATTTAGTATTGGAGGGCAGCATGGAGGGTAAAAATCATAGAGAGAGAAGATATGAATACACTACGCAGATTCAGACCAATTTAGGTTGCAGTAGGTACTGGGAGATGAAGAAGCTTGCACAGAATAGAGTAGCATGGAGAGCTGCATCAAACCAGTCTCTGGACTGAAGGCCACAACAGCACGAAAACAGAAAAATACATAGAGTTAACTATTATCTTATATGCAAGTTGCAATGGTAGTGGCTATCCTACGTATACAATAAATAAATCACACAATTATAGTGTATTCAGTTGTATGACAAAAGTGCCTATGTCAATTTTATATAAATAAATACTGTACAAAAAGTGTATTCAGTTGTATGACAGAAGTGCCTAGGTCAATTTTACATAAATAAATACTGTAAGAAAAGTTCTTTATGTAAACAAATAATTGCTCTATATTAACCAATGAACTTACTAGGATAGCAGTGGGAAGAATTTGATAACTTGAAACACGCCTGCAGAAGCAACACAGAAGAACAGAAATTGATACACAACTTACGACTTCTATTATTATTATTATTATTATCATCATCATCATCATTATTACTAGTGTGAATAACAGCAAGAATAATAACGATGAGTTTTTTATATGAACACAGAATAGTGAGATGTGAAATTCCATTGACACATGGTATTTCCAAGAAGAAAAAGTCTTCCTTGACATAACCAAACATACCATCAGCCATGTGACCAGTGCCTCACTGAGATGAACTGCCTGTTCCTGTTCCATTTCAGTGTTATAGTGATGAAGGTGGTAGTGAAGCTAGTGCTGCAGCATCACCTTCAATGTCCACTTCTTCAAAAGATCCTGATTTTGTGTGTAACAATGAGTGTGAGGAGACTCACAATATAACAGTGTGAACTTAATGACCTAGTGAGAGATCTGGAAATGCCAAAAGGTAAAGTTCAACTGTTGGTGTCAAGATTACAACAGTGGAATTGTCTTGATAAGATGGTAAATGTGACTGCATTCCATAACTGGCAACACCATTAATTCCATTTTTCGAAAGTGAGAACAGCCTGGTATTTTGTAGTGATGTACAGCAACTAACGGCAGCTATAGGCATTGACTATAAAAATGATCATTGGTGGTTGTTCATCAATTTCTTCAATGTAAGTCTCAAGCTTGTGCTACTGTATAATGGCAAAGCGATTCTGATTGGCATGCATGTTACATGAAAGAAATGTATGATAACATGAAACACTTGTTACTGCAATTGACTTATGACAAGTCTAAATGACAGATTTCTAGGGAACTAAAAACCATCGGCACATTACTTGGGCTACAATACAGTTAGACGAAATTCTGTTGCTTCCTGTACCTCTGAGACAGACACACCAAAGCACTTTATTATAAAAAGAAAGATTGGCCTAAATTTAATCACATGAACCAAGATCTCACAATGTTATGCATGAAGCACTTGTTGAATCCAAGATCATAATTCTCCCTGTTCCTCATATAAAATTAGGCCTAATGAAAAACTTCCTTAAGGCTGGACAATACTGGGGAAGCATTTCTCTATCTAAGTGAGAAATTTCCACATCTTAGTGAAGCGAAAATCAAAGAGTGGATTTTTGTGGGTCCCCAGACATGCAAACTGTACAAAGATGAGCATTTCAACACAATCCAGACAAGTGGTGAAAAGTTAGCTTGGGATGTCTTTGTTCAAGTATCAACAAACGTTATAGGAAATAAGAAGGCTGAAAACTATAAGGATCTTGTTGCAAATCTTCTGCATTGCTACAACAGATTGGGGTGCAACATGTCCTTAAAGTTACATTTCCTAGATTCCCACTTGGACTTCTTTCCTGGCAACTGCAGTGCTGTAACCGATGAGCATAGAGAACACTCCACTTCCACCAGCAAACTTCAGACATGTAAAGGGAAAGGACACAGGGAAAGTCGATTGCATCTATGTTAGTGCTGGACACTGGTAAGGGAATCACCAGCAGAAAACAACAAAAGCCAGGCACAGTGACCTTTCTCTAAGGGATAACACCAAGGTAAATACATGCACAAGCTTATATAGCCAATAACATTAAATCATATCTTCAAAATGAGTGCCAACCTTGCACTTTCATTAACATTTTCAGTATCAGCACACCCACAAACATAAAGATTAGCTGTTTTCATGCCAGTTACAGAAAAAAAGTAAAATTTTGTTGGCTAGCATAATGAGAGCACTTAATGGCTGCCAGCAAACTTTAAACATAATTTCATAGCTTATTAAAACTTTTTATACTTACATGCTTAGTGTTAAATATTTGATATATTAACTCATTTGTAAAGTAATCAGAATATTGAAGCTGTTTTACACATGTGAGTTCAATTCTTTAAGAACTGTGGGCTTAATGGTTTATACTAAGCAGGACAATCATTCATACTGAAGTGAGTGATGCCCCATAACCACACATTTGACATTACTTCACAAATGGGTTGTTTGCAAACCCACATCTACTGGAACGTTTCTGTTTCTATTATTGTATATTTTCAAGCCTGTCTGTTTTCACTACTATGGTACACCCTACACACAAATTTGGCAAATGAGCACCTCTGTTGCCCCTCTTAGCTTGGCACCCCAAGTGGCTGCTTGTGCCACAAGATAGTCAAACCAGCCCTAGACACTTGAAAGACAGATCATTAGACAAAAATGGATGCAATACAAATTACAGATGGTTGAAAAATGAGTTGCAGTTTACGAATGTATACAAAAAGATCAGAAGAAATGGCAACAGAAAGGTTAATCTTTGGACACCTCAATCAAATGAATGAGGACAGACAAATGAAACACATATTCATGTAAACCAGGAAAATAAAGTCAACAATCTCGTGGATTACAAGAATATAAAATATCTATAAAAAAACACAGCACCAACTAATCACAAACAACAGAAAGAATCCTTTCAGGAAAGGAATAAACAAGCAATTAGGAATAAAAAGGATACAATAGAAATAATAAAACAACACAGGGAGAAGATGGAATAGTGGAAAAATAGGAAACGACAATGAAAGAAGAAGAAAATAAATTGTTACCTGATCCTAGACAGTTAATACAAACATCAAAAAATACCAAAACAGCAAGAATTATCAAAATATTAACCAATAATTCATTCAATAAAAATAACCATTCACAATATAGTTAAGCATTGAAGGCACCAAACATCAACTCAAATATGATAGCTCAGCAAATGAACTTTCATTCTCCTTCAAAGCACACATACATACAGCTACCAAGTCCCAGTATAGCCACCCAATCAAAGTAATAGCTTGTGGTTCAGTAGAGAAGGTAAGACGAACAAAAAAGGGGGAGGGAGAGGTAAAGGAACAGAGGAGGAATTCATAGAAGAAGGATGGATAGCAAGTGAAGCGCTTAAGAATTTGGCAACAGAGAGAGAGAGAGAGAGAGAGAGAGAGAGAGAGAGAGAGAGAGAGAGAGAGCTGCACACAATGAAAGAGGAACTGGAGATATGGGCAAGGACAGCAGGAGAGAGCAGGGGAGGGTGGGAGCTGGTGATCTACCTATCTATTAACAGTTGATGAAAGTAAAGCTAGTGTCCCAGTGTAGACAGAAAGGAGCTTTTTTTGTTGGGTGCTGGGGGTGGAGAGTGGAGAGGGGAGGATATCACAGGACAGGGGCTAACGGGGGAGGGGGGGGGGGGGGCAGAGGAAGGGTTTCACAGGACAGGGACCAAAACTAGGGGGCTTGCAGAACCAAAATATTGGCAACTTGCTCTGTCACTGAGTCATCAATCTTCTTCTTGGCCTTAGTTGATGGTGATCATTTATCTGGGTGGACAGTTAATTGCTGATCACACCAAAAGTGGCAGCAAACTTGGTATATGGTATGGCACATGTGATCCCGACTCTCATGAAACAATACAAGTATATGACAGTGGCAGGACTGGAACAAGAAATGTGGATGAGTGCTTGTAACACATTTTGTACGTGGATTGTTCACTACAATATTAGGCATATGGCAAGTAGCTGAAAGAATGAGTGTCGTAAGGACAAATCAACATAGTTTGTAGGTTGAGTCAGCTGTTGAATGCCATTCTAGAAGCAGTAGGAAGCATTTTGGAAAGAACATTTCTTATTTCAGGGCAAAATGAAAAGTACTGAAATCAAAACTGTGGAGAGGCAAGTGGTTCAGGTGATTCAACCAGGCAGTACTGCACTGATGGGTGGGATTGCTCCTTTGTTGCTCATTAGAGGGAATGTTCATATATGGGAAGATGCAGTGTGAGAGGTCTGTTTGTCAGCTAGGATAGAAAAGTAGTCCACGACAGCCTTGGCAAAGCCTTTAGTGTACTGTATGAGGAACTACTCACCAACACAGATGCGCTGACCATGAATGACAAAGCTACAAGGGAGAGAATTCTTTATGAGGAAGTAATGCAAATTATCAATGTGTAGATATTGTTGGTGGGAGGTCCACTTGATGTGGACAGAAGTCTTTATGGAGCCATCAAAAAAGGTAGTACTTAATATCTAGGAAGACGAAAGGTTAATTTGAATGAAGATGAGATGAAACTAGCACAAAAAAGGCATTTAGGCAGTGGAGGAATGAGGATAGTCTCCTGGACAAAGGACAAGATTGTGAAGAATCATCCATGAACCTTGAACAGACTAGGAGATAAGGATGGTTACCTGCAGTCACCCTTTTCCTAACATACCCATTTCAACAGTGACTCAATAATGGCAGTACCAATATGGAATATAACGTAATCAAGTTTGAGAGACATCACATTATGTCACAATGTGCTTCACACAAGCCTCTTTGCTTCCTAATATCAGCCTGCAGGTATATTAATTTATACTGTACCTTGGTACCTAGTAGAATCCCTTGTTTCAGTAGCAGGAGAAAGGAAGCCCATATTATTATCTCTGCTCAATGCGAGTGTTGGAACTTTAATAGTGGCAACTATTTATTTACAACTTATATAAAATAGATTCATGTTTCAAGGTTTACTGTTCTTCAAAGTAGTCAACAGCATTGTGTACAAAGCATTGCAGCAATGTGTAAATTATGGGACACTCTTAGCCACACCAGTTGCATTGTTAGCTCAGTTGGAGTGGTCTATTGCCTGATGAATCTCTGTAACAGCTCTGAAGCGAATGCTGTGAAGTGCTTGTTTCATCTTAGGACTCAAGCTGAAGTCACAAGGGCTTAAGTTCAAGGACTGTTGAAGTCCCATCGATCGAATTAATCAGTCACAACTTGCACCATATGT
This sequence comes from Schistocerca gregaria, assembly GCF_023897955.1. NCBI lineage: Eukaryota > Metazoa > Arthropoda > Insecta > Orthoptera > Acrididae > Schistocerca > Schistocerca gregaria. Next base: position 326,378,866 of record NC_064925.1, on the reverse strand, counting down.
GCCAGAGCACCATCCTGCAAAATTATGGACAGGTCTTGTAGAAAGTGTTGTTGCTTCTTTCTCTAAGCTCTTCATTTTTGGAACATAGCCTGCAACCAATGTAGAGAAAGAAGCGGCAACATTTTATGCAGGACCCACTCTTCATTTTGGAGGACAACACTCAAGCACATACGGCACAAGCTGTGATTGATTTATTTGATTGATAGGGCTGCAATGTGCTGTACCACCCACCACACTCACCAGGCATCAGCACTTGTAAATTCAATTTGATTTATAAAGTAAAGGAAACACTTCATGACATTCACTTCAGAACTATTACAGAGATTCAATTCAACTAAGTACCTTGGTGTTAAAATTACGAACAACTTCAGTTGGAAGGACCACATAGATAATATTGTCGGGAAGGCGAGCCAAAGGTTGCGTTTCATTGGCAGGACACTTAGCAGATGCAACAAGTCCACTAAAGAGACAGCTTACACTACACTCGTTCGTCCTCTGTTAGAATATTGCTGCGCGGTGTGGGATCCTTACCAGGTGGGATTGACGAAGGACATCGAAAGGGTGCAAAAAAGGGCAGCTCGTTTTGTATTATCGCGTTATAGGGGAGAGAGTGTGGCAGATATGATACACGAGTTGGGATGGAAGTCATTACAGCATAGACGTTTTTCGTCGCGGCGAGACCTTTTTACGAAATTTCAGTCACCAACTTTCTCTTCCGAATGCGAAAATATTTTGTTGAGCCCAACCTACATAGGTAGGAATGATCATCAAAATAAAATAAGAGAAATCAGAGCTCGAACAGAAAGGTTTAGGTGTTCGATTTTCCCGTTCGCTGTTCGGGAGTGGAATAGTAGAGCGATAGTATGAGTGTGATTCGATGAACCCTCTGCCAAGCACTTAAATGTGAATTGCAGAGTAGTCATGTAGATGTAGATGTAGATGTAGATGTAGATGTAGATCCGTGGACAACAGACTGATAGATTCCAGCTATTAACACACCAGTGCCACTTAGGGTATCCTATGACTTCTATACAGCTGGCAATAGGTTATACACAATGCTGGTCACTACTCTGAAGGATATACACACTTTGAAACACGTATCTGTCTCACGTAATTAAACAGTTGCCACTATTAAAGTTCCAACCCTCATACATTACAAAGAAAACAATAAAGGAATTAAGATGCCAAAAATGTTATTCTGTTAACTATGCCTATTATGTGCACTACCTTCATATTTGTTTTGAATTCTGTAATGCATACATTTGGAGGGAAAACCTGAAGACACGGTCAGAATAACTGAGCAGCTGACAAAATTCCCTGCTTAGGCTTGTCTGATACACGATATTAAAATTGTGGTGATTATCTAAACTGTTATAAAATTATGCTATGAAAATTAAATTAGTCGAATCAAAATAAATCAGGGCTTAATAAGAATCCATGCTAAGGTTTGGTTCAGCCCTGCATACAGTATTATTATTTGCCATACACATAAGTAAATTAAAGTTCTCTTCGGAAATTTAAAATGCCCAATTTATCTGTAAATGATGCTTCTCCATAAGGGCAAGGCATTGGATTGGTGTGTAGATTTTTGAGAAATGGAATATATCACTTGAAGGACAGCAGTACCTTATGAGCATCAACACAGAAGTTGGACTCAAGCCAGCTTAATTCCTTCTTGGTGGGCTGCACCTAATATTTTTCGTAGCTGTGGTCTAGTAGAGATGGGTAATATTATATGAGAAGAAGGGGGCTGTCTGTTGGCTATCTTATGACTATTTTGCTGCAGCCCACCACGAGATCTGTGGCAATCTCTTCATACTGGAATAGCACTTACACATAACATCCTGAATCATTTGTTCCACATATTCTAACAAGTGTATTAGTTTTATTTTTTTATGCTTGTCTATTGGCAGTGCCATATATTTTGCATCATGACGATAAGTACTGGCCAGTAATTCCGAATCATAATTTAATAATATACCAATCTCATTCTTTCCCTACAGTTTTTGTCATCTAAGGTTCCCTCTGGGTTCATGGAAGTTATTCCCAACTGTCTTAACATTTGTTCCATCATCCAGCCCTTCTTCTAGTCAGTGCTTCCCAGGTATTCCATACTTCACTTATTCTGCACATGACTTGTTTACTTATATCTTTATATTTAAGCTTCAGTGTCTCTGTATAACACCACATCTCAAATGCTCTGATCCCCATATTTTCCAATTTTTCCACAGTCCATGATTCACTACCATACAATGATGTGCTCTAGATGTATGTTCTCAGAAATTTCTATCTCAAATTAGGCATATGTTTAAAATTCTGTTATGTAACTTGTCAACTGTCTGACAAAAGGAGCCACATAATATTCCGTGGCTGTTTCAACATCAGTTATTTATGGGAGTATGAGCAAAAACATCATAACGAAATTTAACACTTACAGTTTAACCACAGCAGTAAACTTTCCCACCAGAATTATGCACAACAGTGACACTTTAATAGACAACAATTTTGTATGTAAAGTTAATGTTAATCTAATTTTAAATGGGTTATCAGACACTGATGACCAAGTCACCATAATAGACAACATGACAACTGTAAACCACGAATTAACAAGGAAAACTATTATAATAATTAATGAGCTCACAGCTCATACCTTTAGATAGAAACATGCAAACCATCAGTTGGATGTAAAGTAAACATTAGATGCATCTCTAACTCAGTTTCTCTGCTTTTAGTTGCTGCTTCCCTACAAAAATTGTGAATCATAGCACCAGCATTGTACTGAGAAAATCTACAATAGCCAAAGGCATTCAAGTATCATTTAGCAGGAAGAGAGAACTATACAAAATGGTCAGGATAACCACAAATGTGCAAATGCTTTTATATTACTAGAGGTATTGCTTTTTATTGAGGAGAGTTATAAGAAAACCAACAACTGGTATATGATGTCAGAGATACAGCTCTGAATATGGAGTTGAAACAATATGGATAACACTCAGAAGTGAAATTTGCAACTTTGGCTGTTTCACAGCTGTATTGATTAACACAAATTGCTGCCCCTCATTTACTCCAGCATGCCAGAAGTTCATATTTACAAGGGAAATTGGGAAATCATCCAAAGAACAAGATGACAACCAGGTGGCTCATAACACCAAACTTATAGCAGGTCTATTTTACAATCACTTTCTAAAAAAAATTGCAGATCTGCCAAAGGCATTTGGCTTTGTAAAACACAGGATTCTTTTTCACAAACTTAAAGCATATGGCTTTTGAAGTACAATGAGTAAGTGGTTTACTTCATACATAACCGACAGCAAGCAAAGGTTCATGTTAAATAGCTCATGCAGCCCTAGGAGAAACCCTCTTCTGAGACAAAACAATTTGCTATTGACATGCCACAGGGTTCAAACTTGGGACCACTCCTCTTCTTGCTATATATACACTATGTGATCAAAAGTATCCGGATCCCCCCAAAACACACATTTTTTTATATTAGGTGCATTGTGCCGCCACCAATTGCCAGGTACTCCATATCAGGGACCTCAGTAGTCATTAGACATTGTAAGAGAGGAGAATGGGGTGTTCCACGGAACTCACGGACCTCAAACGTGGTCAGGCGACTGGGTGTCACTTGTGCCATATGTCTGTATGCGTGCTTTCCACACTCCTAAACATCCCTAGGTCCACTGTTTCTTATGTAATGTGATAGTGAAGTGGAAACATGAAGGGAAACGTACAGCACAAAAGCGTACAGGCTGATCTCGTCTGTTGACTGACAGAAACCTCCGACAGTTGAAGACAGTCATAATGTGTAACAAACAGACATCTATCCAGAGCTTCAAACAGAAATTTCAAACTGCATCAGAATCCACTGCAAGTACTATGACAGTTAGACGGGAGGTGAGAAACCATGGATTTCATAGTCGACCGCCTGTTCATAAGCCACACATCACACCGGTAAATGCCACACGAAGCCTCACCTGGTGTAAGGAGTATAAACATTGAATGATGAACAGTGGAAAAAGTTGTATGGAGTGATGAATCACGGTACACAATGTGACGATCTGATGGCAGGATGTGGGTATAACCTTCCCTCGATATGTTGACAAAAATACTTGTTCAAAACCAGTGGTAGGCAGAAAACATCTTCCGAGATTGTTCTAAACCCTTTCTCCGAAAATTATTTCGAGCAGTTAGTCCATGAACCCACGGGAATTGTAAGTGGTTGCGAAACACACTTGACCTCTTAGCCACAAACAATCCAGAGCTAATACAGAGCATCATGACTGATACAAGGATTAGTGATCACAAGGTCATTGTAGCTAGGCTCAATACTGTTTCTTCCAAATCCACCAGAAACAAACGCAAAATAATTTTATTAAAAAAGCGGATAAAGTGTCACTAGAAGCCTTCCTAAGAGACAATCTCCATTCCTTCCGAACTGACTATGCAAATGTAGACTAAATGTGGCTCAAATTCAGATATAGTAGCAACAGCAATAGAGAGATTCATACCTCATAAATAGGTAAGAGATGGAACTGATCCCCCATGGTACACAAAACAGGTCCGAACGCTGTTGCAGAGGCAACAGAAAAAGCATGCAAAGTTCAGAAGCACGCGAAATCTCGAAGATTTGACATGGACTTCAACGCGAGATGTCTTTAATAGGTTCCACAACTAAACATTGTCTCAAAATTTGGTAGAAAATCCGAAGAAATTCTGGTTGTATGTAAAGTACACAAGCGGCAAGACGCAGTCAATACCTTCGCTGCGCAGTGCCGATGGTACTGTTACCGACGACTGTGCCGCTAAAGCGGAGTTATTGAGCGCAGTTGACCAAAATTCCTTCATCAGGGAAGACGACTGGAATATTCCAGAATTTGAAACACGAACAGCTGTTACCATGAGTTTCTTAGAAGTAGATACCTTAGGGGTTGCGAAGCAACTCAAATCGCCTGATATGGGCAAGTCTTCAGGTCCAGATTGTATACCGATTAGGCTCCTTTCAGATTACGCTGATACAATAGCTCCCTACTTAGCAATGAAATACAACTGCTCGCTCACCAATAGATCTGTACCTATAGATTGGAAAATTGCGCAGGTTGCATCAGTGTTTAAGAAGGGTAGTAGGAGCAATCCATCGAACTACAGACCTATATCATTGACGTCGGTTTGCAGTAGGGTTTTGGAGCATATACTGTATTCAAACATTATGAATCAGCTCGAAGGGAACGATCTATTGATATGTAATCAGAATGGTTTCAGAAAACATTGTTCTTGTGCAACACAGCTAGCTCTTTATTCACACGAAGTAATGGCCACTATCGACAGGGGATCTCAAGTTGATTCTGTATTTCTAGATTTCCGGAAAGCTTTTGATACCGTTCCTCACAAGCAACTTCTAATCAAGCTGCGGGCCTATAGGCTATCGTCTCAGTTGTGCGACTGGATTCGTGATTTCCTGTCAGGAAGGTCGCAGTTCATAGTAATAGACGGCAAATCATTGAGTAAAACTGAAGTGATATCAGGTGTTCCCCAGGGAAGCATCCTGGGACCTCTGCTGTTCCTGATCTATATAAATGACCTGGGTGACAATCTGAGCAGTTCTCTTAGACTGTTCGCAGATGATGCTGTAATTTACCGTCTAGTAAGGTCATCCGAAGACCAGTATCAGTTGCAAAGCGATTTAGAAAAAATTGCTGAATGGTGTGTCAGGTGGCAGTTGACGCTAAATAACGAAAAGTGTGAGATGATCCACTTGAGTTCCAAAAGAAATCCGTTGGAATTCGATTACTCGATAAATAGTACAATTCTCAAGGCTGTCAATTCAACTAAGTACCTGGGTGTTAAAATTACGAACAACTTCAGTTGGAAAGACCACATAGATAATATTGTGGGGAAGGCGAGCCAAAGGTTGCGTTTCATTGTCAGGACACTTAGAAGATGCAACAAGTCCACTAAAGAGACAGCTTACACTACACTCGTTCGTCCTCTATTAGAATATTGCTGTGCGCTGTGGGATCCTTACCAGGGTGGATTGACAGACGACATCGAAAGGGTGCAAAAAAGGGTAGCTCATTTTGTATTATCACGTAATAGGGGAGAGTGTGTGGCAGATATGATACGCGAGTTGGGATGGAAGTCATAAAAGCAAAGACATTTTTCATCATGGCGAAATCTATTTACGAAATTTCAGTATCCAATGTGACTGAATGTGAAAATATTTTGTTGAGCCCAACCTACATAGGTAGGAGTGATCATCAAAATAAAATAAGAAAAATCAGAGCTCGAACAGAAAGGTTTAGGTGTTCGTTTTTCCCACGCACTGTTCGAGAGTGGAATGGTAGGGAGATAGTATGATTGTGGTTCGATGAACCCTCTGCCAAGCACTTAAATGTGAATTGCAGAGTAATCATGTAGATGTAGATATGGCGAATGCCTGATGAATGTCATCTGCCAGAATGCCTGATGAACGTCATCTGCCAGCAGGTGTAGTGCCAACAGTAAAATTTGGAGGCGGTGGTGTTATGGTGTGGTCGTGTTTTTCATGGATGGGGCTTGCACCCCTTGTTGTTTTGCATGGAACTATCACAGTGCAGGCCTACATTGATGTTTTAAGCACCTTCTTGCTTCCCACTGTTGAAGAGCAATTCGGGGATGGCAACTGCATCTATCGACATGATTGAGCACCTGTTCATAATACACAGTCTGTGGCGAAGTGGTTGGTTGGAGGTGGGAGAAGGGACCAAACTATGAGGTCATCGGTCCCTTGGTCCTAATAAAACAATGCCACAAGTGTGAGAATAAAACAGATAAAACATATAACACAAAATGGAAAGAAAGGAAAAGACACAAGAAAGAAGGGAAGGCAATGAACACTAGAAGGAACAAAAGAGGACAAGAAAACAACAGAGAGATGCTAGAAACAGAAGAGAGTAAAACATAATAGTGGGTGGCCAACCACGAGAATAAAAATGGAAAGCCAGCCACTCTGCAATACATTAAAACCTCCACTCTAAAAGCACTAGGGTGGAGGACAGAGAGGGACAAAGGACATGCGCTAAAACCTAGAGAGAAGGATAAAACGTAACACTGAAGCTGCTGTGGACGTATTGTTGCCCAATACCGAAGGCAGGGTGCTGGGAAAGTTAAAAGTCTGCCACAGAGTGGCTACAAGTGGGCAGTCCAGCAAGAGGTGGACGACTGTCATTTGGGGGCTACAGCGACACTGAGGTGGGTCCTCGCGACGGAGTAGGTAACCATGCGTTAGCCACGAATGGCCAATGCGGAGCCAACAGAGGACAACTGATTCCCTGCCAGAGGCCTGCATGGAAGACTTCCACACATTCATAGTCTCCTTAATGACACACAGTTTGTTGTGTGTGCTGTCATGCCATGCCGTCTCCCAAGGCCGGAAAACCCTGTGGTGTAAGACAGAACACAGGTCAGCTTCGGAGATGCCTATCTCCAGACGTGGTTTCCGCATCGCCTGTTTGGCCAGCCTTTTGGCAAGTTCATTGCCGGGGAGTCCGATGTGTCCCAGGGTCCACACAAACACCACGGAACGGTGGTACTGTTCCAGGCCATAGATGGACTCCTGAATGGACGCTACCAGACAGTGGTGAGGGTAGCACTGGTCGATAGCTTGTAGGCTGCTCAATGAGTCAATACACAGGAGAAATGACTTGCCAGGGCATGAGCGGATGTACTCAAGAGCAGGAGATACGGCCGCCAGCTCTGCAGTGAAAACACTGCAGCCAACTGGCAAGGAGTGCTGCTCAATATGTCTTCCACGAACATATGCGAAGCCTACATGACCATCAGCCATTGAGCCTTCAGTGTAAACCACTTCAGAGCCCCGGAACATGTCAAGAATCGAGAGAAACTGACAGTGGAGAGAGGCGGGGTTAATGGAGTCCTTTGGGCCATGTAAAAGCTCCAGACGAAGCTGTGGCTGAGGCGTACACCATGGAGACGTACGTGAATGGACCGCAAGTAGAGGTGGTAAAGGGAAGGACTCCAGTTCAAACCGCAATCGTTAGCCCCAATCTGGACGCCAATGCGGGAGATGGCCTGCCGCAGACAGGAAAAGAAGACGGTAATTCAGATGCTCAGGGGAACAATGAATGTGTGCTGCGTAACTGGTGAGCAGTTGCGCACGTCTGATCTGCGGTGGAGGGACACCAGCATCCACCAGTACGCTGGTTACTGGACTCGTCCTAACAGCTCCTGTCGCTAATCAGACCCCACAGTGGTGAACAGGGTCGAGTAAATACAACGCTGAATGCACTGCTGAACCATAAACCACACTCCCATAGTCAATTAGGGATTGGACAAGGGCTCTGTAGAGCTGCAGCAGCATAGAGCAATCTGCACCCCAATTGGTGTTGCTCAGGCAATGGGGGGCACTGAGGTGCTGCCAGCACTTCTGCTTAAGCTGACGAAGTTGAGGGAGCCAAGTCAATCAAGCATCGAAAACCAGTCCTAGGAATTGATCTGTCTCCACTACAGCGAATGGATCATCATTAAGGTAAAGTGCGGGTTCCAGATGAACGGTACAGCACCGACAGAAGCACATGACATACAACTTTGCGGCTGAAAACTGGAAGCCATGGCTAGAGCCCATGACTGCACCTTGTGGATGGCTCCCTGGAGGCGTCTCTCAGCAACAACAGTACTGGAACAGCAGTACGAAATGCAGAAGTCATCTGCATACAGATAAGGTGAGATGGAGGGCCCGACAGCTGCTGCTAGACTGTTAATGGCCACTAAAAATAGAGTGACACTCAATACAGAGCCCTGTGGGACTCCATTCTCCTGGATACGGATGAAACTATGGGAGTCACCAACTTGGACACGGAAAGTATAGAGCGACAGGAAGTTTTGGATAAAAATCAGGATTGGTCCCTGGAGACCCCACTCATACAATGTGGCAAGGATATGATGTCGCCAAGTCATATCGTATGCTTTACGTAAGTCAAAAAAGATGACAGTCAGGTGTTGCTGTCTGGAAAACGCTGTTCGGATGGCAGACTCGATGGACACAAGATTAAGCGGTAGAGTGACCCTGGCGGAAGTCGCCCTGACATGTGACTCCAGGACCCAGTCCAACTGCTGACATACCACACGTTCCAGCAGCTTACAAAGAACGTTGGTGACGCTGATGGGCCGATAGCTATCCACATAAGAGGGTTTTTACCGGGTTTGAGCACCGGAATGGTGGCATCTTTCCATCGCAATGGCAGGAGAGCACCATCACACCAAATCCAGTTGAAGATGATGAGAAGATGTCACTTGTAGTCAAATGAGAGATGTTTAATCATCTGGCTGTGGATGCAATCAGGCCCAGGAGCTGTGTCGGGGTAATGTGCAAGGGCACTGAGGAGCTCCCACTCTGTAAATGGGGCGTTATAGGATTCACTGCAGGATGTAGTGAATGAGAGGACGTTCCCTTCCAGCTGCTGTTTGAGTGTGCAAAAGGCGGGGGGGGGGGGGGGGGGGGGGGTAAATCTCCAATGCAGAGGCTCGAGCAAAGTGCTCGGCAATACATCTGATGATCTTTGCCCAGACTTGGGAAGGTGCCGTGTGGCACCCACCCAATGGTGAAAACTTATATCCCCCAACACTCCTTCTTCTGTTGTTCAATAAGGCAGCAAACACAGGCACAGAGCCATTTAAAGGCTATGAGGTGCTCCAGGGAAGGGTGCCGCTGTAAAGCTCACTGACACTCCTTAATTGCTTCAGCGACTTCTGGCGACCACCAAGGAACTGCCTTACACCTCAGGCACTCTAAAGAGTGAGGGATCGAGTTTTCTGCCACAGAAACAATTGTGCTAGTCACCTGCTCAACCATCACATCAGTGTTACCGTGTGGAGGAGACTTAGTGGTGACAGCAGATGTGAAAGTTCCCCAGTCCACCTTGATCAAAGCCCATCTGGGAAGGCATCCATGTGCCAGATGCTGGGCCAGTGACAGGAAGATTGGGAAGTGGTCAGTACAACACAGGTCATCAAGTGCTCTCCAGTGGATAAATGGGAGAAGTACTGGGCTGCAAATTGATAAATCAATGGCTGAGTAACTACCATGAGCCACATTGAAATGTGTGGCGGCCCCAGTATTTAAGAGGCAGAGGTCGAATTGCGACAGTAAAGTTTCGACACCTCTGTTTCGGCCAGTAAGCATGGTACCACCCCACAAGGGGTTATAGGCATTAAAATCTCCCAGAAGTAAGAAAGGTTTAGGGAGTTGATCAATCAGTGCAGCTAATACATTCAGGGGTACTGCACCATCTGGAGGAAGATAGATATTGCAGACAGTTATTTCCTGTGTTGTCCTTATTCTGACAGCCACAGCTTCATGAGAGGTTTGAAGTGGCATGTTCACTACAGACCAAGTTTAGGACATAAATGCAAACTCCACCTGACACTCAATTATAGTCACTACAGTTCCTGTAATATCTCTTATATCAGCAGAGGGAAGGGGTTCGCATTGCTGGGAACCAGGTTTCCTGGAGGGCAATGCAGATAGCTGGTGTAAGCTAAACAGTTGCCATAGCCCAGCCAGGAGGTGGAAAAAGCCACCACAATTCCACTGTAGGATGACATTGTGAGACTGGGAAGGCATGGAACATTCAATGATGTTGTTTATGCCTCAGAGTCACCTCCTGCAACTGATTTATTACCTAAGCAGTCTATATTCATTGTGTCTGAGTGTCTGATGAGATCTAGGTTCTCAGCGGATGCCAAAATCTCCACCGCATCCTCAGCCGCAGAGCTTGTAGATAGCAGTGGTGTGGGTGCCACCGCAATTTCCTTGCTCTTAGGGGTTTTCTTTTCGGATTTCTCTTGCTGCTCCTTGGGTTTCCCTGGCTGGAAGGACTTCACTGGCTCAGTCTCTGGGACTGAGGATGAGTGTGAAGCCCTATGACCAGCTGCTTTTGGGCTCTTCAGCCACTTGTGGGTGTCGTCTTTTCCCACTAGAAGAAACCGGGGAAGGGAGTGACCCAAGGGACCCCTTCCTAGCGAGAGAAGCCGAAGAAGACTTACACTTCTCCGGCTTAGAAGTGCGGATGGATGTCCCCTATGATTGGGGGGGGGGGGGGGGGGGGTGTTGCTCCCGAAGCAGGTGGTGCAGGAGCAACAAGGAGGGAAATGCCCCCCACCACCAAGTGGGCAGGTGTAGTCTTCCGGCTCTGAGAAGTGACCAGGGTTGGTGGATCTGATGGTGCCAGAACTGTTGTAGCAGCGGCGCAAGATGATGTCATATGCAAAGGATGCAGGCATTCAAATTTTCTCTTAGCCTCAGTGTAGGTCAGTCTGTCCAGGGTCTTGTACTTCATAATTTTCCTTTCTCTCTGGAGAATCCTGCAGTCAGGTGAACAAGGCGAGTAGTACTCTCTGCAGCTGACACAGATGGGATGCGGTGCACATGGAGTATTGGGATGTGATGGACATCCGCAATCTTGGCATGTGGTGCTGGAAGTACAGTGGGAAGACATATGGCCAAACTTCCAGCACTTAAAGCACTGCATTGGGGGAGGGATATAGGGCTTTACATCACACTGGTAAACCATCACCTTGACCTTCTTGGGCAATGAATCACCCTCAAAGGCCAAGATGAAGGCACCAGTGGCAACATGATTATCCTTCGGACCACGATTGATATTCCTGTTGAAATGTACACCTCGCTGCTCTAAATTGGCTAAATTGGCGCACAGCTCATCGTCAGACTGCAAAAGAACGTCTCTGTGAAATATGATACCCTGAACCATATTTAAGCTCTTATGGGGCATGATGGCTACAGAAACATCCCCCAGCTTCTCATAAGCGAGTAACTCCCATTACTGGGCAGAGGATGCTGACCCAGATCACATTTTGGACAAGCCCTCCACCTACTCGAATTTGTCCTCTAAAATCTCAACAAAAACTGAGGCTTCATCATCATGAAACATTCCCTTGGGGTCGTACTTCTGTGCGTTGAATTGAGCTCGTGATCACTTAACGACTGCTGGTGTTTCACCACCAGCAAGAGATGATGGACTGTGCTTCATCATGCGATGAAGGGTGATACATTGCCCGAGAAGGTCAAGGTGATGGTTTACTGGTGTGATGTAAAGCCCTATATCCCTCCCCCGATGCGGTGCTTTAAGTGCTGGAAGTTTGGCCATATGTCTTCCCACAGTACTTCCAGCATCACATGCCGAGATTGTGGATGCCCATCACATCCCAATACTCCATGTGTCCCGCATCCCATATGTGTCAGCTGCAGAGAGTACCATTTGCCTTGCTCGCCTGACTGCAGGATTCTCCATAGAGAAAGGAAAATTATGTCATCTGCCCTGATGCCACCCACTCCGACCACGGCCCCTCCCCACGGCCACCACCCAGCAGCCGCAGCAAAGGCCACCTGGCAGGATGGCTGTTGCCGGGACTCCCATTGCCCCAGGGGAGTGGGTATCTACCCCTCGGCATATGTGGGGAGTTAACAGTGCAGGCATCACAAGAGCGATCCCTGTGTGGTCAAGGGGCTACAACCAACAGGGTACATGGCAGCCCCACCAAAACACAGATTGGCTACCATGCTGGATATCAGGTGCAAAGAAGTCCATGGTCATCATCGATGCAGAAATCGAGACTGCATAATGCATGGTGGAAAACGCACCCAGGAAGGTGTCCTCACCCAAGACTTGGAGAATGGGCAGGACTTCAATGCAGTGACGAGAAAATGGGCTAAAGATCTCACTGCACGATGGACATGATGCACCTAGTAAGGCGCCCTTCCCCAATTGGCTCGCTCTTCAGAAATATTTTGAAGAATGGAGGTCAAGCCCTACAGGAGACCATCACATGAAGACCAAAACGTGTGAAACTCCTTTTAGTCACCTCATAAGACAGGCAGGAATACTTCAGGACTATTCTAACCCCCGGACATCTACATCTACATCTACATCTACATGACTACTCTGCAATTCACATTTAAGTGCTTGGCAGAGGGTTCATCGAACCACAACCATACTATCTCTCTACTATTCCACTCCCGAACAGCGAGCGGGAAAAACGAACACCTAAACCTTTCTGTTCGAGCTCTGATTTCTCTTATTTTATTTTGATGATCATTCCTACCTATGTAGGTTGGGCTCAACAAAATATTTTCGCATTCGGAAGAGAAAGTTGGTGACTGAAATTTCGTAAAAAGGTCTCGCCGCGACGAAAAACGTCTATGCTTTAATGACTTCCATCCCAACTCGTGTATCATATCTGCCACACTCTCTCCCCTATACAAAACGAGCTGCCCTTTTTTGCACCCTTTCGATGTCCTCCGTCAATCCCTCCTGGTAAGGATCCCACACCGCGCAGCAATATTCTAACAGAGGACGAACGAGTGTAGTGTAAGCTGTCTCTTTAGTGGACTTGTTGCATCTGCTAAGTGTCCTGCCAATGAAACGCAACATTTGGCTCGCCTTCCCGACAATATTATCTATGTGGTCCTTCCAACTGAAGTTGTTCGTAATTTTAACACCCAGGTACTTAGTTGAATTGACAGCCTTGAGAATTGTACTATTTATCGAGTAATCGAATTCCAACGGATTTCTTTTGGAACTCATGTGGATCATCTCACACTTTTCGTTATTTAGCGTCAACTGCCACCTGACACACCATACAGCAATCTTTTCTAAATCGCTTTGCAACTGACACACAGAGGAGTGTGACAGAGTGGTTAAACAACAATAACATCCCTGTAATGGACTGGCCAGTCCTGACCTGAACCCTACAGGACACTTTTGGCATATTTTGGAACGCCAACCTCATTCCAGGCCTCACTGACCGACATCAATACCTCTCCTCAGTTCAGCACTCCAAGAAGAATGGGCTACCATTCCCCAAGAAACCTTCCAGAACCTGACTGAACATATGTCTGCAAGAGTGGAAGAGGCTGGGCCAACACCATACCGAATTCCACATTACCGATGGAGGGCGCCACAAACTTTTAAGTCATTTTCAGCCAGGTGTCCAGATACTTTTGATCACTTAGCGTATACAGGGTGTTACAAAAAGGTACGGCCAAACTTTCAGGAAACATTCCTCACACACAAATAATGAAATGATGTTATGTGGACATGTGTCCGGAAACGCTTAATTTCCATGATAGAGCTCATTTTAGTTTCGTCAGCATGTACTGTACTTCCTCGATTCACCGCCAGTTAGCCCAATTGAAGGAAGGTAATGTTGACTTCGGTGCTTGTGTTCAATTGTGACTCATTGCTCTACAGTACTAGCATCAAGCACATCAGTACATAGCATCAACAGGTTAGTGTTCATCATAAACGTGGTTTTGCAGTCAATGCAATGTTTACAAATGCGGAGTTGGCAGATGCCCATTTGATGTATGGATTAGCACGGGGCAATAGCCGTGGCGCGGTATGTTTGTATCAAGACAGATTTCCAGAACGAAGGTCTCCCAACAGGAAGACGTTCGAAGCAACTGATCGGCGTCTTAGGGAGCACGGAACAGTCCAGCCTATGACTCGCGACTGGGAAAGACCTAGAAAGACGAGGACACCTGCAATGGACGAGGCAATTCTTCATGCAGTTGACGATAACCCTAATGTCAGTGTCAGAGAAGTTGCTGCTGTACAAGGTAATGTTGACCACGTCACTGTATGGAGAGTGTTACCAGTTGTTTTGTACTGTGTACAGCGTGTGCAGGCACTATCAGCAGCTGATTGGCCTCCACGGGTACACTTCTGCGAATGGTTCATCCAACAATGTGTCAATCCTTATTTCAGTGAAAATGTTCTCTTTACGGATGAGGCTTCATTCCAAAGTGATCAAATTGTAAATTTTCACAATCAACATGTGTGGACTGATGAGAATCCACACACAATTGTGCAATCACGTCATCAACACACATTTTCTGTGAACATTTGGGCAGGCATTGTTGGTGATGTCTTCATTGGGCCCCATGTTCTTCCACCTACGCTCAATGGAGCACGTTATCATGATTTCATATGGGATACTCTACCTGTGCTGCTAGAACATGTGCCTTTACAAGTACGACACAACATGTGGTTCATGCACGATGGAGCTCCTGCACATTTCAGTCAAAGTGTTCGTACGTTTCTCAACAACAGATTCAGTGACCGATGGATTGGTAGAGGCGGACCAATTCCATGGCCCTCACGCTCTCCTGACCTAAACCCTCTTGACTTTTATTTATGGGGGCATTTGAAAGCTCTTGTCTACGCAACCCTGGTACCAAATGTAGAGACTCTTCGTGCTTGTATTGTGGATGGCTGTGATACAATACGCCATTCTCCAGGGCTGCATCAGTGCATCAGGGATTCCATGTGATGGAGGGTGGATGCATTTATCCTCACTAATGGAGGACATTTTGATCATTTCCTGGAACAAAGTGTTTGAAGCCATGCTGGTACGTTCTGTTGCTGTGTGTTTCTATTCCACGATCAATGTGATTTGAAGAGAAGTAATAAAATGGGCTCTAACATGGAAAGTAAGTGTTTCCGGACACATGTCCACATAACATATTTTCTTTCTTTGTGTGTGAGGAATGTTTCTTGAAAGTTTGGCTGTACCTTTTTGTACCACCCTATATAAATGACCTTAGGTCTGACAGTGATAAAACAGAAACAATAATGCTCATTGCACTTGATGCAAGCATCACAACTGGTCCCAACAGAGTTGGAACAACAGAATGAGGAATAAATGAGCTATTCAAAATTATTATTCATTAGTTTTCAGTAAACGGTCTATCATTTAACTAAGAAAAAACACAGCTTAATCAACTGTGTATCAAAAACAATACAACATGAAATATATATATATATAAAAAATAGAAAGAAACTTCCACATGGGAAAAATATATTAAAAACAAAGATTCCAAGACTTACCAAGCGGGAAAGCGCCGCAGACAGGCACATGAACAAAACACACAAACACACACACAGAATTACTAGCTTTCGCAACCGATGGTTGCTTCTTCAGGAAGGCGAGGGAAAGACGAAAGGATGTGGGTTTTAAGGGAGAGGGTAAGGAGTCATTCCAATCCCGGGAGCGGAAAGACTTCCCTTAGGGGAAAAAAAGGACAGGTGTACACTCGCACACACACACACACACACACACATATCCATCCGCACATACGCACTGTGTATGTGCGGATGGATATGTGTGTGTGTGTGCGAGTGTACACCTGTCCTTTTTTTTTCCCCTAAGGGAAGTCTTTCCGCTCCCGGGATTGGAATGACTCCTTACCCTCTCCCTTAAAACCCACATCCTTTCGTCTTTCCCTCTCCTTCCTGAAGAAGCAACCATCGGTTGCGAAAGCTAGTAATTCTGTGTGTGTGTTTGTGTGTTTTGTTCATGTGCCTGTCTGCCGGCGCTTTCCCGCTTGGTAAGTCTTGGAATCTTTGTTTTTAATATATATATATATATATATATATATATATATGTTAATAACAGGAACTCACAACATACGGGAGTTGCTCTGAATGTAATGTCTCCTTTTTTTTGTGGTGATTTTGGAAGTCCTTGCCAGATGTCGTCAGTGTAGTGCTACTGCTTGAACCTTCCTGTTTCATTTGCAGGTGGTTCCGTTTTTCTATGGTAGTTGGTGCCAGCAGAAGTGTGTTTGAAAATGGAGTATGATATGGACACATGGGAAAACAGTGATGTGTTATTGAGTTCCTCACTGCTGAAAGAATTGCACTGACTGAAATCCATTGATGCTTGCTAAAGGCTTATGGAGATGATACTATACAGTGAGTAATGTGAGCGACAGGTATGACATTTTCAAGGTGGTGCAAATGGTATCTATGAGAAGACACGGGCCGGTTGACTCTGCGCATCTGTCATCCCTCACAATGGAGAGCGTCTTGATCCACTCTTCCATGCTGATGGGTGGATAATGGCCAGAGAATTGTGTGCAAGCTGAATGTTGGCTGTAATGCCTTGGAAACAATGTCGGAACATCTCAGTTATCACAAAGTGTGTGCGAGATGGTTCCACAGATGCTTACAAAAGAACAAGAAACTCATTGAATGGGAATTTGTCGGGACCTGCTGTACCAACATGAAGCTGAAGGTGACAGTTTTCTGAACAGCATCGTCATTGGAAATGAGATGCGCTATTATGACAATGAGCCAGAATCCAAAAGACAATCCCTGGAATGGCGACACGCAAATTCTTCTTAAAAGAAGAAATTCGAGACACAGCTGTTTGCAGGCAAAGTGATGTGCACAGTCCTCTGGGATAGCCAAGATGTGGTTCTTTTGGATGTCCTGGGGCCTGGAGAAACTGTCAATTCAGCACACTACAAGATGACACTTACTAAGAAGACCAACTTTCACCTGCAACATGATAATGCCAGGCCCCCACACCTGTTTCGTGATCATGCAACTCATTGCAAAATTCTGCTGGACTGTCTTACCATATCCACCATACAGTTCTGATTTAGTAATTTCAGACTTTCATCTCTTTGGGTCTCTGAAAGATGGAGTATGTGGCAAACATTTTCAAGACTCAGATTCTGTTGTCAAAGCTGTAAGGAAGCGGTTAGCCTCAGCTGGCTCCAATTTTAACAAGTGTGACACGCAGGTCCTTGTTCATCGTTGGCAAAAGTGCATAATGAATGGTGGTGACTATGTAGAAAAATGACAGTCTGCAGCTGAAATATTGCTGTATTTGGTTGTGCTGTGGTGATTTATGTATCTCTTGAAGGTTCCACAAATAAAAATAGGAGACATTATTTTCGGAGCTACCCTCACATATCATTTCGAATCCTCAAGTCTAACAACATTGTTGTGCACCCTAAAACACTAATCATCATCATCATCATCATCATCATCATCATCATCATCATCATCATCATCATCCAACAACATTTGCTAAACTTGTAATTGCTGACAAAAATATTAATAACTAGCTTACTTTGCATAATAACATTCACTGCTGTCATACAGAATAACTATGAAGGGGTGCTATATAGCCCTACTGCTTTGCTTAATCGTAAGCCTCCTAGGCACTGTCAAATATGGCTCTTAATACTGGATCACCTATGTCTTCCAAACTGACAAACATTTCTTCTTCTACCACACTCCTACCTGATATGAAGAGGTCGGCATACGAGAAGGACTCAGCACGGACTGCATTAAGCTAGCCAAAAGACTGATGACGGGTACAAAAAGTATGCAAACATTTTTTTAAACAAAAAGTAGACAAGTTTTGTACATACCAGTCATGAGTACTAACATTCAGGTATGAGTCATGAGTCAAGGAAGACATTTATGATGATAAGCAGCTATCAGATAATGTGTTAATAATTACTACTGATCAACTACTATATACCGTTTGTGCTTACTAAAACTAAATTTAACATAGTAAAATTAGCAGTACTTTTAAAAAAGCTGCAGCCTCCTCAGTTACTACATAGTTCATATTTATCTACTATAACTTCTTATTTTTATTATTTACATGACTACAATGTAGTTTTGCAACAATAAAAGTTCAGTACTACGCCAAGAAGGATAACAAATAACAAAACTTTACTTACTGTACATACACAGTACAATGAGAAGACTACATGATTAAATGTTTACTATATTTACAGATACACAGAGTGCAAAACTTAGTACACAGTGCTGCTACCTCTGGCAGCAACAATGGCTCAAACCTGGCTGGGCATCAAGTTGAACTGAGTTTGGATAACTTATACAGATACCATGAAGTTACCTTCCATTCAGAAGGCTGTTGCACTCAGCAACTGTTATATTGACTTGTAAATAACAGATTTCAGCTATCAGTCACGCTTTTTAAAAATTTTATTGGCAGATCTACCGTATTTACTCGAATCTAAGCCGCACTTTTTTCCGGTTTTTGTAATCCAAAAAACCACCTGCGGCTTAGAATAGAGTTCAAAGCAAGCGGAAGTTCTGAAATATGTTGGTAGGTGCCGCTACAACTAACTTCTGCTGTCGAATATATGTAGCGCTACACAGGCATATAAACATTTTGCCATCTATTCTTTCGTGCCTGCTGCTATCTCATTTAAATTCTGTCTGCCTAATAAACTACGAAACTAGAGTGAGACAACAGCAAACGTGGAAGAATATACGTATCATGTCATGTTTATATTCGTATTATTCTTATCCCTAATAGTGACACAGTCAGAAATGAAGCACGGCAATTGACCAGATTTTTAAATCTAAGATGACTCTAATTTCTGTGCAGAATGTAATGTACTAAAGAGGCGTCTGCAAAGATTTTCAAACAGAAAAAAGTTTTCATTAAACTCTTGTTCAGAACATTTTCTCATATGCAGTCTATTATTTGGTTCTTGTTGAACATTATCAAAGAAAGCAGCAGTGTAAGTAACAACAAATAGCAGTCTGTTGCCATTGTTTCGGTAATGAGACAATTCCTCTCTCTCTCTCTCTCTCTCTCTCGCTCTCTCTTTATTGTAAGCGGCGGTAGCGCGCACAAAAGCAAGCCATGCCGCAAGTGGCGACAGACAGTAAACATGCACTGCCAGAAATGCACGACACAGTATAGTAATGCATTTTCAGCTCAGAGTGACGTAAACACCTATAACAAAGAAAACGGCACTTATGAGATCAAAGCAAAATAAGCAATCGATTCAAACCAGACGAAGCACGTGAAAAATGAAGGGTACCCGTATAAATACGGACGGATCACTTGACATATAGCAAATGGCTACCTGGTAAAGCTTACGTGCTAAGCTTATGACTCGAACCAAACTACTGTAGCTGTATCGTCGTCATTCATTCGACCTAAATTGTCTCATATTAAAATGGACCAACTTTGTTTCGATTTGGAGGTGCGGCCTAAAACTTTTCTCTCCCCTTGAATTTTGAATCTCAAATTTCAGGTGCAGCTTAGATTCAGGGAATTTTTTTTTCCCTTGACTTCAAGTCTCATTTTTCACGTGCGGCTTAGATTCGAGTAAATACGGTAGATTTCAGCTAGAAACTAGCCATTCTCAATGTACTATCATTTTTTTACAAAGCAAGTAATGCCTGTGGGTCGGGCTTCATCCAGTTCGAATGAACTGTGGATGTAGCCCGACCCACAGCCATTACATTCATTGATCAAAAATGGTAGTACATTGAGAATGGCTAGTTTCTAGCTGAAATCTAGATCTGGCAATAAAAAATTTAAAAAGGACGACTGGTAACTGAAATCTATTATTTACAAGTTATACAGATACATCATTTTATGCTGCATCAACTGTATGCCACAGTTCATCGATCATAATGGCTGTTGAGTGGTGGCATGTCAGTCTCTTGCTATCCATGACCAAATGTGATCGATGGGCAACAGGTCTGGAGAACAGGCTAACAAGGACAACAGCTGAACACCCTTTGTATCAAGGTAGGTCAAGACAACAGGCAACATGAAGTCTTGCTCTACCTTGTTGAATGAAAATTCCATGGAAATCTTGAACATACAGGACATTCATCAGCCTTAACACACCAGAAACGTAATGACTGCTGTCCAAATTAAATGGGCAAAACACAATAACACAGACAAACCAGTAGAAAATAAATAGTATACAACAAACATATGTAAAGGTCCAGTAACAATTGTAATGCAAAGTTTTTCCCTTAGATATGCATTAAAACACAAGGGGAATGTCCACAACGACAGTTCAGGAGTACATTTACTACATTGTCAAAATTGTCAGAGTATGTACATTGAGCAAACCAAAATACTATTTAAAGTAAGTTGCAATTTAAATTAAAATCATAAAGCATAGCGTGAGCACTTCAAGACAAACAAGCATACTTAAGACAAGATTCAAGATAGCATGAAAACTATCCACACAGCACATAAGGGCCCTATGCTAAACATCTTGAAAGAATTTTCATAGGAAAGAAAAACCCACAAAATTAATTAAATGAACAAAACAGGTTTAATTTACATGGATTCTTCTAGTTATTCAACAAAGTAAAATGGCTCTGAGCACTATGGGACTTAACATCTATGGTCATCAGTCCCCTAGAACTTAGAACTACTTAAACCTAACTAACCTAAGGACATCACACAACACCCAGCCATCACGAGGCAGAGAAAATCCCTGACCCCGCCGGGAATCGAACCCGGGTACCCGGGCGTGGGAAGCGAGAACACTACCGACGACCACGAGATGCGGGCTACAACAAAGTACTATAGATAAGCAGTCAAGTCACAATCTCAACTACATTCTATTTTATCCTTACAGAAATATTCTCAAAGGTGAACTTTATAAATGTGTACTTTTAACAATACATTTGTAAGGATATTTTCAAAGATGTACAGATACTACAGCACAATGAATTTTGTCTAATGCAAGAGTGACATGTCTATATACATGTGCATAATAGCAGTGAATCAAATGTAAATTTCTGTTTCCTGTAGCAGTTTAAATGTATTTTGTAACCAATGGCAGTTATTTACCACAGTCTGATAATAACATACTAATTAAATTATGTTACTTTTTCCAAAATGTGTGTGTGTGTGTGTGTGTGTGTGTGTGTGTGGTGTGTGTGTGCGTGTGCGTGCGCTTTTCAGTTACTCTGAGCTAATTTATCATACTGGAAACTAATTACATTCTTTTAAAGTTCCATACTGCAACACTTTGTTTATCCCACAGTGGAAATTCCACAGGTTTTGATGATGCTCTTATTAATCTGAGTGAAATCAATCGATAAAAAATATTGAATGCAACAAGAAAAACTTAATTTCAACAGTTGCTGTTTCCCCTGTAGGCAATGCCTCCTCTCGCTAAAAGTGATCATGTTGTCTACTCAATGCCACCCCATACTATCCTGTCAGATACTAGGCTTGTATGGCGATAACGAAAACAATCTGGCAACCATCATTTTCCTTGGAGGTTCCGCATATGGACACATCCATTATTATGCAAAACTGGGACTTGTCTGAAAAGATGATGTGGTGCCATTTCATGTCCAGTGCTGTTGCTGGGCATACCACTGACGGTGTTCCAGACATCATCACATTGTTTATGTGGATACTAGTCTTGCTGTGAAGAAGCTCACTGTCTAACTCAAGGTACGAGGTGAATAAGAAAAGTAATGAGGCTTAATGAAACTGACAACACTGCAAGTGTTGTAAGAAAATGAAATGCCTACAGCTGTTCATATGATATTAGATATTGTGTAGCTGCCAGTTTTGGCATTTCAATGTGCCCTCTTCAGGCCATAGTAGATGTTGAAGGGGTTAACACGATCCATACATACTCGCATCAGTGACCAACATACCTTGTTCACACAGACTATCTGTAAACTTCGGTGTCAGCACTCCAACCATCAACTGCAGCCTGCGTAAATCAGTTGTTGGCCAATGATGTGGTATATATGGATCATTTTAACCCCTTCAGCATCAACTATGCCTGAAGATGACACACTGAAGTGACAAAACTGGTATCTACACAATAAAAAAGATCATAAGTATGGATGTAGGCATTTCACTTTATTACAATAGTGAATAGCCTTGCCGCCCAAGACCTCCAGCCAAAAGGATGGACATACAAAAGCACTACAAGTGAGCTGACAATGCTGTGTTGTTCTACTTGTGTAGACTAATGTTCATCCCTTCCAGATGCTCAGGCCAGGTTTCAGCTCCGTACAGCCATCATGTGATTTCTGTGAGTGCCATCAGTGTAGTTGTGTTGTTGTTGGGTGTTACAAAAATGGAAGAACGGTATTTAAAGCAACGTTATGCCATCAAGTTTTGTGTCAAACTTTGAGAACCTGCAAATGTGACCTCTGAGAAGTTGAACAGCCATATGGTGAATATTCCTTGTCGGGAGCTGAAGTTTTTCACCGACACAAATAATTTTTGAAAGGCCGAGAACATGTTGAAGATGAACCTCGCTTCAACTTCACAAACTGACAAATATGTCAAACATGTGCATGCTTTAGTGAGATCAGACCGACATTTAACAATGAAGATAATTTTGACCAAAGTTTTGCACATGCGAAAGGTCTATGCCAAAATGGAGCCAAAAAATTTTACAACTATGCAGAAAGATAATTGCAAAAATCATTTTAATTGAAGCTTTGTTTCACAAATTTTATTATTGTTACTACACAACCTAGGTTTCGGGCTGTAAGCCCATTTTCAAGCACATTACTAATTCCAAAGACAATAATGCAAAGATAAACATGGTAATAAGGCAAAAAGGCAAAAATAGTAATTTCAACTTCTTAATGTATCTATCCCTCAGTAATGTAAAATTAGTTCAATGACCACTTTTGGCAAATTACATATGGAATTACACAATTCAGCAGTTACACTAACATGACTTAACTTACCTAGGAATAAATTTAAGCATTGGCCAAGAACTTTTTATCTACTGTTGGATTGAAGCTCAAAGTTTTATTTCTATACCAGAGTTTTGATGTCATCTAAAGGAAGTGAATAACTGAATTGGGTTTGCTCGTTTAATAATATATGTGGGTATGTACACATCTGGTTTTTTTTTTTTAATTTCTAAAATTTTTAACTAGCTGAGTTTAGCCCCCTTTTACAGTATGTGTAAGACTTATGCATGTATTATGTATTCATAGTTATTACTAAGGCAATGTTCCGCAACTGTTGAATCAGGCTTCTTCAATCTCCAGCTTCTATGATGGTCTTCAAGCCTTGAACTCCCCATCTGTCCAATGTAGCAAGACTGACACTTGCGGCATATGATTTTATAAACCCCACTTTTTGTGATGGCATGTTGTTTGTCTTTTGCACTGAACAAGCAACTCCCATTGTCTGAGAGACATAGAAAGTCACTGAGAAAACCTTTGCATTCAAAATGTTACTTATCATGTTTGACATTTTCCTAATAAATGGTAATCTGCACCATTTCTTTTCCACTTTATCTGCATTTTTCATTGGGGACAGTAGGAGCCTGGCTTGCTTCTTCATCTTTGGAATCAGTAATGCATTTCAAAATGGGCTTTTAACCCAAAACCTAGGTTGTGCAGTTATAACAATAAAATTTGTGGAACAAGATAAAAAACAGTGTTTGTTTAGTTAACTGCAAAAATGTGTGCATTGATCTTCTTCAGAGGACTACCAATGATTACAAATGATTCAGTGATCAAAAAAATCCTGGATTTTTTAGTATGACCTTGAGACAAAGCAGCAAAGTGAGAAGTAGCAAGTTGAGACATCTTCTCGTCCAGAAAAAGCTCAAATGAGCCAATCAAAGATTAAAGCAATGCTGATTTGCTTCTTTGACAGTAGGGATATCATGCATAAGGAATTTGTTCCTCCAGGATAAACTGTCAACCAACTGTTTTCCAAAGTGTCCTCAAAAGGAAGGCAAAAATTGAAGACTCTGAAGGTTCTGTGACTTTCTAGACTTGCACCATAAGCCTGAAAACTGTAGGGTCCCCAAAAATGGCTTAGGGGTACATTACACATCAAAGCTGTTATTTAAGTAGCTGGCTGTGTGTAGGGTGTACACAAAAGGACTTGTCTCTTCTCTCTTTTCTTTGTCTTTGTTTTTAGCGGCTCCCTATCCTGTCCAGGTAATGGTACTTGTACAAGATCCCACAGTTTTAATGTAGATCCAAAAGCTTGCCCCCACAGATGAAACTATTAAAAATCCTGGTGATCAATTGACAAAGCATTCCTCAAAGTACCAGACTCTGAAGCATTCTTAAAGAGTTGTGGAGTACTTACAATATCAGGTATACAAAGTTGGTTAAAATCAGAAATAGAGGAAAACCTCAGCACACTAGTATGTACACACCCCAATCATAGTGTCATCTTAGGTCTATATCTTGCGAACCAATACTAAATGCTTTCTCTGAAATACTGTTTATAACAGAGATTTCAGAACCCACTGATGGCTGAAATACATTAGATCTAACGGCAACAAACAGACATGACTTCTTGAAAGATGTCCATTCTGAAACTAGTATCAGTAACCAAGAGGCAGTTGTAGCAACAATGATAGTTAAAGTACAGAGAACGACTAAAGCAAGGAGGAAGATTTATGTTTTCAGTAAACTAGGGGCAATAGTCAAATAAAACTTTGACCTTGTAAGTCTCAATCATCTATGATGTACAAGGTACGACAAAAAACAATGACAATTTTTGACTTTCTTAAAGAATTTTTATTTATTCATCAACATCAATTCTGTCCCCTTCAAAGCAATCATCCTCAGATATAATACACTTATGCCAGTGGTTTTTCCACTCTTGGAAGCACATCTGTAACTCATTTTCCATGTTCAGCCCCTCCAGGAGTTCTGTTTTTATCTCATCAATGGTGGCAAAATGACTTCCTTTCATGGTTCTCTTCAGCCTTGGTAATAGCAAGAAGCCACAGAGGGCCCTGTCCAGTGAACCCGGTGCCACAGTCAAATATAACAGCTTTGAGGTGTGAGCAGGAGCATTGTAGTGATGCAATTTCCACAAGTGGTTTTGCCACAATTCCAGACATTTTCTTGAAATTGCAACACGCAAATGATGCATAACCTCAATGTAATATTCCTTATCGGCTGTGCAATCATACAGCAGGAGCTCAAGTGCATTATCCTATTGTAATCAAAGAAAACAGTGAGAAGAACCTTCATACGTGTTCGAACTTGGCAAATATTTGTTTGGTCTTGGTTCTACAGGCAGTTTTCAATGGGACAATTAGGCCTTGGTTTTGCTGTCATACGGTTTTGTCATCTGTAAACCTTCTTCACGAGTTTTGGATCACTGTTGACTCCATTCAGCAATTCCTGAACAATGTCTATGCAATATCGTTTTTGGTCAGAACTCAACAATTTTGGAACAAACTTCGCTGCTACATATTTCATGCCAAAACATTCGAAAAAATTGGTTGGCACATTCCAAAGGGTATGCTAACATCAGAGCAACTTTTCTGATGGTGATTCAGCAATTTTCCACAATTGTTTTCTTTACTTCTTCCACATTGTCATCTGTAATTGATTTGCTAGGACATATAGAATGGTCATCATCTTCAACATCTTCTTGACTATCTCTGAA
The DNA here is from genome assembly GCF_023897955.1 of Schistocerca gregaria. Classification (NCBI taxonomy): domain Eukaryota; kingdom Metazoa; phylum Arthropoda; class Insecta; order Orthoptera; family Acrididae; genus Schistocerca; species Schistocerca gregaria. Next base: position 326,352,832 of record NC_064925.1, on the reverse strand, counting down.
ATGTTTATATCACTCAAACTCTTTTCTTATTCATAGCAGATTTGGCAAAAGTCATAGTCAACATTTCAATTGCAGTGCTGCACTTTATTTCATTTTTCAAGTACAATTTAATGCAAATTCTTTGATCCATTTTTTTTTTTTTTTTTTTTTGTGTTTTCAAAAGTAAAAATTCACCAGCACTCAAAAACACATATAACCTTTCAAACTATCAAATATAAACTACATACTAGAAACAATTGAAAATGCAAACATTCTTCATGATAAAGACCACAAAATTAAACAATTCACATTACTTTCTTTTATCACACCTCATATGTATATACGAGGGTTGGAACTTTAATAGTAGCAACTATTTATTTACAGCTCGTACAAAATAGATACATGTTTCAAAGCTTTACTGACCTTCAAAGTAGTCACCAGCATTGTGTATAACCCATTGCAGGCAATGTGGAAGTCGTATAATACTCTTAGCAGTGCCAGCTGTGTTGACAGTTCAAGTGGCGCAGTCTATTGTTCGACAAATTGTAGCAATTCTGAAGTGAATGCTGTGAATTGTTTCCTTCAGGTTAGAAACTGAGCTGAACTCATGAGGGCTTAAGTCAGGGGAGTGCAGCACTTACCAGCCCTATCAGTCAAACAAATCAGTAACAGCTTGCACTGTATGTGCTTGAGCACTGTCCTGCAAAATGATGCTAAGATCCTGCAGAAAGTGTCATCACTTCTGTTTCTAAGCTGGTCGTAGGTTGTGTTCCAAAAATGAACAGCATAGAGACAGAAAAGATGACACTTTCTGCAGGGCCTGACCATTCTGCTAATTCTTGGGAATAAGTTCATATTGTTAACAACAAATGACATTAAATATAGGTTGAGATGCCAGTGCCAGAATTGAGAAAGTTTATGTTGAGATGCCAATGCCAGAATTTCTAGACTGCTTAACATAGGTTGACAAGAGGTTCATGAATTCACAGCTTATATTGGTTGAACTGCCTGTTTCTGAGCCAAAAAATACCGTTTGCAAATGGGAACAGTTACCCCAGAATACAAAAACAAATGTCACAAGCAAATGAAAATAGTCACGGTAAACTAATTTTCATTCTGAAACATCCCTTATTTCAGACACTGTTCTAATGGTAAACATAGCAGCATTAAGTTTCAAACAAGATCCTGAACACAGACTTTCTAAGACTGCTAACTATCTAGGAATCTGAATTGTTCAGATTCTACAACACAGGCCAGTAGTGGAAAAACTTTTTTTGCTGAAAATACCTTATTCTTATGTTTTTTAGGGTAGAAAATCCAAATATGACACTTAAAAAACTGTATCACCCACCATTTCTTCACATTTTACAATTAAATTAAGCAATTTTTTTAAAGAATTTAACGCCTTTTATGTAGTTACAGTAATTTAAAAAGGAGGTGTAATGAATGTAGATGATGTTGGTAGCACCGCCGAAAACCATTTGCTGGCAGAAAAAGGTCAATTCTATTTGCGTGTTAACAGGTGTTGTTTTGTTTACTGTCAACCTAACCTCACTTTCCCCTTTCCTGTACATGTGCTCAGTACAATGTCTAATTGTAATAGTAAAAACTCTGTTGACTGTTATTGTTATATTTGTGGTGAATTTATGATTAGAAACATTACAGACTTTGTGAAAAAGGTTCACCTATCATACTTTGGATCTAAACTTGGTGATCAAGTTAAATCTTGGATACCGCATAAGGTATGTTATGTGTGTGTTGAAGATATGAGAAAATGGTCCAAAAAGGAGAAAAAAGCCTTTAGATTTGCTGTTCCTATGACATGGAGGGAGCCAAGAAATCTTTCCTGTGATTGCTACTTTTGCAGTGTTGATATTACTGGTCATAATTCGAAAAACAAGAAGGTAGTAAGCTACCCTGACCTTCCATCTGCAATCCGACCAGTAGGGCATGGAGTAGATTTGCCAGTTCCTGAACAAGCAGATGACTTAAATTCTATACCAACAGAAGTATTTTCTGATGTTCAATCTGATTTACATGAACCGGATGATGATGATTTCCATTGTAGTACAAAAAGTCTAGAGCCCAAACTGTTTACTCAGATCGAGCTTAACGATTTGGTTAGGGATCTGGGCTTAACGAAAGAAAAAGCTGAATTGCTTGGCTCTAGATTAAAAGAAAAGAACTTAATTGGCATTTGGAACCAGCAATCATACGTACAGAAAAAGAGCAACAAGAAGGTGATTTAGTGTACTGCTACCGGTTTGATGAATGAGTTTGAATACAAAAATGAAGACTGGAGGCTGTTTATTGATTCAACCAAAACTAGTTTAAAGGTTGTTTTATTACACTAAGGTAACATGCCTGTTGGACATTCTGTACATACAAAAGAATGCTATGAAAAACTAGAAATAGTGCTGAATAAAATAGGCTATTCTGCTCATGGTTGGATGATATGTGGCGATCTAAGAGTAACACGCATGGTCCTTGGTCAGCAAGGTGGCTTTACCAAATTTCCATGTTTGTTGCATGAATGGGACAGTAGGGCTAGGGATCAACATTAATGCAGAAAGACTCGGCCTGTGAGGGAGTTTGTAAAACATGGTTAACAACAACGTTCTATGCAAAAACATTGTAGATCCAAAAAACGTACTCCTACCACCTCTACATATAAAACTAGGCTTAATGAAACAGATTGTAAAGGTTTTGCCTAAAGATGGGCCATGTCTTAAGTATCTCTGTCAAAAGTTTCCATACCTTTCAGAAGCTAAACTAAAAGAAGGTATCTTTGTCGGATCTGACATTAGAAAATTGATGTTTGATGTTAACTTTGAATCCACAATAACCTTAAATGAGAAAGAAGCATTGATATCATTCAAGAAAGTTGTTACAAAGTTCTTAGGACATGAAAAAGACCCAGAATATGTTTCTATTATAACTACAATGTTAAAGAAGTTTAAAACTTTAGGATATTTAATGAGCCTAAAAGTTCACTTTTTGAACAGTCACCTGGATTACTTCCCGGACAATATGGGAGATGTTAGTGAGGAGCAAGGAGAGCGTTTTCACCAGGACATTAAAGTGATGGAAAAACCAAGGCCGCTGGAAACCAACATGATGGGGGTCTACTATTGGTCACTTCACCAAGAAGTTCAGTGAGTGACTCATCATAGAAAAAGCTACACAAGAAGCTTCAATGAAAAAAGAGAAAGAAAAAAACCAATTCCAGCTGACAAGTGAAACCTCTATCGTTGTTGTTGTTGTTGTTGTTGTTGTTGTCTTCAGCCTTGAGACTGGTTTGATGCAGCTCTCCATGCTGCTCTATCCTGTGCAAGCTTCTTCATCTCCCAGTACCTACTGCAACCTACACCTTCTGAATCTGTTTAGTGTATTCATCTCGTGGTCTTCCTCTACAATTTTTACTCTTCACACTTCCCTCCAATACTAAATTGGTGATCCCTTGATGCCTCAGAACATGTCCTACCAACTGATCCCTTCTTCTAGTCAAGTTGTGCCACATACTTCTCTTCTCCCCAATCCTATTCAATACCTCCTCTGACAGGTATCATGGTAAGACAGAGATTGAAAATCCAGGTTTTAAATTGTAAGACATTTCCAAGGGAAGATGTGGACTCTGACCACAATCTACTGGTTATGAACTGTAGATTACAACTGAAAAAACTGCAAAAAGGTGGGAATTTAAGGAGATGCGACCTGGATAAACTGACTAAACCAGAGGTTGTACAGAGTTTCAGGGAGAGCATAAGGGAACAATTGACAGGAATGGGGGGAAAGAAATACAGTAGAAGAAGAATGGGTAGTTTTGAGGGATGGAGAAGTGAAGGCAGCAGAGGATAATGTAGGTAAAAAGACGAGGGCTACTAGAAATCCTTGGGTAACAGAAGAAATATTGAACTTAATTGACAAAAGGAGAAAATACAAAAATGCAGTAAATGAAGTAGGCAAAAAGGAATACAAATGTCTCAAAAATGAGATCAACAGGAAGTGCAAAATGGCTAAGCAGGGATGGCTAGAGGACAAATGTAAGGATGTAGAGGCTTATCTCACTCAGGGTAAGATAGATACTGCCTACAGGAAAATTAAAGAGACCTTTGGAGATAAGAGAACCACTTGCATGAATATGAAGAGCTCAGATGGAAACCCAGTTCTAAGCAAAGAAGGGAAAGCAGAAAGGTGAAAGGAGTATATAGAGGGTCTATACAAGGGCTACATACTTGAGGACAATATTATGGAAATGGATGAGAATGTAAATGAAGATGAAATGGGAGATAGGATACTGCGCGAAGAGTTTGACAGAGCACTGAAAGACCTGAGTCGAAACAAGGCCCCGGGAGTCGACAACATTCCATTATAACTACTGATGGCCTTGGGAGAGCCAGTCCTGACAAAACTCTACCATCTGGTGAGCAAGATGTACGAGACAGGTGAAATACCCTCAGACTTCAAGAAGAATATAATAATTCCAATCCCAAAGAAAGCAGGTGTTGACAGATGCAAAAGTTATCGAACTATAAGTTTAATAAGTCACGGCTGCAACATACAAACGCGAATTCTTTACAGACGAATGGAAAAACTAATAGAAACCAACCTTGGGGAAGATCAGTTCGGATTCCGTAGATATATTGAAACACGTGAGGCAATACTGACCCTACGACTTATCTTAGAAGCTAGATTAAGGAAAGGCAAACATATGCTTCTAGCATTTGTAGACTTAGAGAAAGCTTTTGACAATGTTGACTGGAATACTCTCTTTCAAATTCTGAAGGTGGCAGGGATAAAATACAGGAAGCGAAAGGCTATTTACAATTTGTACAGAAAGCTGATGGCAGTTATGAGAGTCGAGGGGCATGAAAGGGAAGCAGTGGTTGGGGAGGGAGTGAGACAGGGTTGTAGCCTCTCCCCGATGTTGTTCAATCTGTGTATTGAGCAAGCAGTGAAGGAAACAAAAGAAAAATTCAGAGTAGGTATTAAAATCCATGGAGAAGAAATAAAAACTTTGAGGTTCGCCGATGACATTGTAATTCTGTCAGAGACAGCAACGGACCTGGAAGAGCAGTTGAACAGAATGGATAGTGTCTTGAAGGGAGGATATAAGATGAACATCAACAAAAGCAAAACAAGGATAATGGAACTATTCCTACTATATCTAATTTTAACCTATCCATTTCCCTTTTTAAATTTTCTAACCTACCTGCTCGATAAAGGGATCTGACATACCACGCTCTGATGCGTAGAACGCCAATTTTCTTTCTCCTGATAATGATATCCTCTTGAGTAGTCCCCGCCCGGAGATCCGAATGGGGGACTATTATACCTCCGGAATATTTTACCCAAGAGGACACGATCATCATTTAACCATACAGTAAAGCTGCATGCCCTCGGGAAAAATTACGGCTGTAGTTTCCCCTTGCTATCAGCCATTTACAGTATCAGCACAGAAAGGCCGTTTTGGTTAATGTTACAAGGCCAGATCAGTCAATCATCCAGATTGTTGCCCCTGCACCTACTGAAAAGGCTGCTGCCCCTCATCAGGAACCACACGTTTGTCTGGCCTCTCAACAGATACCCCTCCATTGTGGTTGCATATACGGTATGGCTATGTGTATCGCTGAGGCATGCAAGCCTCCCCACCAACGGCAAGGTCCATGGTTCTTGGAGGGGGCGGGGGGGACACCCTCTATTAACACATATAATTGTTTTAAGTAGCTTACTGTAAATACAAACTGTGCTTATGTTGTAACAAAGCATTTCATTAATTTCCTCGTTTACCATATAGCATAGGATTTTTATACTATACAATAAAAAGCATATTGTTTGAAAACTATGGGTGATACAGTAAAACTAAGGCTAGATTTGGATTCAGTTTATAAAAATCTATAAAGATCAGCTATCAAAGTGGAAAAAAAAGCTTTTCAAAAAAAATTTCATTGGGCTGTGTAATCGTAATCAAATGGTCATTTTGTGTAATCAAAATGTCAGTTTTAGTTGAGAATTGTATGTTGGAAACTGTAAAAACTGAGCCTTATTGCGACTTAGCATCAGTTTTTTTTTTTTTTTTTTTTTTTTTTTTTTCCCCCCCCCCCAAGCTATGAAGTTTGCCTTGGAAACTGTACTACTGGATACATTGCCTATTTTGCCCCTCATTTCACTACCAAGATAGTGTCAGCTACTTCACTTCTGCACTTATATCTTGTGATCAACACAATCAAATGCTTTCGGTAAAGCAAAGAAGACACCTAGTGCCCACAACTTGTAGTTTAATCTGGTCAGTGCCTCACAGGAAAGAAGATGTAGTGTTTTCTATTGTTAAATCACTTCTAAAACCAAATTGTACATTTGGCAGCAAGCAATGTGAACCGAAAACATTAATTACATATCCTTTCCAATTACTTTAGCATAGAAATACGTCTAAAATGGTCTATGTTAATCCTTTTTCCTTTTTTATAAAGCAGCTTCATTACTGAGTACTTTAATTGTTCTGGAAGCTGATCACTCCTGTACGAAAAATTACAAATATATCTACGTACTGGGCTAACATATGCAGCACAATATTTTGGAAAATCTAGGATGGAATAATGATTATAATAAGAAAAGGACAGATTGCAACTCACCATATAGCGGAGATGCTAAGTCGCAGACAGACACAACAAAAACTATGCTAAAGAAGTAAGTTTTCAGGCAAAAGGTCTTCTTCTAAACCCCCCCCCACACACACACACAAGAACAACTCTCACACACATGACCACTGTCTCCTGCGAGCAACTGCACATGATAAAAGAAGCGCTCTGGGTGGTAGCGCTAAGCAAGAGGCTGGAGCATGGTGGAGGGGGGGGGGGGGGGGGGGGGGGCGAGTGACAGGTAGAATAGAAAGCTGTGTAGTACTGGAGCGGGAGTGAGGAAGGGGAAAAGTGGGTGAAAGACAGTCCTAACAAAGACTAAGGCCTGTGAGGTTGGAGGGGGGGGCTAAGAGAACATAGGATATGTCACAGGGAGAGAGCACATCAGAAAAAAAGCTGGTGTTGGCAGGAAGGAGCCAGATGGCGCAGGTTATGAAGCAGTCACTGAAGTGAAGAATGTTGTGTTGGGCTCAGCAGCTGAATGGTCTAGCTGTCTCCTGGCCACAGTTTCTCAGTGGCCATTCATGTGGACAGACAGCTTGTTCGTTGTCATGCCCACAAGGAATGCAGCACGAGATGGTGGGAGGATGTGTGGGACATGTCTTGCATCTACTTCTATTACAGGGATATGAATCTTGAGCAACAGGTTGGCACCACGGATGGAGGAGGGATGGACGAGAATATTGCATAGGTTTGGTGGGCAACCAGGTTCAAGAAACAGGTGAGAGGTTCGGGATTCTGTGTGGTCAGGAAGGATTCCTCTAAATGGCCCATGAATATGGTGGCATAGGATGGTGCCATGCGAGTGCCTATTGCCATACCATGCATTTGTGTATAGGTGATGCCTTCAAAGGCAAAGTAATTGTAGCTGAGGAAGTAGTTAGTCATGGTGGCCAGAAAGGAGGTTGTAGGTTTGGAATCCTTTTGGGTGTTGGGAATGGTAGTGTTCAATAGGGGCAAGTCCATCGGCATTAGGGATGATAGTGTAAATGGAGATGGCATCAATAGTAATGAGCAGTGCCCCTTGTGGTATAGGGATGGGAACTGTGGAGAGACATTGGAGAAGTGTGAGGAGTGGGAGGGGTAAGGAGATAGATAGACTCACTCTGGGTTGAGGTTCCTGGATAGGCCTAAGGATTTATGTAGAGGCTGGAGATCCCATTAGTTTTCTGGAATGGGGTCACCTGCAAGCTGTCTGACTGCATGAATGGACACCAACTGTGGTCAAGAGACAGCTAAATCACCTGTCTGCAAAGCATGCTGCCCAACGCTATCTTCTTCACTTCAATGACTGCTTCACAGTCTGCGCCACTGAAGTACACAAGTGGGAACTCTCCCTGCAATATAACCTATTTTTCCATTTCACCCTTGGCCTCAACCTTAGTTAGTCACTATCCTTCATCCACCTATCCCTTTCTCTGCTCCCACTCCAGCACTATGCACCACAGTCCTCCCTCTATTCCACCAATGCACCCACAGTCTTTTTACTTCTCTAACCCCATCCCCATCTTCCCCATCAAAACCTAACTTCTCTACTGCACCTAGCTGCCCTACCCTGTCTCCATGTCTACACCATGTCCCTGTATGCTCCCACAAGTAGCACCTCTAACCTGCTATCCCTCCCCCTTCCCACACCAGTCTCCTGCTTGCCCCCACCATCCAGATCACTTCTCCAACCACGTGCAATTGCTTGTAGCTTAGTGTTGGTGGCCAGTGACTTTCATACACAGTGCCACTGTCTCATAAATCTAGCATCCTGAGACAGTGGTCATGTACATGTGTGTTGGGCTTTTGTGAATGTGTGGGTGTTTTCTACTGCAGAAGAAGGACTTTGTCCTAAAGATTTAATATTTTGGAAGCCTTTTTCATTGCACTTGCCTCCAACTCAATACCTCTTCTTCATGGAGAGCAGCAGTCTATCCTTTCCATATTCTTGTCATTCCATCCTGGACTGTCTATGGTTTGATGGTGGTAACTAGGTAAATACAATACTTCTTGACTTTCAAACAGCATCTGAGTCAGTACCACACTAGCTCTTGTAAAAAAGAAAAAATCATATAGGGCATTAAACAAAATTTGTAATGGGGTAGAAGTGTTATTGCTTTCCTGATTCAGAAGTGTTGCCTCAGTTTAGTTCTCACTACACTGTAAATGTTCCGGCATTAACAACAAGTGCCGACACGAAGAACAAGAACATAGCCACAGAGAAAACTGTGAGACGATGTCAGCCAACAGTACACTAACTAGGGCTGCACCACAACAGGAGTGGTCTCTATCCGAAGAGAATATAGGCGTCGTTCCTGCCAGCCTCAAATTGGTTCAAATGGCTCTGAGCACTACAGGCCTTAACTTCTGAGTTCATCAGTCCCCTTGAACTTAGAACTACTTAAACCTAACTAACCTAAGGACATCACACACATCCACACCCAAGGCAGGATTCGAACCTGTGACCGTAGCGGTCGCGCGGTTCCGGACTGTAGCGCCTAGAACTGCTCGGCCAGCCTCAGCCTGACACTAGTGCACCCAGACTAGAAGAGAGCATTAGAAGAGCCGTGACTTGTGATTCATATGAACTTGTGTGATTGTTTGCAAGGACATTGTATATAGCAAAAGACACTGATTGCTTGCATGTTACCAATTGCTTGTGACAAGACATTGTAAATCAAAGTTAAGTATTGTCAATTCAATTACTGTGATAAACTACATTAATATGATATGCTTGTATGTTGTCAAGTTATCAGAGAAAACAGCTTCCTAGGCACCCTATAAGAGACAAGCAGACAGGATTCCACAGTAAAGATTACTAATAATATAGTTTGATGTGAGTGGAACTGAGAAGCAGTTGAACCGCTGAAACTGAACAACAAGGACCTATAGAATCCTTGTCAGATTTGTACAGAACTTACAGCTTGGTTAGTCTCTCTTTAACTACATTACACTGAGGTGAAAAAAGTCATGGGATAATGATATGCACTTACACAGATGGTGGTAATATAGGATACACAATGTATAAAGTGGGGGCCATTCGTACACAGGTGACTCATGTGAAATGGTTTCAAAAGTGACTATGGCTTCACACTATGAATGCAGAATAATAGTCGGAGCTAGACACATGGGACACCCCATTTTGGAAATATTTAGGGAATTCAGTATTCCAAGATCTACAGCATCCTGACAGCAGTGGCGTTTGCATAGAGTTGCCAGTGGTAACAGACAAGCAACACTGTGTGAAATAATCAAACATTAATGTAGAGCATATGACAAACATATCCGTTAGGACACTGCACTGAGATTTGGCATTACTGGGCTATGACAGCAGACAACCAATACAAGTGCCTTAGCTAACAGCATGACATTGCCTGCAGTGCCTCTCCTGGGTTCGCCATCATATCGGTTGGAACCTAGATGACTACAAAACCAATGCCTGGTCAGATGAGTCCAGATTTCAGCTGGTAAGAGCTGAATATAGGATTCAAATGTAGTGCAGACAACACGAAGCCAGGACCCAAGTTGTCAACGAATCACTGTGTAAGCTGATGGTGGCTCCATAATGGTTTCATCTGTATTTACATGGAATGGACTGGGTCCTCTGGTCCAACTGAACTGATCATTGACTGGAAATAGTTACGTTCAGCTACTTGGAGGCCATTTTCTGCCATTCATGGACTTCATGTTCCCAAACAACAATGGAGTTTTTATGGATGACATCACTCCATGTCACCAGGCCACAATTGTTCATGATTAGTTTGAGGAACATTCTGGACAATTCAAGCAAATTATTTTGCCGCCTGTATCAGCCAACATGAATCCCATAAAAAATTTATGGGATATAATCAAGATGTCAGTTTGTACACAAACTCCTACACTGGTAACACTTTCGCAATTATGGACAGCTATAGAGACAGCATGGCTAAATATTTCGGCAGGGGATTTCCAACGACTTGTTGAGTCCATGCCACAGAGATTCTGCACTACAATGCGGAAAAGGAGATCCAACATGATATTAGGAGGTATCTCTTGACTTTTGTTATCTCAGTTTATATACTGCTGATCACTCAGAGGGGGGGGATGGGGGGGGGGGGTGACCTGTGGCTTAATAGTTCGACGGAAGCACAGGGCACACCATCAACAAGAATGATAACAGAAGTGATCAACTAAACCACTATCCAATACCACTGACATCCATTTGTTATAGGCTCTCAGGCCACATTCTGAGCTCAAACATAAATGAGGTTTCTCAAACAGAATGCTCCACAAAAACCAGCATGCATTCTGAAAACAGTCAGTCATATGAAACCCATCTCTTGATTTCCTCACAACATCTTAAGAGCCATGATGCACGATAATCAGGTAGGTGCAGCATTTTTTACTTACAAAAAGTGTTTGAGTCTGCACCACATTACAGCCACATGTCAAGTGGGACAATAAATTATTTTTTTTGGTTGGATCAAGGATTGCTTGGTATGGTGCACACAGCATGTTATCTTGATGGAGAGTCACAAACAGTTGAATAGGTAACTGCAAGTGTACCCCAGGGAAGTGCTTAGGACCCTTACTATCTATATTATATACTAACAACCTCAGAGATAACATTAACAGTAACCTCAAACTCTGTGCTGATGATGCAGAACCTATAAAGAAGCACTATCTGAGAAAATCTGCTGTTGATAAGGTTTCAAAGTGGTAAAAAGACTGGTAACTTGCTTTAGATGCCTGGAAATGTAAAATTGCAACTCATAAATAGAAAAAAATATTATCCTTTGACTACAATATCAATGAGTTACAATTAGAATCAGTCAACTCAAACCAATGCCTGGTGGTGAAAAATTTTGTGTCCACATGAAATGAAAATATCACATAATCCCAGTAGTAAGTAAAGCAGTTGGAAGATTTTGGTTCCTTGACAGGGTAATGGGAAAATGCAGTCGCTTAGAAAAGACTTATGTGACCCATCTTAGAATATTGCTCAAGTGTGTGAGATCCATACTAAATAGGACAGGGGATACTGAATACATACAATAACAGACAGCACAAACAGTCAGAGGTTGGTTTGAGCCACAGAAGAGCATCACAGAAAACATGATAAACTTGAACTAGCAAATGCTTGAAAGTAGATGTCAACTATCCCATGAAAGTCTACTTCGAAAGATTCAAGAAGCAACATTAAGTGAGGACTCTAGGGGTATACTATAGCCCAGGACGTATCACAAACACAGGTTCTCTAAACGCAGGTTCAGTCTACAGTACTTAAAGTATATGCACAAAATGCTTCTTTCCTCAAGCACAATCACAGATACACAGGATTAAAAGCACGTGCAAAAAATTAGTGAATAGAACATACATATGTATGCCTATTCTTCTGTCTCACATTTCCACACTGTACAAGCAGTCTGCTATGCAACTTCTCCTTTGCAAGGGAATTTGTGCTGCATGTATTGTGATGAAAAGGTGACAGAAAAAGAAAGGAGACTTGGTGAAAAAGTATCTAACAGAGTACAAGAAATACAGAGTGACAGCAATATTTTGTTCACACATTTCAAGACATCACAGCGAGCTTTTAGATTTTACACTTGGGAAACTGCAGTGATAAGGTTGTCTATAACATTTCATTAGACAGCATCTAGCAACCTATATGCCTATCTGAGCTATTTATTTTGTATTTCAAAATAAAGTGTCTCTGTGATTATTCCTGAAACTCAGATATATGTAATGAGCAGAGTTTCAGTCATTACTGTATATGAAGGTTAATTAGCTGTCAATATGTCATTTGTATTTTATTGCCTAAAAACGTTGTTCACACCACGTTAATAATAAAAGATTATATACAGGGTATCTCAAAACTTTCGGGTCAAATTGAAACTATTGATAGTGGGTCCACCAACTATACTGAGATAGAGAACCAATGGTCAGAAATGTACATTTATTGTGTTGTACACATACACAGCGTACACTGCATAACAACAATGTAGCTCATAGTAATTGTTCAAAGTGGCAACCACCAGTCTCAATGCATGCACGTCAATGGTGTGCTAAATTCTGTCGCACTGATAAAGATCCCTGGCGCACGTTGTACCAGGCAACAGGCAGCTTGGATCCTAGTAAGCAGGTCTTCACCTGCTCCTTCAGGGTGTACACCAATATCTTGAAGTAACCCCACGGAAAAAGTCCAGAGGCGTCAGATCCAGTGATCGCACTGACCAAGGGACAAAACCTCCTCTTTCAAACCAACAATAAGGATGTGCATTGTTCTGATGCTCATCAACGTTAATATCAAACTGGACTGCTGCACCGTCATGTTGAAATCACATCCTACAGCAGACAACAAGAGGTACAAACTATAAGAACTGTGGCAGCACAACACCAGGTAATGCGGACTGGTCAAATGGGGAGGCTGCAAATAATGTCCTATTACTTGGCTTGGACAATGCCCATTTCTACACTGACAGAGAATCATTGCTGGTAGCCACCAATATGACTGTTGTGGCTATTGAAAATACCATGACAGGTGAATGATGGCTCATCCATGAACAACATAAACTGGTCAGTGGTGTACACTGTTTATCACCTGCTATCTGTTCGAGTGTACAGCAGACAGAGAACAAGCTTATAAATACAACAGTACCTGTCTCCAATTGGGGAGGCGAGAATGCAGCTACTAGCATTTCCTAGAGGCTCCACGGCACCAAGTCCGAGGTGTGAGCTATTAGATAAGAATTGCCAGCCCATGCGCTTCGCCAGGCTCTGCACTGCAGCTATCTGATGCTGATAAATCTGTAAAACAGATCAGCATGTATTTTTTATTTTTTCTGTAGGACAAATGTAAAACCACTATGCAGTCAATGATTGTGCCACTTATGCGAATAATAATCAAATACAACTTGCCACATTATTATTATTATTATTAAAATAACATCAAACAACTCAAGATAGTGCAAATGCTCACATAAAAAGAGATTTAACTTAAGCCACAAATAGTCTGACTTTCGCATTCCATTCTGACCTGATATCCTCATTTCTTACAAGTGTACTGAAAGCATACTACGACTTTTAGGAAAGCAGAAGCAAATTACACAATGGTATGAACTTAAAAGTTTAAATAATGCATAACATTTAAGTACAGCTGTACAAACTTGAGTGTAAAAGTAACAAATAGTAAATACACAAGAAAAATCAAGGGGTTTTAGATACAATCATAGTAACGGTCATTGTTGTGCTCCTGGCCATATATACGATTATTTGCACATTTGTTGCACCAGTTCACCCACTCCAGATTCAGCATCATGGTCATACCATCTTGCTTTGTGAGAAACTTTCACGTTTCATTATATTTACAATGAATTTTACTTACAAGGTGTGTTACTTAAAGAGACTTTTATATCCCCAGAATATTTTGTCTTTTAGTGCCACTCATTAATGGACTTGTTTTCTTCTATCATTGTGAATTAACATTTTTTTTCATAATTTCAGTTAAGGGGAAAAATTTACATTTTTTTCATAATTTCAGCTACAAAAAAAATTACGTTTCTTTCATAATTTCACTTACGAGAAAAATGACAAAATCTACAGCTAAATGATGAATTAATGGAAAATTTACAAAGAAAAGAAGAGATTAAACATTAGGCAAATTCATAATATATAGTGAAGGGACAACTAACTGGTTTTAACAACTGATTGGCCAGTCAACTATTTTCTTTTTGTTCAGTCAGGCCGAATGAAACAATTGAATGAAAACTAGTCTCTCCAGTCACATCAGCTACATCAATATTTTTCACTCACTTTCTGCATTTGACTGATTTCACTTAATGTGAGACAACCAACTGACAAAAGTCTCCAACAGTTTTTCATTCAGTGTTTGGGTTTGACTGATTTCATTTAGATATGTTTTCACTCTTTTTTTCCATCCAGGGCAACGTCCTTGGGGCTGGGCTCATTGTGCTATTGCTGTCAGTCTCCTGCTGCCACCAAGAGAAAAGCTGGGATGTGGAGGAGGCCCAGCCACCAGCACAGTGCTAGAACCCACCCCCACACTAGCAGGCCACATTCTCGTCCCAGCTGCACTGCTGGCAGCAGCAGAAGGCTGACACAGAAAGCACACACAGTCAAATGGTAATCATCCCACTTTTTCAGTAAAACAGAACGCAAACAGTCACTAAAATCTGCCAATGTTCCCTACTTCTTCACACACACTCATTTTTTATACTGCCAACAGCACATCAGTTTCATTAGTTATGTGTTAACTGTATCTGGAACAACTTAATCTACAGCAAAATATTAACCAGTTTTAACTCTGACCAACCCCTCCCATCCCACCCCATCCCATCCCTGATGGTAGGGCTACCCTCCATGGAGAGGGGTGGAGGCATTTGTGTACCCTGGTTGTATACCACTGCTATAGTTCAACAAATTTCTCTGCATCATAGCCTGCACAACAATGGCTCGACTGATTAAAAGCATGCTAAGTGGTCAGAAGTTCCAGGTAATCACTGGAAGAAACATAAGTAAGGAGAGGAAGCTGAACAACGGATTGCCTCAAGGATCAGTTCTCTCAGCATTACTGTTCAACCTATATCTATCTGATGTACCTGACACTTCATCCAGAAAATACTGCTATGCCGATGATCTGCCTCTAGCCGTAAAACACCAGGAAATGAAGCTAACAGAAGAGATTCTAACCAATGATCTGTCTGCATTTGATAATTACTTCAAAATCTGGAGACTCCAACCCAGTGTAAGTAAAACAGAAGTGTATTGCTTCCATTTAAATAATCGGTTGGTGAACGTAAAACTGGAAGTAAGTTTCAGAGGCAGAATTCTTTGTCATAATTGGAACCCAAAATATCTTGGTGTCATCCTGGACTGTACACCATGCTTCAAACAACACCTTCGTAACTTAGCTCAAAAGTTGAGGACTCAAAACAACATCCTCCATAAGTTATGCGGAACTACCTAGGGATTGTCAGCAACCACCCTGTGATCTCAGTTCTGGGCTTGGTGTACTCAAGTGCTGAGTATTGTGCACCTGTTTGAATGAACAGTCATCATACAAGGCTTGTTGACACCCAGCCAAATACGACAATGCACATAATATCTGGTGCAATCAGATCTACTCCAGTTTATTCGCTTCCACTTTTAACCAGTATAATGCGTCCTGATCTATGCAGATGTAATGCCCTTATGAGAGAATTCCACAAGATCTCCAGGAATTCTAACCCACCCGTGCACAGCAACCTGCCACTTTTGAATTGTAAGAGACTGAATTCATGCCCTCCAACTCTGTGCAATGCTGCTGACACAGTTGCTAAGAATTTCAAACCTCTTGAAGAATGGAAAGGTCAGTGGGAAGCAGTGCCTGATGGTCGCCTGCATAACACCTTCTCAGGTGCTAAACTTCCAAGTGGATTCGACCTACCACGCAAGACCTGGACTACTCTCATCAGAATCCGTACCGGCCATGGCCGATGCAGGGATGCTCTCTTTAAGTGAAGAAGCTGCCTAATCCAGCCTGTGACTGCGGGGCTCCATACCAGACTGTTCACCACATTGTCAGTGAATGCAGATTCGAGCCTATCATGGTGCTGAAGAGGACTTCCTGCTAGCAACTCCAGATGCTGTGTGCTGGATTGAAGGACTAGATATTCAGTTGTAAAGACAACTGAAGGACTAGACATTCAGTTGTAAAGAGAAACTTAAGTTTCTTGTGTGTCAATATGTTCATATGTATATGTAATGTAATTTTATGATATGTCTGTATTCGCCATACACACACACAAAAAAAAGTTCAACTAATGAAAATACTAAAGACTGGTTTCACTCAGAAAAATCAATGGATAGGTCACTCAACTGAAACACTACAGAGGGATTTCACATGAAAGAAAAAATACATGTTTCAACCAAAAACTACAGACTGGTTTCTGTTGAAAAGAACAAACGATTAATTCAGTCAATAAAGTGGACCATTTCAATTGTTTTTATTCAGTTGCTACCACAGACTCATTTCACTTGAAAAAAATGAATGAATAATAATCTAATCTGTGTTATCACATACTGATACACTACCGGCATGATTAAATTGGCAATGGAATTGCATGTGACATCAGATGTCAACAGTGGTTGTGTGGAATCTGGTGGACCCAATGGTGTGCATCCGCTGAGCTATGTCTCCAGCAGCTCTGGACTACGAATGTCCTCTGCCACCACAATATATGAAGGCCAGCGGCAGCCACTTGCACTCTTGCACTTACAGCCTCTTTGTTATGTGGTGGTGGTGGTGGTTAGTGTTTAACGTCCCATTGACAACGAGGTCATTAGAGACGGAGCGCAAGCTCGGGTTAGGGAAGGATTGGGAAGGAAATCGGCCGTGCCCTTTCAAAGGAACCATCTCGGCATTTGCCTGAAGCGATTTAGGGAAATCACGGAAAACCTAAATCAGGATGGCCGGAGACGGGATTGAACCGTCGTCCTCCCGAATGCGAGACCAGTGTGCTAACCACTGCGCCACCTCGCTCGGTCTTTGTTATGTGATGCTACACAGACCTTTACAGTGATTTCCTCTTGTGACAGTGCTAATATTTTTTATCTAGACTCTTTTGATTTGTTTGGGCTAAGGATCAGGACAATTTACTTTCTGTGGCTTCCTTTGATCCTTGGGATAGTGTTGCTAAGTTATGTGCAGAATTTGAGGATTTGTTTTCTGATGGTTTAGGCAAACCCAATAATTTTGTTACCCATGTCACAATGAAGAACACTGCACAGCCACATTTTGCTAGAGCTTGTCCTGTTCTTTATGCTCTTCAAGACCAGGTGTCTCAGGAACTTACTGCTTTCCAAAACAATGGGGACATAGGCCCCATTGCTGTCTGTCAGTGGGCATTCCCTTTTGTTATTCTAAAGAAGCCATCTGGCAGACTCCAGTTGAGCACCAATTTTAAGAAAACTGTCAATTCTCAAACAGTTATTGACAGTTATCCCTTCCCATGGCCCAAAGGATTGAGGGATAAATTGGGTGCCAGTCATTACTTTTCCAAAATTGATTTGCACGCCGCTTACTTGCAAATACTTCTGTATCAGCAGTAGCAAGATGTCTTTGTCATTAACATTCATCTGGGTCTTTTGAAATTTTTGAGACTGCCATTTGGTAGTGCTTCCACACCCGCCATCTTTCAGGACTTTCAGGCGCCATTGAGAGCATAAGTTCCTTTTTGCTTGAATTGTTTCGATGACACTGTCATCTCAAATTGCACTATTGATGAACACATTAGCAATTTTCGCACTCTATTTGAAGCGCGCGTGTGTGTGTGTGTGTGTGTGTGTGTGTGTGTGTGTGTGTGTGTGTGTGTGTGTGTGGTCTCCCCCCCCCCCCCCCCCAACTGAACTTGAGTACTTAGGACATATCATTAACTGCCAGGGAGTTCACTCATTGCAATCACATTTGCATCCTATCCATGACCTCCCACATCCATACAATGTGCAGGAATTGCAGCCAGTGTTAGGAAAACTCATGCATTACAGCTAATTTATTCTTAATGTTGCTCAAGTTGTGGCTCCCAG
The DNA here is from genome assembly GCF_023897955.1 of Schistocerca gregaria. Taxonomy (NCBI): domain Eukaryota; kingdom Metazoa; phylum Arthropoda; class Insecta; order Orthoptera; family Acrididae; genus Schistocerca; species Schistocerca gregaria. The sequence continues at coordinate 326,334,668 of NC_064925.1, read as the reverse complement.
TCATTGTCCGCAGAGGAAGAATGTTCCTTTTGGTCGCAAGAGAGTCAGTCTACTTTCCAGAAGTTCAAAGATACTTAGCTTTGTGATTGATGCCTTGTTCATTTTGATCCAGCCAAATCTGTGGTCTTCGTTGTAGATGCTTCCTTTTGTGGCATCGGTGCAAGTTTTGTCACGTAAATTTGGTGATGTTGACAGGCCAAATGCATTTGCTTCAAAGTTGTTGAACAAAGCTCAATTTAATATTTGTAAATTGAAAAGGAGGCTCTTGCCATTATCTATTATGTCACTAAATTTCACCAGTATCTTTCTGGCAGAACATTTTACATGGTAACTGACAATTAACCTCTACAATATCTGCTTAGCCCTTCTCAGTCAGTCCCAACTCACACAGCACAGGTGCTGCAATGGTAGGCTCTTTTTTTTTTTGTCAAGTTATAAGTATGGGATTATGTATCAGCCACTTCTAAGTATGCCAATGCAGGTGCTCTTCCTCACCTTCCTCTTGGCCCAGATTCCACATTCAACAAGTCCTCTGCTTCTTGTTGCTACACTGATGCACAGGACACAGATGCTTTGCATAGCTTTCTGTTTAACTACTGGAAAATTGTCCAGGCCACAGCAGAGGATCCTGATTTGCAGATTCTGTTGCACTACATACACAATGGTTGACCACGTTTAGGCAGACAGATTCGTAGCTCTGTGGTTTGTCGATATTTTGCCCACACCCCTCTGCAGTTCGCCAATGTGACATTTTGCTTGAGACTGATAATGACCAGTCACATGCTTCATCTGCTACACCAAAGTCTCTGTAGTGTCATTCACACCAAGCAGCTTGCTTCACATTATTGCACTTGGAACAGTCTGGATGCACAAACTTAACAGCTGACTTCTCAGTGCCGAGCCTGTGCTGAACATCAGGCATCTCCATCTCAGCAGGTCTGCAAATGGCCCAAACCTGAAGGGCCTAGTCATCAATCTTCTGCCTCGAGGGATTGGCTGAAGTGATTGTAACTGACAATGGACCCCAATTTGTTGCCACCCAGTTTGAACAGTTTTGCACCACTTTTGGTATCCACCACATCATGAGTGCACCACTTCACCTACAATTCAGAAGTGAAGCTGACTGCTTTGTAAGAGCTTTTAAGCATCAGATAGACAAACTTCATGCCTCCCACACACGGGATCAAGCTCTGTTACCGCTCTCCTACAGCTCCCAGATATGCAATAGTACATCATCGACAGAGTTGTTACATGCCCGGTGGCACTGCACCTTGCTTCAATTTCTATACCCACCACAGTTGGCGGTGCCCACTCTGCCCATACAGGTAACATAGCAAACTAACAATTCAGTCTTTTACAGATTGTATGCTGGGTGGAGATTCTGGGAGCAAGGCACCATTGTATGCCTCCTTGGACATTCTCTCTTTTTCCAGCAGGAATCGACAGGATTGCTGAGACACAATCAGAATAAAATTTGTTCATGCAAATTGCATGTTACTGCCACATACTTTGTGCTTCCAGATTTCGTGTCTGCCCTGATGCAGCAGTCCCCCACTGTCAGCACCAGTTCCAGAGCTGATGGAAGATGATATCCTCTCACGGCCATTGCTGTCTTGACAGCCACCATTGCCTGAGGATGGCCCCTCTTCCCAGTGGTTGTCACACGTGCTGTCTCAGGTCCCTCTGCAGTCATTGAGATACCTCCATCTCTGTTTGCTGCTCTGCCTCTGGATGTGGGTGTGCACCCTCACCCAGTTTTTTGACTGATGTTACCAGTAGGGCTTGGGGCATATGCTGTGTTGCAGGTGGGAGCTCAGCAGCAAGTCCTCTCTCCTCACTGCCACCTGCATCCAGCCTTCCCCTCCATCATTGCTCGTCTAAGCTATATGACGACAGTGAGGAGGTTGGGGGGGGGGGGGGGGAGGGGTAATGTGGTTTCATATATCAATAACACCCTAACAGCAACCTTAAGTTGACAATGGGATTGAAAGTATCCATCACCAACCACACCGATAGCGGTCACTCAGGATCAGGCAGACCCAGCGTTGAGCACCCACTGAACCATGCCTTCAGTGGCACTGGGCTATGAGTGCCCTCTGCTGCTGCAACATAGCATGGCCAACAGCAGCCACTCACCCCTTGGCATTTGGAACCTCTTTGCTACATGATGCTATGCACATGCCACCTCGTCGTGGCTACGCTTTAATACAGATAGCCTGATCCTTGTTGATACTGTAATATCTGGACTCTAGTTCTTGCTGCATTGTTTGTAATGAGTCTTTGTATGATTCGAGAAATGATAATTAAGTAAATCTTCTGTTTACTGTGTTAACTTGTATGCTAATCATTTCTGCTCCTCTCCAGCTTTCCTACGACAACAGTTCTGCACCACTCTGTAGCCCACCTCTCCTTACCATTGTGTATGAAGTTGTATACAACACAATCAATACCTAAAACTACACAACTGAATGAATCAGTGGTTTTCATTTCGTTGCTCCCATATATTAGTTTCACTCAAAAGAATGAAAGAATAATTTAATCAATACATACAATTACAACTGAATAAGATGACTTTTTCACCACAACCAACTGAATTGATTGTTTCATTTGGTTCTTCCCATCACTGATCATAGACAACAACATTATATTTTTCCAGTGCTAGTCAATGTGCTTTTTGTGTTTTGGAAAACTTCCTGTGTTCTTCATTTCCTAGGAATCACCTTACTTTACTCAATGTCTGAGAATATGTGCTAAATTGCTGCTGTTGTGGAGAAATACCAGTTTTATTTTCTTTTTCTTTTTTTTTTTATCTTGCGTTGTGATTTAGCTATCTGTAAATCTTTTTCTGGAGAAACCAAAATCTAAAAATTCAGGAAAGAATATATATCTCTTTGCTGATCCAGATATGGAAACATTACCCACATACCTCTTCTAAGCAGTGAAATGTGAGATTAGCTGTACCAGATGACTTGAATAACAGTCAGTAAATGAACTTGAAACACACGTTACTTATTCATGTTTTATGTCACCTTCCCATTATGTTTTTGTTTTCTATCAGTTGGTTTGGAGACAATGTAATTTTTCACTTAGTAATGTTTTTGTTTTCTATCAGTTGGTTTGGAGACAATGTAATTTTTCGCTTAGTAACATTGCTTACCTGACAGAAAATAAGGTCACGTAACTCCTGGGGCTCATACGACATGTGCATTACTCGACCATCACGACAGACACATTTGAGAGACTTCTCTCCCACATGCACAATGAGAGAAGTCCGGCACACTGCGTCATACCCATGAGTCATAATGTTTATTTTTACACATGACTGAGTCGGGGAATTTAAAGCATTCCAGTGTGATATAATGAGTGGATCCTTCACTTCTTTTGCAATAGTATCCAATACATATTCTGTCCGCAGACGCATGAAGAAGTGTTGAGCTTGCTGAATTATTTGCTCCAAAAGAGTCTGCCTGCAACATACACAAAGAAAATAGGGCATCCAGAGAATGAAATAGCATTTCATTAAACTTTTAAAAAACTTTTGTATATGTTAAAGTTGCACTTGTTATAGACGACAATTTGTTAAATACATACAAGAGCATGTAGAACAGATCTAGCAGCATAAGGACACATTATAATTGAGAGAAATGGGTAAATTGTAAATAACTGAGGACAAGACTAAGTTGTTTCTACATGTTTCATATAGTTTTGCCTTGTTTCCAATCCTCCTCCTTCTCTTATTACAGGCTGTACTCACCAATGACTTTATTATAATTGCGATCAGGTCAATCAAACCCTGTAAGATGACTAATAACTGTGTCACCCTCTTACTGAGGTGCCACTGGATATCAGTATGGAGGGGCATGCTGTCAGCACACTACTCTCCTATCTGTCAGTGTCAGCTTTCAGCATGGAAGTTCTCCAAAATGTAGCTCCCTATTTGTCCGTATGAGACTAAATGCTCTCCATTTTAACCTCACCCAATGAGAAACAATACTTAGAAGCACCAGGAATGGAATCCAGGTGTTCCATATAGCAGTCAGACACAGTGAGTTATCAGCTATGAAAGCTGGATTTCTTAAAAATTCCTTACTCCTTTCTCGGTATTGCTAAGTCTTTCCAAGAGATTCTAACAATTCTGTGGCATCATTCTGAATACCAAACACCAATGAGAATCTTTCAAACACACTTATAAGTTAATTAGTTAGTTACGTGTTCCATTGATCAATAGCACGGAAAACTGTTATGATGTGGAACGTGTCAAATGCACAAGAAATGCGCACAGGAAACAAGTTTTTTTTCTTTTTTTTTTTTTTTGTTTACATTATAGTGTTATTCCTAAATATTACTATTATCTATCCCAGTCCCTTAAATGACACAAAATGCATATATTGTATTTGCAGATTTATTTACTCATGTTCAAGAATTCATTTATGGTATAGAAGGCGTTGTCAAGGAGGTATGATTTCAATTTGTTTTTGAAACTATTACTGCTGTGTGTTAGACATTTTATTTCATCTGGTAATTTATCAAAAAGTTCTATAGCAGCATATTTTACCCCTTTTTGTGCCAAAGATAGGTTAAGTAAAGGATAGTGTAGGTCTTTCTTTTTTCTGGTATTGTAATCATGAATGTTGCTGTTGATTTTAAACTGGTCCATGTTGTTGAGAAAAAAATTCACTACTGAATAAATGTACTGTGAAGCAGTTGTAAGAATTCCTAACCTTTTAAACAGATGCCTACAAGGTGTGTGACTATGAAACCCACACATTATTCTAACTAGTTTCTTTTGAGCTGTGAATATCTTTAGCCAAAGTGTTGAGTTGCCCCAGAATATAATTCCATATGACATCGGAGAGTGGAAGTATGCAAAGTATGTTAGCTTAGTAATTTCTACATCCTCAAAATTGGCAATTATTCTGATTGTAAAAGTTGCTGAACCTAGTCACTTTAGGAGATCCAAAATACGAATTTTCCAATTAAGATTCTCATCTATATGTACACCCAAAAACTCAGTATGCTCTGCCCTGGCTACTAACTGCTTTTGATGTGTTATGTTTATTGAAGGAATTGTACTTTTTGCAGCAGAAAATTGGATATACTGTGTTTTTTCAAAGTTCAGAGCAAGACCATTCACAGAAAGCCAATTAATAACTTTTCCAAAGATCTTATTTGTGTCATTTTCTATCGGACTTTCTTTTACTGGATAAATAATTATGCTTGTATCATCAGCAAACAGTGTCAGTTCAGCATCTTGTTTCACATAAGAAGAGAGGTCATTCACATATATCAAGAACAGGAGGGGACCAATGATCAAACCTTGTGGAACACCTAATGTAATTTCACCCCAGTTAGATGAAGTGGCAAACTCCTTTAAATCACTTGAAGCATATAAAAAGACTTTTTGCTTCCTGTTCTGTAGATATGACTTAAACCACTCATGTGCTGTTCTATTTATACCACAGAATTGTAATTTCTCTGACATAATGCCATGGTTCACACAATCAAAAGCTTTGGATAAGTCACAGAATATTCCTACTGACGAAATTTTACTATTTAAAGACTCTATTATGTGGACAGTGAAATTGTATATTGCTGTCTTAGTGGAACAGCATGTCTGAAATCCGAACTGTGACTTACTACATATCCCATTACTGTTGAGATGGCTAGCATAAGGAATCACAGATAACATTCTAAAATGCATGAGTGAATTCATCTTTCCAATGTGTCTGCAATTTACTTCTGGTAAAGTATCATAACAAATCTTGATCTACACACACTTCATTAAACATAAATTTGAAAAATCTTTGTCAGAGAATTTCTTATGAATGATGTTCCTCAAGTCTGTAGTTGGCAATAAGAAAGAGCTGGTGAGTGAGACGGTGTGTTGGAGAATGATGACTGACAGATCAGAGGAATGCAGCAGGCATACAAGGTAGGAATGTGGGATGGAGAAGCAGCAGATGCCTGGGATAGGAAAGCAACACATGGACACCAGAGCTGTTGAGTTCATGCACTGCAAAATGGTGATGGCATGGGGGAGTAGACTGGGAGTGGCTGACAAAACAGAGGTAGGGAAGAGTGTGTGGGAGCAGGCAGGTAGTGAAGGTTACGGGAACAAAGGACCTGTCACAAGGAAAGTTACCATCTATGTAGTCCACAAAAATTGGTGCTGGGGGGAAGGATTCAGATGGCTTGTGTTGTAAAGCAAGCACTGCAATCAAACATGGTGTGTTCAGCAGCATTTTCCACAACTTGGTGGTCAACTCTGTTCTTGGCCCCAGTTTGACAGTGACCATTCGTTCGAGTGGACAGTTGGTTGGTAGTCATGGTCATATAAAATGCAATGCAGCAATTGTAGTAGAGCTGATGTATGACATGGTTGCTTTCACATGTGACCCTGGGATAAGATAAACCTGTAATGGGACTGGAGTAGGACCTGCAGGGTTGGTGAATTGGATGGGTCTTACACTTGGGTCTTCCAGAGAGATTTGATGCATGTGTCAAGGGGATAGGGAGTGCGTGCAGCATAGGAATGAACCAGGATATTGTATACATTGTCTGCTAGCAGAATACCACTTTAGAATGGAAGGGGAAGGATTGTGTGTAGGACTTCCCTGATTTCGAGGCACAATAACAGACAGCAAAGCACTGCCAAAGGATATGGTTCAGTTGTTCCAGTCTGAGATGATATTGGGAAACAAAGGTTGCAACCAGCTTTTGGGGATGGTGGGAGGATTGCTGTGATGACTATGTGTTGCATTCCTATTCTGTTCACCTACTGCTTCTCCCTGCTGCATTCCTATCTCGTACACCTGCCACCATCCCCTGAGGCTTCAACCACCCCTCCCACTTCCTGCCTGTTTTCTTCCATTACCCATTCCAACCAGCACAATCCCTCACCCAACCTACTTGACGAACTGTACCCAGCACACTGTAGCTACACAGGTTGTGTGTGTGTGTGTGTGTGTGTGTGTGTGTGTGTGTGTGTGTGTGTGTGTTGGGCGTTCATGGCCTGTTCATGAGGAGTTTCGTTTTTTACTTTTAATATTAACATAAGTAATTCATGGCCGGTTCAGGAGTAGTTTCACTTTTTACTTTTAATATTAACATAAGTAACACTCTCTGAAATATACTCATGTTCAGAAAAAAACAGAACACCTTGAATGACTAGAGATAGGACTTTCATATTCACAGGACATGTACATCAGTTCCACAGAAATGATTAGCATTTCAGGCACCTCAGTTCATCATGTGTCCTGCTGCCCAGTTGGCACAGGGCCCACCAGGGGCTCTGATAACTTGTTCCGTGTACGATGGCATTGCTGCGTATCTGGTGCAAATGGCATCCTCGGGTATAGCCATCCATATCGCATTCGGATGGCTCCAAAGTTCATCTGTAATGGTTAGCATTGGGTGGCAGCCCTGCACCTGTTGTTTCACCATATCCCACACATTTTCGACTGGCAACATGTCAGGTGATCTGGTAGGTCAGGGCAAAAGGCTGAGATCCTGTGACACCATGAAAGCATGTGTTCATGCAGCAACATGTGGTCGTGCATTGTCTTACTAAAAATGGCATCTGGGGTGTTGCGCAGAAAGGGTATGGCTAGGCTATGGGTTGTAGGAAGTCATTCACGTAGGTCACACTGATCACAGGGCCCTGGACATACACCAACTGTGATTTGAGGTTGTACCCAATAGGACCCCACACCATAAGGCCTTGAGTTGGCACAATACCTCTTGTGTGAATGCAGTCACAGTGATGCCACTCCCACTGCCTGATCTCAAACCAAAATGCCGCCATCATTTTCAAACAAACAGAACCTGGATTATTCAAAAAACACTATCTGATGCCATTTCTGTCCCCAACGATGTCCCATACACCACTGTCATCTAGCATGTTACTACACATTCATCAATGGTAGATGGGAAAGTGGATGAATTCCACATAACCCTGCTGTAATAAACGGCAATGGACTGTCACCTCAATAGTGTACGATGTGTTACATTATTCCATTGTTGCACCAGAGCCAAGGTTGATGCAGATTTGTCCTGCAATGCCATTCAGATGAGGTGTCAGTCTTGTCATGGGGAGGAGGGGGAAGGGGGAGGGGAGAGGGGTGGTATGGGTCGTGCAACCTAACCCACCTCATTTTGTCTTACAGCCTCCTATGAACCATTCTGCACACACCCTTTGCACTGCCGCGCACGTAGTCCCACACAAGAGGCCATTTCCCGGATCGATTCATCACATTCTCTCACGCACTCTCTTTCTAACTCACTGATTTGATGGTACAGTTCGCACATACTTTTGTGAGGCATCCTGCATGTCTGCTCAAGTCACACTGATCCATTACCTTCGGTTTATAGTGCCAACGGGAGCAGCAAGCACATTTTAGCGGCAGGTGGTGTTGCGCCGCTTTATCGATGTTGACCTTAAACCCATGGGCCGACGTGGTTCAAATGCTAATCATTTGTGGAGAACATACTACAGTACATGACCTGTGAATATGAATGTCCTATCTGCAGTTGTTCAAAGCATTCTAATTTTTTTTTAGTATTTTAAAATTTGTGATTTACAAAGCTCAATAAAATGAAGTTCCAGTGCTAAGAATTCCCTGAAATTTCCCTGATTTTTCTGGGTAATATGTAATTCCCTGAGAATTCCACATTTTCCAGAAGATTTGGCACCATGTAGAGCTGAAATCAGTGGTAATCCTAAAATCAGAGTCAGCTTTGCAATCTTGTTAATCACTCTCAAATGTGCAGCACAATCAAGATTAGTTAGTAATGTTTTTCACAGGAAGGTTTTCCTCCTCCTTTACAGAATTATTAAGTACTACTACTTTCAAAGATAATGAGTTACCAAGACAGCACTGAGTAGTATGTCTGCAACAGAAAAATATCAGTTACGAGAAGATATTATTTTCCTCTACTTCCACTTCAAAAACACAGTACACAGACAATGAAAGTTTGAAATGTAGATACAGATAGTTCACAGCAGAGAATAGGTAGTAATAGAAGGTTATCCAGTTACATAAACTGATAGCACGGTCTTCAGAGACACAATGACAATCATTCTTAAAAAGCATTTAAAAAATTTCAGATTGCTATCTTTATGTTTTATAAAAAAGAAAGAGACATTATATAAAGTATAAGTACAGATCTGTAGGAATGTTAAGGGGGGACATCATGATGACAATGCATATCAATCAAATCTCATGCAGTGTTTACAAAGGGCCACTTCAACCACGCATTGCAGATTTTCCAAAATTAAGGCATGGAAAACGTAAACTCAATGCAGCATTGAAAGTAAAGCAATTTCAGATCACAGAGGGGATTCAGAATACATTGACTCCTCTCACCACTAATGTATTTTCTGTGTAGCTACTTCTTCTCACTTTCAAATCCTGAATCATACTTACGATTTTGCCATCTCCTGCAGCTCATGACGATCTGCAGCAGTTGGACCAGCAAGAGCTCTCCGTTTGCTGGGTCCGAGAGGGCCAGATGCTGGATGTGGAAATGGGTGGTGGGTGTTACGATGGTGAACTTCACGCAACAACTGATGTAAGGAATGCTCCAACACATGATCATGTTCTGACTTTTGTGGTGGAGCAGCAGCAGGTTTTTTGTCTGTTCCTGTGTTATGGCACAGGCCAATAATCAGCTGAATACCTGGTAGCACCTGAAATGATTTAAGTCTCATTCCCACATTCAAACAGAAGTTCAATGACTAATTACTTACACTGTCCATAACTGCTGTCAGGTGGCATGTGTTCATAGATACTGACCTCACACAAACAAACAAACAAAGAAACACACACACACACACACACACACACACACACACACACACACTTTTGTACAAACTGCAACATTCAGAAAGAATTGATCAAATGAATCCAAATTACCAATATATGTACATCAGAGTACAAGAAGTATTTGATTAAGACTACACATGGATAGCAAAATGGCATAGAGGCATATTCAGAAAGCAAGTGTCATGCGTTTTTATACATCTTTTTTTTTAAAAAAGTGTTGAAAAAGAATTACAAGATATTGTTTCCACACTTTCTGACTATTTTTTCATGTAACTGGCATCTTGATCAATGCATGTGGTGACCCGTGACATAAGCTGCTTTATGCCCTCCTCGAAGAACTCTCCTGCCACCTCCTCCCACTTCAGAACCTCTTTCTGCATCCACTCATCTGCTGAAAATTTAATTCTACTCACATGTGCCTTCAGGGAGGTGAGAAGGTCAGGGGAATGAGGTGGCAGTGGTTGATGGGTTTCAAAACATCCCAACCAAATGAGTCCAAGAGCACCTTGGCGGCTAAGACTGTGAGGATGGACATTGTGCAACAAGCACACTCCTCTCGCCAGTATTCTCTTTTACTGCTCCTTTTGAGATTTTGTAGGCTTCCACAATATCTTTGTGCATTGGTGCTCTCCTTCTGCTGCAGAAATTTGATCAAAATGATGCCTTTTCAGAGCCAGAACGCTTAGGCCATGGTCTTTTTTCCCCAAAATTGTTGTTTTGAATTTGGAGAATTGCTGACACCAATGTGATGCCCGTATTTTTGTCGCAGGTATATAATGAGCCACCCACATTTCATCTCTAGTCAAATTGAGCTCGGAAAATCCTCACCTTCCAGTTCAAGTTGTTCAAGAGACTTGTGGGTGCTACTGACCCTGAGTTTTCTTGTGCTGCTGCTGTCAGCTGTTTTGAGACCCATCTTGCGCACAGTTTCTGGTATTCCAGTATTTCTGTGAATGTCTCATTTAAATGAATTCTGAAGAGTTGTGGCAACATCACAGAAGTTTCATTCTCTGTCAATCGTCGGTCTTCATGAACAGTCAAAATGGAAGGTCTTCCACTCCTCTGTTTGTCATGAATTGTTGTTCTGCCTCCACTAAACTCCCTACATCACTTAAACACACGTTCTGTTCATAACACCTTTGCCGTAAACTGTTTTGATTTGCAAAAATTTTTAGATAGGTTTTATTCCTTCCAAGAATAGGAAGCGGATCACAGTACACAGCTCAGACTTGGTGGGATTTCTTACCAAAATCTCTCACACAACTGGTCACAACAACATGAATTTACATACTAATGTGTTCCTGCAATGCTCGCTGTGGTCGGGGGATACCCCTATACTGCGTAGTGTTGCCAACCCTCAAAAAACAGAAACACAGCCTACTATAGCCACAGTACACTAACTTCCTGAACATGACTCATACATATAGGTCCAGTAACTTCCCTTTTGTGCACTTGGAAAGATCAATGTTCCATTAAGTTCTCAGTGATTGCATAGAATTGGAGTAGTCAACATCAGATATTCAGCTCTGGGGGTCAGAAATGGGGAGCACGAATGGATGAAATACAATGGCACTGCAAAACACACTTTAGGCAGCGATGGGAAAGATCCATCCATGGTTCAATAGTAGTGTCAGAAAGTTGTAGTAAAAGCAAAGAGAGTTTCATCACAGATTTAAATGAAGTAAAAGCCTTCTTGACAAACAAAAGTTGAATTGTGTAAAAATGAGCACAAAAAGGCCAATGCAATTAATGTTCAACAATTTCATAAATAAAACATTTAAAACTCTGCTTAATGAACACACTTATATGCACCAAGCACATATCTTTCAGCACATAACCGTAAGACCATTGACACAGTAATGCTGAGATTCTGCGTACAGCCAAAAAGGGGCAGTATCTGGATGTGCTAAATGAATTTAAAGAAGGGAACCTTACAAGATTCCTATCACAATGAACTTAATGTAATTACCATGAAAATATTTATCATGTGGAATAACCATTGATAGATGGTGGTCTGTGCGGACAGTTGACACATGCTTCAATCCTGTAATCTGCCTGGCCTCAACCTCTGCTGGCAATTTTTTGTTAATTTTTCAATAATTAGTCACCTTATAGATTTGCAACAGCTAACAAAAATTAAATTTTGGAACTAAATATGGGTTTCTTGTCATTATATTTCAAATTACTAACTACTACTAACAACAACAATGTCTTTTCTACTCTCTGCATCCCATGTAATACATTCGGACTACACCATGTTACTTTCTAATGAAAGGAAATGCTAGAATAATTAATAGTTTTAAAACATCCTATTTTTGGTAAATTTGTTGGATAGCTGCAAGGAAGATGAGATCATGTTAGTTTTTAGAGAAAAATACTTAAGATACAAAATGAAAATAAAAAAAACAATACAAATACAGTTATTTGGACAAGCAGATACCCTATCAACAAAAGGGAAGATGACACTGATCAGCCATGCACCATTAGGAATATGTGAGTTCAGACTCTCTATCTTCTCTGGCCCTTATTTTCTTTACAGTTCCCCCCCCCCCCCCCCCCCCCCCCCCCCCCGCAGCCATGATAATGACATGTATATACAGTGGCCGCAGCTGTGTAAGAGCACAAAAGCACGTGAACACACTAACATTTGACACCTTGCTGATTTATTCATTATTTTTCTTTGAATCCTGTTAAACATAATAGATGCTGCAATCTGAAAGATATGGCACTTAAATATACTGCACTACTGCTCTCCTAGATTCTGTAAAACTTGGCATTAGCGCCGCGAGCACACTTTCAGCTGTACACACTTTAAGTAGCTTTTGTGCATCCACAACTCTTGACATAATTGTCTTATGGGCCAAATACATACGGATTTGATAAAGAAAGTGCATGGTTCACAATGTGGACAGCTAGCCCTTGAAGTTTATGTCAGTGCCACCAGGTGGTATGACACTGTGGCACACTTTTATCCCCATTCACTCACTCAGCATAAATCCTGCTAGATGATAGCTCATTCCTCAGAAATACTAATTCACTCACTATATACTACAGTAAAATTATATCAGACATCAGTATATGTTAAAGTTGTACTGACAGTACGCCTATTTTCTGGGTTTCTGAATGAGTTATAGTGTATTAAGTTATGAATTTTATCATACAGTAATCCATTTGAGGCACTGGGAATCATAAGGGCCTAAAGCACATAACTGTTGATTGTGAGGCAAAGAGTTCGGGCAGAGATGTCAGTCGAGGCGGAAGTACAGAGGCAAAGAAGTTGTTGAAAGACAGGTGAGGTATGAGTGGCAGCAACTTGAAATTAGCGGAGGTTGAGGCCTGGCGGATATCGAGAAGAGAGGATATACTGAAGGGCAAGTTCCCATCTCCGGAGTTCGGATAGGTTGGTGTTGGTTATTATTATTATTATTATTATTATTATTATTATTATTATTATTGTAGACAGTGGCTCTAGTTGTATAAAGTTGTTGATAAGCATAACTGTAATACAGTAGACAGTATTAATTTCACACACTCACATGTATCTGAATCTAAACATTTGTGATCACCCTCAATGTATTCTCACAAGCCACCACAGTGTATATAGGTACGTAAAGTATCTTGTTTAGAAAGATGAATATCACTGATTTAACACAAAACAGAAAATTACATAACCCAAATTTACTATTTAGGAAAAAAATATAAAAAGCTATCACGTTGTAAAAGTGTTGTATTCAGCAGGGCACTTACGTTAGCCATAATTTGGTTTCCAACAACCATATGTGGGATTGGTGCTTGAAGCTGCACAGCTTCCTTTGCTAGCTGATTAAAGAGCTCTTTGCAAAACAAGACATTCTGTGCTGCTTCTAGCTTTTGTTGCCAGTGGACATCAGCATTTGTACTTGTAGGTCCTGACCCAAGTAGGTTAATTGTAGCACTGCACAAGTCTTCTTGATCTGAAAGCCATGCAACAATGCAAAGAGCATTACAGAGAGAAAATCCATTGCAATGTGGAAAAATGGACTTTTTTTTTTTTTTTTAAGTGTGACTCAACAGAATAGTTTAAATTTACGAAATATTATACTATTACATTTTATTAAGTTATAACAGTACTAACATAAACTTTGATACAACTTAAGACATTGAATAAGTTTAACAGAGTAAATGGTACTAGATAAAAGAAAATTTCTTAATTCATTCTATGACTCCAATATATTACTTACAAGACATTTAATATACTCAGATGGGTTGATGAATACATGAATGCCAATGTGTATGACTCATTTCTGTACTAATGTTAAATCTTTGTATGGGTTGGTTTTAGTCCTATTCCATAATCATGCTATATTTTATTTATTGAGAAAAAAGGTGGCAGCTACATTTTGAAGCTGAACTACTGTATTTACTCAAATCTAAGCCGCACTTTTTTCCAGTTTTTGTAATCCAAAAAACCGCCTGCGGCTTAGAATCGAGTGCAAAGCAAGTGGAAGTTCTGAAATATGTTGGTAGGTGCCGCCACAACTAACTTCTGCTGTCGAATACATGTAGCGCTACACAGGCATGGTTTGTAGGCACAAAGATAAATACTGGTGCCAAAACCTCTGCGTCAGTAAATAAATTTAAAAAAAAAAAAAAAAAAAAGAAAGGTGGAAGAGGAGCTTTTTTTCTCTGCCCCGAGTTTCGACCACTGCATTTTCATACATTATCCAACGAAGTAAATACAAATTCCACATTGTTCATCTTCGAATGTAGCAGAATTTCAATGTACTATGAAAATCCGACTGGCAACAAAAAAAATGGTTCAAATGGCTCTGAGCACTATGGGACTTAACATCTTAGGTCATCAATCCCCTAGAACTTAGAACTACTTAAACCTAACTAACCTAAGGACATCACACAACACCCAGCCATCACGAGGCAGAGAAAATCCCTGACCCCGCCGGGAATCGAACCCAGGAACCCGGGCGTGGGACGACTGGCAACACTGTTTAGGATGTTTGTCAATATGGCCAACTCTACGTTCTGAATTTTTTCCTACCTGTGAGAAGAGATGGTTGCTAATAGGAACCTGATGAAATGTGAATCACATGCAGTATTCTCTTCACCATAAGAATAATACAAATATAAACATCTATTCTTTCGCGTTTGCTGCTACCTCATTTAAATCCTGTCTGCCTAATAAACTACGAAACTAGAGTGAGACAACAGCAAATGCGGAAGAATATACGTATCGTGTCATGTTTATATTCGTATTATTCTTATGCCTAATAGTGATACCGTCAGAAATGAAGCACGGCAACTGACTAGATTTTTAAATCTAAGATGACTCTAATTTCTGTGCAGAATTTGATGTACTAAAGAAGCGGCCGCAAAGATTTTCAAACGGAGAAAAATTTTTGCCTAACTCTCGTTCAGAACATGTTCTATCATACGAAGTCTATTATTTGGTTCTTGTTTATCATTATCAAAGAAAGCAGCAGTGTAAGTAACAACAAATAGCAGTCTCCTGCCATTGTTTCGCTAATGAGACGATTCCTCTCTCTTTTTTTTAAATTGTAAGCGGTGGTAGCGCGCACAAAAGCAAGCCGTGCCGCGTGCGGCGACAGGCAGTAAACACGCACTATCAGAATGCGACAAACAATGCATGACACAGTACAGTAATGCATTTTCAGCTTAGAGTGACGTGAACACCTATAACAAAGAAAACGGCATTAATCAGATCAAAGCAAAATAAGCAATCGATTCAAACCAGACGGAGCACGTGAAAAACAAAGGGTACTCGTATAAATACGAACGGAGCGCCTGACGCATAGCAATGGCTACCTGGTAAAGCTTAACTGCTAAGCTTACGACTTGAACCAAACTACTGTCGCTGTATCGTCATTCATTCGCCAACTTTGTTTTGAGTTGGAGGTGCGCCCTAAAACTTTTATCTCCCCTTGAATTTCGAGTCGCAAATTTCAGGTGCAGCTCAGATTCGGGAATTTTTTTTTCCTTTATTTCGAGTCTCATTTTTCAGGTGCGGCTTAGATTTGAGTGCAGCTTAGATTCAAGTAAATACGGTACTTCTCTCACGTAAGCTGCTTATACAGGATTACTAACGTAGCCTGTGCAGGTGGCATACAATGGGGTCTAAAAGAATGTACAAAACTGTTTACTTGCAGGCAATTGTATAGAAGAACTTACTTTTATGCCATATACCTCCTGTGCTGCAATGCAAGTTTCTCACTAAATGGTGCACTCATTTTTTGTCTGAGAGAAGAGACATACAATGGGGAGATCATCATCTACAGTGCTACAACTCTCTACCCATGAAGCACTGTCGAGAGATTTGGAATTTATACAAGGAAAATGGTGATCAGCAACTTTATGTCACCAACATGGCCTTTCTGGTGGTCTAACACTGGCGAGGAAAATTTCTTCCTTCCTTAGTGTTGTGACTCACCGATCATTCAAAGTGCCGCCACGCAATTACGTGCATCCTCTACATGCAGCGCTGTCTGCCAGATATGCAGCAGCCGCGCCACCTAAGCGGCCAGCCAGCCAGCAGCTGCTAGACTTGGACTCAGTGGTAATTTGAATGTTACTGTGTTCACATGTTTTGCTTGGTCAACTTGCTCTGTGACTTACACGTGTTGTGTCATTTTGAAATATATGTGTTTAACTTGACGTTATAACAATTGGCGACGAGGTAGTGGATTTTTCCTTTTCATCGTTGACCCACAGGTTTCCATGGCTACTTTAGAACAACTACTGCAAGGTCTCATTGAACAGCAAACGCTTCTCACAGCGGCGATTCGCGATTTCGTCACAGCATCCAATACGGGCCGTTTCTCGTCGTTGTCTATACCTCCTTTTCCTCCTTACGACGAGACGGCGGAAGACTGGTCTGATTATGAAATCAAATGTATCGATTGCTGTCGCAATTGGCTCCTTTGAAAGATTCTGCGTCTTTGTCTTTTGCTGAAATGTGCTCATTTCTGTCAGTATATTTTCATAAGCAAACGCATGTGGTAGCCTCTCGTGTTGCCTTTTATCGTTGTCAAAAACAACCGAATCAATCCTATCGTGCTTGGGCTGCTGAGCTTCACGGCCTCAGTCAAAATTGTCAATTTGTTATAGACGTTCACAAAGAATCCTATGTGGATTCCATGGTACGGGATGCTATTATCCGGCTGGCGCCCGACAAAGAAGTTAGGCAACGGACTCTAGAGGAAGTCCTATCCATAGCGCAGTCTTTTGAAATTTCTCGCGCCACTGGAGCGCAAATAGAGGCGTGGGGTGACATCGGGGACATACAACCTCTGTGCGCTGTTGACGAGGCGTGCGATGTGTCCCCGCCGGCCGACGTGGCTGCAGTACGATCCCACGCACAGTCTTGGCCTAACCATAAACAACCCTCTCAGAAACTGCAGCAAAACCCCCGGCAACTTCCTTCATGTCCGCGGTATTTTACGAAACATTCACGCGAGGATTGTCCCCAACGTTGGGCCGTGTGTCACAATTGCAAAAAGAAGGGTCATGGGTCTTACGTTTTCAAATCTGACCGCATACATGATGTTCATGACTGTGACGCTGATACTGCTTCTGTGTTGTCTGTCAATTGCACTTCTTCCCTTTCAGGGAAGTTATTCCTCACAGTCCAAATCCTTGGTCGGAATGTTCGCATGCAGGTGGATACTGGTTCTGCTGCCACTATCATTAATTCTCAGACATATCTTCAGCTGGGTTCTCCACTCCTATCACCTGTCACTCGGCAATTATGGATGTACAATAAACAGAAGATTTTTCTCTTGGGACAATTTAATGCTGAGGTATCTTACAAATCCGCCATTCGCACTGTTCCCATATTTGTGGTCGACCAGAGTAACGCAGAAAATCTTTTTGGTTTCGATGCCTTTCGCGTTTTTGGGTTCTCCATAGATGACTCTGTCAATATCGTTTCTGATGCTATTCCTTATGCTCAATTGGATGCCTTGTCAACGACTTTGAAGCTCATATCACGTTCAAACCCACTGCTCGGCCTAAGTTTTTTCGGGCTCGGCCCATTCCTGTGGCCCTTCATGATCAGGTAAAACGGGATCATCTCACTACTTCAGGGGTCCTGTCACTTCCAGTGAGTGGTCCTCTCCTGTCGTTGTTATTGCTAAGCCCAATGGTGATATTCATCTCTGTGGCGATTTTAAAGCCACTGTAAATGCACAATGCCTCATCGACACTTATCCTATGCCCCAACATGAAGAATTGTCCACTAAACTTGCGGGTGGCCAGTATTTTTCTAAAATTGACCTGTCAGAAGCTTATCATCAACTTCCTCTGGACGCTGCTTCCTGGCAGTTTCTGGTCCTTAACACGCCTTTCGGCCTCTATCAATACCAGCAATTGCCATTCAGGGTTGCCAGTGCCACTGCTCTCTTTCAGCGATTCTTGGAACAGTTATTGCTCCCTGTCCCTGGGTGTATCAACTACATGGACGACATTGTTGTCACTGGCTCCACCACTGAAGAACACCTTCAGAATCTCCGCACACTTTTTCATGTCTCACAGACTGCCGGTCTTAAGTGTAATCTTCAGAATTCACAATTTTTTCAGGCATCTATCACGTACTTGGGGTTTCAACTATCTCGGGGTGGTATTCGCCTGCTTCAGCGAACTGTCGCTGCGATCGATGCCCTTCCCCGCCCTACGTCTGTTAAGGAACTGCAGGCCTTCTTGGGGAAAATAGCATACTATCACAAGTTTTACCGTCTGCTGCTTTGGTGGCACAGCCGTTGCATCACCTGTTGCATAAAAACGTGCCTTTTCACCGGTCTGCGTCATGCGATGCGGCTTTCCAGAAATTGAAGACTATGCTGAAACAGGCCTTGTGCCTGGCTACTCATCAACCTGGCCAACATTTTGTTCTTGCCACGGATGCTTCTCAATACGGGGTGGGTGCAGTCCTTGCGCACCGTTTTTCTGACGGTTCTGAACAACCCATTGCTTATGCCTCCAAAACGCTCACGGATGCCAAACAAAAGTATTCTCAAATTGAGAAAGAAGCTTTGGCCATTATTTATGCTCTCCATAAGTTTGGTGTTTTTCTCTATGGATCCAAATTTCATCTTGTTACGGGTCACAAACCACTTGTTTCCTTGTTTCATCCACCAATGTCACTTCCCGAACGTTGGGCTCTTTACTTGTCTCGTTTCAATTAATAGATTCATTTCCGGCTGACGGCTCAACATGTGAATGCTGATGCACTGTATCACCTTCCCATGGGTCCTGATCTGGCATTTGATAGGGATGAACTTTTGGGTTTTCACCTGGATGTTGCTGAGCAGTGGGTTGTGGACGGATTCCCTATCACCAAGGACCAGCTGGCGGCTGCTATGGGTTCTGACCCTACCCTCTCCCGGGTTTTACGCTGTATTCGAAGGGTTGGCCAGATCGTCCGTCTGCTAAGACTTCTGATCCGTTGCGGAACTACTACGCTTTGCGCTACCGCCTCATGGCTGCGATGGTGTTATCCTCCTTACCACCGACAATGCTTCACCGTGTGTTGTGGTATCTGCGTCTTTGCGTGCTTTGGTCTTGCGCCTCCTTCACCAAGGGCACTGGGGTGTCTCTTGCACAAAATCTCTGGTGCGCCGTCATGTGTACTGGCCTGGCATCAACTCTCAAATAGCACACATAGATGCGGAAACTCCTGACTTCTTCTGCTGCTGATGATGCGATTCTCCAATTTCTGGCTTCTTACCGTTCCACCCCTATGGACGACCACAGCCCAGCTGAGCTCTTACATGGCCGACAGCCCCGCACGCTACTTCATCTTCTGCGGCCTTCCACCTCCCGGCCACGGGTGCCTTCACTTGGCCGGTTCACCGCCAACGACCTTGTATGGGTACGGGGATATGCCAGGCGGCCAAAATGGAGTCCTGGCCGCATCTTACAACACCGTGGCCAACGCCTGTATGAAATCCAGATGGACACGGGTGTTGCAGTGCGTCATTCGGACCAGCTTCAGCCTCGTGTGCCAGCAACGCCTGTTCCGAATGCCGCTACACCATCTTTGGGTCTACCTGACGCCCGGGATCTTGGCATCTCTTATTACTCACAATGCAGCCCTCTCACTGTCATTTCGGTGCCAGCACAAGAATGGATGCCACCAGGAGACGTGCCCATGCAGGAACCAGATGACCAGTTGGAGCAACTCCCTCTCCTGCGGACATGGCCACATCGCCCATGTCTCCTGTTATATCAATCGGACTTGCCGCAACGGGCAGATTGGTGCACGGGGCCCCAGCTGATTCGATCCCTCCGTCTCCTATCATCTCGAACCGTTACCATTGGGGACACTTTCGTCCATATGGGAAGCCTCCTCCTCGAGACTTTATGGCCAGTCAAACAACGCCTATGGACATTAGCAATCTACAGTGCAAAAATTTCAAAGGGGGGGAAAAGTGCTGTGACTCGCCGATCATTCAAAGTGCCACCGTGCAATTACACGCGTCCTCTACATGCGGTGCTGTCTGCCAGATATGAAGCAGCTACACCACCTAAGCGGCCAGCCAGCCAGAGCTGCTAGACTTGGACTCAGTGCTAATTTGAATGTTACCGTGTTCACATGTTTTGCTTGGTCAACTTGCTCTGTGACTTACACGTGTTGTGTTGTTTTGAAATATATATGTTTAACTTGACATTACAACACTTAGGTTTTAAAGTAGCCTGTGGCTAACGACAGGAAATTAGCATGTAACGGCTACATCTGCTATAGTGGTGACTAAATTGTGAGTGATAATATATGAAATATAGAACAACATCTGAAAACCACCAACATATAAAAGGTTGCATGGATATCAAAGAGACAAGAAATTAATTACCTTTCTGACACAGTACTTCAATATATGCGACACCTTGAAGCTCACTAGGTACTGTGACACGCAGTGCTGAACTTGGCTTTGGTAAGGGCCCTGTTCCTGGGGATGATGGAGGACTTGTTCCTTGCTGTGGTTCTTCTTCTGCTTTTGTTACTTCAAACATCCCCGTTTGTGCATATTTGGAACCAGCTTAAAATTTTTGGACATCAATATCTACATTATTACAGTTATACAATATTCATAATATAAGTTATACGGTAAAGCTCATCACATTCAAAATTAAAAGGAGCTGTATTAGCTGCAAAGATGCAGTTCGTTTCTTAATGATCTATGAGGACAAACTCTGGAAGCATTAGAGAAACAAAAACATAACTGCACAAAGTGATTCACAATAAGTCTTATTTCTACAATTAAAATAGTATCAACATCAATGAGCTACGTGGAAGCACCAAAATATAAAATCATATAATTATGGCAGCGAAGTACCTCCGTGAAATTACAATGTAAGGAACACAGTTTAAAGACTAATGAACTAGAAAATATCACTGATTCATGTACTTGAAAATCAAGAAGCAAAATTACACAAAAACATTGTTCATTTTTATGTGTTACTTCACAAACGTACACTTGTTTTCTACTATGAATATCTCACATCAAAGCAGTCATGAGAATACATACAAAAAACACTACCATTTAACTTTCTTACACTGAGGTGAATTAGAGATGCTCATCTGAAAACTGGACAACTATATCAATTCATTAGGATCTGAATGTAAACTTCCCACATATTTAGAAGACTTTATTTCATTCTTCCTTCTTTTTATTACATGGATCTGATAGCAAAATGCTGTTTCATTATACTTTCCACTGTGATAATTATGTTCTATTGTGATAAATATTTTCAAATGGGTCACAGTCTTTTTTCTCTAGAGTGAAAACACTTCACAATGAAGACAGTACTATGTTACAATTCAAGGCTATTTTGAGATGATTAATTCTTGGACAACTATTTGCCAAAGATGTTTCACTTTGTTGGACATGAGGACTGTCCAATGGACTACTCAAACTAATAGGAATGTTTCGTTTCTTTTTCAGATTTTGTAGAACCCATGGAAATTCCCACAGATTTAGGAAATTAAAAATTGACTCAGGCAGAGCCCTGAATACCTGAGCATGCTTTATAACTCAGCTACAGCTAGAACCCCACAGGAAAACAACAGTTTTGTCTCAGCAGATATCCAATCCTTCAACAAATATCATACATTGAGGTTGACCGTTGTTATCTCCCCTCGGTGGCTTGTAACATTCTCACAGTCTAAGCAGTTAATCTGTGATACCTGTTTCTCATGTCTCACAAAATTCCTATATTGTGGTACACTGTGGGTATTAAAGCACATCCAGACTTTATTGGTAAGCAAAGGCAGTTGCATTCATCTGCCCCAACTCAGGAACCCCTTTGGGTCATAAAAACTGTATGAACATCTGAGTTGGAAAGTGAATGGAAAACAGACATAATTCCACAGAGTTGAACTCATGCACCCCATCGCAAACTGGTTAATTCTGAGGGAGACTGCCTTGTTCCTCAAGAACCTGGATGATTGATCCACTCCATTTGGATGTAATGTACTGAAGTGTAGTTGCTGGAAGCAACAATGAAATTAATACTCTCCATCAAGGAACCAGTTACCTGCCCAGGATACAGAGGTGTCACCAAAAATAGATTAACAATATCACTACAACTTTGTATATCAGAACAACCAAATCAAGTACACACTGAAACATTCTTTTGATCCACTCTTGGAGCTTTTGTGGCAATGCACCATAACCCACACAATCCTAGCATTGTGCAGCATGTGAGTCAAATTACACACAATCTTGCTTGGCACATTTACTAAAAGACATCTACTGGCAGACCCGGAGTAATTCTATGTACTGCTACACTATCAAAACCAGTTTTACTAATGGTTTCCAGCCTCAGCTCAATATCTGGGATAGTGTTACCACAGTTACCACTAAGAAACGTCCTGTAACAATCAACCTACTTTCAGAAAGATTATGAAATTCTACCACTGAGCGAGTGAGGTGGTGCAGTAGCTAGGTCACTGGACTTGCATTCAGGAGGATGACAGTTCAATCCCGCGTCCGGCCATCCTGATTTAGGTTTTCCATGATTTCCTTAAATCGCTCCAGGCGAATGCCAAGATGGTTCCTTTGAAAGGGCATGGCCAATTTCCTTCCCCTTCCTTCCCTGATCCAATGAGACTGATGACCTCACTGTTTGGTCTCCTTCCCCAAACAACCCAACCCCAACTCTAACACTCAACTCAGAAATGAAAATGCTAATGGCTTCCAGCTGGCCACTAGCACTTCCATGAATAATCTTCACAAAGATAAAACAGGATTACTTTAGAAAGTCAATTGCTCAAAAGGCACATATAATCACCTTACTTCAAGTTTCCACAGACACAAGTTTTTAACTGAATTAGACTTCTCTCTATCTCAGTTCGTAAAATATCACCTCCAGATATTTACTGTTACCATGTGGAGCTCAGCACTCTCTCACTACCAACAGTGAGCACACTCATTAAACTGGAACACTTACTAAGGAAACCAGCAGATTAAGCTGAACTTCACACAGAACACAGTTCTGAACTTTTTCAAAACCGGCAGAAAAACTTTATTAATCACTGAGGCGCACTCATCCCCCCCCCCCCCCCCCCCCCACTTGGTACACTAACACATCACCTCCACCAACAGGTGATGCATGGCCACAACAGCCTAAACATCATCATATCCATCTCAGTGTATTGTAAATTTACATGTTTTGTGAAAAGAAGCTTGTTATTAACTTTTAACTGCAAAAAAATATTAAGGATTTTTTGCCTTATTCCACATCCATGAGGACAATTTCATTTGGTACCTGTGCTAATCACAAGAGTTGCCGAGCCATTCATCAATTTCATAAGTTCCCAGCTCCTTCACAAAATGGTTTCTATATTCACACTTTTCAGCCAGCCAACCTCAGGAACAGACTGAATGTGCTTTCCTTTGCCTTTTCCTGTTCCCACAAAAAGCACTCAACACCAAAGTGCTCTTTCCAGGCAGGACAGCTCAAAAGTTTATTTCCAACACATGCTGGCAAACATCTGTTATATGGGAAAGTAACTAGCCATGAAGCCAGCATAGAAGACCATTACCACTTATCATTTAGAAAGATTTTGGAAAGACTGGCTAGTACTTCTAGACTGAACGAACACCCCTTCTCCAACACCACAAAGTGTCTGGTAGCCACAACAGCCAAGAGTACAAGCCCCAAGTGCAGTCAGCATTGATGTATTACAGAATGGAATGAAAGACAAAAAAATACAGTCGCCCTCCATATGATGTAGAGCAAATATTTTCATTTACTCAAATGACTAATATAATATTTTAACACTTACTACTTTCGAACATTTCATTGATCTGAAAATGTAATCATCCCATATACTCCATTATCAACTGACTTAGTATGAAATCTAAAGTAAACATACAATCTTGTAAAGGTCTTGTAATTATTCAGCAGAAAGAAAGGAAAGATATTACAGTTTAATGTCTCATCAAGGCTAAGGTCACTAGGGACAGAGTAGGAGCTCAGATTCGGAAAAGAAATCAACTGTGACCTTTGCAATGGAATATCCTGATATTTGCCTTACATGGTTTAAGAAAACCAATATTTCAATTACATTCACAACTAAAATTTCTATTCATAATTTTGGTTAGTAGAGCTGAGTGGCACTGTAGACAGAAAACATTTATAAACGGTCTTTCATTACAAGCAATACTTTTTAAAATTGTAATTTTCATTTCTACTTTGTACTTTGTGTGTGTGTGTGTGTGTGTGTGGGGGGGGGGGGGGGGGGGTGGTGGTCACGCACTCTGTCGAGTGTCCTTCCAGATGTGAAAACATCCAGTACAATTTGCAGTTTCATAATGCAGTGACTTGCACTTCCTGGATGTTTAGAAATCATTACAAAATTTTACTGAAGTAGCAGCTCAGTTGTGTGCGCTCATCATTTGTTCATCAGATAATTGAGTCACATCACCATTTCTCTATTCAGGCTGTACACTACACTCCTATCAAATTTGAGTGGGATGTCACTCAACATCACCATCAAGAAGACAATGTAAAGTGTAACAGCCAGTACTGAGGAAGAGCCGAATGTGTTAGTTTCCAGATGATTTTAATGTTTGGGGCTATCTGAGACATCAAAATGGTGAACCTTAATTCTTGTTAAAGAATTTGGACCTGCAACCATACAAATCTGCACTGACTGAAAAATTAAAGTGAAACAAGCACATGTTGTGTCATGAGTTCACTGATTGGGCTGTAAACAGTTGGAAGCTGATCCTGATTTCACTGGAAAAATCAGTTCCTCAGACAGGTGCATCTTCATCTCATGGCTTCATCAAAAGGAAAAACTGTCATTAGTGGAATGAGAAGACTTCACAAGTGACCGATGAGATGCCACTGCATTCAGAAAAACTCACTGAATGGTGCAGTTTATGCCATGGCAAGTCACAGGATTTCATTTCTTTCGAGATGAGAGAAGAACTGTTACTGTCAATGGCAATTGCTATAGAGCCAAGTTATGTGAATTTCTTTGGCCAGAACTTGAGACCATAGATATTGAAAACAGGGGGTTCAAGCAAGATGGCCCTATGTGTCACACAGCTACAGCTGCTGCTGCTGCTATGCTTGATTTGCTGAGGGAGAAACTTGGAGACCAGATCATCTCAAGACATGGATCTGTGAATTGGTCACCATAGTCACATGGTTTAATATGTGTAGATTTTTTTTTTCTTTGGTGCTACATAGAAGCATTCATTGGGCTATTCCTGACAAAATGGTGCTAATGTTGGACACACTAATTAAAAACTGCAGCCGTCAAGTGCATCAGTGTGTTCAAAGCTGTAGTGGACGTTTGAAAGATATTTTGTTCAGAAAACAATGCAGTATCCAAGCTTCAAAATAAAGCACAATTTACTTTGATACATCAATTCCCCCCCCCCCCTTAAAATTTTAAAACGTATCACTCTTAATGATAGACTCTTAGTAATAACACTATTAATAACCATAACAACACTCATTTCATTAAACTAGTAGTACCTGTTCTATAGCTCAAGTCTCCAATTATAGAATTTGATACTTTTTTCAGCCGCCAGTTCTGTCTCAGTCTTAGAAGCTCTATGTGAAAATCAGGAACATTTCTATTTCGCACCAGTTCGCTCTGTGAAGTTCTCAGTCTTTCGGCACCAGTTAAAAGAACTGATGCTGCTGCTGCTAAGGCCTTCAACAGATCAAGCCCTTTACCTCAGACAAGATCACAAATCAATTATTATAATCATTAATGCTGATAACATGTATACATATATTTTTTACCTTTTTTCTTGCATACACTTGCACCATTGCCTTTGTCTCTATGTTTTCTTGTGGAACTGGGTCAAGAACCATATAACGTTTTTCTTTAGCAATGACCAATACATCATGCAAAACACAGACTTCTGTTAAGGCATTCCTGTTGAAAAAATAACCACTGTTGAGAATTAAAAATTAATTTCATAGTTGCTGCAGAGTTGAGTCCTTACTCAATAAACTTTTCACCACAATTGTCATCCTGAGACCATGGTGATGGTTTAAAAACTCATATCATATCTCAAAAAAATTTTCAGGCCACTGACAACAGCATCAATATACAGCATGTTCAAAAAGGAATATACCTATTTTAATACATTGTAGCATTTATTATATTCAACTTACAATTACAAATAGTACATCAAATGAAAGAGTAGCTCAAATAATTGTATTTGTAAACTTGTTACAAGCTCTAAAGCCTACAGACTACGCTCTACTTACCAACTTTGCAAACAAAATGTTAGTGCATGACCATGAAGCTTTTCTGGATTGTGTCGTCTTCAGTGAAGACTTGACATTTCATGTAAGTGGGAATGTGAACACACATAACGTGTGTCTGGGGGTCACCAAAGCCCCACGAGAAGGCACAGTTGAAACGAGACTTCCCTAAATTAAGTTTTCCTTGTGTCATGTTCCAGCAGAAAGTTTAAGAGCCTTTCTTTTTCTGTGCAACAACTGTAGCTGGTGCTTCATATCTTGAGGTGTTAGAACTATGGCTCTTTCTTTATACTGGAAGAAGCTGAACCACAGAAATTTATTTGGCAGCAGGATGGTGTTCTGTCTCTGGCGTGACACAATACATGATTGGTTAAACGACGTTGGTTGCTAGGGCAGATTGGACAACACACTCCAGGGCACACTGCGTTGTTTTGCCTACCTAGATGATATACTCATCTACCCCAGGGACCCCACCCAACACTGCCAACACCTACCCAAAAAATTTTCTCACCTACAGAAAGCTGGAATGATCCCCAACACAGCTAAGTGCATTTTCGCAGTAAGCGATGTTAAGGCCTCCAGCATATCATTGGCATGGTAAATTCTTCTGTCGCCATTTTAAGGATGCTGTTGCCACCCCAGAGTGGGAGAAACAAAGGCAACAAACTTGTCCCTTGGATCCAGGCCAGGATCGAGAGCTTTGGGAAAACAAAATGAGACCTCACCAATGTGGTCCTTTTAGTCCACCCCTTCCATAGTGCCCTCTTCACAATAATAGCAGATGTGAGCCAGATGGCTGTTGGAGCCAACCTACAACAATGTGTGAACAACATCTGGTAACTGCTTTCCTTCTTTTCATCCAAGCTCACTGATACACAATGGTACTGGGGTGCATATGACCTTGAGCTGCTCACAGTCCATGAAGCCATTCGCTATTTCCAATAAATATTTAGTCGCGGGAAGTGTCTTTACAATCTCTACTGATCACCACCCCCTTGCCTCTAGTTTTTGCAGAAAAGACATGGACCAGATCTCACTGCGACAGTTTAGGCTACAGTACATCGCACAATTCACCACTGATTTCCGGCATGTTGCCTGCATCAGCAACATTGTGGCAAACTTTACACTACAATGCCCTGGCCACTGCTCAGGAGGATGATCTGAACCTCATCCACATCCTTCAGAATGCTAGACTCTGGCCTCAACCTCCAGGTAAGATCCACACCTGCTCTGCCCATAAGATCTGGTGTAATGGCTTTGCGGATCCTCCACAACCTGATGGTTCCAATGATTGCCCACTACCCTTTCTCCCTCCTACTTTCTGAAAACTGGCATTTGACCATGTCCATGACCTCACACAACACAGGCGTCCACACTTCTGCCACCCTCATGAAACAATGCTTTGTCTGGCCAGGCAGTCAACGTGACTGCAGAAACTGGGTCCGGACCTATGTTCCATATCAGCGTGCCATGGTTGGACAGCACACTCACTCCCATGCGGCCACCCTTCCCTCCCACACAACACCAGTTCACACACATACGTCTCAACATAGTCGGCCCACTACTCTCCTCCAATGGCTGTCGATATCTGTTGACAATTACAGACAGATTTACACAGTGGCCAGAGGCTGTCCCTATCCCTGTCATTTCAGCTGAAACTGTGGCTGTAGCCTTTGTTCAGACCTGGGCATCCCAGATTGGATGCCCCCGACATCATTGCAAATCGCAGGTACCAGTTCATCTTGGCCCTCTTCCGATCTCTGACAGCCACCTGTGGCTCCAATGTCCACCATA
Source organism: Schistocerca gregaria (assembly GCF_023897955.1). Classification (NCBI taxonomy): domain Eukaryota; kingdom Metazoa; phylum Arthropoda; class Insecta; order Orthoptera; family Acrididae; genus Schistocerca; species Schistocerca gregaria. Next base: position 326,306,304 of record NC_064925.1, on the reverse strand, counting down.
CCTCCAGCTACCATCCTCAGCTAATGGAATGGTGGAGCAGTTCCATGGCACACTTAAAACTGATCTTACATGTTATTCATCCAAATGTCTGCTGCCCTACCCCTGGTACTTCTAGGCTTGAGGATTGCACATAAAATTAACCTGGGAACTTCTCCTGTGGGGCTGATATACAGACAGCCACTCGCCATTTCCAGCAAGTAATTTCACTGCTTTCCAACAGCACCATTCCAGTTTTCGTACATCAGCTCCAAGGTCTCATGGTTCAGCTACAACGAACACCTCTGCTACGTCATGATGAGCGCCATACCTTCATCCACTCTGACCTCACAGCATGCACACGTCATGCTTTAGATGGATGCCTACCAGCTTACGTCCTGCCCTCAGTATTTGGGCCTGCACTTAGTGTAGTAACGTAGGGACAAGACTTTTCCATTCGTCTGTATGGGGCCACAATAACCATCTCTATAAACAGACACAAGCTGGCTTATGTCCTAGAGACCCCTCCAGCCAACAAGCACAGCACCATTGAGATGGTGTTGCCCCCACCTTCCACCAGTCCCAGCCACAGCACCATCAACACAGCCTCCAATGCAATGTAGGCCAAAACCATCCCCTTTGCTGTTCCTGATGTGCCAACAGTCAACGTCACTCCTGATGCCGTGTCCAACACACTGCCACAGACGCAGCCCCCCAATGCTGCCTGTTGCCCACTGCCAATCAACTATATGACTGACACACCATCCTGGGACCCCGGTGTCACCCTGACCTCACAGGTGCCTGCCACTCCCGACAGAGTACCATGACCACCGCCACTAACACCTGCACCACTAGAGCAGCAACACTATTTCACAGGCTCCCAATGCCATGCACAGGAGCTGCCCCCGCCCCTCCTATCACAGGAAACCACACCATGAGCACTAGCACAGCAGTGACAACCCATACGTGTCTCCCACCCTCCAGCAGACATCCCCAGTCATTTCCAAACACCCCTCTGCATGGTTGGCACCACAGTTTTCCTTTTGTAAGGGTGGAACTGTGTGGCAACTCCTTCTGTTCACCTCCGCCTGTAGCAGCACATCAGCAGATGACAGGCTGCACTGACAGAAAGTCAGCGGTCAGTGAAGCGACTAATGGCTAAGGTACCACTGTACTCTACCCCCCACCCCACCCCCACAAGCACCTTCACTGGTCACTTCTGTCAGAGGTATAGCTTAGATTGCCACACTTTCCAGATGCCATGCACACCAAACCATTGCTCGGGCAGTTTCTTCTTCCACTTCAATGAGGCAACACCACCTGGCTGCCCCTTCGGCAGCTCATCTCATGCAACACCATGTGGCTCACATCATTGTTTGCACATTTTTCTGGAGTATGCACATACAGCAGGATTTTGCCTCTACATCCAGTGTCAATGTTTTATCATAGTTCAGTTAACGAGAGAAGTGCTAACGCGTCTTCAATGCCACCTTCCCAAGCCGCATTCTCTACAGGTGCTTCCCTTGACAGCAGCTGTACCAAGCCTGATGCAGGACACCTGGTTCATCCCCCACCAGTATCAGCACCTGGAATACTGCGTGCAATGTGGTGTAAGTAGTGTGATGAAGTGCAGTGTGCACCAGGATTACCTGGTGGGTTTTTTACCATCCAATCCCCAGCCATTTGGGCAGCCCTTTACCACCAAGTGTGGCACTGAAGCAAGTTTCCCCACACTGCCAGACGACATCAAACAAAGTACGGTGAATCAGTCATTGTCTGCCCTGTCCAAAGACAGAGCAAGGACCCCCCCCCCCCCCCCCCCCCTTTGATTAAGAGGCAGTAACTCCTTAAATTTGATTGTAGTTGTTGTTAGTTTTTAGGAATAATATCTCTGAACAAGCTTATGTGCTTCTTCCAGCACACCGCTTTATTAATTGTTGTCTTTTTTAATTAGTTTGCCTCTATAGGCATGAAGACATCTTAGGAGCATAGAAGGGACCCTAAACCAGTCTGTCACTACCAAACTGACTATCAAGCTTCATGAAATCAATGAAAAAAAAGGTCTGTTCATTGCAGTCATCTGATTGGTTATATCAAGTTACTGACATGTGATATGATTTATAGAAGCGTTCTCTGAACTCTTAGTGCCCTTAATGGAAATGTGGATGCTGGACAGTTCCTCTGGGCTCCACATAAGCTATGTGCACAGTTTTCTCTGGAAAGGGACTGTCACATTTTGCATTAAGAGTAACCTTGGTACATTCGCTGTTGACAAACCTGATATAAATACCCTGTATTTACTCCAGATATAGACTGAATTGTGTCAAAGTCTTGTATATCAATTTTAAAACTTATGGCTTGGATGACATCGCAGACGTACAGTTCGATTTGGCTACTGGCATTTTCCATCATAATATGAGAAGAGTATCACTTTAACATTTCCCAAATGGTCACAGCAGTAGAAAACAGCCTCAAGCCATGAGCTGCATCTATTTAAAACAGGGTTAAAGGGTGGTAAAGCTTCTTGTAACATTTACTTGGAAAGTTTTAGTCTCAAAGCTTTAACAAACACATTTTCTAATCTGGACAATATAATATTTTCTTCAAGTTGCAGGAGTTAACTGTTCTGCTACTTTGTACAAAGTGTGTACCAGACTTTGCATTCAAGCTGTTCACCTGCTTTATTCATATATTGCAGCATTTGTGACTATAACATGGCACAGGTTTTATTTATTTATTTTTTTTCATTTTTTGCGTACACCCATGTACTTTGCATATTCTGTGCATGTTACTGTCACATATTTGGCTTAGATCTGCAAAAACACAGTGGGAATTTTTATGACCTTTTTTAAAAAAAAAAAAAAAAAAAAAAAAAATTCACCATGTACTGAATTGTTCAGTTTCATGCTGGCTATTTTTGCCAACATGAGAGACCTGTATAAACTGTTTTACAATATATTGTTTTCTACAGTCCTTTTGGTACTAGCCACATTTTCTGGTGTTGACTGGCAATGAAACTAATTCTGTGCCACCTCTGAAAACTGAAATGAAGTTTGGATGTGTTGTGTAATCTGGAACTGTTTTTTGCAAGCGATCTGCAATTCAGGTGCAAGCATTTATTAATGTAACCTGAAAATGTTGTGTATTTCACTGCCAAATGCAAAAAAAACATCATTACTCTAACAGCTTAATTTTTGTACAAAAATTTATCATACAGCTATTGCACCCATTGTTGAAGCCCCTGTGCATGAAGAAAATTTCTTTTAGTTGTCTTTTCCTTAAAAATGATATCACAAAATATAAGCAAATGTATAATACAGTGAATTAATTGCTGGCATCACATTGCACTACAAAGGTGACTAGCCTAATGAATAAGTACCACATCACTGCAATAATAATAGTTCTTTACTCTCTCACAGCATTTCACGAAGTCAAGTAGAAGGAGCCAGTCAATAGCCAATGGCAGTTATTTCTCAAGTGACACTTGTTACACTATGTTGCCTGTTTTGCAGGTACATGAACAGTCTTGTCCAGTGTGACTGGCTGCATGGTGCAGTAAAAGTAACCAACATGCACACACTCGATTGCTACTTATCACAAAGTTATTTCATTTAAGCAACAACACAGCAATTTTTATTGTTGTATTCAACACCAGAATAGATTTGTTAGGTAGCACACATAAGGGCTATGAAACTGTAAGACTTCACATGGTTGGCTGGTTGATTTGTGTGTGTGTGTGTGGGGAGGGGGGGGGGGGGGGGGGGGGGGGACCAACAAGCAAGGTCACTGATCCCATCAAATTAGGGTAGGAAGTCAGTTGTGACCTTTCAAAGGAACCATCCCAGCATTTGCCTGAAGAAATTTGGGGAAATCTTGGAAAACTTAAATCAGAATGACTGGACACAGGTTTGAGCCATCATACTGCAGAATGCGAGTACAGTGTGCTAACCACTGTGCCATCTCGCTTGGTGACTGCACGTGTTTTCAGGATGTAAATGTGGGTCAACATCGGACACATTGTGTACCTACTTTAGTTTTTTAAATTACTCCTCTTTTTTATACACTATGAGAACAAGAAACATTTGTTGAATGATACATCTATAAAAAAAAACACATGCACTTAAAATACAACATATGAAATACAGCCACAAATGCAAAGACTGGATTGACTGAAGCCTCCAATACTGCTTCCCAATTCTCAATCAACTCTCAACAAACTTTCAACCTAACCTATACTCTGGGAAACATAACAGATCAGTCTGTCCCCACAACTTATGTTTCAAAAAATAATAAAGACACACTAAAAGCATTGTCAGTGTTCTATTCAGCTTCTCTTTGTGCATGTTTGATGCCAGAAACCACAACATCACTATGTCACAGGATGAAGCTACCATCTGGTATCATTAGGATCAGTTAACCCTAAAAATCTGCCCTCAAGTTATCACTTTCCAATGGTCGACTTCAGGAGGCCACCACTATGTTGCAGCATTGACCTTGTGGATGGAGAGGCTTGCTTTTTCACATGAAGCTGAGGGTCATGCTGGCTGCTGTGCAACTACTGCAGCGGTCCCCCATGTGTTGTGAATGGAGCCTCAAGATGCTAGGTGCCCTCCCTGAGTAATTAGCATTTCACCGCGAACCAGGAAATCTATTTACATAAATGGGGTGTATCAGGCCTCAGGGGAATTAGAGGTAAGTTGATTTATGCTACAAATCTAAAACAATATAGAATATCTATTTATGCCAAGAATGGAATCTCATTCATGCCAATGGCAACTTTTGCTCCAGGGACTTAATTAATGCCCATTTGGATGAAACAGAGTGAGCAAGGAAGCATGAGGGGAATTGTATTGGCTGAGGTTACCTTCCTTAGGTGGACTGTGCTCCTCCTTCCTAGGAGGTCAAGAGATTGGTAGAAAACTGCTTACAGCCGACAACTGTTGGTTGGTTGTGATGTCAGTGCTCACAACTTGGTGGGGGAAGCAGTGATACAAACAACAGAGGCAATCTGATGATCTTGAGTAGCTGTAGGGAACCTACCTTCAGGAATTGAAAAAGGGAAGTAGTAAATGAAATAACTTTTGGGTCTATCTTAACGGTCAGCTCTGTCAAACAATGGCATACGGCATCAGAGCCATCTTTATCTGACCAAGTGCACGTTAAGTTTGAGGTTGGAATGAGCCTTAAACAAACCTTGGCTTATAGGAATCCTAGGAAAACAGACACAGGATTATGCAGGAAAGAAAGAAAACTCATGCTTATCTGAAGTCAGAACTTCAATACGAAATCCATTATATATTGAGGATGGCAGGTAAAGTGAAAGTCTGTCCTTATGAACTTGTACTTAAAAACCTGTCCAATCACCAAGTAGTGCACTGACAGGAATGTACTTTGGTGGAGCAATAATCTGGACTTGCTAAGGAATCAATGAGAAGATTGTTCAATGCTACAAGAGAATATCGGGAGGCCCTTGCCAAATACAACCTTGCAATTAAGCAAGCAAAACTAGCATCCTGAGACGTACTCCGTGAGGAGATGGAAGGTACACCTACTTGTGCCAGACTTCATAAAATCCTCACTAGAATACCAACTAATCCAGGAGTCACTCTATGGAAAGAGGATGATGGATGCACAAGTACGTCCGATGATCTTCTCAAGACTCACTTCCCTCAATGCTCTCTGCAGAAAACACAGATCTGGACTCAGTTCCTGAAAGGTACTAGTTTAAAGGTAACTAAAGGAAGAACTGAGAATATGTCACAGAATGTGTTGATTTCAGAAAAAATGCAGTGGGTTGTGGGAATGTTTAAACTGTTCAAGTCACCAAGCCCATATGGAATCTTTCTGACTCTCCTGCAGACAAACAGGAGGAAGATTAATTAGATTCCTACACAGACTGTTTAAACTAAGTCTAGCAATAGGAGCACTCCTAATGCTTGGAGGACAATGATGGTAGTTTTCATTCTGAAGCCCGAGAGAATTGTTCCTACCAAGACTACGGACACGAGACAGATCAGGTATGTCCTCCTTTCTCCTAAAGACATTAGAAAAACTGGTTAATGTGCACATTAGGGAAAGGAAGTTAACTGAGGTTCCTCTACATAAAAACCAATACGCACATTAATCAGGCAAATGTTGTGAAACACCACTTCAACAACTTGCTGGGAAGATGGAAAAAGCTCTACACTTCCAGGAAATCGCTCTCTGCATTTTCCTGGGTACTGAGGAGGCTTTTAGCAACATGACTTTCAAATCCATGTTTAGAGCTGCAGAAAACATGGCACTGAGACCACCATCGCAAGTGGATTAAGACTATGCCGAGTACACAAAAAGCAGAAGCCACCACGATGAGTGAGAAAATGGTGATCAACACCACCAGAGGGAGCTTCAAAAGAGTGCCCCCCCACCTCCCCCTCTTCCAGTACCGTGGAGCATTGAAAAGTTAAATACTAGATGTTACTTTTACCAAGGATAGTAATACTTGGCAAATTTGCTAATACTGTTAGAACAATTGCACAAGTAGACAATGAGGTAATCAGTCCCTCAATCCAAGACTGGTGAATCCAGTTGTAGAGATGTCCACAGAGAACATTTTCTGATCTACTCAGGAGACTCATAGCAGGAAAAGAGAGAAGGCTAAAAATGTAATGGACACCTTTTGTAACATCAGTAACATTAGCAACATGAAGGAGATATGGAAGTCAAAAGGTGGGCATCACCAGAGCTCATCACGTGAAAGGAAATGTCCCATCCCCAGCTGTCACACTTGATCCATTTACAGTCAAGAGCACCCACTATTCAACAAAGTATGGCAACCAGAATAGAAAATTAGGTACAGCAGAAAGGAAGCAAATCGAATCTAAAAGTGATTAAAAAACAGAGTAAAAGAGGGAGAAAGGGTAGCCTGGTAAAGGAAGTAGGGTCAGGGATCACTCATACCTAGCATACAATGGGAGATGCCCCACCCAAACAACCTGGCCCTGCTCTAGAGAGAGATTAAAATGTTATACTTGAGAACAAAAGCCACTTTCACTGAGAAAACTATGAACCACTTCAATCATCTGCAAATCACCCACTAATATTAGAGGCAATGTGTCCATAAGTGCATACTTATCACAGAGGCCAAAAGGAGGAGGCATTCCATCAAGATATGTGCTGCTGTCTGTAAGGCTCCACAACCACAATGTGGGAGTAGTTCATTACACAAAAGAAAACTATGGATTAACCTGGTATGACTGATGGGGAGACTGCATAGGACTGTAGATTCTTTCTGAGAGATGCAGAAGGAAGAGCACCATGCTGCATTAATCTCTTTGATTGTGCCAGGCAACACAAGCAAGATGAAGAAGGCCAACGAGGACACGAATAACAGAGACTAAAGCCTGGCATGAATAGCACTAGTCAATCGCCCAGAGACTGCTCATTGAGTCAGTGCACATAAAACACAGTCCATGGAGGCCTGTTTAACAAAATGGAGAGCTCTGCTAATGGCAAGAAGAGTAAAACCATAACCCACATAATCCAGAGTTTTGGAGCTGCTGTTGTAAAAGATGGTACCATCCTGGAACTCTTGAAGAACTTGACATAACAGATACTGAATGGTCATGGGGGATGCAGCGAGTTTAGGGCCTTGGAAAAGACTGGTCCTAATCCATGGCCTGCGCACATTCAAGGGAAAATGCATGAGGTGCAGACCTTATAAGGGGGAAGTGAGGCACATACCAACTGGTAGTCCCACCCAAGGGCAGGTATTCAGAGGACGACACCACTCATACATACAGAGAATGGGATATGAGGGATGATCGGGAAACTGTTGAATTACGACTGCGTAGGAGACCAAAAGCTGGTACTGTCAAATCTGACAAAAGAAGATCCCTGCCTCAGCAACGAGACTGTCAACAGGACTAGCCTGAAAAGCCCTGGTGGCCACATGCACATCACGATTTTGGACTGGGTCTAACAGTTTTATAGCTTAGGGGCCGCCAAGCCATAAAACTGGCAACCAAAGTCCAGTCGGGACAAACCCACAGCCCAGTAAATAGAGATAAAAGTAGCATGGTCTGCACTCCAAGATGTGTGGCCAAGGAAGCACAGAACGTTAAGCTTCCGCATGAAGCTTGTCTTCACGTGACAAATATAGGGCAGCCAGGAGGCCCAAGAAAAGGGGCTGTGCTACAATGTCCAGGTAACTAAGTAGAGCTCCAGGCCAGGATAAATGTGGAACGACAGGCAGAAATGCATGACCCACATTTTTGAAGGAGAGAATTGGAAACCACGGGAAGAGCCCATGCAGACGCCCACTAGACGGTACTTTGGAGCTGACTTTCAGCAGAGGCTAACTTGTAGGAGTAACACCATCTACATCTACATCTACATGACTACTCTGTAATTCACATTTAAGTGCTTGGCAGAGGGTTCATCGAACCACAATCATACTATCTCTTTACTATTTCACTACCTAACAGCGCGCGGGAAAAACGAACACCTAAACCTTTCTGTTCGAGCTCTGATTTCTCTTATTTTATTTTGATGATCATCCCTAGCTATGTAGGTTGGGCTCAACAAAATATTTTCGCATTCGGAAGAGAAAGTTGGTGACTGAAATTTCGTAAAAAGATCTCACCGCAACGAAAAACGTCTTTGCTGTAGTGACTTCCATCCCAATTCGCGTATCATATCTGCCACACTCTCTCCCCTATTACGCGATAATACAAAACGAGCTGCCCTTTTTTGCACCTTTGCGATGTCCTCCGTCAATCCCACCTGGTAAGGATCCCACACCGCGCAGCAATATTCTAACAGAGGACAAACGAGTGTAGTGTAAGCTGTGTCTTTAGTGGACTTGATGCATCTTCTAAGTGTCCTGACAATGAAACGCAACCTTTGGCTCGCCTTCCCCACAATATTATCTATGTGGTCTTTCCAACTGAAGTTGTTCGTAATTTTAACACCAAGGTACTTAGTTGAGTTGACAACGTTGAGAATTGTACTATTTATCGAGTAATCGAATTCCAACGGATTTCTTTTGGAACTCATGTGGATCACCTCACAGTTTTCGTTATTTAGGTTCAACTGCCACCAGCCACACCATACAGCAATCTTTTCTAAATCGCTTTGCAACTGGTACTGGTCTTTGGATGACCTTACTAGACAGTAAATTACAGCATAATCTGCAAACAGCCTAAGGGATCTGCTCAGATTGTCACCCAGGTCATTTATATAGATCAGGAACAGCAGAGGTCCCAGGATGCTTCCCTGGGGAACACCTGATATCACTTAAGTTTTACTCGATGATTCGCCGTCTATTACTACGAACTGCGACCTTCCTGACAGAAAAGCACGAATCCAGTCGCACAACTGAGACGATACCCCATAGGCCCGCAGCTTGATTAGAAGTCGCTTGTGAGGAACGGTGTCAAAAGCTTTCCGGAAATCTAGAAATACGGAATCAACTTGACATCCCCTGTTGATAGCGGCCATTACTTCGTGAGAATAAAGAGCTAGCTGCGTTGTACAAGAGCGATGTTTTCTGAAGCCATGCTGATTACGTATCGATAAATCATTCCCTTCGAGGTGATTCATAATGTTTGAATACAGTATATGCTCCAAAACCCTACTGCAAACCTACGTCAATGATATAGGTCTGCAGTTAGATGGATTACTCCTACTACCCTTCTTAAACACTGGTACGACCTGTGCAATTTTCCAATCTGTAGGTACAGATCTATCGGTGAGTGAGCGGTTGTATATGAGTGCTAAGTAGGGAGCTATTGTATCAGCGTAATCTGAAAGGAACCTAATCGGTATACAATCTGGACCTGAAGACTTGCCCGTATCAAGCAATTTGAGTTGTTTCGCAACCTCTAAGGTATCTACTTCTAAGAAACTCACGCTAGCAGATGTTCGTGTTTCAAATTCTGGAATATTCGATTCGTCTTCCCTGGTGAAAGAATTTCAGAAAACTGTGTTCAATAACTCCGCTTTAGCGGCACAGTCGTCGGTAACAGTACCATCGGCACTGCGCAGCGAAGGTATTGACTGCGTCTTGCCGCTTGTGTACTTTACATACGACCAGAATTTCTTCAGATTTTCTACCAAATTTCGAGACAATGTTTCGTTGTGGAACCTATTAAAGGCATCTCGCATTGAAGTCCATGCCAAATTTCGCGCGTCTGTAAATTTTAGTCAATCTTTGGGATTTCGCGTTTTTCTGAACTTCGCATGCTTCTTCCGTTGCCTCTGCAACAGCGTTCGGACCTGTTTTGTGTACCACGGGGGATCTGTTCCATCTCTTACCAGTTTATGAGGTATGAATCTCTCAATTGCTGTTGCTACTATATCTTTGAATTTGAGCCACATCTCGTCTACATTTGCATAGTCAGTTCGGAAGGAATAGAGATTGTCTTTTAGGAAGGCTTCTAGTGACACTTTATCCACTTTTTTAAATAAAATTATTTTGCGTTTGTTTCTGATGGATTTGGAAGAAACGGTATTGAACCTAGCCACGACGACCTTGTGATCACTAATCCCTGTATCAGTCATGATGTTCTCTATCAGCTCTGGATTGTTTGTGGCTAAGACCTCAAGTGTGTTTTCGCAACCATTTACAATTCGCGTGGGTTCGTAGAGTAACTGCTCGAAATAATTTTCGTAGAAAGCATTTAGGACAATCTCAGAAGATGTTTTCTGCCTACCACCGGTTTTGAACAAGTATTTTTGCCAACATATCGAGGGAAGATTGAAGTCCCCACTAACTATAACCGTATGAGAGAGGTATTTATTTGCTGCGAGACTCAAACTTTCTCTGAACTATTCCACAACTGTATCATCGGAGTCTGGGGGTCGGTAGAAGGAGCCAATTATTCACTTAGTTCGGCTGTTAAGTATAACCTTCACCCATACCAATTCGCGCAGAGTATCTACTTCGACTTCACTACAAGATAAACCACTACTGACAGACACAAACACTCCACCACCAATTCTGCCTAATCTATCTTTCCTGAACACCGTCTGAGACTTTGTAAAATTTCTGCAGAACTTATTTCAGGCTTTAGCCAGCTTTCTGCACCTATAACGATATCAGCTTCTGTGCTTTCTATTAGCGCTTGAAGCTCAGGGACTTTCCCATCACAGCTACAACAATTTACAACTATATTCCGACTGGTCCTTGATCCAAGCATGTCCTGTATTTGCCATGCACCCTTTGACATTGCAGCCCACCCCGTACTTTCCCGAGGCCTTCTAACCTAAAAAACCGCCCAGTCCACGCCACACAGCCTCCGCTACCCATGTAGCCGCCAGATGAGTGTAGTGAACCCCTGACCGATTCAGTGGAACCTGAAACCCCACCACCCTATGGCGCAAGTCAAGGAATCTGCAGCCAACAAGGTCGCAAAACCGCCTGAGCCTCTGATTCAGACCCTCCACCCTGGCTCTGCACCAAAGGTCCGCAGTCAGTTCTGTCGATGATGCTGCAGATGGTGAGCTCTGCCTTCATCTCGTAAGCAAGACCGGCAGCCTTCACCAAATCAGATAGCTGCTAGAATCCAGAGAGAATTTCCTCAGATCCAAAGCGACACATGTCATTAGTGGCGACATGTGCCAACACCTGCAGCTGGCTGCACCCTGTGCTGTCCATGGCATCCGGAAGGACCCTTTCCACATCAGGAATGACTCCTCCCGGAATGCACACGGAGTGCACACTGGATTTCTTCCCCTCCTTAGCCGCCATATCCCTAAGGGGCCCCATTACGCGCCTAGCATCGGAGCTCCCAACTACCAATAAGCCCACCCTCTGCGATTGCCCGGACCTTGAAGGCTGAGAATGAGCCTCTGAAACAGGGCAGGCAGCTGCATCTGGCTCAGCCAGAGACAGTGCCTGAAACCTGTTTGTCAGACGCTCCAGGGAGACTTTCTGATCAGCCTCCAGGGACGTGTTTCGCTGCCTGTCACGCCTTGGAACGACCTCCCAATCAACCACAGGCGAGGGCTCAGCCCATCTGCGGGCAGCAACCGGGGCAACCACAGCAGCAGACTGATCTGGGGACAGACGGGACAAGGTTGGCATCCCCGTGATACCCAAGTCCGGCTCCCCACAGTGGTGCCCATTGGCAACAGCCTCAAGCTGCGCGACCAAAGTCAGCGCCGCTTGCAGCTGTGAGCGAAGGGATGCCAACTCAGTCCTCATCTGAACACAGCAATCGCAGTCCCTGTCCATTCTAATCGATGTTGAACAACAGTTACTGAAACACGAGTCCGTGCCTAGATAACGCAAGCGAAACACGCAAAGAATGTATCAACTAAACTGTACAAATGCCTAACAACTGCGCTACAATCTGCCTGAATTTACGATTACAGTAACTAAAACTCGAAATTACACATCCTATACAAAATTCACACGTAATTTAAGTAAGAATCCACCAAGTAAACACTAAAGCGTGATGCTACAACTCTCAAATACTATAATACGCCCGAAATATATGAATTAAACAATGCAAGTACCCAAAAACACGCAAAGAAATTAAGAATTAAACTATGTAACAAATAAGTAAGCCAGGGGTATACGACTTGCTGCTGGCAGCTGCTTATCCAACGGCAGCAGGGAGCACACTTGCTGTGACCAACCGACACTGGCCGTTCAAAACAAAAACAGAAGACAGACGATTACGCGAATTTACACTATTCAGGTACTAAAACGCGATGCTACAACTCTCAAATACTATAATACGCCTGAAATTTATGAATTAAACAATGCAAGTACCAAAAACACGCAAAGAAATTAAGAATTAAACTATCTAACAAACGAGTGAGCTAGGAGTATACAACTTGCTGCTGCACCTGCTTACCCAACGACAGCAGGGAGCACACCAAATGCAAAAATCATTGACATATGACACAGGGGAGACCAGCAGTCCAACAGAGGTCACTAACCCATTAATGACAATGAGGAAAAGTGTGACTCTCAACTAACATCCCTGTGGGATACCATTCTCTTGGAACTGTGGGGAGCTGAGTGAAGTGTAGAGTCTAACCCGGAACAACCAGTGGGATAAAAACTAGTCAATAAAAATCGGTAGGGGATCTTGAAAGCCCCAGTCCTGAAAGGTATTTAAAATGTGATAACATCAAGCAGCTCCATATGCCTTATGCAGGTCAAAAAAGATTGTGACAGGGTGTTGGGATTTACAAAAAGCCTGTCAGATGGCTGTTTCCAACCTAAACAGATGGTAAGTTGCGGAACATCCATCCTGGAAACCACACTGATAGGAGGATAAAAGGCCCTGAGATTTTAGAACCCAGCATAATCTATAGACAATCATCCTTTCAAGCAACTTACAGAATACTTTGCTCAGGTTCATCGGCTGGTAAATATCAAGAGATGCATGGTTTTTGCCTGGCTTAACAACTCAGACAACTATAATAGCTCACAGTTCTGAGGGGAAAGCACCTTGGAGCGAAAGACAGTTGAAGACCCTTTGGAGACGTTGCCTTTGGGGAACATTCAGGTTTTTGATGATATGACAGCGAATTACATCAGGATCTAGGGTTGCGTTTTGGGTTGAGACAAAAGCCTGAAGTAGCCCCCACTCACTGGATGGCCCATTGTAGGATTCAACTAGGTGGAGACAGAAGCATACAGGGATCTCTGCACTAAGTTGGTTCTGCAGTAGAAAGGTAGCCACACCTAGAATACGTCAATGCTGTCATAAAGTGGGTCACAAGGTGTTCTGCAAGAACCAATGAATTGGCACAAAGACTGCACTACAGTCCAAGACCCGAAATAGCTGTTGAATGTTGGCTGCCTCTGGAATGACATTCCCATCAAAGGCTAAGATTAAAGGCACCTGTTATCCACACGATTATCCTAGGGCCTTTTTGTTCACATCTGAAAGTGTATGCCTTGCCACTGGAGATTAATACACTCCTGGAAATGGAAGAAAGAACACATTGACACCGGTGTGTCAGACCCACCATACTTGCTCCGGACACTGCGAGAGGGCTGTACAAGCAATGATCACACGCACGGCACAGCGGACACACCAGGAACCGCGGTGTTGGCCGTCGAATGGCACTAGCTGCGCAGCATTAGTGCACCGCCGCCGTCAGTGTCAGCCAGTTTGCCGTGGCATACGGAGCTCCATCGCAGTCTTTAACACTGGTAGCATGCCGCGACAGCGTGGACGTGAACCGTATGTGCAGTTGACGGACTTTGAGCGAGGGCTTATAGTGGGCATGCGGGAGGCCGGGTGGACGTACCGCCGAATTGCTCAACACGTGGGGCGTGAGGTCTCCACAGTACATCGATGTTGTCGCCAGTGGTTGGCGGAAGGTTCACGTGCCCGTCGACCTGGGACCGGACCGCAGCGACGCACGGATGCACGCCAAGACCGTAGGATCCTACGCAGTGCCGTAGGGGACCGCACCGCCACTTCCCAGCAAATTAGGGACACTGTTGCTCCTGGGGTATCGGCGAGGACCATTCGCAACCGTCTCCATGAAGCTGGGCTACGGTCCCGCACACTGTTAGGCCGTCTTCCGCTCACGCCCCAACATCGTGCAGCCCGCCTCCAGTGGTGTCGCGACAGGCGTGAATGGAGGGACGAATGGAGACGTGTCGTCTTCAGCGATGAGAGTCGCTTCTGCCTTGGTGCCAATGATGGTCGTATGCATGTTTGGCACCGTGCAGGTGAGCGCCACAATCAGGACTGCATACGACCGAGGCACACAGGGCCATCACCCGGCATCATGGTGTGGGGAGCGATCTCCTACACTGGCCGTACACCTCTGGTGATCGTCGAGGGGACACTGAATAGTGCACGGTACATCCAAACCGTCATCGAACCCATTGTTCTACCATTCCTCGACCGGCAAGGGAACTTGCTATTCCAACAGGACAATGCACGTCCGCATGTATCCCGTGCCACCCAACGTGCTCTAGAAGGTGTAAGTCAACTACCCTGGCCAGCAAGATCTCCGGATCTGTCCCCCATTGAGCATGTTTGGGACTGGATGAAGCGTCGTCTCACGCCGTCTGCACGTCCAGCACGAACGCTGGTCCAACTGAGGCGCCAGGTGGAAATGGCATGGCAAGCCGTTCCACAGGACTACATCCAGCATCTCTACGATCGTCTCCATGGGAGAATAGCAGCCTGCATTGCTGCGAAAGGTGGATATACACTGTACTAGTGCCGACATTGTGCATGCTCTGTTGCCTGTGGTTCTGTCAGTGTGATCATGTGATGTATCTGACCCCAGGAATGTCTCAATAATGTTTCCCCTTCCTGGGACAATGAATTCATGGTGTTCTTATTTCAATTTCCAGGAGTGTATATAGTTCCTTACATGTTTGGAGTGGACGATGATTCCTTGGACCACATTCAAGTTTTGTATGAGGCCATGGTCATTGGTATGTCACATAGATGATCACATACTGTAGTTTGGGCACCAGAGGAAGTTTTAATGAATAAGGAATCATGTTTCATTTTCCCCAGAGGCTCAACTTCCCTAAACTTGTCTTCACTGTTTTTGACAAAAAAAACAATGGTTTCATTGCAACCAAAGTATCCCCATCAGTCTGAGGGCAGACAAAGTATTGGGTAAAGTATGTCGCGCCCACAAGTATGGGGCCGTATGTCTGTGCATTATACTAATCTTTCCCATCTGAAGAGACTACAGTACCAGTCGAAGAAAGCTTAATTTCCTTCATGTGTGAATCTTTTGCCTCGGTACCACCTACTCTGAAAAGAGGCTCTTGCCATGGGTGCCACAGTAATGGTTACATGGCCCGTAAACCACTGCCCACAGTCCTCATGCCCCATCTACAACAGGTACATACTCCTTGGCTTGAATGAGGAGTTTCCAGCCCAGGCACCAACAGAGTGATTCCTGTGTGGTTAGGTGGCTACCACTGTGCAGGAAATTGTTGACCACCCCCCCCCCCCCCTCCATCTCACAATGGAATGGCTTCCATACTGGGATTTGGATGTAGTATCTTTGCAAGAAAAGAAGAGTGCAAAGAAAGGTGTAATGGTGGAACATACACTGCACTGAACAACCCTCCCTGCACAATCCGAACTTCTGTAAAATTTCAAAAGTAGCAAGTCAGACTCAACAGAATGACCATGTAGTTACGAAGGAATACTTGTAGAATGCCAAATGGGAAGAAACCAAAGTGTCCAAAATCACAAACGAGGTCCAAGCATGAACAGTACCAAGGAAACAATCCGAAGGAAAGGCGGAGAGGTTAAAAAAAAAAAAAAATAGGCTTACAGAATGAAAGGGAAGTAGCACATACTCACAAGAGAGATATGAACCCCCTGTGGAGAAGATGGTGTCAGGGTCAGGGTGTATGGGGTACAGCTTACACTAGAGAGAGCACTCTCTCTAGGAAGGCTGGCACTTATTCCAGGAGAAAATATCTGCTATCAGAAAGTTCGCAGTGGAGAATTGTCATTAAATGCTACAGGGATCATGGGATCTACATTCATTCAGACATAGGAGCAGCTCTGAAATCACTATCAGCTCTTGCAACAAAATCAAAGTTCGTTGCAAAATGCCATGAAGCTTTTGTGAGGAAAGGGGAATGCAACAGTGTTAACATGGTGTGGGTTCTTGATCACACAGGAATTAGTGGCAACAAATAAGGGGATAGGCTGTCAAGGACAAGTGCGACAACTCCACACGTTCAACCGGAGCCTGTCCTATCAACAGACCAACGATAAAATCAAAACTATGGGGCTGGATTAGGAGATAGCATGCAGAATATTGGACTAAGATCAAAAAACAAAAACATTGCACGCTAATGATACCCAAGTCATGTTTCAAGAGAAGTTCTGCAATCCTGGGCTCAAACAGGAGACAGATTAAACTCATGATAGGACTAATGATTGGCCCTAGGAACACCTACACACAACTGGTATAGATAAAGAAGCCCCCAAGTGAAAACTATGTTGTGAATTAAATGAAATGTGTCACAGTTAATTTGCCTGTATGAAGCATTGGAGATCAAAAAACACAGAATATTCAGGTCATTAATTCTTGAAGAAATTGTGTCTAATAAATAACTGGTAAAGGAGCTCCTTCGATTCTTTAAGGGTACTGGCTGGCTTTACGAGAATAACAGGGAGAGAAAGCGTATAGTAAACCCAGTTTTAGTGCAAGCAATAGAGGGGTTGAAGCCATTGTTGTTTTGTCTACCAGTGCAAGTCAATCAATTACTTCTCAATGGCCCATACTATTTCTGCTACTACTTTTATTACACACTGTAGGAATTACCACATGCAGCTAGAGACGTATATATCAACTCGACAGAACTCTGGGTAACTGCGCAAGTCTTACACAATTTAGGTGTTGCATTGACCAGAGGATGCCCATTAACAATTGTATCACTTTAACAATCATTCATGATGCTTACACATAGGACTTGATGTTGAGGTTCTTTGTCATAGAGGTTTCGTTTTTTTTTTTTTTTTTTTTTTTTTTTTTTTTACAGTTAAGCTAGAATCCAAAACACACAGTGGTAGGTTATGGTTACAGAAGACTGGCAGTGGTTACCTGTCCCTAGCTCAGGAACCTTAGCTCACACAACTTGTATCTGGTCATGTTGACTGAGCTCCTTGGTGTGTTCATCATTTAGCATGACCCGGCAGCTACAAGAATATGGAAGAAGCAAGACCTCAGCTAGCTGCCCCTTTTTCCTGGTCATGGAATGGGTGTTGTGTAGTCCTCATCATCACAGACATTAAAGTCACCAATGTGGCATCAGCTGAAATAAGGCTTACAACTCGGCGGCTGAACTCCCCCTGTTGGGCCTCCCAGCCATCAATACCACAAGATTTCATTTCATTTTTCCTTTTTAATCTTCCCAAACCTACCCAACCATCCTCCTTGAGGAAGTAACTAATAATTCTGAAAGCTGAGATGCTGCTATGCACTGTTACATGTGTCAATTGACTGTACAAAACATTCTGTCTCATAATTTTATACCAACTGCAAACTTTGTATCGAAAACTTCAGCAATAAGTTTTATCTATTTTAGCATCTTTATTAATTCATTTGTAGACAATTTCTGTTGTGTGTATGTATACATCGTTTGTCTGATAATTGTTGGATTGGACAGAGCGATAGGAACAGATCATTTCATGCATGTCGAAAACAGGAGCACACACAAACATTCCACAAAAATGAATTATTGTCAAATTCTGTGAGGATATAAAACGGTTGTTTATACACATAGATCCAAACCCCGCAAACAACCATGAAGTTCGTGGGAAAAGTATACAACCTTAATTTGTTCCTAACAGAGTCCCATGGCCACAAAGAAGACTGGTAGTTGACTGGATCTTTCGCAGACGACTCGTCGTCGCTTTTGTCCAAGTTTTCTCCATTATCTTTCTTCAAGTCATCCACAGCAGTTTTACTAAAATCAATTTTCTGAGCCAATTTCGCAAGGTTCTCTGACATAGAGAGGGGGCTGTAACACAAAACATAAAGCGTAATACCAGTGGGTTCTGGTCTGTTTTGAGATTTCTGAATACAGCTTCCCTTTAGAACGATTACGAAAGTAATCTGCAACAAAACAAGGGATGTCTCGGAACATTCTTACCTCTGATATATTTCCTGTCCATCATATGATATTTCCTGTATCTGATTTTCAATAGGAGCCTCAACAGATATGTTAACAGAATAAGCCATGTTTGTTTACGGCAGACGAAAATACTGTGACATGGACGCAAAGATTAAAACACCAACAACAAACGTTTCCTTGGGAACCGCAGATAATTCACTGCACTATAAATAATTACGCAGCTGAACTGTCCGTCCGTCAGTGACGCGTGATTCATTGTAATGTGATTTAGACATAGGTGCATGATTAAATTGTACAAAAAAAGAGGACCCTATAAAATGGTGAAACATCACAATTTTTGTCAATATATAACCTTTTCCTAAAAGCCGGTTAGCATGCTACATATTTTTGCGCCAAAGTCTGCGCGTTACATCTGGGCAGACAATTCGTAACGAACCGACCGGAAATCTACTCATAATTAAGATGAGCATAAGTCGTAAGTTGCAGCTGCAAATTTGAAAAAATTCTACAATCTTTGGGCACAAGCATGGTTGACTGCAGAAATTTTTCTAGAGGAGCAAGATTCAAAACTTACCAGTTTTTATATAACTGATTCGATGAGCTTGATACATGTCATGACACAATAAATAAATTTGTCAAGGGATATATAAAACATAATCCATATCAAAATGTGATAGTTATATTCTAAGTATTTTTTAAAAAAGTTTGCTTTGGTGTGGTAATTATACATCAGCATATTTCAATTACACATGCAAAATTAATGTTTTTCGTTAGT
The DNA here is from genome assembly GCF_023897955.1 of Schistocerca gregaria. NCBI lineage: Eukaryota > Metazoa > Arthropoda > Insecta > Orthoptera > Acrididae > Schistocerca > Schistocerca gregaria. Next base: position 326,286,967 of record NC_064925.1, on the reverse strand, counting down.
AACATGAAAATCATGCCACTTGCTTGATTCAAAGATCTGCAATTACATCCTCATGTAATTATACTCAGGAAATCGAAAGAGCTATGGAATGAACCTAGAAAATATTCAAAAAATAAGTTTTTCTTATTCCCGTAATGTTAGGTTGAAACTGAAAATTAGAAACCTGAAAAAAAGGAGAAAAGTCAGAATGACTGAAAACATCCTTCTGAATATTAAAAAAAACGCACATGGCTATTCCTCGAAGTTGAGAACTGGAAACAAACTTTAAAAAACTCTGACGCCATTTATAATACTTTGTTTTCTCATAAAACTTCTTATCCGTCCATAGTAAAGGGTTTTATTTAACTACTTACAAGCTTTGTTTTTTTTAGTTTCTAACAAATGTGTTCCAACGGCTATATTTTTTGCGTTGGTTAGGTAAAGTGTAGTCTAGAGTCAGTATACGACTAAAAGAATGTCGAAAACATCCCAAAAGCAGTCAAATATTGGCTGGTAGAATCAGACTGGGGCTGCGCCAAGATAATATTCGTCTCTCCATTTCGTCACATTATTGTGCAGCATGACAACTGGAATGTAGAATTCCTGCTCTGTGACTGCTTGTGACACTGTGTTGTACCTATCTAGTTCAAGAAGCCCCGAATCCTGGACAGCACATTTAATGATGCTGAAATTTCACACTGTTTTCCCACTCTTCTCGCACAGAATATGTTAGATATTTTCTGTCTTCGACTGGTTTATTTCGGATTAGGTACAGAAGTATACATCTACAATGCAGTATACCTGTGTTCTTCCATTGTACAAAGGCAACAGTAGCTCTGATAAGGATGCAGCACATTATCCTGGATGGACAGTCATCGTCATATGTAGAAGTAACTTATGGTGTACTGCAGAGAAGTGTGTTGGGACCTTTGCCATTCACTTTGAATATTAATGGCCTTGCAGACAATATAATAATAATCTCAGATTTTTTGCAGATGACGCAATTATCTATGACGAAATGCTGAAAGAAGCTAAATAAATATTCAGTCAGATCTTAATAACATTTCAAAGTGGTGCAAAGATTGAGAACTTGCTTTAAATGTTCAGAACTGTAAAATTGTGCATATCACAACACGAAAAAACGTAGCATCCTTTGACTATAAAATTAATGAGTTACTGCAGGAATCAGCCAACTCATACAAATATCTGAATGTAACACTTTGTATGGATATCAAACAGAATAACCACATAGGTTCAGTTGTGGGTAAAGCTGGCGGTAGACTTCGGTTTGTAGGTAGAATGCTGGGAAAATGCGATCCGTCCACAAAGGAGATTACTTACAAATCACTCATGCAACTAGTTCTAAATTATTGCACAAGTGTTTTTGATCCAATGGAGTGTAGCGCCTTACATCATGCCTACTAGGATTGTAGCAGCAGTGAAAAGACGTGCAGTATGAGGCATGTACAGAACATAACAGGAGGTCTAAGATGCACAGATGTATGTAGTTTTTATGCAATCTGATAGAGTTCACTAGCTGACAGACACTGTTTGAGCTGCAATCAAAAGTACTGTCATTTTTATTTGCAATTCTGTTTGTTTAATTTTGTAATTGTTTATTAATTGCTACTATAATTGTTATTAGTTTGAGACTGAATGCAGGTGTGAATGTGAAGTAATGTTTTGTGTAAAGTTTTTATACTATATGTTGAAGTAATTGTTCTCATATGGAATTTTCGAGAATGACGTGTGTGTTAGTCATTTGTACCAAGGACTTTGTTATAAACTATTTCGTCAATTTATGGTACTGGGGAAACGGGATTATGATTTCAGTAAATTAGTTTTGTTAAGGGTGAGTTAATTTTGTACTTGTGAATATTCAGTGACTTGTGGATATTCAGTGACAAGAATTGTTTGGTTATATATATGCCAGTGATTGAGCAGGTTTGATGCTGCTTTCCGATTGGCAGTGATGTTTCTCTGCCAATTAGAAATTAGCATATATGCACATATTGTGGGAACTTTTGTGTAGAGAGATGAGTAGAGTCAGGGCTTGGATCTCATAGTTATCAGAGCTATTGATAGATGCACTGATGAAAATTATTGATATTGTGGTATTTCGATACCAAAATATTTGAGAAGTGCCATTAAGTGTGGAAGAAAATTCGATTTAATGCACAGTGAGAAATTCAACACTTTTGGTGATATTTTAAGTAACTAAATTCCACATGGTGTGTTGCTTACTTCCAAACTTGAACATTTTGTTATATGAGACTTATTATAGCAACATCTGAGCGAGCTATTCTAAAGAGAAGAATCTGTTTGTAAACTTTCTGTAAGTGATAACTAATAATTACCATAAACTGGGTGACGTGTGCTTGTCGACTTTCCAGTTTTTATACACCATAGAGTAAGGCCTGGTAGTAACTTGTGTATGCACGCTTACCATAACAGAATGAAACTTTACACACATAAATACTTTCATTTAACTATCATTAACCTTCCAATAACAAAACAACTTTTAGTGTGACTTATGGTTATGAGGTGTACAGCTGTTTTTCCTATAGCTTTTTTCCAGCTGGGATCTGCATTTCAGTAACTTCAAGGAGGTGTTCATGTGAGAAGAAATTCACCATAAGATGAGTGGCACTTTATACACAGCAGCAACGCACCACGCCATACCACCATTCCAAATAGCACTAACAGGGCATATTAAACACATACAGAGAAGGGCAGCACGAAAATGGCCACAGATTTGTTTGATTCATGGGACAGTGTCACAGACATACTGAAGGAACTGAACTGGAAGAATCTTGAAGATGGATGTAAACTATCCTGTGAAAGTCTGTTAACAAAGTTTCAAGAACCGGCTTGAAATTATTACTGTGGGAATATACTACAACCTCCTACATATTGTCCACATATGAGGATCAGACTAGAATAATTACAGCATACACAGAGGCATTGAAACAATCGTTCTTCTGGCACTCCATATGCGAATGGAATAAGAAGAAACTCTTATGACTGTTACAATGGGACATATACTTTGCCATACACCTCACAGTGGTTTGCAGAGTATAGATGCATATGTGCATGTGCAAAACTTAATGCAGTATCAGCAAGCCAGTATAGATTTTCTTTTTCCATAGAGAAATGATAAAGTGTTATTGTGATCCTGTTGCATTATGATGGGAAAGGGCGTCCTTATGGAAGCTGGGGACAGATGACTGGCACAGAAACTGCTGCTGTATTTACTGTTTTGAGAACTGATGACGGAATCTGTGCTCCAGAGTGCTGGACTGGCTCCTTTCTGTGGTTCACTAAGGCCTGAATGAGAAATTTGCATTAAAGATCGAAGACATTATTTCGACACAGTAATTTAAAGAATCAAATCCATATTGACTGCAGAACAGAACTGAAAGCATAGCTACACCATGAAATTAACGTAATTTCCTAGAGCAGAGTGACTACAAAGAAAATTAAAATAGATACTGATTCCTAAAGTCGCAGTAATTCTCATCACAGTCAGCAATCTTAAATATGCAGTGTAATGGGTCATAGGCAGTGACTGCTAGGAGTTCAAGGGAATTCTGCAATAGATAAAAAGCCTATACCCAGATTTCAGGAGGGGATAAGCGCCCACTCTTGCATACACCTATGGGCACAAATGACAAGTAATCACTGCAAAACTACTTCCATTCAACCTAGTTGATGAGGTAGTTATTGGATCATGACTGTGACCTCCAACTATGATATGGAATGTATCAGTTTTACAATCACAGTTCATCTTCTCAGCAGAAAATATGGAAACATGATAATCAACTACATATTTCTAAAGCTCCTTTTTCCTTTTATGTAACAAACAGATTTATACTCAGCTACGTTCAATGTCACTGTCTCAACTTCTCTTACAAAAAAATAACACAAAACACATACGCAAAGTGGAGTAGATTTAGAAATTAGATTAATGATTGTTCCCCAGATCATGAATCTGACACTTCATCATGATGTGAAACGTCACAATTTAGCAAAAGCTTGCTTTACATGTTAGTACTCATTTTTTTTTAGTTTTAAGATCACTAATTTACATCTAAAAATTCATTTTTTGCTCAGAAGGAGTTGTCATTTGGAATTTTTTAAATTTGTTTTTAAATGGTGGATGGCTGTCTTTTAGACTTTCAATGCTATTTGATAAGTGACAAAAATTTTTGTGGCAACATAATTCACCGCTTTCTGTGTAAAAGTTATGTTTAACCCAAAGTAGTGAAGATCAGCCTTTCTCCTAGTGTTGAAGACAGGCACATTGTTGTTGCTATTGAATTGGTTCCGTTATTCATAACAAATTTCACAAGTCAATATATATAATGTGGAGGTACTGTGAATATCCCTAGTTCCTCAAATAAATATCTACAAGATGATCTTGGCTAGGCTCTAGCTGTTATTCTTCTTGCACACATTTGTGCAATGAATACTTTTTTACCCTAAAATATGGAGCTATAGAAAAGCAGTGAATAGAAATAGGCATAGTAAGCTAATTTACTTATACATTTGACACCAAAATTTGCAATAACCTGAACAGCATAGGTAGATGAACTCAAATGTTTCAACAGATCATCAAAATGTTTCTTCCAGTTCAATGCACAACCCAAAAATTGAAATATTTTGCCTTAGCTATAGGCATCAGGAACACTTGGAAGCTTGTGGTAAGGTCTTACAGGACCAAACTGCAGAGGTCATCACTCGCTAAGCCTACACACTACTTAATCTAACTTAAAGTAAATTAACGGTGTGGACAATATACACACCCATGCCAGAGGAAGGACTCGAACCGCCGATGGAGGGAGCCGCATGGACAGTGAAAAAGCGTCTCAGGCGGTGCGGCTACCACGTGTAGCTTATAGACTTGTGTTCAATGTCTATATTTATTAATGATGTTGCGGCTTTTACTGTACAGAACGATTTTTTATCAAAATTTAATGAGAGTCTATTTGCAGAGAACCAATTAATAATTTTCAAGAGATTATTTAGAATTTTCTCAGGTAATTCTTGTTTCTTTGGGTGCAGTTACTATACTTTTATCATTGGCAAAAGGAACTAGCTTCACATATTCGTGAATATGGAGTGGCTAGTCATTAATATACATTAAGAACTATAATGGATCAAGATTAAACTTTGTGGGACTCAATTCTTGATACCTCCCAAGTTTGAGAAATCTGCCGATTTTTACGCATTATTTGTGGACTATTTATTTCAATCTTCTGTACTCTTTGTTTACATACACATTAAATCCTTTGTGCACTGTTCCACTGATACCACAAATTAGGCTTATCTAGAAAAGGTATATGATTTAATCAATAAAAACCTTTGTGAAATCACACAGAATCCCAATTGATGGTGTTCGGTTATTCAGAGCATATAATATTTCAATGGTGAAAGTGTATATAGAATTTCCTGTTGAAAAGACTTTCTGAAAATCAAATTGGCATATTTACAAATATGTAACGCTAATCTTGAATACATTGCTTTTTCAAGAATTTTGGAAAAAGCTGTCAGAAGTGAGATTGGGCTGTAGTTGTTGGCATCAGACCTATAACCCCTTTTTATACAATGGTTTAACAATAGCATATTTCAATCTATCAGGAGAAAAGCCATATTCAGTGAGCTATTAAATATGTGGCGGAGAATCCTACCTATCTGTTGGGAACAAGCTTTTAGACCTTTGTTGGAGATGCCACCAATTCCATGTCAGCTTTTTACATTTGAGTAACCTTGAAGTTTCCGAACTTCAGAAGAAGAAACGGGTAGAGTTTCAGTTTTATCAAACTGCATAGATATTGCCTCTGTCATTTATAGCTTTGCCTTGTCTAATGAACATCTGAATCCCATTTTCTCCACAATGACTATTAATAATATTTTCTACCTCTGACTTCTTGTTAATAAACTTTTCATTCAGTTTAATGGTACTGCAGTCTTCCTGTGCTCTTGATTGCCCTGCTTCCCTTTCAACCGTGTTCCAAACTGTTTTAATTTCATTGTCAGAGTTGCTAACCTCAAACATAAAACACATACTCCTACTTCTTAATAACTTTTCCTAATATAGGACAGTAGTTATTATAATATTTGACTGTTTTTGGGTCATTACTCATTCTTGCTATTAGATACATTTCCCTTTTCCCATTACAAGGTATTTTATCCCTTTAGTAAGGCATGGCTTTTACATGGTTTCTTCCAATAATATTTCACTGTTTTCTTAGGGAAATTGTTTTCAAAAATACTCATAAACATGTCATGAAATATGCTATAATTTAAATTGGCATCAGGTTCCCAGACACATCATCCCACTCTAACTGCTGAAGCTTTTCCTAAAATTTTCAATCGTTAATTGAATCTACCATTTTGGAGGATTGTTTTGCGTTTGCACACACAAACAAACACACACAGAAAATCATACTGCTACACATCCAGAAATTCTTTGGTGGAGTAAAAAGAGTTGTCAATGAGAGATGATTTCAGTTTGAGTTTGAATTTAATCTCATTATAAGCTACATTATCTCTGTCACTGTGTTTTTAAAGTATGTTGTTGCTGAATGCTCCAATACTATCTGTGCCACACTAAGGTTGAATGATGGTTAGTGTCAATGACTTCTCCTTCCAGTATTATATTTTTTAATGTTACAGCAGTTTCCAAACTGTGAATGTTTGTTGACAACAAACTTTATAAGGAAGTAAATGTAAGGTAAGGCTGTTGTCAGAGTGCTCAACTATTTAAAGAAATGCCCACAAAAATCCTAGACTGAACACCACACTTTGCCCTTACTATACACTTCTGTGCAATGATTACTATTTTCTGCAATGAGAAGTCATCACTGCATAGGATGCCATAAGACATTAGTTAATGAAAATAGCAAAAGAATACCATCTTCTTGGCATCCTCAGTTTCAAAACCTGCAGAAGTTGCATAGTTCACAAATTTAAGAAGATCTGTAACATGGCAACTTCTAGTTCAGGCACTTACCAACATAAACACATGGAGAAGCTAGAATACTTCATTTTCACTATTTGATTTACCAACATGCATTATTTCTAAGGATGGAGTCATGTCTCATGCAGCAATGGATTGCACGTATTATGTATTACCTAAATCAGTGACAATTCGATTACAGAGAACCAGTTATCAAATTTAAAAAAATATATAATTACATTTTCATATTTTGAGGTTACTGTATTAGTACTGATTACAATACTTGCATCATCAGCAAAGAGAAATATTTCTACTTCTTGAATATAAGATGGAAGATCATTATATGCAATAGGAACAAGAGCAGACCTAATATTGATCTGTGCCATACACCTGCAGTGTTTACTTCCCATTCGAAAGGTGCTGTTTCATTGTCTATGCTTCATGAATTTCTTAGTACAGCACTCTGCATTCTTTTAGCTAGGTAGGATGAAAATCAGTTAGCAGCAAGATCTCTGATATCGTAATATTTTACCTAGTCTAGGGGCAGTTGTACAATTTTGGGATAAATCCAGAGATAGATATAGCAGAAATCTGTCTGGCGGCGTGGTTTAGTGTCACAGCGGTTGTCAGCGTGTTTCAGCGACGAGGGATGCCACACAGGAAGCAGTTCCCTTAGAACGGCTGATAGTGCACATGAGAAAAATACTCTATGCACATGAAGAAAACCTACATCAAGTCCTGTAGTTAGATTTCCAGTACTGATTCTCTTCTTCTTTTCAAAAAATTAAAAATCACATCTTGCGGTTTTGTGCATTCTCGTCACTGTAAAATACTTCTAATTCGATTCTAAAGAAACTAATGGGCACCAAAAATTGATATTTACATTTGTTATTTTTCACTTTATAGCTTGATGATGAAGTGTCTATTCTGTCGATGTTGGTCATAGTCTTTGTGATACCTATCGTCCAAGTACTATGCAGCACAAATTTAGAAAATGTGGTCGCTGGCTCCTTTACGTTTCGTTTGTTTTAGGTGATATGTTGCTGCCAACTAAATGTAGCTCATATATCAAAATTGTTTTTAAACTTTTAATGGAAGACATATTTCAGTACAGTATTGAGAAAAGAGAAGCTAAAATACTTTATTTGCAGGCACTGGCACCGTGAACATTTTGTGGAAATAAATTCGCCTTTTTCAAACTGTCATCCCGAATTATTATTGTACTTACTACTGGAATAAAATGATGATGAAAACATTTTACTCTGATAACTGCATAATGGAAAAGTTGAAACATCTCCAATTTTTAAGACAAGGCTTGACAAACATTTCATTTACAGCACTTATCAGAGGTCATTTATTAGATGAAGACGAAGCTCTGTGAGGTTTTCAGGTTAAATATTTGATGAGTGGTTTGTAAGCATTGTAGACTCATTGCATTCCCCCAGTGTTCTATTAATAAACCGAAGTCTGAAACCTGCCCTAATGTATTTCTGACTGGGTCTATGTGATCGTTCCATTTCATATCCCTGCAAAATTACAACCAGGTATTTGTAAGACTTGGCTGATTACAACTGTGACTCGTTGATATTGCAGTCATAGGATACCTCGTTCTTTTGTTTTGTGAGGTGCACAATTTTTGTCAATGTGTGCACCATGCTGAAATTTTAGCAATACCCCAATGAATATGAGGGTTGGAAATTAAATAGTGGCAACTATTTATTCACAATTGGCACAAAAGAGAAACATATTTGCACCTGTTACTGCCCTTCAAAGAGTTCACCAGTGTTATGTAGAATCCGTTTCCTGCGACGTGGAAGGCGTAGTATACCGTTAGCAGCGCCTGTTCTGTTGATAGTGCGAATGGAGCGGTCTACTGCCTGTCGATTCTCTGGAACAGTTCTGAAGCGAATGTCACGAAGTGGTTCCTTCATCTTCGGAATCAAATGAAAGTCACTATGACTTAGGTCTGGAGAGTATGGTGGACGGTACAGTATTTCCCAGTCCCATTGACCGAACAGAGCAGCCATACCTTGCGCTGTATGCTTCCGCGCATTGTCGCAAATGATGGGTGGATTGCGCAGAAAGTGTCGCCGCTTCCATCGCAAAGCTGGTAGCAGATGATGCTCCAAAAACGAACAGTAATACTGGGCACTGACAGTCTGCCGTGGAGGAACGTAATGCGTTAGGATAACACCATCACAGACCTGTACGAGAATCACCATAACTTTAGACCGCTCCATTCGCACCATCAACAGAACAGGCTCTGCTAACGGTATACTACGCCTTCCACATCGGGATCTACACAACGGGATCTACACAACGCTGGTGACTACTTTGAAAGACAGTAGCAGGTGCAGACATGTAACTCTTTTGTATCAGTTGTGAATAAATAGTTGCCACTATTTAAGTTCCAACCCACATATTTAGACAAATTCAATCAGATAATACTTCATTATTGATAACTGCATTGTCTGCAAAGATAAGAGACTACTATTAATATTGTTTGTAAGGTAATAAATAATAACATGAACAGCAAGGGTCTCAAAATACTTTCTGGGATACATCTGAATTTACATCAACATCTCTGGATGACTCTCCATCCAAGACAACTTGCTGCATCTTTGCTAACAAGAACTCCTCAGTCCAGTCAAAAATTTCACTTGATACTCCATAAGATCATACTTTTGATAATTATTATAGATGTGGTACTGAGTCAAACGCTTTTCGGAAATCGAGAAATACTAAATCTACATGACTCCCTTTATTTTTGGCTTTCGGTATGTCATGCGAGGAAAGTGTGAGTTAGGTTTCACATGATGGATGTTTTCTAAATTCCCTTTGGTTGGCATGGAGGTCATTCGCTTCGAGATACTTCTTTATGTTTGAGCTCAGTAAAAGTTCCAAGATAAAACAAATTTACCTGAAGGATGTTAGGTGGTAGTTTTGTGAATCACATTTGCTACCCTTCTTGTAGATGGATGTGACCTATGCTTCCTTACAATTACTGGGCACTGACTTTCGTTAGAGGGATCTAAGACAAACTATAAGAACTTGACGCCTGAGGATATTTGTAGGCTGACAGACACTGTATAGTAGAAAACACAACAACTGCTGCAGTCTTATTCAATGAATATATTAGTGCAAAATATTTCAGTAAATTGGTAGTGACCTTATGTTGTAGCAATCTTGAAATTAGTTTAACAATCAGGTATTTGTTATTGACCAGTTTGAGAGCTTTCTGGATTTCCGAGTAGAGTACCAGTATGGGTAAAACTGTGCATTAGTTTCCATTCACAAACAACTTCACATAGATTGACAGAGCAGCTACAACAGACATACAACTATACTGATTTTAAAGACAGAAAAACGTAAATATTATGCACAGAAAAGGTAGCAGAAGCTACAGATTGGTGGCACCTCATATGTGGAATGTGATTTCCAGATTGTATTTAATGAAATACACGATTTGATAAAAATGTCAACAGAAGGACGCCTTAGTCAGTTCGATTCATAAACACAATAGTATTCCATCAGATGTAGCTGTATGGTAGATGGTGAACTGTGAGTAGGCACATAATATAGAAGCAAATGTGAAATGCAGTCTTCTTTGTGAAATAGTTGGTCTTATCAGTCTCTCCAACGAACTGTGACAACACAGACGTAATGGAGATCGATTTCTGAGAGTTTTTATTGGCTAGTTTGCTGTTGTATTTACCTCTTCGAATGATTAATTCACTACAACATCAATGGGTATTATACACAAAGCACTTTTGCTGAATAATTGAACACTATTTGTGCATCCACATTTGAAGTTCTTGGGCATATATAAATTCTGTTTCTATGATGTGGTGATTGATAATTATATTGAGCATATATGAAGAACAAGATGTCAACATTTACAATAAACAACCATTATTTTCTTATGCTTCTGTTGGAGAAATGTACCTAAGGTACATATCAATCTGGAGGCTACTATTGTATATCACTCTATTTCATACAATATTTTGGTTTGTGCATTCATATCTAGCAGCTACATATAATCTGGGAGAGGAAGGGGAAATAACTGGGGGTGTGATACCTTCACTGTGTTCCTCCTTCTTTTCTAGTCATCCCAGTTTAGAACTGTCAGTTTTGTTTTCAGAATAAAAATAGCTGCTCTCAAATGTGAAAAAAATGAGATTTGCAGATGGTGTTGCTTCAAAAATAGCTTGACAAGAACTGGAGAAGGGAGGAAAACTGTATTGAATTTTAAAAAAGATCATAAAGCTCAAAATTAGGATCAGAAGATAAAAATTAAAACAAATTATTTCATAATAAAAATGTATTAATCCATACACATTTGCTGATTTTCTTATCTTTTAATTACATTAGAGAAATGACGTAATTCAGAGATGATCTCTTTTGCATGTTGTGCAGTGTCATGTACATCCTTTTAATAATCGTCCTGGCTTCCTCCTTGCCAATACCAATTCAGTGTCCAATGGACAGAAAGGAATCATCAGAGCCTTTATATTTGAGTGACTGTCTGTGGTCGTTCATTCATGGTGAACCAGTGCCATTTCTGAAAGAAAGACGAGAATGGCATGATTAATTCAAGAGGAATTTTAAAACATAATTTGTCATCCATTCCTTTCACTGTTATGATTATCTAGATTCAATAACTAAAGCACCACCTATCTGCTACAGCTTTATTTAAAAGAAGTTGACTTCCCTATTAATATTACTGTGTTAAACTTAGCTAGAGTAATCAATAATAATTTACATGTTTATGGGAATAATGCTAGATGGTGGACATTCACAAAAAGATGGAAAGTTATTGTCCCAATGAGAGATAAGAACAAACAGTTTTTTTGTACTAGCGATTTGGATGAGTGAACTACGGGCACTGGTGTACTATCAGGCTTTGTTTTACATTAAACAACCAATTTTAGAAAAATGGTACTGAACACAGGTACAATATAAGATATTTCAATTTCTGTTCCCTTCAACTGACTATAATTAGACATAAATGAGGACTCTGAAAATAACTAGGTATTCAAGGGAAGTTAAAAACATAGCATTCCAGGCACTCCTTCCACATGCTACAACTATGCAGATTCAGTGACCTAATTCCTGTTCTGTTCTTAACATATATAAATGTAGCAAATGTTTTCTGATAAATATGGGCTTTGAGGGATGAAATAGTGAAGGCAGCAGAGGATCAAATAGGTAAAAAGACGAGGGCTAGTAGAAACCGTTGGGTAACAGAAAAAAATTGAATTTAATTGATGAAAGGAAAAAATATGAAAATGCAGTAAATGAAGAAGGCAAAAAGGAATACAAACGTCTCAAAAATGATATCGACAGGAAGTTGCAAAATGGCTAATCAGGGATGGCTAGAGGACAAATGTAAGGATGTAGAGGCCTATCTCACTTGGGGTAAGATAGATACTGGCTACAGGAACATTAAAGAGACCTTTGGAAAAAGTAGAACCACTTGCATGAATATCAAGAGCTCAGATGGAAACCCAGTTCTAAGCAAAGAAGGGAAAGCAGAAAGGTGGAAGGAGTATATAGAGGGCCTATACAAGGGCTACATACTTGAGGACAATATTATGGAAATGGATGAGGATGTAGATTAAGATGAAATGGGAGATAGGATACTGCGTGAAGAGTTTGACAGAGCACTGAAAGACCTGAGTCGAAACAAGGCCGCCGGAGTAGACAACATTCCATTAGAACTACTAACGAACTTGGGAGAGCCAGTCCTGGCAAAACTCTACCATCTGGTGAGCAAGATGTATGGGACAGGCGAAATACCCTCAGACTTCAAGAAGAATATAATAATCCCAACCCCAAAGAAAGCAGGTGTTGACAGATGTGAAAATTACTGAACTATCAGTTTAATAAGTCACAGCTGCAAAATACAGGGTGATTCAAAATGAATGTACGGGTTTTAAGGCTTTGTAACACATATTACATTCACCTTAAAATTATATATAATACACCAAATGAAAGAGAAATACAAACAGTTTTTCTTATAATTATTCAGTGTGAACACCGATCACACATCGAGTAGATAGGCGAAATGTTCCGAAACCTTGATCGATGTGTCAGGAGTAATTTCAGGAGTAATTGTTGCAATAACACTGTTTTGTAAAGTCAGATACAAAGTCACATACACATGATCACGTCAGATCGTGTGTGAACTTGGGGACCATGCATAAAATGCTTTGTCAACCAGCCCCTTGCACCCAGTCCACCGGTTGGATACAACGTCGTTTAACCAGTCGCATACTGAGTTATGCCAGTGAGGCGACGCACCATCTTGCTCCCAAATAAAGATGTGTTATTCAGCTTCTTCCCATTGAGGCACGGGCCATAACTGTAGCACATCAAGGTAAGAAACATCGGTTACAGTTGATTCACCGAAAAAGAAAGACCCATAAACTTGCTGCGGGGATATTTCTTGGGGATAAGTTTAAAGATTCGCACTCGTTCTACACGTTTTTCACTCATTCTTTGTCGTTACATACTTTTCCCATTGCGCGAAGGTATGCAAATAAAACTGTTTGAGTTGCTCTTTCATTTGGTGTATTATTTACAATTGTAAATCAAACGTAATAAATGCTACAACGCCTTAAAACCGATATGTTCATTTTGAAACACCCTGTATTACCTCGAATTCTTTACAGACGAATGGAGAAACTGATAGAAGCCGACCTCGGGGAAGATCAGTTTGGATTCTGTAGAAATGTTGGAACACGTGAGGCAATACTGACTCTACGACTTATCTTAGAAGAAAGATTAAGGAAAGGCAAACCTATGTTTCTAGCATTTGTAGACTTAGAGACAGCTTTTGACAATGTTGAGTGGAATACTCTCTTTCAAATTCTGAAGATGGCAGGGGTAAAATACAGAGAGTGAAAGGCTATTTACAATTTGTACAGAAAGCAGATGGCAGTTATAAGAGTCGAGGGGTATAAAAGGGAAGCAGTGGTTGGGAAGGGAGTGAGACAGGGTGTTAGCCTATCCCCGATGTTATTCAATCTGTATATTGAGCAAGCAATAAAGGAAACAAAAGAAAAGTTCGGAGTAGGTATTAAAATTCATGGAGAAGAAATAAAAACTTTGAGGTTCGCTGATGACATTGTAATTCTGTCAGAGACAGCAAAGGACTTGGAAGAGCAGTTGAACGGAATAGACAGTGTCTTGAAAGGAGGGTATAAGATGAACATCAACAAAAGCAAAACGAGGATAATGGAATGTAGTCGAATTAATTCGGGTGATGCTGAGGGAATTAGATTAGGAAATGAGACACTTAAAGTAGTAAAGGAGTTTTGCTATTTGGGGAGCAAAATAACTGATGATGGTCGAAGTAGAGAGGATATGCAATGTAGACTAGCAATGGGAAGGAAAGCCTTTCTGAAGAAGAAAAATTTGTTAACATCTAGTATAGATTTAAATGTCGGGAAGTCGTATCTGATAGTATTTGTATAGAGTGTAGCCATGTATGGAAGTGAAACATGGAGGTAAATAGTTTAGACAAGAAGAGAGTAGAAGCTTTTGAAATGTGGTAAAACAGAATACTGAAGATTAGATGGGTAGATCACATAACTAATGAGGAGGTATTGAATAGAATTGCGGAGAAGAGGAGCTTGTGGCACAACTTGACTATAAGAAGGGAACTGTTGGTAGGACATGTTCTGAGACATTGGGGGATCACCAATTTAGTATTGGAGGTCAGCGTGGAGGGTAAAAATCGTAGAGGTAGACAAAGAGATGACTACACTATGCAGATTCAGAAGGATGTAGGTTGCAGTAGGTACTGGGAGATGAAGAAGCTTGCACAGGATAGAGGTGCATGGAGAGCTGCATCAAACCAGTCTCAGAACTGAAGACCACAACAACAACAACATGGTTGGTATAGTGTCCCTATCCATATATTTGACACGAACAATATAAATGACGGCAAAAGAACTATACATGCGCAATGTTGTGTGAACTTTAATGCGTAATTGTGATACGGACAAAGTGACGAAATAACTTTAAAGACAGTTTATCGATTCTGATAATAGAAAAAAGACATTATTCCCCACTATATAATATCATATGTGTAAACTGAAGAACTGAACATGATAATCTTTGTTATATTATAAAAGGACTGGAAGACAATCCACGTAGTTACCCTCTGATATTTTCTTGAGTCTCAGCTATTGTTTGAGTGCAGAAGGTATGATCGTATTGCGATAGCTTTTGACTTGCTCTCATTTAAATACCAGATCATAACTGATGTGTAAGAGAGTTACGAAAATATAATAAGCTAATCTGGAGTGCAGAGTAATCATTTAAGGAACCCACACCACATGTGTTTTAACGCAAGAGTTTGTGTAGCATTTTTTGCAGCTGCTGCAGAGTTAGCTGCGATCATCTTTGGCTAAGACAGTTGGCCGCCATTACGCGACGCATTTAAACTTTTCATTTTCACAGGAAATACGACGAAGCCAGAGCAGAAGAACTTATTTAAAAATGCTATCAGAATTAATTAGCATCTAATTGCAACACTTATGTTATCATATAAGTGACTATTTTCAGTGATACACTTTCTAATAAATCAGGCGCCTCTTTGCATAAATTTGATTACGCTAACACATCTGATACTATTTGAGGGGAGCATGGCGTTCGTTTTCAATCAGAATTTAAAGTTGAATTTGGCAACCTGAAAATATAATATTGCTCATTTGTCATTGTTTCTTACGAGGTTTTATAAAAGATAGCTTTACGAAATTTAACTTCACGAACTTAATAGAATCCTCATCTAACTTATAGCTGAAAGAGAAATTACATTAGGCTGATGTGGATCTAACTTTTCTCTTAATCTCACTATGTTAAACTTAGCCTGTGTAAGAACGAATAATTCACTGGCTTCAGTGAATAATGGTGTGTGGGAGACAATGTTCTTGCTCTGAAATATTAATGGGCCTGTGAGTCTAATATATTCACTACAAGGCAGAAAACTGTTCTCACACTACAGTGGTGTTCACAAAAAGGAGCATTTACAATAGAACACAGAGTGGAAATATATGTTCTGCTATTCATGAAATTGGAACACAACCGCTTTTGCAACAAGAAAAATCGATGTTTTGTCAAAACAGAAAAAGGTGTTAATACAAATAGTGCAAATAACTGGTATCGTTGTTTGATTTGATTAAGTCTGTCATGGCAGTGTCTGCTAAATAAAACGGAATAGTCTTTTTCGCTACTGCTGGAATTGTAGCACATGCTAGATAAACAAGAGTACTTTTGTACTAATCATCATTTTAATGTGCGTGATTTTTATAAATAACAACCTGTCAATGAGAAAGAAAATGATGTATTGTGAAAATGTGAAGTTTCAATTCCTTCCTTGGACTCAGGATCAGTTATGATAGGGGGGCATGTAAATCATTAGACGTATTATTGATCCCATGCATACTGTTTTTCCTGATATACAATTTTAGACAAAAATTGTATACATAACAATATATTGTTTTTCTTGCTTCCTCACTATTGCTTTTACAGGAAAGAGGTAAGTTGTACTTATGTCTAATCAGCTTGTTGTTGTTGTGGTCTTCTGTTTATCAGTTTATGATGTGACTAATACTATGGTATCTCAGTTGTCCAAGGCCTTCTAATCCTACCGATTCCCAGACTGAAACTACGCAAAATACTGTCATTCAAGCTACTATCCTCACATACCCAGCAACTGGAGATGTGTCTCTAATATCCCTTGTACCAAATATCCCAAACTATTTACCCATTCAGTTTAAGTGACTTCAATTCCTGATCAAGGTTTCGCCTGCAATAACAATAAACAGTTTAAGTGACTTAAATTCCTAATCAATGTTTCGTTTGCAACAACAATAAACAAGGCTCAAGGTCAAAAACAGTGGTAAGAGGACGGAGATGGGGAGGGAGGAAATGGACAGAGAGATGTGGAAGAGGAGATAGACAGAAAGAATGGGATGGAGGTGATGCATAGATGGAGGGGGGAGGAAATGGACAAAGAGAGGGGGGAGGAGTTGGGCAAAGAGAACAGAATGACAGGGTTTAAGACGTATATCCAATTCCCATACATATTTAATAATTGGGAAGCATTGCCAGGTCCTCTAATGTAGACATAAGAACACTCTCTTAGGAATTAAGTATGTAACATGGAAATGTGAGTAAATAGTCTGGTGAAACAGACTAGACTCAAAATAACAAACATAGAAAAGACTTAGACACGTAAAATAGAATGAAATGGTGGCTATTCTCAGTTGTCTTTAAATTACAAGAGAAAATTTACAAGCTTGTAATTTAAGGAGATTTCTTTTGAAAAGAATAATTTTTAAATTAAAATACACATTCAGGTGAAATATATTCTGATACGGATACGGAAATGTTCCTGCTCGTGTTTTTTCTTGTTCTTTTAGTGACTTTAAAGGAAAATACTTAATGGAAGAAGTTTACGTCTCCAATAATGAATCGTAATTTTTTTGCGCAAATTACAAACACTTCCCATAACCAGTGCATTTAGCTACCATTGGGAAGCTTCTCGATAAGTATAGTTCTTTTCGTAACATATATTTAAATAACAGGTGTGTAGTTGGCAGTTTCATACTTTCAAAGAAACAAAAGAGAGCAATAGTTTAAAAATTGATGTGATTTCACCAGCTGAAGATATAACGAGATGCCCCTTTAATTCTTCTTCTACAACCGCCATTGCAGTAACAATGATACTTTGACAATAATGAGACATTGGGATCATTGCAGTGATACTTCTCTTTGGCATCACTGTGATGTGTACATGCCCAGCTTCTCGTGTTTGGGATGTCCATTGACTTTCGTGATCATATCGAGTTCTGGGAAGTGGGAGATGCCGTATTGGATTTCGTCGTTTTTGTTTTATATTATAGCGTATGTCCTTTGAATATCTGCTGTACCAAATTTTAAGGGGCTGATAAAGACGTGTCAATATTCAGACGATTTGCGACAATTAAATGTAAGGTAATGAGTAATCAGCATATGAAGCCTTCAGTAAGTGTAAGTTAAGAAAGTCACAAATTGTATATATTCATGATGGTGTACAGGATAGAGGTCACAAGTTGTGAAGTGAGAAGCTGCTGCTGTCCTGGTTTTGCTTGCTGCTAATTCTTAAATTTTTTCTATATACCCTTTTTTAAAAAGTTTCTATGACCTTCTCATCAACTTATTAAAAGTATGTTCTGTAATATTCGATGTTATGTACATACAGGATGATCAGAAAGAGCCTGAAAAGCTAGTAATGGTGTTGGAGTGGAGGCTGTGCTGAGAAATAACTGTTAAAAAATAAATTCGATATGCTGCATTGTTTCTGAGTTATTTAGCATTGATTTAGATTAGAGATTAGATTAGATTAGTACTTGTTTCATAGATCATGAATACAATACTTCGTAATGATTTGTAATGTGTCAGGTTAATACAAGGTGTCTATACAATACACTCCTGGAAATGGAAAAAAGAACACATTGACACCGGTGTGTCAGACCCACCATACTTGCTCCGGACACTGCGAGAGGGCTGTACAAGCAATGATCACACGCACGGCACAGCGGACACACCAGGAACCTCGGTGTTGGCCGTCGAATGGCGCTAGCTGGGCAGCATTTGTGCACCGCCGCCGTCAGTGTCAGCCAGTTTGCCGTGGCATACGGAGCTCCATCGCAGTCTTTAACACTGGTAGCATGTCGCGACAGCGTGGACGTGAACCGTATGTGCAGTTGACGGACTTTGAGCGAGGGCGTATAGCGGGCATGCGGGAGGCTGGGTGGACGTACCACCGAATTGCTCAACACGTGGGGCGTGAGGTCTCCACAGTACATCGATGTTGTCGCCAGTGGTCGGCGGAAGGTGCACGTGCCCGTCGACCTGGGACCAGACCGCAGCGACGCATGGATGCACGCCAAGACCGTAGGATCCTACGCAGTGCCGTAGGGGACGGCACCGCCTCTTCCCAGCAAATTAGGGACACAGTTGCTCCTGGGGTATCAGCGAGGACCATTCACAGCCGTCTCCATGAAGCTGGGCTACGGTCCCGCACACCATTAGGCCGTCTTCCGCTCACGCCCCAACATCCTGCAGCACGCCTCCAGTGGTGTCGCGACAGGCGTGAATGGAGGGACGAATGGGGACGTGTCGTCTTCAGCGATGAGAGTCGCTTCTGCCTTGGTGCCAATGATGGTCGTATGCGTGTTTGGCGCCATGCAGGTGAGCGCCACAATCAGGACTGCATACGACCGAGGCACACAGGGCCAACACCCGGCATCATGGTGTGGGGAGCGATCTCCTACACTGGCCGTACACCTCTGGTGATCGTCGAGGGGACACTGAATAGTGCACGGTACATCCAAACCGTCATCGAACCCATCGTTCTACCATTCCTAGACCGGCAAGGGAACTTGCTGTTCCAACAGGACAATGCACGTCCGCATGTATCCCATGCCACCCAACGTGCTCTAGAAGGTGTAAGTCAACTACCCTGGCCAGCAAGATCTCCGAATCTGTCCCCTATTGAGCATGTTTGGGACTGGATGAAGCGTCGTCTCACGCGGTCTGCACGTCCAGCACGAACGCTGGTCCAACTGAAGCACCAGGTGGAAATGGCATGGCAAGCCGTTCCACAGGACTACATCCAGCATCTCTACGATCGTCTCCATGGAAGAATAGCAGCCTGCATTGCTGCCAAAGGTGGATATACACTGTACTAGTGCCGACATTGTGCATGCTCTGTTGCCTGTGTCTATGTGCCTGTGGTTCTGTCAGTGTGATCATGTGATGTATCTGACCCCAGGAATGTGTCAATAAAGTTTCCCCTTCCTGGGACAATGAATTCACGGTGTTCTTATTTCAATTTCCAGAAGTGTATATAACGTTACACAAAATATTATATGACACTTAATATTTTTAATTTTTTTGAGAGGGGGTGGGTGAGTTGGGGAAATTACCCACTTACTACATACAAAAATTCTTCTAATGAGTAGAAGCAGTTGCGATTAAGAAACTCTTTTAATTTCCTCTTAAATGCTATATGGCTATATGTCAGACTTTTGATGCTATTAGGTACAAGACCAAAGACTTTTGTGGCAATTTACCCCCTTCTGAGTCAAAATTAGATTTACACCTTGAGTAGTGAAGATCATCCTTTCTCCTAGTGTTGTAGCCATGTACACTGCTATTACTTTTGAATTTGTTTGGATTGCTCATAACAAATTTCATAAGTGAATATATATATATATATATATATAGTGAGGCTACAGTAAAGATCTCTATCTCTTTAAATAAGTGTCTGCAGGATAATCTTGAATGAGCTCCAGCAATTATTCTAATTACACGCTTTTGTGCAATGTACACTCTTTCACTCAATGATGAGTTACCCCAGAATATGATGCCATACCAAAGCAGAGAATGAAAATAGGTGTGGTACGTAGATGTATATCGTAAAATTTGCAATGACCCTAATAGCATAAGTAACTGAACTCAAGCGTTTCAGCAGATCCTCAGTGTGTTTTTTCCAGTTCAACCTCTCATCAACGCATATACCTAGAAATTTTGAATATTCTACTTTAGCTACTGATTTCTGATCGTAGTCTATATTTATTAATGGTGTCATTCCATTTACTATGTGGAACAGTATCTACTGTGTTTTGTCACAGTTTAATGAGAGCCCATTTGCAGAGAACCACTTAATGATTTTCGGAAAAACATCATTTACAAGGTTAATTCTCGTCTGTTGGGTGTGATAGCTATACTTGTATGATCGGCAAAAGGTACCAGCCTTGCATCTTAGCGAATATAGAATAGCAAGTCAATAATATATATTGAACTTAATCAATCAGGTCGTCACGCGCGCAAATTCAAGCGGTCTAACAGAGACAGAGTGGCCCAAACTTTTATTCCATTGATTTCCTCATACCGAAGAGACATAGCTTCTACTCACCTAGATTAAGCTTAGAGCTTACTAAGAATTTGCATGTGAACAGATAATGATAATCTGAACACGTGGTAACTCATGATCCATAGATATCTGTGCATTATAGCAATTTAGAGCGAGCAGGTGCTTGAATTTGCGCACACAAAGACCTGATTGGCTAAATTCAGTGCTAAATATCTTGGAAACGGTGCGACATATCGAATTTTTGTCTTCACAATTACCTATTTGTCAGGAGAAACTCCCTGAATCACCAATACAAGCTATTCAGACTCTTTCTGATTGAATAGAGTTGTATTGTATAATTATTGGTTGCTTTATTAAGCTTTTCAGGAAAAAAGGAGTGGACGAGCAGCAGATAGTCAAGTTATTATCACTGTGCCAGCCTGAGGACTGCTTGTGGCATACACAAAGCAAGAAGTACAAAACAGCACTCGAAAATGATACCCCAGATTTGACAATTATGCCTGTTCACTTTCCCATTAGTGTGAAAAGTAGCTTCATAGCTAAAAATTAAGCGATCAACAATGCCATCCCTCTCCTCATTCAATTGTTGCAACTGCGAACAAAAACTCAAAATGCTTGTCTTTGTTGTCGTCATTGAGCTTCTGCACTAGCTCCAATTCGAATGGTTTCACAGACAGCTTCTGTTGCAGTTCTTTCCACACTGTCACTGGAGCCATTTCGAGTTCAGAGAATGCACGACGTACTTATTTCTTTGGACTCCTTATGAATATCTCACACTGAGACACCCACTTCTCTTTGTCGGGCACAAGCAGCCCGTCATAACTAATTTGTTGTGCCAGTGGTAAATGGCCTTCCTTGTTGCTGGCTTCTTAGTGTACTTGGTTGTAAACATCCTTCGAACACCGGTAGCACACTTGTTTTTGTCTAACTCCAACATTCAGATAGCTCGCTCTGTACCTGAACTCTCGCCATGTTTGCTACTAACTATGACCATTGGCAAATTACCAAACTATGCTGTGGCAGTACACATGAAAAAAAAACTGTCAGGGTTTCTCTTCAAAATGACATATATATGATATCTGTACAATGTTTGGTAATTGTGCAATAAATAATTGAACATGTTCCTGGACTTCATGTACACGCTGTATTTGCGAGAGCACACGTACTATCTCATGTCAGTCGTATTCAGTCGCCAGCATCGGAAAAAAAGAAATCTGATTTCAGGTTCTGGATGATTTTCCAGAGGGATGAATTGCAGATGAAGAGGACATTGCTGCCCCTTCTACATCGACTTCTCTACCAAGAAAATTAGGATGAGTGGGTGGAAAGCTAGAGAGTGAGACCTATAATGTTGCTTCCCAGTTATTAATTAATGTGCTGAAAAGACAGAAAGAGTAGGTTAGTGGCGAATGCAGTGACTATGGCCAGTATGTGATATCAATGCTACAAAACCTGCCGCAGGTTTGCAAAACAAAAGCTATGGCAGAACTTAGTGATGTGATAAAATAACATTTAGACTATTTTTTAGAGTTAGAAATCGTCAGTGTTTGTAGATGCGTCAAGAGCATAAACAAGTAATGTTGATTCCCTTGTCATACATTTGCATATCCAACACACTGACGACATTGTAAAAGAAGTGATTTATGATCAGTGTCATATCATACAAAACAAATAAAAATGAGACAACATGCTTATTTAATGATGTTTTTCATTTACTTACCTATACATAATTCTTCAGTACTTCCAGCAGTTCACAATAAACGTCAAGTACTATTTGAGATATAGCTTGCTTCGAAATATGAAATAAATACGCAGGACTCTGAAATGAATCTCCTGTTGCCAAGTAACGAAGAATTACAGCAAGTCTTTGGTTGACTATAATCACTTCCAGAAATTTGTATCTTTTTTAAAAAAACAAATAATGCCACAATTTCCGCCAGAAATTCAAAGTCGGGAGGTGACATTTGAGTGAAATTGCGGAAACCAGATCCATCTTCCATAGTCAGCTTCTTTAGTAAGTTATTCCCAACAGTACGTTTTCGTCCACCAGCGACGATGACACCTTTCGTGTTGTTAATGTGAACCTCCAAGTATTAATAATGTAGCACCGCATATCATTACAGTTTCCTAGCCTGTGGAGATAATACAGCACACAAGTAGCATTGCAGACAATGGAGATACACAAGAAATGATTGTTTACCGCCAGCGTGGACAAAGACAGAGACAAGCAACAAAATCAGAAACGTATTAACAAAACACGTTTCCAATAGGAACATGATACCAGCTTTAGCTTCACTGCGGAGAGGTACTGTGGCTCCCCTTGTTTCATAGATAAACTTGGGCGGAAGCTTCCTGGGGACGCCATATTGGATTCCGTCAAGCTTATTCTTGGTGTTTTTAAATTATAATTTATGTCCTACGAATAGGTTGTTCTGAAACACAAACACATTGAGGATCTCTCGAAAAGATGTAGTTTGTTACAGTCAAATGTCAGGTGACGGCTTATTGACGTTTAGAGCTTTCAAGAGATCTACAATACAGGACTAAGTTACATTTTGAACATAATCACTGCGGTGTATGGGTATAGACATGGACTGACGAAACTGCAAATTGTCGTTTGCAACCCTGCAATCTGCAGGATACTCATATTTCTGAAAGATATCAGGACTTTTCTTAGTAATTTAATGAAAGTGCAAGACAAAGTGTACCTATGAAAACAATGGAGACACAGTATCTCTCATAATGCATATGTAAATAAAGGCACATGAAGCAGATAGCTCCAGGCACTACCTTCTCACAAGCGATGCTCACCTGTGTCTGAAATTGCACACACTGTGGCCTGTCGGTACACATCCAGCCATGTATGTCATCAGCGTTTAGCTGTGCATATATGTGAAACATTGTGTCGTCAGTGCTGCATTGTGCATGTGTCGTCCAATCCTGAGCCTCTGACGATCTAAGCACAATTTGCGCAACTCTGTCAGTCCTTATTTATATTAGGCCACATGAATCTGTCCATCATCAGTTTGATGCTGTCTTTTATTTATGGATTAGCCAGCCTATGGATGCTGTCAAATAATTGCTGTCGTAATTTCTCAGGTACGAAAGGTCTCGGTTTTCCCTGTGATAAGTCGCACTAAAGTCGCAAATGTTCACCAGCAGGTTTTACAAGGTTCTAAGGCCTCCGATTTTTCTCTAATTAACTACTCACCCGAAATCGATGAAACTGGCGTTACTTCTCGACGTAATCGCCCTGCAGACGTACACATTTTTCACAACGCTGACGCCATGATTCCATGGCAGCGGCGAAGGCTTCTATAGGAGTCTGTTTTGACCACTGGAAAATCGCCGAGGCAAGAGCAGCATGGCTGGTGAATGTGCGGCCACGGGGAGTGTCTTTCATTGTTGGAAAAAGCCAAAAGTCACTAGGAGCCAGGTCAGGTGAGTACGGAGCATGAGGAATCACTTCAAAGTTATCACGAAGAAACTGTTGCGTAACGTTAGCTTGATGTGCGGGTGCGTTGTCTTGGTGAAACAGCACACGCGCAGCCTTTCCCGGACGTTTTTGTTGCAGTGCAGGAAGGAATTTGTTCTTCAAAACATTTTCGTAGGATGCACCTGTTACCGTAGTGCCCTATGGAACGCAATGGGTAAGGATTACGCCCTCGCTGTCCCAGAACATGGACACCATCTTTGTTTCAGCACTGACGGTTACCCGAAATTTTTTTGGTGGCGGTGAATCTGTGTGCTTCCATTGAGCTAACTGGCGCTTTTTTTCTGGATTGAAAAATGGCATCCACGTCTCATCCATTGTCACAACCGACGAAAAGAAAGTCCCATTCATGCTGTCGTTGCGCGTCAACATTGCTTGGCAACATGCCACACGGGTAGCCATGTGGTCGTCCATCAGCATTCGTGGCACCCACCTCGATGACACTTTTCGTCATGCAGGATTGTGTGCGCAGAACCCGCAGAAATGCCAACTCTGGAGGCGATCTGTTCAACAGTCATTCGGCGATCCCCCAAAACAATTCTCTCCACTTTCTCGATCATGTCGTCAGACCGGCTTGTTCAAGTCCGAGGTTGTTTCGGTTTGTTGTCACACGATGTTCTGCCTTCATTAAACTGTCGCACCCACGAACGCATTTTCGACACATCCATAACTCCATCACCACATGTCTCCTTCAACCTCTCGATGAATTTCAATTGGTTTCACACCATGCAAATTCATAAAACGAATGATTGCACGCTCTTCAAGTAAGGAAAACGTCGCCATTTTAAGTATTTAAAACAGTTCTCATTCTCGCCGCTGGGGGTAAAATTCCATCTGCCGTACGGTGCTGTCATCTCTGGGGCGTATTGACAATGCCTCATTTTAAAACAATTCGCATGTTTCTACCTCTTTCTAGTCCAGAGAAAAAAATCGGAGGCCTTAGAACTTGAATGCACCTCGTATTTGCCACAGATGTAACCCGCATGTACTATCGCAAAGGAATTTGGCGGGTTGTTGACCTCTCTCTCGCACAGCAGTTAACTCCTTGTAGTCAGTGGTCTGAGAGATCGATTCCAACTGCGACAGGAAATCCGCCACCACGTTCTTAGCTCTTTTCATATGCTGCAGGCTGTCGTGAATTGGGCGATGAATTCAAGCTGTCTAACTTGTCGTGGTGAGCAGCCATCCTTGCTCCTACAGAAAGCGAAAGTAATTGGCTTGTGAACTGTGAAATACGTAAATGGTCTCTGGCTTCTACTTGTGGCCAGAAGCGCATGTGTGCATGTGTCTAACAGCTTCATAATTTTTTTCTGGCAGTAGTGGACACCGGAAGATATTGAAGAAGATCGCAGCAGAGGGGCCTAAACGTCGATTATTTTATAGGAAATATGACGCAGCCTAACACCCCAGAAGATTTTAACTTTAGTGACAGCGGCCACAAAAGCTGGCAGACTTACATAAGCTTCATAAATTGCCAGCAATTCCCCATCGTAAGCACTCCATTTAATTTGTGACGACATAAGCTTACGAGAGAAGAAGTCAGAGGCTGCCAGTGGACTTCAATGTGCCGATGTAGTGCTGCGCCAGTGGCATGCTGACTGGCATCCACAATGATTGCCAGTTACACCTGAGGAATCAGGTGTGCCAACATGATTGCCTGACGTAGACATGCCTTGATCGTATCCAATGCCATCAGCATCTTTGGTGTGCACTGTTCGTTTGCTCACTGCGTCCTTAGCGGCTAGTGCTGACATCAAAAGTGCCTGGATGGCCGTCCATTAGAGAGATGTATGTAGAAATTAACTGCTCCAAGAAACTGGTGTAGTTGGTGATAATCGATGAGGCGAGCCATCTACTAAATAAGTGCAACTTTATCTTGCAGTGGGCTGATACTGGTTGCTGTCACTGAGTAGCCCAAGAATGGCACCTGGCGTTGTCAAAGTAAACACTTCGATTCATTGACCAAATGCTATTTGCACCAATACGTTGGTAAACAGACTTTAGGTGCAGTTTGTGCAATTTATCGAGTTCCGAAAAGACTAGGATACCAGGATGTCGTCGAGGTGTGCAAAGCAGTACAGTAAACCTGTAAGTACTTCGTTGACAAACCGCTGCCAAGTTTGTGCCCCATTTTTAAACCAAACA
Source organism: Schistocerca gregaria (assembly GCF_023897955.1). Classification (NCBI taxonomy): domain Eukaryota; kingdom Metazoa; phylum Arthropoda; class Insecta; order Orthoptera; family Acrididae; genus Schistocerca; species Schistocerca gregaria. Next base: position 326,260,456 of record NC_064925.1, on the reverse strand, counting down.
ACATACGGAGGTATTCGAATAAGCTGAATGGTCTCCTGACAGCCGTCTTCGGTATATCAGCAAGTGTAACTGGTATCTGTTGATATGCTTCCTGGCAGTCAATGACACTGCCAGCCCTTGTATAAAATCCCTAATGTGTGGTATCGGATAACGATCAGGAATGCTACAGATATTGAGTGCCCAGTAGTCTCCATATGGTCTCCAGATCCCATCTTTCTTGTCTGCCACATAAGTGGCGATTACAATGGGCTGCCGGGTCTACAGACGACTCTTGAGCTCAATAGTTCTTTTAATTCTGTCTTCGCTGTGTCGAAACGATCAGAAGCTAACTGGTGTGGGCGCTAAGACACTGGTTGACCAGGTGTAGTCCTCATGTGATGGTCTGTGTTGTGCCTAACTGTCTACGCACACGTCACAAATTCGTAGTTTGCTATTGCGGCGTCACCTCCTGTCTCTTACCGACTGTCGGCAGATTACCCCTTCTTATGGTGCCTTTAATACACTGTGTATCCCAGCGGATGCTCGACGAGGCAATAGCTATACGTTCTTGGAAACCGAGGTGTACATCTGTCTGTCATTGACCATAAGTCATTATTGACGTCTGGTTTGCTACTGTGACCATTGACTGAGATGGAGAAAGCTTCGCCTAGCAACTTCTAACAGGCAGTGCAGTGACGTTCGAATCTGAGTAGATTAAATAAGCGCGGCTGGATTTAAAGGCTGTGACAAATAGTTGCTGGGACAGTGGGGGTATAGTATAAACCTCACCAGTAGTTACCCATCATCGCTCTCACCCCGCAGTGGTAGGCGCTGGTGCTGGAATTAACGACCGGCTGCGGTAATTTCCAAGAATGTTTGTCTATCGAAGCCGCGGGCTCCAAACAATAGATATCGAATGTGCGATTCTAAATCGATCACGCGAATGTGTTGGCGGGTTTTACGATAAATCATTTGTGAGTTGCTAGGGAAATCCAAACGATTTATATCGGTAGTGAGTGGGATGTTTGATACTGTATATGTTTCTTCAGCTGAATGCCTCACGTGGAAGAATCTAATTTCATGCTTACCCAATGTAGAAAATTGTTTGATTTTTTTTTAGAAATATGGACTAATACCAGATGACAAAGGAGGAACTGTGTAGACTGTGGTGGGGCAAAGTCTATAAAAGTTCGTAAGAAGAGTTCTGATAATGAAATACCTTTACAATTTCATTGCAGAAACTGTAGTGAACAAACGACTGTCAGGAAGATTACATGGTTTGACTACTCCAAATTATGGATCCCGTCCAGTATAATTCTTGTATCTTGATTAACTGGGAACTACACCCTGTAAGCAACAGTATCAGAAACTGACTTATCTACCAATACCATGTGCGACTGTTTCGAGTTTTGGAGACAAGTGTGTTCTATAATAGTGATGAACGAGAGTGTACCAATCGATGGACCAAATCAAGCTGTTGAAGTGGACGAATCTTACATAGCACGAAGGAAAAATCAGAGAGGACGATCTTTAAAGAATGAAATCAAACATATTTGGGCATTCAGTGGTATAGAACGAGAGCCCCGGAAGTGTTTTGTGGCAAGAGTGTTCTCCCGAGACAAGATAACTTTAGTCGGTTTGATAAAGCACTTTATACTGTCCGGTAGCAATGTGATTACAGACAGCTTTCAGTCCTACAAGACACTGAAAGCAGAAGGGTTGAAAGACGAGTTCGTCAAGCACTCTGTAAATTTTGCACCTTTCGATGACCCTAGTGTGCACATGCAGAATACCGAATCACTGAAATCTTCCATTAAAAGAGAAGGATGTCCAGGAGAAAGAGACCAACTCTACTTGTTTCAGTTTCTGTATTTCCATAACTTGCAGTTACAAGAGAAAAGTTGACGCATGTGGCATTCTACCCATATTTTTGCGTGACATTGGCAGAGTCTACCCAGGTTATAGCAAAAAGGGAATGCTTCCCATAGCATATACATCAAAGGGACTTTCTCATGACGACAGCGTCGGCGACGAGTAAGGTAAGTCGTTGCCTTTGTAATTAGAAGTATTTTAGTAACGCTCTACTTTTGTCATTGTTGTAGTGCCCACTATAAACATGGTAATAATGCCCGCCACAACAGCCGCGTGATGGATTTAGAATGGCACGTTCGATATCTATCGTTTGGAGCCCGCTGCTTCGATAGGCAAACATTCTTGGAAATTATCGCGGCGGCGCTGATCGCCAGCCGCCGTCGCCATCTGGGTGAGTATAAGGTGATGTGCAGTGTGACACCTTGTTTCTGAAGCGACAGTGGTACAAGCAAATACCCTCCTTACACACACTGCCAACTTCCTTGCTCTTCTTGTATGTGCCTGCCTTGCCTCCGAGCAATGTCGGTATCTGTCGCTACAAGCCGTCAATATGATTTCGTAGCTCATCCAGTTGTTGCGGTTGTTGGCGTCGTTGTATCGCTGCAGCTTCCTGAAGGTATGCACTGCTGCGTTCGAACGTCACAGACGACGTATGCCCTGCACCTAACGAGGCAGAGACCTTGTCAGCTACTGAGAGCAACGATGAAATATTGCGTGCGTCGGCAATCTCCACAGCCGCTCTAACTGCGTTTGGCAACTGTACATATTGCAGTGTCGTATCTGGCAACTCGGTGTCGTCGACTAACCTTCGCAGGTGCCGCCAAATTTCCAAAGGTGACTTATCTCCTATTTTTTCACCATATAGTACCTCTTGGACAGGTTGTTCCGCCGGCCGACGTAGCCATTCAAGGACTAACTGTTTAAAATGCGTATAATTCTGCGTAGCGGGCGGGCGGAGTAGTATATCTGCGCTGATCATTGTTGTTTCATTGTGGAGCGCACTTGGTATCTTCTTTTACAATGTTGTGGGGCTGAAATGTCAGATCGAGCACTGTATGCCATGATTCAAATATATCAGGAATGAACTGCGGAAGACTTTGTCTCATCTTGCTACTGTTATCCACCAATCGGACGCTCCTTGGTGCAATAGAAAAGTTGAGTGCATCGTTTTCCTCGATTTCAATGCCGCGCCGTAAATCTTCGATATGCCTCAACAAAGCGTCGTCCTGATCCATAGCACTCGCGGATACGCCGAATCTACATTAGACGACTCACAACAGTACTGCGTTTGTTCAGCTTCAACGGAGTTCAGTGTACGGGATCACCACTTTAGTCAACTAAAGCATATCTCTATCCTGTAAAGAGATTCAACAAAGTAGTTGGGCAATAACTTCTTATTTTTTAAGATCAAACACCATGAACTGAAAAATATAAGCCAATACAAAGAATAGTAACAAAAATCTAAGAGTTAAGAATGTTGTCGGTGAGTCCGTCGCCATAGAATAATGCTGCGCTCTATTGTGCATTCACAGATGTTGTTCTGGTGACTCCTACCCCAGTGATGTGCCATGACATAAGATGATGTGACGTGAGCTGACGGTCCATTGATGATCGATTGCCGCCATTTGAAATGCATTTTGGAATGTTTTGTCCTGGCATGACTGCCTTTACACAGTTTGTAACTTTTCTAGTTATCGTGCCAGATGGCAAAATATTTTTCTATATTTTTTCCTTCTCTATCTCCACTGGACATTTCTGTCTTAAGACGAAATTGACTCGTCTTAAACATGTTGAAGACTCTGTTGATTTTTGTGATGTTGTGTGGTCATCCTTAATGTCTGCCGTAGATGTTAAATGTGTGTATCTTTGACATTGAAGTTCTTTGCTCTCTCCTGCATTATCGATTTCCGCTTGGTTAGCGGGGGGAATTTGGTCTGAATTCATTCTATTGAATTTTGCTGAAGTGGTTGCACGTGGATTTGTGTAAAGAGTATAAATACATTTTGAGGCGCTTCTTAAAGGTATCAATATTTTGTGTTCGTCGTATGTAGTGTATTTTGTAAGTATTATATTTTTATTACTGCACCGGTTGGAAATGCTCACAGAGTTTGAAATAGGCCGCCATTTTGGCTTCGTTAAATAGCCGGACTGTTCTATCTATTGTAACTTGTGGACTGTTCAGAAACTGTATTTAACTGCAAACTTTACTTTTTCGTGAACATCCGAAAGAGTATTTATTCATGGTTGTTTTTTTAAGTTTAAATTGGCGGCATGTCTTGTTTCATTTCAAGGAAGTCTGAGTTTTGTACGCTCAAGTAGATGTTGGTATTTCTCCGTCGAATGTGTGCTTTTTATTGCCAAGTATGTGTTCATTTGCGTTTTTTTTTGCCCCGAAGAAAAGTTTCCCGCGGTTGCGCTGTCGTATTAATGTCTTGCATTAGCGCCATTTTCGTGTATGGGTACAGAATTATCGGAACGTAGATTTCGTATTTTGTTGCCAAAAGTTTGAATTTCCTGTTATTAATTCGACAGTGGTAAATCATTGTTTACCTAGCTACATTTTTGAACAATTTCATGTTATTTAAAGAATGCTGTACCTATTATTTGGAGTTCGTTCGAAGATTACTAATTGTTGATTTCGTTCTACCGGAACTCGTTAAGTGGTACGCTTTGTAGATTGCGATTCCCGCATTTTCGGTTGAAGTATGCTACAAATATACAGCAGCGATTCCAATTCTGATGAACTGATTCTCGGCATACTTCGTTCGTGCAAAGTTACCAGATAGTGTCCAGGCATTCGTTTCGGTCGGCACTTAAACGCAATTTTTTTCCTTATTAGAGATTTAATTTCTTATTAGTTGGAACGAAAGTAGTTATTAATATGTTTGAAAGTGGTTCAAAATGCTTAGCTTACGTTCTACTGTATTATTGGTGTTTAAAAATCGTGGGTGTTTATTAGTCTGTAAATGAAAAGCAATGTCTTTGTGTGTAATTTCATCCCCTTAGCTATTTTTTTTTTTTTTTTTTTTTTTTTTTGCCACACACATCATGTCTGTAACATTCCATTTCTCATGGTCTACATTATGTTTTAATTGGAGTTTGTGGAATGACTGTTACAGGATATCTGCAGCTTAACATGATGTAGGTTTGTTATGTGTGATATTTAGTTCACTGTAGTAAACTCAAAATACTGCATTATAGAATAGTGTCTAGCAACTTGTTTGCAAAGTGTTTGTGGCATATTCGTGAAATGAATGGGATACTTTGGATACTATTTTAAGTTAGTGTATGTGGTAGGGTGTAGGTATTACCACACTACTGTTGTTTGCATTGTGCTTGGCTTGTGAGCCATGAAGTCTTTCTTTCCCCAGTGTATGTAATTGCTGGAAGCTTGCTGGCAACTATCTTTCACTGACACGGATTAGTTAAGATTTTCTTCTGATCCATAAGGCATAATGTGCAATACCATGGTTGTTACTATTTAATTTGAAATTTGACTGCAGCTACATCTTGGTCTCAGCATTCCTTGAGGGAATAGACCACATTTGAGAAATTGCACTTAGCACAAAATTGTGTAATTTGTTACCAGTAATTTGAAATATGTCTACCTGCTATTGAGCCATTATATAGACCTGGGCTGTATTTTCAAGGTAGTATTGGTAACCTGTTATTCCTGGCATCTGCTGGCAACTAAGAGTTCCCAAATTCTGTTGGCATATATAAATATTGGGTATAGTATGTTTTTAAAAATTTGTATGTATTAAAAGGAATGGTACCTAGTTTTCTTACTAATGATCGTCCATAATTAGTTGGTCATGTGGTTAATGGCATATACATAATACTTTAAGTAATATAAGAATCTCGTGAAGTGGAAAACGTAATTTCTAGCTTTACCTTTTCACTGTATATTAAAGGTGGCATCATTTAAGGAATCGCCATGAGAGGTCAGCCTAGTGCAGCAGTTGTTCATGTGAAATTCATTGGACTGTTGCTTGTAGACATGTGCCATGTCAGTGTTCTTGGAAGAGAGCTGTGGCTCTGTTCTTGTTACTGCATAGTGATTTGTGAAGGTGGAAAAGAGATTAGTGACAGTATTTTGTAAAGAAAGGTATGAAAGCAAAGAATGCTCGTACAGATTTCCTTCATATTAAATTCTTGCCAATTGGATGAATGAATTTAAATTTGGTCAGGAGAGCTTGGATGATCCTACTTTAGAAATCCATCGCAAAAGTGCACAAAGTGGTTATGGAGGATTGCCGATTGAAAGTGTGTGAAATTGTCATGCTTGCCAGATCTCATGTGAGAGGGTGTATCCCATTTTAACTGAAAAATCAGAAATGTAAATAATTACTGCAAGATGGGTGAAGTGACTGACGCTGTATCAAAAATGCATGAAAATGGCGTGGCAAAATTACCCAAACAAAGTATGAATTGTCACACCTGCCTTATTCACCTGATCATCTCTGTCAGACTTCCACCTCTTCCCAAAACAAAATTTTTCTTGGTGGTGAAGGCTCACTTAAGATGAAGAAATGATAGCTGGAGTTGACAGCTATTTTGCTGGCCTGGGGACACTCATTTTAGACATTGGGTCAAGGCACTGGAACATCACTGGACCAAGTGCTTAATCTGCAAGGAGACTACATTGAAAAACCACCCTCTTATTATAGTGACAAATTAGACTTAAGGGACTGGTGAATATGGATTATGCTGTAGCAGACGATAGTTAGATTCATGAGTTGGACATCTCTTGTAGGTATAGGGTTTGTTGGAGTGAAACCATTTTCAGACACTGTCTACTGTGTATGCACAGCTTTGTGATACTGTCAGAACACTTTGGGTTTACTGGAAAGTGCATGTTGTGTTTGTTGTTTGGTCACGTGCAATGTTAGTTGTTGTCATTGACGTTTTCATGTTGCTCTAGTATTTCTGATTTAAATAATGAAATAGCGCACCTGCTACATACATATTTTTCGTAAATAGCACTGTGTTCTGAATTAATTCTGTGTAAGTTGCAAATCTTGACTAAGGTTGTGCATGAACAGTGAGTGGTTTGTGTTCTCTGTATAATGGAGGTGCACAGAGCCTTACAACCTCAGAAAGAAAACTTGTGCAAGAGTGGCAGTGCAACACACAATAATATAAATATTTGCTCATGACAATGGGGAAATTGAAACATGTTGATCTAAGCATGAAAGTAAATGTAAGTGTTGCAGTGTTTCATTATTTAATTCCAAAAGTACGAATTGTGATGAATGAAATAGTCACATTTCTGCTTTCCACTTATTAGCACTTTTTGGAGAAGCAGTGATACAAAATGACAACTGGAACTCTTACCACTTGAAACAGTACCCTGTTTTATTTTACATATTTTGATTGTAAACATATGATAAGCATGTCTCATTAATAATGGTAACATTGTTGTTGATTGACAATACATTGCAGATAGTATGTCTTAATAATTTACAATGAAGTAAATTCCCAAACATTACAAATGCTGGAAGTTATCTAATTTGAAGAAAAATTGTTGGTTTAATTAGTGGGGAGTGGCTGCAATGTGCCCAGTGGTTAAGAATTTGGTTTGCAGCTTAATTTCACTGATATGTGTACAGTGTAGCACGCTTATTTCTACCTGTGTCCTCTCTAAAGTGAGCCATGTTAATGTGTGCATGTCATTTATAGCAATGTATATAGTGTGAGACCCTAACTTCTAGCTTTTGTTGTTAGATCCATGCATGGATAGGGAAAGTTTCATTTTGAAAGTGGTACCAGAGGATGAGGTTTGGTGCCCCAGGGTTTATATGTGGAACTGATTTCTGCAGAAAAATCCATCAAGGAAATGAAATTATGCTATGGTGTTTCAAATTTTTATAAGGTTGAGATGTACTGTTCCTTCAAGAGGTTGGCTGTGGCCAATGAGTGTGCTAACAGATTAAACAGACAAGGGTGTGTGTGTGTGTGTGTGTGTGTGTGTGTGTGTGTGTGTGTGTGTGCGTGCTGATCTCTATTTAGAGAATGTCTTTGAGGCTAGCTGGAATAATTTCCTCTGATCAGTAGAAAATTGTTGCAACTATCCATTCCATTGGCTGCCACTTGAACATGAACAGTGAGTGGTTTGTTCACTAGTCACAAACCATGGGCACTGGCAGAATGCCTGTGTTGGAATTCATTTGCATGGTTCCAATGGTTGCAGCTGTATCTTAACTGAACCTACAACAAATTCTTTACATTGTGGAAAACATTTTTTCTTTGGTGAAAGAACATATAAAATTTTTGTGAAATATGATTTTAGATATAATTTTGTTAGATCCTGAAGCATTCATGTACAGTTCGGGACAGATTGGGCAATAGTGCACATCCTGCCATTTTTGTGCATAATTGCATACATGGCTGTTTTGTTAAGTTTTGACAATGGGAGGAGAGGTCTCAAGATAGTAATAAAAGCTTTCTTCTGCTTGTAAGTTTCTGTGCTGTTACTCTTTTTGGTTGTCTCATAGATGTCTTCCTTCTGTTTTGTCCCAAATTGGAATGTTTCTTACCTCAGGCTTCATTGATAATCGTGTGTTAGTTATTTCTCCACTTCCACTGGATACTAAGTCACTGAGCTATTTAATTAGCTGTGTACTGTTTCATCAACCCACTCTTGTTGGTTGATTTGGGTGAGGAGACCAGTGAGGTCAATGGTCCCATCAAATTGGGGAAGGAAATTGACCAAGCCCTTTCAAAGGAACCATCCCAGCATTTGCCTGAAGTGATTTAGGAAAATCGTGGAAAACCTATATTAGGATGACCGGATGTGGATTTGAACTGTTGTCTCGATCCACTTTATTGATCATTCTTCTGACAGGCCTGTGCAATCATAATTAAGACTGCTCACTAACAGCTGCTGGTCTACCCTATTGCCAGCAGTGCTAAACACAGGACAAAACCCACTCATTCTTGTGGCCAGAGATTTGTCAACTAGTTTGCTCCTGTAGGCGTTTGGTTGAGCTGAGAGAACCAACCTTACATGTTAGTCTCCAGCTGTAGTGCCTGTGCTTAACCATCTTTAATTGAAGGTGATTTTTAGACAAAAAGAAGTTAGTTTTAAATCTTAGGTATCTCAAATGGTATTGCCAGTTTCCACTACAGTAATCAAATGGTATTAATACAGTACATGGTAACTCCAATGAACAGGTCCAGAGATCTGGTCGTGTTTTAACTACTTACTAGCAACCTTACGCTGATGACTTGATAACTCAAACTGATACCATTACAGTTAACCAAGGCATTTTTGAGACAGCCTATGGTTCCTTAAGGCACTATGCTCATTGTATCAGGGAATTTGCCCATACTTGGCACATTGATTAATTTCCGAATGACTCGCTTTGCTCTTAATGGTGTTAAAGGAAAATTGGCCACGCTATAAATGAGGCTGGGCTGTTAATGATAAGATGGTGTATGTTGTTAAACACCATACACTTTAAAATGTGCCAACTGGTGACCTTTAAGTTTCTCATTATTGGTGTATGGTCAGAATTTTCTTTTCCAGGTGCTGACTAACTTAGATCACAGGTTGTGCAGGTTTCAAAAGTGCAGTCAGATTTAAAGTAAAATTACTGTATGAACCAATAAGCATGGCTTCTGGGAACAGTTAGCTTGTTTTGGCTGTGACAGTTAATCTTGAGGTTTTAATTACTTTGGTGTGGCTTAACCCTACCTTCCATAGCTTTTCTTATCAAAACTATGTGATGTGCACTTGACTGGTTGTGCTGGTGCAGGATTTTCTCATAGTGTACTTCATGTATGACTGAGCAGTTTAAAAGTAAAGTCAAGTTGTCATGTGCAGGTTGCAGTGCATGATCGTTAAATTATCAGTGCAATGCTTGCCAATTTTATTTGCAGATTTTGACATAATTTGCAGTTTAATCTAAAATTTGATACATATACAGTCACATAGATGTATAGCTATCAATCTGTAGATGCTTAGTGTAATGTTTATTCCATTGAATTGGTGGATTGCAGTATATGGTGTTCATGCAAATTACCTTGATTGCTAATGTTCTGCTTTCAGACCGAGATATGAGTTCAGAAGGATATCAGCAGAGGGGAACGAGAGTGTATGTGGGAGGTTTAAATGAATCAATTAAAAAGGAAGATTTAGAAACAGAATTTGAGAAATATGGGAAATTGAACAATGTCTGGGTAGCATTCAATCCACCAGGTTTTGCTTTTATTGAGTTTGCAAATGAAGGTGATGCAGAATCTGCCTGCAATGACTTGAATGGCTTTGCATTAAATGGCTCAAAATTGAGAGTAGAGATTTCACGGGGAAGGGGCCGTGGAGGTAGAGGTGGATTTCGTGGGTCAGGGGGTGGTGGTAGAGGATTTTTTGGGAGGGGAGGCTCTAGGGGCTCATATGACAGAGGTAGTTTCCGCGGAAGCCGTGGTAGGGGATCTTCAAGAGGACGCTACGGAGATGACGACTACAGTTCCAGCCGTGGCAGCTATGGAGGAAGCAGAGACTACGAACGTGATGGAGCTCGTGGATCTGGCTACAGGGTTTCAAATAATTACTACGGTGGTGATACTGGCTCATCGAGGTATCGCAGTCGCTCCCCAGTGGGGCGTGGCAGGTATTTATCCAACCAACAAACCGGTCTTCGTACATGAAATTTAGTATTGTCATGAGACAGTTTGCGGGTCCTAGTTGGTGCTGTTGTCAGTTCTTAAGCTGAAGCTCCTTCGACATTATTTCTTTCAAGTATGGAGCAAGCATGGACCAATAGTGCAGAAAAAGCTGGTAATTGCAGGTCCATGTGAATTTAAAATCTTCGATTAGTAAAATCTAATTGTTGGGTTTGAGGGACAAGGCAAGGACAGTCTCATGGCATATCACTGTACTTCTTTCTTTAAGAAGTTTGAAACCCAGGCAAACTTGTCACATGTATCATATTAACATTAAATGTCAGCAAACCATCATTGTTGGTGTAGTTTGTGAAAGTGATCAAAGTTAAATCTGCTGTTTATGTGAAATTCACACTTTACTACTGTGATATACAGCCCTATCATCAATGAAGGTTAATCTGTTTGCTATCATGAAATAACTTCGTTTGTAAGAATTATGTGCTTCGCTGTTGGAATTGAACTGTGCTTCGATATATTTTGAGTGCTAGTAGATGACTGCCCTCCTACGAATGTTACTGCGAATATTTCAGCTCCAGGGACTATGGGAGTGCTGATGGTTCATTTGGCTACGGTGGTAATCGATCAGGCGACGGATACTAAAGCGGTCTGCGATGAAAATGGAAGGACTTAAGGTACAACGAATTTTTTTTCATATGTTGGTAGCGAAACATTTTGCTGCCATTCCTACGTGTTCTGAAACATGTGGTATCGTTTCCATCTGATGGGAGTCCTAAATTACAGTATTTATCTCAATTCAGTAGAAAAAATATTGTAGTTCCTTTATGTAGTCATCCAGTAGTTACTGTTCCATTCTAATCCTAAAAAAGTGATTGTTTCCTTATGCATGTTACTAATCTGGACAGGATAGTTTAAACCTTTTAACACGCATGGCTCATATGCATGGAGATAAGTTAGTATACTTCAAGCAGAATTTGGAACTAAATTGTTTATGCCTTAGCTTTCTAAAACTATGATGCAGAGTGATCAAGGAAGTGTTTTGTATCTTGCCATGTTTGCAGTCCCTTTCCTTCACGACCACATTTTTGATCGTCGAGAGAACGGGGCACTATCCAACGACACCACTTTTGTGGTCGATAATTTCGTCACGTTAAGAGCTTCGAGATTGTAACCGCATCCAAAAAATGATCTCCGAGTTCATCTGAATAGCCCCAATGTGTGGAAGAACTGCCCAAAATGTTTTATTTGTGAAGTGTTGATTACTGAAACAAGAATTAAGGAATGAACATTATAGGTTTACTCATTCTGTGTTAAGTTTTGAGTGTATGGACAAGCTTAAATAACAGTTGCTATGTCATGCAGCTTCCCATTTTTCACACATTATCATAACTTTTTTATATTTCATTCTTTCACCAAGTAACTTCAGTGTTAAGATTAATGGTATTACTAAAACATAGTTTTCGTGTTTAGTGTTGAATAAAGTCCTTCAATGTGAGAAAGTTCAATTTTGATTTAAGAGCCTGGACCATTGGTCATGAATCCTTTGTGTATTTCATTACAGTGTGGAGTTGATACTAATCTTTGCAGGCAGACATTAGGTATGTAGTTCATTAAGTTTTTAGAAAACTCATTTATATCCAGATACCTAAATCTTTACATGCTGTTTCAATTTGATGCCCTGTAACATGTCTGGTGAGTATTAGATATAGAAGTTATATTTGCAGTAAAATCTGTTTCATCCGGATTAAGCTGTAATAGATCAAAAAGTCACACATTACATTCAGTATAATTAGCAACTGTGCAGTTGGTGCATGGTCCTTGACCGATTGCAGTGAAATACACCAGGACAAACATGCCCACTAGGAAGCACAATGCTGTGTTTTACAATTAAATTATTGTATGTTAGATGAATGTGGATGGATGCAGCCTTGCAAATAATTATCATAATTGGTTTCTGCTTCACATTCAAGTTGATTGGGAGTAATAGTCCCATGTGTGCTAGTACTGACATTAATAGTGAAACCGTTTTTTCGAAGCTATCAAACTTTCGAGGTCTTCAGAAGATATTATGCTTCAGTTGGTGAGTATAGAGATAGATTTGTAAAGGTGTAGTGTCCTTGTGGTAATAAACAAATCATTAAATTGTAACATACTGATTTCCACACCTAACACAGTAGCAGTTAGTGTATTGTCAGAACTGTGGCATAAAAGCTTTTCAGTTAGAATGTGTATTGTCCATTAAAAATTCAGATTAATTTTGCTTTAAAAGGTGGATTCTTTCCCTTTGTGCTTTGAGTAGATCATTTCCCTTAAATTTGGGACATGGACATGTATCGAAGCCTAAAGTTTAGCACTGATAGTTTACACAACAGTATTACAAACTGATACGAAGTGTTGCTGTTCGTGTTCTTATTGTAAAGCAGATTTAATTGCTTTGTGATGACATTTTTGGCCCCAGTGGTTTGCAGAGTGCTCATGTAAAAAATTTCTTAATTTTTATCCACTGATACTGTTTCTGAGGTACAGTTGGCTAACATTTTAAATCATTTTGTCAGCTTCTGTTTGATCTTTGCCAGAAGTGGTATTTTCAATATAAAATAAGAAAAGATTTTATAAATAGTACCCACATTCTAAACATCCAGGGTGGTATTTAATGATGCTAAAGCATTGGTGAGATTGAGAAAATGGTTAAGTTACCTCAAGTAACCAGCAGTGTTTAATGAAGTCTTAATTGCTTGTAGGGAATTATGCACTGATTTAGTGTGAAACTTGACATGTGCAATGAGTAATATAACATTTTACAAGTGTCGTCAACTTTTTTCTAGGAGAGGGAAGAAATTGTCTGATTGCTGCCTTTAAATTTTAATTAAAAATGCTGTATCTTTATCTACTTCAGTTTTTGCCATAACATCAGAATTTTAGAACTGTTTCACTTACACAATGGGATTCTGGGTGGGGGGATAACAATGAGTATTGGCTGTTAGTGGGAAGTGGGGAGACAATTTAAAAAGGTGACTTTAAGGAAGGAGTGGTAGAAATAAGGGTGAGAAAATTGATACTTCATAGTGCTTCTTAAATGTTTTATTGGAAATTCATTGTGCTTTGACTTGTGCTGATTTTTATGTGATTATACTTCTGTAGTTGGTATACACATTGGCAAATTTAATGTCTTATGCAATTTGTTGCATGTGAAAAGCTGACAGTCTTTCATTCAAACCCAGTTAGATAGCAGCCCCACTTGAAGTTATGTTCTGCTTCAGATTTTGTCATAAGTTATGAAGAAAATTCACATTGGCCTAGTCAAAAGACAAGTTTTTGAAGTCTGATATTGAATTTGTCTGCATGTGCAATTTAAGCTATGATTGACATTAGAATATGTACTATTCAGTAAGTATTTTACATGCTAGATACTTGTTCATATTTCATGAATACATGAAGGAACCTGCATCTGTTATGTATTGCTTGAGTCTGGAGAACCAGAACAGCAGCACTACCAGAACTAGATAGTGTTGGCAAGAAGTGACACAATCATTGGAATTATAGTACTGCAAAAACTGTACAATATTTAAATAAGAAAAGTTTGCAGGCATTGGGGCTGTTTTAGTTTTGTTGTGCAGTGTATAGACTTATGTTCAGAATCCAGTCACTTGCAGGATTAATCCAAACAAATGTTCTGTGCCTGAAGATTGATGAAATAAGTGAAGCTTGTTTTATTAAACTCTTCATGTGTTAATGCTGCTTTATATTGGTATTGTTTGTAGAAATGTTAAGAGTTGAAACACAGCAAATGCCGTATCAAACTGAATCACATAGGCATAACTGGTGCATTTGTCATTACCATCACCTTGGTATTACATTCATATTTCTTCCTTTCTTTATGGGGCGTGTTGGAGAGAAAGTTCTTCGAAGTAGCCCTGTGGTTACTTGAAATCTTAAGTCCACCTCAAGACATATTACAAAACACTAGTGATATAGCATGTGTGAAATATATTACTATTTGCACTTAATGGATATTAAGCAAAGAATTTGGTGGTGTGCCACCTCAGATTTTCTGGTTTGACAAACCCCATTTTCTGTTGACTTTGGATATTGTGGGTGAGTCAGAGTAATGCATGATTTGGTCACTCATTTAATGCTGCAAAACTTGGTTAATTACAGATTAAAGTGTCAGCTTTTGGTTCTATAGTCTCTTTTGCTCTTTGATTGTGAATATTCTTGTGGGTTTCCTTGGTTGGAGACAGTATTTGAGAAAAGTGTAAGTGGTGCATGATTACTAGTTTTATTTGCATTTGACATGGAGGCTGAGTGTGATTTTAGTTGTTCAGCACTGCAGTGTCCTGAGTATTTAGAAATCCTCAGGTATATAGGTGAAGATACGGGTATCTGACTGCTTACTGCAGATGTAATTTGACACAGGATTTTTTATTCATTTTAAATAGTTTCAAAATTACTTAACCTTTAAGTTTTTAATTTTAAATTTTGTGTGCTGGAGTTAACCTGAATCTTAAATCTCTCAGAATCCACTGTAGAAGTAATTTAACTCGTGCAAAGGGACAGAAGTGATCTTCGAAGTTTAGCTTCTAATTAGTGTAAATAAATTGGTTTCAAATGGCAGGCTGGGTTGCTTCTTGTTCTGGCTTCATTGTTTTCCATCATTTGCCACTTGCATAAGAAAAGATTTGACTTTGTATCCTACAATTTTTGGCAAGGACTATGCTTTGGTAAACTTCTCCACTTAAGATACAATTAAGATGTTCATAAACAGTGCTGCAAGTTTATGAAAGTGAAACCAAATAATCTGCATTTTGGATTAGCAGTTTGTCAAATTGAACACATTAAAGAATGGTTTCAAAATAATAGTTGCCAATAGGTTTCATATCCCTTCAAGGTTTGTGTGTGTATGACCAATACATTACTTGTAAGACAGTAGTAATTACAGCTTGATTATTTTTGTAGAAATCATAAAAGTAAACATTGAGACAATATTAGGCAGCTAACATTACCATGAGGCCACTGGTGACCACAGCAGTGTTACATATGGGCTCCACCAGCAGCCACACCACACCATGCTCCAGCCTGATAGTGAATCAGCCATCACTGTGTGGCAGTCAGTGTGCTAGAAGAAGGGAGTCATAAATAGCAGACAACTGTTTCAACAATGTGTAATTGTACTGTACTGGATATGAGCAGTGTCAGCCCAATAGTGATCAAAAGGTGCAGGAAGCATTTGAAGTACAGTGCTTGATAGAATTGTGATGGAATTCAGAATGGAAGAAACATTAAATCAAAATTTAGTGACTCAGAGTAATGCAGTATATTAAGTTAGCTATGCACTTATAAATTGGTGTTATGTACATAGTATCCAAACCTTATTTACAGAATTAGCATTGTATAGAAGTAATGTATTTGTGTTGTACATTTCATTGTCGAATAAAGTGGATCTTCTTCAAAATTAAATATCACTTGATTCCCTTATATTTCATGTAGCATGTAATGGTTTACATGGAAGTGAAATTTCATCCTTCCATGTGATTCATTGAAATGAAGACAGTATCCACATCAAGATCTTGGAACATGTAATATTATGATAGTACTCTTGTCTCTGCTTTTTTGTGGAGGTGGTGTCAGTGGCATTGAGAAAAATTGCCATATACTTCTTAAAAAGGCTCTGCACATGAAAATTGCATGTTGATACTGTCTAATTCAAATTTCATAAACTGATCATATTTTGTTTCTTGATTCCTCAGGTAGGTTGTAATCCCTGTCTTATGTAATGTAAAATTTATTTGTATGGGAGGTACCTTTCGGAAATTATTGGGAATAAAAATATATTAAAAAATATTGTTTTAAAAAATGTTGTAATACACAAATACAATACTCCAATGTGTGTACTTGCTGAGAGAAAGTACACATTACAGAAAACAGCCATTTCATCTGTTGGTATGTCACAGCTCCATCTCCTGCAATTCAATTTCTCCAGCTTGTGTTTGCTGTCTTGCTCGTGTTTAAAGGTCTGTAACAGCTATCTAGTAGCTTAAGTCTCTGTCTAGTTAAGTCGTTTCAGGACTTAATACCTTGCAAAAAATTCTTGAACTCGAATGTTACCGCTGCATCATATTCTCTCTCTCTCTCTCTCTCTCTCTCTCTCTCTCTCTCTCTCTCTCTCTCTCTCTCTCTCTCTCTCTGTGTGTGTGTGTGTGTGTGTGTGTGTGTGTGTGTGTGTGTGTGTGTGTGTGTTGGCCCAGATTACACTGTTTGACTCAGTATTCTAGATGCAGCTGTGAAGATATTTCTGTAGTATCAAAAGTTTCTTTCAATACCTCCACTATGGAAAAATTGGTACACTTGGTCATTAATAAATTTCTCAACGTTTTCCTGTACTTTGTATTTGTACTGAAAATGATTTCCTGGAGGGCACAATCCATGGACATCTTCAAATTTCCCCCTCTTGTTTGCACTTATGTCATTACTGCCTCACACCTATTTGCTTCTGTACATGACCTACTCACTCCAATTTAGTGATACTTGAACTGCTTTGAAAGCTTTTGCATTTCTCTCAAATAATTGCCCTCCGAGGTGGGCAATTCACAAAATTAAATTTGTTCTGAGAACTCATGGTCAGTCTGCAGTGTTTTAAGTGAATACATAAAGATGATACAGCAGAAACAAAACTAATTTCAACTGGTATGGAGCCCCTTCAGGCATCAGGTCAAGGTATTAGTGTTGAAAGTATCTGAATTTTGTGTGTTACTTTCTCTAAACAGCATATTCTCACACTCATGGTTTCATCAGCATGAAGACTCCCAAACAGTTGGTGAAAAATTGTTTATTAAAAACGAATGGCAAATGTCAGGTAAGCACACCTTTCCCAAAAGATTTTATGCTAGAATGTTACCAAAATTTTCAAGCCTTGGATAAAAATGTCTTACTTCGAATATTGCTAGTAACTGCAGTATACATTACACATTTGATGGGAGAGCCATCATACTGCCAAAATGCTGGGGCTTCAGTCCTAGTGTTGTGCAAATTGTATTTGTACATAGTGCAGTTAGTGACAAAATGTATATTCACAACATTGTAGCTGCTATGAACTGCCAAAACAGGATATACTTTTGATGAGAATACTGTAAGAAAGATTTTACACCAATGGACTGACAGTCAGTATGACAAATACTCCATAACACACATACTTGATTACACTGTCAGAGGTAAAAAAAGATGAAAGTTGTTAACAGTATGGTAAATGCATACAGTTCATGCAGTATGCACATTTGAGGCAAACTTGTTTGTCTCAATTCTCATTGAATCATTATTCTACTAATAGTTCTGACCAGTACTCAAAGGGGGTTCAGAATACACTAGGGAAGTCTTTGATGCAGCCACATTGAAGGAAAAAAATTGCCACTGAACTGGAAATTCATAAGCAATTGAATGTTTAAAAAGTGGTTTGTACGACTTAAGTTACTGTCTGAAGGTACTGTACTAGAACTGCAATAAATTTCACAAATTTTTTTGTATGGACAAAAGTATGCATGTTGCACAATGCTGTCCAGTTTGGCTTCTTGATGGAATTACACGTGTTCAGGAACTAGTTGTACCATTTGTCATGTAGTGGCTCTCAATGAGTTAACAAAAAGGTTTTTTCTTGTACATTTGGCTACATTACTTGTCTAGGAAGACTTTATATCCCCTTGTGGAGGAAAATGCAGAAATGTTGACTTGGTAGTCACAGCAGAAGCTGGCACCATGATGGTAAATAGTCTGAAGTATCCATCACTTAGCAGTTGATGTTAACCACTAAGAGAAAATGGAGAAGCATTAAAGTGTAGATATCAAATCTTTCCATTAATAACAGGGTAATCCAAAATGAATGGGACAAAGTATTCCTGCAACTATAGCAATGACTTTATTTCAGAAATACACATGTATACAGACAGATTACTCTCATGTCTGAAAGAACAGAAACCACACATACAAGTAATTGATTCACTTTGGTGGGTAATGTGTACAAAACTTCCAGTGCAAATGCACAATCATTTGACCTCTAGCAGGAATCTCAACATTAACAAGCATGGAGGACTGCAGATAAATGGTACTAGGTGTGGATCAGGTGGGAAGAATGCCAAGATAGTCCATGCATTTGAGAAGCTGTCTCTAGATGGTGCAGTGGTTATTGCAACTGTCTAGTAGACAGGAGATCCATGGTTTTCATTCATTGCTGCCAGTTTGCATAAGTCTTGATGCAGCTGATACAGATCCTCCCCCTCCAACTTGTATGATCTCAGAGTTAAGGTTGGCAATAATGGAAAGTCACTGTTTCACCATTGGTGTTAATACAATACACAAAGATAAATAATTGTTCAAAGATATGAAAAGGATAGACTATTGTCATTATTCCATCCTGGATTTTTCTGGTGTTTGATTTTGTTCAATGACTTTTTTGGCTTGACTTGAGTAAAGAAGCATTTGGGTAGGCAATATCCATATGCCAGTCAGACAAGAATGTGATCCTCCCTAACTTTAGACTGCATAACCTCTTGTGTAGTTTCTTCAACAGACATTTACTCTTGCTTTCAATATCCTGTTTTATAAATATCCAGTATATTACTGTGACTTTCGTGGAAATGAACAAATACTTTAGGTCCAAAAAGATTTCCTAATTTTTAGAGATGGCTTTGAGTATTTCAAACAAAAGGTGGGCATTTTTAGTGACAGCAAAGTATGAGGCTCTGTTTTCTCATTGAAGAACTGCGCAACAGGATGCATTTTCCACTATTTGATGTAAGTTTAAGTACAAGGGTTTTCTAACACTGCATGATTTAATGTATTAATTAATTTAATGTATTAATTATACGCTAGTTTGCAGCAACAACTGGGGATGGTAATTGTACTGAACATATATTTGCTCTATCCTGGTCTTATTCACTAGACGTAAATGTTTGGCTTCCAATGAGGTGCAAGCAGTCACTGATTTACATGCCCTTCTGTTGTCACATCGGAAATATGTTTTGCTCTAAGTATGTGGAATGTTACTCCACAACTACTAATTATTTACTACAATTAAGCCAAACCTCTGCGTGACCAGACCAATGACCACATTAAGTCAGAAGTCAAAGCTATCAATGTGTTGACTGCCATGTAGTCACAGCAGGCAGCTATACTGCACCACCAGCAGCCTCATGGCAGTTGACGTGTGTGCTGTGCAACTGATCCATTTGTGAGAAAGTAGTGATAATTTCTCTAGCTTCTTGGACATGCATTATCTACCATGCCTGGTAATAATAATCCTAATCACCAGCAATAAGATCATAAACTTGTAACAGTATTTTATGATGGATACAAAAGGACATGATTTATGAATGGATGAAGCAAATTGTTTTTGTGTGATATTTATTTTTCATGATGTCTGTTCCAAAAAACTAATTTCCCCTTGGTTCTTCAAAGAGTTTAATTTTCACACAATGGCCTCACATCTGCCATCACTGAAGCAAACTGAATACCTATCCTCCCATTTTATCTCTAGTCAGGGTGTCATCTATGTGCCCCCATGAAATTGACTTTGATTAACATAAAATAACTCCTGCTTGATGTACACACACTTTTTTGGTCCAGCCCTAACTTCTTGCTGCTCACAAAGTAAATCAATGCAAAATGAGCAGATACAACCATGAAGATTATGGTAAACTTCATAATGCATCGTGGTTAGCTAATGGAAGCAGTACTTTTGATGTATATATAAGGAGTATGATTATTAATTTACAGATTTATTGTATACTACAAATGACCAAATTTTTGAAAGTTCACTTCTGAGCCCTGGTTGCACGATTTCAGCTTTTTCTGTAAGTGTTGAAAGTTAAAGACGGATGGGACTGCTATGGATGAAAGACACCTCTGATTTCTGTTGTACATGTATTTCTTTTCAAAGTGATTTTTTTTAAAGAGTTTGTTCAGTTTCACATTTGCTGCCCACCTCTACATGAGCTGTTATTTCAGTTCTTACAACTGAATGCTAAACAAATTGTAAAGAAAAATTAAATGATTCACCAAATAAAGCAGTCCACTTTCCAGATACACAAATAATAGACTGGGTTCTCTCAATGTTCTGACCACTGTCAATAGGGATCCTGAGTTAATCTTCGGTGCTACAGGGAGCGCTGTAACACGTTTGCTAATCATTCTCTGAAATTTAAACTTCTTAGTAGTATCTCTTCCAGTGAGAAATTAAGGCATAGTGATTGATATCACAGGAGGCATTGTTCACTATGTGGAAATAAGACTGGAGCCAGCTTCTTAATTTTATGTTCTTATGAGCTCAGTTTCAGGATGTGGGACTGTCCCATGGCGAGATATTGTTACTTACCTTCCCTCCCAGGCTTTAGCCATCTATGACTGGTTGGTTCAGTTCTCACATGCCTAATTCAAATTAAAGCAGTCACAATGAAAATTATAAAAATATATATTTTAATTAATTGTCCTCTGTATATACAGTAAAATTAGTCTACAAAGTCCTTTAAATTTCAAATTCTGCACCATATACTTCTTGCAACTCCTCTGCATCTGGAAGAATATCACTTTATATGTGCAAGTACAGCAGATCTCCTGTCAGTATTTTGGAAGAGTGCTCGTATCAACTTTTTCACCTCTGCTGGTGCAAAGTAATGAGCTAATGGACCTTTTCCATCACACCATCTAGCTTCTATACCCTTCAAGTTCTCTCCCAGGACAATAGCAAGTTCTTGAAAACGCAGCCACAGCTTCACATACCTAACAACTTCCTTTGGGTCCTGTCCAAAGAAGAGAGCACAATACACAAAATTAGAAATTTTAAACTACTACCAATTCATCATTACAATTGCAACTGCCCAAACAAATTTTACTCATAAGGCACAGTGAAGTGAATATTATAGCAATATAACAAAAATAATCAGCAGCATTTGATTAGGAATGCGGGCAGCTCTCTTATGTATTGGATAGTAACTTATTTGGAAATATGATATACATAACACTTGGTTTTTATTTTTTTCTCCTCTCCAGAAAATTAATCCAAAATAGTGACAAAGGGCTCTGGGCATACTGCCCCTCAGTAGTTCCACAACATTTGACAGCTCTTTCAGATTACACAACTTACATGGCCAAACTATACCAAGGTGTGGATAATGTTAGCTTTTAGCTGACCTAGTAGGGCTATGCAGGAAGTACACTTTAAAACTCAACCTTTGTATTACTTCTCTATGTGATAACCATTCCGATTTATGCATTTCACATCACTTCAGAAATTTACAAATTCCCTCTGCATATAATTCTGCCACCTAAGAGCTTGAACCCAATGAGCAAAGAACTTTTGGTAACATAATTCTTTAGTCACAGTCTCATTCAACACACTATGACAAATCTGCAGGAAGTTGTCTTACAGCTGAGACATTGTTAAACACCATTTTCATCAATCTTTTTGAGTACAGTGGACAGCTACTTCCGTAAACACAGCGAACAGTTCTCGTACTGATGTGCAACACCTTACCTCATAACATTTGTTTTATACACAGAAATTCTGAAATGTGTGTCAAAAGCTTTACAATGTTTTGCCAGTAAAGGGAGAGTTACAGAATGTCTTTCACATTTGGCAAGATTTTTCAATCACTTCCTCACATCATTAACATTCAGGCACAGATTGTAGTTTGACAACTGTCTGCTATAGAACATTAACTGATAGTATTTGAAGAGTTGAACAGTGAAGTATAAAGGTTACTCTTGACCAGACTGTTACTCTGTGATATGTACTTACTTCCTTTCTGTGGCAAGGAAGTTACACTCAGGTTGCATGGTACTATTTTGTTAAGATATAACATCAAAAAGTGCAATTACCAGATGATCAATATTTCTCTACTCAGAGTTTTGTCTTTGTACTTTCTTGTTCCATGTACCTTGAAAATTTACTTAAACAGTTACAGATAACAAAATAATTTCTTCTGTGAGAAACTTTCAGATATTCTAAAATGAAGACATTATATATTACAGAAAAACGAAATAGAGCCATTCTGGTCAATTAAGGAATTGTGCAGCTGAAGATTCTTTATCAAAAATATCTTTACAATATTTCATTGTTTATAAGTACGAGGGTAATCCCAAAAGTAAGGTCTCCTATTATTTTGTAAGTACATAGACCTGTTTATTTCTACAATGGTTTACACCAGTTTACAACCGAGCAAGGTGGCGCAGTGGTTAGACACTGGACTCGCATTCGGGAGGACTACGGTTCAATCCGGCCATCCTGATTTAGGTTTTCCGTGATTTCCCTAAATCGCTCCAGGCAAATGCCGGGATGGTTCCTCTGAAAGGGCACGGCCGACTTCCTTCCCTAATCCGATGAGACCGATGACCACGCTATCTGGTCTCCTTCCCCAAACCAACCAATCAGTTTACAGTTTGAACATTAGCTACTTTTCGACATAATCACCATTTCTGTTGATGCATTTTTGTAGACGCTGTGGTAGTTTTTGTATGCCCATATCATACCAGATCACCACCATGCTGTTAGAGAAAGTTAATGAACCTCTTCTTTCACCTCGTCATCGGAGCTGAATCGCTGGGACCACAATTAATGCTGACAAGCTACTGTGAGACACTGAAAAAACTCAAATGGGCTCTTCAGAACTGGAGAGGAGGAATGTTGAGCAAGAGCGTACACATTCTCCATGACAATGCTCGCCCATACATAGTTTGGCAAACGGTTGCAACAGTTTCAGTGGAAAATAATCACCCACCCACCCAATGTCTTGACTTGGTGTCCAGTGACTATCACCTGTTCCCCAAGATAAAAGAACATTTGGCCGGAAAGCGATTCAGCTCCGATGACGAGGTGAAAGAAGAGGTTCATAACTTTCCGAACAGCATGGCGGTGAGCTGGTATGACGTGGGAATACCTAAACTGCCACAGCATCTACAAAAATGCATCGACAGAAATTGTGATTATGTTGAAAAATAGCTAAATGTTCAAGCTGTAAACTGATGTAAACCATTGTAAAAATAAACAGGTCTATGTACTTATAAAAAAAAGGAGACCTTACTTTTTGGGTTACTCTTGTATTAATGAGGAGGGCATAAACAAAACTGAAATTCGGGAGAGAAATGCCATTTTATTGATCCAAAATTTATGAATAGCAAAATGCAGTATTTGCCAATTCTGACTTATTTCATTCTCACGCTGTCAGTCATGTGCTGGGCACAGTGTATGCTCCCTTAACAGATAATGGAACTACCTGAAAGCACTCCTTGTTTCTCAAGTACTGACAGACTAAGCAGCATAACAAACAACATCAAATTTATTATGCTGATGGTAATTGGAAATGTGCTGTTGCCTGTTTGAGAATGACATGAGATGGGAACTGATCACAGTGGATTTCCAAATAAAGAGATAATCAATAGTGGGAAAATGATAAACGATCTATCAGGTGAAGGTGTATCCTATTTGTTTAGGAAGATGTGTTTCTGAAATAAATTCAGAATATTACATGTTACATTCAAGAAATATTACATTTTCTGGGGGTCTAGTGCAAGCTGGAATGTGATTTTCATCAGTCATTTTATTGGCTACCAATGGGATCTGCCACCCACCGCAGAGCCTCGTCTGGTGGCGAAACATCACTAAATGTGTTAAATGGATGTAAATGTTAATTCTGGATTAAAAGTTTGTTGAAGAATTGATGTCCAAATCTTTGACATACACAAGCAGAAAAGTAACGGAGAATTCAGAAAATCAGCAGGGTATATCTGTGACCTGCAAGTATGAATGGAAGTATTCGAGAAAAAAGCTGAGAAGCTGTCGCATAATTTAGCCAAGTGTTCTGAAGATGATATACAGTCACAGAAAACCCATCAGCATACTAGAACACATATTTAACAAGATACATTTTCTACTTATATCTAATGCAGAGATACATTTTTATGATAATGGAAATGATAGAGGATAACCCTATTGTTAAGGGCGCGTTGGCTTTACATTTTACTGTTGAACATTTTATTTGCTTAGTGTATGTGGAGTTACACTTTTCAGTACCTATTATTGAGAGTATAGGAACAAAATTATAGTCTCTCTTTTTTTCACAATTCATTCTGTTATGTTTAACTACTTGTTATCTGCACATGCATAATGAGAATAGCTTGAAATATCAAGAGATGAACACTAAAAATCATGCACTTGAGATACTCACCTCATATAAACTAAACCAAAAACTATAACGACTTATGACAACACTGCTTTAACATGTTTAGGAGAAGATTCCTGAAATGACTTTCAGACTATTTCCTTACC
The DNA here is from genome assembly GCF_023897955.1 of Schistocerca gregaria. Classification (NCBI taxonomy): domain Eukaryota; kingdom Metazoa; phylum Arthropoda; class Insecta; order Orthoptera; family Acrididae; genus Schistocerca; species Schistocerca gregaria. The sequence continues at coordinate 326,235,672 of NC_064925.1, read as the reverse complement.
ATTCCAATCTAGAATAGTGTGTGGAAGACATGAACATCTGAATCTTTATGTGCAAGTTCCAATTTCTCTTAATTTATATTTGGCATTCAAAGGAGAAAGTTGGCAATTGTAATTTTGTGAAAATATTGCACGGCAACAAGAACGCCTTTGTCAGTGCAACTTTGCTTATCATACCTTTGACCCCTCTCATCCATTTTATGATAATACAACATGAGCTGCCATTCCTTGAACTTTTTCGGTGGCCTCCATCGAACCTACCTGGTAAAGACAAATGCAGTGTAGGCAATCTTTTTAGTAGGTTTGTTGCACCAATCACTGATCTTTAAATTTTACTCATGCAAATAGTCTGTCCAACTCATTTTGTGATTCATTTTGATCTTCTTATACCTTTACTAGACGGTAACGACAGCATTGTGAGCAAATACCTAAGACCATTGCTCAGGTTGTCTCCTAAATTTTTTACACACTTACTTTAAGAACGGTGGAGGGGACGGTTATAACACTTCCTTGGTAAAACCATACACTGACTTGTTTCTCCATTTATGAAACACAGTGAATGAGTAAGTGAATGTCAATCAACTGTAGGTGAATAGTTGCCTACCTTCATTTGTTTAAAGGCACATTATCTGGTTTCACATTTCACTGTTGAAAATTTTATCCACTTTTCTATATGACACTACATGTTTCAGTATAGGAACAAAAAGGTAGATTAAAAAAATGGTCAGTCATTTTAATTATTTACATTTCATTCTGTCATAAATTAAGTTTAATCATTTGTTATGTGCTCATATGTAATACACCATTAGAGTAATGTTCATCAGAAATTTTTGAAGTATTAGAGGTGATCATGAAAACTAAAGTACTTGAGATTCTCAGCTCACATAAATATAAAGTAATAAAATAAACACTTGTTTTGATAACACAACAACATTGGAAATATCTCAGGAAACTACACAAGTTTGACTATGATAATTATCTTTTAACATTCATCAATGTTTGCTCCATTCGCATCCACTTCTCTGTTGCAAATCTTCTGCAATCTTTTTCACACTGAGAAGTTCAATTTTTTTCTGAATACATTGAATGTTGGAGTTATATGGAATAACTTCTCAGTACTGGAAATATAACTTTCAGGTGCAGAAGCAGACCTATTGTAACACATTTCAGATTTCTTTTTTGCAGTATGGTTTTACATAGTATTAAGTTCACAAATGTTACCATAGCTTAGGTAGAATTTTCTTGTCATTAGGATGAGTGGAAGGCTTTCTATGCAGTCCACCTATCTGATGGTGGATACTCTTCTTTGTTGCCTCATAACTAATGATTTACGTGAATTTTCCCAAATCGGAAACATTGCTTTTGGTACAGCTTCCCAATGCTTGCTGGGTACTTTTGTGTTTCCCTGTCTCAACAGACCTCTTCATAAGAGTGCAGTGTGAAGTCCTGCCAAAAGGCAGTACAATGCAGATTAAAGGTAAATCGTCAATGATGGGCAGAACCATTAATGCTAGTATGTTACATTCCATTTTATTCCTATTTGATATAAGAGCAGGAAAGAATCCAAATACAGTTTCCAATGTTACAAACCCAAGCGGACAACTGCTGAATGAGCATCACTGAGTGCAGCTCTTTATTTCATGAACCTGTTGAAGCTTCATGCACTCTTGAAACACTTTTATAGGTGGTTATGCAGCAGAATTGGTAGAAAGCAGCTTTTGTTCTGGCAGGGTTTTTATCTTTACTGCCTAAATTTTCATAAATTTAGCACACTGATGACTCAGAACATTATAAACACCTGCCTAATAGTATATTGGTTCACCTTTGGAATGCATTAAAGCAGAGGTTGTGCATGGAATGGATTAGACATCCTTGGTAGGTTTCAGGAGATATGTGCCATCAGATGCGTATACACAGGTCACATAGCTCTCATAAATTGTGTGTTGGTGGTTTGTAGGCACAGAACTGGCACTTGATAGTGTCTTAGATGAGTTCCAATATTCTGATCAAAGTGATTTTGCTGGCTGAGACATTAACATTACTACACTTTCATGCAGTAATTTTGCTGGAAGTTGCCACTGACATAGGGATAGGTAACAAGTGTGAAGGGATGCAGGCTGTCCACAGTAAAGTCTGTGTACTCCATAGCTGTCATGGTGCCTCTGATGATTACTCAAGATCCTGTGGAAGCCCAGGTGAATGCATTCAAAGCGCAATACGAGTATTGCGCTCACCACCCTGCATCTGTAGGAGGTGCATGTTTCGAGCAGCCATTAGCCTGTCTGATGGCCTACCTGGACACAAACATAAACTTGTTAAAACCAGAAACATGAGTCTTCAACCAGGAGACACGTTTACATTGATTCACAGTCCAATCTCTATCCCATGTCCACTTGCAGTCTTAACCGACATTGGAACAGGGTAACAGCCACCAGCTTTCCCATTTATGAGATGCTTGTTCCCAGGCACTGGGCCATAATAATCTGCCCTTTGCCAAAATTGCTTATGTCAATCAAATTCTTCATTTATGGCCCCTGTTGTCACTACAATGATTCTCCTTTCATCTCTGCTCCACCTATGTACTTACTGCTTCACATACCCACAACACAACCAAGTGACAGTAAATCTTGCACTGGGCAATGCTAATAATGCTTTGGCTCATCAGTGAGTGTTTTGCACTTCCTCAAATGTGACTCTCATACCATCTACAGAGGTGTAAAGTATCTATTCTGGATAGGTGACTGAATACGAATTTTCATATAATTCCTCTGCTGTTGGAGGATGGTCTTGTGGCTAATCCAAAATGGCCATGTAGAAGGTGCTTTGAATACATTGAAACAGTTACAAACCACAAGGCTGGATGCAAAAAAACACAAGGTAGAACTAAGTACAACATTAATACACATGCTGTGAGGCATGCCACAGCATGTTCTGCACATCTGATGCTCATTCCAGAGATATTCTTACTGTATGGAAATGCCTTCAGAATGTAATAATCCCGTCTTTTTTGGGGACTAACGCTGCCATGTGTGAATATTGCTGAACCACCAGTTTATGGGTGCAAAACACACACCATTAACAGAAGGAAAGTCTAGGAGAAGCTGAAATCAGGGAAGATCAGTGTTTGAGGTCCTGAGAAATGTAGGGGCAAGGCAAGGTAATACTGACACAATGATTTGTCTTTAGAGGATAGGTTGGATAACACAAAACAACATTAAGCACTTGCAGATCTTGAGAAAGTTTTGACAGTGTTGCCTGGAATACATTCTTTGGCAAGGAGAAAATGAGGGAACAATAGGTTATTTAAAACTTGTACACAAACCAGACTGCAATTGTAAGAGGAAAGGGAGGCAGTAGTTGAGAAGGGATACTGTATCTTACACCCAGGTTATTTAATCTATACATTGAGCAAGCAGTCAAGGAAACTAAGGAAAAATTTGGAAAGGAATTAAAGTTTTGGGAAAAAAATAAAAACATCAAGATTTGAAGATGACATTGTAATTCTGTAAGAGACTACAAAGGACTTAGAAGATCATCTCTGTGACAATGGTCAAATTAGAGAGGATACAAAATGCAGAATGCCAATAGCAAGGAAAGCATTTCTGAAAAAGATTACTACTAACAAGTAATATAAATTTTAGTGTTGGGATGTCTTCCCTGAAAGCATTTGTCCAGAGTGGTATCTCGCACATAAGTCTAATAAACAAGACACACAAGAAGTTAATAAGTTTGTGAAATGAAGAGCTACAAAAGAATGCTACAGATTATTTGATTGGATTGCATAAATAATGAAGAGGCACTGAGTTAAATTGGAAGAGAAGAAATGTATGGCACAACTTGACTAACAGGTGGATATAGATTGCAGTTCCTTACGCAGAGATAAGAGGGACGTGTACAGTGTAGACTAGCACAGAACATTGTTACTGTACCAGAATGGCATATATGAGGGTTGGGACTTTAATAGTGGCAACTATTTATTTACAGCTCGTACAAAATAGATACGGGTTTCTAAGTTTCTCTGACCTTCAAAGTCGTAGGTTGTGTTCCAAAAATGAACAGCATAGAGACAGAAGTGATGACACATTCTCCAGGACCTGACCATCATTTTGCAGGACAATGCTCAAGCACATACAGTGCAAGTTGTTACTGATTTGTTTGACTGATGGGGCTGCTAAGTGCTATACCACCTACTGCACTCCCATGACCTAAGCCCTCATTAAGTTCAACTCGATTTCTAAACTGAAGGAAACACTTCACAGCATTCACTTCAGAAATGCTACAAATTCGTGTGCAATAGACCGCGCCACTCGAACTGTCAACACAACTGGCACTGCTAAAGAGTATCCTACGACTTCCACATTGCTGGCGACCGGTTATACACAATGCTGGCGACTACTTTGAAGCTCAGTAAAACTTTGAAACGTATCTACTCTGTACGAACTGTAAATAAATAGTTGCCACTATTAAAGTTCCAAACCGCATATTTTTGTGTTCTCCAGTAGCATCAAAAACTAAATAAAAATAATAACTTACAGGAATAGTTTACCCCAAATTGATTTTTGCGACACAAGAAGTCAACTCGAAGAATCCTATCCATTTAGAGTAAAAAAATTTCACTCGCTGTCCGACTGCCTTATCATGTATTAATATCACATAGCAGTTATTTTCAAAGTGGGTTAGGCAATGTCTAAGAAGCTCAGACAACTGATATTCCATTCATCAGCCATGGAGACCAATTTCAGAGATGTTTTTTGTTTCACTTACTGTGTCAACAACAGCCACCACCCAGTTTTCACCTTGGGTGACACCTCTCTCACTAACATAATCTAGGATATCAGTGGACTGTACACCTTGCCACTCTTCTTGCCTGGCTGTATTATGTTTGGGACTCTGGCACATTCCATTAACCTATAGTCCCTCCTCTCATCACTTATCTATAATGGTTTGTACTACCAGATCAGTTCCATTCCACCAGTTTCAGACGTACATTGAACACTTGTGGCATGCTGTTACTGAAGACATGTAGCAGTTCTGGTTTGAAGTTGGTGATATGCACAGCATACTACGCTCACTCTGTAAATGTTCCAATGTATGGGTCTTGCTCCTGTCTCATTTATGTTGTGTACCAGGCAGAATAGTTTTAATTTCAATTTGCATTTTCAGTGCTATGTCAAGTTCATCTTGCAGTAAGCCTATCATATCTTCCATCTACCATCATCAAATTCAAATTCCTCTTCCCATTCCATAAAGTGTCTTTCTTTCCTTTTGTACAGTCTTTCAGTATGTTCCTTCAACATTTCAGTCTTCCCTTCTTCGCTTAGAACTGGCTTACCATCTGAGCTCTTCATATTCATACAGCTGTTGCTCTTTCCTTAAAAGATTATTAATTTTCCTGTATATTACATCCATTTTCCAACAGTCACACAAGCTTCTGTGGCTTCTTAGCCATTCCTGCTAAGCCATTTCACATTTTCTGTCAATCTCATTTTTTAGACACCTAGTCTCTTTTGTCTGTTCATTTGCTGCGTTTTTGTATTTTCTCGTTTTGTCAATTAATATCTTGTGTGATAATCAAAAATTTCGACTGAATCTTGCCTATTTACAGGGTCGCCACAAGTTTCCCCAAGTGAAATTCCCTGATTTCCAGACAAGTTTTAGCATTTTTCCCTGACAAATTTTGAGATCTCAAGGATAATTAAAGACATAATTTGACAAAAAAATAAGGACTTCTGTATTTCTAAACGTGTGAACAAAATCTCAAGTACTAACATCAAAATCTTTTGTCATGAACTGTTTCTAGATGGAGAAAGCAAGCCAAATGGTATACATGTTTCATTAAGACCACTGACATTATTTCAATAAAACAAAACACATGTGGTGACAAAAATAAGCATTTAGTTGGAGTCACAAGGCAGATTTAAGATACCTTCACTGCTTCCAGAAATAACCTCAGAAAAAAGTAGGCCTCTTGAAAGAAATGTATAAGGTAGAGAAGAGTTGTGTAAACCAACACTACAGGTGACAGGTAATAAGATGTTGGTTCTACTCTGTTATGCCTATTATTCTACACGTATTGTGTGATTTTTACGTCAATAAATACACGAGTACATAGCGTACAAACTGCCAGCGACTGCCACAATTTTCTTCTTCTCACTGTCCGTACTTTCTAATAGATAAACTACTTTCAAAGTGGTAGAATAAATAACATCTCTGTAAAATGGCACACTACAATTTACTTTTGGTGAGACAGTCACAATTCCTGAAATCCATCGTCCGTGGCCTCTGGCCTGCCGAGGAGCACCACAGTCCCAGGTCCATGGATAAATCATGAAAATCCACCGCATTACGCCAAACGCAGACAGACCTGGCCTTCAGGCCAGATCCGTTGGAGATACCCACAGAAATGGCTGCGGTTTTGGCCCATCACAGACGTCCACTCATGTGGCCAGCTATTCATGTGTCACAGGCACCATGTTGATGAAATGAGACTACGTTTATCACCCACACAACAGATAACTTGCACAAATACTTTGAGAGTCAATACCAATGAGGATAGGTAGCAACTCACCATAAAGATGATCACTGAGCCACAGACAGGCACATAGGAAAGACAATCACAAGCTCACAACTAAACTTTTGACTATTGCCTTCCTCAGAGAACGATATTGCACACACAATCACTCAGACACAACTCGTGCACACATACCTGTTGTCTCCGGCTGCTGCGTCAACAATCTCTGAGAATCAGGTCCAAACAAATCACTCCTCCTGCCTCGCTGCATCAGCAGCTGCTAGGCGAGCAGCAAGTACTGCCTGCAAGCTGAGGGGAGGGATGGGAAGGGGAGAAGCAGTAAGAATGAGAGAGTAGGGAAATAGTGTACGTATTCAGCCAGGTCCAACGAACGATGTCAGTAAACAAACAAATTTCATACTATGGAGACAAAAAACAAGATTTTCCCAATGGTTTGTTTTTTTCCCCCCCAAATTTCCCTGATACGTTTGAAATTCTCTGACATCCTCTGATTTTCCAGAACTTGAGGCAATCCCAATTTTTCCTCTGTTGCCTTCACTCTTTTCAGCTCTGGAAGCTACTTCTCCTTCTTCTATAGTATTCATTACTCCTATTACAGTCAGCTGTTGTCTAGTAGTCTTTTTGAAGCTATCAACAATTACAGGCTTTTTCAATTCATTCAGGTCCCATCTCCTTTCCATCGTACCTTTCTGCAATGTCTTCAGTTTTAATTTACAGTTCATAATCAACAAATTATGGTCAGTGTCTGCATTTGCTTCTGCAAATTTTTTTCAGTCGAAAAACTGGTTTCAAAATCACTCTTACAGTATACTACTATACAAAGACAAGACAATGTTTAATGTTGTTACCAAATCTCACAAAAAGTTAATGACCAATTTACTTCAAATTTTTACACAATGCTCTAATAAACACTCTTATGAACATAGACTATATATTTTCAATAAATATACACACACTAAAGGAAAAAAATGATGTAGCACCATGAAGGAGTTGTGCAAAGTGGTCACAAACTGACATACATACAGGCATCAATGTAAAATGTAAAACTGTAAACTTTGGTGATCTGTGTAAGAATGTGTGACACTACAGTGCAATTTCACCATGCACCTGGTGATGATAGTAAGCACAGGACACATTGATTCTACAGCGTAAAGTCTTCATGAACTTCATTCTGTGTACTCAGTTGGATAGTAACTAGACCTCAAAGATAGGTGCATGAACAGTATATGCACATGTCAGCATTTGAGAAGGTGTAGTAGGGCTTAAAGAAGCCTGCTGGAGTAATTGGCAAACCACTCGACATTTGAATGTGAGCGGTGCCACTATTCATTGATGCTGGCTGGAATGGGCGAGCCATGGCTGAACACAGCCTCAAGAAGGAAGTGGTCGACCTAGAGAAATGACAGCTGACAACCGGGCAATCATGAGAGAGACAGCCAGGGCCCTAGATTCATCATTATCATTGATCTGACATGCAATTAGTGCCTCAGTGATCATAGGGCCATTAATAGGTGACTCACAGAAAGGGGGCTGAATTCACGGTGCCCCTTGCATTGAATTACATTGATCTTTGTACACCAACAAGTCCATTAACAGTAGTGTTGGGCACACCTGGCTCGGAATTTCATTGACTGGAGTAGAACTGTCTTCAGTGGTGAGACCCGCTTTGAACCGATGACCAATGAAGATATGCCTGGAGACAATCTTGCAAGTGGTGGGATATCAATCTGACTGTCACCTGCCATATGGCCTGACAACCAGGTGTTATAGCATGGGGTGCCATTTCAATTTCCTGGCAGCACCCATTTTGTTGTCATCCACAGCACCCTTACAGCATAGCAGTACATTGCCGATATTCTATGTCCCGTTTTGTTGCCCATCCTGGGCTAACATTTCTGCAAGACAATGCCTGTCTGCACATGTTTGACAAACCCTACCTTGGCCAGCAGGATCACCTTATCTGTCCCCCAATCAAGAACAATTAGGCAGGGGCCTCCAACCAGCTTGGCACAGTATCCCTCAGGAGGGCATCCAACAACTATATCGATCAATGTCAAGCAGAATAACTGCTTGCATAAGGGCCAGATGTGGACCAACAGATTACTGACTTGCTCAATTTGTGAAGCTCTCACTCTTGACTAAACCATCCAATTCTTCTGAAATCGTAATAATTTTTTTGTCTGTACATGTACATCACATCTGTAGATTACTGTCTCATTTGGGTAATTTCTTTGTGATGTTGATTTTTTTTTTTTGTCTTAGATCATATGTACGAGGGCTAATCAGAAAGTAGGGAACGTTTTGGCATTAAAAAAAGTGCAAGCTTCATCTCCCAGTACCTACTGCAACCTACATTCTTCTGAATCTGTTTAGTGTATTCATCTCTTGGCCTCCCTCTATGATTTTTATCCTCCACGCTGCCCTTCAATACTAAATTGGTGATCCCTTGATGCCTCAGAATATGCCCTACCAACCGATTCCTCTTCTAGTCAAGTCGCGCCACAAATTTCTCTTCTCTCCAATTCTATTCATTACCACCTCATTAGTTATGTGATCTACCCATCTAATCTTCAGCATTCTTCAAAACTCTTAAAACTCTCAGAGGATGTTTTAACATGCCAGATTGGACCATTGTGAGTTGACCAAACTGTACTGTCCCTGTTTGGTTTTATTTTGCAGAGGACTATTGTATCAATATAGGACTACCTTTCAGCTTTAATATTTCCAAATGTGTGTTAATTCACACACTATATTATAACTGATGTACAAGACTATGTAACTGCTGAAATTGTGCGAGGCACAATGAACTAGTCAGGTAAGTGTTGGTTGTGTTTGAAATGAGAGAAGATGCAATAAATCTCATTAAGTATGTATTCAGGCAGTGGGAGTAAAAATTTTATGATTCATTACTAACCAAAACAGAAGCAGAGCAGACTTCATGAAAGGCACCCAGTGGAATAATGTTCAATTCCAAAAGGGGCCACAAACAAAAAAGAATCATTTTTGCCATCTTGCTCAACTATTGCAGTCTTCTTGGTAGTAGCTAGTACCTAAATGCACTATGAATACTAAATGATACAAGTGAGTACTCAGTGCTCACGATCAGACAAAGATCAGTGAGACCATTAAGGAAATAATATTCAGGATCTCGAGGTTTGTTTATCCTGACCTCTTATTTCATCTGTTTGTTGCAAAACATACATGAAGTTATGGCTGTGAATAGAGTTATTATATGTAAAGAGATGGTGAAAGATGTGTAATGCTAATTTATCCTTTGACCAGTCACATACTAACAAAACAGGATGAAGGAATATTAGCTTTTCAAGTATTGTTTCCTCAAATGGTCTACTTAGGTCGTGAGGCCTTTTAAGTATCAAAATCCACAACCATCTGGCTCACTGGTTCCTGAGAATGCCGTAGTTACCTGAGTCAATATCTGGGCAGAAAACATGATATATAGAATTTCTATAGCTTGTTGAGCCTTCTGGAGGAATGAAAAGAGGTTAACATTCCACAGAGATGAAAATGTAAGAAGCACACAAACATAACTAGAATTCTGCCTCATCAGACAGACTTCTCAATTCAATATCAGAACGGATCTGAAAATGTAGCATCTATTTTGGCAAAATTTGCATTTGAATTTTTTGTTTGTGTGCATATGGTTAGATTTACAGATTTAAAAGGTTGTCGTGCTATGTAACTAAAGACAAAGTATGAATGCTTGGAAACTGACAGTTGAAAATAAAAGTGGTAAATGACTGCAATGTTTACTTTTGCAATAACATCAACAGTTTTTCTGAAATGATCTTAGCTTGTTTTCTTATTTTGGATCTATTTAAGCTTTAAACAAATGATTGCTCTTATTGAGAAGCAGCAGAGTGCTGCTCTGGTTTGTTTCTCGATATTGTTTTAAGTTTTCAATAATGGTTATTGTGCAATTAGTTGTTGAGGTTGGTAGTGTCATAAATTAAATAATGTCTGATCTCTACCATTATTTGATACATTCCATACTTCAAAACACCTACCACATAGAACTGCATTATATCAACTCTTGAATTTTAGCTAGCAGACAAATGTTTGTATTTATGTGTTCTAAGATGCTAGGTCCTACAGCTTGTAGTGCCCCCAGAATTTTACGAAAGTCTGGAGACACTTGTGTTCCAGCTGTTTCAAACATGCGTTATTTTAAGGCAGGGCATAAGGATGAGCATGGGATACTGCACCCATGGGATAATGCACCCATTTATTGTTTGTGCAGGCAAAACTGGAAGAGAGAGAATTCATCGGCATTAGCAAGTGTTCAGTGCAACCTGCCAAGAATAATCAAATACGGTCCGGAAGCTCTGTGGCCGGCTGCATAGAGTAATGTAGCTTTGCATTGATGAAAAACAAGTGGAGTGACTCGAGATAGTGACTGTTTATTAGACGTTGAACTGCTGTTGAGAGTACGTGGACTGGATGTGGATAGTCAGCCATGATAAAAGCTTATTGTGTTCAAAAATGTGTAATTAACTGATTCTGGGTGTCCGGTAATGTGTGGGCTTATGTCATAAAGTTCAGTTTTTCTTTTTTGTACAAAGTGGAAATAAATATGTTATGGTGCATTGAATGATATTCCAAGAGGAGCGTATTTTTTAAAATAAGAATAGAGAGTGAAAATTTCCCCTTCCTAGCAGTGAAATCCACGGAGAAGCGTCCGTTGCTAACAGAAGACACTGGCGCTGCAAGAAAGCAGAACCAGCATTCTTCAACAAGTAAGTCCACGAAAATACCTAACATTACACTGGGCCACCGTAAGCTAAGTCCTACATTGCATAGTTTTTTTTTTTTGAGTCATCAGTCTTCTGACTGGTTTGATTCAGCCCGCCACAAATTCCTCTCCTGTGCCAACCTCTTCATCTCAGAGTAGCTCTTGCAGCCTATTTCGTCAATTATTTGCTGTATGTATTCCAATCTGTCTTCCTCTACAGTTTTTGTCCTCTACATCTCCCTCTAGTGCCCTGGAAGTCATTCCGATGTCGTAACAGATGTCCTATCATTCTTCCCTTTTCCTTGACAGTGTTTTCCACACATTCTTTCCTCTCCAATTTTGTGCAGAACCTCCTCATTCCTTACCTTATGAGTCCACCTAATTTTCAACATTTGTCTGTAGCACCAATCCTCAAATGCTTCGATTCTGTTCTGGCTTTCCCACAGTCCGTGTTTCACTATTATACAATGAGGTGTTCGAAAAGAGCATTCTCAGAATTTTTTTACTCTTCTCAACTTCATCTACTTTGTGACCATCAATCCTGAAGTTAAGTTTCTCACTGTCCTCATTTCTGCTACTTCTCATTACTTTCATCTTTCTTTGATTTACTCTCAATCCACATTCTGTACCTATTAGACTGTTCATTCCATTCAGCAGTTTATGTAATTCTTCTTCACTTTCACTCATGACAGCAGTGTCATCAGTGAATCATATCATTGATATAATTTCACCTTGAATTTTAATTCCACTCCTGATTTCCATCATTGCTTCTTTGATGTCCAGACTGAACATAGGGCCGAAAGACAACATCCCTGTCTTAAACCCTTTTTAATCAGAGCACTTCCATCTTGGTTTTCCACTCTTATTGTTCCCTCTTGGCTCTCTTACTTATTGTACATTACTGGTCTCTTCTTATAGTTTACCCATATGTTTCTCAGTATTTCGAACCTCTTGCACAATTTTACACTGTTGAATGCTTTTTGCAGGTCAACAAATCCTATGAATGTGTCTTGCTTTCATCATCAACCACAACATTAGAACTGGCTCTCTGGTGCCTTTACCTTTCCTAAAGCCACTAATTGTCACCTAACACATCCTCAATTGCATTATGCAGTGTATATTTTATACAGAGCAGTCTACTGCCCACAATTGGCTTAACACCAGAGTATCGAGTGCAATGAAATACTGTTGCATGTGTGTACTTTTACTGGGCTTCACTATGTGATGTGTGCAATACCAGCAACAGAAAACTGGCCCCTTTTTTATATTTATTGTAGAAAATAAAGTTATGTCAAACTATCTTTGATAAAGTAGTTGACCTGGATACAATTTGCTATGGAATCGTCGTCTGTTGTTGTTGTTGTTGTGGTCTTCAGTCCTGAGACTAGTTTGATGCAGCTCCCCATGCTACTCCATTCTGTGCAAGCTTCTTCGTCTCCCAGTACTTACTGCAACCTATATCCTTCTGAATCTGCTTAATGTATTCATCTCTTGGTCTCAATCTACAATTTTTACCCTCATCACTGCCCTTCAATGCTACGTTTGTGATCCCTTGATGCCTCAGAACATGTCCTACCAACCGGCCCATTCTTCTCGTCAAGTTGTGCCACAAACTCCTCTTCTCCCCAATTCTATTCAATATCTCCTCATTAGTTATGTGATCTACCCATCTAATCTTCAGCATTCTTCTGTAGCACCACATTTCGAAAGCTTCTATTCTCTTCTCGTCCAAACTATTTATTGTCCATGTTTCACTTCCATACATGGCTACACTCCATGCAAATACTTTCAGAAAGGACTTCCTGACAAATCTATATTTGATGTTAACAAATTTCTTTTCTTCAGAAACCTTTTCCTTGCCATTGCCAGTCAACTTTTTATATCCTCTCTACTTCGATCATCATCAGTTATTTTGCTCCCCAAATAGCAAAACTCCTTTACTACTTTAAGTGTCTCATTTCCTAATTTAATTCCCTCAGTATCACCCAATTTAATTCGACTACATTCCATTATCCTCATTTTGATTTTGTTGATGTTCATCTTATACCCTCCTTTCAAGACACTGTCCATTCCGTTCAACTGCTCTTCCAAGTCCTTCACTGTGTCTGACAGAATTAAACCGTCATCGGCGAACCTCAAAGTTTTTATTTCTTCTCCATGGATTTTAACACCTACTCCAAATTTTTCTTTTGTTTCCTTTACTGCTTGCTCAATATACAGATTGAATAACATCGGGGAGAGGCTACAACCCTGTCTCACTCCCTTCCCAACCACTGCTTCCCTTTCATACCCCTCGACTCTTATAACTGCCATCTGGTTTCTGTACAAATTGTAAATAGCCTTTCGCTCCTTGTATTTTACCCCTACCACCTTTAGAATTTGAAAGAGTATTCCAGTCAAAACTGTCAAAAGCTTTCTCTAAGTCTAGAAACGCAAGAATTTGAAAGAGAGTATTCCAGTCAACATTGTCAAAAGCTTTCTGTAAGTCTACAACTGATGGTGCTCTCAAAAATGGCTGTACAGACGTGAAACTCTGAATGAGCATCAGGAAGGGATGAACACACAGGTAAGCACAAGCAGAACAACATGTGTTGCCAGATTGATAACAGTGTTGTCAGCCTCATTACTTTTCTCACCCACCTCATAAACTAAACCCATTTTTAAGAACACATCCATCCACATTAAATTTGCATTCAAACTACTCATAATAATGCACTTTCAGGATGCTGACAGGTTGTAGAACTTGGAAATAACTAGTTCGTGTCACAATCAGCAATGGAGGGATGTATCCAGAACCTCTTATTTTTCTGGATTCTCTTTATTTTAATGTCAATCACAAAGCTACTAGCTCTTCTGTGTCCATGTAATACTAAGTGCAGACTGAAGAAATTCATCCGGTGTCTTGTACTGCCAGACCTGAGTGTTGCCAGCACAACCATCATGGTGTCCCAGTGCAGTAGGACCTTTAATAGTATTTGTAGATTCAGAGAAAACTTTTGACAATGTTGGCTGGTTACACTATGAGATTACAAGGTAGCAGGGATAAAATACGGGAATGAAAGGCTGTCTACAGTTTCCATAAAAACCAAACAGCTGTTATAAAGAGTCAGAGGGCATGAAAGAGAGGCAGTAGCTGAGAATGAGGTGAGAAAAGGTTGTATCCTATTCACCCACGTTATTCAATATATGCATTGAGCAAACAGTAATGGAAACCAAAGAGAAATCTGAAAGGCAGTCATAGTTTTGGGAGAGGAAATAAAAATTTTAAGCATTGTCAATGAGACCGCAAGTCTGCTGGACAGAGCAAAGAACTTGGACAGCCAGTTGAATGAAATGGATAGTCTTGAAAGGAGGTTACAAGTTGAACATCAACAAAAGCAAACCAAGGACCATGAAGCGTAGTTGAGTTTTGGCATTTGAGCAGCAAAATATCGGCAGTGGCAGACATAGAAAGGATATAAAATGTTGACAGTAATAGGAAGAAAAAGGTTTCTGAGAAAGAGAAATATGTTAAATTTTAATACAAATTTAAGTATTTGGAAGACTTCCCTGAAAGTGTTTGTCTGGATTGTAGCCATGCAGGAAGTGAAATGAGGATGACAAACAGTTCAGACAAATAGACAATATAAGTTTTGAAATGAGGTGTTAGAGCAGAATGCTGAAGATTAAATGGGTGGATTGGATAACTAATGAAGAGGTGCTACATAAAACTGGGGAGAAAAAAAAAATGGCACATGATTAAGTTTCTGTAGTGATCTGATAAAAAGTTGTAGAAGGAGAGTGTAAGAAGGTCCAAGTAGATGTAGATTGCAGTGGTTATAGACAGATGAAGAGACTTGCACAGGATGGACTAGCATGGAGAGCTGGATAAAATCAAACAGTTCTAGGTTATTTTGAATGTAATGATTGGCATACTAACAAATATACTAATCCAAAAAAACCTTGTCACTTAATGCTAAAGTGTGTTTGACAAGATGGGAACATATTCTATATGTTGCTCACACACTTATATTTAATAGTTCATGCTAATCTTGAAATAATAAAATATCCTATCACATAAAATTCAGTGTGGAATATTTTCATACGAGCAACCAGGCCTATAAAACACTCACTACTTTTTATAACAAAAGGTTGTGAAACACAAATTAGTGTAACTTCCTGGAATCGTACGCTGAAATGATGGATAGAGTAAAAAATCTGTTAGAAGTGACACTTGTTTTAAGCATGGGGCATTTTTCCAGGAGTAATCAAAGTTTTGAAACCATTTCAAGAACTGACTCCCACTTCCCACAGCAAAGTACCTGTATCAAAAGTTTTGATTGGCACAAAGAGTGTGCTGTGAATGTTAAGGAATTAGCAAAGCTCACTGGAAAAAAGTCTTATTTATCTTCAAACTTATTGGTAGACTCAATGTAACTTATCACCCCCAGCATTGTCAAAATGGGCTCTTTTGGACTCACATTTCAAAAGACAGGTGTTTTTAAGAGGGTTTGTGTTACGGATGTCCCTGAAAGGATCTACATAACTGTAGGAGAAATGTCACTACTGGTGAAAGACACACATAAAAGTTCATACACTGTCTGAACTTTTGGAACTAATAATTCCTTCCTTGAGGTGGAGATGTAGAGGGTTAATCAGACACCAAGTTGGGAAGGATACATCTGTAGTGTAATTGTGTCTCACAATTTCATAATTTTCTCAAGAGAATTTTCCTTTTGATAAGAATAAAGTTTCTGAACAATTTTTGAAGACTCAATTTGGAACACTTTTGATATAATGAGTTCAACTCTTGGAACTTCAGCTGTTACTATTAATACCAGTACAAACATGATAACTGTTAGTAAGTTTGGGAGGAAGAAAAAATTCTTTTCAGAAGAGATGAAATTTTGATGGCATGCACATGCAATGTTATACCCAAAACTTGCTAGTTTCACAAAGACGTATTTGTATGCAATGGCTCATCATTGCAGCATCAACAGAAATAATTTGCCCAAAATCAGGTCACATATTCTCTGACAAACATGCCACACTAAAACTGAAACACAAGAGGAAAATAAAATCAAGACATCTTAAATAGCAATGCAAACTTGGGGAAAGTCATTAATACATAACTTACACAGAAAGATATGACATGTAAAAGTATATACATTGTTCAAAATTAGATGTAACCTTACGGTTTATATTCATGATTTGATGATTTAATGCATTGTGAATGAATAAAGAAACATTTTTTAATTGAAGGTGGCTTTCATTTGTCACTAAAAATGTAAAATGATTCAAAATGTGCATTTCTTTGGCAAATAATTGTCTGAGATTCATACATCATTTTTACTTGCTTTGATATTGATTCAGAATTCGTAATTTTTTTTTTTATTTAGTTAGAATTCTTTATTTACCTGTTATCTACTTTTATGGAACAGAAAAGAACTATTGCTTATCCTTTGTAGCACTGGCAAATAGTTAAGCGAACCGTTGTACAAGGTACTGATGATTACACAGTTTGGTTATACTGTTTCAACAAATAAAAAATTACTGATGGTTTGTGTGAAATGTGTGTACAAAATGTTCTAAAAATTATTTAGGGGTCACAACAATCAGAGCTAAATGGGGATGCTCCTGAGGGTGGCAGCCATATACCAACAGCAGCAGTTATGGGGCTGCATATGTTGCATAGATCACAATTCCACAATTCAATACGAATAACTATTTATTACAGAATTTAGGATAGTGAGTAGTGTTCGATTAGATGGATTACTGGTAAGTGCTCATAACATATTGGTTCTAAGGACTTACAAATTTGCGCTGTGTATGCTTGTAATTCATCAAACATCAATAATTTTGAATATTTTCAGTTATTGTAATGACTTATTATCTGAATTAAGCAATAATTTTACCAAAAATTGGAGGTCACATACAGAAACTATATATTTGCAAGGAAAGATTAAGGAGGCTAAATTCTAAGTACTGCCAACAGACACAAAACTATCCAAGTTTTCAGAACAGTTAGTTCCTTCATCAGTGGGGACAGAGAGACAGGTTGCAAGGCTCAAAAGGGAGTGGGAAGGGGTCACAGATTGCACTGACAATAGTTTGACAGGGACCCATTTGCGAGGATGAGGAGAGGTAAAATTAAAGGGGCATAAGTCAAAAGAATATGAGGTCAAAAATAGTACACTGGAAAGCCAGAATCAGCTCAGAAATGATAGGGGGAGAGAGTATGATGAAAAAAATAGAGTAATGGCAAGAGAAATGAGAAGTGGAACGAATCGTGCAATTTAGAAGTAGGAGACAGTAGAAAGGAAATTTTTTATAAAAACAAGGGGAGGAGGGAGAATTGGGACAGAAAGTCAGTACGAAAAAAGACAATTAAAAGAAAATAAAATACTGAGTTAAGAAATGAAGAAATACTAACAATAGGAGAAAAAAGGATGTATGTTAATGTACGTTAAGTCGAGGAGGGTGGCAGGATGCAAGGATATGTTGAAGAACATGTTCCCATCTGTGAGGGTTCAGGGAAACTAGTTCAGGGAGGGAGGATCCAGATTGCCCATGTGCTGTAGCAAACACTCGGGTACCTCTGCCAACTGCCATGCGTTCTGCATCTAACACTCCCTGTCCTACAGCTCAGACCTTCTTCCTAAATCTACATTTCATTGAAGGTCACATCCACACTTCAGCACATATAATACCAAATTCAATAAACAACAATAATTCCACTGTGACAGCTGCGAACTCTTCCACATCAAACATCCACTTCCCTACAGCACAGGATAAATGTAACTGCTGCACCATCAAATCCCTAAACACCAATACCAACAACCTGCATTTACACCTATACCCATATTCTAAAAACCACTGTGAAGTGCACATCAAATGATACTTTCCATAATACCAGTTTTCAGAGCTTCTTTCTGTTCCATTCACATATGAGTCACGGCAAGAGTGGCTACTCAAACACCGCTGGGTGTGCTGTAATTAGTCTTAGATTGTGCTCATGATCCCTATGGGAGCGATAATTAGGATGTTTCAGTATATTCCTAGATTCAATACTTGAAGCTAGTTTTTGTAACTTTGCAAGTAGGCTTTCTTGGGAAAGTTCACATCTGTCTTCAAGCCTCCACCATTTCAGTTTCTTAACTATCTTCACAACACTCTACCACACGTCAAACAAAGCTGTTAATGCTAGTGCTGGCCTACTTTGTATTACTTCAATATCCCATGTTAGTCCTGTCCCACAAGTGTGAGCTGCATCTTTTTGAAAGCTATCTCCTTTGTAGACTGATTATATTTACCTACTATCCTGCCAATGAACTGAAGTCTGCCACTTGCTTGACCTACAACTGAGTCTACATTATCATTCCATTTCATTTCTTTACAAATTGTTACATTCATCAATCAATTGTTAATTATATAGAAAAAGTGGTTTAATTTTTTAAACTGATGTGGTTTCTCAACTTCATATTTTATATTTACTGACAGCTTGGTAATAATTATTAAGGTAGAATATTTCAATTTTATACCTACCGGTGGTTTATTAATGATTATTAAGGTAGAATACAAGACCTACTCTGAGCCCCTGTGCCTCTAATAATTATCTTGTACTACAATTCTGGATGTTACCTTATTTAGCAACAGATATTATTAACGACCACTTGCACCAGGATGTAAAATTCCCAGGCTTTTTTACAGTGTCTAATTGTATACTCTGCAAAATAATTTTGCCACTTGCCTTTGCAATACAAATACTTCAGAAAGTTATAGATGATATGCACGAGAAGATTTTCTGGCACGACAGAACAACAAACGATGGGCATTTATGCAAATGACATACATATTGCTGTTAGATATTAATAACTGCAACAACAATCATAATTATATACTCAGTCCTGAAGAATACTACTTGGTAAGACAATCAATTGAGCACCTGATATATTTGATAAAACGGTACCAGAATCATAACATGGCATTTTATGCCAATTTATTTTAATTAAATTTATCAAATCCACAAATTTTTGATACTACTTTAACGCACCAGTGGCTAGAAATAGCTTTTTCGTATTGCACCGAAGTAGTTGTAATAATAATAATAATAATAATAATAATAATAATAATAATGTTGTTGTTGTTGTGGTTGTTGTGGTCTTCAGTCCTGAAACTGGTTTGATGCAGCTCTCCATGCTACACTATCCTGTGCAAGATTCTTCATCTCTCAGTACCTACTGCAACCTACATCCTTCTGAATCTGCTTAGTGTAGTCATCTCTTTGTCTACCTCTATGATTTTTACCCTCCACGCTGCCCTCCAATGCTGAATTGGTGATCCCTTGATGCCTCAGAACATGTCCTACCAACCGATCCATTCTTCTGGACAAGTTGTGCCACAAACTTCTCTTCTCCCCAATCCAATTCAATACTTCCTCATTAGTTATGTGATCTACCCATCTAATCTTCAGCATTCTTCTGTAGCACCACATTTCGAAAGCTTCTATTCTCTTCTTGTCCAAACTATTTATCGTCCATGATTCACTTCCATACATGGCTACACTCCATACAAATACTTTCAGAAATGACTTCCTGGCACTTAAATCTATACTCTATGTTAACAAACTTCTCTTCTTCAGAAACGCTTTCCTTGCCATTGCCAGTCTACATTTTATATCCTCTCTACTTCGACCATCATCAGTTATTTTGCTCCCCAAATAGCAAAACTCCTTTACTACTTTAAGTGTCTCACTTCCTAATCTAATTCCCTCAGCATCACCCGACTTAATTCGACTACCTTCCATTATCCTCGTTTTGCTTTTGTTGATGGTCATCTTATATCCTCCTTTCAAGACACTATCCATTCCGTTCAACTGCTCTTCCAAGTCCTATGCTGTCGCTGACAGAATTACAATGTCATTGGCGAACCTCAAAGTTTTTATTTCTTCTCCATGGATTTTAATACCTACTCCGAATTGTTCTTTTGTTTCCTTCACTGCTTGCTCAATATACAGATTGAATAACATTGGGGATAGACTACAGCCCTGTCTCACTCCCTTCCCAACCACTGCTTCCCTTTCATACCCCTCGACTCTTATTACTGCCATCTGGTTTCTGTACAAATTGTAAATAGCTTTTCGTTCCCTGTATTTTACCCCTGCCACCTTTAGAATTTGAAAGAGACTATTCCAGTCAACATTGTCAAAAGCTTTCTCTAAGTCTACAAATGCTAGAAACGTAGGTTTGCCCTTCCTTAATCTAGCTTCTAAGATAAGTTGTAGGGTCAGTATTGCCTCACGTGTTCCAATATTTCTACGGAATCCAAACTGGTCTTCCCCGAGATCGGCTTCTACTAGTTTGTCCATTCGTCTGTAAAGAATTCGCATTAGTATTTTGCAGCTGTGACTTATTAAACTGATAGTTCGGTAATTTTCACATCTGTCAACACCTGCTTTCTTTGGGATTGGAATTATTATATTCTTCTTGAAGTCTGAGGGTATTTCACCCGTCTCATACATCTTGCTCACCAGATGGTAGAGTTTTGTCAGGACTGGCTCTCCCAAGGCCATCAGTAGTTCCAATGGAATGTTGTCTACTCCTGGGGCCTTGTTTCGACTCAGGTCTTTCAGTGCTCTGTCAAACTCTTCACGCAGTATTGTATCTCCCATTTCATCTTCATCTACATCCTCCTCCATTTCCATAATATTGTCCTCAAGTACATCGCCCTTGTATAGACCCTCTATATACTCCTTCCACCTTTCTGCTTTCCCTTCTTTGCTTAGAACTGGGTTTCCATCTGAGCTCTTAATATTCATACAAGTGGTCGTCTTTTCTCCAAATTTCTCTTTAATTTTCCTGTAGGCAGTATCTATCTTACCCCTAGTGAGATAAGCCTCTACATCCTTACATTTGTCCTCTAGCCATCCCTGCTTAGCCATTTTGCACTTCCTGTCGATGTCATTTTTGAGACGTTTGTATT
This sequence comes from Schistocerca gregaria, assembly GCF_023897955.1. Lineage (NCBI taxonomy): Eukaryota > Metazoa > Arthropoda > Insecta > Orthoptera > Acrididae > Schistocerca > Schistocerca gregaria. The sequence continues at coordinate 326,214,433 of NC_064925.1, read as the reverse complement.
CCTTTTTGCCTGCTTCATTTACTGCATTTTTATATTTTCTCCTTTCATCGATTAAATTCAATATTTCTTCTGTTACCCAAGGATTTCTACTAGCCCTCGTCTTTTTACCTACTTGATCATCTGCTGCCTTCACTACTTCATCCCTCAAAGCTACCCATTCTTCTTCTATTGTATTTCTTTCCCCCATTCCTGTCAGTTGTTCCCTTATGCTCTCCTTGAAACTCCGTACAATCTCTGGTTCTTTTAGTTTATCCAGGCCCCATCTCCTTAGATTCCCACCTTTTTGCAGTTTCTTCAGTTTTAATCTACAGGTCATAACCAACAGATTGTGGTCAGAGTCGACATCTGCCCCTGGAAATGTCCTACAATTTAAAACCTGGTTCCTAAATCTCTGTCTTACCATTATATAATCTATCTGATACCTTTTAGTATCTCCGGGATTCTTCCATGTATACAACCTTCTTTTATGATTCTTGAACCAAGTGTTACCTATGATTAAGTTGTGCTCTGTGCAAAATTCTACCAGGCGGCTTCCTCTTTCATTTCTTTGCCCCAGTCCATAATCACCTATTACGTTTCCTTCTCTCCCTTTTCCTACTACTGAATTCCAGTCACCCATGACTATTAAATTCTCATCTCCCTTCACTATCTGAATAATTTCTTTTATTTCATCATACATTTCTTCAAATTCTCATCTCCCTTCACTATCTGAATAATTTCTTTTATTTGATCATACATTTCTTCAACTTCTTCGTCATCTGCAGAGCTAGTTGGCATATAAACTTGTACTACTGTAGTAGGTGTGGGCTTCGTATCTATCTTGGCCACAATAATGCGTTCACTATGTTGTTTGTAGTAGCTTAGCCGCATTCCTATTTTCCTATTCATTATTAAAACTACTCCTGCATTACACCTATTTGATTTTGTGTTTATAACCCTGTAGTCACCTGGCCAGAAGTCTTGTTCCTCCTGCCACCGAACTTCACTAATTCCCACTATATCTAACTTTAAGCTATCCATTTCCCTTTTTAAGTTTTCTAACCTACCTACCCGATTAAGGGATCTGACATTCCACGCTCCGACCCGTAGAACGCCAGTTTTCTTTCTCCTGATAACGACATCCTCTTGAGTAGTCCCTGCCCGGAGATCCGAATGGGGGACTATTTTACCTCCGGAATATTTTACCCAAGAGGATAAACATAAACATAAAATATAACAATTCAAATTCAGAACAATGAAATCAAATTATAATTTCAACTGTGATAAGCAACTTCGCACAAGAACCACTTTGTCACTCTCAGTGTGTGTTCAGTCACCCTGCCCACCTCCCCCAGACACACACAACATCCCCTGATTTAATTTGACTATACTCTATTACCCTTGTTTAACTTTTATTGATTGTTATTTTATAACTCCTTTTCAAGACGCTACTCATTCTGCTGAACTGGTCTTCCAAGAATTTTGCTGTCAATGACATAATTACAATGATATCAGGAAACCCTAATAGTTTTGATCGCTTTTATCTTAATTTCATTATCTCAAGATTTATCCTTAGTTTCCTTTACTGCTTGCTCAAGTACAGCCCGAAAACATGGGGAATATGTTGCAACCCATTGTTAAAAGAATTTTCCAAGTCTGCAAATGCTATAAATGTGTAACTGTCTTTCTTAGGCCCATATTTTGACATTGTCGTATGGTCAATATTAACTTAAGCATTCTTCAAATTCTCCAGAATTGATTCAAGACATGTCAACTTCTACCAGTCTATACATTTTTCTACAGGTAATTTGTGTTAGTGTTTCTTAAGCAAAACTTTTTAACTAATGGTCTGCCTTCTTTGGTACTGAGACTATTACATTCTTCTTGAAGTCTGAGTATTTCAGTTGTATATAATATTATGCATATTAATAATTCAGACAGAAAGTAGTCTCTTCCAGGTGCCTTGTTGTGATTTAAGTCTTGCAGTACTTTGTGAAATTTCTCACAGTGTGAATGACAGACTTCAGCTCATCATTCACTTCCTACTGCCTTTTCACAAACCTGTCTTCAAATTAATTTCCTTTATACAGCTCTTCTATAAACTCTCTCCACCTTTCTTGTCTGCCCTTTTTGACTAGTAGTGCTCTGTTTTCATATACCTGTTTGTGTTTTCTCCAAAGGGCTCTCCAGTTTTTCTACATGTTGCATCAACCTGTCCTACAGCCATACTTGCTTGTAAAACTTTGCATTTGTCATCTAACTATTCCTACTTTGCCATTTTGCACTTTCTGGCAATCTAAAATTTCCTAGACATCTATACACCCTTTTGCCTACCTCAAGTGATGCATTTTTATATTTTCTCCTTTCAACAATAAAAAATTAAATATCATACGTGATCTCCAAGGAGTTCTTCTGGGACTTGTCCTTTTGTGCAATTGTTCCTCTGCTGCCTTCTCTTAATGCTAACCATTCTTCATGTAATGTACAGGATGTTTCAAAAAGATTTCATAAGACTTTATGTTCTGTATGAATAAAGATAGAAATTGTGGTAAATTTTAAGTTAGGCATAGGACTAAAAACATTTTATTTTCATATGAACCATCTGTTTTTATAAGGGTATATATTTTAGATGCATGCATGTAAAACCTTTTCATACTTCTTACAATTACATTTAGGATCAATGTTTTCATTCATCCCTCACAAATGGTCATGTTCCTTCCACTAGAGGCATTATAAATATCCAGACAATAGTCAAACTCATTTCTTATTTTTGCAAGACCTCTGGGCACACTGCCAAGATGCTGTTGCTATGCACTGTCATGTTTTACAAAAAGTTGTTGGAACGGACATCACATACACAGTTTTTCACACAGTCTCACAAAAACAAAAATCACGTACTGTATTGTGAAAACATGCTACCATGGTGCCCAATGGTGTAGTGAGAGATCCATACCTCATTATGGCTGATCCACCATTGAGGCAGCCCATTGTTAAAAAATGCTCTTACATGCAGGAGCCAGTGTAGTGGTCACTGACAAATGATATTTTCATCATTTTGTCATAACTGAAAACATCACATCTCCAAAATAAGGAGGTATGTGATTCCTGTAATTACTTAGTCCATAAAAAAAGAACAAGCTATAAATCTTTTCCCAGGACACAGTAAAAGACACATTAAGTTTTGGAGACTATCTCTAGTGCTTGATTTTGGTATGTGGCTGCTGTGCCCCAATGTTATTAGATTTTAGAGGTTCACTTTTTCATTTAAATGAATGCAGCCCTATCGTTGAGTATGTAACATGAAATAAATGTTACCTTCTATTTCAATTTCCAGAATGAATTTACAAAACATTACCAAAATGAAGGGCTTGTAATGATTGAATCCTGTATGGTTTGAAACAATAATGTCACAACAAAGGACATGTCAGACACATGAGAAATTCAAAATTGCCGGCATTGTCAGAGCTTCACCCTCCATTGCTGGTGGCAAAATGGTGTAGAGCTCACAGTTGCAGATTACATATACCTGTGTACCAATGACTGAAGGCTTTCCCGTAACCATTGCCGCTGTGGTTCTCTCCTTACTAACTGCAACAGTGGTTCGCTACAACACGGGAATCTACACTGAAGAGCCAAAGAAACTGGTACACCAACCTAATATTGTGTAGGGCCCCTGCAAGCACGCAGAAGTGCCACAACATGACATGGCATGGACTTTACTAATGTCTGAAGTAGTGCTGGAGGGAGATGACACCATGAATCCTGCAGGGCTGTCCATGGGGTGGAGATCTCTTCTGAACAGTACAATACAAGGAATCCCAGATATGCTCAAAATGTTCATGTCTGGGGAGTTTGGTGGCCAATGGAAGTGTTTAAACTCAGAAGAGTGTTCCTGGAGTTGCTATGTAGCAATTCGGGACATGTGGGGTGTCGTACTGTCCTGCTGGAACTGCCCGAGTCAGAGAGAATGCACAATGGATATGAATGGATGCAGGTGATCAGATAGGATGCTTACATACGTGTCACCTGTCAGTCATATCTAGACGTATCAGGGGTCCCATATCACTCCAACTGCACATGGCACACACCATTGGAGAGCTTGAACAGTCCCCTGCTGACATGCAGGGTCCATGGATTCATGAGGTTGTCTCCATACCAATACACATCCATCAACTCGATACAATTTGAAATCAGTCATCCGACCAGGTAACATGTTTCCAGTCACCAACAGTCCAATGTTGGTGCTGACAGGCTTAGGCGAGGTCTAAAGCTTTGTGTCACGCAATCATCAAGGGTACACGAGCCGCCTTCAGCTTCGAAAGCCCATATCGATGATGTTTCACTGAATGGTTCACATGATGATACTTGTTGATGGCCCAGCATTGAAATCTGGAGCAATTTGCAGAAATGTTTCACTTCTGCCAAGTTGAATGATACTCTTCAAGCACCATTGGTCCCATTCTTGCAGGATCTTTTTCTGGCCACAGCGATGTCAGAGATCTGATGTTTTACTGGATCCCCAATATTCATAGTACACTCATGAAATGGTCGTACTGGAAAATCCTTACTTCATCACTACTTCGGAGATGCTGTGTCTGATCATTCACCCGCCGACTAACACCATGATCAAACTCACTTAAATTTTGATAACTCGTCACTGTAGCAGCAGCAACCGATCTAAAAACTGCGTCAGACACTTGTTGTCTTATAAAGGCGTGGGAATGTATGGCAGGAAGGCTGAACCCAGTCTTCCAATATGTCACTTTGGCGAGTGTTAGACTTCATGACACCTCTTACGTAAATTGTGGTATACCCATTGGTCTTCATAAAGCTTTCAGTGTGTCACATCTCATGTGCTGCAGTTCACATATTCATCTTACGCATGCTTCGTGCATATTAATTACAGCTCTTTTCTGTCTTGGGTGGTGACTTGACAATGTGTGCAGGTACAGGTCTGCGTATGTCAGTTTTCTATACACACAATGTCCCAGGTTCTCATCATCCCTTGCACCAGCAAATCTAGAAAGGGTAGCTGTTGGTCCTTTTCTACCTCCTAGTAAATTTTAAGTTTGCATGGTGAAAGTTTTCAGATATCTTATGAAGTCACCGAGCTGTTCCTCAACCTGCTCAGGTATCAGTGATGTAACTGTACCACACCACAGGTTTACAGGTTTACAAGGTGATAAGTCCAGCATCTGTGTTTCAAAATGCTCCATGAAGAAACTGGCCACTACTGGACAGAGGGAGCTGCCCATGATGATGCTTTACCACTGTTTGTGGAAACAGCCATTCCACATGAAATTGTAAATGGTAAGGTAAGCACAAAAGTGCTTGGTGATGTCATGTGGGAAAATGCAACTATTATGCTCTAGAAAATCACTGAGTGAAAGAAACGACATCAAAGCTGACCAGGAAGCAATTTGTTGTAAGTTTTAGTTTCTTCCACTTTGGAATGAAATGCCTTGAGACTTTTAGGTGTGTGTCAGTCTTCCTCATGTGTGGCTGAAGTACAGAGGCCAAGTGTTTCATCAGTTTACGTGTTGGTGAGGCAGAAGCACTTATGACTGGTGTTAGTGGAATAGTTATCTTTCAGGATTTTTGGTAATCCGTACAGCCTAGGTGGAGTACTACCTTTCTGTCACACACTGCCAGGGTTGTGGACAGAATCTACTGCATGCTGTGCAAAAATGACACAAAGGCTATTTTTAAATGGTAAAGAAGATCAAAGAGTGTCATACTTCGGCAAATGACAAAAGTGATGCCACTTGCAATATCATACTGCATTCCCTATACATGTGAAAAAGTCTATGTTGGAATGACTGTATGATCAATCGACAGCAGGACATTGGAGGTTGGGACAGAAGGAGAAATCAGTTGTGGTGGAATATGCATTGTGTGAGACCAATCACGTAATAAAATTTGCCAACACAGAAGTTCTTGCTGTAGAGAAGAACTAAGTAGACCACTTGTTCACAGAATCCTTAGAAAGCCACACATGACAATAGCTTCAACCAGAAAGGAAAAAATGCTAAAGAAAGAATGCAGTGATCAGTCATGTGTAACAAAATAAAAAGGCAAGTGAGAAAAAATATATACCTTACATTACCCAATGCGGTCACATCAAACTTGTGATTAAAACTCATATATCTTTCAAATTTAAGTACCTAGCTGCACCTATAAATGTACTGAGAAAAAGAATCAGCATACGTAACAGAATGTGGAACATGCACTGAAGTTATTGTTTACGAATTACAGCAGCACCCACGGTTTGGCACCTTGACCAAGAGCACCGAATACCCCCCGGGTGGGCAACTAGTTAATTAAGCCAAAGTTTATTTTGGATGAATATAACACAGGAGCATGTCATTACACCAAAACTGGTACATATAGACATAAATACACTGTTAATACTATAAGCTACCAAATAATTTATAAAAAGTAAATTAACAGTGTTAGTAGAAAATACACATAATTATGCCAATACATCAAAAAACCAGCTTACAAAATGTAGGGAATGCCATCTATGAATTGTAAGAGGATACATATGAATATAAAAGCATAAAAAATATTGACGAATATAAGGTCATACGAAATTTAACAAAACAATTTTACTTAAAATATGAAACAGTGACACAGAAGGAAGTAGAAAGTACAGCCATCTATAGAGGATTCACGAAAACAACTATATGTGAGTACAAAACTATCAGAAGGCATTGCAAGCCACCATAAAAAGTGCCAAACTTTAAATAAAATTTTTAGAAAACTAAAATATAAAACTTTACAAGCAATTAAAAGCAAAAATGTTTGCCATCGCATCATGACATAAATAAGAGTGTATAGAGCATATAATCTAACGACTATCTGCCTAGTTACATACAAAAAAAAATTTATAATGAAATTGCACACAAACACAAGAGTGAGATGGTAACTAATACTGCATTATAACTGGAGTCACAAACGATGGCAATTGAGTTTGGGCTTATTCTGCGCACATACGTCACATATTCTCCAACAGCCAATGAGCACTCTGTAGTGTTCTGAGCGCTCTGCTATGAATCCCGAAGCGAATGCAAGCATTAAATCTGATCATAGCATGTTATTTAGCGAATTTCAATTTCATTTGTTGTGATTTGTCATTGCTGATTGTGGTGGTAAGTTATAAATTCTGCATAAGCAAGTGAGAGACATAATTTGCAGGATATATGCTTTCTCCAAGCAGAAAGCATGCGCATGCACATACCGCAATTGTTGTTTGGAATCTTCAATAATGCAATGCCCATCCATGCCTCGACATGCATGAACTGCCATAATTCGTGGATCACACTATAGACAAAAATAAATGTAAAAATGGTAAAAAGTAGTTGGCTCTACTGTACTATGGTGTCATTAGTCTCAAAATTGCTGCAATTTTTAAAATAGTTGAAGTAAATGTTTCTTTGTCTACCAACAATTTGGAATGTGTGCTATCTCATGAAGTTGATAAAATTAATTTTCTGCATGGATCAGGTGTGTATAAAGTTTCTTGTCTGGATTGTAACACAGCTACACTGAACAAACAGGGCATAAAGTGGAGGTATGCTTTGCTGAACATGTTGCCATAGATAGAAAGGATGTGGCGGAGAATCCAACTTTGCCGCTCACCTGATTGAGAGAGAACATTGTGTTGCATTTGTTGAATCACATAGAAGACCACTGCACCGTGCTGGTGAGAAGATGCGAGATTTCTACCACCACAGATCATCTGGAATTCACCTGCTCAATGAGCATACTCATTTTTAAAATACTCACTTTTGGTAGTTGTTTGTGGACCGTTTGTTAGATGGAGGTAGGCATCATAACTGTGCCCCTCTCCTTAAACCTCTCCAGTCCTTTTCCTTCACCCCTCTTCCTTCCCCTTCAACTCTTCTGCTAGAAAAAGAAACAACTGGCTCCGAAAGCTCGTAAAAGTTAAATCCTTTTGTGTGTGTGTTTCTTTGCTGACACTTGGTAATTTTTTATCTGTCCATTTATATTATACAATCTGTAGTGTGTATTATATTTGAGCAGGTTCTCTCCTACTTTATGATACACTTCTTTGCATGTTAGTTCAAGTGTATTTCTTACATGCTATAATTACCACATTTTTCTTGTTGCATTTATATCAAGATGGCATGGCAAACATTTTTGCTTTAAACTGTTTCTTGTAAAGTTTTATATTTCAAGTTTGGCACTTTCTACAGCGGGATGTCGATCAGTGCCATCTGTTAAGTTTTTCTGACTCAATTTGTATTCACATATAGTCATTTTCGTGTGTCCCCTCCAGATAACCATAGTTTCCACATCCTTGTTCTTTTCTGTGTTACTGTTTCATATTTTAAATAAAATTGTTGTTTTATTAAATTTCCTATGGCCTTGTATTTGTACAAGATGTGCAGTTTTGTTTGTTTAATGCTGTAATATGCAAATGTATCCTCTCCCCATTCATAGATGGCGCACCCCACATTTTATAATTGATTTTTTGGTATATTGACATATTTACATCTATATTTGTATTAGCACTGTTAATTTACTTTTTATAAATTATTTGGTAGCTTCTAAGATTAACAGACTATTTACAGCTATATGTATTAGTTTTGATGTAATGACATGCACTTTTTTGATATTTTTACAAATATAAATTTTAGTTTGACTATTTGCCTACACAGAGGGCACTCTTGATTGAGTTGGCCAAGCTGTTGTTGCTGCTGCTGTAGTCTGTAAACAATAGCGTCAGTTGATGTTCATATTCTGTCAGATACGCTGCTTCTTTTTCTCAGTGGGTTTATAGATGTGACTATGTATTCCAATTTGCAAGATTATGTGTTCAGGCTCAAGTCTGATGTAACCACAATGGATGATGTATGGTATATATTTTTCTCATTTGCATTTTTACTGAGTGACACTGTCTTCTATATGTTTGTATGTTACTTGTTTCTGTTACTTCGAGCAATAATGACAGCTATTCTATAGTCAAAATTGATCCACAATAAATTCAGATTATTCATGAAAGATTGGTGTATTTTTCCATTTGTATATCCAACAGTTGCTGCAAATGGGAGTCCTATGGATTCCAACAAGAATAGAAAGAGAAAAGTCTCAAGGTAAATGGTTCCTTGATTGCTGTGCTGCAGCAAATGACCACTGCAGGTAGCAAGGGGAGAACCACAACAGTTGTGATCACAGAAAAGCCTTTGCATATGGTAATGACAGTCACATGTAATCTATGACTGTGAACTAAGCTTCAGTCCACCATCAGCAATGGAGGATAAGGCTTCCATAATACCAGCTACTCATGTTAGTAAAAGTCAGAAAAACCATTAAAATGCACGCCGGGTGTGGAATCCAAGACAGAAACCGTTGTTGTTGTTGTGGTCTTCAGTCCTGAGACTGGTTTGATGCAGCTCTCCATGCTACACTATCCTGTGCAAGCTTCTTCATCTCCCAGAACCCACTGCAACCTACATCCTTCTGAATCTGCTTAGTGTAGTCATCTCTTGGTCTCCCTCTACGATTTTTACCCTCTATGCTGCCCTCCAATACTAAATTGGTGATCCCTTGATGCCTTAGAACATGTCCTACCAACCGATCCCTTCTTCTGGTCAAGTTGTGCCACAAACTTCTCTTCTCCCCAAACCAATTCAATACCTCCTCATAAGTTATGTGATCTACCCATCTAATCTTCAGCATTCTTCTGTAGCACCACATTTCGAAAGCTTCTATTCTCTTCTTGTCCAAACTATTTATCGTCCATGTTTCACTTCCATACATGGCTACACTCCATACAAATACTTTCAGAAATGACTTCCTGACCCTTAAATCTAGACTCGATGTTAACAAATTTCTCTTCTTCAGAAACGCTTTCCTTGCCATTGCCAGTCTACATTTTATATCCTCTCTACTTCAACCATCATCAGTTATTTTGTTCCCCAAATAGCAAAACTCCTTTACTACTTTAAGTGTCTCATTTCCTAATCTAATTCCCTCAGCATCACCCGACTTCATTCGACTACATTCCATTATGCTCGTTTTGCTCTTGTTGATGTTCATCCTATATCCTACTTTCAAGACACTATCCATTCCGTTCAACTGCTCTTCCAAGTCCTTTGCTGTCTCTGACAGAATTACAATGTCATTGGCGAACCTCAAAGTTTTTATTTCTTCTCCATGGATTTTAATACCCACTCCAAACTTTTCTTTTGTTTCCTTTACTGCTTGCTCAATATACAGATTAAATAACATCGGGGAGAGACTACAACCCTGTCTCACTCCCTTCCCAACCACTGCTTCCCTTTCATGTCCCTCGACTCTTATAACTGCCATCTAGTTTCTGTACAAATTGCAAATAGCCTGTCGCTCCCTATATTTTACCCCTGCGACCTTCAGAATTTGAAAGAGATTATTCCAGTCAACATTGTCAAAAGCTTTCTCTAAGTCTACAAATGCTAGAAACGTAGGTTTGTCCTTCCTTAATCTAGCTTCTAAGATAAGTCGTAGGGTCAGTATTGCCTCACGTGTTCCAACATTTCTACGAAATCCAAACTGATCTTCCCTGAGGTCGGCTTCTACTAGTTTGTCCATTCGTCTGTAAAGAATTCGCGTTAGTATTTTGCAGCTGTGACTTATTAAACTGATAGTTCGGTAATTTTCACATCTGTCAACACCTGCTTTCTTTGGGATTGGAATTATTATATTCTTCTTGAAGTCTGAGGGTATTTCGCCTGTCTCATACATCTTGCTCACCAGATGGTAGAGTTTTGTCAGGACTGGCTCTCCCAAGGCCATCAGTAGTTCCAATGGAATGTTGTCTACTCCGGGGGCCTTGTTTCGACTCAGGTCTTTCAGTGCTCTGTCAAACTCTTCACGTAGTATCATATCTCCCACTTCGTCTTCATCTACGTCCTCTTCCATTTCCATAATATTGTCCTCAAGTACATCACCCTTGTATAGACCCTCTATATACTCCTTCCACCTTTCTGCATTCCCTTCTTTGCTTAGAACTGGGTTTCCATCTGAGCTCTTGATGTTCATACAAGTGGTTCTCTTTTCTCCAAAGGTCTCTTTAATTTTCCTGTAGGCAGTATCTATCTTACCTCTAGTGAGATAAGCCTCTACGTCCTTACATTTGTCCTCTAGCCATCCCTGCTTAGCCATCTTGCACTTCCTGTCGATCTCATTTTTGAGACGTCTGTATTCCTTTTTGCCTGCTTCATTTAATGCATTTTTATATTTTCTTCTTTCATCAATTAAATTCAATATTTCTTCCGTTACCTAAGGATTTCTAGTAGCCCTCGTCTTTTTACCTACTTGATCCTCTGCTGCCTTCACTACTTCATCCCTCACAGCTACCCATTCTTCTTCTACTGTATTTCTTTTCCCCATTCCTGTCAATTGCTCCCTTATGCTCTCCCTCAAACTCTGTACAACCTCTGGTTCTTTTAGTTTATCCAGGTCCCATCTCCTTAAATTCCCACCTTTTTGCAGTTTCTTCAGTTTTAATCTACAGGTCATAACCAATAGATTGTGGTTAGAGTCCACATCTGCCCCTGGAAATTTAAAACCTGGTTCCTAAATCTCTGTCTTACTATTATATAATCTATCTGATACCTTTTAGTATCTCCGGGATTCTTCCATGTATACAACCTTCTTTTATGATTCTTGAACCAAGTGTTACCTATGATTTAAGTTGTGCTCTGTGCAAAATTCTACCAGGCGGCTTCCTCTTTCATTTCTTTGCCCCAGTCCATAATCACCTATTACGTTTCCTTCTCTCCCTTTTCCTACTACTGAATTCCAGTCACCCATGACTATTAAATTCTCATCTCCCTTCACTATCTGAATAATTTCTTTTATTTGATCATACATTTCTTCAATTTGTTCGCATCTGCAGAGCTAGTTGGCATATAAACTTGTACTAGTGTAGTAGGTGTGGGCTTCGTATCTATCTTGGCCACAATAATGCGTTCACTATGCTGTTTGTAGTAGCTTACCCGCATTCCTATTTTCCTATTCATTATTAAACCTACTCCTGCATTACCCCTATTTGATTTTGTGTTTATAACCCTGTAGTGACCTGACCAGAAGTCTTGTTCCTCCTGCCACCGAACTTCACTAATTCCCACTATATCTAACTTTAACCTATCCATTTCACTTTTTAAATTTTCTAACCTACCTGCCCGATTAAGGGATCTGACATTCCACGCTCCGATCCGTAGAACGCCAGTTTTCTTTCTGCTGATAACGACATCCTCTTGAGTAGTCCCCGCCTGGAGATCCGAATGGGGGACTATTTTACCTCCGGAATATTTTACCCAAGAGGACGCCATCATCATTTAATCATACAGTAAAGCTGCATGCCCTCGGGAAAAATTACGGCCGTAGTTTCCCCTTGCTTCCAGCCGTTTGCAGTACCAGCACAGCAAGGCCGTTTTGGTTAATGTTACAAGGCCAGATCAGTCAATCATACAGACTGTTGCCCCTGCAACTACTGAAAAGGCTGCTGCCCTCTTCAGGAACCACACGTTTGTCAGGCCTCTCAACAGATACCCCTCCGTTGTGGTTGAACCTACGGGACGGCTATCTGTATCGCTGAGGCACGCAAGCTTCCCCACCAACGGCAAGGTCCATGGTCCATGGGGGGGAGCCAACGTGTAGTTTTTTACATGAGAAATGGTTCAGTCTTGGATGCCACGAGAAGTAGACTTCAGTAGGCTGGAAGAAAAACTCTTTTGAATGTGTTTTACATCTAAAATGAGTGCAAATGGGAGACCTGCGGATTCTCCGACACAAAAATAATTAGTAATTTGAAACTGCTGCTGTCGCCAAATGCTCTAAGCTATAGGAAGGGCAGTGTCATGCTTTTGATGAAAACCATTCTACACTGTTGTAAATGAATTGAAACTGATGAAATGGCAAAAGTATAATGTCTTTTGTTGCTATGTTATAACCATAGCAAGTAGATACACACTGGGTATGAACAAGTGAGGTGCACAAGGGAGACCCTGCCAGCAACAGTGTGAAACTGTACCTTGCAACTCTACATCTACATCTACATCTACATCTACATCTACATCTACATCTACATCTACATCTACATCTACATCTACATCTACATCCATACTCTGCAAGCCACCTGACAGTGTGGGGCGGAGGGTACCCTGAGTACCTCTATCGGTTCTCCCTTCTATTCCAGTCTCGTATTGTTCGTGAAAAGAAGTATTGTCGGTATGCCTCTCTGTGGGCTCTAATCTCTCTGATTTTATCCTCATGGTCTCTTCGCAAGATATACATAGGAGGGAGCAATATACTGCTTGACTCTTCGGTGAAGGTATGTTCTTGAAACTTTAACAAAAGCCCATACCGAGCTACTGAGCGTCTCTCCTGCAGAGCCTTCCACTGGAGTTTATCTATCATCTCCGTAACGCTTTTGTGATTACTAAATGATCCTGTAACGAAGCGCGCTCTCCACTGGATCTTCTCTATCTCTTCTATCAACCCTATCTGGTACGGATCCCACACTGCTGAGCAGTATTCAAGCATTGGGCGAACAAGCGTACTGTAACCTACTTCCTTTGTTTCTGGATTGCATTTCCGTATTATTCTTCCAATGAATCTCAGTCTGGCATCTGCTTTACCGACGATCAACTTTATATGATCATTCCATTTTAAATCACTCCTAATGCGTACTCCCAGATAATTTATGGAATTAACTGCTTCCAGTTGCTGACCTGCTATTTTGTAGCTAAATGATAAGGGATCTTTCTTTCTATGTATTCGCAGCACATTACACTTATCTACACTAAGATTCAATTGCCATTCCCTGCACCATGCGTCAATTCGCTGCAGATCCTCCTGCAGTACAATTTTCCATTGTTACAACCTCTCGATACACCACAGCATCATATGCAAAAAGCCTCGGTGAACTTCCGATGTCATCCACCAGGTCATTTATGTATATTGTGAATAGCAACGGTTCTATGACACTCCCCTGCGGCACACCTGAAATCACTCTTACTTCGGAAGACTTCTCTCCATTGAGAATGACATGCTGCGTTCTGTTATCTAGGAACTCCTCAATCCAATCACACAATTGGTCTGATAGTCCATATGCTCTTACTACATTCATTAAACGACTGTAGGGAACTGTATCGAATGCCTTGCGGAAGTCAAGAAACACGGCATCTACCTATGAACCCGTGTCTATGGCCCTCTGAGTCTTGTGGATGAATAGCGCGAGCTGGGTTTCACACGACCGTCTTTTTCGAAACCCATGCTAATTCCTACAGAGTAGATTTCTAGTCTCCAGAAAAGTCATTATACTCCAACATAATACATGTTACAAAATTCTAGAACTGATCGACATTAGAGATTAGGTCTATAGTTCTGCGCATATGTTCAATGTCCCTTCTTGAAAACGGGGATGACCTGTGCTCTTTTCCAATCCTTCGGAACGCTACGCTCTTCTAGAGACCTACGGTACACCGTTGCAAGAAGGGGGGCAAGTTCCTTCGCGTACCCTGTGTAAAATCGAACTGGTATCCCATCAGGTCCAGTGGCCTTTCCTCTTTTGAGCGATTTTAATTGTTTCTCTATCCCTCTGACGTCTTATTTTGATATCTACCATTTTGTCATCTATCCAACAATCTAGAGAAGGAACTACAGTGCAGTCTTCCTCTGTGAAACAGCTTTGGAAAAGACATTTAGTATTTCGGCCTTTAGTCTGTCACCTCTGTTTCAGTACCATTTTGGTCACAGAGTGTCTGGACATTTTGTTTTGATCCACCTACCGCTTTGACATAAGACCAAAATTTCTTAGGATTTTCTGCCAAGTCAGTACATAGAACTTTACTTTCCAATTCATTGAACGCCTATCGCATAGCCCTCCTCACACTACATTTCGCTTCGAGTAATTTTTGTTTGTCTGCAAGGCTTTGGCTATGTTTGTGTTTGCTGTGAAGTTCCCTTTGCTTCCGCAGCAGTTTTTTAACTTGGTTGTTGTACCACGGTGGCTCTTTTCCATCTCTTACGATCTTGCTTGGCACATACTCATCTAATGCATATTGTACGATGGTTCTGAACTTCGTCCACTGATCCTCAACACTATCTGTACTTGAGACAAAACTTTTGTGTTGAGCCGTCAGGTACTCTGTAATCTGCTTTTTGTCACTTTTGCTGAACAGAAAAATCTTCCTACCTTTTTTAATATTTCTATTTACAGCTGAAATCATCGATGCAGTAACCGCTTTATGATCACTGATTCCCTGTTCTGCATTACCTGTTTCAAATAGTTTGGGTGCCAAAATAAAATTTTTGGTTCAATGACTAACTTAAAATTAACCTCAAGTTTCTATCTTAAGTCTTGTGAGATTGGATGAATCTCTTTGTAACAAGCAGTATTTCTTTCACCCAGTTCAGTTGGGCATCATCTAATACCCCCTTTGAATCTCTCAGCAACTCTTGGCTATTTTGACTTATCCAGGTCCCATCTCCTTAATTTCCTACCTTTTGGCAATTCATTCAGCTTCCAATGTTTCCATCTCTCTTCCGTGTAAACAACTTTTCTTCATGATTCTTGAACCAAATGTATGCAACGGTTAAATTCTGCTCTGTGCAAGATACAACAGCTTGGCTTCCCCTTTCAATTCATTTCCCACAACCCATGTTTTTCCCTAATCTTCCATTTTCTGCTATTGAATTCCAGTCCATTATAACAAATTTTTATTCCTTTAACATACTGAATAATTTATTTCATTTCTTCATAAATTTTTTCAGTCTCTTTATAAGCAGATGTAGTAGGTATACATGTTTGTAACACAGTGGTTGGTAGTAGCCTGTGTCTATCTTGGCTATGGCGATCAGTTCATTATACTGTTCATACTACTTTTTCTCACATTCCTACATTCTTGTTATTATTAGACTACTACTGCATTACCACAATTTTATTTTGTGTTGATAATCCTATTTTGTTTTGATAACCCTGTACACATTTTTAAAGAAATCCTGCTCTTCTCACCACTTCACTTCATTAATTCCCACAATATCTAATTTCAATACCTCAATTTCTCTTTTCAAATGTTTTAACAAACTTTACTAATTAAGTGATGTAATTTTCCAAATACATACCAGTAGATTGCAAATATGCTTTTTCTGGGGAGTCCCCACCCTGGATTTCAAATGGAGAACTACTTTACTCTGGAGTATTTTAACCAGGGGGATGCCATCATCATTAAAATCGCACAGCAGAACTGTGTGCCTTCCGGAAATATAACACCTGTAGTTTCCCCTTGCTTTCAGCTGGATTGGTCTACCAAGAGAGCACAGTCATGTTGCCTAAAGTTGCAAGTTCACGTCAATGAGTCATCCAGAATGTTGCCTTGTAAATGCTGTAAAGCTGCTTCTGCCCATACCTCTTCCAACCCCCTTTACCTTCAGGAACCGTAGGATCATAATACTGGGTGTGGTGGAGCAGATTGCTTGTTTAGAAATTCAATTAAAAAATGTAGACATATATTTAATTCTTTGACCAGCATCACGTACAACATTAACATTTTAGGTTTAAACAGTTTTAAACATGATATCAGGCAGACAGTATCCATTATTCTCAGTATGCTGCATTAATCGAACTCTTTCCAGCATATTGATGGATACATTGGTGACAACATGATGAATATTGTTTTTCATGCGGGCCAGGGTCCTAGGATGATCATCGTAAACAAATGATTTCTGATAGTACCATAAAAAATAGTCACAGAGGGCCAAATTTAGCAACTGTGATGGCCAGTGCAGATTATTCCTCAAGGAGATGAAGCATCCTGTGAAGTGTGGCCACTGAACAGTCATTGACAAACACACTTTGTGTGCCATGGCACTATCCTGCTGAAACTAGGCATCTTCCACACCCACCTCATTGAGTGTTGACAGGAAAAATTCCTGAATCATGGATTAACAGTCAGAAGTCACTGAAACTGCCTGTTGGTTTTATTCAAAAATCTGTGGACCAATTATTCCAACTCATGATAGCAAACACCAAAAAGTTACACATTGTGAAACCTTATTTACAGATCCCACAAGATGAAAGTAAGACTCTTCACTGAAGAAAACAAGTGTGTGTCATAATGCATGCCAAAAAGCAACTCACGTGCATTTTCTTGAGCAACAGAATCATGTGGATTAAGTTCCTGCCCCACAGACAATTTGTAGCGATGAAATTTTACTTCTTTTTGAAGGATGTGCCTCAGAATTAGCAGATAACCCAACAACAACTGCATGTTTGCTGGCACAGAGCTGGGGGCATCTCAAAACAGAAAGCAAGTGAATATTTTGAGGTGACCTTGCTGTTTGTGGAAGCCCAGCCCCTGCTTCATATCATATCACAAATTTTCCCTGAATCTGTTTACCCATGACACACTCAACTGCCAGAAAGGAACACGATCATGGGGGTCCATACTGAAATTGGTACACACTGTGTGGCGAAGAGTGAACAACCTTTAGAAAAGTATGCCTCAACAACAAATGTGCACTCCACTGTCATCCACTCCATGATGCCAAATTAAGCAAGCAGAGCTACAGCTTTATGCTAAATCTTCTCAAATGTGCCTACCCCCATCCTCCTTGGAGTAATCATCACCTCAGGGCAAATTCAGACAAGCACCATCCTGTACTGTGACTGACTTTAGAAAAAAATAGCAAAAACAAAAGTGTTCAGCACAGAAGCTCAAAAATGGTTCAAATGGCTCTGAGCACTATGGGACTCAACTGCTGTGGTCATCAGTCCTCTAGAACTTAGAACTACTTAAACCTAACTAACCTAAGAACATCACACACGTCCATGCCCGAGGCAGGATTCGAACCTGCGACCGTAGCAGTCGCACGGTTCCGGACTGCGCGCCTAGAACCGCGAGACTACCGCGGCCGGCAGCACAGAAGCGAATCACTTTAGAAAGAGCAATCAAATTACCTGAAAAACTTGTGGTGCTCTAGCTGTTACTAAACCAAACACTCTCACGAGCATGACAGCAGTTTCAGCTGGAATATCTTCAATTGTTAAAATTCTGGTGATGATCTCCTCAATGAATGCATTTACCAGGCACCCTAGAACTAATATAACAACAGTTTTTTAAATATATCAACTATATGCACTGTAGTGAATATGCAGCACTGGAAGACACAAGCTATAAAACTGTGTGACTGTGGAAAGCACGCACAAAGTTATGTGGAACAGATCTTTGAGTGCACATGTCAAGAAAATTTTAGAATCCTAAAGATAAAAGTAAATCACACATTATATTTATAATAAGTTTAACACATCAAAATCATTCAAAATAGATTTTAATACCAAGCTTCATGTCATATTGCATATGGAAACTGACAGGCTACTACCCTCTACTGGCAATTTAACTTTTTTTTTGAATTTTGGGAATCTATAGCCTCACCTGTTCTTGCTAGCTTGGCTTTTAGTTGCTGCAACCATTAAGTGAAGTCAGCAAAATTATTTCTGTACAGAAGGGAATATCAAGCAATAAGCACATCATTTTCCTGGCAATTATCCATTGTCATCATCAGAACCTGGGCCAAATGTAAACTAGCTGACAAATGAATGACAGCCTACAAATACAACATGCCTGATGTTATAGGCTGTAATGTTAAAGATTGGGTGGAGAAAAATTACAACAGTCATAATAAATCATAGTTTTATTCTCAGAGAGCTTCATTTGCATGGAAATGCAATTTGTATAAATACTCGCAACAAGCTAAACATTGCAAGTATCAAACCAGCTGTGCCATTGGTACCTACTTCACTATGCTCCTGTGTCTCAACATCAGTATCTTAGAACTTCATATATGAATGTTTGGTCATCTGCACGTGTTTGTTAATCACAATCTGAACTTGTTGCCATTAACATCTCATCTCCTCTGCATCATCATAATTCTCAATTTTTTTCCCTTTAACTTAAATTCTGTTTTACTTTGTGGTAACTCATATTGTTATATTGCCTTGGAACCACTAACTTACCTCACTCCCCCCCCCCCCCCCCCCCCACTTTCCCCGCCCCTCCAATCCAGCAATCCAGGCTTCTTATCTTAGTTTGTGCTTTCCCATTTCCTACAGGTGATGACCTTAGGTCCCAGTTGTAAAGTAAATTCTACTCCCAAAGTCTGATTGGTCTTGCAGCATACAGGAATAATATAGTGAAATTATCATGGGTCAATGCAAACAGCATTGATGAACTACAGCTAATTTATGATTACAACTAACAGAGACTAGCAAGAACTTTAACAACAAATCAAAATACCATATCAGTTAAAATATTTAATACAAAATCCACACAACATCTATCAGAAACAGTAGCAATACATTTATTACCTTCTGTGAGGTAAGAGGGTATATCACATAATGATGTGCAGTGGCTTGCCATGGGAGGAAACGAGACAGCCTGCTAAGTAAGTGAGGTCATTTAATGTATCAGAGAGGACAGGAAATATAAGCAATGTGGTGATAATGTCCTGTAGTGATTGGTAGAAAAAGCATTAACTGCTGAGAATACACAATTTGTTGTAATAGCTTATGAAAGAGATGCTGCAATGTTTTGATTATCTGTGAACTTCAGTCTGTGCTGAGCAAGATTGTGAAGAATGGGAAAAATATGATAAAGTTCAATAGAGCATGTTCTAAATTTGCTATGAAAGAAAAGAGGGCTTCATCACTTATCTAAACCAAGTTACTTATTTTCAGAGTTCAGAGGGCATTAAATTATAGTTTTCAATATTCCACAGATTTTTTTGGAATTTCTGTGTAGTAAAATGAGGACTTGCCAATTACAGAATAATCTGGATTTCTGGATTTGGGAATAGAAGAAGATATTCCAGATAGTAGTAATGTCCAGAGATTTTAGTTGTTCTCAGTGTAATACCATTTCATCACGTTGGTCCTACGTTTAGAAATCTCCCTTCTTAATTGATTAAACAGTATGTGGTTGGTGTATGGTAAGCGGTATTCACTTTCCAATTTTTCATTGTATAAAGAATTCTCTGGATCTTTTCGGTACAATTTCTTCCAAAGCTGAAGAAGTCTGGCCTTTGAGATAACATCCAGAGGTTTGATGAAGATCCTCCTCAATCTCACATGTTGAACAGTGATGGGATGGGTCTACATGGATTGTCTTGAGTCAAGTATATGCTTTTCCTTTCACACACTTCCAAACGGCTCTTCTTAGACCTGGTGGAGCTGTATCAACAATCTGGTACTGAGATAGGTTATAACCACCCTGTCACAGCTCTTCTAGTTTCTTTCAGTGTGTCCTAGACATGCTTTGTGTGAGCTGATACTTATTCAATCTGCCATAAAGCTTAAGCACTTGGTGATCAAATGTAGAAGTTTTGGATTGACTCCCCAGTGAGTCCCTTGTGGGTATTCTATTCACTGCGTAGATCATTTATATCAATGCCTAGCAGAGCTGCTTGTAACAGAGGATGTGGTCAAGTTTAGCTGTTAGATACATAAGGTTTGATTATGCTTGAGCCTGAATTCTCTCTGGGGAATATTAAGATGTCAGTTACCCTATATGCTGTGTAGATGAAAACAGCAGAATTGGACATAGCTGGGATTTGCTTCGAGTGTTTCCTTCCAATTATATAGCAACAAGTTACAAAGCTTCTGTCAACTACACTTCAACCCATTAAAAAAAGGTAGAGGGATCATTAAACCCTAATGTTATGTCAATGACTAAATCAATAAGGTTGGAGCACAGGCTCAGATTGGGGAAGGATGGGAAAGGAAATTGGCTATGCTCTTTCAAAGAAACCATCCCTGCATTTTCCTGGAGCAATTTAGGGAAATCACAGAAAAATTAAATGTGCATGACTGGACAGGAATTTGAACCACCAACCTCCTGAATCCAAGTCCAATGTCTTAACACCATGCCAACGAGCTTTTCAAAGGTTCTACTTTGGGGAATTATTACTGCGTAATTGCACAGTCAAATCAACATATTCCCCGAGTATTTGAGACATTTTTCTTACATTGCAGAACATGTGGAAGATAGGACGCTTCCCTGAGGCAGCCTACTCTTCTGGTTCCTTCAGCAGCTTCTGTTTTCCTTTCCTTCATTTTTCTCTTTTCTTAGATTGTCACAAAGAAATGTCTGATTACAAAGGGCACAACCTGTTCGGTATGGAAAGTACTCAACTCAGAACTTGTAATTCACATTCTCAGTTTTATTAGTAGCTGAAGATGACTGTGAAAAAATATAATAAATAAAAACAGTCCACACAATATGGACAGGAAACATTTATGGAAACTGATACATCTGTTCTGCAGCATCTCCAACAAGAGGCTGGTAAGAACACAATATTTGTTCAGGGTGTACAGTTTCCTGCACAGTGTCCGACAGTTCACCATGTCACAGGCATATGTTGGATCTATGAAGGCAACCCCAGTGACTAGGTTTTCTTTCAAATTCATTCTTGATACGTCGGCAGCCACAACATCTACCAGACCTAAAACCAGCTTGTTTGGGAATTAACTTTTCATCTACGCTCACAATTAACTATTGTAAACTGTCCTTTCAAATGTTTTGTGCACATGGAACTAAAGAGATCATGGACAGAAGTTCTTGGGCTCAGTGGGTTCCTTTCCAAGCTTTAGTACAGCAACACAATGTGCCAACCATCAAATCTTTGGGAACTGGACTGTGTACAGATAGCTGTTCATTATCCTGTAAAAACTACTCCTTGCCACTTGGTCTGAAATTTTTTCATTGTTCTACCTTTCATCATCCAGAGTTGTAGCTACGAAGATTAGTTCACAAACAAAAGGTCAATGAGGCCAAAATGAACTTGAGGAAAGCAATGCAATAAAATTCAATGAATTCAAAAACAACATTCAGTCTCCCAAAAGTGTTTCACTGATGAAGATTATATTATGGTTCAATACTATGGTCCACACTTTCAATTACCTCAAGACCATCAAAATTACTGTTACGGAAATAAGTTATCGTGGAAAACAAAATCAATTCAAATGATACGATAAAGACAAGATGTAACTGGACCTGCTGGTATACTTTTACAGTTATGTAAAGGTAAAATAAGGAAAAAGCAACCTCTCACCTACAGCATACTGATGTGCGGAGCACTCAAATAAATTGAAAACAGAATTTACACTAGCTTTCAAACTGTTGCTCTTTTTATAGTAAAAGTTCACACATTCACACAGGACACCCAAATTTTGTGGCTCAAACAAACGTTTGTGTGTTTACATTTTCTATGCTCCAGACATCAGTCCACTGTAGGTGAGTTGTTGACTTCCCCTTATTTTATGTACTCTTCCATGCAGGCATTTCTGTTACTGCTATACAATTCTAATAGATTCTACAAAATAATTTGCTTCTTTTCAGCAGCAGTTTATCACAGGTTGCTGGAACAAAGAAGCATTACAAGCAACTGAAAAAATGCACACATGCAGGTAGCACTCATTTTCAAGAAGAGCTATTAAGATTGTACACAAAGCTAGAAACAAATGCCGTTTGCATCAGTCCATTGTGTAATCATGCAACAAATTTTGTGCTCCATATTATGATCACTCTGGAATCAAGAATCAACACAGGTGTGGCTATGCCTTTTCTTGACTATATTCTTCCTTCCAGGAGTGCTACTCTGTTGAAGTAGGTGGGAAGTCTGAGGCTTTTAGAAATTAGAAGAGAGATACAGGTAGAATTTAAGTTGTGAGCTGCAATGAAAGATAGACCAAGGCAGCTGTCAGTAACAGCATAGCTTGTAAAACGAGTGGATCTGGATTTGAGTTCCTATCAAGCAATAGCTTTAATCTGTCTGAAGATTTTGACAAGGATAATGTCAATAGAAGGATTTTTTAATTAAGTCTGGACCTGACTGTCTCATATTTACGATTTAAGAACACATCTCCATGCAATGTTCAGAGGAGTTGTAGTAAGTGCCTTCCCAAATTGTGACAATCATCATTATTATTGTCATCATTGTATCTATCATCTACAGCAAGGCGTCGCTGACTGGAACTGCACCCTTCACATTAAATTAAGTATCAAAACCACTTGGGTCATACATGGACAAGTACATACCTATATATAATGAGTCGATCAGCTTCAAGATTGCCATATACATTCACAGAGAAGTCTGAGGAACACACATCTTCTATAGGACATTCTCAGCCATACAAGCAGATGTCTGTTTAATACAAATCGTCTGGAATTTCGATAGATGTGTTGCTGTTTGAAGTACATATTTGGACCTTGTTACTTGGTTTTTTCTCTCAATACTTTTTAATACAGTTCAGAGCTCCCTTAATTCCTTGTGCGCAGCATCCCACCCCCCACCCCCTGCCGCACTCACAACAACAGTTTGCTATGACTTTTTTTCCTTCTAACCTCCTCCTTCTACTGAGTTTATTTGATGTGTCACCTTACTTTCAAATCTGTTAACTAGAACTTCCCAGATAAAATTCAACTGGTTTTTCAACTGTATTTATTTTAGTGCTATTCAACAACCACAGTATGTTTACACCAAGCCGTTATGTTACACCTCTTAAAGATGCAAAATATATTTTTAGACATCTACTTGGAGAGTCTATCATCCCTCTTCAAGGCTTTCTCAAGCTTTGCCCTATTCTCTACTTAACTAAAAAAATCCAGTGCAACAGCAGTTGCAAGTTGGGAAACATTATGGCTTGTAGCTGCAACATGTGCCTGTTATTAAGGAATTTTAAAGCTTAGTTGGTATTTGAACTTAAAGAATTTTTTAGTGGAGAAAGATGTGTTGCAATAAAGGGAATGGAAGACAGAAACATATTGAAAATTGTTAAGGTGATACTTAAGTCCTGGGTTGATTACAAATAATAGATTCAGTAATGTTAACCACTCACTGTATATCTGGTATGCTGAACAGTCAACAGACACACGAACAAGCTTGAAAAGTTCTTTCAAATGATGCTTCAAAATCAGCATACTATTACACCTTTTTTGTTACCTGCCACTACATACACATTTTCAGATAAAAAAAAAAAGCCCACACACATTAAACATCTTTAACCTTACAGATATTGGATCACAACAATATTTACCAATGCTTTTGCAGTATACATTTGTAGGCAATACACCATTCCAAACCTTCTGTAGCAACTCAAGTTGTCGCAAGCATTGTCTTATAGATTTTTCTACATTTGGATCTTGTTTGCATTTTTCACCAAGGTTAGTCAGACCTAAAAAAAAAAAGACAAATTTCATATTACAAAGAGTTTATTAATACTTACACTAACAACAACAACAACAACAACAACAATAGTGACATTAATTATTGATGATGATGATGATGATGATGATGATAACTGTGGTTTCCTCAAGTACCAAGCGTGGTGCAGGTGGTATCAACCACCGCAGAGAGACTGCACAGGAAAGCAGTATCACAAGGCACCGATGAGATGCTAGGAAGAAGCCATACCTCCCACTAGTTCCAAAATGCCACCACCACACCTATGTCCTGAAGTAGTGCTGCTAGAGGCCAGGAGGACAGTTCTGTTTGAGGTCAATTCCTGTCCACTTACAGGAAGTTCCTGTCTAAGTAATGTCATCATGGTACCTACTCACCATGACATGGCCAGTGTCAACAGTAGGGAGTGAAGAATGTCTCCTGTGAATTGTGCCTACGTGCCAATGATATCAGAACTGTGTCAACAAATGTCTATAAACTTGTGTTTTATTGTGACTCTATTGAAGCCACAATATGGCCTTTCTCAACTTTTATCAATTTGCCACTAAGTAATCATGGCTCACTTAGTGTGTTCTGAACTGCAAATTCACATGTGAGTTTCGTAGCTACAGACTACAAAGTCAAGCATGATTCGACTGCAAATGTGGTGTACAAGAATGTACCACTGGAAAACAGTTTGACTTTTGGCAAAAACAATCGTATTATAAATATGAATACTAAAACTTATTAGGCAAATGAATAGAGTTTAATGTATTCACATTGAAAAATAATTACTTACTAATTACAAGCAAACCATTGTGACATTGTGCTACCAGAAAAATGTAGCCACATCACATGACTCATCAATGCAGCTAACTGACATTGCAATACCAAACTTACACCTAAAGCACATGGAGAAGATAAATACGCTGTCTTAAAGAAATAATTGGAGACAGCATGACATACTACAGCTTTGTACAATACCATATGAGAGATACCTTGCATACTGTATGGGCTGCGTGGGGAAGCCACACGGTCTGAGGTGCCTTGCTATTGTTCGCGCAGCTCCCCTCGTCGGAGGTTCAAGTCCCCCCCCCCCCCCCCCCCCCCTTCGGGCATCGGTGTGTGTGTGTGTGTGTGTGTGTGTGTGTGTGTGTGTGTGTGTGTGTGTGTGTTTTGTCCTCAGCTTAAGTCAGATTCAGTATTTAAGCCTAGGGACCAATGACCTCAGCAGTCTGGTCCCATAGGAACTTATCACCACTATATGGAGGTCTAAAGGAATTTTGGCATGCCAACAGAACTTTCAAGGTTGATGGAGAAATATGTGGTACTTGCAATGAAATAGAGTTGGGAAAATTTGTGGGAGCCAAGATTAAAAATGAGGGCCTTAGTTTACAGCAACATCATTTTTTCACTGTAAATTATAGTTTGGTATGTTAAATTATCATAAAAATGATAACATGGTCTCGCAGAAGGTTGACAATCATGAGAAACAGATTATAAGGTATTCACAACAGCCATATTAAGACCACAAAGTTTCTCTCACAGTCCCATTAACTATGTTATTACCACTGGTACTTCTATTAAAATATAAGAAAAAACTGATTAATTACACTTATTGCCAAGCAAGATTTGAACAGGCAGCTAAAACAGTCTTTGCAGCAGGGGATGATCTCTCTGTAATGCAGATAGAGAGTAGATGATCAAAAGTCTCTCTTATGGCTCTTATTTTGGCTTATGCGGATAGCTCATAATGTGAACAATGAGTAGCTGTACATTGTGAGTGTTATAGCTTCCTGGATTTGACAAATGAAATTTATTAACTCAGCATACATCTTACAAAACAATTACTCAAATTATTTCAACACCGCACAAAATATCAAGTAAATTTAGCTTGGTAGTTTAAATCTACACTCTGAAAGCAGAGAACAATCACAAAGTTGCCAAACAGTTCTCACAATGCTATTACATCTCAGTTACACAGCAGCAGGAAGAAAGCATTTCCATTTACAACATGGTACTTGAGTGGGTCCAGACTTCCCATGCTGCCTTAGCTGCAATGCCAAGCCTTCAGGCCTTGAATATCGCTGAACATGAATCCGAAGAAGCATCGAAATACCAAAAGCACACCATATTTTGAGTTTTATTTCCCATTTCCATAACTAGGGCAAGCAGCCAAGCGTAACTGCCTTACTTTAGGCAAGAAGTCTTTGTGGGCATCTGTGATCATGTTGGCACTAATGATTATGTACTTTCTTCTGACACCAAAATCTTTATTTAAGTTCTGATAGCATGTTTCGCATTACCCCTTCATCTGATCTGTGGCATAAGAATACAATTTAGGATAGAATTGCTTTACTGTAACGTATTCTCAACTGGTAAGTTTAATAATAGGGCAACCAGAAATGTGTTATGAGAAGTTAAATAAAACTTTTTGGTAATCAATGTTGTTGTTGTTGTTGTTGTGGTCTTCAGCCCTGAGACTGGTTTGATGCAGCTCTCCATGCTAATCTATCCTGTCCAAGTTCCTTCATCTCCCAGCACCTACGGCAACCTACATCCTTCTGAATCTGCTTAGTCTATTCATCTCTTGGTCTCCATCTATGATTTTTAACCTCCACGCTGCCCTCCAATGCTAAATTTGTGATCCCTTCATGCCTCAGAATATGTCCTACTAACCGGTCCCTTCTTCTCGTCAAGTTGTGCCACAAACTCCTCTTCTCCCCAATTCTATTCAATACCTCCTCATTAGTTATGTGGTCTACCCATCTAATCTTCAGCATTCTTCTGTAGCACCACATTTCGAAAGCGACAAGTGTATAATCACAAGTGACCTGGGAATAATGTTTCAGTCCACTTGTGGCATACATCGCCATGAATAAAACGCAGTTGTGATTTACCGATTAGAGCTCGGCACAGATTTTCTTTGAAGTGTCTCAAATTTGACACAATTTGCTCCTAATTTTGTTAAGTCCTCTTACTTTCATACCAATTAGGCCTCTTAGCCTACCAGTTTGTAAACATAAGAAATATACAGCTGCATTTGTTAAACTAGCAAGCTGCTTTTGTAGTACTACAACTGAGGCTGAATATGACTCAGTCAGCAAGACAAATTTTAATTTCAGTCCATTGACTGGTGACATACTGAATTAATTATGAATTTCTGTGGCTTTTGCTTGTCTCAAGAATTATGGCATGTAAGCAAATAATGGAAGGTTAGGTTTTAATGTGTCATTGATGACAAAGTGACTAGCGGTGCTACAAAAGGTTGGAAGAGTGATGGAAATGTTCGTTTTTTTCCCCCAAAGAACCATCCTGCACTTGCCTTAACCAGTTTAATGAAATCATGGAAAATTTAAGTCTAGGAGGCTGTAGGAGTATTTAAACCCTGCCCATCCCAAATGTGCACGTATTTCAATTGTCACCTTTGTTACTTAATACTGTTCTGTATGAGATAATACAGCCGACAGTCTCCACTCTGAACCAGATGTACTGGCCATCACTCTGTACACATTCTTCAATGGCACAGGCAGAGTACCTTGTAAGAGTTCTGGTGAAATAAGATAGTCAGTGTTATATTTTTTCGACCTCATATTGACCACACTAGTTTCTATTTCAAGGAAAAAAGAATCCTCCTCAGAAAGTACCATGAGATACCAACAATTTAATGAAATATATTAAAAGAAACTAGAAGGTATGCTGGACTCTAAAACCATTCACGGGTTTCATGGTAAGTGTGTGATTTGTTTCTCTCCCTGTGGTTGTAAAATCCATTTTATTATAATGAGAGAAATACAACCTTTTAGTATTCTGCAGCTTAATGTGATAGCCGATATTAACAGCAGGCTCTTTGTCAACGTGTTTCCATTTTATTGCTAGTTAGCTTTAGCCTATTTTCAGACTTACAGAAATGGTAATAAAACTCAATGTGGTATCCTTTCGGCATTGAACACTCCTTTAGGTCATGAACCACACTTCATCTCTGACCTCAGGCCTGTGCAAGTAGTTTAACTACAATTGCAAGATGCAGGAAAGCTTTGGTAACATTGCAATCATTCAGTAATTTCCCAGTGTGTCACTGAATTATGTAGATAAATTCACTAGATGTTCTTGTCATTTCAAACAAATATTCCAAATGAAAATAACCAATTTTTGAAAATATAATCTAATTGGATTGATAAAAAAATCATCTTGCCAATCAGCAGGAGGAGGACACAATATAAAAGGTATTATGCAACCTTTCAGAGCCTGTTTCCCTTATTCAGACACACTATGTATTCCTTCCGCTTTGCAGCCTCCTCCTCTTTGCTTAGTATAAGCATCTCATTTTACCTCTTAATACTTATGCATATGCTTCTCTTTTCTCCAAAGGTCCCTCTAATTTTGTGTACATTGCTCCTATCTCCTGTACTTGCTGCATTTTTATATATTTATCCCTTAGTCAATATCTTGTGCATTATCCAAGAATTCCTACTGAGCCTTGTTGTTTTACCTATTTGGTACTCTGGTGCTCTTGGTAGTTCCTCTCTCAAGGTTTATTTTCTACTGCGTTCCTTAACTCTGATTCAAACAGTTGTTGTCAATGCTACCTTAAACACTCAGCAACCTCATGTTCTTTCAACTCATTCAGGTCCCATTTTTTAATTCCTACCTTACTGCAATTTCTCCAGTTTTAATTGGTAGTTTATAACCATTAAATTATGGTCAGAGTACACATCTGCCCATGGACACGTTTTCAGTTTAAAATATGGTTTTGAAATCTCTGTCTTAGTATTATGTAATCTATCTGAAACCTTCCTATGCCTCCAGATCTCTTCCCTGTATACAATCTTCTCGCAGGGTTCTTAAACCAAGTATTAGCAATGACGAAATTGTGCTTGGGGCAAAATTACACTAGAGGACTTTCCCTTTCATTCATTTCATCCAGTCCATGTTCTCTTACTGTTTTTCCTATTCATCCTTTTCCTTCTATAAAATTCCAACTCCCCTCTCAATTAAATTTCCATATATCTCAACTATCTGAACAATTTCTTTTATGTCATTGTACACTTTTTCAGTCTCTTCATCTGTGGAGATAGTAGGCATATAAACTTGTACTACTGTAGTGCATAATGGATTCACTATGCCGTTCATAAGTAGTTTACCACCATTCCTATTCTCTTATTCATTATCAGGCTTATTCCTGAACTATTTCTATTTGTTTTTATGTTGACAGCCCTGTACTCACCTGACTGGAAGTAGTGCTCTCTCTACCACTGCACTTCATTAATTCCCACTACATCTAACTTTAACCACTCCATTTCCATTTTTAATTTCTATTGCATACCTACACCATTAAGGGATCCAACATCATTCTCCAACCAGTAGATTGGCAGTTTTGTTTGTCCTAATGACACATGAACAGTCCCTACCCAGAGATCCAAATGGAGACTACTTGGCCTCTAGAGTAATTTATGCAAGAAAATGCCATCATCATTAAGCAGTACAGTAGAGATATATGTCCTCAGGAAAAATAACAGCTGTAATTCTTGCAAGCTTGCTGTTTCTTGTAATACTGACACAGCAAGGCCATGTTTGCTAATGTTATGAAGCCACATCAGTCAATCACTTAGACCTGTACCCTTGTAACAACTGAGAAGGCTGCTGCTAATGCATGTTTGTCTAGCCTCTCCACAGATACCCCTTCAATGTAGTTGGACATACAGTGCGTGCGGCTATGGCTATCTGTATCATTAAGGCATACAAAGCTATCCCACCTCAGCAAGGTCCATAGTTCGTAGTGGGGGTGGGGAGTTAAAAAAGTCGACAACATAATCACCACCAGAATATTTGCCGTTTGTTGGCAGTTTGAGGCAGTTCTTTCTGATTGTGGGCATACTATCATAAAACACTGGATTCGAATTTTAGTTGAAAGGAGATCAAGTATGCCTCTCACATGTTTACTTCTTTTCTAACAATGAGACTGGCTGTATAATGGGGACATCCACAAGGGTTAGAGCAATGGTATAAGGAATTGTGATTGAGTGTCATATGGATTCACAAATAAATTATAGAAATTATAGAAGACAGTTAAAATCAGTTTTGAATTCTCCTGTGGCGGATTTTGATAGTTGCATGTGACCTTATGGATAATATTAGGAATGTAAATGAAATGTTCCCTTTACTCTTCTCCCTGATGATAAATGACTGACTATTGGTGGAGTCAGACACAGTTGCTTCCACCAAATAACTACTTGTGAATCCCCATATGCCTCTGTGTAAACAAAACTTGAAGAAGCACTACAAAACACTGTAGTGTTATGGTCTACATAATGCGTGGTTGGATTTCAAAAATGCTGGCTACGTTACTATCCTGGAGCCAATCAACACTATATAATGCATTAAACCGAAATAAATTTAGTCACACATTCAGTGTACACAGGCAGGAATTTACAGTGAAATAATGTTCACTTCTCATGGTGTTATAATCTATAACAGAGTTCATTTGCAGAAAACGAAGTATCACTTCTCACGACTCTCAATCATTTATCACTGAAATAATATCTGTCTGTGAGAATGTTTAAATAGGCTAACTAGCATCATGTGACTGAATAAACATCAGAAAATCAGTTAAATTAGTAAATGTGGCTTTAGTGCAAGTCAAAAGTTGAAGTTCCATAACTGTAAACTGAAGATAGTCTAAGTGCAGATAACCATCAAAGTTAACTGCAGAGCAGTTTTAAAGTTTAGACGAAGTCACCTGACATGAAATATTCAGATCCTCATGCTAAAAATGTTTCTAAGTATATGCGATCAACACATACAGAATTTTACAAATCAGCGACCAAATACTTAGAAATATTTCTTAGGTGGTTAGGTTCTGGGTAACAGGCTGAAGGTGCTGATCTACCAGAGCAGAGATTCTCTCTGTGAGAGCACAGTAAATGGCCATAATGAGGCATCCTGGGTGGTAGGGTTTATGGACTTTAGGAAGCATGTAAAGGGTAGGAGTGTGGGGAGTGGTAAGGATGAGGAGAGACATGGACTCCAGGGAGAGGTTCTGGGATAGGTCTATGGATTTGAGGAGGGACTGGAGTATGAAAAATATAATATATATTTAATACTCCAGTCTCTCCTCAAATCCTTAGGCCCATCCCAGAACCTCACCCCCGAGTCAATCTCACTCCTCACCCCAACCACTCCCCGAACTTCTACCTTCTACATGCTTCCTTGAAGTCCATAAACCCAACCACCCAGGACACCCCATTGGGACCGGTTACTGTGCCCCCCCCCCCCCCACTCTCTCTCTCTCTCTCTCTCTCTCTCTCTCTCTCTCTCTCTCTCTCTCTCTGTTCTTGTAGACCAACACCTTCACAGCCTATTACCCAGAACTTACCCTCCTATATAAAAGATAACAACCATTTCCTCCACCGACTCTCTGCAGTTTCTGTCCCTTTACCACAAGGTGTTCTGCTCATCATTATTTATGCCACCTCCCTTTACACTAATATCCCTAATTCCCATGGTCTTACCACTATTGAACACTACCTTTTCCAATTCCAGGCGGATTCCAAACCAATAATCTCCTTCATAGTCACCATGATCAACTATGTCCTCACCCACAACTACTACTCCTTTGAAGGCATTACCCACAAACAAACCCAGGGCATGCCTCTGGACACTCGTATGGCACCAACTTAAGCCCAATTATTCATGGGCTTTATAGAGGAATCCTTCCTAAACACCCAGAATCCTAAACTGTTTCAGATTCACTGATGACGTCTTTGTGATCTGGATCGAGGGTGAGGGCACCCTATCCAAATTCCTCCAGAACCTCAACAGCTTCTCCTCCATTAGTTTCACCTGGTCCTACTCAGCCCAACAAGCCACCTTCTTAAATGTTGACCTCAACCTCAACGATGGCTACATCAGTACCTCTGCCCATACCAAACTTACTAACCACCAGCAGTACCTCCACTTCAACAGCTGCCACCCATTCCATACCAAGAAGTCCCTTCCATACAGGCTAGCCACCCATGGTCATTGCATTTCCAGTGACGAACGGTCCCTCTCTAAATGTACCGAGGGTCTCACTGAGGTCTTTACAGACCATAATTCTCCTCCCAACCTTGTACAAAAACAAATCTCCTGTGCCTTATTTTTCCAGTAACCACCACCTCCCAAAGTCTCATCGTCTGGCCACAGAGGGAGCATTCCCCTCATAACTCAACACCACCCAAGACTGGAGCAACCCCCAGGGTTTCAACTAGCTCTCCTCATGCCCTGAAATGAGAAATGGCCTACCCAGTATCCTTCCCATCCCTCTCAAAATGGTATCCACCATCTCTGAATCTACACAATATCCTTGTCCATCCATAATACACAATCCCTACTCCCAACATCCATACACATCCCTTACTCCCAACCCCTTACCTCATGACTCATATCCCAGAAATAGAACTTCATGCAAGACCTGTCCCATACATCCTTCCACCACTCCAGTCCGTTCACAAGCATCACCTATCCCATCAAAGGCAGGGCTACCTGTGAAACCAGTCAAGTGATCTACAAGGTAAGCTGCAACTGCTGTGCTGCATTCTATGTGGGCATGACAACTAACAAGCATGTCTGCATGAATGAACACCGACAAACTGTGGCCAAGAAACAACTGGACCACCCTGTTGCTAAGCACATTGGCCAACACAACATTCCTCAATTCAATGGCCACTTTACAGCCTTTGCCATATCTATTCTTCCCACCAACACCAGCTTTTCTGAATTGCGTGTGTGGGAATTCACCCTGCAATATAGTCCATGTTTCCATAACCCTCCTGGCCTCAACCTTCATTAGTCATTGTCCTCCCTCAACTAGCCCCTTCCCTGTTCCCATTCAAGCACTACAAAGCCCTCTATTCCACCAACACACACAGTCTCTCTATTTCTCTGCTTTTCTATCCCTCTCCCGCCCGCCATCTAACCTCTCGACTGCACCTAGCTGCCCTACCCCCATCTCACGACATCCCTGCACACTCCCCAGCAGCACATCACTGTCCTCCAGCCCTACCAAGCTATCCCTCCCCCTCCCTGCCCCAGCATCACCAGTTGCCTCTCCCATAATGCACTACTACTGCTGCTGCTGCATAGTGTGGCTTCAGCTGCCAGAGACTGTGGTCATTTGTGTGTGAGTTGCATTTGTGTGTGTGTGTGTGTGTGTGTGTGTGTGTGTGTGTGTGTGTGTGTGTGTTGATCTGTTTCTGACAAAGGCCTTGTTGGCTGAATGCTTATTTTGTGACAGTCTAATTGTTGTGCCTATCTGCAACCCAACATCTCCACTGTACGGTGAGTAGCAACTAATCTTTCCGTAATACTATTAAACATTAATTTGGATGCTAATTTCATCAGATTTCTAATGTTGACCATATTTTTTCTGTAGCTTTAAAGGTTTTGTTAGAAATAGTGTTTCTATCCATGTGGATACTATTTTGCAGCATTGTGTCATCAATAAAAGTAAACAATTAAAATTACTTACAGTCATACATCCCTAATTAAATCTACTTTCACTGTTTCATACTTACAGTCATACATCCCTAATTAAATCTACTTTCACTGTTTCACATTTATGACAAAATTCACTTTTTCATGCACAGAAGATACATTACAGCCCGTAAACTTAAAATATGCAACATTCACAAAAAATCTACCAAAACAATTTGATAACACGCACTGAGACTTATCTATTGACATATTTGTATGAATCTCTTAAGCCGTTTGTGAGTTATTAATTTTTAAAGCTATTTTTATACCAGATACATTTAATATTACGTCATTTGAAAGCTAAATCTCTTAAGTAGGGCACATCTTTACTCAGAAACTCAACTCAGTTTTGTCCTAAAATTAATGTGACTGGCTTCTCTGTCACTGGCTGGGTTTAGTTTTTATTTTGAGTGCCCCTTATTTAATATTTTCTTTAACAGAATTTGATTCAGCATGGTGTTGTGTGATAGAGGAAATGCTTTTCCCTTCTTTTTTAAGTGTGTGTTTTATCTAAGCTGAGCCATAATTTTCATTCTCAGTAGACTGCATAATTACTCAAATCTGTACTTTGATCCATACGAAAAGCAGTAATAGTAAAATTTTCTGCTAAATTTTCAAAAAAATTTCAACACCACACATTTTGCGAAGACATATTTCCCAGCACTTATTTTACCTCGCACTATTTCTTAGTATTTGAAATCACTGCAACACCACTGCCTATGCAAAAAAGTATAAAACGTACCTGAGCTTCTGAGAATCTCCAGAATCTGTTTTCGTTGGCTCTGCATGTATTTAAGGAATACAGTGCCTCCCAGTTCACGTAGTTTAGGTACCTGGTCAACAAATGTTACAAAATGGCTTCCCAGAACTTTTGGTAGCCTGTCTCTGTAACTGTGGCCAAGTCTTAGAAGATGATGAGCTAAATATATGCAGTTGTTGTGGAAAAGGGCTGGAAACAAATAAAAATACAAAAATAACTATCAGTAACAAAAATAATCAATAAATTATTTATTTACAAAACAAAAAAATACCTTTACAATGACTAGAGGGAATAGAGGGAAATGGTATTAGCTAATTGTAATCACTAACTGTGTCATTTCCCTCTATTACCTCTAGTCATTGTAAAGATATTTATTTTAGTCAGATGAACTTTATTTAGTTATTTCCTTTAGTGGTTAACTATCTGCTGCAGTTTCGTCTGTCTGTGATCACTCACTATCTTGCAATTTTTATGCTGATTACATTACCGTTCTCTTACAAACTAATCTTTTTCAATATTTCTCAATCTGGGAGGTGGCTCAGTGTCAGACTATCATATTAAGTAACAATGGTGTGTGTGTGTGTGTGTGTGTGTGTGTGTGTGTGTGTGTGTGTGTACGCGCGTGCGTGCGTGCACAAGGGCGCATCTGTTTTTAGATCTTGCAGGTGCCCAATGGCGGGGGTCAATCAGTGCCCTTACATGTATTAAGACAAACAAATGTGGAGAGGAACTAAAATTGTTGTACTCTCATACACTCAAAATGACCACATGCACTAAAACCAGTTAGGAGGGAAGAGTGCTAATCTAGAAAGCAAAACACAGAGAAAGCAAAACACAGAGACAGCAAAACACAGAGACAGCAAAACACAGAGACAGCAAAACACAGAGACAGCAAAACACAGAGACAGCAAAACACAGAGACAGCAAAACACAGAGACAGCAAAACACAGAGACAGCAAAACACAGAGACAGCAAAACACAGAGACAGCAAAACACAGAGACAGCAAAACACAGAGACAGCAAAACACAGAGACAGCAAAACACAGAGACAGCAAAACACAGAGAAAGCAAAACACAGAGACAGCAAAACACAGAGACAGCAAAACACAGAGACAGCAAAACACAGAGACAGCAAAACACAGAGAAAACAAAACACAGACGAGCTAAAAGAAAAGCACAGGGATATGTGACTGGCTGACCACTTACAAAAAACTTGGGGGAGCCAGCTACCCTGTTGACAAATTAGAAACATCTCCCTAAAATCTTGTTAAAAATGTTGGACAGTTCACAAAACATTAAAAAATTGAACCAAATTTGTCTGATCATTACATAAAATAGACTGCAGATTCGCTGGCAAATCCGTCGCAGTCCACTGGTTTGCAAATAAAATGCAGTCTACTAAAATGTGATGCATCGTGATCTACATGCCACAAGGACCACACATTGGAGGGTCCTCTCCCTGGAGTAAGAATCCTTGCATCACACGACTGTGGCCTATGTGAAGACGAGTAAGGAGGACCTCATCCCATCGTTGTGGCTGGAAGGAAGTATGCCACGGCCAAGTTGTGGGCTTTACAACAAGGAGCTTATCGTCAGTCACTTCCAGCCATTCATCTTCCCATTGACACAGGACTTTATACCTCAACAGCGAGGTGATAGCCTGCAGGGGTATAGCACACTGAAATACCAGGGGGTCACGACACCCCTCCTTGGCTGCTCGATCCGCCCTTTCGTTCCCCACAATTCCCACATGCCCTGGTACCTAGCAGAAAGACACCTCCTTCCGCAGTCGCTGTAGTTGGAGGAGGGCATTCTGGATAGTCTGGGTTACTTTATCTGCTGGGTACAAATGCTGGAGAGAGTGAAGGGTGCTCAGAAATCTGAACAGATGAGAAATTGAGCATTGGTAGAACATCTCATCTGCTCCAGCACCCGCAAGAGTGCATAAAATTGTATGTCGAAGATAGGAAATTCTAGAAGCAGTCTAAACTTGAGAAAATGATTGGGGAAGATGACAGAGCAACCAACGGATGCCCACCCATATGTTGAAACAGCTACATGGTTGTGGTGCTCAGATAAAATGTTAGAAAACATCACATTAAAAATGGAAGCATGAGTGCTGTCTCTCCTGTACCGCACCAAATCTATAACCACAATGAGCCTCGTCAGTGACCAGGGCGGCAGACAAAAAAAACCCTGGATTTCGGGTTGTACTGGCTCTGCACCGAGTCACTCCAGCACATGCTGCACCCAGATCTCAAATGGCATTGTGACTCATAGACGGTTAGAAAAAAGGCACTCCAGAGGTTGATGAGCACCAGTATGGAGTGCGGGTGAAGTTGGAGCTGCCAGGAACTTACGCGCCTGACTCACCATGAGGAGCTGGTGCCGGATGATAAGTGGCGGTTCCTCACGCCTCAGCACAGAGGCTGGGTACAAGAATGGTACGACAGGCGCCCGTGGCCAGTCAAATCTCATAATGGACAGCATCAATGATCCTCAAATAAGAGGGCCTCACTGACCTATACACCATGCACTCTTAGTCCAGCCGTGAATGCACAAAGCCCAATAAATCTGGAGGAGATGCACCATATCCACTGCCCAAGTCCTTTGACTGAGGCAGTGATGTTCAGTGCCTTCAAGGTTCTGGCTTTCAGGTCTCGCAGTTGTGGCAACCACGACAATCAGGAGTCAGAAATGATGCCCAGAAACTGCTCTGTGTCTCTAGAATGTAGGATGGTGTCTCTCATATTCAAGGCAGACAAATTAAAAAGACGATGAGAATAATTAAAATGAACACACACACACACACACACACACACACACACACACACACACACACACACACACACACACACACAACCACACTTACTGCAGAAAACTGAAAACCTGTCTTTGCAGCCCACTCCTCTAACCTCCGCACTGCAAGTTCCAACTACAGCTGCCATTGCAACACTGGAGGAGGAACAGAAAACAGAAAAATCATTCACAAATAAGGAGCACTGTACAGTACTGCTTACCATAGACGTGATACTATTGATGGCTACAGCAAAGAGGGTAACACTTAAAACACTGCCATGTGGGACACCATTCTCCTGCTCAAATAGATCAGACAGCGTGTCAAAATCTCAGGTCCTAAAATATCACTGAGACAGGGAAAACCCTATGAAGATGGGGAGGTGGCAATGAAAGCCCCATTGATGTAGTTATGCACAAATACTGTGTCTCCAAGTAGTATCATATACCTTAATTATATTGAAGAAACTGCCGATACAGTGATGCTTATGGAGGAAAGCCTACTGAATGGCCACCTCTAGGAGGGTCAGGTTGTCGAAAGTGGACCGAAATCTTCGGAATCCACATTGAGAGTGGCTAAGGAATTTCCTGGTCTCTAACAACCAGACCAGATGATGGTTAACCATTTGCTCCATGGTCTTTCCTACACGGCTCGTTAAGGCAATGCTCCGATAACTACTGGGACATGTGCTGTCCTTTCCTGGTTTGAGGATAGGGATCAGAAATGCCTCTCTCCATGAGTTGGGGAAGTTGCCTGTTTGCCATATTAGATTAAAACATTTGAGAAGGATTTCCTTTGATTCTGCCGGCAAATGTTGAAGCATGCAGTACCGGAAGTGGTTGTGCTGGGAGCAGTGTCTTAAGTCTCAGTCAGCGCCGATTTGAGTTTCCACATGGAAAAAGGGGAGTTCAACTTTTCCCTTTCTACGGCTGCATGCTAGCAATGAAAACCAGATCCTGGCTTGCATTCACAGTAGTTTGTGCAAAATGCTTGGCCAGCATCTGAGCAATGTCTCTGGGCGTTGTTTGGAGGCACTCCTGTTTCAGCACTACAGTTGGTAAATGGCTATGTTTACTGGAAATCCTCCGGATGGCTTCAAGTGGAATGGTTGATGGAGTCCAGGAACTCTTGCCATGATCATTTTTTGCTCTCTTTAATGACCCCATGAGCCTTGGCTCTTGCTATTCGAAAGGCGGTAAGATTGTCCACTGTTGGGCGGCATTTAAACCGTCTAAGAGCTGCACGCTTGTCCCGGATGGCTGAATGGCACTCGTCTGTCAACCAAGGTACAGGTTGCCTCTTAAGAGAGCTGAAAGACTTTGGTATGGATACATCAGCAATGTGATGGATCACATGCATGATGTGATCCCCTCATTCCTGGATGGTGTCACAGTGTTCAAATACAGCCAATTGTCTGAACAGCATCCAGTTAGCCCTGTCAATCATTCATGTTGATGGCTTCTGTTACAGCAACACATCATCCAGTAGGTGAATGACGATGGGGAAGTGGTCACTGGAATGTGGGTCGTCAATGACCTCCCAGTGAACAGAGTCAGTGGGTGCTGGAGAGCAGAGAGATAGGTCAATGGCTGAAAATGACCCGGTAGCAGCACAGAAATATATCAGAGTACCAGTGTTTAGGATACACAGCTCTAGGTCAGGAAGCTCTCCGACACTTGACCCCTAGGGCAAGTAGAGTTGAGCCCCACAGGACATGATGGACATTGAAGTCTCCCAGGAGAAGAAATGGTTAGGGGTGTTGTTCCATAATATCTGTGACAGTCTCAGAGTCAACTTCATCCAGTGGAAGTAAATAAAGAGAGCAAACTGTAAGCCCCCAATGTGCATGAATTTCAGCTGCAACTCCTTGCAGGTCAGTATCCAGAGAAGAGCAGAGGAATGGTGCCCATTATTGACAAACACAGTCACCTCCCTTTAGCACTTTCCCCAGTCAGGTCATGCTTGCGAAATAGTGTACAGCCCCATAGTATAGGAGCATCAGATGCTTTTAAAGGTGTCCCCTGTAAACACAAGCCCAGGGGGCATTGCTATGCTAGGAGTTTCAATTCCTCCACATGTGACCTGAATCCATTCATGTTCCACTGTATAATGGGAGCCATCTATCAGGGTGGTAGTACCTCCATTCTGACTTTGTCAGAGAAAGGAGCCCACAATGGGTGTAGGCTCCGTTACTGGGCAATATGATTTCCTCAGTCCAACATAAGCCTTCATCGCCTCAGAAGAAGGTTCGAGACAGATGCCAGACAGAATGACATCGACATCATCAGACTGGGTACCTCTTGTCTCCTTCAGCGGCACTTTGATTTCAATTTTTTGGTCTGAGGTGGCTTTGGAGCCACAACCTCAGAAGTGGTAGGGGGTGTATCAGCAGTGGACGGTGCACAAGACTTGACATGTGGAGAGGCAGAAAGGTCCACGATGGCAGCAACCAAGGCCTTTTCTGAGGTTCGGGGAGGGGGACAGGATTCAAAGCAACTGAGGCAGCACACGTGCATTGACAAACACAGGTGCTAGTTCTGCAAGTAGCAACCTTTGTTTGTGTAATTTCATGAGGTTACAGGTCTGGCCGTTTCAAAACAGAAGAAAATGAGGCAGCGAATATAGGTGGCTGCGTGGACTTGTATACCTTCTTGGCTTCACCATAAGGAATGCGCTTTGTCGTTTTGATCTCCTGCATCTTCCATTCCTCAAGGAAAACTCTGCAGTCCCTGCTCCACACAGGGCGATCCCCAGAGCAGCTGACGCACTCTGGAGGAGAGGATCAACCAATTCCCTCATGGGCAGCTTTACACATTTCCCACAAGTGACTTCTCCTTTACAACCAAGAGTAGTGTGCCCAAAGTGCTGGAATTTAAAACACTGCATTGGATTTGGGTAATAATGTCATACACTGAGACGTAGGAAACCTGCCTGCTTTGGTAGTGTGATGTTATTAAAAGTAATGATAAATGAGTCTGATTTTACGAGATCGCCATCCACCTGTTTAATAACATGTTGCACGTGGACAACGTCTTCCCAGGACCATTCGGCTTTCAGTTTTTCTCAGGGAATGTCAACTAGATCATCATTCAACATCATCTTTGCCTCAACACTTCTGCCTTGACTTATATCTCTGCCCATACTCTTTGCCTTTAAATATGTCTGCTTGTGTCTGTGTATGTATGGATGGATGTGTGTGTGTGTGTGTGTGTGTGTGTGTGTGTGTGTGTGTGTGTGTGTGTGTGTGTGTGTGTGCGCGCGCGCGTGTACGCCCATGGTCGAGCTTCAGCAATCCTGGGGACGCTAGTGTCGGCACCTGTGATATCATTGGCCCAAGTTCTCTGTCCACCCTGGTCGGTAGATCATTTTGTTTGTCGAGTGTATTCTTAATTAAACTCGGCACCGGTTCCCAAGCCTTGCTAAGATTATAGTTTTACTCTCGATTGATGTGGTCATCTGTGTTGTGAATTTCTATGGCCTCTCTAATGATGTTGTCCCAGTACTTGGAAGTCTGTGCTATGATTCTGGCACATTCGTATTCCGTTGCATGATTCTGGGCAAACACTGCTCTGTGACTGCTGACTTGCTAGTATACGTCAGTCAAGGTGCCTCTGGCATTCTCAACAGTGATCTTCGACAGTGTGCAGTGTTTGTCTAATATATGTTTTCCTACAGTGATATGGAATCTGGTATACGCCACCCTTTTGCAAACTGAGATCATCTTTGACGCTTCCCAATAATGCTCATGTTTTATTTGGAGGGCAAAGGGCAGTTTTCACTTGGTGCTTCTGCAATATGCATCCAATTCTTCCCAATAGTGCACCTGTGTACAGTATAAAGGCAGTGGCTCCCGTTCCTCCACGACTTCTTCTGTCTCGGGGCCATACTGTTGTGGTGGGACAGGGAGCACAACTGATCTGCCATTCTCTTCCGCAAAGGATGGTCGCAGCTGTCTGCAAGCAAATACAGCTCACTGTGAATTTCTTTCCAATACACACCGTGGCCCACGGTGCCATCAGCTCTGGAGCAGACTCTCTGCAACTGAAATGGTGTACACCCTGTGTACTAGTGTTTTTAGTATCCCATTCCTCTGCAAAGGCTGGTGGTAGCTGTCTGCATCCAAATACAGGTCAGTGTGCATTTTCTTCCAATACACATTATGACACATATTTGTCTCAGCTCTTCTTGACCATGATGTCTACAAATGTCTTCCTTCTGCTTCAATCGCAATAGTGGATTTGATATTGGGATTTATGGAGTTCAAATGTGTAAATAAGTCAAGGAGTTTGCCCCTTCCATGGGGCCAATTGACAAACGTGTCATCCACGTAATGGAAAAACACATGGGTTTCCATTTGTATGATGTCAGAGCTTCCTTCTCTAAGTACTCCTTATACAAATTTGCTACCACAGAGGAGTGTGTGCTGCCCATTGAAACTTATTACATTTGTTCGTAGTATTTTCCATTAAACAGAAAATACTTGGAGTCAGGATATGCCTGAAAAGATCAGTGGCCTTCTCATCAAATTTCTGGCCAATAAGCTCTAGTGACTCTTTTGGAGATACACTGCTCAATAACGGAACACCAAAACCTGCCAGGGTACCTGACTCTTATCATGAAGTTTTAGAGGCATTTTACAAAATTCACAGAACTGCGTATAAGATGAGTGCATTTACCCACATAAGAGCTTAGTATTTCCATAAGGTATTTTGCCAGCAAACATGCAGGTGCTCTAGTGTTGCTGACTATGGGGCACAACTCTCCCCATCTTTGTGAACTTTAGGGAGCCCATAAAGTCTTGGCAGTACAGGCCCTTGAAGTAAGAGTTGATCGGCAACATCCTCTGGTAAATCTGTGACCTTGAGAAGAGAGCTGATCTTG
Source organism: Schistocerca gregaria (assembly GCF_023897955.1). Taxonomy (NCBI): domain Eukaryota; kingdom Metazoa; phylum Arthropoda; class Insecta; order Orthoptera; family Acrididae; genus Schistocerca; species Schistocerca gregaria. Next base: position 326,172,275 of record NC_064925.1, on the reverse strand, counting down.
TTCTCCACCTTCTTTGTGGGGTCAATGATCTTCCAGTAGGAGTCTTCAGTTAACCGGCTGTCCATCTTCTCAATGTAGTCTTTGAGGGGAAGAACAACAGTGGCGTTGTTTTTGTTCACATGTAATCCAGTGGTCTCAGGCACTCTCTCAGGTACTGTAGTCTAACACTACCAGCAGAAAGAAAGCGGGTATTTGGGACCTGAGAGTTTTTTGTTTGATGGGGAATACTATGAACAAACAAAGAGTCACAATGTGCAGCCCACTCTTGCCTGTGATCGCAAAATTGTAAATGGAGTACTTTAACAAGGAAGACCTGGCATCATCCAAATTGAAACCCGTGTGTTTTTTCCGTTACGTGAATGACACATTCATCATCTGGCTCTACAGAAGGGGTAAACTCATTGAGTTTCTTACACATTCGAACTCGATAAGTCCCAACATCAAATTCACTATGGAGACCAAAGCAGAATCAAGATTACCATTCCTGGACATCATGGTCAAGAGAAGAGCTGGATAAAATCTTCTCGGTTTTCAAGCCACGTCAGTGCAATAAAATGCTTGAGCTTTCGATGGCTACCTCTGCCATCATCGTCACGAGTAAAATTACTGACTGCCGGGACTGACACTATTTCCCACTTATATACCTACAATTATGGCCACTGGCACCGACCAGAAAGGGCCTGCAACTGCTGAATTGAATATTGAATTTAATTGATGAAAGGAGAAAATATAAAAATGCAGTAAATGAAGCAGGCAAAAAGGAATACAAACGTCTCAAAAATGAGATCGACAGGAAGTGCAAAATGGCTAAACAGGGATGGCTAGAGGACAAATGTAAGGATGTAGAAGCTTATCTCACTAGGGGTAAGATAGATACTGCCTACAGGAAAATTAAACAGACCTTTGGAGAGAAGAGAACCACGTGTATGAATATCAAGAGCTCAGATGGCAGCCCAGTTCTAAGCAAAGAAGGGAAGGCAGAAAGGTGGAAGGAGTATATAGAAGGTTTATACAAGGGCGATGTACTTGAGGACAATATTATAGAAATAGAAGAGGATGTAGATGAAGACGAAATGGGAGATACGATACTGCGTGAAGAGTTTGACAGAGCACTGAAAGACCTGAGTCGAAACAAGGCCCCCGGAGTAGACAACATTCCATTAGAACTACTGACGGGACTTGGAAGAGCAGTTGAACGGAATGGACAGTGTCTTGAAAGGAGGATATAAGATGAACATTAACAAAAGCAAAACGAGGATAATGGAATGTAGTCAAATTAAATCGGGTGATGCAGAGGGAATTAGATTAGGAAATGAGACACTTAAAGTAGTAAAGGAGTTTTGCTATTTAGGAAGTAAAATAACTGATGATGGTCGAAGTAGAGAGGATATAAAATGTAGACTGGCAATGGCAAGGAAAGCGTTTCTGAAGAAGAGAAATTTGTTAACATCGAATATAGATTTATGTATCAGGAAGTCGTTTCTGAAAGTATTTGTTTGGAGTGTAGCCATGTATGGAAGTGAAACATGGACGATAACTAGTTTGGACAAGAAGAGAATAGAAGCTTTCGAAATGTGGTGCTACAGAAGAATACTGAGGATAAGGTGGATAGATCACGTAACTAATGAGGAGGTATTGAATAGAATTGGGGAGAAGAGAAGTTTGTGGCACAACTTGACTAGAAGAAGGGATCGGTTGGTAGGACATGTTTTGAGGCATCAAGGGATCACAAATTTAGCATTGGAGGGCAGCGTGGAGGGTAAAAATCGTAGAGGGAGACCGAGAGATGAGTACACTAAGCAGATTCAGAAGGATGTAGGTTGCAGTAGGTACTGGGAGATGAAGCAGCTTGCACAGGATAGTGTAGCATGGAGAGCTGCATCAAACCAGTCTCAGGACTGAAGACAACAACAACAACAACACGTTACTTAGACATTGTCTTGCACAAACTAGCTTGCTGTTATGCCTGTTAAGTTGCCATGGCTATGTCTACCCACTTCTAATCGAATGGAGACTGGTTTCTGGCAGTAAGATCCAGCTCATATCTTGTCTACCGTATCTGCTTTCTCAATAGGGCATGACTTGTCCTCTTCAAAATTCTGTCCACTGCAGCAGTTCAATTGTGGTGCTGAACTACTGCAAAATGAGGAATTACCTCCTTGTCCCAGCAGCATTTGCAAAAATGCTAAAGAAATCAGCAGATGTGATTTCCTTTTGCACACCATTTTTCCAACAGTCTTATACTGTGCATTATGTCACCACCATAGAGGAAAGATATGTGTCCTTGGAGTCTTTCGCAGTAGCGTGACTGGACAAAATCTTCTTGGTTTTCAAGCCGTGTCAATTCCAATAAAATGCTCAAGCTTTCGATGGTTAGCTCTGCCATTGTTGTCAGGACAACAATTATTGAAAGCCAGTCTCTGTTGAATCCTGGGCCACAGTGTCTAACGGAAGAAAACGCACAGTGACCTATATTTGGATGCAGACGGCTGCCACAACCCTTTGCAGAGGAATGGAGGACTAAAAGCACTAGAACACAGAGTGTACACCAATTCAGATGCAGTGAGTCTGCCCTACAGCTGATGGCAGCCTGGGCCACAGTGTTTATTAGAAGAAAACACACTCTGAGATCTACTTGCATGCAGACATCTGTAACCACCCTTCACAGAGGAACGGGGTACTAAAAACACTAGTCCTCAGGACACACACCATTTCAGACACAGAGAGTCTGCCCCAGGAACTGAAACACCTCAGAACTGTATTCTTAAAAAATGATTACCCAGAATGGCAGATTGAGTCCGCTCTCCTACTTACCACAATGGTACATCCTGTAGAGATGGAAGAAGTCACGGTGACAGAGGCAGCCACTGTCTTTATACTATACACTGGTACATTATATCAGTTTGTGAAAGGCTGGCATATACCAGCTACCATGTCGATGTTGAACTACATATATTCAACAGACAGTGCACACTGTCGAAGATCACTGCTGAGAACACCAGAGGCACACTTGACTGATGTAAACCAACAAGTCGGCAGTCACAGAGCACCATTTACCCAAGAATCATGCAATGGAGTGTAAACATACCACAATCCTGGCACAGATTCCAAATACTGGGACACTGATGTTAAAGAGGCCATAGAAATACCCACTAGGGCCAATCTCATCAACCAAGATTGCGACCATAATCTTAGTAAGGCCTGGGAACCAGTGCTAAGTTTTATTAAGAAGACCATCAACACACAAAACAACTTGTCGATGAGGGTGGACAGAGGAGTTACATCACTGCTATCACAGCTGCTGACACTAGTATCTAAGAGATGCCGACGCACATTTGTGGTTGCAGACTGCAGACAGAGCACCTCGCACAGGCAGGGTATATTAGTTGGCCACGTGCCCTCAGCGCTCCTGACAATGGCGACTGATCACCAAAATATTGTGCCTGCTGGACACTATGAATTGGCAGACCACCCATGGACTGTTCAGTCAACAAATACACTGTTAGGAACTGAACAGTCACTTCACAGGGATTCCTGCCTGTTCCCTTTAGTGAAGTTGTACTACTTACTCCATCAAAGAAAAGCTGTCCTCTTTCTTGATATGAAGACTGAAATCATGCTGCCAATATGATTCAGCCAACCCTGTATGAAATAGCAATGTTTGAAAACATTAAGCTGGTTGCACTCTGTCCAAAACCCTTGCTGAAAATCTATCTGCGTGCCTTTCTTTGAGGCACTAATCTGTCTGAAAGGTTTAGCCAGACTGGCAAATTGTCACTAGCACACAGATTGTCAATGGTTCTTTCCTGGGCAGCATGAGCTACAGCTGGCATGCACCAGAGATCAAAAGATACATGTCTTCTATTAACCTGGGGCAGGTGGCCACAGAGGCCGATAGCAGGTTATGTGCATGGGTCTGGATATCACGAGACTTTCCAGAAAGCTACAAAAGACAGAAACGTACAGTTTAACTGATCATTCACTGGGTGACGTTGCAACCTGAGCTGACCAATGACAAAGATGACACAACAGGATTTAACTCTCTGAATGACATAGTGGGGGTGGAGCACTGTAGTTTACAGAGGAGCCTGGCACACACAAGTTGTTTGGAGATCATCCAGAGTCAGCACTGTGGGACTGAATCGGAGATGATTGTTGTGTGACATGTATCTCAGAATGCATTCTCATAGGTCTCCAAATGCTCTTCCAGACCCTTTCAGGAGATTCTCACACATCATTCTATGCAATTCGCACATTGTTTAGCATAAAGCATTCTGACTTCATCTTCTGAAGGAATGTCACCTTGTTTGATACTCAGTTTTCAGACTTTGGCTGACGCCTGTATTCATTTTGATGTCTATCGTCCTTTGTTACATCCTCATTTTTCATTCTGTGTCAGTTGGTTTTACTGGGGTCTAATTCTTGAATCTTTAGGCATCTGACAATGTTTGCATTGTCTGATCTCAACTATCAAATGTATCATGCATGTTACCCCTGTGGTCTCATTACTGCACACAAATAGATGCCACATGCATTTTAGGGGCCAGTAAGATGAGGACAATAACACTGCATCAGCCAGTGGGCAGTTTTTTTACCTAGAGAATGATTAAGCGGGCAATACCAAATGAGGAAGGTGTTAAGTTGCTCTAAGCATCACCTCCAAAGCCACTGGACATGACGATGAAAGCTGCCAGCTGTGAACCAACAGCCATGTCACACCATGAGAGATTCACGGAGATTGACACGTCACACCAACATCACACCAGCCACCTGAGCTAGCAAGTATTACCAATTCTGTACTGTGATGAGGTAACGTAGATAATCCCCCCTACATGCCAAGTTACTGAGTTGTGTCTATATCCAGTCAAATTAGATCCAATGTTTGTTAGCATTGACAAGTTTTATATAATTATTAAAAAATGTAAAATTCTCCAATCCTTTATTGATTGAAATTCTGGACATTTTTGCCACCCAACATCTTTACAATGTGGGACCATTATCATTTCAGTTTACAGTTTTACTACATTTTTGGCACCCTATGTAGGGCAATGTCATTAACTTCCATTTCATCACAGTCTTAATAGAATAAATTTAAATGTTATAGATACTAATGCTATCTCTTCTTGCAGTCATTCTTCAATTAGACCCTGAGTTAGTCTAGCTTTAAGCATGGTACAGTTTCAAGTACAAGTTGTAACTTGTCTAGACAAAATTAAATGATCTTCAGTACTGAAGTGTACTGCTGCCATTTTGTACTTTTATTTTTGTAATGTGAGTCCAGTTGCACTTGCAGAATTTAAAAGAAATACTTGGTTAATTCAATGAAGAGCATTAATTAATTTTTTTGTGATGTGCCCTTCACATGCAGTAGTGAATCAATTTTCTGAATAATGAATCAAAGTATAAGTCTGTTGGCACTAAAATGAAATGTTTGGCACACACACTCTAGATGTACAGCAAGGGGCTAGAAGGGATTGAGGCCAGGAGAATTATGGCATCTAAGGATGTGCTGCTGGGGCAACTCCCATCTACTTCATTCAGAGAGAGAGAGAGAGAGAGAGAGAGAGAGAGAGAGAGAGAGAGAGAGAGAGAGAGAGCATGCACGTGTTTGTATTTATTTGTATGTTTGTGTACCATATAACTCAAAAAAAAGAATTCGTCCAAAAGATAGCACATTATTCAGTCCTGTTGATGTGCCTCTGACAACTCGAAATGTCTACTATTCAGCAAATTTACTCCTTGAATTATCTAGATTCATAATGACAATGTTATGAAAAGGATAGCTGCTACTCACCATGTAGTGGAGATGCCGAGTTGCAGATAGACACAACAAAAAGACTGACAGATAATGAGCTTTCTGCCAACAAGGCCTTTGTCAGGTAGAACACACACACATGATCACAGTCTCTGGCTGCTGAGGCCACACTGCGAGCTGCAGCACATATTGGAAATGAAACTGGGTGGTGGGCATAGGGAGGAGGCTGAGCGATACCAGGATAGGGGTGGTGAACCGTAAATGCTTGTGTGAGCATACAGGGATGAGGTGGAGAGAGGGTAGGGCAGCTAGGTGCAGTTGGGAGCTTACATGGAGGGCGAGGTAGGGTTAGCGGAAAAGTAGAGGGGTAAAAAGACTGCAGGTGTGTTGGTGGAGTAGATGACTGTGTAGTGCTGGAATGAAAACAGGCAAGGAGTTAAGACTAATGAAGGTTGAAGTCAGGAGGATTACGAGAACTTTCCCACCTGTGCAATTATGGGAAGCTGGTGTTGGTGGGAATGACTGCTGTGAAGCAGTTGCTGAAATGAAGAATATTGCGTTGGGCGGCGTGCTCAGCATTCGGATGGTCCAGCTGTTTCCTGGTAGTCATTCATGCGGACAGATAGCTTGTCGATTGTCATGCCCACATAGAATACAGCACAGTGGTTGCAACTTAGCTTGTTGATCACATGACTGGTTTCACAGGTAGCCCTGCCTTTCATGGGATAGGTGACGCTTATGACTGCACTGGAGTAGGCGGTGGTCTGTTACAAGGATATGAGCCATGGGGCAAGGCGGTTGGGAGCAGGAGTTGTGTAGGGATGTTCGAGGATATTATGTAGGTTGGGTGAGCGACACAACACTACTGCGGGAGGGGTGGGATGGATAGTGGATGGGATGTTCTTCGTTTCAGGGCAGGATGAGACATAGCCGAAATCCTGGCAGAGAATGTGATTCAGTTGCTCCAGTCCTGGGTGGTACTGAGTCATGAGGGGAATGCTCGTCTGTGGCCAGACAATGGGTCTTTGGGAGGTGGTGAGTGACTGGAAAGATAAGGCATGGGAGATCTGTTTTTGTATGTAGTTGGGAGTGTAATTGTCATCTGTGAAGGCCTCAGTGAGATCCTCGGTGTATTTTGAGAGCGACTGCTCCGTATGGGAAGGACTTCTTGGTATGGAATGGGTGGCTGCTGTCAAAGTGCAGGTATTGCCTTGGTTGGTAGGTTTGAGATGGATGGAGGTACTGAGATAAGGTGGATTCTTGGCTTGAGTAGGAGCAGATGAAGTGAATGGGGGAGAAGGTCTTGTGAGATTCTGGAGGAGTGTGGATAGGGTGTCCTCACACTTAATCCAGGTCATGAATGAATCTGAACCAGTGAGGGGTTTGGGATTCTGGGTGCTTAGGAACGATTCCTCTAGATGATCCAAGAATGAGTTAGTACAGGATAGCACCATACAAGAGCCCATAGCTGCACCATGGATTTGTTCATGGGTAACGCCTTCAAAGGAGAAGTAATTGTGGGTGAGGATATAGTTGGTCATGGCAATCTGGAAGGAGGTTGTAGGCTTGGAATCCATTGGGCATTGGGAAAAGTAGCATTAAATATCGGTAAGGCCAAGGGCATTACACATGTTAGTGTTAAAGGGGGTGGTATCAATAGTGATGAGCAGGGCACCATGTGGTAAAGAACAGAACTGTGGAGTATCAGTGGAGATAATGTTTAGCATCTCTTTTATAGTAGGGTAGGTTGCAGCTAATAGGCTGAAGACGTTGGGTCTACGAGAGCAGAGATTCTCTCAGTGGGGTCACAGTAACCAGCCACAATGGTGTGTCCTGGGTGATTGGGTTTCTGGACTTCAGGAAGTATGTAGAAGGTAGGAGTGCGGGGAGTGGTAGGGGTAAGAGATGAGATAGACTACATGGAGACGTTCTGACATGGGTATCAGGATTAGAGGCTCATCCCAGAACCTCTTCCTGGAGTATATCTCGCTCCTCGCCCTTAACACTCCCCACACTTTTACCTCTACATGCTTCCTAAAGTCCATAAACCCAGCCACCTAGGACACAAGATTGTGGTGGGTTACTGTGCCCCACCGAGACACACACTGCTCTTGTAGACCAACACATCAGCCTATTATCCAAAACCTATCCTCCTATACATAAAGATGCGAAACATTTCCTCCACTGATTCTCCACAGTTCCTCTTCCTTTACCACGGGGTGCTCTGCTCGTCACTATTGATGGCATCTCCCTTTACACAAACATCCTTACTGCCCATGGCCTTAACGCTATTGAACACTATCTTTCACAGTACCCAATGGATTCCAAACCTAATAACCACCTTCCTGATCACTATGACCAACTTTGTCTTCACCCACAATTACTTCTCCTTTGAAGGCATTACCCACAAACAAATCCAGAGTACACCTATGGGTACTCGTATGGCACCATCCTATGACTCGTATGGCACCATCCTATGACGATCTATTCATGGTCCATCTAGAGGGGTCCTTCCTAAACATCCAGAATCCCAAACCCCTCACCTGATTCAGTTTCTTTCATGATATTTTCATATGGATTGAGGATGAGAATAACATATTCACATTCCTCCAGAACCTCAGCACCTCCCCCCCCCCCCCCCCCCCATTTGCTTCACCTGGCCCTACTCAACCCAACAAGCCATCTTTCTAGATCTCATCTCAAAGATTGCTACATCCGTACCTCCATCCATATACACCTACCAACCACCAGCAATAATACATCTACTTCGACACCACCAACCCATCCGTACTAAGAAGTCCCTTCCATACATCCTAGCTACTTGTGACCATTGCATTTGTAGTGACCAGTGGATCCTCTCAAATTATGCTGAGGCTCTCATTGAGGTCTTCACAGACTGTAATTATCTTCCCAGTCTTGTAGAAAAACAGATCTCCCGTGCCTTATCTCTCCAGTCACCCACCACTTCCCTAAATCACACTATCTGGCCACAGAGGGGCCTTCCCTCATGACTCAGTACTGCCCAGGACTGGAGCAACTGAATCGCGTTCTCTGCAAGGGTTTCGACCACCTCTCGTCATGCCTTGAAATGAGGATTATTCTACCCAATATCGTTCCCACCTCTCCCAGAGTGGTATTCTGCCATCCACTGAACATACACAATATCCTCATGCATCCCTGCACAACTCCTTGCTCCATGGCTCATATCCTGTAATAGACCTAGATGCAAGACCTGCCCCATACATCCTCCCACCACCACATACTCCAGCCCAGTCACAAGCATCACCTATCCCATTAAAGGCAGGGCTACCTGTGAAACCAATCATGTGTTCTACAAGATAAACTGCAACCATTGTGCTGTATTCTATGTGGGCATCACAACCAACAAGCTGTCTGTCTGCATGAATGGCCACTGACAAACTGTCACCAAGAAACAGCTGGACCACCCCATTGCTGACCACACTGCCCACAACAATATTCTTCATTTCAATAACTTTTTCACAGACTGTGCTATCTCCACCACCACCACCACCACCACCACCACCACCACCACCCCACCACCTTCTATAAACTGTGCAGGTATGAACTCCTCCTGCAATACGTCCTACATTCTCATAATGGCCTCAACCTTCATTAGTCTTAGCCCCTTTCCTGTTTCCATTCCAGCACTACACAGTCTATTCTACCAACGCAACCACAGTCTTCTTTCCTCTCTACTTTTCTGCTAACCCTCCCCCACCCTTTGTGTAACCTCCCGACTGCACCTAGCTGTCTTATCCTCTCTCCACTTTGTCCCTGTATACTCTCACAAACAGCATTTCACAGTCAGCGACCCCTACCCTGCAATCCCTCCCCATGCCAGCGTCCTCCCTACTCCCACCACCCAGTTGCATCTCCCATCATGCACTGCTGCTCGCAGTCCGGCCTCAGCAGCCAAGACTGTGATCATGTGTGTGCGAGTGTTTGTGTATGTTCTACCTCCGACAAAGGCCTTTTTGGCCGAAACTCATTTTTCTGTCAGACTTTTTGTTGTGTCTATCTGCAACTCAGCATCTCCACTATACGGAGAGTAACAACTATCTTTTTCTTAATATTGTTACATTCCACCCAGGGTTTTCAATTGTCAGATTCGTGATGAGCAATACATGGTTTGAAAATTTTCTTTCAACTTTTAAATCGTACTACATGTTGGAGCAGGCATGTATAGGTGCTCTGTAATCCACACACACCAAGATTGAGCTAGTGTTGTGGCAACTAAAGTAAAAAAAAATCCACAATTTTGACACCTGTAACATTTGAAAGAATAAATCATAAGGATAGTACTGCAGAGATAAAAATTTTGCTTAGTAGCTTGTTAACCATTTTTTGAGGCCATGTGGAATGAGATTTATTTGTATCCAATGGATGCAGCATGCACAGGATGAGAGTCAACAGAAACTTATTGGAATGTTGAACAGTAGTGGTGGTGGTAGAGAGTGAGTGAGTTAGTGTGTGTGTGTGTGTGTGTGTGTGTGTGTGTGTGTGTGTGTGTGATGTTGTTGTTGATGATGATGATGATGATGATGATGATGATGATGATGACAGGAAATATGTAGGCACAATAAGGAAACTATCCCATTCATTGACTTGTGAAGGTCAGGTTCTTTCACATGTTGATAAGAATGTGGTAATTTCATTCTCTGTATACAGTCGTGTGGTTACTCAACAAAATGTCCCTCCATACAACAACAGAAAAGCCATTATCCACCACTTTAGAAAATCCTGACCAAAACGATCTGAACTGCATCCAACTGCTTGACACTTTTGCATTCGTGAACTCCTTCATATTTAGTCAAACTGTTTATTACACTCTACACACAGCATGGATCTTGCCCTGCCTCTCTCTCTTTCCTTTCACTTAGCTAAAAGCACAGCTTATGGAAAATATTTTGCATCAAAGATGCTGATTTAAAGAATGCAGAGACTGCTCTATAGGTGCTTTACCAGGACTGAGAGAAAAATTTTGTTTACAATTATAAAGTAGCCACTACCCAAAAGATTGTGTTAGTCTGGATCCAGGCTACCTAAATTACACCTTCAAGTATCCATAGTTGTCATTCATCTTTGCACATCATGGCAGCACTAAAAATGATAACATGAAGGGGGGAAATAATTGTAATATCACGTAAATACAGATTTAAGTACTCTATGGTAATGGAATGACATTAGTAGAACAGAATGTTGCTAGCTTTCGCATGAATTTTCTCCATTAATACGTACCCTGTCCCCCAACACACACACACACACACACACATGAAGTAACACTGTCTGTCTTGATGAGGGGCGACATTATCACCTTGAAGATTATTTTGAATATCTAACTGTGGCCCTAATATTATGAAGAGCCCAAGCAGCACTTTGGACAACAACTGTTCACTGTGCATCAACCACCGTGTATGTATGTATGTATGTGTGTGTGTGTGTGTGTGTGTGTGTGTGTGTGTGTGTGTGTGTGTCTGTGTGTGTGTGTGTCTGTGTGTCTGTGTGTCTGTGTGTCTGTGTGTGTGTGTGTCTGTGTGTCTGTGTGTGTGTGTGTGTGTGAGCGTGCGCGCGCTAGTATATAGCTCTTTTTTCCCCCCAAGGTAAGTCTTTCCCCTCCCGGGATTGCAATGACTCCTTACCCTCTCCCTTAAAACCGACATCCTTTCATCTTTCCTTTTCCTTCCCTCTTTCCTGACGAAGCAGCCGCCGGTTGCGAAAGCTCGAAATTCTGTGTGTGTGTGTGTGTGTGTGTGTGTGTGTGTGTGTGTGTGTGTGTGTGTGTGTGTGTGTGTTTTATTTATTGTGCCTATCTACCGGCGCTTTCCCACTTGGTAAGTCTTGGAATCTTTGTTTTTAATATATTTTTCCCATGTGGAAGTTTCTTTCTATTTTATTTACATCATCCTATTTTGGCATATGTAGGACATCCTATCTCTGGTTCTGTAATACATCATTGTAAATTGTGCTTACGGTAAGCGACACTTAGTGTCCATGCCCCCTCAGCTGTTTGTGTTTGAGCTGTAAGCAGTGCGTCAATGCTGATTCTATATTATGGGCCATGAGTGTTCATCACAGCACTATCATGTTTTCATATCTTGTGATGATGCCAATTGTGCCTAAAAGTTTCATTCACTTCTTTAGTAAGTTTAACGAGAGAGGTATGTTATTTGTGGGATGCTTCTCCAGTCATGTGAATCAACAGTACTACTTGTACTGTTGTAACTCATCAAAATGCTCTTAAAGCATGAACATACTCTCTCTTTCAGATCAGTCTGATGATGATCTTAATGATCAAAACAAATAACTGAACTAAATAAAGAAATTTGCAGTCAAACACTATTTTAGTTTCCCATGCCTGAGTCATGCTGTGAGCTTTAAGTTTTACTCCTTCCATTATTGATGTAAGCACTGTGTCATTTAGTAATTGATGCAATGCAGCCATTGCCAAAGACTCAACTATAGATAATAACAAGAACAACAACAACAACAACAACAGAGTGTTCTTCCACAGTTCACCCGTGGCGGTAAGTAGAGTAAATGCAGGATACGGTGGTTGATGCACAGTGAACAGTTTTTGTCCCAAGTGCTGCTTGGGCTCTTCATTTGTTAGGAGGAAGAGGCTGACATTGTTTGCCCACTTTCATACAGTTAAGGATGCACTGCACTGACCCAGAATTGAGGTGCACACCCTGCAATCTTTCTGAAACAATTTTATAGAAACTACTTTTTACAAAATTTCAGTTTTGCTTTATATGCCAACTTCATGATGGTGTGCTCATTATTTTGATAATGGTGGTTGATAGTGTGATATTTGCATTTAAGTAAGACACTGCAAAACTGGAAAAAATTTGCAATGAAAAACAGGGGTCACTTTGACTTTGCGTTTGGTGCATATTACACAATATGATGCTGCACATGAAATTTAGGTAACATGTTGAATTTTTCTTTAAATTTGCATGGAGGTCTCTATTTGTCACCAATCTCAAGAAAATTATCTTACGTAGAATACTCATCTGTGATTGTGGGTGCTAGTGATAAAGCCAGGATGAAATGTCCACAACTTTCCTCATATCTAAAATGGTTTGGGACACCAAAACAAGATTTTGGCAAATGATGGCATGCAAAGAGGAGAGTAGTTTGCCATATGGTTGTCACACAAACCTCATTATCTATTCTGTTACTCCACCAACTACTGACTTTTTTCAATGGGAGAATGTAACTTGTAAGAGGCATCAATATCTGGTGAAATGAGAAATGCTATAGATTTGGGAACAATGTACGTGAAAATATTAAACATTTACTTTTGTACCACAGACATGCTTTTGCAGAAGCTATCAACCTTATTTGTCCTCAGTTCCTCACTTAATAAATCATTGTTTCAGAATAATCTCTCAGCCTGTATCTACACAATAATTTGATGGGATGACATTGTGTAAACTCCCTGTGTTTTGACAAAAGAACCAAATTTTAATGCTGCAACAAGAGAAATGTAGGTTTTACTCAAAATTCGTGACTCATGACACTTCTCTGAAAGGTACAAACAGTTAACAAGTCTGGTGAAAATAAATTGCTGCTTTTGTCACATTTTCAGCAGAATTCTTTTAAGATTCTAAGCAAAGCAGAGGTGAGAGAGTATCATTTTTTGATGGTCATCAAGCAAGTGTGGGCATGGAGGAACTCTACATAATATTTACAAAAAATATGAGTGTAGGTTTCTGTTTAGAATGGCTCTTCCCCTCCAGCACTCAGCATTTCCCCCAAAGAGCACTGACAGCCTGTCTGTGACCCCCACCACCACCACTCTTCGCACACTTGCCCTGCTGACTGCGCATCTACCAGCCACATTATTTTGCATGCACTACAGCTCTGCTGCTGTCAACATTTGTGATAGTCAAAGAGAGCCAATTGTTTGAATTGATTAATTGTCACTTACAACTGGTTTTGATGATTATCCTATAACGTAATCCAGGTATGAGTGATAAAGAAATCACTTGGGAAACAAAAGGGGTAAATACAGAAACGTGTAGGTCCAGAAGTTTGAGGAAGCATGATTCAACTTTAATATATCATTCAAAGAGCTAATTGATCATTAGTAGACGCCAGTTGCCACAAAAAAATCAGTTCAGAGAAGTGAAAGCGCACGTAAAAACAGATTTCCTGGAAGTGCAGAGTACATTAGAATCTATAACAGGAGAATGTGTCAAGCTTGAGTAAAAAACAGTGCTGCATTAGATAAAATGTGTACAGCAATGAAGCTGAAAATGGATATTGGTTAATCACAAGAAGTTACTTGCAGATTGTACAAGTTTTTTGTTTTTGTTTTTTTGTTTTTGCTATTAAAAAAGGGAGTGCACTTTTATTTAAAGTACATCTACTGACATGGTAAACAATAACAAAAAATGAGAAAGATGCTTACCAACTTGCTGAGGAATAGTTTCTAAGAACTTTGCATGATATGTTGGAACAACAGCTCGATACAATTCAAAAACATTTCTTGCAGTGTAAAACAGCCTCACTGCACAGAAGTCAGTGCGCTGTGTTGCTTCCTCCAGTATATCAAAAACAATCTTTAAAACATCTTGAGTTGATTTGCTGGAATGAAAACAGAATGATATGACCATAATAAATTACTTTTAAATATTCTTTAAAAAGAAACATACTTTATGTGGTTAGAAAATATCTTAAACAAAAGCAGCAAACACACACACACACACACACACACACACACACACACACACACACACACACATCAAAATATAGAGAAATGAGAGAAGTACAAAAGTACACTATAAACATGGTGGTCACTCAGAACCCAGCATTTTGTGAAACATTTTAGCTAGCCAGAAAAAGTAATGAAATTGTCCCTTATCACAGTCTGAAGTGTTTACCAACCTGTTTCTTCTAAAATTTCATCCTATGGCTTTTGGATGTAACAAGAGCTATAACGTACACAACAATGCAGTATTTTATTTTCAGTCTCTTCATATTTATTAGCACTAAGTTCAGTTTCCATCAACAGCTTTTTAGAATGTATGACACTCACTGTCTTAACACAGATCGGTAAGCTACACCAGTTAATAGAAATTTCATTGAAAACAAATTCATAACTGATGAAAACTAGATAATGAACATACACTGACAGGAAAAGAAATCACTGCACCAAGGAGAAGTTGTGCAACATAAACAGAAGTTGGTAGGCATGTTTCTACATCTGAAAGATGATGACTATTCATATTTCACGCCAGTCACACAAGAGTAGTACTAGTACTGCCACTATGAGGATGCAAATCAGGTTTCCTTTAAATACACACTGTAACAGTCATGAGCATTAGTTACCTTTGAAACTGGACATGGTGAGCTGATGTTAGACAAGAATGCCTTTAAAAAGGCAACAAAGACACCATTATAAACACCCCATTGAGTTTGAACAAGGTCGTGTAATAAGGCTACGAGAAGCTAATGTTCCTTCTGCGATATTTCGGAAAGACTTAGCAGGAATGTAGCCACTTTACATGACTGCTGACAGCAGTGGTCTGGTGAATGTACAGTCGCAAGAACACTGGAGTCTAGACAGCCAAGTGGCACTACCATTGTGCATCGAACCATTACAAACAGGTTACTTCAAGGACAGCTCCAAGCCAGACGCCTTGTAGCATGCGTTCCATTGACCCCCAAATCAAGGCCATTTGCAATTTCATTGCTGTCAAGTGAGAGACCACTGGAGGTCTGTTGCATTTTCTGATGTAAGATGATTCGCCTTGTTGCCTGTGATGATCATGATTCGGTTAGGAGGAGGCCAGTTGAGTACCTACAACCAACCTCTCTGCATGCTAGACACATTGGAACTACACCTTGAGTTACGGTCTGGGGTGCAATTTCATATGACAGAATGAGCATTCTTGTGGATACCCCATGCAACCTGATTGCAAATTTGTATGTCAATCTGGTGATTCGACCTGTTGTGCTACCATTCGAGAACAGTATTCCAGGAGGCATTTTCCAATAGGGTAACACTTTTCCCACATACCACTGGTGTAACCCAACATGCTCTACAGTGTATCAACATGTCTCCTTGGCCTGTTTGATCACCAGATCTGTCTCCAATCGATCACATATGAGACATCATCAGACAGCAACTCCAATGTCATCCACAAACAGCATTAATTGTCCAGGTACTGCCCGACGAAGTGCAATAGGCATGGAACTTCGTCACACAAACTCAACATTCTGGCAATTACACCTGTTATTAATTTATCAGAATTTCACATTCGCGTTGACTTATCTCAGGCATACATTAACCTGTGATCTCGCAATGTTAACTGCTTAAATATGTTACCTAGGTAAATGTATTCTGAAATCTAATTACTCTAAATCAATTTTTTTTAGTGTTATGATTTTTTTCCCCATCAGTGTAGATTGCGAACTTGTTAATTACTATTTACATATTCAGAACTGACACATTTATACATTTAGACTACTGAACACTGACTGGCTTTGTGTGAAATGACTTTTCTTTTCTTTTTTTTTTTTTTTAGGGCGCACAACTACAATGGTCATTAGGGCCCAGACTAACTTAGGAATGCACTGCGAAGCACACGGTTAAAACAGCAACTAAACGGGACAACATTATAAAATACATATTAACAGGCATAGGATTAAAAAAAAACAGCATAATCAAATGTCCTTAGACAGGTTTGTCAAGTGGATAAAACGAAGAACGCGAGCAGCTGCTCCTGGGTCATCTGCTAAAATGGCAGGCCAAGATCAATGCACAGTGTATTAAAATTCGGACAGGACATTAAAATGTGGCGTACCATCAGCCTTTGCCCACATGGGCAGAACAGCGCTGGCGTAGCCGTCAGCAGATGGCGATGGCTGAACTGGCAGTGTCCAATTCGTAACTGGACTAAAACGACCTCCTACCGCCGAGAAGGGCGTGAAGAGGTCGCCCAAGCTGTGGGAAGAGGTTTCAAGGCCCGAAGCTTGTTGTCCGTAAGTGTAGCCCAATCGGCATGCCACAGCGATAAATGCGCCAACAAATGACCCTGTTACAATCAGATGAAGGGAAACAACAAGAAGCTGTCCGAGGTTGGAGGACCGCAGCCTTGGCCACGGCATCTGCAGCTTTGTTCTCAGGGATACCGACATGGCCAGGAATCCACATAAAGGTGGCTGGAGAACCATCGTCCGCCAGCTGCTGAAGATAGCGTTGGATCCGGTGCACGAAAGGATGAACCAGATACGGATAACTGAGGCTCTGGATGGTGCTCAGGGAATCAGAGCAGATGACATAAGCAGAATTTCGGTGGCGGCAGATGTAAAGAACAGCCTGGTAGAGGGCAAAGAGCTCAGCTGTGAAGACCGAACACTGGCCATGTAGCCGGTATTTAAAACTGTGCGCCTCGACAATAAAAGAACGCCTGACCCCGTCATTGGTCTTAAGAGCCATCTATATAAATGAAGATCATATTAATGAACTTCGAATGAAGTTTGACAAAACGGGAGCGGTATACCGAAGCTGGGGTAACCTGCTTTGGGAGCGAGGTGAGGTCAAGGTGAATGCAAACCTGAGCCTGGAGCCAAGGTGGCATTTGGCTCTCGCCCTCTCGAAAGGTTGCAGGGAGTGAAAAATCAAGGTGCTGAAGGAGGCGATGAAAGCGAACTCCAGGGGGTAGCAGGGCAGAGACATACAACCCATATTGACGGTTGAGAGAGTTGTCAAAAAAGGAATGATAAGACGAGTGGTCGGGCATTAACAATAGCCGACAGGCATACCGACAAAACAGTATATCGCGCTGGTAAGTTAGATGCAATTCACTGGCTTCAGCATGAAGACACTCGACGGAACTAGTATAGAACGTTCCAATCTCAAGACGTAAACCCTGATGTTGTATAGAGTTGAGGCGGCGTAAGATGGATGACCGTGCAGAGGAGTATACGAAGCTCCCATAATACAGCTTTGCGCGAACGATCGACCGATATAGGCGAAGTAGGACGGTTCAATCCGCTACCCACGACATACCGCTGAAAAAGAGAGGACATTTAGAGAACGGGCAGCCAAATATGACACGTGTAGAGACCAGCTAAGTTTCCTGTCAAATGTAAGACCTAAAAATTTTGTTGTCTCCACAAATGGGAGAGCAATGGGACCAAGTCATAAGGACGGTGGGAGAAACTCTTTGTAGCGTCAGAAGTTAATACAAACCATCTTCTCGGCAGAAAAACGGAAGCCATTGGCAACACTCCAGGAGTAAAGACAGTCAAGACAACGCTGAAGACAGCACTCCAGGAAACATGTACGCTGCGCACTGCAATAGATAGTAAAATCGTCCACGAAAAGGGAGCCTGATACATCAGCTGGGAGGCAATCCATTATTGGATTGATCGCTATGGCGAAGAGAGCTACACTCAAAACTGAGCCCTGTGGCACCCCATTCTCCTGGCGAAAGGTGTTGGACAGGACAGAATCCACACATACCCTGAACTGTCAATCCATTAAAAAGGCACAAATAAAAAAAGGGAGGTGACCGCAAAGACCCCATGTATGCATGGTGCGGAGAATACCCGCCCTCCAACAGGTGTCATAAGCCTTCTCCAAATCAAAAAACACAGCCGCAGTCGGGCGCTTCCGCAAGAAGTTATTCATAATGAAGGTCGACAAGGTAACCAGTTGGTCAACCGCTGAGCGGCACCTACGAAATCCACATTGTACATTTGTATGTAGGCTTCTAGATTTGAGCAGCCAAACCAAATGAGAGTTAACCATTCGTTCCATCACCTTACAGACACAGCTGGTAAGGGAGATCGGTCGATAACTGGAAGGCAAGTGCTTGTCCTTTCCCGGCTTAGGAATCAGGACAACGATAGATTCACGCCAGCATGGGGAACATGACCCTCAATCCAGATGCGATAATAAGTAAAACTTGTACCCGCAGGAGAAAAGTTCTTCAGCATCTGAATATGAATAGAATCAGGCCCTGGAGTGGAGGACCATGACCGCGCAAGTGCATTTTCCAGTTCCCGCTTGGTGAATGGGGCATTATAACTTTCACAATTCGAGGAGCGAAAGTTAGGTGGCCTAGCCTCCTCTGCCTGTTTTCGGGGGAGGAAGGCAGAGTGGTAATGAGCGGAGCTCGAAACCTCTGCGAAAAAGCGGCCAAAGGTATTGGAGATATCCTCAGGGGCCACAAGGACGTCATTCGCGACCGTCAAGCAAGAAACTGGTGAGTGGACTTTAGTGCCAGATAGCCGGCACAGGCTACCCCAGATAACAGGAGGATGAGTAAAACTGTTGAAGGTGCTTGTGAAAGCAGCCCAGCTGGTTTTCTTGCTTTCTTTAATAACAGGATGACACTGTGCACGTAATCGTTTATAATGGATACAATTCACCATCGTAGGGTGGCGTTTAAAGGTGTGTAAAGCACATTGACGAGCACGTAAAGCGTCTCTACATGCTGCGGTCCACCAGGAGACCGGAACGTGACGCGGAGAAGTAGTGTGAGGGATGGAATATTCAGCAGCAGTGCGAATGACTAACATGAGGTGTGCGACCTGACTATTGCAGCTTGCGAAGGTTCGATCCTGAAAGGTCACTTTGGAAGAGAAGAGTCCCCAGTCTGCTTTGGAAATGTTCCAACTAGTTAAGCATGGAGAGGGGGTATGATGCAGGAGATGAAAAACACAAGGGAAGTGGTCGCTCGAATACGTATCAGAAAGTGCATACCACTCAAACCGGCGTGTAAGTTGGGTAGTACATACAGAGAGGTCTAAATGGGAATAGGTGTGAGTTGTGTCTGAAAGAAAAGTAGGACGCCAGTATTGAGGCAGACAAGATTGAGGTGGGTGAAAAGGTCTGCTAACAGGGAGCCTCTCGGGCAGGATGCTGGAGAGCCCCAAAGGGGATGGTGGGCATTGAAGTCTCCGGTCAACTAAAATGGTGGAGGTAGCCGAGTAATAATTTGCATCATGCCTGCCCTGGTAATGGCAGACGACGATGGAGTGTAAATGGTACAAATGGAAAATGTAAAAGTGGGGAGAGTAATTCGGACAGCAACTGCCTACAGGTCGGTGTGCAATGTGATGGGATCATAGTAAATATCATCCCGGACCAGCAACATAACCCCTGCATGAGCCGGAACACCTGCCACAGGGGGTAGGTCAAAATGCACAGAGGTATAGTGTGCCAAGTCAATTTGATCACATGGGCGTAGCTTCATTTTCTGGAGAACTACGACGAGTGGACAGTGCAAACATAGCAGCAACTTTAAGTCCTCTCGGTTGGAGCGAATGCCGTGAATATTCCAATGAAGAAGTGCCATCTTGAGAAGAAAAAGAAATAGGAGAAGCAAGAAGGGGTCACCTTGAAGGCCACTGATGGCCTGGCTTCGAGCACTGCCGCCGCTATCAATAGGTGAAGAGTCATCGTCCATTTGTTCAATAGGTTCGTCAGCCATCTTGTTAAGATGGCTGGGAGGGGGACCTTCCTCCGCCGATGAACGGCCAGATGTTCGGCTACCAGCGGTGCGGCCAGGCGAAACAGATGACGGCCTGGGGCGGCAACCGCTGGGTGGTGCAGGAGAAGAAATGCGCCGTGGCGGAGAAGGAGAACTTTGCTTCCTATGAGCCTTCTTGGAAGGTTATTTAGTGGAAGTACTGGTCAATGGCTGGGAGTTCGAGATACGTAGGAAGTCTGCATGGGACGATTCCTTCTTGAAGGCCCGTGCATCTGACTTCTGGGTCTTACTCTTAGCAGAAGTTGATGAAGGTGCTTGTGTCTTAGGGGTGACGGGAGGAAGAGGAGAAGTTGATGAAGGTGCTTGTGTCTTAGGGGTGACGGGAGGAAGAGGAGACGTTGACCGGGCGATCTTAGCACTGGCCGAACGAACAACCATAGTGCTAAAGGTCAGATCGCATGTTTGTGTCGACACCTCCCTGGTAGTCCGAGGAGAGGCGAGGACAGTACTGTATTTCCCCACTGGGAGCAGTGTGGGCTTCCTACCAGCAAATAGCTTGCGAGCAGCCGAGGTGGACACTTTCTCTTTGACCTGAATTTCCTGTATACAGCATTCATCCTTGTAGATGGGACAGGCACGGGAGGACGCTGCATGGTCACCCTGACAGTTCACGCAACGAGGAGACAGAGGTGGACAGTCACCCTGATGGGCGTCCCTGGGACAAGTGACACATTTAGCCGCATTAGAAAGACTGGCGAGTGTGATTAAAATGCTGACACTGGTAGCAGAGCGTAGGTGTCGGGACACAGGGGCGAACAGAAATAACCTCGTAGCCCTCTTTGATGCTCGTAGCCCTCTTTGATGCGCGACGGCAGCTGAGCACTATCAAAGGTCAAGAAAAGTGTCCGGGTCAATACAAGGTCATTGTTCACCTTTTTCAAGACCCTATGGACAGCCATCATGCTCTGCTCAGAGAGGAAAGACTAAATCTCCTCATCAGTCAATCCGTCGAGTGAGCTAGTATATACCACACCACGCGACGAATTCAAAGTGCGGTGAGCCTCCACCTGGACAGGGAACATGTACAGGAGTGTGGCCCGAAGCAGTTTTTGTGCCTGAAAGGCGCTCTCAGTTTCTAACAAGGTACCGTTACGCAACCTGGTACAAGACTTGACAGATCCGGCTATGGCATCTACGCCTTTCTGGATAACAAAAGGGTTGACAGATGAAAAATCCTTTCCGTCCTCAGATCTAGAAACTACGAGGAACTTTGGGGCAGGCAGTAGTACTTTTGTCACTGATGGCTGGTCAAGTTTCAGTTTTTGGGCAGACGTCAAGAGAGAAGAAGAAGAGAAATCCATTGCGAGGAATCCCCCATGATTGCCAGCGTCTTCGATGGTGCACTTCTTCCTTGTGGGGACCCTCTCAGAGGTCACTACCGCCTTAGGTGAATGTTTACACATCAGGTCACACCTCCCGAGAAACGGACGGAGGGACCAATCGTCATGGTCGGAAGGTGTCAGCTCAGGCAATCACCCCTCCCTGGGCCTGGCCTTTACCAGGGGGTACGTGCATGCCTTACTTGTCTACCCAGGGCGGGGAATTACGCGTTACACCATTACCAGCTAGGCATGCGAATGCATGGGTCGGCCTTCAGGCACGCACAGGGAGAAAAGAAGAAAAGGGAAAAAAAGGGGGGGGGGGGAGAGAGGGAGAGAAAGGACAGACTGTCTCAAACGACGAGGCAGAGACGAGAGGATGGACAAGAAGGCAAGGAGAAGGAGGCAAGCAGGAGGAGGCAAGGAGGAGGAGGCAAGGAGGAGGAGGCAAGGAGGAGGAGGCAAGGAGGAGGAGGCAAGGAGTAGAAAGCAAGGTAAAAAGTAAGGAAGACAGTGAGAGGGAGAAGGACAAAGAAAGGAACCAAACAAAGGAAGGAAGAAACCGGAATAAGCGAAAAACCAAAATGACCACAAATATAAGTCGTGGAACCGTCCGTCTCCGGACGCAGGCGCAAATTACCCCCTTGAGGGGGAGGGACTCCTTTTAGTCGCCTCTTACGACAGGCAGGAATACCGCGGGCCTATTCCTATCTCCGGACCCGTGGGAGGGGGAGGGGGGGGGGGGGGGGCGGGTGACATGTATTGCAGAAACCATAAAATAGTAAAATATGGGACAATTACATTTAGGATATTAACATGAAAGATAGAAAAAACTTAAAGATACAATGATATAATAGGCAATGAAGTAAATTGGTCCAAACAAAAGCTGTATTATTAGAAAACAAGGAACTTATAGGTACTACTTTATGAAAGAGAAGCTTTAAGGTGCACAGGGATTTCGAAAGGGTCACCAAGAATTTTCTAGAAAGCTATATTTTCTAATTGGGATAATTAATAAACTAACACATATTTCAGTAAAAGTTCACATTTACAGAAAAAGAAACCATAACATTGGATTTTGGAAAGAATTGCATTTTAAGATTGGAAACGTTCCGGAACATGAAAATTTTGAAACCCAAGTTTGCAGGGAAAGTGGAACATTTGTTTGAAATGGAAAATGAAGGCTTTTAAGTAAGCTATGTCAATCTCAAAACATACAATCTCTAGCAGCATTGAACTTTGATGTGCACACTTTGCAGATATGACGAATATTTCTTTAAATAAAATGTTGTCCTATGAACTCAATATACTGTTGTCATCATCAGACTAAGTTACATTGTGATTAATAAAATTTAGTGAAATGCAGAATGAATAAGAATCTGACAATTTTGTGTACACATGGTATACGTGTATTAACAATATTAGGAAAAGGACAGATTCCTATTCACCATACAGATGACTGACTGAGTTGTTTACAGGCACAACGAAGAGACTGGTGTTACACATTATAAACACATTCACACAAGCAGCCATTCCTCATGCACACATGACTGGTACCATTGGCTGTTCCAACTGACATGTGACTGTTACATGACTAGCAATCTGGAGCGAAGAGGGAGACATAGCAGTGTATGGGCAAGTGGAAAGAATGGCACTATCTAGCTGGGCATACATGGACTATGTGGCAGGAGGTGGGGTGTGTGGGGGAAAAAACAGGGAATGAAAAGTGAGAAGAGCAGGGAAGGGAAAATGTGTGTAGACAGAGGGTAGCACACAGTGAGGGTGGGTGCCATGAAAAGGGATAGGTTACAATAGATTGAGGCTGGGATGAAATCCAGGAGCAGAGAATGTGTTGTAAGCCTAACTTGCGACTGCCAAGTTAAGAAAAGCTGGTAGTAGTGGAGGGGAGGATCCAGGTGGTCTAGGTTGTGAAGCAGGATTGATATCAAGCATGTTATGTTCTGCTGGATGTTGTGACACAGAGTGATCTACTTTGCTCTTGGCCACAGTTTGTCAATGGCCGTTTGTCCTGTTAGACAGCTGGTTGGAAGTCATACTAATATAAAAAGCTGCAGCAGTTGCAGGAGATCTGGTACACGATGTGGCTGCTTTCACAGGTCACCAGGGCTTTGATGGGGTAACGTAAGCCTGTGAAAGGCCTGGAATAGGAAGGGCTGGGTGGGTGGATTGGGCAGGTCTTGCTCATCAGTCTACCACAGGGATATGTTCCCTGTGGCAAGTGGTTGGGATTGGGAGTGACATAGGTATGGACTAGGATGTTTGGAGATTTAGTAGACAATGGAACACCACTTTAGAAGGGGTGAAAAAGATCTTGGGTAGGATGTTCCGCATTTGAAGACATGATGTTAGATAGTCAAGTCAAAGCCATGATGAAGGATGTGGTTGAGTTGTTCCAGTCCAAGATGGCATTGCACGGTGAGGAGGATGCTCTTTTGTAGCGAATTCTTCAAGGCTGGTGAGAGGGAAAGTGGGAAAATTAGACATGAATTCTGTTTGTGGAGAAGGTCCTGAGGTAGTGCCTGTCTGTGAAGGCTTTGGTGAGATTGTGGTCAGAGTCCACATCTGCCCCCGGAAATGTCTTACAGTTTAAAACTTGGTTCCTAAATCTCTGTCTTACCATTATATAATCTATCTGAAAGCTGTCAGTATCTTCAGGCTTCTTCCATGTATACAACCTTCTTTTATGATTCTTGAACCAAGTGTTAGCTATGAATAATTATGCTCTGTGCAAAATTCTATATTCTATCAGGCGGCTTCGTCTTTCATTCCTTATCCACATTCCATATTCACCTGCTACTTTTCCTTCACTTCCTTTTCCTGCTATTGAATTCCAGTCAGCAATAATTATTAAATTTACATCTCCCTTCACTATCTGAATAATTTCTTTTATCTCATCATAAATTTCATTAAGCTCTTCGTCATCTCCAGAGCTAGTTGGCATATAAACTTTTACTACTGTAGTAGACGTGGGCTTCGTGTCTATCTTGGCCACAATAATGCGTTCACTATGCTATTTGTAGTAGCTTACCCGCACTACTATTTTTTTATTCATTATTAAACCTACTCCTGCATTACCCCTATTTGATTTTGTATTTATAACCCTGTATTCACCTGACCAAATGTCTTGTACCTCCTAGCACTGAACTTCACTAATTCCCACTATATCTAACTTTAACCTATCCATTTCCCTTTTTAAATTTTCTAACGTACATGCCTGATTAAGGGATCTGACATTCCATGCTCTGATCCGTAGAACGCCAGTTTTCTTTCTCCTGATAACAACGTCCTCCTGAGTAGTCCCCACCCAGAGATCTAGGGGACTATTTTACCTCTGCAATATTTTACCCAAGAGGACGCCATCAGCATTTAATCATACAATAAACCTGCATGCCCTCGAGAAAAATGATGGCTGCAGTTTCCCCTTGCTTTCAGCCGTTCGCAGTACCACAACAGCAAGGCTGTTTTGGTTAGTGTTACAGAGCCAGATCAGTCAATCATCCAGACTGTTGCCCCTGCAACTACTGAAAGGGCTGCTGCCCCTCCTCAGGAAACACACATTTGACTGACCTCTCAACAGATACCCCTCCTTTGTGGTTGCACCTATTGTATGGCTACCTGTCTCATTGAGGCACACAAGCCTCCCCACCAACGGCAAGGTCCATGGTTCATACGGACTACAAAACTCAAACTGATATATTCCACACAGACTACAAAACTGAAACTGGTGTATTCCACATAAATAGTAAGACTGTACCCAAAGGTACAAAGCATTTAATGGTCTGGTTAGTTTCTGAATAACTAAAGTAATGAACAAACGACTGGAAGGAATGAGAAGTAGCTGAATAATACATCACAAATATCTGTCTATGAACCAAAAGTAAATGTCATTGAATTAATTCTTTCAAAAATATTTAAATTAAGGCAAGAAAGCTAAATTTGAAAATCATACAGATATCACAATCACTAAAGATAGAAAATCCCATGTCATACAGCACAGGCTTCAGCAAATGAATGACTATTCTCCAGAGAGACATCTGAAGATGGAAGGAGGCATTAATTAGATACAATATTGTCCAAGTATATTTCTTATTCCAGAGCAAAGTGCTCTTGAGTACAATTGAAAGTGTCTAGCATTTTGGTTGGCAGGTTTCCTTTGGATGCACTGTTTTAAGAATTTTCTTTTACCTTATCTTGCACTGTGGGAATTGAAATGAATACTTGCTCAATTTGAAATCTGGCAGTAAATCCATCGCAGTGTTGACACTATCAATATGAAGAGTCCGAGATGGGACCTGAAATACAGTAAAATGAAAGTAAGCTTCAGACAAAACGCTAATTTCTTTCGTATAAATGCTTTTGATTAATTTTTGAGGTACTAAAACTATCGGAAAAAAATGCAAATAGAAAAAATTTAAGGAAATAAGATGAAGAGCCAAAAATACTTCCTGAATACTTGCATCATGTCACTTTTCTTTTGTAGTCTATAAACACACCAAACTTAATACTAGTCTTCTCCCTGATAACTCACTGTCCTGAGGGGTGATTTGTTTTTGAAACAGATGGATCAGTAGTGTCTATACAGTGAGTACTAGTGACTAGTCTTCTCCCTGATCACTGACTGTCCTGAGGGGTGATTTGTTTTTGAAATAGGTGGATCAGTAATGTGTATACAGCGAGTATTAGTGATGAACATTGTCAGAGTAATAAAAAGAAATGCATTCATGCTATGACTTACACAATGATGCACATTATACCATCATAAAAGGCCACTTGTGCAGCAATTCCTCTTGGAGAAGAGTTTAATTAGCTTATACAGATTAGAGTGGTACCTTCTGAAGCCACAAAGAAAGTACCTTTCCATGCACTACACTTTTCAGTTATGCACATCCACACTTTACTCTCCTGTTTCTTTTCCTCAACTGCCCTAATCACAAAAAAATCAGAAACTAATGCTATGGCTTTATTGTTAGCTTCTACTATTGTCTTTTCAATGTTTTCAGGTATACTATTTTAGTCCTATGACAATTGATTGTCAGGTGTACTTTGAAAAATCCCAATTAATTGCTTGAGTGTATCTGTACTAAATGCAGATACTACACCGTCATTGGCAAAATGTAATTAGTTCAGATGAGTTCCATCAAATATATATTCTTTCCTCCATTTCCCAGCTTTAGGATCTGAAAATTTCCTATAGGACTTTTGAGAACAGTTTTGCTGATAAGATGTCTCCTTGCTCAACACTGCTAACGATGATTCATAGTCATTGCTCAATTCTACAATTTTGTATACAACTTTTACATAGTCTCTTGTGGAGCAACCACTTCTAATACCAACTTGTTCCTTTACCTACTTAAAATCTAATGAATCTGTTAAGCAATTAGTGGTAACTACATGAAGGAACTGTATAGGATCATAGTATTTGTTTGTGTTGTGTGCCTCCCTTTATATATGAAGTAAATAATTGCCGAATTACAGTATTACAGTTTAGGGGAATTTTCTTCATATTCAAAAATTATGTAAACAATTTTGTAATTTCCGTTTGTATTGCCTCACTGGATAATTACCAATGGTATATATTTTAGCAAATGTTTCCCTAAGACTATCTTCTTCTGGATTTAGGTATCCAAAAATATATAGAGGATGTTATACAGCAATCGAGGGCACTGTAGGGCTAAAGCCATCTCTCACTTTGAGGAAAGACATGCAAATTGGTATCATCAGGTTATGGGATCTGACAATCCATGCTCTTCTGTTTTATTTCTTATTTTTATTATTTTTATAATTTTGTTATTTTGATTCATATTTCTTAATTTTTTAAAACTTTATTTATTTTTTATTTTTTCCCTTAACTTTTTTGTTTTACAGTTACACAAATTTAATTCATAATAAAATAATATAATTGCAGAGATAAAAAAAATCTACTCACCGAGAGGCGCAGAATGCACACATAAAAGGAGGTTATAATTAGAAAAAATTTTGAGCCAGTGGCTCCTTCAGGCAGAAGGGCTGAATGGGAAGGAAGAAGGGTGAAGGAAAAGGGCAGGAGGTGTCTAAGAAGAGGGGTAGATTTTGGGAAAGTCACACAGAATCGCGGGTCAGGCAAGACTTACTGGACTGGATGAGAAGGAATTTTTAATTTAGATATGCATGAGTCTCTACGTGCAAACATATGAAAAATAACTATAAATCCTTAATACTGGCTTGGTACACATGTTGTTTTGCACGAATAAAGATTTTTCAATGATTTTAAGTTACTGCTGAATAAAGTTTTTAATGTATAAGCAACAAAATGAGAACCAACTTCAATAACCAGTTTTTTTTTTTAATTATACGCAACGATAGCACTCAAACTGAAATTTCCTAAAAACACAGTTTCACGTGCAAATGTGTGGTTTTTCAGACATACAACCAAACAAAGAAAGATTTTTGCAAATGCTTCTTATAACAACCATAAGAATATATTTTTTATCATGATCTGTATCACTTTAAACCATCTCAGCATATGTGATTTGCATAACACACATCTTATGTGCATTTTATGTTCAACTTTAGACCGCTATATTGTGACATAATAATGAATAAATAAATAAATAACAATGAATAACGAATAAAAAAATAGGAGCGAGTAAGCTACTACAAACAGCGTAGTGAATGCATTATTGTGGCCAAGATAGACACGAAGCCCATGCCTACTACAGTAGTACAAGTTTATATGCTAACTAGCTCTGCAGATGACGAAGAGCTTAATGAAATTTATGATGAGATAAAAGAAATTATTCAGATACTGAAGGGAGATGAAAATTTAATAGTTTTTGCTGACTGGAATTCGATAGCAGGAAAAGGAAGAGAAGGAAAAGCAGCAGGTGAATATGGAATGTGGGTAAGGAATGAAAGACGAAACCACCTGATAGAATATAGAATTTTGTACAGAGCGTAACTTAGACAAAGCTAGCACTTGGTTCAAGAATCATAAAAGAAGGTTGAATACATGGAAGAAGCCTGGAGATACTGACAGGTTTCAGATAGATTATATAATGGGAAAGAAAGGGAAGAAGGGAAAGTGGATTTAGTTACTCACAACCCAGGATATGAAACAACAGGGAAAGGAAACCTTTCCCTGTTGTTTCATAACCTAGGTTGTGAGTAACTAAATCCACTTTCCCTTCTTCCCTTTCTTTCCCCTCTCTCCTCCCTGATGAAGGAACATTTTTTCCAAAAGCTAGGAATGGAAATTTTCAGTTGTTTTTTGTGTATCTATCGACTGTACTGAGCTGAGGTAAGTACTGGCTAGCCCCTCTATCTCTTTGTTAGTATTTGTTTCACATCTTTATATTAGATTTTCCATTAATTATTTAGATTATATAATGGTAAGACAGAGATTTAGGAATCAGATTTTAAATTGTAAGACATTTCCGGAGGCAGATCAGGACTCTGACCACAATCGATTGGTTATGAACAGTAGATTAAAACTGAAGAAACTGCAAAAAGGTGGGAATTTAAGGAGATGGGACCTGGTCAAACTGATAAAACCAGAGGTTGTACAGAGTTTCAGGGAGAGCATAAGGGAACAATTGACAGGAATGGGGGAAAGAAATACAGTAGAAGAAGAATGGGTAGCTTTGATGAATGAAATAGTGAAGGCAGCAGAAGAACAAGTAGGTAAAAAGACGAGGGCTAGTAGAAATCCTTGGGTAACAGAAGCGATACTGAATTTAATTGATAAAAGGAGAAAATACAAAAATGCAGAAAGTGAAGCAGGCAAAAAGAAATACAAATGTCTCAAAAATGAGATCGACAGGAAGTGCAAAATGGCTAAGCAGGGATGGCTAGAGGACAAATGTAAGGATGTAGAGGCTTATCTCACGAGGGGTAAGATAGATACTGCCTACAGGAAAATTAAAGAGACCTTTGGAGAAAAGAGTACCACTTGCATGAATATCAAGAGCTCAGATGGAAACCCAGTTCTAAGCAATGAGGGGAAAGCAGAAAGGTGGAAGGAGTGTATAGAGGGTCTATACAGGGGCAATGTTCTTGAGGACAATATTATGGAAATGGAAGAGGATGTAGAAGAAGATGAAGTGGGAGATATGATACTGCATAAAGAGTTTGACAGAGCACTGAATGACCTAAGTCGAAATAAGGCCCCGGGAGTAGACAACATTCCATTAGAACTACTGACAGCCTTGGGAGAGCTAGTCCTGACAAAACTCTACCATCTGGTGAACAAGATGTATGGGACAGGCGAAATTCCCTCAGACTTCAAGAAGAATATAATAATTCCAATCCCAAAGAAAGCAGGTGTTGACAGATGTGAAAATTACTGAACTATCAGTTTAATAAGCCACGGCTGCAAAATACTAACGCGAATTCTTTACAGACGAATAAAAAAACTGGTAGAAGCCAACCTCGGGGGAGATCAGTTTGGATTCCCTAGAAATATTGGAACACGTGAGGCAATACTGACCCTATGACTTATCTTAGAAGCTAGATTAAGGAAAGGCAAACCTACATTTCTAGCATTTGTAGACTTAGAGAAAGCTTTTGACAATGTTGACTGGAATACTCTCTTTCAAATTCTGAAGGTGACAGGGGTAAAATACAGGGAGCAAAAGGCTATTTACATTTGTACAGAAACCAGATGGCAGCTATAAGAGTCGAGAGGCACGAAAGAGAAGCAGTGGTTGGGAAGGGAGTGAGACAGGGTTGTAGCCTCTCCCCGATGCTATTCAATCTGTATATTGAGCAAGCACTAAAGGAAACAAAAGAAAAGTTCGGAGTAGGTATTAAAATAAAAACTTTGAGGTTCGCTGATGACATTGTAATTCTGTCAGAGACCGCAAAGGACTTGGAAGAGCAGTTGAACAGAATGGACAGTGTCTTGAAAGGAGGATATAAGATGCACATCAAAAAAAGCAAAACAAGGACAATGGAATATGGTCAAATTAAGTCGGGTGATGCTGAGGGAATTACATTAGGAAATGAGACACTTAAAGCAGTAAAGGAGTTTTGCTATTTGGGGAGCAAACTAACTGATCATGGTCGAAGTAGAGAGGATATAAAATGTAGACTGGCAATGACAAGGAAAGTGTTTCTGAAGAAGAGAAATTTGTTAACATCGAGTATTGATTTAAGTGTCAGGAAGTCGTTTCTGAAAGTATTTGTATGGAGCGTAGCCATGTATGGAAGTGAAACATGGACAATAACTAGTTTGGACGAGAAGAGAACAGGAGTTTTCGAATTGTGGTGCTACAGAAGAATGCTGAAGATTAGATGGGTAGATCATATAACTAATGAGGAGGTATTGAATAGGATTGGAGAGAAGAGAAGTTTGTGGCAAAACTTGACTAGAAGAAGGGATTGGTTGGTAGAACATGTTCTGAGGCGTCGAGGGATCACCAATTTAGTACTGGAGGGAAGCGTAGAGGTTAAAAATCGTACAAGGAGACCAAGAGATGAATACACTAAACAGATTCAAAAGGATGTAGGTTGCAGTAGCAGGTACTGGTAGATGAAGAAGCTTGCACAGGGTAGAGTAGCATGGAGAGCTGCACCAGACCAGTCTCAGGACTGAAGACCACAACAACAACAACAACAACAACAACAACAACAACTGTGACAGCGGAAAAGCTTTCACAAAACAACAGGATGGACCTTAATTACACATGTTTGTCTACTTTCTTACAAAACTTGAACCAATTTAAACAAGTCTGAAACATAGACGTGGCACATATAAAAATCTTACAAAAAACATGTTTCCTGCAAATAAAAAATGAATGAAGCTAGATTTTTAAAAGTGAGTTTTCAATTTTATCATCAGAATGCATTTTTTATTTATATGGTTCAGTCTAAGTCATTTCTGCACATTCAGTTCATATAAGACAAATTTTACATGCTACATTTAGCTTGACTTTAAAACAAGATAAAGATTAATGGACGGAAAAAAGCTGTTTGACTCTATTTACCTACTTTCGTGCAAAGTTTCAAGTGATTCAAAATTTAAAGTATAGAAGTTGTACACTTTAAAAACCTCCCAGAAAAACCTGTTTTTGCCTGTAAAATCCAAACAAAGAAAGATTTTATTCAAACTGTTAAAATCTATCGTAGACCACCCAGTCCAGAGTTATTTAAGGATGACGTTACATCCAAATGAGGGTGATTGTTTTCGCACATAAAATCTGAACAGTGTACATAAAAAGGGTGGCATTAATTTCATCTGAATTAAAATATTTCGCGCAAGGAATTAATCATTTTGTACAATTTGCCTGGATGCCAGCCCTCGTTCATCATTCTAATCTTGCTTAATATACTGTAACATGGCTACAGCAATGTAGATGTTCTAATAGCTATAAAAATGGCTGCTGGTCCGGACTGAACCAAAAACTTTTTACCCCATGTTTTTAGATCAAATAGGAACCGAGCACCAATGCCTTCCCCAAACCCCATTCTGCACGCTGTCTTCTCATATGTACTTGTTACAGCACTTCTGCAAAGTCACAATAAAAATGTCATCACATGAAAGTAATTCCTGTCACAATATTCAGGTGCCATGCCATCTGGTTATCTGCAGTTGTATGATGGGGAAGGTAACAATGAACTTTAATACTTAAGACCCCTCTGGAATGTGCATGACATACTCTGAAGTCGGAATGCAGGTGATACTGGAGTGCATGCTTTTCTCCTACAAGTCTGCACACATCTTTGAGCACCCTCCATGGTGAACACTGACCATTTCAATATTAATCAATCATCTTCATTTTGTACAATCACAGCAAGATGTCAACTATGCAGAGCATGAAGTGTCCCAATTACAGGATTCCATATGGTGTCCAGCTGCAAACCACCAACACAATTTATCCTCCTCAGATGGTCACATTGCCACTGATTCCTTCATGATTCAGTCCCAAAAGTTTGATGTATGGGTGTGATTTGCAAGCAAGGTGAACTGGACACTCACTGATCTGATGAGACAGATCACAAAGTTTAATAGATCTGTGACACAGATGCCACTGGAAGTTTGTGTTTTATGATATATTTTCATATTTGACACAAAAATTGATGTATGTCACAACTGTGTCAGAGCAGGTAAGAGGTCTTAATTTTTATCCTACATCTGTTTCACCACCACTAGTAAACTTTGTAAGCTGCACCACCGAGGCGATTTACTCTCTTACACCCGATGCTGCAGCGGAACTTTCTTGGTTGCCTTATCCAGTGATAAGAAGAGCTATACCACAGAAGAGTAACGTATGGCCAATAGAGAGAGTAGTCTCCGCAACTTACAACCAGGTATGGCAAGTATAGTATTAAAAGCAGATAAATGTAACAATACCATGCTGATGCCACAAGATCAACATTTTTCACCTGACACAGTGTACTGCAGGATCAGTAAGAAACATAGTGAGGAAAACTTCAGGGCTTTTGACAGTCAGCTCTCCACCAAAGGAGGCTATCAAAAGACTGAGATGACATAATATTGTGATAACACAGTTCACTTGCAGTATATGCTTAAGTCTACAAGAAATGTTTACCTCTATGACCTACTGTGATAGATAATGTTGGAGTGTCCCTTTATGGTTTGACCAAATGATTGACATATTTATTCAGTCCCATTGTAGGCAAGTATCTGCAGCACATATGCCGTTATACTAATTTTTTCATCAGATTTAAGTCACTTAACTGAAAAGTATTGAATTATTCAGTAGTTCTGATACTGTCCTACCTATTACAATAATACCTTTGGTGGACTCACTGCATCTGATCAGTAACAGTTTAGAGAATGATAAAACACCAAAGTTTGACCACAGTCTGTCCGCAACATATTTCTTTACTTAATGAGTCCTTTGAATGCTGTGATAGTGTAGTGTGTGGAGCCCTTTGTCTCCCCTAGTGACCAAAAGTTTTACAGGATATTTTGAGGAGCGATCACTTGACTCAATCATTTTACAACCCACAATATTCTGGTAATATATAGGACATTTCTAGTTTGACCTTATGGTTTGAGCAGTCTCTATGAGACTCAATATTTTATAACATAAAATAAGCCCACTCACAGGCTGTATTTACAGGCTAGCAGTTGCCACTACCCAGCACAGGCAGTGGGACCTGCAGTCAGAACTGGTACATATACAGACTGCCTTCCTAGAAAATTGATATTCATCTCATCAGATACTAGGTATGTTGCAGACATATAAACGATATATGGCAGAACAGGGAACGGGATGGGGACTTCAAAGTGACATTTCACCTGCCATATATAGGAAACGTTGCTATGAAAATAAGTAGAGTACTAAGAAAACACAAGGTTAATGTACACCTTGTCCTCCAGTGCAAAATTGAGCACGTCTGGGATCAAAGATGACCTACTGTTCTGTAAAAAAAAAAAAAAAACATTTACAAGGTTTCACGAAGTCCTGCAAATCTTATGCAGGGCAAACCATATGCACCTTTTTATGAGAATATTATGGAGCACCAGTGGTTTGCCCCTGCAGGCCAGCAACACAGCTATTGTCGAACATTATATATCTATTGGTCACTTAATCAACTATGCTGTTTTGATGTTGCTTTCAGTCTCAAGCCTTGTTTGATGCACCTCTCCACACTGCTCTATCCTGTGAGCACCTCTTCATCTCTGAATCACTGCTGCAACCTACAGCTTTCTGAATCTGCTTACAGTATTCATCTCCTTGTCTCCCTCTATGAATTTTACCATCCGCACACTTCCCTCAAATACTGAATTGAAGATCCCTTAATGTCTCATATTGTGTCCTATCAATCAGTCTCTTCTTTTGCTCAAACTTTGCCACAAATTTGTTGTCTCCCAATTTTATTCAGTACCTCTTCGTTAGTTATGTAATCTACCCATCTAATCTTCAACATTCCTCTATAGGTCCGCTTTGAAAGCTTCTATTCTCTTTTTGTCTAAACTGTTCATCATCCATGGTTAATTTCTGTACATGGCTACACTCCAGACAATTCTTTTAGAGAAAACATAGTTCAAAGTGGACAAATTTCTCCTTTTCAGAAATGCTTTTCTTCCATTTGCCCAAATGAGAAAACACATCTACTACTTTAAGTGTCATACCATTATCCATGTTTTGTTTTTGTTGATGTTCATCTTATATCCTCCTCTCAAGGCAATGATCATTCCGTTCAACTCTTCTCCCAAGTCCTTTGCTGTCTTTGACAGAATTACAATGTCATTGGCAAATCTCAAAGTCTGTCTTTGACAGAATTACAATGTCATCGGCAAATCTCAAAGTTTTTATTTCCTCTCCCTGAACTTTAATTCCCACTCTAAATTTTTCTTCACTTTCCTTTACTCCTTGTTCAATGTATAGACTGACTAACATCGGGAATAGGCTACAACCCTATCTCACTCCCTTCTCAACCACTGGTTCCCTTTCATGTCCCTCGGCTCCCATTACTGCCATCTGGTTTCTGTACAAGTTGTAAATAGACTTCCGCTTTGCCTATTTTACGCCTCATACCTTCATAATGTCAAAGAAAGTATTTCAGTCAACATTATCAAAAGCTTTCTCTAAGTCTACAAATGTAGTTTTGCCTTTCCTTAACCTATCTTCTAAGAAGCATCACAGGGTCAGTACTGCCTCGCATGTTCCTAAATTTCTCCAGAATCCAAACTAATCTTCCCCGAGGTCTGCTTCTACCAGTTTACCCATTTTTCTGTTCAGAATTTGTGTTAGTATCTGGCAACCACGACTTATTAAACTTATAGTTCAGTCATTTTCACACTTGTCAGCAACTGCTTTCTTTGGAACTGGAATTACCACATTCTTCTTGAAGTCTGGGGGTATTCTGCCTGTCTCATACCTTTCGCACACCAGATGGAAGTGTTTTGTCATGGCTGGCTCTCCCAACACTATCAGTAGTTCAGACAGAATGTCGTCTACTCCTGGGATCTTCTTTCGACTTGAGATCCTTCAGAGCTTTGTCAAATTCTTCTCATGGTATCGTACCTGTCATCTAATCTTCATCTACATCCATTTCCCTTTCTAAAATATTGCTTTCATGTTCATATCCATTCTATAGATCCTCTGTATTCTCCTTCCACCTTTCCCTTCCTTGCTTAGGACTGGTTTACCATCTGGGCTCTCAATATTCATACAGCTGCGTCTCTTTTCCCCAAAAGCCTCTAACTTCCCTGTAGGCAGTGTCTACAGGGTGTGGTAGATAAGTAATGAGACTGGCCGCCGCGTGGCGCACCAGTCGCTCGCAGGGCGGTCTCCACCTGTACGTCACGTGGTGGGGGAACTGAGCTAACAATAGAACTCTGGTGCAGTGAGGGTCGAGCTTCGCGTATTACATTGTTTGTGTGCCAGTGACACTTGTGAAAACGCTGAAGATTGTTCGCTCGATAGAACAGTGGTATGCAATCAAATTTTGCTTTCGCTTGGGCAAAACTGCTTCGGATACTTTTGCTATTATTACGGAGGCCTACAAAGAAGACTCCCTATCAAGAGCTCAAGTGTTCCGGTGGTTTAATGAATTTAAGAACGGGAGGGAATCTGTTGAAGACATGGAACAATCTGGACGCCCTTCAACGAGTCGTGTGGATGAAACTGTGGCCAGAGTGAAAGAACTCCTGGACTCCGACCGTCGTTTAAGTCTCAAAATGATCGCCGATGAGGTCTCCGTAATAAATTTACGGTTCACCAAATTGTTACGCAAGATTTGATGATGAGGAAAGTTTGCGCAAAATTGGTTCCCCGAGTGCTCACCGCCGAACAAAAGCAACAACGAGTGGATGTTTGCTGTGAGATGTAGAATGATTTGGAAAATAATCCAGACTTTTTAGACAACGTAGTAACAGGCGACGAATCGTGGACATTCCAGTACGACCCGGGAGACGAAAGCCCAGAGCTCGGAGTGGCACAAATCGGCATCCCCGCGGCTGAAGAAAGCAAGAATGTCAAAGTCCCGCATCAAGACAATGCTGATTGTGTTTTTCGACAAGCAGGGGTTAATTCACAAAGAGTTTGTCCCTCAGGGGAAGACTGTCAATGCCGAATTCTGCAAAGAAGTCCTTCAGCGATTGCACAGAGCCGTCAAACAGAAGCGACAGGACCTTGCTCAACGCTGGCGTCTCCACCACGACAACGCTCCGGCGCACACAGCGTTCCTCGTGACCTCCTACTTGACCCAAATTGGAGTTGAAGTTCTGCCACAGCCACCATACAGCCCTGACTTGAGTCGTCCTGATTTCTTCCTATTTCCGAAGGTCAAAAGATGCCTGAAGGGTCATCGTTTCGACTATATTCCGAACATCCAACGTGCTGTCACGAAGGCACTAACTGGGATAACTCAAACGGACTACAGTGGGGCCTATGAAGCTTGGAAAACGCACTGGCAACATTGTGTCGACGCCCAAGGCGAGTACTTTGAAGAATATTAACGTTTTGTACAAATTGGATCAATAAATTTGTTTTTCTAGACTGAGTCTCATTACTTATCTACCACACCCTGTATCTTGCCTCTAGTGAAATATGCTCCTAAATCCTTACACTTGTCTTCTAGCCATTTTTGTTCAGCAATTTTGCAGGTCATGTGAATCTCATTTTTTAGATGTTTATATTGCCTTTCACCTGTTTCTTTTGCTGCATTTTTAAATTTTCTCCTTTCAAGAACTAAATTCAATATCTCTTGTGTTATCCACAGATTCTTGATAGTCCTTGTCTTTTTACCTACTGGATCCTCTGCTGCTTTCACTATATCATCTCTTAAAGCTACCCATTCATCATCTACTGTATTCCTTTTCCCTGTTTTAGCCAACTGTTGCCTGAAGCTTCCTCTGAAGCTCACAGCCTCTGCTTCTTTCAACTTATCCAGACCCCATCTCCTTAACTTCTGACCTTTCCCCTATTTCTTCAGTTTTAATCTACAGTTCATAACCAATAAATTGTGGGTAGAGTCCACATCTACCCCAGAGAACGTCTTACAATTTAAAACCTGGTTCCTAAATATCTGTCTAATCATTATATAATCAATCTGAAACCCTACAATCTTCAGCTCTCTTCCACATATACAACCTTCTTTTATGATTCTGAAACCAAGTGTTAGCAACAGTTACATTATGCTCTGTGCAAAACTCTACCAGGTGACTTCCTCTTTCATTCCTTTCTCCAGTACATTTTCACCTAAGTTTTCCTTCTCATCCTTTTCCTACAATCGAATTATGAAACAAAAATTGAGCCCCACACATCACAGTCTTAAATCTCCACCATTAAGAAATCAGAGGAAATACAACTGTCTGAGGACATGATGTACTGACATGGTCCAGCTGGACACCCCATGAAATCCTGTCATTGGGAAGCTTTGTACTTTAGTAGTTCCACAATAGATCTCATGAAGCCAAATTTGACCCATTCCCATCCTCTCACCAAAGAATAGCCCTTGGCACTACCAGAAATTGAACCGGAACTCTCCATTTGATAATCAGACATGCTGCTCACTCCTCAGGTATGCCAAGGCTCTTTAAGTGGTTAACATCATCGAATAAGGGGTGATCAAAAAACTTCCGTTCAAAGGCCACACTAACACCTTGCCTGCAAGCCAGTACTCATATAACCACATCAGAGTCACACTGGATTGCATATATGCTGCAGCAATGCCCACAAATTGAAAATTTTTGATCATCCCTCATAAAACAACTCAGCTGCATATGCAGATGTGACAACTTTAAATATCAAGGACTGGCATAAAATAGAATGTTCACTGAATGAAACCATGCCTTTTCCTAACTCTTTTCAAATTTACTACCAGTTAATCTTGCCTCCAAATGTTGCTTATGTATTTCATGATAGAATCAGGTAGTTCATTGTAATGTCCGCTAACATGCAGTGTTACTGAAAACACCTTTTTCTCTTTAGGTGTTATTCATTGTTGTCTTGCATGTTTCCCAAACAGCCAACTGCGGCAACTGACAGTTGAAAATCCACTAAATACCTTCATGTGAAGCTTCCTCATT
This sequence comes from Schistocerca gregaria, assembly GCF_023897955.1. NCBI lineage: Eukaryota > Metazoa > Arthropoda > Insecta > Orthoptera > Acrididae > Schistocerca > Schistocerca gregaria. The sequence continues at coordinate 326,133,662 of NC_064925.1, read as the reverse complement.
TGCAGGAACTGCATTATCTGTGTCACTCAGAACAGGTCACAATTGTGGTGCAAAAAAGCTCTCACAGAGTGACATCCAGCATCCTGGAGTGAAAAATTCCAACTTGTTCCAGCCTTATTCACAAGTATGTTTCGCAAACCTGTTACTGTAAATCACAGCTGGGTCATTCTTCAGCCAGCTACATTATGGTCTCCAGGGCAGAAACCTCTCTTGCCTCAGCAGTGACACACACACACAGTTTCAATCTCTCATGGCCTATTGCCAATAATAGGCTTGGTACCTTTGGTGAATTCTTCCAGACACAGGGCAATTACTGCACTATCCAAGACAAGGAGACTTCACATATTACACGTCGGCTTTGCTGAGCATTCACTGTTTGACTATCTTTGTATTGCCCCTCTTTCAGGCAACTTTAAGTGTTGCGAATTAACATTAAGCAAGTGGATAACAGCTCCTTTATTTGTTCCATTTTTGTAACTGGGTTATCTTTCATGGTGATGTGGTTTAAAAAGATGGTGAAAAATGAGTAAGTTTTTGTTCCATTAAGAACAGACGGCAATTCCTGCTCGGCAACGTGGTCTCATGCTGAATAACGGTCGGTAAGGAGCTGTGGTGATAGGGTGTTTCATTGTTCCACCAGGGCAGTTGACAGTTGCTGGCTGGGCGTTAGTGCACACTGACGTGGTGAAATATATCTCCCCAACGCATCCCACACGTGGTCGGTGGAATTGGGGTAGCCCTTTCTTCTAATATCCTCTCGTCCCAAGAACCCCTATAACAACGCATTTCGTTGCGGTCGCACCCTGCAGTCCATAATTTCTTAATTTCTTAATTCTTATTACTGATGTATGCTGTTTTCCCAACAAATATTAATGGGTGTAATGTTACTGTTTATTCCACATCAACAATGGCTTTGGATCCAGGAAAGCTAATAAAAAATGAAAACTGCATTAGTGTCAATTAGCCAATCTAAAACTCAAACATATGAAAAAGACTAAACATTTGCCAATATCATCAAAGCATTTTTGGGCAATGCATTTGGGAAAGATGTCAAGATATGTTCCTGAATTTTAGGAAATGAAATGTGTTCTTTTAACAAGAGTAAGACAATCTGTAAAATATACAGAGATGACGAAATACAAGACACGGCACTGAGAAACTAAATGGAGTGAATCAAGCTTCCTGGTCATACCAAATAAAAACGACTAATATAGTCTGATGTGAAGGTGAAACTGAGCCTTGCGAGACAGTACCTGGTGAACATGCATCAGTTGTTGATAAAAAAAAAAAAGGCATACATATCAAATTTCAAGGTACGACATTTTCAATAATTACACTTCCCGAATGCGATAAGCAGCAAAAGCAAATAAATTTGGTAAATGCGAAAACAATATGGGAAGGTCTAAAATCATGTAGCCCAAGGAGAGCTTATTTCATACTGTGCAAATGAGAAGGCAATTAATATTCGCTAAAACTGAGGAACTGTCAATCTATGGAAAATTATACACTACTGACCAGAATGAAAAATGCTCCTACCATAGCACATAAAAGGCAAATATGTCGTGGACAGAGTATTTCATTCATTTCAAGCAAGTATCAATTCGTGACGTCATCGCCCAGACATGAGTTGACAGTAATCTGAATCCGTATCAGCAGACTAATAATTCCTTTCACAGGATAAAATTTTGTTGATTATGAAATACAAGTTCTTGAAATTTATTTAGAATAGGAAATGTTTAATTAGTAATTGCATGCCATAATTTATCTGTTTAATACAAAGGTATTTTGATTTTTGTATGCATGTAAAAAGTGTGATTTATGTGTGGCTTTTACTCTTAGACAAGTTACCACTGTGTGCATGTACACTGCGGTGAATATCATTTTGTGATTTTGAGCCAAACTGAGACAAATCCAGTTTCATTTACACTTTATGTGTGAGACACACATCACGTTATTACAAAAAATTCCGTAAGCCCATCAGGGAAAATCGAAACCTGCACACTTGATTTGAAACACATTACATGCTAGCGTGTGGTTGAGCTTTCCATTAAATCACATATTGAGATTACTTTTCGAGACAAACACTGATTTTTGATAAAAACGAACTGAAAATTTATTCAAAATATCAAAGTTCTGTATTAATTAGGACACATATCACCTTGTTGATCATGTTGCTTTTCAACACTGTAATCCAAATCAATTCATTCATTCATTAGAATGATTTGCGATATGTCCCATTACACATACAAACTGTAACACGGAATTTGCTGATCGAATGAGAGTATACGAGTGTTCTTTTCCAGAAATGCCAATAAACCAGCGGTTTCAAAAGTTAAATTACCAACTGTTGTGTAACTTCATTGATACTGCATTTCACTGACAAACACTGTTCTTATTGATAAATGAACATTAATTGCAAGTTGATTTTGAATACTCAAGAACACTGCCAAGCAGCAGTTCATTTCACAACCAGTGATAAATGCCAATATAGCTGAATGGGCATTACTTCATTAAAACAGAGCAATAGGCCTCCAATTCTAGGATAAACTGCACCAGGTGGAATTATTAAAATCTTGTTGAAGTGTAATAAGGTTTATCTGAACACTTCTATCACACATAATTATTTCACATTAACTGGACAAATTATTAGTTGGAAACAAATTCATCCACAACAGATTGTCCCATGACACTACTAAACTTTTATCATGACTCTTCACAAGATATCTCAAGAACCCGGGCTCAAGAAACAAGAAAAGAGGAGACATTGGTATAGTACCATACAACACGATGTATGCCATCCTGTCATCAACATTGCATTTCCCTTCGTCCCCACACAGTGATATTTTCTATTATGGATGCAATCCCACTCTCAGATACTTCCTATTGTAATGTATCCCGTTCTCTAGATGCACAAAAATTTGTCTCTATTTGGTTTTATACCAGTCACCATTCAAGTAACAGGATGGGTCTAAGAGAGCTCAAGTAGAGTTAACTCATGAAAATGCACAAACATGTCGAAAAGTTTTGATTTAAACGTCTTTTAAACTCCCCGGAAAGCTACTTCCTTTCTTTTACATGGCCAGACTCTGCCCAAGACATATTTATCTTCATTTGTGCCACGATGGGATCATTTTTCATTCTTCTTCCCAAGTTTTACTCTACCATAATTCTGGCAACAGACTGTCATAATCTGGCAACCGTTGCAAATTTTTGTTGACTCACGCAACAACTGTGGTGGTTGTTGTGGTGGTGGTGGTGGTGGTGGTTGGGATGTTTAAAGGGGACTAAACAGCTAAGGTCATCAGTCCCCCATTCCAAAAACAGGCGAGACGAAAAGTTGAGGAGCAGGTAAAACCCAGAGGGGAAGGAGACCCCCCCCCCCCCAGGCTCTGAAAGAACACAAATGCGGCAACGAACACGACAGACAAGAAGAGTACAGATGAACACCAGACAGAAAGAAACAGAAAAAAAGAAGATGGCCAGAGACTGGTTGACTGACCACGAGAACAAAAAAAAAGGGGAAAGAGTCAACCATCCGACTACACGCTAAAATCTGCAACCAATGATGAGAGACTCGAGGACAAGAGACACAGAAAGGGGAAGGTGCAGGACCTCCCTAAATGGAACCATAAAAAGGACTACCACGGATAAAATTTAAAACGTCGTCAGCCATGAAGGCATCGTTGCATAAAACCAAAGGCAAAGTGCCCGGGAGATTAAAAGACTGCCAGAGGGTACGCAGTCGGGGATACTCCAACAAAATGTGGGCGACCGTCAGCCGAGACCCACACCGACACAGAGGGGGATCCTCCTGATGCAAAAGATGGCCGTGCGTCAGGTAGGTATGGCCGATGCGGAGCCGACACAGGACGACAGAGTCCCTGCGAGAAGCCCGCAGGGAGGACCGCCACACATCGGTCATCTCCTTAACAGCTCGCAGTTTAATCGGCGATGTCAGGCTACGCCACTCATCATGCCACATCCCAAGCACTTTACGGCGTAACACCAACTGCAGATCACGAGCTGGGAGGCCGATCTCCAAAGCTGAGGCGTCGATCGCCTCTTGGCCAGCCTGTCGACACGTTCGTTCCCCGGGATGCCAATGTGACCTGGCGTCCAAACAAAGACCACCGAACGACCAGAGCTGGTAATGGCAGAAACAGACTCCTGAATAAATGATATCAGAGGAGAAGAGGTATAGCAGCAGTCGATAGCCTGGAGGCTGCTCAGGGAGTCACTGCAGATGACGATGGACGTACCTGAGCAGGAACGCATATGCTCAAGAGCGCGCAATATGGCCACCAGCTCTGCAGTAAAAATACTGCAGCCAGCCGGCAAGGAGCGCTGTTCAACATGGGCAGCATGAGCAAAAGCGTAGGCAGTACGACCATCAACCAGGGAACCATCAGTGTAGACAGTCTCATAGCCCGAGAATGAGGAGAGGAGTGCAAGAAAACGTCGATGGAGGGCCACAGGCGGAACCGAGTCCTTGAGTCCCTGTGAAAAGTCCAGACGGACAGATGGACGGACGGCCGGGGCAGACACCAGGGAGGCGTAGGTGCATGGACCCGGAAGGGAGGCAGAAGAGGGAATGAGCCCAGTTCCGACAGCAGGGACTGGACGCAGACAGCAATGGAAAGCCCAGACGTAGGTCGCCGTTCGGGAAGATGGAGGACCATGGCAGGGAAAAGCAGGCGATGATTGGTATGGCCCAGCGAGCAATGCACGTGGACAGCATAGTCGGCGAGCAGTCGGTGGCGGCGAATCCGGAGCAGGGGAACCCCAGCCTCCACCAGTAGACTATCCGCGGGGCTCATACGGAAAGCGCCAGTTGCAAGCCGAACCCCACAGTGGTGTATGGGGTCCAACAATGTCAACACTGAGGGTGATGCAGACCCATAGGCCAGGCTCCCATAATCAAGCCTGTACTGCACAAGGGCTCTGTACAATCTCAACAGCGTGCAGTGATCTGCACCCAAAGACGTGTGGCTCAGCAGCAGAGGGCGCTGAGGTGCCGCCAGCACTTTTGCTTCAGATGAGTAGTATGAGGAACCCATGTGAGCCGGACATTAAAGATGAGTCCTAGGAAGTGGCCAGTGTCCACCACTTCAAGTAGGTGGCCGTCGAGGTAAAGTTCAGAATGAGGGTGGACCGTCCGACGCCTGCAGAAGTGCATAACTCGAGTCTTTGCTGCACAGAACTGAAAACCATGAGTCAGAGCCCATGATGCTGCCTTGCGAATGGCTACTTGCAGCCTGCACTCGGCGACTCCTGTAGTCGTTGAGCTAAATGAGATGCAGAAGTCATCGGCATACAAAGAAGGAGACACCGACGACCCCACGGCTGCAGCCAGACCATTAATGGCCACTAGAAATAAGGAGATGCACAACACCGAGCCCTGTGGGACCCCATTTTCCTGTATATAAGATGAACTAGAGGCGGCACCGACTTGCACCAAGAAAGAGCGGTGCAATAAAAAGGTTTGAAGAAAAGCCGGGAGCTGACCACGAAGACCCCACTCGTGCAACGTAACAAGGATGTGATGCCGCCATGTGGTGTCATACGCCTCCCGCAGATAAAAAAATGCAGCAACGAGATGCTGACGTCGGGCAAAGGCCGTACGGGTAGCAGATTCCAGCCGCACCAAATTGTTCGCAGCAGACCGGCCCCGACGGAAGCCACCCTGGAGTCCGCGCGACTCAAGGACCCAACACAAATGCCGCCCCACCATACGTTCGAGCAATTTGCACAAAACGTTGGTGAGGGTAATGGGACGATAGCTGTCCACCGCCAGTGGGTCCGCACCGGGCTTCAAGATGGGGACAATAACACCCTCTCGCCACTGCGACGGGAACAAGCCCTCGCCCCAAATGCGGTTAAAGATGGTGAGGATGTGTCTCTGGCAGTCCCTGGAGAGATGCTTCAGCATCTGCGCGTGGATGCAGTCTGGTCCTGGTGCTGTATCAGGGCAATCGGCAAGGGCAGCGAGGAATTCCCTATCGCTGAAAGGAGCATTGTACTTTTCAGAACGCCGCGTGTGGAATGATACCGGCGTCCGCTCGGCTCGCTCCTTTAGAGAGCGAAAGGCAGGGGGTAAGTTGCAGTCGCAGAGCTCATAGCAATGTGCGCGGCAAGGTGGTCAGCAATGGCGGCAGCGTCCGTGCAGACAGCGCCGTCCAGGGAGATTCCAGGGACACCCATAGGGGTCTGGTATCCATAAATCCGCCGGATCCGGGACCACATGAGCGAGGGGTAGACACCGGAGCCCAAGGATGAGACATACCTCTCCCAGCACTCCTGCTTACGCCGTGCAATAAGACGACGGGTCAACGCACGGAGCCTCTTAAAGGCGATAAGGGTCTCCAGAAACAGGGGCCGCCTATGACGCTGGAGAGCTCGCCTACGGTTGCAAATAGCCTCAGCAATCTCCGGCGATCACCAGGGTACAGCCTTCCTCCGAGGGAGTCCAGAAGAGCAGGGGATGGCAGCCTCGGCTGCAGAAATGATTGACGTGGTCAAGACACGGACCACCTCGTCAATGTCACCCTGTAGGGGAGACTCAATGGTAGCAGTGGAAGTAAAAGCCGGCCAGTCAGCCCTGTTGAGAGCCCAGCAGGGCAGGCGCCCAGAAGAATGACACGGGGCAGTGACAAATAGATGGGAAAATGGTCACTACCACACAGGTCAGGATGCACTCTCCAGTGGAGGGATGGGACAAGTCCGGGGCTGCAAAGAGAGAGATCGAAGGCCGATAAAGAGCCATGGGCCACACTGAAAATGCGTAGGAGCACCGGTGTTCAAGAGGCTAAGGTCGAGCTGAGCCAACACATGGTCCACGGCACGACTGCGGTCATCTGAGACAGTCCCACCCCATAGAGGGTTGTGGGCATTGAAATCGCCCAGAAGCAGCAATGGTGGCGGGAGTTGAGCCAGCAGCGCAGCCAAGACATGTCAGGGGAGCTCCCCATCCGGAGGAATGTAAACAGAGCAAACAGTAATAGCCAGCGAGAGCTCAACCCTGACAGCGACTGCCTCTAAAGGCGTCAGAAGGGGTGCGGGCGAGCTACAGACAGAGTGGTGAACAAAGAGGCAAACTCCACCTGACGCTCGTTGACAGGCAGCGCGGTTCTTATAGTATCCCCGATAACCGCGAAGGGCGGGGGTCGGCATTGCTGGAAACCAAGTTTCCTGAAGAGCAATGCAGAGAACAGGGGAAAAACACTCAGAAGCATCCGGAGCTCAGGCGAGTGGCGGAAATAACCGCCGCAATTCCACTGGAGAATGGAAGCTGGAAGGGACTGGGAGGGTGTGGAGGTGACTAAGAGGCAGACGGCGCCTCAGAGCCGACGGCCCCCACCGGAGGAGATTCAGCTGCATCCAGAGGAAAGGCCCCCCAGGGTTCCGTGAGGGCGAGATCCGCGGCAGAGGCGTGTATCTCCACCTCATCCCCAGAGCCAGAACTATTGACTGCAGGTGGTACTCAAACCGCCGGAACGTCCTTCTTCTTGGACACGTGCCGTTCCTTCTTTTCGCGTTTGTCCTTAGGGTTAGAGGGCTGTGAGAGCTTCTCTGAAGGAGCGTCGGAGGCTGACAATGCAGAAGCCCTACGTCCAGCAGGTGGCGGAACCTTCAGCCACTGGCTGACATCCGGCTGGGTAGGAGAAGAAACGGAGGAAGCGAGAGCCCCGAGGGACTCCTTCCACGAGACAGGAACCGGCAGAGGCAACGCCGGCGGAGAAGGAGGGAGAGGGATCGAGCCCACCGGTTTTGGAGCAGATGTCACTCCCAAAGTAAGCGTGGGGGGAGTGAAAGAAGAGGGTTTGCCCCCAACGGCTATGGGGGCAACAGAGGAAGGCTTGCCCCCAGACACTAGGGAGCAGACAGAGATGCACGGCTCCGAGGGCCCACTGAAGGCGGCACTGATGAGACGACAACTGCCACTCGCGAGGGCGACGAAACATGATTGCAGCATAAGATGTTTGAAGGGAAACAGGATACAACCTTTCAAATTTCAGTTTTGCTTCTCGATAAGTAAGCCAGTCCAGGGTCTTAAATTCCATTATCTTCCGCTCCTTATGAAGAACGGGGCAATTCGGCGAGCATGGAGAGTGGTGCTCCCCACACTTGACGCATACAGGCAGAGGCACACATGGAGAATCGGGATGAGAGGGGCGTCCGCAATCTCGACATGTGGCATTGGATGGGCAACGGGAGGACATATGCCCAAACTTCCACCACTGGAGGCACTGCATCGGGGGAGGGACGTATGGCTTGACGTCACAACGGTAAACCATTAGCTTGACCTTTTCAGGCAATACAGCACCCTCGAAGGCCAAGATAAAGGCACCGGTGGCCACCCTGTTAGTCTTGGGTCCTCTATGTTCATGACGGACAAAATGCACACCACGTCTTTCCAAGTTGGCTCTCAGCTCGTCGTCGGATTGTAACAATAGGTCACGATGGCAAATAATCCCCTGGACCATATTTAAGCTACTGTGGGGAGTGACGGTAACAGAGACATCACTCAGCTTATCACACAAGAGCAACGCCCATGACTGGGCTGGGGAGGACGTCTTGAGGAGGATGGACCCATTCCTCATTTCAGACAACCCCGCCACTTCTCCAAACTTATCCTCCAGGTGGTCCACAAAAAACAAGAGGCTTCGTCGTAAGAAAGGAGTCACCATCAGTCCTGTTGCAGACAAGGTATTGTGGTACGTAAGGCTTCCTCTTGGCACTAGATCCGTATCCCTCCCACAGCGCAGCCAACAAGGGGAATGACTGAGGGTCATATTGCACAGCACCAAATTCAATTCTGCCTCGCTTAGAGATGCTGGTGGCCGTGCGACCACCAGCTTGGTGTGATTTATTGTGCTTCATTGTGCCACATCCGCCCAGATGCCACCTACTCTGAATGAGAGCTCTCCCCAAGGGCACCACCCAGCCAAAGCAACGGGTACCTGGCCAATATCCCTTGCCCGGAGTCCCCGTGCCCCAGACAAGATGGGCACATACACCTTGGCATACATGGGGAGGAAACAGCTCTGGCATCTGTAGTGCGATCCCTGTGTGGTCAGGGGGCTACCACCAAGAGGGTACATGACGACCCCACCTCAACGGACTGGATACAGTGCTGGATTTTAGGTGTTGAAAGGGTCCACAGTTGTCGTGGGTGCTAAGAAGGGGATTGCGCACAAGACGAGAAGGAGGCAACCCAGAAGACTTTGGGTGTAAATCCCGCCACACGACAATAGAAAAACACCACGTAAGGCGTCCTTCCCCAAATGGCACGCACTAACAGCAGAAATTTGGAAAAAAGGAGGTCAAACCCAAGAGGGCACCATCACATAAGGCCGAAACGTTTGAGACTCCTTTTAGTCGCCTCTTCCGACAGGCAGGAATACCGCGGGCCTATTCTTACCCCCGAACCCGCAGGGGGGCGCAACAACTGTTCTGATATACTTGGTTTTTTTCATTGTCTTACACACCACATTGCTTATATCATGGCAACAGATAAAGTTTCCACAAAACAACAGGACACCCATTAATTACATATATTAGTCTAACTTCAAACAAAATTTGAATCGATTCACACTAGTCTGAAACACAGAAGAGATGTGCATAAAAAACTCACAAAAATGAGTGTTTTGCATGGAAAATTTGAACAAAACTAAATTTTTGAAATAAAGTTTTCAATTTTATCGCATAAATGCACTTTTATTTATCTGACAAACTTTAAATCATTTCCATGTATTCAGTTCATGTAAGAATGAATTTTATGTGCTACATTTAGCTCAACTTTAAACCATCATATCTCGACAATGGGTAAAGATTATTGAATAAAGGAAAAAATTCCTTTTGACTTCATCAATTTATCTACTTTCATGTGAAATTTTTAACCGATTCATTTAAGCATAAAGTACACAAATGTCATGCTTCAAAACCTCCCAGAAAACAAGTTTTATGCACATAAAGCAGAAATGCACCAAGGCTTTTTCAAACTGTTTAAACTTATCTTAGACCATGGTCTAATAGAGCTAAGTGTGACATAAAAATCGGGATGAGGGTGACTGTTTTTGCAGGTAAAATATGAATGGTGCACACACCAATGATAGCAATAGCTGAGCATTAACTTCAGCTCAATTAAAATCTTTTGCAAAAGGAATTAACTGATTTCCACAATTTGCCTGGGTGCCAGCTCTGGTTCGTCGTTCATATCTTGTTTAATACACTATAATATAAGACAGGTGTTCATCAAATGGATATACATATAGCCACTGATGTGCTTTCATGTTGTAACAATAAACAAAACTGTATGAAATTAAAGATGGAGATCTAGCAGTGACTATTTGGACTTCGAAATGAATGGGATACAGTAGTAATGCTATTAGCGTGAGTGCTTCCTGTGGTACAGCTCCACTGAAAAGTGGCCACTGGATTGTGAATTCAACGGCAACTCAAGCATCACATGCTTCCAAATGAAAATTATTTTTCAGCTGTGGTTAAAATATTTTAGCTGAAAACATAACTTTAGCTGATGGCAGAAAAACAAAAGCCATGGGGAAATGCACAGTGAAAGATAATTAGCAATGAATGTTTGACAAAAGAATTTGCAACCAAACGTAGAATACTTGTGCCCGAGATCAAATATGGAAACTTTTGTGTGAAGCAGTACACTGAAAATGATAGAAAGGCTATTTTTGAGAAAGCATGTTTCAACATGTATGATGAAATTGAAAGACTGCTCATTAAAACTTAACACCAAGTGTGATTATTCAATGAGGCGACAAAAGTCATGGGACAGCATTATGCACACATATAGATAGTGGTAGTATCATGTACACAAGATGTAAAAGTGAATTGCATTTGTACTAAGGTGTGTCAATTCAACATGATTATGGCCACTCGAAGGAAATTAGCAGACTCTGAATGTAGAATAGTAGTTGGAGCTAGACACATAGGACATTCCAATTCGGGAACCATTACGGAATCAGTGAGATCCACAGAGTCCAGAGTGTGTGGAGAATACCGAATTTCAGGCATTACCTCTCACCATAGACAACACACTGGCCAAGAGCCTTCACTTAATGACCGAGAGCAGCAGTGTTCGCGAAGAGTTGTCAGTACTAACAAGACAAGTAACACTCCATGAAATAACCACAGAACTCAAAGCGGAACCTACGACAAATGTAGCCATCAGGACAGTGCAACAAAATTTGGCGTTAATGGGCTATGGCAGCAGATGACCCACTTAAGTGTCTCTACTAACAGACCACATCACTTGCAGCACCTGTCCTGGGCTCATTACCCTAGTGGTTGGACCCTAGAAAACTCAAAAATCATGGCCTGGGCAGATGAGTCCCTATTTCAGTTGGTAAGAGCTGGTGGTAGGGTTAAGAGTGTGGTGCAGACCCAACAAAACCATGGACCCAAAATGTCAACAAGGCAATGTGCAAATGTGTGGTGGCTCCACAATGGTGTGGGCTGTGTTTACTCGGAATGGACTAATCCCTGACTGGAGACCATTTGGAACCATTCACAATCTTCATGCTTCCAAACACAATCTTCATGCTCCCAAACAACGATGGAATTTTTATGGATGACAATTTTTCACAACTGATTTGAAGAACATTCTGGACAGTTTGAGCGAATGATTTGCCCATCCATGTCACCCAACAGGAAACCCAATGAACATTGATGGGACACAATCGAGATGTCAGTTCATGCACAAAATCCTGTACTGGCAACACTTTCACATTATGGTTAGATATAGGGCAGCATGGCTTAATATTTCTGCAAGAGCTTCCAACAACTTGCTGAGTCCATGCCATGTCGAGTTGCTGCATTATGCCAGCAAAACGAGGTCCAACACAATATTAGGAGGTATTTTCCACAGTTTGCTAACACTACATTGAATAAGATATGGGTTGCTAGTACGAACATAAGAAACACATATGGACAGAATATATGTAATTTCTGCACACTGTTCTACACTGAGGGGAAATTGATTTTTAATCATCCTCAGCTGTAGTGTTCTCTTGGAGCAGATGATGTACACTGAGGGAGGGGGGGGGGGGGGGGGGGGGGGGGGGGGGAGGAATGTGCGTGCTTAGCGCCTCTACTTTCTTCAGACAAACAAAAAACTAAAATTTTCATTTTCACTCTAAACATGACCTGGCTGGAAAAAAAACGCCAACGTGCAATTGGCATGTCTACTGGGCGGCCTCATCCAAGATGTAAAGATGATCCTGCCTGCGACTATCGAGCATGCAGGGTGCAGTGGTCTGGAAGTTATGGCTCATGTCAGTACCAACAACATCTGTCACATGGGTTCTAAGTCCATCCTAATTCATATAGATGGCTGGCGGACACAGTGAATGCTGCTGTCCTCGTGCATGGGGTGCAAGCAGAGCTCACAATCTACAGACCTGTTTACAGAGCTGATCAATGTCCTTTTGTTTGCAGCAGAGAGGAGAGCCCAAACCAAAGGCTTTGTCAACTCTGTGACAGTCTTGTGGGCAGATTTTTAGACTTGCATTATAGTGAGGGGATTTGTAGGACTCCCCTTGATAGGTCAGAGGTCCACTACACACTTTAAGCAGCTACTCAGGCAGCAAAGTACTTGTGAAGAGTTTTTTAGGCTGGTCGGTAGTCTGAGCAAGGGAAGTCAGACTGCCTTGTCAAAGTATTCATAAGTATTCATATCAAACTTCCCAAATTTACTGCTTTCCAGGAAAGTTCTTGCACTCAAATTATGCTAGGGACCGAGAGCTGTCTCAAACTTGATGTGGAAAGCCCTGAGCTACTCAGCAAATCATGGAATGTATGTCAGAAAGAAATACTAGAGGCCTTAGGAGGGAGAGTGTTGACTGCAGTTAACAAAAATGTTGTCTCTATTGAGGTTGAAGTTGAGTGTGACAGTCAAGTTATGTGGTCACGTGTAACAGGTGTGGGCAAAACCAAGTTAATTGTTGGATGTTTTTCCAGGCAACCTGATTCCACTGCAACAGTTGTAGAGACGTTCAAAGAAAATCTATCAGCAGCACAAAAATACCCACGTCATGCAACACTTAGACAGTGAATTTGCATCACTTAGTTCCAGAATGATCTATGTAGAGGAATTATGTGCCTAGTGAGTGGATTAAGGACAAGACCCACCTCGGTTTACTAATAAAATTCAGGAAATGCTGAGGAAGCAGAGGCTGTTGTACTTTTAGTTCAAAAGAGAATGCACAAATGACGGCAAGCAAAGGTTAGTAGAGATTTGTCTGTGAAAAGATCTATGTGTGAAGCTTAGAACTACCACTGTCACACATTGTCAAAACATCTGGCAGTGAACCAGAGGAAATTCTGGTCCTATTTACAATCGCTAAATGTGACTAAGGCATTCAAAAAAATCATTCAGGCAGGAAAATTGTACAAACATGCCGTCATGTGACCATCGGACAGTCACCTGTATGGACAACACAGCAATAAGCATCCCTGGTGTAGAGAAACAGCTGGAAGACCTGAAAGCAAACAAGTCACTAGGTCTGGAAGGAATTCCAACTTGGTTTTACAAGGAGTACTCTACAGCACTGGCTCCTTATCCAACAGGCATTAATTGCAAATTCCTCCCCAGCTAAAATTCTGAAGCGACTGGAAAATAGTGTAGGTGACTCCTGTATATAAGAACTGTAAAATAACAGACTCACAAAATTACAAACCAATGTCACTAACTCCTGCTTGCTGCAAAATCCTTGAACATATTCTCAGTTTGAATATAATAAACTTTCCTGAGACCAAGAAGTTTATGTCCATCAATCAGCATGGTTTTAGAAAGCATTGCTCATGTGACACCCAGCTTGCCCGTTTCTCACAATGCACTGCAAACTATGGATGAAGACTCCAAATTTCTAGATCTCCAGAAAGCATTTGACATGGTGCCCCACTGCAGGCTGTTAATGAAAGTATGAGCACATAGAATAGGTTGACAGATATGAGTGGCTCGAAGACTCTTTAAGCAGCAGAGCTCAATATGTTGTCCTAGACTATGAGAGTTCATAAGAAACAAAAGTATCAGCAGGAGTACCCCAGAGAAGTGTGATAGGACTGCTGTTATTCCCTATACACAGCAATGATTAGCTGGGCAGGGTGGGCAGCAATTCACGGTTGTTTTCTGATGATGTTGTGGTGAACACTATGGTGTCAAAGTTGAGTAACTGTAAGGGGATACAAGATGGCTTGACAAAATTCTTGTTGATGTGGTTTTTTTATTTTATTTTATTTTTTTTGGTTATGGTTTTAGGGCGCAAAACTGTTACGATCATTAGCGCCCAGTCTGTGACTTACGAAAAGGTAAAAAAACGAAACTGGAAACCAGCAGTAATGGGAACGAATCTCAAAAAATTGGAGAAACTAAAAATAGAAGGAAAGCTTAAAAAAAACCACTATAGAAGGGGGTTGGTTGTCTCCAAAAACAGCTTCAAATGACTGACATCTTACTGGCACTAATAAACTCGAGAACGCGATCGGCTGAGCGTGTGTCATCTGCTAAAATGGAAGATATATCGGGCGACAGCTGTAGACGGACGCGTAACGGAGTAAAATAGGGAACTCAAGTAAAAGGTGTCTTACCGTCCACAGCTGAGAGCAGTGGGGACAGAGTGGGGGAGGATCGCCACTTAAAAGATGTCGATGGCTAAAAAGACAGTGCCCTATCCCGAGTCTAGTTAAAATTATCTCCTAGCGACAACGCGTTCAGGACGAAGAGGTCCAAGCACAGGGAAGAGCTTTCACGTCCTGCAATTTATTATTGGGAAGTGTTGACCAATGTGCGTGCCATAAAAGAGCAACACGACAACATAAAACACTCCGTAGATCAGCGAAGGGAATCGTGCGAATAGGTGGCTGAGGAAGAGAGACTGCAGACTTGGCTGCTATATCGGCCGCCTCATTTCCACAGATACCAACATGTCCTGGGATACAGAGGAACGCCACAGACGCCCCCCAAGTGGAGCAAGTGGAGGCAGTCCTGAATCCGATGGACCAGAGGGTGGACAGGGTAGAGAGTTGTTGGGTTGTTTTTGGGGAAGAAGACCAGACAGCGAGGTCATCAGTCTTATCGGATTAGGGAAGGATGGGGAATGAAGTCAGCCGTGCCCTTTGAAAAGAACCATCCCGGCATTTGCCTAGAGCGATTTAGGGAAATCACGGAAAACCTAAAACAGGATGGCCGGATGTGGGATTGAACCATCATCCTCCCGAATGTGAGTCCAGTGTCTGCCCACTGCGTCACCTCGCTTGGTGGACAGGGTAGAGAGCTTCGAGACCGAGGAGAGAGCTGAGAGAGTCTGAGCTGATTACATACTGTATCCATTGATAGCGATGAATGTATTGTACAGCCTGGAGAACAGCGTATAGCTCTGCAGTATAAACCGAACACTGGTTGGGAAGCCAAAATCGATTTGGGGTGTTGCCAACAATATAGGCACTCCCTACACCAAACAATGTTTCTGAGCCATCAGTGTAAATAAATGTGGCTTCCTTCATTTGTGCACATAGAGCAGCAAATGCCCGACAATAAACAAGTGAAGGGGTACCATCTTTGGGAAACTGACAAAGGTCAAGGAGCAGGCAGGTCCGGGGACAGAGCCAAGGCGGTGCTGTACCTCAAGTTGTCAAGAAAGTTTTAGGAAAGCGGAAGGAAAGAGAATGGAGCAGTTGACGGAAGCGGACTCCCGGTGGCAGTGGGGAGGAAGGGCAGTCTGCATACCCTAAATCCAAGGAGGCATCGAAAAAAATGTCATGAGCCGGATTAGCAGGCATGGAAGAGAGATGGCTAGCATAACGACCCAGAAGGACAGCTCGCCGATTGGACAGTGGAGGTTCAGCAGTCTCAGCACAAAGGTTTTCCACAGGACTGGTGTAAAAAGCTCCAGACACTAAACGTAATCCATGGTGGTGGATAGTCGAGACGCCGAAGAATAGACAGCCGAGCGGAGGAGTAAACTATGCTTCCATAGTCCAATTTCGAGTGCACTAAGGCGCGATAGAGGCGGAGAAGGACCACTCGGTCCGCTCCCCAGGAGGTACCATTCAGGACACGGAGGGTGTTGAGGGATCGCAGACAGTGAGCTGAAAGATAGGAAATGTGGGAGGACCAGCACAGTTTTCTGTCAAACATAAGACTCAAGAATTCAGTGATGTCCGAAAATGGAAGGTCGACAGGTCCAAGATGTAAGGAAGGTGGAAGAAACTCCGTATGACGCCAAAAATTAACACAAACGATCTTACTGGGAGAGAAGTGGAAGACTGTTTCGATGCTCCAAGTGTGGAGGTGATCAAGACATCCTTGAAGACATCGTTCAAGATGGCTGCCCCGTTGAGAGCTGTAGTAGATCACAAAATCGTCCACAAAGAGGGAGCCCGAGACATCAGGAAGGAGACAATCCATAATTGGATTTATGGCAATGGCAAACAGTACAACACTTAGCACGGAGCCCTGGAGTACCCAGTTTTCTTTGGAGAAAGTACAGGTGAGAGTAGTGTTCACATGCACTCTAAATGTGCATTCTGCCATAAATTCGTGAAGAAAAAGGGGCAGCCGATCTCAAAAGCCCCAAGTGTGCGGAGGATGCCTGTCCTCCAACAGGTATCATATGCTCACTCCAGATCAAAAAATATTGCTACTGTTTGGCGTTTCCGGAGAAAATTGTTCATGATATAATTGGAGAGAGCAACAAGATGGTCAACTGCAGGACGATGCTTTCGGAAACTGCATTGGGCAGGTGTTAAAAGACTGCGGGACTCCAGCCACCAGGCTAAACGGCAATTCACCATACTCTCCAAAACCTTACATACACTACTCATGAGAGAAATGGGGCGATAGCTAGAGGGGAGATGTTTGTCTTTTCCAAGTTTCGGAACAGGAACGACGATAGCTTCCCGCCATCGTCTGGGAAAAGTACGGTCGGTCCAAATTTGATTATAAAGGGGTAGGAGGTAATGCAGACTATGGGTTGATAAATGCAGCAACATTTGGATGTGGATACCATCCGGTCCTGGGGCGGAGGAGCGAGAAGAAGAAAGTGCATGTTGGAGTTCCTGCATGGAGAAAACAGTATTATAGCTTTCGCGATTTTGAGAGGAGAAAGATAGAGGTTGCACTTCCACTGCATGTTTCTTCGAGAGAAACGCTGGCGAGTAATTTGAAGAGCTCGAAATCTCAGCAAAGTGTTGACCCAATGAGTTAGAAATTGCGACGGGGTCCACTAATGTATCATGCGCGACAGTGACCCCAGAGACCGGGGAGAAACTAGGCGTGCCAGATAACCGTCGAATCCGACTCCAAACTTCCAAGGAGGGAGTGAAGGTGTTAAATGAGCTAGTAAAGAAGTCCCAGCTTGCCTTCTTGCTATCGCGGATGAGTTGACGGCATCACACACGGAACTGCTTATAGCGGATACAGTTGGCCAAAGTGGGATGGTGTCTGAAAACGCGAAGAGCACATCGCCACTCAAGTATTGCATCATGACATGCCTCGTTCCACCAAGGAACTAGGGGGGCGCCGGGGCAATTCGGAGGTGCGAGGTGTGGAACGTTCCGCAGCTGTAAGAATAATGTCTGCAATATGAGTGACCTCACCGTCGACGCTAGGAAACTGACAGTCATCGAATGTCGCTAGAGACAAAAAAAAAGTGTCCAATCTTCTGGGCAAACTTCCAGCGTCGCAGGCACATATATGGCAGTTGTGGCTGCAATCAAAGGACACACGGAAAGTGGTCACTCGAGTGTGTATCAGCAAGAGCGAACCATTTGAAGCGCCGAGCTAGCGAAACAGTACCAACCGAAAGGTCCAAATGAGAGAAATTTGTCGTGGAGGCAGACAAAAATGTAGGGTCCCCAGTGTTGAGGCAAACAGGATCCGCTTGGTGGAAGACGTCTATCAATAGTAAGCCACGTGGACAAGGATGTGGAGATCCCCAAAGCGGGTGGTGGGCATTGAAGTCCCCAACCAGCAAATAGGGGGGTGGAAGCTGACCAAGAAGATGAAGATCAGCTCGTGGCATTGGTGTGGACGATGGAATGTATACAGTACAAAGAGAGAAAGTGTATCCAGAAAGGGAAAGCTTGGAAGGAAGTGTTTAAGGGGATGGGTGAGAGTATCATGAAGAAGAATCATGAGTCCTCCATGTGCTGGAGTACCTTCAACAGAGAGGAGATCAAATCGGACTGACTGAAAATGGGGGAAAACAAAGCGGTCGTTTGGACGCAGCTTTGTTTCCTGAAGACAGAGGATGACCGGCGAGTAGGATTGTAAGAGGATCGACAATTCATCCCAATTGGCTCAAATGCCGTGGATATTTGAATGGATAATGGACATAGGGTGGACAGAAAATGGAAAAAAGTGACCAAGGTTGTCCTCAACTCAATGACTGCTCAGAACTTGCGACCGACAGCATGGAACAGCATTCAGCCAAAGGCAGAAGATCCTGATCAATAGGTTGTTCAGGAGCAGCTCCTGCCACCAGCAATCGGCCAGTTGATCAGCGGCCAGCAGTGCGCCTCGGCGACACAGAAGACGGCCGAGGGCTGCTACCGCCAGGTGGTGCTGTAGATGAGACACGCCGTGGCAGAGAAGGAGAGGAACTGGGTTTCTTATTGGCCTTCTTGGAAACAGGATGTTTAGATGGAGGAGGAACCGATGGTTGTGAAGTTGGGGTATGTAAAAAATCGTCACAAGTAGGCTCTTTTTTTGGAAGTCAGGCGCCTGACTTTTGGGCTCGAGATTTAGCAGAACCCGATGAATGGTGAGCCATAGAGTGAGCAGGCGAAAGTGGGGAAGTTGAATGGGCGATCTTTGCGCTGGCTGATCTGACGACCGTGGCACTAAAGGTGAGATCAAAAGTCTGTGTGGCCGCCTCCTTTGTGGTCTGAGGAGAGGCAAGGACAGTGCTGTATTTACCTGTCTGAAGCACAGTGGGCTTTCGACTGGAGAATAATTTTTGAGCAGCAAAGGTAGACACCTTTTGCTTCACTCTGATTTCCTCAATGAGCTTTTCGTCTTTAAAAATGGGGCAATCTCTAGAGGAAGCAGCGTGGTCACCCATACACTTGATGCAATGAGAGGATGGGCATCCTTGCCACACATAACACATTTGGCCAGATTGGAACAGGATTGGCTGGTATGATTGAATCGCTGACACCGATAGCAACGGGTAGGGTTTGGGATGTAAGGGCGAATGGAAATTATCTCATAGCCCACTTTTATGTGCGATGGGAGTTGAACTGTGTCAAGTGTCAAGAAGACAGTACGGGTTGGAACAATGTTTGTGTCAACCCTTTTCATGACTATGAACAGCCGTTATGCCCTGGTCATACAGGTAGTGTTGAATTTCCTCGTCGGACAATCCGTCGAGGGAGCATGTATAAATGACCCCACGTGAGGAATTTAAAGTGCGGTGCACTTCCACACGGACAGGGAAGGTGTGTAGCAGTGAAGTACACAGCAATTGTTGTGCCTGGAGGGCACTTACTGTTTCTAACAACAAGGTACCATTTCTTAATCTGGAACATGACTTTACAGGACCTGCAATTGCGAAGACACCTTTCTGAATAATGAAAGGGTTGACCGTGGAGAAGTCGTGACTTTCGTCAGAACGAGAAACAACAAGGAACTGTGGCAACGATGGAAGAACTGTCTGTGGCTGAGACTCATTGAACTTACACTTGTGAGCAGACATAGTAGAAGATGAGGAAACCATTGCGGAAGTATCCCCCATGATTTCCGGCATCTCTGATGGTGCGCTCCTCCCTTGTGGGGGCCCTCTCTAAGGGCACTCCTGCCTTAGGTGATTGTTCACACCTCAGGTCACACCTCCCGAGAAACGGATGGAGGGACCAATCGGCACTTTTGGAAGGTATCAGCTCAGGTAATCACCTCTCCCTGGGCCTGGCCGTTACTGGGAGGTACGTACATGTCTTACCTGTCTACCCGGGGTGGGGAATTACGCGTTACCCCATCAACGGCTATGCATGGAAATGCATGGGTCGGCCTTCAGACACACACAGGGAGGTGGTAAAAAGAGAAAGGGAAAAACAAAGGAAGGGAAAGGAAAGAAGAGGTCTCAAATGCCTCAGCAGAGAAAAGGGTTAAGAGAAGAGGTAAGGAAAAGAGAAGGACAAAGGAGGGACGAAGACTTGGAAGCAGAGAAAGCGAAGAATGTGTTAAATTTTTGAGCATCCGTCTCCGGACGTAGGCGCAAAACATACTCTCAGAGGGGGAGAAAGGGAAGGGAAGGAAAGAGGCGGAGGCAAGGGGGGGGGGGGGTGAAGATGGGGGATGGGGAAGGATGCGGAAAAGGAAGGTATGCAGCCTGGAAAGGAAGGAGGGCCACCCTAGCTTGGGGTCCCATGCTCGCTACGCACATATCCACAAAAGAGTTGTGGACCCCCTGGGGGGTATTGATGTGGTGAATGACAACTAGCTCTATATGTAAAAAGTGTAAGTTAATGTGACTGAGTAGGAAAAACAAACCCGTAATGTTCAAAACAAACCCGTAATGTTCAGATACATCATTAGTAGTGTCCTGTTCGACACAGTCACATTCTTCAAATATCTAAGTCTAATGTTGCAAAGCGATATGAAATGGAACAATTATCTGAGGTCTGTAGGGAAAGTGAAGGGTTGACTTTGGTTTATGGGACAACTGTAGAAAAGTTAGGTTCATCTGTAAAGAAGACCATATGTAGGATGCTGGTGCAACCTATTTTTGAATACTGCTAGAGTATTTGGGATCCGTACCAGGTCAGATTAAAGGAAGACATCAAATTAATTCAGATGCGGGCAGCTAGATTTGTTACTGTTAGGTTCGAACAACAAGTACATGTTATGCAGATGCTTCAAGAACTCAAATGGGAATCCTTGGAGGAAAGGCAATGTTCTTTTCAACAAACTCTATTGAGAAAATTTAGAGAGCTCGCATTTGAAGCCGACTGCAGAATGATACTATTGCTGTCAATGTACATTGCTTCTAAGTATTACAAAAATAAGATACAAGAAATTAGGGTTCATGTGGAGGTATGTAGTTGTTTTTCCCTCATGATTTGTGAGTGGAACAGGAAAGGAAATGATTAGTAGTGACATATGGTACCCTCTGTCACACACTGTATGGTGGCTTGTGAAGTATCTATGAATATGTAGATATTATTGGTTAAAAATATTATTTTTAGATGAAATATTAGCATGAATTGGTGTCTATGCCACCTTGTTGGCTTGGATGTTGATCCATGCTAAGGGTAAGCCTAACAATCTTGGTGTGGTAGATATCTCACTGATTCTTCCTTAGCTCCCGTTTTGCCTCAACAGCAGCATTACAACTCATCACACAACCCACCTTGCGGACTAGCTAACTATTACAATACCTTAATCATATTTCATGGATTCCATAGAGATGTTTCCCTTGAATGTGGAAAGTAGTCAAAGATGTCCATTTTGTTTAAGTAAACTACAATGATATAACATTATGGGATATTGTTGTATTACAGTGTTAATTTTAATTATAAAATACCATCAAATAAATTATGATGTAAATAAAATAGAAAGAAACTTCCACATGGAAAAAATATATTAAAAACAAAGATTCCAAGACTTACCAAGCGGGAAAGCGCCGGCAGACAGGCACAATGAACAAAACACACACACACACACACACACACACACACACACACACACACACACACACACAGAATCACTAGCTTTCGCAACCAATGGTTGCTTCTTCAGGAAGGAGAGGGAAAGACGAAAGGATGTGCGTTTTAAGGGAGAGGGTAAGGAGTCATTCCAATCCCGGGAGCGGAAAGACTTCCCTTAGGGGAAAAAAAGGACAGGTGTACACTCGCGCGCGCGCGCACACACACACACACACACACACACACACACACACACACACACACACACATATCCATCCGCATATACACAGACACAAGCAGACATATTTAAAGGCAATGAGTAAGGGCAGAGATGTCAGTCGAGGCGGAAGTACAGAGGCAAAGAAGTTGTTGAAAGACAGGTGAGGTATGAACGGCGGCAACTTGAAATTAGCGGAGGTTGAGGCCTGGCGGATATCGAGAAGAGAGGATATACTGAAGGGCGAGTTCCCATCTCCGGAGTTCGGATAGGTTGGTGTTGGTGGGAAGTATCCAGAGAACTCGGATGGTGTAACACTGTGCCAAGATGTGCTGGCCGTGCATCAAGGCATGTTTAGCCACAGGGTGATCCTCATTACCAACAAACACTGCCTGCCTGTGTCCATTCATGTGAATGGACAGTTTGTTGCTGGTCATTCCCACATAGAAAGTGTCACAGTGCAGGCAGGTCAGTTGGTAAATCACGTGGGTGCTTTCACACGTGGCTCTCCCTTTGATCGTGTACACCTTCCGGGTTACAGGACTGGAGTAGGTGGTGGTGGGAGGGTGCATAGGACGGGTTTTACACCGGGGGCGGTTGCAAGGGTAGGAGCCAGAGGGTAGGGAAGGTGGTTTGGGGACTTCATAGGGATGAACCAAGAGGTTACGAAGGTTAGGTGGACGGCGGAAAGACACTCTTGGTGGAGTGGGGAGGATTTCATGAAAGGTGGATCTCATTTCGAGGCAGGATTTTAGGAAGTCGTATCCCTGCTGGAGAGCCACATTCAAGGTCTGATCCAGTCCCAGGAAGTATTCTGTCACAAGTGGGGCACTTTTGGGGTTCTTCTGTGAGAGGTTCTGGGTTTGAGGGGATGAGGAAGTGGCTCTGGTTATCTGCTTCTGTACCAGGTTGGGAGGGTAGTTGCGCGATGCAAAAGCTGTTTTCAGGTTGTTGGTGTAATGGTCGAGGGATTCAGGACTGGAGCAGATTCGTTTGACACGAAGGCCTAGGCTGTAGGGAAGGGACCGTTTGATATGGAATGGGTGGCAGCTGTCATAATGGAGGTACTGTTGCTTGTTGGTGGGTTTGATGTGGACGGATGTGTGAAGCCGGCCATTGGACAGATGGAGGTCAACGTCTAGGAAAGTGGCATGGGATTTGGAGTAGGACCAGGTGAATCTGATGGAACCAAAGGAGTTGAGGTTGGAGAGGAAATTCTGGAGTTGTTCTTCACTGTGAGTCCAGATCATGAAGATGTCATCAATAAATCTGTACCAAACTTTGGGTTGGCAGGCTTGGGTAACCAAGAAGGCTTCCTCTAAGCGACCCATAAATAGGTTGGCATACGAGGGGGCCATCCTGGTACCCATGGCTGTTCCCTTTAATTATTGGTATGTCTGGCCTTCAAAAGTGAAGAAGTTGTGGGTCAGGATGAAGCTGGCTAAGGTGACGAGGAAAGAGGTTTTAGGTAGGGTGGCAGGTGATCGGCGTGAAAGGAAGTGCTCCATTGCAGCAAGGCCCTGGATGTGCGGGATATTCGTGTATAGGGAAGTGGCATCAATGGTTTCAAGGATGGTTTCCGGGGGTAACAGACTGGGTACGGATTCCAGGCGTTCGAGAAAGTGGTTGGTGTCTTTGATGAAGGATAGACACCAACCACTTTCTCGAACGCCTGGAATCCGTACCCAGTCTGTTACCCCTGGAAACCATCCTTGTAACCATTGATACCACTTCCCTATACACGAATATCCCGCACGTCCAGGGCCTCGCTGCAATGGAGCACTTCCTTTCACGCCGATCACCTGCCACCCTACCTAAAACCTCTTTCCTCGTCACCTTAGCCAGCTTCATCCTGACCAACAATTCCTTCACTTTTGAAGGCCAGACATACCAACAATTAAAGGGAACAGCCATGGGTACCAGGATGGCCCCCTCGTATGCCAACCTATTTATGGGTCGCTTAGAGGAAGCCTTCTTGGTTACCCAAGCCTGCCAACCCAAAGTTTGGTACAGATTTATTGATGACATCTTCATGATCTGGACTCACAGTGAAGAACAACTCCAGAATTTCCTCTCCAACCTCAACTCCTTTGGTTCCATCAGATTCACCTGGTCCTACTCCAAATCCCATGCCACTTTCCTAGACGTTGACCTCCATCTGTCCAATGGCCGGCTTCACACATCCGTCCACATCAAACCCACCAACAAGCAACAGTGCCTCCATTATGACAGCTGCCACCCATTCCATATCAAACGGTCCCTTCCCTACAGCCTAGGCCTTCGTGGCAAACGAATCTGCTCCAGTCCTGAATCCCTCGACCATTAAACCAACAACCTGAAAACAGCTTTCGCATCCCGCAACTACCCTCCCAACCTGGTACAGAAGCAGATAACCAGAGCCACTTCTTCATCCCCTCAAACCCAGAACCTCTCACAGAAGAACCCCAAAAGTGCCCCACTTGTGACAGAATACTTCCTGGGACTGGATCAGACCTTGAATGTGGCTCTCCAGCAGGGATACGACTTCCTAAAATCCTGCCCCGAAATGAGATCCATCCTTCATGAAATCCTCCCCACTCCACCAAGAGTGTCTTTCCGCCGTCCACCTACCCTTCGTAACCTCTTAGTTCATCCCTATGAAGTCCCCAAACCACCTTCCCTACCCTCTGGCTCCTACCCTTGCAACCGCCCCCCGGTGTAAAACCTGTCCTATGCACCCTCCCACCACCACCTACTCCAGTCCTGTAACCCGGAAGGTGTACACGATCAAAGGGAGAGCCACGTGTGAAAGCACCCTCGTGATTTACCAACTGACCTGCCTGCACTGTGACACTTTCTATGTGGGAATGACCAGCAACAAACTGTCCATTCACATGAATGGACACAGGCAGGCAGTGTTTGTTGGTAATGAGGATCACCCTGTGGCTAAACATGCCTTGATGCACGGCCAGCACATCTTGGCACAGTGTTACACCATCCGAGTTCTCTGGATACTTCCCACCAACACCAACCTATCCGAACTCCGGAGATGGGAACTCGCCCTTCAGTATATCCTCTCTTCTCGATATCCGCCAGGCCTCAACCTCCGCTAATTTCAAGTTGCCACCGCTCATACCTCACCTGTCTTTCAACAACTTCTTTGCCTCTGTACTTCCGCCTCGACTGACATCTCTGCCCTTACTCTTTGCCTTTAAATATGTCTGCTTGTGTCTGTGTATGTGCGGATGGATATGTGTGTGTGTGTGTCTGTGTATGTGCGGATGGATATGTGTGTGTGTGTGTGTGTGTGCGCACGTGTGCGCGCGAGATTGTACACCTGTCCTTTTTTTCCCCTAAGGGAAGACTTTCCGCTCCCGGGATTGGAATGACTCCTTACCCTCTCCCTTAAAACGCACATCCTTTCGTCTTTCCCTCTCCTTCCTGAAGAAGCAACCATTGGTTGCGAAAGCTAGTGATTCTGTGTGTGTGTGTGTGTGTGTGTGTGTGTGTGTGTGTGTGTGTGTGTGTGTGTGTTTTGTTCATTGTGCCTGTCTGCTGGCACTTTCCCGCTTGGTAAGTCTTGGAATCTTTGTTTTTAATATACCCTCAAATATTGTTTTTAAGAGTTCCCACGAAGAAAAAAAAGAAATAAAGAAAGAAATACTAATGATAAGAAATATTGATAATGACAAAGGACATTTATGAATACACTGACGGGGAAAAAAAAAATCGCACCAAGAAGAAGTTGTGTGACAAACAAAAGTTGGTAGGTGTGTTTCTACATCTGATTTAAATACATACTATAATGGTGGTGAGTATTAGTTAACTTTGAGATTAGAGATAGTGAGTTGGTGTCAGTCAAGAATGCCTTTAAGGTGACAAAGACACCATTTTCGACACCACATTGCATTTGAATGAGGTCATGCAATAGGGCTATGAGAAGCTGAATGATCCTTCTGCAATACTGCAGAAAGACCTGGGACGAATGTGGCCACTATATATGATTGATGGCAGTGGGGGTCACTAGACTGTACAGTTGCAAGATGATCAGGGTCAGGATGGTCACTTGGCACTACCGAGGGGCAAGACCATAGTGTTCAGCATATGACTCTGGTGCACCATACTGCATCTACAGCAGCAATTTGAGCAGCTGTTGGCCCCACAGTGACACAACAGATTGTTACGAATCAGCTGCTTCAAGGACATCTCGGAACCAGATGTCTCGTAGCATGCATTCCACTCACCCCAAACCCCTGCCATCAGAGACTTCATCAGTGTCAAGCAAGAGCTCATTGGAGGACAGGGTGGAGGCCTGTTACATTTTCTGATGAAACCTGGTTCTGGCTTGGTGCACTGATGGCCGTGTGGTGGTTAGAAGGTGGCCAGTTGAGCACCTGCAACCAACATGTCTGTGTGTTAAGACACACTGGCTCTATACAAGAGTTATGGTCTGGGTTGCGATTTCACATGACAGCAGGACCCCTCTTGTGGTTATCCCATGCACCCTGGCTACAAAATTGCTTGGTAATCTGGTGATTCAACCTGTTGTGCTGACATTAATGAAAAACCTAACAGGGGTTGTTTTCCAACAGGGTGACACTTGCCCACATACCACTGTCGTAATGCTACAATCTCTACAGGAAACCGATTTGCTGCCTTGGCTTGCTCGATCAACAGATCTGTCTACAATGTACGCACATTTGCATGCTTGAATTCAACATACTGGAGGTTACACTAGTTATTAATGAACCAGCATTTCACATCTGCAATGGTTATCTTGCACATATATTAAACAATGATGTTGCAGTGTTAATGACTTCAATATTTTACCTAAACAGAAGTATTCCCAAAATTTCATTGCTCTACATTAATTATTTTTTGTGCTGTGACTTTTTTCTGTCAGTGAATATACACTTAGGTGGCAAACGTCAAGGGATAGCAATATGCACATATACAGATGGAAGTAGTATGATGTACACAAGGCATAAAAGGGTAGAGTACTAGCAGAGCTATCATTTGCACTCAGGTGACCGACGTGATTACAGTGGCATATTAGGAATTAACAGATTTTAAATGCAGAATGGTAGTTGGAGCTGACACCCATGACTTCATTTTGGAAATTGTTTGGGCATTCAATATTCTGTAATCCACAATGTCAAGGTTGTGCTGAGAATACCAAATTTCAGGCATTACCTCTCACCACAGACAGCACAGGGGCTGACAGCCTCCAATTAATGACCAGAACCAGCGACGTTTGCATAATCAGAGCTAACAGACAAGCAACACTGGATGAAGTAACTGCAGAAATCAATATTGGGTGTACAACAAACGTCATTTCGACAGAGCATCAAAATTTGGTGTTAATGGGCCGTGGCAGCAGATGACCAATGCGAGTGCCTTTGCTAACAGCACATCACCTGTAGCGCCTCTCTTGGGCTTGTGACTACATCTGTTGAACCCTTGACAACAAGAAAACTGGTGGCTGGTCAGGTAAGTCCTGATTTCAGTTGGTAAGAGCTGATTTTAGGGTTTGAGTGTGGCACACATCCCACAAAGTCATGGCCAGATGTTGTCAAGCTGGTGGTGGCTCCGTAATAGTGTGGGCTGTGTTTACCTGGAATGGCCTGGGTCTTCTGGTGAAACTTAGCTGATCACTGACTCTAAACAGTTATGTTCTGCTACTTGGAGGCCATTTGCAGCCATTCATGGACTGCATGTTCCCAAACAATGATGGAATATTCCTGGAACACAATGTGCCATGTCATCGGGCTGCAATTTTTCATAACTGATTTGAAGAACATTCTGAACAATTTATATAAATGATTTGGCCACGCAGATCACCCAACATCTCTGGAAAATTATCAAGCAGTCATTTCTGGGGAAAAAATGAGAAGTCATTTCATGTACCAAATCCTGCACTGGGAACACTTTCACAATTATGTACGGCTGTACGGCAGCTTGGCATAATATTTCTGCAGGGGACTTCCAATGACTTGTTGGGCCCACACAATGCCTAGGTGCTTTACTACGCCAGGCAAAAGGAGGTGCAGCACGGTACCGTCACCTCAGTATATGTCGTGAACTACCTTTGGGAGTGGCATCATACCCATCTATCAGCCCAGCTCAAGGAAGGTTGGGTCACTTTCCCTTCTCATCTACGTGTGTAATTCCTGCCTGGCACATAAATATCACGCAGGTGGGCATTCTACATTTCAGTATGCCACAATGACAGAATGGATGAGTTCAGGCAGGGACCCAATCTCCTAGTGTATAGCACAGATCCACGCCCAGGGTTGCGGGTGAATATCTTAATGGCACCAAGGTCGGAGAAGGATACTCCAGTTCAGCAATAAAGCTAGGAGAGGAGATGACCTTTCTTCTAAGGATTAAATGAAAATGGAACCACTGCCTTGTGATGGAGTGGAAACTCCAAGGCTATGGGTGAGAACCCTGACAGACAAATATTCGGAAGTGACAGGCCCAGTGATCCAGTTTCTAAACAAATTTAATTGCTTTCAAGTCTACATGTGGCCTTGGATGGAAACACCTATCTCCCAAAAAAGTTCTTGCTCTCCCTCTGCCAATGATATTAATGACGGTTTACATCACAATGAAAGTGGAGAACACAAAAAACTTGATATGTGACTTGAATCGAAACTGCCACACTTAATATTCTGACACTAACTGGCAAAATAGAGGATTTGATGAAAATGAGAAAAATTCACATACATGAACTCTGTGGGGGGAAAAGAAAAGAAAAGAAAAAGGATAGAACAAGGATCAAAAGACTTA
The DNA here is from genome assembly GCF_023897955.1 of Schistocerca gregaria. Classification (NCBI taxonomy): domain Eukaryota; kingdom Metazoa; phylum Arthropoda; class Insecta; order Orthoptera; family Acrididae; genus Schistocerca; species Schistocerca gregaria. Next base: position 326,105,002 of record NC_064925.1, on the reverse strand, counting down.
TGAGAGGCATATCATCTACTGTATTCTGGACAAGAGAAGCTCAAGCAAAAAAAACGGAATTTTTATTGCTATTGATCATCAAATGAAAGATTATTTTGTAGATGTAAAATGTGGTTTTGACTGGACGATGGACCATTTTGTAGGAGGCAACTCTTGGTACTAAAAACAAAAAAGGTGTACTCTTAGTACTAAAAACAAAAAAGCTGTAACATCACAAAGTATGAATGGGATGGAAAAAGTGGATTTCTTAAAGACTATATTTCGATTGAGAACCAACTGCAAAATATACTGTTCAAGTGAACTCTCTTGATCTCACAAAAATGATAAACCACACAAACACCAACCAATCCCATCACCTTTCACAAAAGAGTAGTCCATCTAACAGGCATAAAATTATCTGAATAAGAAAGCAGCCTCTACTTGAGAAGGGTCCCAAACAACATAAACACAATGGTGTCACACAGGACAGTAGAAAACATCATAACAGAAACTTAACACATCATAAAGCAACAAGAAAAACTAAACACATCTGAATTCACTGCAAATCTAACAAGAGAACTAGGTGCTGAGGAAATAAGAAACATAATCAAAGAGAACAAAACCACCATAAAAGAAAACGCAAGGACTGCTGAAGAAAAAACACACAGAAAACTTCAGAACAAATTAACACAAGAAAATGCCATCATCACAAAATCCGACAAGGGTAATTCAATAGAAGTCATAAACAAACAGGAATACATTGACAAAACATTAGAATTCATCCAAAGCAACAACATCACATGATTAAGAAAGGATCCAACAAACGGATACCAAAGTAAGTTACAGAAAACTCTGAAAAACATAGAAACAATTTTCACAGAAGCATAGATTAAAAGAATGATACAGAAAAATCACAAGGCCCCCAGCCTAAAATCATTGCCTAAGCTTCCCAAACCTGGAATACCCATACGTCCACTGATGAACTTTACCAAAGCACCAACATACTACTTGGGGGGGGGGGGGGGGGGGGGGGGGGAGGGTGACACTTTGCTACAGACAGTATACAAATTCACTGAAAACAGAAGTCTAAAGAACTCAAGTGACTTAATAGAAAAAATAAGAAATGAAAACATACCAAACACAGCAACACTGATTTCATTTGACATAATTTCCCATTTCCACACACATCTCAACAGAAGAAACCATCAACATCATAGAAAGAAACATTCAATTACAAGGAAACATACCCACAACAAACATACAAAAAATATCAGCCATCCTCAGGCTCATCACAGAGAAAAACTGCTTCACATTCAACAACAGATTTTACTCTCAACAAGATGTGACTACCTATGGGATCCCCAATCAGTGGCCTCCTAACTGACATTTTCCTCAGTCAGATAGAAAAACAAAACTTTAGCAAAATAGTAATACCAAAACAGTACAAAATAATATACCGGTAGAGATATATAGATGACAATCTGCTTAATAGATGAACCACAGCCTCACTTAAAAGAACTTCATGGCAACATAAACTCCATCCACCCACAAATACAGTTCACCGCTGAAACACAAACAGATGAAAAACTTAATTTCTTAATCTCACCATACACAAAAGAAACAACAAACATGAATTCACAACCTACAGAAAACCCACGATCACCAACACCATTATTCATAACCAATCCAATCACCTCATAACTCACAAAGAAGCCAGCTTCAGATATTTACTACACAGACTGAACAAAATACCCATGATCAAACATGATTACACACAAGAACTCAACACAATAAAACAAATTGCACAGGAGAATGGGTCTGATACAAAGAGAGAGGGACAAAATAAACCACTAAATACAAAAACAAACAACACATAACCATGAAACACACACACACACACACACACACACACACACACACACACAACAAATTTGCAGACAGTAAGCAACAAATGGCACATAATGACTTACGACAACACAGGCACACACAGGGTGGGTAACATACTAAAGAAACAAGGACTCAACATAGCATACAGAGCCAACAACACAATACAAAGCAGACTTGGAAGAAATACCACCAACTCTAGTGATTCGAGAATGTCTGTGTAAATTCTATAACCACTCAGCCTTCTACCATCTTGAATACATGATATTGTAGGTAAAATTGTGGATGGTAAAATCCTACCTACTGTGCATCACATGTTTGTGTGTGCAGGTTTGAAATTAGTCGCGGGAAGAAAGTAGACACAGTGGTCGAACGGCACCGACTTGTACCTGTCGGACAATCCATAGATGTGTTAGCGATTGTGTAATGAAGAACCATGGAGTTTACATGCCACTCTGTGCCTATTGTGCCATTGACTATTGTTAACTATAACAAGAACAGTTGAAAAAGTACTCTTGTAGACTTTTGAATCAGCCTTGTTAAAGGCAAGGCATATTTTCAGATTCTCTTTCTGAAATTCTTGGTGTCTAAGCAGACTTTCTTTTGAATGTAAAACAATTTGTTTCTAACATATGACTTGCCAGAAGTACATATTTTGTTGAAAGTGAGAATTTTTTATTGTGCGTGAAAGTCAAATACATTTTGATTGACAAAAAGTAAAGTTAGTATGTCTACTTTCACACTTTAAGTTGTTAGAACATGGCGACCTTTATGAAAGGACTGTAAAAACTGGAATTTTCAGTCAAGAGCGAGAAAAGAAACTGTTGTGTTATGCCATAGCAACCAGACATAACAAGACAAAGGATTTATTCTGAAACATTGGAATATGTTTGAGTATCCTATGGAGCAAAATTTGAATGAAAAATGGTGAAGACACGAAAAATTCACAACGATAAAAGAGCAAAGAAGATTTCAATGTATTGGACTAAGAAAAAGTATGACCAGAACACTTCAACCAAAAAGATCAAGTGTGTGGAGTATACCGCTCACACACACATTGCGGGGACACTGACACGGAAACCAACCTACATCTGACACTGCCAGCACAGGCTGCTGTTGACTGGTTAGGAAAACCCAGCTATGGCCATGCAAGTTAGCAAAGAAATACTTGACAGTCCTGAGTTCGTAAATTTAATTAAAGCTCAAAGTGCGACTCTAAGTAAATTACATATGCTTTAAACGCCAAATTTGACTCTCAAAGTAAAGAATTTAGTAATCTGCGTGAAGGCATAGGCACCTTGAAGACTGAGTTTGACACTGTAAGTACTAAAGCAGAGAATTTAAAAGTAGATTTAAGAAATGAGTTGACAAACTCTTTGATTATTCATATAAATCATATGTTTTCCGATCTTAGTCAGAAACAGAATGATACCTTTCAGGATTTGACAAAAAAGTTAGAACTGGACATTGAGAACAAATGTAACAATGTAGAATCAGAACTTGTTGAAAAGTTAGGATCTTCTGAAAATATATACAATATACAATGTAATGATGTAAGGCATGGGTTGTAAACTTTGCAAGAGAGTGTAGATAAGCAGAATGAGTTAATGCCAATCATTCAGTCGCAAATTACAGGTATCAGTACACAAGTAGATAATGTAGAAAGGAATTTCAAAGAGAAAATAGCTAATTCTGATATCATAAATGTAATTAGTTTGGGGGAACCATTTGGAGAAATTATAGATAGAAAAGTTACCGCGAGAATAATATCTGGGAACATATCACCTATTCCTTCTTCCGAACTTAATGATACCAGGAAGGGTATAGAAGACCTGTGGCGAGGATTTAGGCTTATGCAAGACAAAGTAGAAAAAGGGTACCTTCACCTGACTAGTGAAACTGTAACTGATTTACAATGGGAAGCTAATTTAGGGTTATCTAGACAATTCCCTCAATTTAAGCCACACAGAGATGTACATTCGACGCATTTCTTAAAAAAAAAAATTGGAAAGATTCTAAGAAGATTGAATTTGCTGTTCGATACCTTCTATGCATCAGGTCATTAAATATCTCAACTGTGAACTATGAACAAATGATGTATAATATTTTACAACAATTATTCATTCACAATTGCAAATGAATATGACCATAATATAGAGATCACCTTAAGTGAATTGCAGAAAATAATTGATATCTACACGAAATAAACTAAATAGGGTATTATATTTGTGAAAAATACAATAAGATGTGACTAGCCAAACAACTGTTATACCATAGTGTATAGATTTTCTATTTTGTGTAGAGTACTTTATACCTTTTACGAGATGTGATATGGATGGGAGGGTTTGTATAAATTTTGAAAGATGTGGGTATTGTAGCTAAAAGCATGATTTACAAGAAAAGATAAACCATGACTAACACAAAACACACATCACACCTTTCGAACAACACTCGCAAACAAGTGTGCCGGATTCTTCTTCATTTGCCGTTTCCATAGGGTTGCTAAGATTCACTTTGGGGACCTCAAAGATAAAGGTGGGACAAGTCCGTTCTGTAGGAGACGATTTAACACCAAATCTCCTCCAGCATCTCACTCAAGTACCCTGAGAGGTAGGGATCCTGGGGAAGAGAGGGGGAGGGGGGGGGTTCATGTCTTTGGGCTATCTTCTTTCTCTTCTTCGATCCTGGCAAACACATCTATTTTTTCCTTTCTTACTTCTCATCTTGAGGACCTGTCCATCTTTTCCCTATTTCAATATTCATAAACTTCTATCGCTGAAGTCCTTCCTTATTTCCGTGGTTACTAATAACCTACATCTTATCTTTAGTTAAGAAGGCTGAAGAATCAGACTACACGAACACACATCCACATATATATAAAAATATACACTTCTACACAAGCATTAAATTATATAAGACAAAGCCTGTCATGATGTGAGAACCGCCAGGTGTTGTAGAGAAAAAGGTGTGTACATAGGGAATTATGCACACATACATGGGGAGTTATGATGGTTCTACATCAAATATACGTAAGGAGAGGTGCCAATATATAACAAACAACTATAAAATAGTAATGAGTAATGGCTAAATAAGAAAAAGGCATAAACAACACCAGTGCAATAAAAACTCTCATGAACTGAAGGACAGGGGGACGTAAGTAGTATATATAGACACTGTATCTATTGAAAGTATGGAATTTGATAAATAGAGGAGGACTCTATGGAGTGAATGATATATTAAAGAATAAATGCAAAGTTTAAAATAAATTACTAGCTTTACAAGAAGATACTTAATTATGGTATACATAGAACTGTATATTAGGGTAATGAACAGTGAGGCCTACTCAGCATTCTCTAAGTATAAAGGGCAGATGTACCTACGTGGAGATAGGAGGATCTGTTGCCTAAAAAAATAGAGATGTTTTGTAAGGGGTGCACCAACCAGAATGGAAAGAGGAAGTGCCCTCATAAGGTCAACCCACAAACAATGAATAGGTGCTGATCCTAGGAGAAGGGGACAGTATCTTGATAAAGGTCACAAATTTTATAGGAATTATTTTGGAAAGTGTAAATTCTATAAACAACTAGCATTATTATGTTTCATGGAAGTATGTATCAAAACAACACTTTCATTTTGCACAGAGTTCCTCCAAGCTACAACAAATGAAAATAGAACATACTAGGAAAAAGGAAGAACAAAAAGATAAGAATAGAAAATAGATTACTCATGTGTCATAAACACTTGAAGTTTTCGATTGAAAAAGGAAGTGAAAAAAAGAAGAGGAGTCCTCACAATGTCTAAATATAGTAAAGCTGACTAAAACCACAAATAAATGCTTGTGTCCTAATAACAAAGTAAAATAAGAAAAGAATAGAGAAACAGTAAGCGAAAGATGGTTCCAGAGAGGACAGAGAATTGTTAGAGAAAAGAGAGAGATGTATATAAATATATGTAAGAAATGTATACTGTTAACATAGGAAATGTTATTATGAGTGATATTATTTGAATAATGATTAATATCACATGTTAAATCTAGGCATGGGGGAGGGGGGGGGGGGGGTGGAGATATGTAGAGATTCAAGGATTTCTGTGTAAATTCTATAACCACTCAGCCTTCTACTGTCTCGAACACACGATATTCTAGGTACGAGTATGGGATGGTAAAATCCTACCTACTGTGCATCACATGTTTCTGTGTGCAGGTTTAAAATCAGTCACGGGAAGAAAGTAGACGCAGCGGTCAAACGGCACCAACAAGTACCTGTCGGACACTCCATAGATGTGTTGGTGCATGTGTAATGAAGAACCATGGAGTTTAAATGCCGCTCTGTGCTTATTGTGCCATTGACTATTGTTAAATATTACAAGAACAGTTGAAAAAGTACTCTTGTAGACTCTTGAATCAGCCTTGTTAAAGGCAGGACGTATTTTCAGACACTTTTTCTGAAAGCCATGGTGTCTAAGCGGACTATCCTTTGAATGTAAAACAATTTGTTTCTAATGTACGACTGTACGAGAGACTTGCTGGAAGTACATATTTTGTTGAAAGTGAGAATTTTTTATTGTGCTTGACAGTCAAATACATTGTTAATTGACAAAAAGTAAAGTTTGTATGGGCTACTTATTTCATGAGTAGAAAGAAACTTGGAAGTTCCTGTACCTAGTGTTATTTGACGGAGAAGAAGTCAAGAGTGTTTGCAGCAGTTGGCTATCCAGTAGAGAACAGTGGATGCAAACCCCAAGTAAGTCATCTCGTAAAGAAGTGGAATGTGGTTTGGGAAAATAAATCAGTATAACCCAGATCAACACACACACTTTAAGTCATCAAAACGTTAGACAACACTGAAAAATATAGCCAGGCCAGTATATACCAACTTATTTGCAACTGCTGTCAGTCTGTATATGTGGGCCAAATATTCAGGAATTTCAGAACCAGGTACACAGAACACCTCGGAGCACTGAAAAGCAATAACTCACACTCAACATTTGTAGACCACCTGATAGCTCACAATCACCACCCAACAAACATTGAAACAGACTTACACATCCTTAAAACTAGTAACAGCTTATACCACAAATTAACTATGGAAGAAAACAATCACACCCAAAAATCAATAGCCCAAAGAAAGAAAGTACTCAATGAATACACATCATTATGCAATAAAACCCTCTTCGCTACAGTAGGACTACTATACAAATAATACCCAAACAAAAAAACTACCTACCTACCTACCTACCTACCTACCTACCTACCTACCTCCACCCCACTCCTGAAAACACACACACAAACCAAACACCACAGATGCCAAATACACTTCACATCAAACTCACCTGCCTCACCCAGCCAAACAAGCTAAGAACCAAATGAACACCACACAGCCCCAACAACATGTAATGGTGGCAAAAACTCTGACTATGTTTTGGGGGAAAAAAACCTGTGGAAGTGCAGTGTCAAGGGACCATAGGCCACGAAATCTGCCTATTCACTTTTCCAGCAACATATGAGAAAGCACCACAATATCAAAACCGTAAGTTACACATGAAAAAATGTGATATACATTCATTTCCGACTGAAAATGCATAATAAACAGAAAAATAAAAATTACATTTTGCTGTTTTGTGGATGAGAAGTTGTACCTTGTATAGCAGAATATTTACCACAATAAACGTCCAATAATATCATGTAAGGTATGTAACCTAATGCATACATCCACTCTTTTTGCCAATTAGCTCTGAATAGAACTTGGATATAATGTTATAAACAACACACAGGGCATCAGGTCGTTAATAAATATCTCAACTGTGAACTATGAACAAATGATGTATAATATTTTACAACAATTATTCATTCACAATTGTAAATGAATATGACCATAATATAGAGAATCACAGAAAAAAAGTGATATCTACATGAAATAAACTAAATAGAGTATCATATTTGTGGAAAATATAATAATATAGCTGCACAACTGTTAAACCGTAGTGTATAGATTTTCTATTTTGTGTAGAGTATTTTATACTTTTTATGAGATGTAATATTATGTACCAAAATGTATTACTAAATGTTAATTTGTAACAACAATTACATAGTTAAAAAACAAAAAAAGAACCCACTGAAGATAGCACAAAATGTACTGAAACATGTCTGGGTGAAACAAAACAGAAAAAAGGTGTTTTGCATAAGGCAGAATTCCTCTTCCCATTCCATAGCAAGCACGGATATAACAAGAAAAACTGCAACACCACAAGATGATTATTCAAAGTCTTACTTTGATGAGCTGTTAAAAGTAAATTATATGCAGCATACACAAGAAGACAGTGCTGCATCACACCCATTTGACTCAGGCAGTGGGACAGACCTAATTTGGAATGATGTAGAATAAGCTTAGAAATAAATCAAAATTGGAAAATCAGCTGGGTTGATGAAATAACTGAAGAAAGCCACATGAGTTGCAGGAACACAATGGATCTACAGACTTTTCTATAAGATATGGAAAAAGGGGAAGGTACTTGCTGATTGGAAACAGGGATATCATAATCCCAATTTTCAAGAAAGGTGATAGCAATGCTGCAATTATAGATGTATCACTTTCACATCTCACTTGGGTGTAGCTTATGAAAGAATTCTGGAGTGTAATATCAGACCCTTGATTGAAGAAAATCTCTTGGAAGAACAGTATGGATTTAGGAAGGGAAGATTGACATTGGCTTTAATTGTTGCTCTCCAGCAATTAATGAAAAAATACTATAAACACAACCAAGAACTTTTGTTAGCCTTTTTAAATATAAAGAAAGCATTTGACACTGTGGACACAGGAAAGGTGTGGGAAATACTGAAGAAAATTGCAGTACAGGATGACATAGTACACAGGATCAAGAATGTGAATGATGACAGCCACAGTAAAGTCTAAACACCTACAGGCATGACTGAAACCTTTGCCATGAAATCTGAACTACGACAACATGGAGTTCTGTCTCCCCTTCTTTTAACTGCTGCAATGAAAGTGACCCAGGGAAAAGTACATGAAACAACAGGAGGTGAAAAAATGAATGTCATGTGGTTTACAGATGACTTATGTCTACGGCGGCTACTCTAAAGAAGACTCTCAAGATTAAACAAACACCTGAACAGAAATATATGGTCTTAGTTTCAGCCCCGAGAAAAATGGTATGGACGGATGGCACATATGGATCCTAACAAGCTACGACGAGTAATGTACGATTTAAAACTGAGGGGTAGAGAACCAACAGAAAGTCTCAGATACAAGGCTGTAGTAATATCTGATGATGATTTTTTTTTTTTTGGGGGGGGGGGGGGGCGCACAACTACAATGGTCATTAGCGCCCTGACTAATTTAGGAATGTACCGCGAGGCACAAGGTTAAAACAACAACTAAAAGGGACAACACTATAAAAGACGTATTAACAGGCATATGATTAAAAAACTACAGCATAATCAAACGTCCTTAGACAGGTGTGTCAAGTTGATAAAACGAAGAACGCGAGCAGCAGCTCCTGGGTCATCCGCTAAAATGGCATCCAGAGTACATGGCAGGCCAAGATCAAGACGCAGCGTAGTAAAATGCGGACAGGACGTTAAAATGTGGCGGACCGTCAGCAATTGCCCACATGGACAGAACGGCGCCGGCGCTGCCGTCAGCAGATGGCGATGGCTGAACTGGCAGTATCCAATTCGTAGCCGGGCCAAAACGACCTCCTCCCGCTGAGAAGGACGTGAGGAGGACGTCCAAGCTACGGGAAGAGGTTTCAAGGCCCGAAGCTTGTTGTCCCTAAGTGCAGCCCAATCGGCATGCCACAGCGATAAAATGTGCCGACAAATGACCCTGCTACAATCTGATGAAGGGACACAACAAGAAGCCGTCCGAGGCTGGAGGACCGCAGCCTTGGCCGTGGCATCAGCAGCTTCGTTCCCAGGGATACCGACATGGCCAGGAACCCACATAAAGCTAAATGGAGACCCGTCGTCCACCTGCTGCTGAAGAGAGCGTTGGATCCGGTGCACGAAAAGGTGAACCGGATACGGATCACTGAGGCTCTGGATGGCGCTCAGAGAATCGGAGCAGATGACATAAGCAGAATGTCGGTGGCGGCAGACGTAAAGAACAGCCTGGTAGAGGGCAAAGAGCTCAGCTGTGAAGACCGAACAATGGCCACGTAGCCGGTATTTGAAACTTTGTGCCCCGACAATAAAAGAACACCCGGCCCCGTCATTGGTCATAGAGCCATCTGTATAAATGAAGGTCATATTAATGAACTTCGATCGAAGTTCGACAAAACGGGAGTGGTATACTGAACCGGGGGTAACCTCCTTTGGGAGCGAGCGGAGGTCAAGGTGAACGCGAACCTGAGCCTGGAGCCAAGGTGGCGTGTGGCTTTCACCCACTCTAAAGGTTGCAGGGAGTGAAAAATAAAGGTGTTGAAGGAGACGACGAAAGCGAACTCCAGGGGGTAGTAGGGCAGAGACATACAACCCGTATTGACGGTCGAGAGAGTTGTCAAAAAAGGAACGATACGATGGGTGGTCGGGCATTGACAGAAGCCGACAGGCGTAACGACAAAGCAGTATATCGCGCCGGTAGGTGAGTGGCAATTCACCGGCTTCAGCATGAAGACTCTCGACAGGACTAGTATAAAATGCTCCGATCGCAAGCCGTAAACCCCGATGTTGTATGGAGTTGAGGCGGCGTAAGATGGACGGCCGTGCAGTCGATAAATGGAAGGCAAGTGCTTCTCCTTCCCCGGCTTAGGAATCGACACAACAATAGACTCACGCCAGCATGCGGGAACATGTCCCTCAACCCAGATGAGATTGTAAGTACGAAGAAGGAAGCCTTTATGTGCAGGAGAAAGGTTCTTCAGCATCTGAATATGAATAGAATCAGGCCCCGGAGCGGAGGACCGTGACAGGGCAAGCGCATTTTCGAGTTCCCGCATGGTGAATGGGGCATTGTAGTTTTCACAATTCGAGGAGTGGAAATTAGGTGGCCAAGCCTCCTCTGCCTGTTTTCGGGGGAGGAAGGCAGGGGGGTAATGAGTGGAGCTCGAAACCTCTGCGAAAAAGCGGCCGAAGGCATTGGAGACATCCTCAGGGGCCACAAGGACGTCATTCGCGACCGTCAAGCCAGAAACTGGTGAGTGGACCTTAGTGCCAGATAGCTGGCGCAGGCTACCCCAGACAACAGAAGAAGGAATAAAACTGTTGAAGGTGCTTGTGAAAGTAGCCCAGCTGGCTTTCTTGCTTTCTTTAAAAATACGACAACACTGCTCGTTTATAATTGATACAATTCGCCACTGTAGGGTGGCGTTTAAAGGTGCGTAAAGCACGTCGACGAGCACATAAAGCGTCTCTACATGCTGAGGTCCACCAGGGGACCGGTACGCAGCGTGGAGAAGTAGTGTGAGGGATGGAATATTCAGCAGCAGTGAGAATGACTTCCCTGAGGTGTGCGGCCTGATTATCTTGTGAAGGTTTGATCCTGAAAGGTCGCCCTGGAAGTGAAGAGACCCCAGAGTGCTTTGGAGATGTTCCAACTAGTTGAGCACGGAGAGGGGGTATGATGCAGGAGATGGATAACACACGGGAAGTGATCGCTCGAATATGTATCAGAAAGCGCATACCACTCAAACCGGCGTGCAAGTTGGGTAGTACATTCAGAGAGGTCTAAATGGGAATAGGTGTGAGAGGTGTCTGAAAGGTAAGTAGGGGCGCCAGTGTTGAGGCAGACAAGACTGAGCTGGTTGAAAAGTCTGCTAACAGGGAGCCCCTCGGACAGGATGCTGGAGAGCCCCAAAGAGGATGGTGAGCATTGAAGTCTCCAGTTAACAAAAATGGTGCAGGGAGCTGAGCAATAATTTGCAGCATGTCTGCCCTGGTAACGGCAGACGACAATGGAGTGTAAACGGTACAGATGGAAAATGTAAAATTGGAGAGAGTAATGCGGACGGCAACTGCCTGCAGACCGGTGTGCAATGTGATGGGATCATAGTAGATATCATCCCGGACCAGCAACATAACCCCTCCATGAGCCGGAATACCTGCCACAGGGGGTAAGTCAAAACGCTCAGAGGTGTAGTGTGCCAAGGCTATTTGATCGCATGGGCGTAGCTTCGTTTCCTGGAGGGCTACGACGAGCGGACGGTGCGAGCGGAGCAGCAATTTCAAGTCCTCTCGGTTGGAACGAATGCTGCGAATATTCCAGTGAATAAGTGCCATCGTGAGAAGAAGAAGATGCAAGAAGGGCTCATCTAGAAGGCCGCTGAGGGCCCGGCTTCAAGCGAGCACTGCCGCCGCTAGCAGGAGGCGGACAGTCATCGTCCATTTGTTCTATAGGTTCATCGGTCACCTTGTGAAGATGGCCGGGAGGGGGAGCTTCCTCCGCTGGTGAAACGGATGACGGCCTGGGGCGGCAACCGCTGGGGGTTGCAGGAGGAGAAATGCGCCGTGGCGGGGAAGGAGAACTGTGCTTCCTATGAGCCTTCTTGGAAGGTCGTTTTGTGGAAGGATTGGTCGATGGCTGAAGGTTAGAGGTACGTAGAAGGTCTGCACGAGATGGTTCTTTCTTGAAGGACCGTGCTTCTGACTTCTGGGTCTTCGTCCTGACAGAAGCTGATAAAGCTGCTTGTGTCAGAGGGGCGATGGGAGGAAGAGGAGACGTCGACCGGACGATCTTAGCACTGGCCGAACGGACGACCGTAGTGCTGAAGGTCAGATCGCATGTCTGCGTCGCCACCTCCCTGGTAGTCCGAGGAGAGGCGAGGACAGTACTGTACTTGCCCGCTGGGAGCAACGTGGGCTTCCTACTAGCGAATAGCTTGCGAGCAGCCGAGGTGGAGACTCTCTCTTTGACCCGAATTTCTTGGATACAGTGTTCTTCCTTGTAGATGGGGCAGTCGCGGGAGGACGCTGCATGGTCACCGCGACAGTTCACACAATGAGGAGACGGAGGTGGACAGTCACCCTCATGGGCATTCCTGCCACAAGTCACACATGTAGCCGCATTGGAACAAGAATGGCGAGTGTGATTAAAACGCTGACACTGGTAGCAATGCGTAGGTGTCGGGACATTGGGGCGAACAGAAATAACCTCGTAGCCCGCCTTGATGCGCGACGGCAGCTGAACACTATCAAAGGTCAAGAAAAATGTCCGGGTCGGTACAAGGTCATTGCTGACCTTTTCATGACGCTATGGACAGCCGTCATGCCCTGCTCAGTGAGGAAAGACTGAATCTCCTCGTCAGTCAATCCGTCGAGTCATCTAGTATAGACCACACCACGAGACGAATTCAATGTGCGGTGAAGCTCCGCCCAGACAGGGAACGTGTACAGGAGTGTGGCCCGAAGCAGTTTTTGTGCCTGAAAGGTGCTCTCAGTTTCTAGTAACAAGGTACCATTACGCAACCTGGTACAAGACTTGACAGATCCGGCTATGGCATCTACGCCCTTATGGATAACGAAAGGGTTGACAGAGGAAAAATCCTTTCCGTCCTCAGATCGAGAAACTACGAGGAACTGTGGGGCAGGCGGTAGTACTTTTGTCACTGGTGGCTGGTCAAGTTTCCGTTTGTGGACAGAAGTTGAGAGAGAAGAAGAAGAGAAATCTATTGCAGAGGAATCCCCCATGATTGCCAGCGTCTCCGATGGCACGCTCCTTCCTTGTGGGGACCCTCTCAGAGGGTACTCCCGTCTTAGGTGATTGTTCACACCTCCCGAGAAACGGACGGAGGGACCAATCGGCATGGTCGGAAGGTGTCAGCTCAGGCAATCACCCCTCCCTGGGCCTGGCCTTTACCATGGGGTACGTGTGTGCCTTACTTGTCTACCCAGGGCGGGGAATTACGCGTTACCCCGTCACCGGCTACGCGTGCGAACGCGTGGGTCGGCCTTCAGGCACGCACAGGGAGGAAGGAAGAAGAGGAGAAAGAAAGGAGAGAGGGAAAGAAAGGACAGACTGTCTCAAACGCCGAAGCGGAGACCAGAGAAGGAGAAGAAGGCAAGGAGAAGAAGGCAAGGAGAAGAGTAAGTAAGACAGTGAGATGGAGAAGAACAAAGAAAGGAACCAACCAAAGGAAGGAAGAAACCAGAAGAAGTGAAAAACCAAAATGAACACAAATATAGGTCGTGAAACCGTCCGTCTCCGGACGCAGGCGCTAACTACCCCCTTTAGGGGGAGGGACTCCTTTTAGTCGCCTCTTACGACAGGCAGGAATACCTCGGGCCTATTCTAACCCCCGGACCCGCAGGGGGGATCTGATGTTGAGCAATGTTGCAAGAACATAGCTGGGACAGCATCAAGAGGGAGTGAAGTTTAACCAACTGTAATTGGTGGAGAAGCCTCCTTTGCCGACACTTTGAATATGACAGAATGATGTGGATGATGATGAAGAAAAAGCACCTGTCATAATACCAAGCTTTTTAAGAGGTCTCAGCAGGATGTTCTAGAGTTATCACCACATTTAACTGTTATTAAATGCTCTTGTGTTCTGAAAATACTATCTATATAAGATGAATTTCCACACTTCAATCCAACAAAATTCTGTAACTCTTAGTGAATGGAAATATGCCAAACAAGCTAGTTTCCTCATACTTAAATCAGCTAAAGCAGTAATTATACAAGCTACAAATATTGCTGAACTAATGTGTTTAATTAAATCTAGGGTATGGGTTCCACCAAAATTTAACACTTTCTGCTCCCTGTATTTCACTGTTTGAGTGGAGTATTTTTGTAGTTCACTGAGTATGCACTGAATTGAATGCAAAATTATACAGTTTCCTTTAACCATCTTTTGATCTTTTTAAATATTTCATTAACTGCCTTTCCAGTAAGAGGACTGACAGTAATGTTTAATCCTATATTTAATCATCTGCAAGAATTCCAAAATTTGCGTCTCCTGACAAGACAAGTGGATGATCACTTACGTATACCAGAAACATCAGACCCATCAAATGTCTGATTACTTCAAAAATTATATTCCAGCTCTCCACTATGTCACACCTAGCAGTAATCACTGATGCCTGTGCAGAGATTACAGTTATGGATGACTGCCATTACTGACCAAGCTTGGGAACCACAGGTTCATGAAACCTATACTCTGCAACTACTAGCAGACTCCTCAGAAGTGTTTACCAACCATGGTGGCTCATGCAACTGAGAAGCTGCATGTGATGAAGACGTTAACCCCCCTTCCCTGCACTACAGAAGATTCTAGAGTGGTGGTTGAAACATTGGTACAATTCTACAAAACAAGCGCAGATTTACACAAGTAATCAAAAAGTTTTGTGGTAACTGGCACTGGTCATGAAAACATTCAAATTTAATTAAGATACTAATACTTGCCCAAGGTCCAACTTCAATCATTTCATGCAAATCCTGTTTCATTATTTCTCGTGCCTTTGCCAAATATGTTTCACAGGTTTTGTTTGCAAATAAAACATCAACATTTTTAGCATAGTTCAAAATTGAATTTGCCGTGTCCTTAAAGAAACCTGAAAACAAAAATATAACACATTAGGTGTAATGTAAATGGTAAACTAAGTATCTTAAGTGCAACACTAATGATACAAACATTTGTTAGAATATACTCACACACACAATGTGCTGTAATTAATACCACGAGTGAATTTAATATAGACAGATTGCAGCAAGTTCCAGAACAGGAACATTATTAATACTAAAATTTATGATACAAACAGAGAGAAATAGACATAAAATTGCTAGCTTTTGAAACATGAAGATCTCCACCTGGCAAAAGAGAGTAACACATTGGAGGAAAACAGATGGTAAGGCTTAACCCTCTTTGATTGCTCTAGACATGTTACTACATCAAACAGTTGTTCTAGATGTGTTTGGTGTATCACTGCTCCTTCCACCAAGTGTTATAGATACGTTTGTGTGCCCTGCCTTGCTGAACCCTGTGTGCTCCAGATTGATAAAATGTCTTGTGCCGAGTGTCTGAAAACTATTTGACATTTGGACTGCTGGTTGGAGTTCCTGTGGAATTTGCTGCTGTGATCTTTAGTTGTTGTTATCATCTTCACTGCCAGTTACTGTCTATTGACTACGATTTGTTTTTACTGGAAAGGGGACCTTCAGGTCTTGGAAATTCTGTTTGGGATGAGATGTTGCAGGTTGGTAGTATACCTCAAGGGTGTCCACTCAGCAGAAGCAGCTTTTCAGCATACAGGTGAAATAGCTCAGTGAGTAGCATGCTAGAATGTCATACAGCCCATCAGGGTTCGATCCTACCCGCAGGCTCGATTTTATTTTGTTTTCTTAATTGTTTTAAAAATTATAACAACTTTTAAATAAAGTCAGTGACTTGAAGTGTTTTAAATTAAATCATAAATAATTTTATTCTGTTTGTGAAATTGCTGTCACAGCCTACTTAAAATGTGAATTACTCTCATCAATATCTTCTTTTTATAAAGCTGAATAATTTCAAATGCATTTTTCATGGAGGCTTTAATTACTGTCATTACAAAATTAATACAAAATTGGGTGATGATAAGCTGTGGAAGGGTCATCAAATGACACAACATGGATAAATTGATGCTGACATATACCACTCAATGTGTTCTCACTATACGAAAACATCCTAACTCATGCGTGTTTTTGTTTGTAAGAGGCAACCAGTAATTTTGGTCCCCGAGTTCAAAAAACAATAAAAGAATATGAGCAAAGTTATAAAAACGTTGTAATATCGTCTTTCAAATCTGGGAAGCTAATGACAGAACTGTATACTGACTTTCTCAACTGATGTTTGAAGTCTTACATGGGTCAGGAACAGTTATTGACTCTTGGGGTGGACAAGCAAAGCCTGAATTATACGACAAAATCTTTCAGGATGACAAGAAATCATCAAAGTGTAAAATTAAAGTGAGTCCTCTGAAATGTACTCCACTTTTTCAACCATGAGACATCCATTTTCATAGACAAGTAAAAAAATATCTGATAAAGCATATACAAAACTGTGCTTATCTTATTGAAAATAACAGAGAAATAAATTCTCATGAAGATTGTCATCACCAATTTTTAAGCGAAGGATCCAATATGCCTGGTATATTTCCAGGCTTTCTGATGAAAGAGAAGTTTTCAGGAATGTCAACAAAGTATCTTTTTCAACATATCTTTTATGTTTCTCCTTTAAAACAATCATTGTTCATAAACTGTGCAAAATGTCAAAATATTTTTTGTTTTCAATGTTTTTATGACAATTATCATTCTGCTGTTTGCACATAAAATACAAATTTTCAAGTGAACATGATACTGTAAAAAAATTTTATATAATGGAACTCCACCCAGAATTTTGTGATAGTGGTAATTAATTTACCTTCATTAAAACTGCATCTGAAATTATTCAACCGTTTGAAAATAAAATAGTACTGATGAATGTAATTCACATTTTAAGTAGGTGTGACAACCATTTCACACATAAAATAAAATTATTTATGATTTAATTGATAATACTTTACGTCATTAACTTTATTTAACAATTGTTATAATTTTTAAAACAACTAAAAAACAAAATGAAAACATACTAGGAGGTAGGTATGACCGAACCCAAATCTGTTACACGACTGGCTCACACACTACTGATTAAGCTACTTCACTTATCTTATCACCCCATACATAAAGTGTGTATGAGCTACATTCAAAACTTCAGAACCCTTTTATAAGACTCACCCTGAACAAAAATGTCGGAGACCGGAAGGTCCCCTTATAAGAAAAGAGCATGCTGTCATAGTTGTTCAGAGGAAGAAATGTTTGAGATTCTAACTAGATGGAACTGACGGCTCTTCAACAGAAACTAAGTAAAAGTCCTGACCCATGTACACAAGCTGGGATAACACATTCATCCAGTTCTGCACGAGATGAAAATTATTCAGAAGCTGAAGCATCTGAAAGTGAGGACGAAATGTTTGAGAACACAGCCTGCTTTAGTGACACATCTCAATTGAAAAAAAGTCATTTTTGTCCATTTGTGTACGCATTTGATGATTCAGCTTCTGAAATTTTCCTGAGATTTTTAAAAGAAGCTCTGACAAATTGTTAGTACAAGAAGAGTATGTCATTGGTTCATCATAACTGTGCCAGATTATGGATCTAAAGCTCTTGGGTTCAATGCCCAGTAAGTCCTAGAATTTTTATCCATCATTTATTACTTCTTTCACTTATGTCAATGTTTGTTAGTGTGAAAAATGTTCAGTTGCACCATGGTTGCAAGTCCTTGCTGAACTGTAGGCCCCATTGGACTAGGTGGATAAGCCAGATCAAAGTTTAGAGAAAGTCAAGGACACACAACCTTCAATAGGACCATGCCTAGAAAAGCACTGGGGTGTTCAAAGCAACTGTTGGGCTGATAACAGCTTTACCTTTCTTTACTACCATGACAAACCAGAATCAGTCATTCCAGATTGTCACAGTGGAAACAAAAGGAACTGTTGGAAGTGTATTCTTTCACTGCTATTTGTCTATTATAGTTCATGTGAAAAAGCTGATAAATATTGAAGAGATGTGAAGAGACTTACTGTTTTAACACTACAGTTTTCAACAAAATTGTGGCCAGATGATTATCTTCTGTTACTTTTGACAACTTTCCAATACTGAAGGCAACATATTATTCAAAATTATAAAAATTAAACAGTGGAACGTCCAAAATGAAGTAACAACAACATTATGAAAAAGATATATTTCCTCTCTCCACATGCAAGACACATCGACTCAAAGATAGGCGTATAAAGATTGCTAAACATTAAGCTTTCGAACAAAAAAGTCCTCCTTCAGAAATAGAAAATACATGCATATCCACACAATTTTAACTCACACACACATGGCCACTCTCTCTGACCACTGTGGCCTGCAACTGTGTATGATGTGAGTAGCAATCTGGGATGGGTCATGGGTCTGATATAGGGTGCTGCAAAGGTCGAATGACTGCCACAGGAGAAGGACTTAAATAGTCATTTGGAGAGGCACTGTGAATGCACACTGTTGTGCTTAGATGGCATCTCGCCAAGTGAGTGCGGCAGCTAACTGTGTTCTGTGTTCACACTTCATACTGACAGCTGCCTAGGGAACTTTTATTCAGTTATGTGCTCAAAACTTAATAGTTAACTTCCAAAAAGATTTCCAACACATAAAAGTTTTATTTAGAAGAGCTAGTATTCTAGCACAATGAACAGGAATGATTGGATATTTTGGGCTGTAAGACTTTTATTTTGTAAGTTTTGGATGAATGGGGAAAAAAGATTAAGCATCACTGTACCACGGAAAGCTCAGTTATAGTCACTTCGCTTAGCAAGAAGTAACTCAAAATTAAAGCAATCCTTTGATTAGCTACTACACAGGGCAGTGCCACCTGGGCCTTCCTAACACAATTTACACAGATGTCCACCTATGATTATATACTCAGATTGCTGTAGCCTAAAGAACAAAATCACACATGAAATTACTAGCCAGTCTCATGAAACAAGTTCAACAAAGTGCAGTGGAAAAGTTCTTATAGGGTTAACAGTAAAGGCCAACATAACTGAAGTGATAAGACTGTCAGTGTACTCCTTTCACTATAAGCAACATATTAGGATTAGTTTATTGATACTGGAAGTCATGAAATTTGCAGCCATTTTAGACTGTTTGTGAATAACACATGTGACCACAAATACTAGATTAAAAATGCTGCTGACTAAAACATTAATGTAACTGGAAACATCAGCCATATGAAGGTGACCATGATAGCCCAAACCAGTTATGGTATTGAATATAAATCACTTTTAAAACTAGTTGTGACCAACAGAGTACAATATTTTGGCTTACAAAAACACTCTACAGTAAGCTGAGGCTCGTTTAATTCTTCATTCAGTTAGTACAGAGGTGCAGAGATAAGAGAAATTACTAGGAACAAGTAACTGAGAAAGAACACGAAATTACTCAACTGCATCTAAAGACGTGAGCTGTAATCACAGTTGGGCACTAGAAGTGAGTCAAAAACTATTGGACATATTTCTATGTTGAATTTTAATGACTCTGTGAGTTTATGTAGTAATTCATCTGCAGAGAAAGCCAGGAACTTTAAGACTTCACAAGATTTGTTTGCTGCTGTATTTATAATGTTGTAGTGTTCATCCAACTCTGGGTGAAAAGACAAAATCGCAGCTGTGTGCTCCAGAAAATATTCAACACAAGGTGAAGTAGCCTGATCACAAAACACTAAGCAACTATGTAGTCTTATTACGAACAATGATGCAAGGGCCAAAGTGGTACCGAGCATATCTGCAGCAGTCGATGTGTTAAGGATATAGGTACAGGAACCCAGGATCCCAAGTCCAGGGATACTTACTAGAGAGGATGACGGGAAAATCTTTTTCTTCTATGATCTGTAGTGAAACTGCTTGGTATATTTTATTGTTTACATTTGATCGCAATGGTCAGGTAAAAATTGACTATTGGTTTTAATGCTAAATCACTGCAAAAACAACTGTTAATAGCTGTCACAATGGCAGAAGTTCATCATTTAAGTCTCCACAGACAACAATTCTACATCTACATATATACTTCACAAGCCATCGTAGAGTGCATAGAAGAGGGTAGCTTGTGCCACTTTTAGTCATTTCCTTATGTGCTCCACTTGCAAATGGAGCAAGGGAAAAACAACTGTCTATATGCCTCCATACGAGCCCTAATTTTTTTTATCCTGTCTTCATGGACCTTATGCTAAATGTACATTGGCAGCAGTAAAATCTTTCTGCTGCCAGCTTCAAATGCTGGTTCTTTAAATTTCCTCAATAGTGTTTTGCAAAAACAAGTGTCTTCCCTCCAGGGATTCTCATACCAGGGATTCAATACCATAACTGGTTTGGGCTATCATGGTCACCTTCATATGGCTGGTGTTTCCAGTTATATTAATGTTTTAGTCAGCAGTCTTTTTAATTTAGTATTTGTGATTAGATGTGTTATTCACAAACAGTCTAAAATGGCTGTAAATGCCAGTTTTGTTCACTGATTGGTTGGTTTGTGGGATTGAAGGGACCAGACTACTAGGGCCATCGGTCCCTTTTTCCACAAACTTGAAACACCCGCAAAGAATAAGAACAAACAATGGAGATGACAAGAGATGACACAGGACAAGAAAGACACAAGCAGAGACCAGAAAAGAAGAATTAAAATCACACCGAGTGTGACAATGGTTGGCCGACCATAGAAAAAAAAAGGAAATGCCAACCACTAAGAAACACACGAAAAACCCCAGTCTAAAATCAAAGGCCAAAGGCCAGACTCAACACAAAAAAAGGACAAACACTTAAATCAAGCGATAAAAACCCCCCTGCATGAATAAAACTCAAAACTAAATCTGCCATCAAAACGTCGTCTGATAAAAGTGCAGGAAGCGTATCAGGCAGCGCGACCGTCCAAGTTAAAAGCAGGCAGTCAAACAAGATGTGGACCACCGTCAAAGCTAACCCGCAGAGACATAAAGGTGGGCTCTCGTGGCACAATAAATAGGCCAATGCCCAGCTGGCAGAGGACAACAGAGTCCTTGTGAGAGACCCGGAAGGAGGAGCGCCACGCACCAGTAGCCTCTTTGATGGCCCAAAGTTTGTTGAGTGAAGGAAGGGTGCGACATTCTTCACCCCAGGTGTGAAGTACATTCTGCCACAAAACTGACCTGAGGTCACTCTCTGAAAGGCCAATCTCCAAGGCTGCTGCACCGACAGCCTGTTTGGCCAGTAGAGGTGGGCCAAACGGTTATTCTGGAGTAACCGTTATCACAGTTCCAGTTATTTTTTGATAACCGTTATCGTTAACAGTTATTAATAACTGCCAAGTTATTTTTCGGTAGCGAATACCGAATACTCCGAGGGACTACAGTTAAATAACGACATAGTTGGAATCGATCAGTTTAGTTATCAGTATAATTGCGAGTAGTGTGAAATGGCATAAATGTCGTATGAATCATGTCATAACCTTAACTTATTAACTCGGGGTACATTTTAGTTGATGTTAGAACGATTATTAGTGTCTCTTATTATATGTTTGTAGGTTACCGGTCGCTATTAGAAATATTATCTTCGCAGCTGTGACAAAGTACGCGGAACTTCGCCACAGCACTGTTTAAGTAAAATGTTAACAACGTGCGTTTTTAAGTGTGAAGTAATATGTAAACTGAGTACTGTAGGTTAAATTCGAAGTTTAATTTCTTGTGCTGCTCACATAATAGAATAAAGTGTACAGCCTTGTAATACAACAAAAAAATATACATAATGTGACAGATTCGTTTACTCCTGTGCTGTCAAAGCTAGTCCTATTGGGGAAAGTGTGAGTACGCTAATCCAAGTTTTATGTCAGATTTGGAAACTGCTCGATTTCTCCAGCTACAGCATGTTTATAGCATATGAAGACATGCAGATCGAAAAAGTTGACAGTGTTACATTTCTGGGACTACAAATCGATAATAAATTCAGTTGGGAAGGGCATACCACATTTTTTCACTCTATTATTTCATAAGGGAGCATATTCTGTGTTAACTTATCAAACGTAGCAAAAGTTTTTTGCATGTAAAAGCATGTAATAAAAATCGTTCGTGGTATAAATTCAAGAACATCATGTAGGAACCTGTTCAAGGAACTTTGTATTCTAACTACTGCTTCCTAGTATATTTATTCCTTAATTAAATTTGTTACAAGTATTTTCAACCAATAGCTCAATACATAATATCAGTACTAGAAATGGGAACAGCAATCTACATAAAGACCTAAAATCACTTATCTTGGTCCAAAAGGTGTCCAATATTCAGGAACATGCATTTTCAATAAACTGCCAACAAGTAACTGGACACTTCCCTTGAACAATATAGGTCAACCATAAGTGCCCATACCAAAACACCAATACCCACAACTAAAAGTACGAAAATTGGAATCTGAAATTTCCCTTGACTTACATAGGTCAACCTCAAATGACGATACTAAAACATCAACACATACAACTATGAAAATGGGAATCGGACATTTCCGGTGACCTATATAGGTCCACAACAGCTACTGATGCCAAAAAACCAACCACAATCCCAAAAGTTCACAAATCAATCATCTCTACATAAATTAAATCACATTCAATACTCCATAAACACACAAAACATCACAGCTAGAAAAAAAAATTAATTACCACCAGCAAATTCCAGCATTGCGAACTAGATCGGAAGCCCCCGCCCCCCTCCCCACACACACACACACACACACACACACACAAAACCCAACTCAAACACCGTGCTGTAATGACATTTACACACCACAACACCTTTACGTCGAAGCAGACGGGTGGAATCAGATGCTTCCATTGACCCCTTCTTCTACTCTGTAGACGAATATCGTAACAGAGACTGATATACCAACTTAGGTAAAAATTCTGCTATATTTCAGTTTTGACAGCACTTGGTTGCAACAGTCAAGATCAGGTATTCTGTGTATGATAAATTTATTAAAAGTGCGTAACTGTGTTTTATTCTGACAGCGTATCAATTCTGTAAATATTAGCAGTTACTGTGATATATTCACATATTTTGACAATCTCCTGACAAATGATGGGGATGATGATTATTATATTCAACTGTATTATGTTATACTTTCTGACATGTTATTTGTCATTCGCAATGGCCAGCAGCTATTTCCAAAGAAGTACGTAAATATTTGTTCGCTCCAGTAACTATCGTCTCTGAAATATCACTGGAGTCACTGTATCAGGAACACAGATACACAGTTATTCCGTTACCAACTACCAGGTTACCTGTAATGGTAGCCCGATAACTACCAGAGAGCGAGAACTTTGAGCCAATAACGATAACTGCCAGAGGAAAATACCGATCTCTGACAGTTATTTCCATAGTCGCTCGAATTCCTTATGGTACATCTCTTTATACAGCCCGTCCAAGCTAAATTGACATATGAGGCAGTGGCTTAAGGGAACGACCGTACTTGTTAATGCCTGTACTGCAGCTCCTATCAGCCACCGCTTGGACATTAACTTTATTTAATTGTTTGCGCTAAAAGTAACGAAGGCGCATGATGTAGTACACAGTTCTTATCAACAGATGGCGCGCAGTCTCTCAGTTATTCCCATGGCCTATAGAATGCCTTCAAATGGTCTACCCTCTCCCTAATTCCTAGCCAGATCTCCAATGAGTTGACGGGAAAGCGTAGTACGATCTTCGGTCAACAGATGGTGCGAGGCACTGTTGACATTAGACAGTTATTGAAATAACTGCCTATATCAGAGGAACAGTTATCGCAGTTATTTCTATCAGTTACGTTATTTTTTGCCTCCTCTATTGGCCAGCGTGTCAACACATTCATTTCCCAGGATGCCGACATGACCCGGGGTCCACATAAAGATCACAGAGTATGGACGGACTCCTGGATAGCTATCACCAGACAAGAGAGAGAGAGAGAAGAGCTCTGACGCGAACCGCGATCATGCCCCCTGACCAGGGCCGCCGTTCCGGAAGATGGACGACCAACTGATGGAACAAGAGACAATAATTGGGATGCTCAGGCAAGCTACAAACGTGTGTAGCATAAGCGGCCAATAATTGTTGGCGCCGCAACCACAATGGAGGGACACCCGCCTCCACAAGTATGTTGCTGACAGTACTTGTCCAGAAAGCTCCAGTGGCAAGTCGGATCCCACTGTGAAGGATGGAGTCAAGCAACTGCAATGCAAAAGGTGATGCCGAACCGTAAACCAGGCTCCCATAATCTAGACAGGACTGAATTAACGCCTGGTACAGCCATAGAAGAATAGAGCAATCAGCAGCCCAGCTGCTGTGACTCAAGCAACGAAGAGCATTAATATGCCGCCAGCACATCTGTTTAAGCTGCCAAATATGAGGGAGCCAAGTCAACCAGGTATCAAAAAGCAATCCCAAAAACTGATGGGTCCCCACCACAGCAAGAGGTTCGCCGTCAAGATAAAGCTGTGAGCTGTGGCTCAGGGTGAACAGTGTGTCGCCAGCAGAAATGCATAACGCAGGTCTTGGAAGCCAAAAACTGGAAGCCATGTGCTACAGCCCAAGACTGCGCCTTGTGGATAGCGGTCTGCTGCTGCCGTTCAGCAGCTGCAATGACAGTGGAGCTGAAGTATAGGCAGAAATAGTCAGCATACAAGGACGCTGAGACAGATGTTCCCACCGCCGCAGCGAGCCCATTAATTGCAATTAAAAAGAGGCAGGCACTTAATATAGATCCTTGTGGTACCCCAGTCTCATGAACTCGGGAGGAACTATGGGAGGCCGCAACTTGCATACGGAAGGAACAAAGCGACAGAAAACTCTGTATGAAAATCAGGAGCAGACCCTGAAGACCCTAACCATGAAGCGTAGAGAGGATGTGATGTTGCCATGTCATATCGTATGCCTTCCGCATGTCAAAAAAGACGGCAACCAGATGCTGTCTGCAGGCTAAGGCCATACGGATGGCAGACTCCAGGCACACTATATTATTGGGAGCAGAGTGGCCCTTACGGAACCCACCCTGAGACAGAGCAAGAAGGCCCCGAGACTCAAGTAGCCAGCTCAACCTCTGGCTCAAAATGCGTTTGAGTAACTTGCAAAGAACACTGGTGAGGCTAATGGGGCAGTAGCTGTCCACCTCCAGTGGGTTCTTGCCAGTTTTCAACACAGGGATTACGATGCTTTCCGGCCACTGCGACAGGAAATCACTCTCAACCCAGACATGGTTGAAAAGGTCTAAGAGCCATCACTGGCAGTCCACCGAGAGGTGTTTGAGCACCTGACAGTGGATGTGATCTGGCCCGGAAGCCGTATCAGAGCAAGTGACTAGGGCACTTTGGAATTCCCACTCACTGAATGGAGCATTGTACGATTCAGGGTGGCTTGTGTGAAATGAAATGCTCCGATGTTCCAATTCACAGAAGCAGAACTCTGAACAAAATGCTCCACTAAGCAGTTTGCAATTGTGTCAGAGTCAGTACAGACCGCTCTATTCAGTGAAAGCACAGGTACGCTGACGGAGGTCTGATAGCCACAGAGTCACCTAATCTTCGCCCAAACCTGTGATGGAGAGGTATGGAGGCCAATGGTGGAGACATAACTTTCCCAGCACTCCCGTTTGCATTGGCGAATGAGGTGGCGGGCTCACGCACAGAGCCGTTTAAAGGCGATGAGGTGTGCCAATAAGGGATGCTGCTTGTGATGCTGAAGTGCCTGCCTGCGATCTTTAATCATCTCATCGATCTCGGGCGTCCACTAAGGCACAGTCCTCCGCCGAGGGAACCCAGAAGAACAGGGAATGGCAGATTCTGCAGCAGTAACAATGCCGGTGGTGACCGAGTCAACCACCGCATCAATGGCGTCATTGGAAAGAAGCTCAATAGTGGCAGTGCAGGTGAACAAGTCCCAGTCAGCCTTATTCATATCCCATCTGCAGGGGCGCCCAGAAGAGTGACACTGTGGCAGTGACAAAAAAATCATAAAGTGGTCACTACCGCACAAGTCGTCATGCACACTCTATTGGACAGATGGTAATAGGCTAGGGCTGCAGATCGAAAGGTCGATGGCTGAGTACGTGCCATGCACCACACTGAAATGTGTGAAAGCACCAGTAGTAAAAAGTGAAAAGTCGAGCTGTGCCAATACTTGCTCAATGGTCCCACAGAGGGTTATGGGCGTCGCCCAGTAACAGAAAAGGTGGCAGCAATTGGGCTATCAGCGCAGCCAGGACATGCTGCGGGAGGTAGAGACTGCAGAAAGTAACAGCCTGAGGCATCCACACCCAAACAGTGACAGCCTCTAAAGGTGTTTGTAGAGGGACAGACTCACTGTAAAAAGCGTGAAGGACATAGATGTAGATGCCACCAGATACCCTCTCATAAGCTGGCCAGTTCTTATAATAACCCCAAAAGCCACGGAAGGCAGGGGTTCACATCGCCGGAAACCAAGTTTCCTGAAGAGCAATGCAGAGGAAAGGGTGAAGGCTGAGAAGTTGTCGGAGCTCAGCAAGATGGAAGAAACCGCTGCAGTTCCACTAGAGGATGACATTGTCCATGACCAAGAAAAGCATGAAGGGACCAAGGAGGCAGATTACACTGCTGGGTCACCTGCTGCCACTGACTGAGTACCAACGGGAGCGACATCCATCATGTCTGAGGGATCAGCGAGATCTAGATCCTCAGTAAACGCCAGAATCTCCACCGCATACTCAGACACAGAGCTTGTACGTAGCGGTGGAGTGGGTGCCACCGCAATTTTCTTGGTCTTAGGGGCCTTCAATTTCGATTTCTAATGCTATTCCTTTGGTTTCCCTTGCTGGGAGGTCTTCTTTGATTCAGTCTCTGGGACTGAAGAGGACCGCGAAGCACTACGACCATCTACCTGGTGCTTCTTCAGCCCCTAGCGGGTGTCTGGTTTGCCACTGGTGGGAGTGATCAAGGGATCCCTTCCTAGCGAGAGAAGCCGAAGAAGACTTACGCTTCTCTGGCTTAGAAGTGGGGGCTGGTGTTCCCCATGGTTGGGGATGGGGGGGGGGGGGGGGAAGGGGGGGGTGCAGCTACAAAGGTAGGTAGTGCAGGAGCAACAGGGAGGGAAGTGGCCCCCCTCCCCAATACCACCATCAAGGGGGCAGCTGTGGACCTTCGGCTCTCAAAGCTGACTGTATGCGGAGCAACGGATGGAGTGACGGTGGTGGCATAAGATTATGTCAAGCGCAGGGGATGAGCCGTTCAAATTTCCGTGTACCATGTAGGTCAGTCGGCCCAGGGTCTTGTATTCCATTGTTTTCTGTTCCTTCTGTAGAATCATACAGTCTGGTGAGCAAGAGGGATGGTGCTCTCCACAGTTGATACAGACATGAGGCAGGGCACAAGGAGTATCGGGATGGGATGGATGACCACAATCGTGACATATGAGGCTGGAAGCACAGCGGGAAGACATATGGCCGAACTTCCAACACTTGACGCACCGCATCGGTGGAGGGATATATGGCTTGACATCACAGCAGTAGACTATCACCTTCACCTTCTCGAATAATGTGTCACCCTCGAAGGCCAAGATCAAGGCACCGGTGGCAACCTGATTATCCCTTGGACCCCAGTAGACGCGGCGGATGAAATGGACACCTTGTCACTCTAAGTTGATGCGCAGCTCATCGTCGGACTGTAAAAGAAGGTCCCTGTGGAAGATAACGCCCTGGACCATATTTAAGCTTTTATGGGGTGTGATAGTAACAGAAACATCACCTAGCGTCTTACAAGCAAGTAATGCTCTTGACTGGGCAGAGGATGCTGTTTTTATCAAGACTGACCCAGACCGCATTTTTGACAAGCCCTCCACCTCCCCAAACTTGTCCTCAAATGCTCTACAAAGAACTGAGGTTTCATGGACGCAAAGGATTCCCCATCAGCTCTCGTACAGACTAGATACCGGGGCGAATATGTCTCACTGTCATTCATAGCCTTTCGTTCCTCCCATGGTATGGCCAGGGAGGGAAACGATTTGGGGTCATACATGTTAGCAATAAAGTGAGCCCTCGAATGCTTAGAGACTGCTGGTGGGTGGCCACCAGCAAGAGAAGATGTGCCATGCTTCATTGCGTGACATCCAACCTGATGCCACTTACTCTGACCAAGGGCCGTCCCCACAGGCGCCACCTAGCCACAGCAAGAGCCATCTGGCCAGATGGCCATTGCCAGGAGTCCTGAGGCCCCAGGGAGATAGGCATCTTCTCCTTGGCATACATGGGGAGTTAACAGCGCAGGCATCAGTAGAGCGATCCCTGTGTTGTCAGGGAGCTACAACCAACAGGGTACATGGCAGCCCAACCACAACGGACTGGCTACCGTGCTGGATATTATGTGGCAAGTGGTCCATGGTCGTCGTCAGTGCAGAAAGCAACACTGCAGAGTGCATGGTGGAAATCGCAGCGAGGAATGTATCCTCGCCCAAGAGATGGATAGCGGGCGAGACTGCAATGCAACGATGAATAAGCTGACTATAGGTCTCAATGCACGATGGACACAATGCGCCAAGTAAGGTGCTCTTCCCCAACTGGCTCGCTCTTCGAAATAATTTTGAAATATGGTGGTCAAACCCAAGAGGGGACCATCACATATGGGCCAAAACGTTCGAGACTCCTTTTTTCGCATCTTACGACAGGCAGGAATACCACAGGCCTATTCTTACCCCTGAACCCGAATGGGGCTTTCATTTGAGTTTATGAAGCACCAGTGCAATACTTGTGTGTTGATCAAACATATTGGTAGTAAATCTAGCAGCATGTCCCTGAATGGCTTTCATGTCTTCCTGTAATCAAGCCTGGTGCATATCTCAAACACTCCAGCAGTTGCCAAGAATAGGACACAATAGAATTCTCTACACTGTCTCCTTTATAAATGAGCTACATTTTCCCAAAATACTCCCAATAAAATGAAGTTGAGCATTTGCCTTTCCTACTACCAACATGGTGTGCTCATTCCATTTCATAGTGCTTTGCAATGTTACACTTACATATTTTAATTGATGTGACTGTGTCAAGCAGCACTGCTAATGCTGTATTCAAATGCTACAGCATAGCTTTTCCTACTCATTCGTATTAAATTACGTTTTCCTATATTTAGAGAAAGCTGTCATTTGTCACACCAAGCAGATATTCTGTCTTAAGTCATCTTGTAAGCTCCCCGAGTCACAAAATGATGACATCTTCACATACACCACAGCATCGTCAGCCAATAGCTGCCAATTGCTGCTTACCCTGTTCGTTATATCATTTATGTATACAGAGAACAAGAGCAGTCCTATCACACTTCCCTGGGACCCTTCTGATGGCACCCATGTGTCTGATGAACACTCACTATTGACGAAAAAGTACTGGGATCTATTCCTTAAGTCTTCGAGCCACTGTACCTTCACTCAATGTTTGCAGTCGGCACAGTGTCAAACACGTTCTGGAAATCTAAACGATGGAATACGCCTATTGTCCTTCATTCATGATTCGCAGGACATCTCGAGAGACAAGAGCAAGGTGAGTTTCGCAAGTCTGATGCTCTCTAAATCTGTGCTGATTAGTGACCATAACTTTTCCATAGTCAAGTCTGCATAACCTCATTAAAACTATCAAGCTTAAGATACTTCCTACTGGTGTTCTACAACTGTAAATACCACAAGCTTATGTGTATTCTGAATACTATTGTCACACAGCATTTAAAAAGCTGTTAATCACAATATTCATTAGTTTCAAGAGCCACCAACTTTTGTATATATATCCAAGTTCTCTTTCTTCCTATCAGTTCTAGGGTAGTGAGATATTAGCTTGCAGCCATCAAGATGAATCTGTCCTCTCTCAGTGATTTCCACATGATGTTCCGATATGCTTAAAGTCCAGCTATCCTTTCATTTTCCTGAATGTATATAAGAAGTTCATCCTTTTTATTAACGTAGCTTCTGATGTTTCAATAGAAGACACTAAATGTATTTTCTTCAATGCCCTAGGCTTTTTCCTAGTTGCAGTAGTCTGTAGTACTTGTAGCTGTTTTAACTGCAATTACACAGAGTGAAACTTGAACTGCAAATATTGCATAAATGGGAAGTGTTATTGACGTGTGGACTTAACACAATGGATTGGTAGTCAGGGTCTCATATTGTTAGCCAATACAGACAGTGTAATAATACTTACAATCTTTTGTGCAAACACACACTTTTAAATGGAACAATAATGATTCACATTAACAAACTAAAAGTAGAGTTGATTAGAATGTCGACTGTGTTTGTCACAGGACTGTAGTATAAGTCACTTACAAGATATCATACTTTGAAAATTTCCACACCAACACTTGTTTGTGCCATTCAACCTGTGTGGATACTAGGTACCAAGTTGTTATGTTTGCTTACAGTGTGCTCGTGTGTTCCTTGAGTGTGCTGCAACTTGCTAGTCAGTTAGTGTCTGACAGTCCAAGCAGTTGGTTATGATTAGATGATAGAATTTACCAACGCAGAGAGTGTAGGAAGAATGCAGTTCATTCTTGTATGGTGTATGTGGCTAGATATCCTCACAAATGTATCAACCTCTTCAACCACTTACGTGAAAATAGCAATGTAACACCTAGACAACATAATAGAAGGAAACAACTGATGCAGAAGAGGGAGAAATTAATGTTCCTGTTGTTGTTGCAATTTATCTGTAGGTTCCATCCCTTCACATCTCTCTCCACCAAGAGCAGCATGGAAATAATTTTTATAATCATATGATACATGGGCATTGAGACAGGATACCCCAAATGTATCCTGTATCTCCTTTAGTGATGAAGCCTAATCCAATTCTCTGATCTACATCTAACTACTACTCCAGAATGCGGCATGAAAAACTGCTAATTCTTCTTGCACCACTGCCAAATTAGCTTGAAGTTTCATGAGAAACTGTTATTTTCCAGCATAGTGCAGCAGTGCTTACAATCATTTCTCCTCCAGAAGTGACAAGCATCACTACTCATAAATGTCATAATATAATATTGCACATGAATGTAATGCTGTAATTTCTCAACCTGACTGCACTACTGCCAATTATGTGACAGACTGCACTCTTGTCCACTGCAACAGTCAAGATATTCAGTTAAAAATCTTTGTTCAAAGAATGATAAAATGTAAGAGATTTCTGAAACTGATTTTCTGATAAAATATATTGAAAATAAGAATTTTTTATTTATTTCATTCCAATATATTTCAAGCTTAAATACTGTGTGCGATGAAATATGCTTGTGAAAGAAACTGAAAATTGTTCACAAAAGTTAACTTTATTCATGCAAAAGAATTAAAATTATTAATGAAAGATTCCGTTTCCATGATTTGTATGAGCAGTTTAACTGATTTTGTGTGTTGAAAGGTGAAGATTTTACAACAGAAACAAACATTACCAACCCAAAGAAGGAAGTTACATTTGCTCATGGCCACTACACAATCAAGACAAATCATAACAACTTGTCAATTAGATTATATTCAACTAACAGTTTTATGGAATACAGAAATATTATAAGTTAAAGTTGATGAAACATAATGTTACAACATATTTTCTCACTGTAATAAGTATTATTTTCCAGGTACAGGTAAGCTAATATTACTGTAACCATACATTCATTAAAATAGTAAACAGCAGCATCTAAACCATTAATTTAGCTAATCTAAGTAACAGTTCAATAGTAAGGTGCCTCCTGGGTGCAAAAAGCACCAGAGTCCCAAGGAAGAGTGTATTTTCTAGTACCATAGCGGTTATCTTCATCAAAAGAATTACTATCTTCAGTAATTTTTGTGTATCCACATGTGTACAAAATACAGGGTGATTCAAAAAGAATACCACAACTTTAGGAATTTAAAACTCTGCAACGACAAAAGGCAGACCTAAGCACTATCTCTCAGCAAAATTAAGGGAGCTATAAAGTTTCATTTAGTTGTAAATTTGTTCGCTTGAGGCGCTATTGACTAGGCGTCAGCGTCAGTCGATGCGAAGATGGCGACCGCTCAACAGAAACCTTTTTGTGTTATTGAGTACGGCAGAAGTGAATCGACGACAGTTGTTCAGCGTGCATTTCGAACGAAGTATGGTGTTAAACCTCCTGATAGGTGGTGTATTAAACGTTGGTATAAACAGTTTACAGAGAATGGGTGTTTGCGCAAAGGGAAAAGTTCTGGACGGCCGAGAACGAGTGATGAAAATGTAGCACGCATCCAGCAAGCATTTGTTCGCAGCCCAGGAAAATCGACTCGCAGAGCTAGCAGAGAGCTGCAAATTCCACAATCAACTGTATGGAGAGTCCTACGAAAAAGGTTAGTTATGAAACCTTATCGTCTGAAATTGGTTCAAGCACTGTCTGCAGCTGATAAGATTAAAAGAATCGATTTCTGTGATTTTATCCTTGCTCAAATGGAAACAGATGAATCTTTCGTTTCAAAGATTGTGTTTAGTGATGAAGCAACTTTCCACACTAACAGGAAAGTCAACCGTCACAGTATCTGTATATGGGGAACTGAGAATCCGCGGGAAACAACTCAGTATGAACGTGACTCGCCTAAGGTGAACGTTTTCTGTGCCATTTCAGCCAATAAAGTTTTTGGTCCCTTTTTCTTCGAAGGTGCTACTGTAACTGGACTACAGTATCTAGAGATGTTAGAGAATTGGCTGTTTCCTCAGCTCGAACAAGAAGCACAACAATTCATATTTCAGCAGGATGGAGCGCCACCACATTGGCACTTATCTCTCCATAAATACCTGAACGTCAACTAGCCGAGGCGATGGATCGGCCGCCAGGCAGCCCGTGACAGAGCACTTCATCACTGGCCTCCAAGAAGCCCTGATCTTACCCCCTGCGATTTTTTCTTATGAGGGTATGTTAAGGATGTGGTGTTTCGGCCACCTCTCCCAGCCACCACTGATGATTTGAAACGAGAAATAACAGCAGCTATCCAAACTGTTACGCCTGATATGCTACAGAGAGTGTGGAACGAGTTGGAGTATCGGGTTGATATTGCTTGAGTGTCTGGAGAGGGCCATACTGAACATCTCTGAACTTCTTTTTGAGTGAAAAAAAAACCTTTTTAAATACTCTTTGTAATGATGTATAACAGAAGGTTATATTATGTTTCTTTCATTAAATACACATTTTTAAAGTTGTGGTATTCTTTTTGAATCACCCTGTATAATGTACTGCCGAAACAGCATTCATCATAAATATTTTGCCTATTAAATTAAAAAGACTCTTACCTATTTTTATAACATATTCCTGGAATTCTTCAACAGCCTTAATGACATTATCATAATCAGCAAACTCTTCACTATGAGATGGTATTGTATGCGAGAGAGAATTTTTGATCAGGTATTCCATAAACTCTGCACATATCATATCACCAAGTTTATTTAAGACAAAGAAATTCTTATTTATTTCAACATTTAAATATTTTTCTAGAAAACAGAAGATCTCCATCAGATTTCTGAAAACAAGTTTATAGTTTGGCCTAGACGAGCCACCTTTCATCTGTATTTCTAGTACTGCATGTTTCTCATCAGTGAATGTTTCTACAAAACATTCATTTAAGATGACAGGCTCCAAAATTGATTTTTGTATTAGTGTTGCCAATTTCTTGAAAGAAAACTCAAGTTTCTCCAGATAATCAAGGGCCTTCATCATTTGCTCTATGTCATTTAAACGTGAAATGTTTACTTTGAACAATATCTGCCGGTTCTTCTCCACTTCTGTCTCATTTATGTTTATGCACAACTTCCATATTTCTCGCAAATCATACAGAAATTTCTCAAGATATAAAATTCGTTCCTTTGACAAAGCCTTTATGATCTCCAGTTCTTGTTCATGACTTGTTTGGAAGAAAGATTCAAGTTTTCTTAATCTTTCTGCTGCTTTTAAATATTCTCCTTTTGCTTGCAGTTCACAGCAAGTTTGCAGTGCCACATCTATCTCTATTAGTTCAGTTACAAACTGGAGAGAAAGATTA
This sequence comes from Schistocerca gregaria, assembly GCF_023897955.1. Taxonomy (NCBI): domain Eukaryota; kingdom Metazoa; phylum Arthropoda; class Insecta; order Orthoptera; family Acrididae; genus Schistocerca; species Schistocerca gregaria. Next base: position 326,070,628 of record NC_064925.1, on the reverse strand, counting down.
GTTTCTTGGAGTATTTCTGACAATCTTTTCAGCTCTCCAGTTGAATTCTGTAGTTGAAATTTATGCTGAAAGGGGAAAAAATAATTACAACAGTTATTACATACAAATCTGGCAGCATCCAGTCATTTGGCTTACAAAACAATCTTAGAATGGACCTTTCTAAACATACAGGGCACCTTAAATAACAACCATAATACAATAAACAGTATTTTTAATCATAGTGCTGGAATGTGAGTACCAGTAATACAAAATTGTTACCAAGACTACGGATAGTTATTTATTTCGGCACATAAACACAACAGACTGCAAAATACATTAATTACATACTACACAGTTTCTGCCTTAACAAAAAATCAGATGGAATGCAACAGCAGTTACCCATTTTTGAACAACATTAAATGGAGCCTTATCAGGGGTATTACTCACGTTACAGTGCACTTTTCAAAAGAGGCTGGAACATGAATTGCTTTCCCCTTTGACAAAACTGGATAGATTATGTACTGTGTTTTTGTTGTAGTCGTCAGTTTAAGGACTGATTTCAAGAAATTCTATATAGTAGTCTATCATGGGCAAGCCTTCCCACCTGCAAGTAACTATGGCAACCTATACGGATTTCAACTTCCTTACTTTATTCATACCTAAAGCTTCCTCTATAATTTTTACCTCCTCCTCCCCCCCCCCCCCCCTCCCGCACACACACACACACACACACACACACACACACACACACATTACCAAAAGGACAATACCTCAATGCGTAATGGAGTGTTCATTCAATTAGTCTCTTCTTAGTCAAGTTGTATCACAAATTATTTTCCACCATTTCAATTAAATTTCGCCTCGTTAGTTATTCGATCGATCTGTCTAATATTCAGAATTATTCTGTAGCACCACATTTCACAAGCTTCTATTCTCTTCTTGTCTGAACTGCTTATCATCCACGTTTCACTTCCGTACATGGCTACACTGCAGACTCATAACTTCAAAAAACACTTTCTAACACATAAATTAACATTAGATGTTATAAACTTCATCTCTTTTAGAAGTGCTATTCTTGCTATTGCCAATTCCCATTTTTTTATCCTCTCTACATAGACTGTCAACAGTTATTTAGCTGCCTGAATTAGTCTTGTTTTGTTTTTGTTGATGTTCATTTTATAGTCTGTTTTGAAGAAGCTATCCATTCCATTAACTGTTGTTCTAAATCTTTTGCCATTTCTGACAGTTACAATGTCATTGGAAAACCTCAAAGTTTTTATTTTCCCTCCCCAAACATTATTTCCCTTTACAAATTTCCTTAATTTCTTTTACTGCTTGCTCACAGGACACATTCAATAACATCACAGATAGGCTGCAACCCAGTCTCACTCCCTTCTCGATTACTGACCTACTGCTTCCATTTCTGTCCTTTGACTATTACTGCTGCAATCTGGTACCTGCACCAGTTGTAATAACAGTTGGCTTCCTGTATTTTATCCCTGCTACCTACTGAACTTCAAAGAGTGTAGTCCATTCAGCACAGTCAAAAATTTTCATTAAAGCTACAAAGGTAATGAACATATATTTGCCTTTCCTTATCTTCTAAAATAAGTCATAGGATCAGAATTGCTTCAACGATTCCTATATTTCTCTGGAACCCAAATTGATCTTCCCCAACGTTGGCTTCTATCAGGTTTTTCCATTCTTATGTAAATGACTCATGCCTATCAACAAACGCCTATTTGGAATAGGAATTATCATGTGTTCTTGAAATCTGGCAGTATTTCACATGTGTCTTACATTTATTTTATTTTAAATCAAGTCACAGACCACAAAAATTTATTAATCAGGTAATTAATGTTTATCAATTATGACCATCTTTAGACCTAAAAATAATCAACATACACATGTAGCCTGATGGACAAGACTTCGAAATTATGTAACACACAGAATTAGATATCATTATTAGCATACATAAGGTCATTTCTGTAGCTAAGTAAATCCAGCATACCACACAATTTGTGTCATTGTGTGTGTTGACGATGCAATTACATTAATCATCCATTCAAGTTTCATCACAGTATCATAAATTTTGAGTACCATGGACATCATTATGTCATATGTACTGACGCTTTAATGACACAGAACATACTGCCGCGTAGTGACAAGTGATGTCTCTCTGGCCTCTTTGGCACCGTGGGCTTCCGCTTTCCAGAGTATTACTAGCCTCCTAGGCTGCTTTCACCAAATTGGACTGTTAGTAATAAGGCAAATGTACATACATCATACAAGATTTTTAAGTTTTACTTACATCAGTTTTATACAGCTGATGTCTACCAAATCCTGCAATATATCCTACTCAATCAGCAGTCATGCTTAGAACATTTTTGACAAGCATCCTTTGGGTTTACTCAATTTTATTATGTCAACCCAACAATATGATTTGACTCTTGATGCAGATAACTCCCTGAACGCTGGAACTCTATAATTGTCCACCTACATTACAAAAATATAACCATCATAAAACTGAAAATGCACCTATACTGGCATGACACTGGTAGTTGCAAATAAAGGCCTCCACATAGCTCTGTGGCTTTTGGAAACACATCATCTTGACTTGTTAGTTGTTCTCATTTTTATGGTATTTCAGATGGTTATTGAATTTTTTTTTTTTTTTTTTTTCACAATGTCTTGTCTCTTGGTTGTCCTCCCCAATGCTTGCACTCCCCCTCCCCCTCCCCCCCCCCCCCAGCAAACAAACAAACAAATTTAGAGTCAAGAATACAAAGGGACAAAGGACATGCATTAAAACTTATATAGAATGATAAAACCCAACGTCACGTATTAATTGTAAAACTAAATTAGCAGATGCAGAGCTTGTAGGTAGCAGTGATTTGGGTGCCACCGCAATTCCCTTGCTCTTGGGGACCTTCTTTTTCGATTTCTCTTGCTGCTCCTTGGGTTTCCCTGGCTGGGTGGACTTCACTAATTCAGTCTCTGGGAATGAGGATGAGTGTGAAGCCCTACAACAAGCCGCTTTTGAGCTCTTCAGCCACTGCTGGGTGTCATCTTTCCCACTAGCAGAAACCTGGGAAGGGAGTGACCCAAGGGACAACTTCCTAGCAAGAGGAGCTGAAAAATACTCTCTGTCTCAGAAGTGGGGACTGATATCCCCGTTGGTTGGGAGGGGTGTTGCTCCCGAAATAAGTGGTGCAGGAGCAACAGGGATGGAATGCCCCCCCCCCCCCGTCAAGGGAGCAGGTGGTGTCTTCTGGTTCTGAGAGGTGACAGGAATGCGAGGAACCGATAGGGCAACAACTGCTCTTGTGGTGGCGGCGTAAAAGGTGGTCATAGCCACAGGATGTAGGTGCTCAAATTTTCTCTTAGCCTCAGTGTCCAGGGTCTTACAGTCCACGATTTTCCCTCCTTTCTGTAAAATCCTGCAGTCTGGTGAGCAAGGTGAATAATGCCCTCCGCAGTTGACACAGATTGGAGGCGGGGCACATGAGTATTGGGATGTGATGGACATCCACGATCTCGACATGTGACACTGGAAGTACAGCGGAAAGACATATGGCCGAACTTCCAGCACTTAAAGCACTGCACCGGGGGAGGGATATATGGCTTGATGTCACAGCGATAGACCAGCACCTTGACCTTTTCGGGCACTGGTGGCAACCTGATTATACCTTGGACCTTGATAGATGCGCTGGGTGAAATAAACACCTCGCCGCTCTAAATTGATGCACAGCTCGTCGTCAGACTGCAAAAGAACACCCCTGTGTAATATAATACCCTGGACCATATTTCAGCTATAATGGGGTGCGATGGTAACAGAAACATCCCCAAACTTGTCACAAGTGAGTAATGCCCGTGACTGGGCAGAGGATGCTGTTTTTATCAAGACTGACCCAGACCGCATTTTTGACAAGCCCTCCACCTCCCCAAACTTGTCCTCCATATGGTCCACAAAAAACTTAGGCTTCATGGACATGAAAGATTCCCAATCAACTCTCGTACATATGAGGTACTGGGGCGAATAAGCTTGACTGAAATCCTTAGTCTGGCATTCCTCTCATGGTGCGGCCAGGGAGAGGAACGAAATGGGGTCATATTTCTTAGCATTCAAGTTAGACTTTGCCTGCTTAGAAACTGCTGGCAACGGACCACCAGCAAGAGATGACATACTACGCTTCATGGCGTGTCATCTGCCCTGATGCCTCAGACTCCCACCAGGTGTCCTCCCCATGGGTGCCACCCAGCCTCAGCAAGGGCCACCTGGAAGGATCTACTCCATGGTATACGTGGGGAGTTAATGGTGCAGGCATCAGCAAAGCGATCCCTGTGTTGTCAGGGGACTACAAACAACAGAGTACATGGTGGTCCCACCACGACGGACTGACTATCATGCTGGATATGAGGTAAGTCCATGGTCATCGTCGGCACAGAAAGCAACACTGCACAGCGCACAGTGGAAAATGCAGCCAGGAAGGTGTCCTCACCCAAGAGATGGGGAATGAGCAGGACTGCAATGCGATGACGAGAAAGTGGGCTAAAGATCTCAATGCACAATGGACATTTTGCACCGTGTATGGCGCCCTTCCCCAATTGGCTCGCTCTTCGGAAAAATTTAGAAAGATGGAGGCCAAAGCTGACAGGTGAGCATCACATAAAGGCCTCTTATGACAGGCAGGAATACCTCGGTCCTATTCTAACCCCTGGAACCGCAGAGGGTTGGGGGGTGAGGGGTGGGGGGGGGGGGGGGGGTAGCAGAGACTGAGACCATGTGGTTACAGTAGCAAAGGATTTTTGCAAGGATAACTCCCATCTGATAGTTCAGACAAGCTGTGGACAGAGGAAAAGCTCCAGATGGCCCACGTTGTGAAACAACCATTGAAATTGAGCACTGGGGTCAGCTGCATGTTAAGCCGCCAGGTGGTCAACTTTATTCTTGGCAGCAGTTAGGCAGTGGCCTGTCCTTGTCGACAGCTGGTTGGTAATCATTCGAATAGTATTGGGGGGGCAGCGTGGAGGGTAAAAATCGTAGAGGGAGACCAAGAGATGAATACACTAAGCAGATTCAGAAGGATGTGGGGTGCAGTAGCTACTGGGAGATGAAGAAGGTTGCACAGGATAGAGTAGTATGGAGAGCTGCATCAGACCAGTCTCAGGACTGAAGACAACAACAACAACAACAACAACAACCTGTGCATTGTTTGCAGCAGATATGATGTATGACATGGCTAATTAGACAGATGTCCCAGCCTCTTATGTGTAGGATAAGCCTGTGACAGGACTGGAGTAGGAGGAGCTACATGGGTGGATCACTATGGCAAGACAGTGAGAGTGGGAACTGCACAGGGAGGAAGGAGAGGTAAGAAGTGGTATGGGGATAGCGTAGGGGTAGGATGATGTACATGTTGGGGGTGGGGGAGTGAAAGAACACCACTTACCACTTTAGGGGGGGGGGGAGGGGGGTTGGGAAGGATCTTGAGAGTAGGCCTTGTACGACCAGCCAGCATCGTATAGGGACGAAGGTATACACATATATATTTATACTCTAGTTCAATAAATGATTACTTCAAATACCGCAGATTTTCTTTATTTTTTGTGTGTGTGCCTGTTGACAACTAATGCTTCTGATTTTCAGCCAGCGGTCTCCTTTACTCATAAAATGTTTACATTCTAACAGTAATTTCCTACAAAATTGAGTGTTCTATTGTATCTTAGACCAGCAGTAAAGAAAAAGACTAGTTAAGTGCTTGATGCTGAGTGTAGCCACATACGGCACTGAAATGTGGTCACAGCAAAAAGCAAAAGGCAATAGTTAGAAATATAGTCTGAAGAAAAATATGTGGTGTAAATTGAAAGAAAAATAAGAAATCGGGCAATATTCAAAAAAGTAACAGAAGAAATGAAGTTATTAGAGACAATCAAGTGTAGGAAAAGAAATTTCTGGAGTAGTCAGTCAGAAAATCCTGTATTACATAGTGTGTTCAAATGAAAAGGTATGGAACGTTGTAACAACCACAACGGTTGAAATTCAATACGCCACTTTGGAGTACCATAGTGAGACATGCATGCAATGGAAGCAGGCATCAGCACATCCCCCTAAAAAATTCAAATCTGTGCATTCAGCAGGCATGGTAATGCTCGATGTTCCCCTCCCCCGAGGTCCGACACTCATCGAAATCCTGCAGCATGTACAACCCATTAATAGTGACATGCACTGTGAGGCACTTGGTTTCCTACCCAAGTCCATCAACTGCAAACGGCCTGCGCTGCTCACGGGGGAGTGATTCTGCTCCATGATAACGCGCGTCCACACGTCTTCAAGATCGCACACAGTGTAATGGCCAAGTCCAAGTGGGAGCAGCTCAAGCATCCAGTCTAGAGCCCACACTTGTTGCCATGTGACTTCCATATATGTGGTCCACTAAAAAAAAAATCTCAAAGGAAAGCATTTCAACTCATCTGACAACTGAAGGACACAATGGAGGACTCGCTCCTGGCAGAGCCACATGAGTCCTTCAGCTCATGAGACAGTGGGATGGTTGCGCTTGGGCCTCTGGTACTTTTGAATAAAGACTTCAATTATACCAACAGTGTTGTTTTAAGCACCCTCTCCTTCAAAATATTCTTTAGAAGGATCTAAGACTGGAACAAAACTATGCTCATAGTACCAAAAAGAAAGGCTACCACCTAACATAAGTCAGGTTAAATTTATCCCACTGCAGAACTGTAAGGTTGGTGGAGCACAGAATAGAATGAAGAAGACTGAACTAATGAAAGTTAAAGGTCCATCATTGCAGCAGGGACATGTGGTCAAGATGTGGTGAAGGTATCAGCACAATGACTCCATACCAAATTTACCTGGTTCTCAATCCTTTCATAAATATTTTTCATGTTTGTTTTCAGTTTCTCAGCCTGACTGACAAGTTGCTCATTTCCTGATGGGAGAAGGTGACATGTTTCTTCTATGACCTTCTTAACTTCGGTCTTCAGGTCCTGTACTTTCATTGATACATTATCAATACTGATATTCAGGTCTTTTATCTCTGCCTCCTCTGTAAACAGAAATAAAATGTACGTAAATAGCAGTTTCAAAATATCATTGGTAATTTTTCATTTAATGCAAAATAAATCACAAGACTACATGCTTTTCTCACCTATTACACTGTAAAACACACACACACACACACACACACACACACACACACACACACACACACACACACAAGCAAAGCACACCTCTCACACATGACAGCCATCCCCAGCAGCTCGGACCAGAATCCACTGGCATTGAACAGTTCTTTTATTTTTAACATTAGTTCATCGATGTACATATTGAACGGTAGAGGTGAAAGACTAGATCCCTGTCTCACACCCTTTTTAATCTGAGCACTTCATTTTGGTCAAGTTTTATTGTTCCCTCTTCATTCTTGTATATATTGTATATTATCTGTCTTTCCTTACAGCTTATCCCTATTTTACACATTTTGCAACATTTTACATTGTCAAACATTTTTTCCAGGTTGACAAATCCTATGAACAAGTCAGAGCTGCCTCTCTGGTGCCTTTATCTTTCCTAAAGCCAAACTGGTCATCACCCAACAGATCCTTAATTTTCTTTTGCATTTTCCAGTATATTACTTTTGTCAGCAACTTGTATGCATGATCTGCTAAGCTAATTGTGTGATAATTCTCACACTTCTCAGCACTTGCTGTCTTCAGAATTGTGTGGTTGATGTTTCTCCAAAAGTTGACAGTGCATCGCCAGTTTCATACATTCTACACACTCACGTGAATAATCACTTTGTTGCCACTTACCCCCCCCCCCCTTACGATTTCAGAAATTTCAACGAAATGTTATTTATCCCTTCTGCCTGATATGATCGTAAGTCGTCCAAAGCTCCTTTAAATATTGACTAATACTGGATCCTTTATCTCTTCCCTGTCAGCTCCTGCTTCCCCTGTCATGTCTTCGTACAAATTATCCCTCTCATAAAGAACATCAATGTACTCATTCCACCTATCTGCTCGCTCCCTAACAGAATTCACACTGTACTTTTAATGTCACTGCCCTTGCTTTTAATTTCAATGGAGATTGTTTTGACATTGACTACATCATAAGTTAGTCCTTCTGACCATCATTTCTTCACATTTTTCATGTATCCGTTTTGCCTTGGCTTCCATGCACTTACTATTTATTTCATTTCTAAGTGACGTGTAGTTCTGTATGCCTGAATTTCCACGGAAGTTTTTGAACTTTCCTCTTTTGTCAGCCAACTTAAGTATTTCTTCTGTTAGCCATGGTTTCTTCACAGTTACTTCCTTGTACCTAGGGTTTTTTTTCCTAACTTCTGTGACCAGCCTCGTCAGAGATGTCCTTTCCTCTTCAACTGAACTGCCATCTGAGCAATTCATTATCGCATTATTTACAGTCTCAGAGAACATCAAGCACTTCTCTTCACTCCTTAGTACTTCTATCCTATTTCTTTACACATTGATTCTTCCTGACTAGACTCTTAACTTCAGCCTACTCTTCCATAATTATTAAATTGTGATCTAAGTTTGTATCTGCTCCTTGGTATGCCTTACAATGCAATATCTGATTTTCGAATCTCTGCCTGACTATGATGTAATCCTAACTGGAATCTCCCCATATCTCCCGGCTTTTTCATTATGCCTCCTCCTCTTGTGATTCTTGAACAGAATATTTGCTATTGCTAGCTGAAATTTATTGCAGAACTCAATCTTTTTCCTCTCTCATTTCTACTGCCAAGTCCATATTCTCCAGTGAAGCTTTCTTCCGTTCAATCCCCTATAACCACATTCCAGTCTCCCATTACTATTAGATTTTCATCTCCATTTACGTATTGAATTACCCTTTCAATATCATCACATACATTTTCTATCTCTCTATCTTCTGGATGTGACACTGGTATGTACTGTGAACTATTGTTAATGGTGCTGGTTTGCTGCCAATTCTGATGAGAACAACCCTATCACTGAACTCTTCACATTAATTATTCAGGCTTTCCTGGTGAGGCACTGTCATGTTGAAAAATGATGTTTCTGCCAGTTATTTGCATCTTTCTTACACAATATTTCAACTGTATGACTCACAGTCTTCTTCAGGTGCTGTCCGATACTGATTCCTATGTGGAAAAAGCCCAGACTCGTGTCACACTGGAATTAGTATCAGACAGCACCTGAAGAAGACTTGAGTCATGCAGTTGAAATACCATGCAAAAAAGACCTGAATGGCCAGCACAAACCTCATTGTTCAACACGTTCACAGTAACTCACTTTCTGCTCTACCTTCCTATCCATAAATAATCATATTCCGATTGCGCCATTTTCTGCTGCTGTTGATATTACCCTATACGTTTCTGACCAGAAATCCTTTTCTACCTTTTCAGATTTTCTACCTTTCCTACCATGGTCAAACTTCTGATATTTCATACCCCAACTTGCAAAACATTATCCTTTCATTAGTTATTTAATGTTTTCCTCAGTGTCCTCCTCTCAGAGATACAAATGGGGACTAGTCTGGTTTTTTTTCCCACTTGCTGGACACATGTCCTGTGGATACACATCATGTATCTTTAATTCAGTTGTTTCCATTGCCTTCTGCATGCTCATGCCATTGATCACTGCTAATTCTTCTGCCTTTTAGGGGCAGTCTTCCACTCCAAGGGCAAGATAATGCCATGAAGCTCTGTCGAATCCTCCGCCATCTTTGACAAGGCCGCTGACAGAATGAGGGCAACTTCTTATGCCACAAGTCACTGGCCGCCTTTATTGATGATTTTTATTCACAATTTAAGCTCTGGCTCAGTCTGAAACTGTGACCCAGTACATTCTGATTACTGGTCAAAGACGCTACCCGTAGACCACAGGAACTTTGCATATACTCTTAAAATGTTTAGATTCCAGAGATACCAAGTAGACAACTATCAGTCTTTTGAGATACAATTAATTTGGTGTACTTGTCAAATTTAGCTCTTGAAGCACAACACATTTTCAGACACAACAAATCATTTACATTAAAACTAGCAATTTTTGTGTCTTGCCCCCCTCCCCTTGGAAAAAATTTCTGTGGCTGCCAATGCTTGACACCAATCAGATTTTGATCTCTTCCCTATTTGTCAACATAGGAGGACAATCATCTGTTTCCTACTTTCCAGGATGAAGTGAACTACTGTTGAGCTTCTTCCGTAATCCCATAATGTTCTAATGTATGCAAAAGTATAGTATGATCCACACAATCAAATGCTTTTGTTATATAAAAGAAAATACCTACCATCCTCAACCTATCATTTAGCACTGGTAGTTTCTCACACAGTGGTAACACCCTCCCTGAAGCCAAACTACGTATCTGGTATTATTTTCATGTGCATTAGGATGTGCGACTACTCTCGAACTGTTTGCGACATCTCTTTCAAAATTGTTTACATCATCTCTTTCACATGTTTAATAAAGTGGTTTCATTCATAAGTATTTCAATCTGTTAAGAAATAGACCACATCTAAGAGGCACAACGCATAAATGACCCATTACAGAAATAATTTATGGTGCTCCGATCTTTATAACCTATTTAAAACTTCGTCAAACCCATGGGAGTTTTTACTCCTTAATAATGTAATAATTGATTCATGTTTGTCTTTGATTGTTTGCATGTGATGTCTTGGAACACCAACTTTCAAAAGTTTCGTGTATTTACCTGTGCCAATAAAATTTTGATTTAACTTGCCAGCTGTTGACAAAAGTAATTTTTAAATATTGTGCACAACTAATAGTTTCATTCTCACACATGAGAAGTGTAATATACTGAGCACCAACATTATGCCCTGATAATCTTTCACAATTGGATATACAGTTTTAATTTTGTTCTGAAAGCTTTATATTATCTTGGTGTGATGCACTGAACTTTTACGCTGTCTGATGACACTTCTCAGACATTGCAGTATTGTCTGTGGTATGATTCTGTTAATGGGCTCCAAATGTCCATATTATGATATAGCTCCAGTTACTTGTTATTTTAATGACATCAGTTATCCAAATCAGTTGCTTATTAGTACTGTGTAATAAGGTTGCTTCTTTTTTTCCCAGTGGGAAAGAGTTTTTAAAGAAAGTGTTACAGGTTTGAAGAAGTGTTTATACTTGTCAATCAAGTCATTTGTAAAGTAGAATTCTTGCTAAGTTAGCCCTTCAACATTAGCTGTAAATGTCTAAATTGCAAGTGGAATCATATCGCTATATCTTTTGTTGTTTACACATTGGGATATGATTCTGCTTTGATTGTTTTCAGTCTTACTACCTGTGCATTATGATCTGACACACCATTTCTAATTTTTTTGCTCATGCTGTTTCAAACAAGCAGAAAACGGTCTATGAAGATATTTAAAATATTTATTGTACCAGTATCAACTGCAATGTGTCACATAAAAAATGATAACAATCATGCGCTGTGGAAAAAAAATAAGGCCTGTCACAACTCACGATTAATGAGATCTGAAAAAGAACACTGAGTGATAACTTGAACAAAAACTTTACAATAAATATTTTAATACATGATTTATATGAAGATGTTGGTTATGATCATGATGGTGTTTCCCTTAACTCAAGTTAGAAAGTATGTTGTCTGTACCAGGTTATAATTATAATAATAATAATAATAATAATAATAATAATCATTTAAGACTGATTATGCCTTTCAGCATTCAGTCTGGAGCATAGCCCCCTTATAAAATTCTTCCATGATCCCTTATTCACTGCTAACATTCGTGCCTCTTCTGATGTTAAACCTATTATTTCAAAATCATTCTTAACCGAATCCGGGTACCTTCTCCTTGGTCTGCCCCGATTCCTCCTACCCTCTACTGCTGAACCCATGAGTCTCTTGGGTAACCTTGCTTCTCCCATGTGTGTAACATGACCCCACCATCTAAGCCTGTTCGCCTTGACTGCTACATCTATAGAGTTCATTCCCAGTTTTTCTTTGATTTCCTCATTGTGGACACCCTCCTGCCATTGTTCCCATCCACTAGCACCTACAATCATCCTAGCTACTTTCATATCCGTAACCTCAACCTTGTTGATAAAGTAACATGAATCCACCCAGCATTCGCTCCCATACAACGAAGTTGGTCGAAAGATTGAACAGTGCACAGATAACTTAGCCTTCCTTCTTGCAGAAGAGAGTAGATCTTAGCTGAGCGCTCACTGCATTAGCTTTGCTACACCTCGCTTCCAGTTCATTCACTATGTTGCTATCCTGCGAGAATATGCATCCTAAGTACTTGAAACCATCCACCTGTTCTAACTTTGTTCCTCCTATTTGACACTCAATCCGTTTATATTTCTTTCCCACTGTCATTACTTTCATTTTGGCGATGCTAATCTCAAGTAAATAAAAGAGTCAAGTAAATCTGTTAACATTTTTGTCTCAAAGCTTATATTGAAATCCCCTCACAAAATCAATAAGAAACAAGTCTGGCACAGTGTTAAGTCTAGAGAGGAAAACCCTGTAGTCTGAAGTGGTGAATCCATAGAGGGCCACATGGAAAAGCTTATTCCTTCAAAATGCAAATTGTCCTGCACAATTCTAAAATATTGGTCTTTTCAGTGTTTACCACGGACGCCCACTGGCACCTCCAGGAACACAAACATTACATGTCCACCTTCAGTCCATCTGGAAAGTAGTCAGTGTCCTCCACAATGAGTAGTATTTTGACCTCAGGGGAATGGCAAAACATTACTATCATGTACTGTAGATCTAGGCATATTTCTTTGTAAAATCATTACATTGTGATAACATACTGTAATGTGACAGTGTTGTAGTTGTCCATTTTCATTATTAGCACATGCTCTGAGCTCTCTAAGTAATCTTTAGTTGTGTAGCATGCATTACTTATAAAGTACATTAAGCTTCATTTTTAAACATAAATATTTTAGTAATCTTTTCCATCTTCTTGTGCATTTTCCTATAAATTTTATTCTCTGACAGAAAAAGCTGTTTTGGGTTTTTGTTTGGCAAATGCAAGTCCAAACTGACTCTTGTTCAACTATTTATTTTAACTAATGATGATGTAAATAAAATAGAAAGAAACTTCCACATGGGAAAAATATATTAAAAACAAAGATTCCAAGACTTACCAAGCGGGAAAGCGCCGGCAGACAGGCACATGAACAAAACACACAAACACACACACAGAATTACGAGCTTTCGCAACTGGCAGTTGCTTCGTCAGGAAAGAGGGAAGGAGAGGGAAAAATGAAAGGATGTGGGTTTTAAGGGAGAGGGTAATGAGTCATTCCAATCCCGGGAGCGGAAAGACTTCCCTTAGGGGAAAAAAAGGACAGGTGTACACTGGTGTCTGTGTATGTGCGGATGGATATGTGTGTGTGTGTGTGTGTGTGTGTGTGTGTGTGTGTGTGTGTGTGTGTGTGTGTGTGTGTGTGTGCGTGTGTGTGTGCGAGTGTACACCTGTCCTTTTTTTCCCCTAAGGGAAGTCTTTCCGCTCCCGGGATTGGAATGACTCCTTACCCTCTCCCTTAAAACCCACATCCTTTCATTTTTCCCTCTCCTTCCCTCTTTCCTGACGAAGCAACTGCCAGTTGCGAAAGCTCGTAATTCTGTGTGTGTGTTTGTGTGTTTTGTTCATGTGCCTGTCTGCCAGCGCTTTCCCGCTTGGTAAGTCTTGGAATCTTTGTTTTTAATATATTTATTTTAACTGTTACAGAAATAGCTACTAAAGTTTTCCCTGCTATGCAAAATAGTTTGATATGTGTGCTCGCTTGGTAAAGAACAGATACTCAGTTTGCTGATGATATTCCTTTTGTCAGTATCTTTTTCACCTTTATTCCATTTTAACTGACTATCAATATGCATCCCTAACAACTCTGTGCTTGTAACACGATCCATACGTTTATCATATATGTTTAATGAAACAGACTTGTTTTTTTCCCTCTGTGTTGAAGTGTACACTGTTTTCTTTAGCTAAACAATAATTCGTTGCATACTGCCCAATTGAAAATATCCCTGAGATTTTTTTTTTTGCCTTCTTTATTAGGAATTCTGGTGTTTTAGTGGCTATGATGCTGCTGTTATCAGCGACGAAATTTTTTCTCCACATCTTATACTGTCTAGAAAATCATTGATATATACTACAAACAGAATTGGATTCAATAACACCGATGCACTCCTATGTTTGTATGTTTCTTGTCTGATAAATGTTTTGCTAAAAATTTATTGCCAGCTTACATGCATACCATCCTTTTTTTCCGTCTGCTATTTCCCTTCCCCTTAGGGCTTCTAGACAGCTTAGTAGGCCCTGCTTTTTGTAGTCAAAAGCCTTCGGCAGGCCTAAGAGTATGCTTATAACAGTTTACCTTCTCAAGAGCTTCAAACACAACTTTTGTGAACTCTGTAATGGCTGTTATTGAAATTCTGCCATTTTGAAACTAAACCGTGCTTCATTAAAAAGGTCGTGTTTATGAATGTAGCTCATCTGTCTACATTCCACAAATGATTCACTTATTTTTGAAAATGCTGACAATAATGAAACTTTCCTGCAGTTTTCTATAATCTCTTCATTGCTTTTCTTTAGTAATGACACGAGTGCTTTTGGTACTCTGGAAAATACTTTTAATAAAAGGATTTATTTAGTATATTTGTTAAGTGGGATTGTATGCCATCTCTGCAAACATTCGGAACAGAGAATGAAATCCCATCTATGCCTGCAGACTTCTTGTTTTTCAATTTTTTTACTGTCCCAGTGATTTAAAGCTTTATTGTGGAAAATATCATTGTATTTGTAGTGTAATTAACAGATGTTTCAGTAGTAGTTTGACACAACATCTCCACAATGCCACAGAACTAATCATTTACAAGATTTGCAAAATTCATGAGTATTTTCTATTACTTTACTGCCGCCTTTGATTTGTGTGTTGCAACTGTCTAGCCTTCCACTTTCATGTTTTATGAATTCCATATTATTTTGCTTTTACTTTCTGCAGTACACATTATTATGACATGTTTAATTACTTTCAACATAAAAATTATTACTATCCTGTACATTTTTGTACCTGTGATAGCAATTTAGGAAATTTATATTAGTGTAGTGATTTTGCAATGGGTCAATTTTTTCGTCAACCTACTATCTTGTTTGTAAAGTCGTCAAAGTTGGTTTAAATTCAAAGCTCACTCTGAAACTGCTTTGATATCCTGCTCCGGCGACTAGTGTTAGAAAACGGCCGTCTCCTCCTAAACTATTGATTGCACATGGCAGTGACAGACTGATACGTAGCGTAGACTGACGTATAGTAAACTTTGGAAAGTCAGTTTACTTGACAGTTGAAGAAGTGAATGAGTATGAAATAAAGTTCGCAGAAAAAGATTGATTTGTAGCAGAGTCTGACGCCTACACTCGAGCCTTATTTCGTGCAATTTTCTTTATAAAATTTGAAACTAAAAGATCATTTCAGAGAACTCATATAAGATAGTAGTCAAGTCTCTAACCACTAGCTTTGTGTACACTATACAACCACACTAACGCGAGACATCAATATACTTTCTCTACAGCATAAATTTAGCGCCCCTTTATTAATGCCACTTTTGATCGTTTAACACTTTTATATTTGAGGATTTTGGGTCCCTTAAACACAGTGTACTATAAACATACCTGCAGATAGGAGAACCTCAGATAAAAAACTTCCGCTCATCTCAATCTTCATCAGTTGCTTTTTGCCGCCTGCTTGTTGTTCGTCTCCTGTCAACTAGCCACCCACTTTAGCCAACACAATCACGGACAGTCTGACCGTAAACAAAGGAGCAAGCAAAGATTAAAAAAAAAATATACATGTATATTGTCATGGAGGTAAGAATACCTCCATGTATATTGTGTATTAAAATCCGTAGACGACATACATTATATGGGCAAAACATGGATCAAGTAAAATTTGTATGCAAACACTGAAACCTATACATACGTCTAATAACTAGTATCTAGCAAATTATTGCATACATTAATACTTTTGTTTACATCAACTATGCCAATACGTAATTTACATTACTGAATATCTATACCGGTTTATGATTCATTTTCCCAGTTGTAAGTTGCCTATCCAACGATATCAGTGGCAAAAATTTGGTTCCAGTATTTCACGTAATCATTGGGCGATTTTTTTTAACTTTTGCGTTGAAGGATGAAAATAAGATTATGAAAATTAGAAACTGTGCATATGTTTTGAGGCTAACTCATCTCGTGCAATTACCAACGTTTTATTCTTCCACTATTTGGGAATGAGAGCACTTAGTGACTTGCAACAAACTTTACATGTAATTTCAAAGCTTTACAAAACTTTTTCTCGCTAGTTCCACTCCCAAAATAATAAAGGGGAAACGTTTATCTCGTACTACAATCTCTCCTTTCATGCAATAAATCTGCTGCATCAGGAATAATGATTTAATTTATTACTTCTTTATTACTAACTCTATTCGCAGACACTACCGATACACCACTTAATGTACCCAGGGCTTCTGGAACTGCAAGGCATGTGCTACACGCAGGCGGCAGCTCCAGAGGGCCGGCAAATTCAGGTAACTCATAATGTTCAGACTTATTTTAATGTGTGCATATCTGTATGTCACAGTTATTATTATTTCAATCACCTCATAACAACACAATGTATTTTCAACTATTAGAATTAAAATACAAATTGTCTGCAGATTCGTAACACTGTCACAAGTGCACATACTTGTGAGAGGACTTCCCGTGTTCCTAAGTAGAAAGAAGGAGAGCTGGCAGTCAGGTGTCAGTTCCCTGTGGCATCTCGACCTTTACATTTGACTAATGAGACTCCATCCTCCACGGAGTTGTCACGCTTTACACAGGTTACACATTGACTGTTGATTGTTTTCTGCTATGAGCTCCTGAAGAAATTGTAATGTAACTTGTTTTTAAATTTTAGCACTTAGCTCTCTTTCAAGCAGTTAATTAATGTCATAATCATGCTGTCAGTGATTTTTTCTAAGTTTTATAAATACAGGGGAAGAAAGAAGCACAAATATGGTAAATACAGTTATCTTTTTAAATCTTGCTAATCGGTAACACAAAATGATCCCTGTTACAATGCATTACCTCTTAGTAGGAATATTTATACAATAAATTTCGAGAACTATAGGCATTAAGCACACAAATTATGCGTTTGCTTGTAACAATCACCATTTATTTGATGGACTACAGGTAACTTTTATTTACTTTGGAGTAAGCACAAGAAACTGCAACACTTGACAACAACATACACCAATAGAGAGTTGCCATTAAAAACGATAGGAACATACTAAAAAGTAATTGAGATGAGAGATTTTAATTGCAACCCTCAACACTCTTCTTAAATTCAAAGAACACTCTATCCACCCCAACAACATTTAAACAACCTTGCAGCTTTTCAAATTTTTCACTGGATAATGAGTTAGTCAACAAATCAGCCAGTTGTTCCTTAGTATTTATATAATACACGCCAATAATTTATCTACTCACATTATCTTTGACGAAATTGTATTTAATATCATCGTGTTTCATTCTTCGAACCTTTGAAGCAAATGAATACAAGATTGGTTGTCTTCAACAGTCCTTACTGGGCAGTTGACTTAGAGTCCTACGTCAGTTGCCAATTGAATTAGTCATAGAAGTTCACCTGCTTCTGTGACCAAAACTACATTTTTAGCTTCAGTTGAAGGTAAGGAGACACAGCTTTGACGTTTTGTTGTCAACAAACAGTATTTCCTTGTACTTTCAAAATGAATCCTAATGTAGATTTCCTATCTTCTCCACTGCCGAAACCTGTATCTACATAGCAGAGAACCAACTCTGCTCATCCTCTTCAATAACACAAACCAAAATTGAACATTCATCTAATATATATTGCTACTCTTTTAAGTTCCTTCCAATGGCTCTCCATTGCTTTGATTTGGTGTTTGCTGAAATAATATACTGCTATACTCAGATCTTGTTTTGAAATCACAGCATACATCAAATAACCATCAACTGGTCTAATGGTTTAGATTCACCTATGTAATATTGATCATTATTCATCTCTGGTCTGCTTTCCATTGTGGATTTGGTCTCCTATGGTGCCTTAATTCGGTAACAATCATTCATGTCAAAATTTTCCAGTAGTTATTGCAAGTATACAGGTTGACTCATAATCTTTCCGTCGTCTGACCTTTCGAAATCAACGTTCACACATATCTCAAATGAAAAATCGATGTTCCAAATCCTTTTTGATCCTGTCGACCTCATAAGAGTTACCTGCAGACAATATAATAAAATCTACATATAAAATGAGATACACTCTACTGTTTTACAAATTATCAATATACAAAAATCTGCCAATGTTTGACTGTCTAAGTCCAGTATTTTGACAGTTGTTGCATTCGGTGTATGAGGAACTTGTTTCAGTGCATACAAGTCCTTCTTTAATATAATGATTTGTTTCTTTCTACCTGTGTCATCCCCATGTAGAAAGGCATTTTTGACATCCATTTGGCATATAAATATATCCCCTGCAATGATGATTGACACCAATGTTCTCAACATGCGAAATATGCAACAGGAGTGTACATTTCATCATAATCATAACCCTTTCTCTGAGCACATCCTTTGACTAAAACCCTTACCCTTGCCAACTTGATTTCATTTAATTTTGAACACCCATTCGCTCTCACTTGGTCTCTTCTTTGGATTCCCATGAATATGACTCATTAAGTTCCAATGACATCATTTTTTCATTGATTGCTTCCCTCCATTCATGTTCATCATGTCCCACATGTATATTTTCGTAGCATTTAGGAACATCAACAATAAATGATTCAGCGTGCAAGGCTAGTACTGCATAATCGTCAAATCATACAGACACCCTTCATTCCCATTGAAGTGTCTGTAACTTTTCAGGGATCTTGACCGATTCTTTTCAATTATCTGTTCTTTTCTTCTTTCTTCTTTTCGTCTGCCTTGCATTCTTACGTTCTGGTTTCGTCTATCTTGTATTCTTCTGCCCTGAATTAGTCTGTCTTGTATTCTTCCGCCCTGAATTCGTCTGTCTTGTATTCTTATGCCCTGTTTACATCTTTTCCTGAATATCGTTGCACACTAGTTGAATTTTGTTTCACCAGAAGTTGCATTCTTTCCTGAAATGACTTTCTGCAGCTCTGGACGACAAAATCTGTATCCATTTGGTTAACAGCTAATAAAAATCCATGTAAGTGAATAAGAATCAAACTTTCTAACAACAAGTTCCTTTGAAATTTTGGAAAAGGCTATAGAAAAATTCAAATGGCTCTGAGCACTATGGGACTTAACTTCTAAGATCATCAGTCCGCTAGAACGTAGAACTACTTAAACCTAACTAACCTAAGGACATCACATACATCCATGCCCTAGGCAGGATTCGAAGCTGCGACCGTAGCTGTCGCGCGGTTCCAGACTGTAGCGCCTAGAACCGCTCGGCCAGCCCAGCCGGCCAAGGCTATACAACCCCATACCACAGAACCACTGGTACTTTTCCTTCCAATGCTGTAGCTACACTTCTACTTGCTATACACATTGCAGCCAAAACTGTTCCATCTACAAACTCTTGTCAAGTTTCGATTTGAGAAGTGCACAATGCAAAATAGTCCTCTTTAGACACACAGAAACCCAGTTTGAAGTTCTGTATACCTCACTATTAACGCAAATCGAAAGTACAAATCTTCAAAGCAAATTTTCAGTTCATTTGAAGGATATACTCAGCCATTATCACAACAAAGACGAATTAAAATGAGCTGTAGAATAGTTTCGAGAATTTTGAAAATTTTTTACACTTATGACTTTGCTTCTAGAAAATACACTCCTGGAAATGGAAAAAAGAACACATTGACACCGGTGTGTCAGACCCACCATACTTGCCCCGGACACTGCGAGAGGGCTGTACAAGCAATGATCACACGTATGGCACAGCGGACACACCAGGAACCGCGGTGTTGACCGTCGAATGGCGCTAGCTGCGCAGCATTTGTGCACCGCCGCCGTCAGTGTCAGCCAGGTTGCCGTGGCATACGGAGCTCCATCGCAGTCTTTTACACTGGTAGCATGCCGCGACAGCGTGGACGTGAACCGTATGTTCAGTTGACGGACTTTGAGAGAGGGCGTATAGTGGGCATGCGGGAGGCCGGGTGGACGTACCGCCGAATTGCTCAACACGTGGGGCGTGAGGTATCCACAGTACATCGATGTTGTCGCCAGTGGTCGGCGGAAGGTGCACGTGCCCGTCGACCTGGGCCTGGATCGCAGCGACGCACGGATGCACGCCAAGACCGTAGGATCCTACGCAGTGCCGTAGGGGACCGCACAGCCACTTCCCAGCAAATTAGGGACACTGTTGCTCCTGGGGTATCGGCGAGGACCATTCGCAACCGTCTCCATGAAGCTGGGCTACGGTCCCACACACCGTTAGGCCGTCTTCCGCTCACGCCCCAACATCGTGCAGCCTGCCTCCAGTGGTGTCGCGACAGCCGTGAATGGAGGGACGAATGGAGACGTGTCGTCTTCAGCGATGAGAGTCGCTTCTGCCTTGGTGCCAATGATGGTCGTATGCGTGTTTGGCGCCGTGCAGGTGAGCGCCACAATCAGGACTGCATACGACCGAGGCACACAGGGCCAACACCCTGCATCATGGTGTGGGGAGCGATCTCCTACACTGGCCGTACACCTCCGTTGATCGTCGAGGGGACATTGTATAGTGCACGGTACATCCAAACCGTCATCGAACTCATCGTTCTACCATTCCTAGACCGGCAAGGGAACTTGCTGTTCCAACAGGACAATGCACATCAGCAAGTATCCCGTGCCACCCAACGTGCTCTAGAAGGTGTAAGTCAACTACCCTGGCCAGCAAGATCTCCGGATCTGTCCCCCATTGAGCATGTTTGGGACTGGATGAAGCGTCGTCTCACGCGGTCTGCACGTCCAGCACGAACGCTGGTCCAACTGAGGCGCCAGGTGGAAATGGCATGGCAAGCCGTTCCACAGGACTACATCCAGCATCTCTACGATCATCTCCATGGGAGAATAGCAGCCTGCATTGCTGCGAAAGGTGGATATACACTGTACTAGTGCCGACATTGTGCATGCCCTGTTGCCTGTGTCTATGTGCCTGTGGTTCTGTCAGTGTGATCATGTGATGTATCTGACCCCAGGAATGTGTCAATAAAGTTTCCCCTTCCTGGGACAATGAATTCACGGTGTTCTTATTTCAATTTCCAGGAGTGTACATATGCGCAAACAAAATGAGTAATATCATCAATAAATGTTAAAACATACCTTTTATTATCTTATGTGTTTCGAGCAATTGGTCCATTTAGATCACTAGTTCTAATGGTATGGTTGTTTTTACTCTTTGTGTTTTATGGGGCTGTGACACCTGTTTCCCATCCGAGCATGTACGACAAAAATCGTAAACTGACTTGTCAGCTGTGAAGTTCATGCCCTAAATTAGCATCTGCTACTTACAAATATTATTGTAACTCGGATCAGGTTGTCTGTGTTGGTGAAACTACATGACATGGCATTTTCTTATTTGTAAAATCTAATGTGCACATGTTTGACTTGCTCCTTTGTGCAGTGTCAAGAGTCACATTGTCCTTTTGAACAATGCCATCAGACTTGTACAGATGAGGTCTGGAACTGGCAAAATATCTTTAATCAGAATCGGAATTTTGTTGTCGCTACACAACCGAAAATTCAATTTCACCAACACACTTAGAATACAGAAATGTTCTGAATGTTGCAATATTGATTTCTGTTGTACAAGTGTATTACTATTTATTAAATTGTCTGGAGCCCAGGAAAGCAAATACAATTTAATTTAAGATGATGTTGCTGAAATTTCAGAATTAGCTGTAGGGAAACAGTAGTTATTCTGTTTTCTGTTTTTATCATCAGAGACTACCCCTGCAGAATTTTGTTTTGGTTTCTGTTCTTCGTTTTTCTCTGGTTTTTGGATAATCTGACATTTTTTGTCCTTTCACTTCATAGCTGTAACACCGAAAAATAAAACGATTAGTACCTCCATTATCTGATTTAATATTGCAATCAAAATTACCAGACTTAGATTATTGTCAAGACCACAACAGAGAACCCGTCGATGAGTTAACGTGGTCTTTCTTGACAACATCTTTCCTTTTCGTCTGTTCATATAAAAGAACAAAAGGACAAAATTCATACAAAATCTAGAGTTAACATATCTAGTGAGAGTGTTTCTAACGCTGTGACTAGATTATGGAATCCAGTGGCATTGTCAACAACATATGGCAAACAGTGTTGGTGTTTTCTAATCTTGCTCTCGAGTTAATTGTCGAAATGGTGAAAATGATCTGGAAGCAGCAAATTTGTTAGATCAAATTTCTAAACTAACAACTGACTTGCTAATACTCTTCGCTTAAAAGCATTGCACTGTGATAATCACAGATCAAAAAACGTACCAGTAGCTTTGTCTTTTGCAGTCTCTAGATAGTTATTAGAAATTCTTTGTACGATTTGTGACTTAAATTTATTTTCACATTTCTTCAAACTTGCTAATAGCATCTCTCTTTGGATGTTCATCTAATATATCATTCTCTTCATATACGACCATTTCAGAATACTGCAAGCAGATCCATCTCATTTAACAGTACCTCAATTCAAATATTTCTGGTTACTAAAATTAGCTCCAGTGGACAGCAGAATTTAAAATTCCTAGGCCTCATCAGTAGTGAGATCGCGTCCTTTGTATTATAGAAGCAATTTATATGACCTGTAAATCAACACAGGGTCCATAACCTGATAAATTTAGAGAACTGTGGGCATTCTTAAGGCATATGAATTATTGGTTTACTTATAATAATAACGATTTATTTGATGAAATTCAGGCAACTTTTATTTACTTCTGTATCAGCACAACATCTCAACAAAAGAATAAAACATAACATCACAGAGTTACCATCAAAAAGGGAAAATGACAAATTTATTTTATTTATTTATTAACAACATAGAGTGACTGTCACCCTTGGTAACTATAGTGGGTTGTTTGCTACTAAAAATAGTAACAGAACTCCAGAACTACAGCATGTTGCTGGTAGCATCAATGTGAAGTCAGTGATACCTAGATGCCCATGGCCCCTACTCCAGCATTCTTATAAACAGATACCTATATATTTTTAACGTTACTGTTATGTATTCCTTTTTAGTTAGTTCATTGCTACTGGAATCTCAGGTGTGAGGACTACCAGTTTTATGTGGAACAAAATGTACTTTTTAGAGGGATATTGTTTAAAGTAAAGGTATAGAAAGATCAACCAGTGTACATCATTGCACCTACTGCACTTCAGCTAGCATCCCTCCAACGGTGACTCTGCACAGAACTCAGCAACATGCCTTCAGGCAACAGTGTCAGCACCAAAACAGAGGACAGTGGCAACATCACGCAACCACCAGATAGTATGGCGGATAGTACATCAGAACAACAACCTCTACAATTGGCCACAGAAGGTAGGAATGTACAAGACATTAACTTACCTGTGTTCTGCATTTACTGACCAAAACTCTGGTTCCTGGATGTGGAAATCGTTTCCTAACAACACAATGCCAAATGCAACACACTACAATTCCATTACGTAGTCACTCACCTAAGTGAGACTCAAACAATCATAGTAGAGGATGCCTTATACACACATAGCTATGCAGCACATAAAGCCTACCTAATTAAACATTGTCTAACCAGCAGAATAAAGGCTCCGCAGATTAATGGCGAATGAGGAATTAGCAAACACATCCCCTACCCACCTACTATGCGACTGCAATAGCCAGTGGGATCCGACCTACTTTCTGAGCAGTCCTTCCATATACTATGACTCAGCAGACTTCCAGAGTGCATGAGACTTATCTTAGCGATGGATAATAACACTTCACTAAAACTGTTGGTAGACATAGCTGGAAGCATGGCAGGTTGCATCAAACGAAGCGAGACTGCCATGTGCAGCACCTCACTTCGACTCCCAGAAACTAACCGTAAAAGTACAAGCGCTTGTAGCACAGGTGACAGCACTACACTGAACGGAGAGCTCGGCAGAGCAATTCAAAGACAAACAGTAGGAAGAAGAAGAACTAGATAGTGGATGGCAATGAAACAAGGAGAGCAGTTGGTGCTGGTATTACCGCCAGTTTGGCAACAAGTTTCGCACTTGCTAGGCTCTGCGGCAGTTACCAAATGCCCTCGACAGCTGACCATCGAGTGCAGCTGTCAAGACACCCTACCCCTGTTACGACTGCCACACCAGATTATAAGAAATCGTCCGCTCACATTTCTGCTAGTGGCACGCCCTGGCCCGCGACATGCGAAGATGCCTGCATTGACCTCTGCTCTGTCGTCCCCAGCTCACTGACACAGCAGCTTCTAAGCATGCATTCACAGCAACAGGTTTCCTGGACAGTAATGGACGAGGGCATTGAGACGACAGTCAAACACAGGGAATGAACAGCATGTTTCATCCGATTCCAGGCACAGACATTATTCATAAGTGATGAAATTACACTACTGCCATACCTGTTTGTGAAACCTTTAGTTTCGAAGACTCCACATATTAGGGAGTGTTGTAGCCCCTGCACTACCAAAACATATCAAAGAGCTGGAAAATGAGGATAAAATTAAAACTGTTATAAAGAACCACATGCTTGACAAATGTTATTACAGCATAAGTAAATATCTCTGTGCAACTGTATAAGAATATATGTTTAAGTTAATGTGACAAATGGAATTACATCAGTGAATATGTCTGTCAAGCATATAATAAATTATGTTATAAAAATACTTATTAGTTGTATATTGTATTAAACGTAAGATAGATTCATATGAATTCAGCACAGATAACAATTTTGTAAAGATATTATATAGTTGTTAAAATGTATCTGACAGATGCTATATCACAAATGTGATCATTGGGACGATAATAAATAAATAAAACACTTCTGTATTGGTTTCACTTGCTCACAAACAACATCAAAACGACACTTCATTACGAATAAAACATCCCATTTGAAGTTTTTAGTGGATGCAGGATCTGATGTCAGTGTTCAATCAACACAACTGTAAGGGCGCCTTATTCCACAGCACAGCAGCTAACAACACATACATTCCAACACATGGCGAGAATAAATTGAACCTTGATATTGGCATAAAGGAACTAATCATGTGAAATTTTTTAATTACAGATGGAAAAACTTAATATTTGGACCAGACATCCTATATCATTACCATGTACTTGTGGATATCTGAGGAGTCCCAATGCCCCAAGCTGCTGTTGCAAGAGAACGAATTCCAAAGGATCCTGAAAGAGTTCCCTAGCCTCACCATTCCACCAAATGACCAACTTGGAAGAAGACCAAAAACGCAGCTCTTTGTCCAAATAGCACCAGGACAACTAGTAGCTTTAAGACCTTGTCGCCTCACAACTGAGAAGTTGATTGCAGCTGAAGCAGACATTGACAGGCAGATTAAGGTTGGAAATATGTTTAAACAGCCAATGGGCCTCTCCTCTACACATGGAGCCTAAAAGAGATTCGTCATGGACACTGTGTGGAGATTACCAGCTACTGAATGGCAGAACCATCACTTACAGGTTCCCCATTCCACAAATAAAGGACATGAATAGTGAATTGGTGGGTGTGACAGCTTTTACCATTGCCAACAGTGCACATGTGAAGATACAAATTCTTCGCTCCAGTAGACAAGAGTATTCGCATATGCCACATGGTATAAAACATGCTTCCCAGACGTGACAGGGTTTCCTCCACCAAGGATTACACAGCCTGAAGAGGTATACTGTTATATGGACGATATCCCTTTTTTTTCATCCACTGTCACAGGATACTTGGCATCTTCTACCACTTTCTGAACGACTCCTGTAAGTAAGGTAGTGGTGAATAAACACAAGTGCATTTTTCGGAAATGTAGCGTGAACATTTTAGGGTTTGAGATGTCGACGTCAGGCGTCCTACCCCTCCCAGAACGAGTTAGGGCGACCCAGAAAGCAACACGACCAAGGACATTCAAGGAATTTAGAAGATTTTGGGGAATGCTTAAATACTACCGTCACCACCTGCCACATGTGGCCCATCTGCTAGCACCATTGACCTTGACCAGAGAGGTTAAAGGAAAATTCACAGCAGATATGAGTAGGGTGCTTGAAATGTGGAAGCAACTGCGGCATTTGAGTCAGTGAAGGAGTATGCCACATGGATAGTAGTAATGAGTCATTTGCAAAAAAAGGCGCCTATGACCATTGTGTTAGATGAAAGCTAAGAGGTAGCTGGCGCCACCTTACAACAGCACAGTGACAGCCATGGCAGTCCTGGCATTCTTCTCCTCACTGTTAATGGAGAAGCCAAAAAACTTGAGCATAATAGATTGGGAACTGTACACAATCTACACGATTATCAAGCATTTCTGTGACTATATGGAAGGTATAGAATTCGCAGTTTTCATAGATCACACTCAAATCACAGCACTATTCAAAAAAGGGTCACCAGACAGGTGGACTTCATTTACCAGTTAACCACTGATGGCCACCAAGTGAGGGCAGTTGTTTGTCAAATTTCCAAATGCTTTGATGGTAATGCCATCTTCCTGTACTCTTGGTTGCCCTGTCTCCTGTGCAATAATATTCCAAATTGTTTCGATTTTGTTATCAGGGGTATTAATCCCAGACATGATGCACATGCTTCTGGACTTTTTAATAACCTTTCTTAATGTAGCACAGTAGTTTTTATAATATTTGGCTGTTTCTGGGTCGTTACTCTTTCTTGTTAGATACTGCTCCCTTTTTGGTTACAATATATTTTTATTTCTGTAGTAAGCCAAGGTTTTTTGCATGGTTTCTTATAATTAGTTTTAACTTCAAATTCTCTTGCAAGTGTATCATGAAATAAGTTATATTTTAAATTAGCATTGGATTACTTGTACACCTCATCCCAGTCTAACTGCTCAACTTCAAATTCTCTTGCAAGTGTATCATGAAATAAGTTATATTTTAAATTAGCATTGGGTTCCTTGTACACCTCATCCCAGTCTAACTGCTGAAGATTTTCCCTGAAATTTCTAATTGTTGAGTTATTAATTGAATGCACAACTTTAGAGGGTAGTTTTGAATTACTGAATGAAGCTATGTTATACACTGTAACTAGCTGAGCACCATGATCAGAAAGGCCATTCTCAAAAGGACAAGAATTTATGTTTTTAAACTTGCCTTGGTCTATAAAAGTGTTATCTATGAATGTGTTGCTGTCCTTTACTACCTGAGGAGGAAAACCAATGACAGATGTCAAATTGAAAGAACCGAGCAAGACTTACAGGTCATTCTTCCTATTACACTCTTTCACTTAACATTGAAGTCCCCACAAATAATAATTTGCTCTCCCATATCTGACAGATAGCACAACAAGGCATCCAAGTTTTCCAGGAATAAATGAAAGTTTCCTGAAGGGGACCTATATACTGTTACAATTATAAAAGAACCCTCTTTCAGTTTAAGTTGACAGGCACATGCTTCTATATGTTGCTCTAGATAAAACTTCCTTATATCTAAGCTTCTTACACAGTGATAACTTTTGACATATATGGCAACTCCTCCTCTCACCTTATTCTCGCTACTTATATGTGCAGCTAGTTTATAACCACTGATATTTACCTTTTCCATATCAGATACAATATGATGCTCAGACAGGCACAGTATACCTATTACATTATCAGATTCAATGTCATCTAAACAAACCAGGAGGTCATCAACTTTATTCTTCAATCCTGAAATATTTTGGTGGAAAATGGTAACATTATTTTTTACTTTACTTTTGTGAGAATCTACTTTTTTTCTTTAATCCACCAATATTTTGGTTAAATATGAGAACAAGGCGGTGACAACAATTCATTTACAAGAAGAATTTGATTTGCCAGAGTTTTCTTCTGGATGCTTCATTCTAAAATAGAAATCAGAAAGGATATGAAACAGCCATTTAAAAAACTATAGGTCACCAGAAGGATCAAAATATACAGTGAAAGGAACAAATAGAGATTCTGCAGTAGTTCCACACTACAAAAGCTATTAAAATTACTAAAGAAACGTTGTTAAAATTCAGTATCAGAAATCAGTACTGCCAACAACAGACTCAAGGCTATACAGAATATAGTGATAAGAGAGACAGGACAAGTGGCCAAAGAACAGAATAAGATCACTACTGAATTGAAGGAAAGGGCTAGTAATGATAAGTCAAAGAAAAAATGTTCAGTAACCATTTCTTAAATACAATAGAAAATATAGGGAGAAACAGTTCAAGAGCAAATCACAACATCATTATGAAAAAGAAACTCTCTTAAAATCCAGTCATAAGAATGTGTCGCCGACTTCTCCTTCTCAAAATAGGAAAATATATATTCTCCATAAAAAAAGATTTTTCTCATGTAATAAGCACAGTCACATGCAAAATATGTAATGCACCACTACCTCAAAGCACTTTTCCAAGGAAACTGAAATATGCCGCTGTTAAAGCCCTCTATAAGAAAGGTGATGCGAGAGACATCAATAACTATCGATCTGTTTCACTACTGGAATCATTTTCCAAAACTTTTGAGAAGGTAGTGTCTTCTACAATAGTATCTCAGCTTAGCAGCAGTAATATCCTCATTAACTCACAGCTGACTGGAGTGGCTGAGCAGTTCTAGGCGCTACAGTCTGGAACCGCTCGACTGCTACGGTTGCAGGTTCGAATCCTGCCTCGGGCATGGATGTGTGTGATGTCCTTAGGTTAGTTAGGATTAAGTAGTTCTAAGTTCTAGGGGACTGATGGCCTCAGATGTTAAGTCCCATAGTGCTCAGAGCCATTTAAACCATTTGAACCATTAACTCACAGTTTGGAGTTCAGAAGAGTTGCCATACTGAGAACTTGATTTACATGTTTACTCACCAAGTTCTAAAAGCATTAAATAAAGAAATAGCGCTGGTTGGTATTTTCTGCGACCTATCTAAGGCGTTTGACTCCGTTAATCACACAGTATTCTCCTAGATTAACTGAGGAGCATGGGACTGATGGCATAGCCAAAAAATAGATAACATCACATCCAACCTAAAGAATTCAGAATGTTGTAATTAGTAATTCAACCAGTGTAGTTATTCTGACTAAAGAGAAATAACATGGATTCCCCAAGGCTCAACATCAGATCTGCTCTTGTTCCTCATATACATAAACAATCTTCCATCTAATATTAAAAAAAAACAGAATTCGTTATTTTTGTAGATGACATTAGTAGTGTAATGAATCCAAGCATGGATACAGTAAGAGAAGATTTTGTAAACAGTGTTCTTAAAATTATCATTCACTGGTTTTCTGCAAATGAACTCATGCTCAATTTTAAAAAGACACAACATACTCAGTTTTGCACATGTAGAGGTACTATCCTAATGACAAGTGTAATGTCAAATAGTGTGGAAACTTCAAAATTCTTATGTGTCCATACAGATGAGAATTTGGACTGAAAAAACAGCATTTTGAATCTCCTAAAATAACTTATTTCATTTACATTTGCACTTAAAATCATAGCAAATCTTTGGAAAAGACAAACGAGTAAGTTTACATATTTTCCATAATTTCATTCAGTAATGTCACTTGGAATAATGTTCTGAGATAAGTGATCTTTAAGAAAGAAAGACTTCGTTGCCCAAAAATGTACTATGTGGTTCTCACCAATGATCATCTTGTTGATGTGAAGATCTTATTTCAATAGTGGTACAAGTCCATTTTTGTTCATTGTGAGATACACAGTCCTAAAGTTAAATGAGTGCTGAAAAATCTGCAGTTGAGATACCAGAAATATCCAAGCATGTGGCTTCTTGCTAGAGGTGAACCTTTCTTTCTGTTTGGATCATTAATTGCAGAAGCATTATCAGCAGAAAAGTGGAAGTAATGGACTTGTACCACTATTGAAATAAGCCCTTCATATAAGCTTAATGAGTGGGCCTATTTGACCGCTACTTCACACTATATTCATTCAATCATGAAGTTAGTTGTAAACAATCCACTACAGTTCAATGTTCCAACAAAAATTTTTGATCACTTATCCAATGATATAAAATGTCTGACAGACAGAAAAACAAAATTTGAAAACAAACTAAAAAGGTTTCTCCCTTACAAGTGCTTCCATTCCATAGAAGAAGTCTATGACTATAGTGTGTAAAAGGTTGTTGTGTCGTCGACTACTAATATCAATAGTGATCACCAATATCACACAAAAAACAATGAACAATTGAGCCTCTTTGGATTGTCTTTTATGTGCTGTTCCACCATTGTTCTTACGTGTGATGCAACAGTGTAAAGTGTACTCTGATTACATTGTGTGTACAAGAGTTAATTAGGTATTAGTTTATATTTGTGTGCTTCGTGGCATCAGTACTTGAATATCATTTGTAATCACTGCCACACGAATTCGTACACTGGTGACTTGTCACAACGGTTTGTTTTGTGTGAAACCGGTGAACATGCCATAACGCTTATTGCTGAGACAATGGATCTCAAAGTGCATCAGAAGCTATTACGGCCATTCGTCAATCTGGATGATGTGTCCCAAGGGTTGCATGTTGCACCAAACTGCATGGAACCACTTAAGAACTAAAATGCGAGTGTCAATGACTATCAAACCCCTCCCACAAGTATTCTTGCTCTTGCTGACACCATATGGCAACATTCAAAGCAATCTTCCTGAGGCATGTTTGCTCATTCTAAGTTTTTACACCTTTGCCTA
The DNA here is from genome assembly GCF_023897955.1 of Schistocerca gregaria. NCBI lineage: Eukaryota > Metazoa > Arthropoda > Insecta > Orthoptera > Acrididae > Schistocerca > Schistocerca gregaria. The sequence continues at coordinate 326,039,779 of NC_064925.1, read as the reverse complement.
CTGATTCCATCTGTCTCTATTCAGTCACTAGGTGGCTCTTCGGTTTCCTATTAGTTGGGTCTTCAGTTGTAGTTCCTTGGAGCAACTTGTTGAACACATGGGCAGTCATTCATACGCAGTCAGCGAGGGAGAGAGAAGAGGCACATGCGATGTACAATGAGATGATCATGGTTATCTGGTGGTCGATAGAGTGGTGTCGGTCAGCAATGCTTGGACCTAATGTCGACACAGCCAGTTTACCCTATATTAACCTGGCATAGTTGCTGATGTGAGTGTTGGAGTACTGTTAGTTTTCTGGCACAGTCTGTTCTGCCCTTTAGGGGTAATGTACTTGCTACTTGATTTACACATGTGCTCCCACGCTGAAGTTGCTCCCACTATGCTGGATTGCCTATGGTTCCCCATCACTCTGTTTGGCATTATCTGAGTGCTGTATTTGTGTGTTTTAAAATTTCTTTTAATTACAACTTGTTCAATATCTACTTATTTTTTCAGCCGTGCCTGTAATTAATTGTCATGTGTTCCAGACTGATGCGCGTGTTAGTGACCTCTGAGGACGAAACTGAGTTTTATTTGTGCTGGAAGTTGTTGCTTCTCTGACTGATGTAACGACCATAAAATTGTCTGTGTCTGTGGTAAGCAAATGCCAACGGCCTTGCTGCAGTGGTAACACCAGTTCCCGTCAGATCACCGAAGTTAAGCACGGTTAGGCTGGGCAAGCACTTGGATGGGTGACCATCTGCTCTGCCGAGCGCTGTTGGCAAGCAGGGTGCACTCAGACCTTGTGAAACAAGCTGAGGAGCTACTTGACTGAGTAGTAGCAGCTCCGGTCTCGAAAACTGACATATGGCTAGGAGAGTGGTGTGCTGACCACATGCCCCTCTATATCCGCATCCAGTGATGCCTGTGGCCTGAGGATGACATGGCGGCCGGTCGGTGCCGTTGGGTCTTCCAACATCTTTTCAGACAGAATTTAGTTTAGTTTTCGTGGTAAGCAAATGCTAGTGGCCCAGTGACTCTTGGTTCATTTGGGGAATTAACTTCCGTAGCTCTAAGATTTTGTCCCTTTCAAGAAAGTTAATCTTTATTGTTTTAAATACGATTACTATTGTAGCTGTTTGAATGTTATCTCTCAAGACTTGCCTGTTACCTTTGAAGCCACTTAAGTTAATGAATTTTGGCAGCTGTGTTGTGTATCGACGTGGCTGATGACTACCAAATACATCTGATCACTTCTAGTGCACCCCTACACGCCATGCACAGAGAATTGGCAGCCATCTTGTCCTCCCCTGCCGCAATTGCCGTACGAAAAGTAGACGGCACATGCAGAAATATCTGATACTACAAATATGAGTCAGGTCCTCATCCTCTGGTGACTGAGATACACCACGATCAGCTGACAACAAGCCACCAGGCACGTTTCACCGTTTGGAATATGGAGAACAACCAACAGATTGCACATAACTGTTGTTTCCATGCACACTCTGGCACCGCTACCTGCATACGCGTTCCTTTCTGCAGTCATCCAAACGTCATCTGTGACCTTCACCAAGTGTCAGTGGTTGTGACACTGCTAAAGCATGAAATAGAATCACCAGTGTGAACCAAACGTGTTTGACCCATTATCTGTGTTTACGTGACCAGCATACTAAGCAGCATTTCCTGGTGAATCATCTTCCAAACTCAGCACTCTTCCAACTCATTTTGCTACTCAACTGGTCACAGATACTTCACCACTACCCAGGGTGGTGACTGGATCAATCATTATAACATATGGTACTACTGTACATAACATTGATTTCAGTAATGGACAGGTTTTCTAGTGGACATGAACAATGGAACAGAGCACTACAGAGTAGAATGTCTGCCTTTACAATAACAGAGTTCATTATTACAGACGTCACTATGCAAGCGAATCTGATTATCAGCTCCTATCATTGTTACATCGACCTCCCGCCAATGTAGAGAGCCTAACTTCGCAGAACTTCATCCTCATGGAGATCCAACATAATGTGGAGGACCTGCAAAACGGAGTACAGAACTTCATCCACAACCCTGGCAGTAACAACGAGTATGCTCACCTCGACGAATTACTGACTCAGGCTTTACTGAATCTGAATTTGATAGACACTTCTGACAACGTGAATACAGGCTGCTTCTGGAGAAGCGCTGTGAAAACACCAACCAACACTTGATAAATCTGTTAGACATCTAGTTTGTCTTCCCATTGAAACTATCTCGTTTTTGAACCAACGAATTGCATACAGGGTAGTGACAGTGCTACTTGTAACAGTGCAAGCGGTGACACTGACTCCACCACATGTACATTTAGTGTGTACCAGCCCTTATGTCACCACGACATTAAGGGTAGCACGCACCACTGAACTGAAACCACAGAGGGACATCCTGTCTCCTACATGGCACAGTGCCTTCTTTCTGAAAAGTTACTGATCACTGAAGCGTCTGTAGATTAATTAATAACTAAGGACACTGTCCACCTTCGAACAGCCCTTGGGCTTCACTGATAAATTGGCCCCCAAAAAGTATGGCACATTTCATATGTGCAGGGACCCTCAGTTCCAGAACCATCACTGATCGATAACTGGTACCCAACATCCAAGGCTTTGCCCATTCACCATCGGATCCCTCTGTTTTCAGCGTCATATGAAACAAGAAGACATACTTGCAAATAGAGGCGGTACATACACTAGATCTCTAATGTGTCCCCACAGAAAAAAGTCACACAGAGTGAGATCTGATGATTGAGGAGGCCATTTCATGAAACAGCTGTAGCACAGTTGTTTTTGTCGAACTCCAACACACAGAAAGCTCACTTTGCACCTGAACTCACCATGTTTGCTACTAGCACTGACTATCGGCAAATTACCAAACTACGCTATTTTGGTATAAATAAAAAAATCAGGGTTTCTCTTCAAAATGACATATGTATGATATCTGTACAATGTTTGGTTGTTGTGCAATAAATAATTGAAAGTGTTCCTGGACTTTATGTACACCCTGTATTAACAGTATTACAATGTGAGAATTATGCACCACTACAAATAGTACACAAAATGCATTCTTCAAACAGTTGTGCATGAAACGTTATTCTGCACTTACAGAAAATGAAAGTGATTAAAAAAATCAGTAAATTCAGTATTTCACTTACATAACACTTGAATGAAGTGTTAAAAATCTTGAACAAAAGTACAATAGTAGAGACGTTTTCCTCTGCTGCTTCCGACACCTCTATTTTATTGCTCAATTATCAACAGATACGCAAATTTGAGCAGGGAGAAAATGTAGTGGCTTGCATTAGGTCTTTCACTGGACTAATAGATTTTGGTGATTTGACCGTAGGACAAGAAAAACAAACATTTACTGGGCCTCCTATAGGACCCCAATAGGAGCTTGAGGTTCCAACACATTAAAGCACCCAGCCATACAACACAGTCATGGTGTGACACGTCACAGGGTAGACCACAAAATTTAGTTCCAGTGTCATTCGAGTAAATGATCTTTGACAGCTTACACAGTCTGTCCGAAACAGCAGTTTGCCCTTCCATAAGACCAATTATGGAACATTTCGCTTGGGCAGGAATTAAGGCAGACTGCAAGAAAAGGTCAGACACCTGCATTCCACGCCACTGTAGCAAAACCTGACACTATGCATTCCCACCACACAGCACATTTAAAGTACAAAAAGGGCATTTCCAGCATCTTCACTTGGATTTAGTCGTCTCTTTGCCAGAACCCAATGGCTATAAGTACATGTTATTGGCTACTGACCATACAACTCGTTGTGTAGGGACCTCTACACTACACATTATAATGGCAGAACCCCTGCACAGGCATTCTTAGATTGCGAGTCTCTCGCTTTGGATGCCCATTGTCCATTACAACTGATCAAGGACATCAATTCGAGTCGCTCTTCTTTGCACAGCTGCTCAAATTGAGTGATGTGCAACGCTTTCATACAACTGCTTACCATCCACAAAGAAGCAGATGGCACTTCACCCTCAAGGTCGCTTTGATGTGCAATGATGCACAAAAGACTGATGTATTGCTGGGTGTCTGCGCTGCATACAAGGATGACCTGAAGTCCTCTCTCTAAGAGGTTATATAAGTTGAATGACTCACACTGCTGGCAGACTTCTTTTTATCTTAGTCACCAGTTCCAACATTAGACTTAATGCCTTTGGTGCACAGTGTTAAACAGCCCATCGCTACTATCTGCACCCCAGCCCTCCCACATGCACGTAGTGTATGGCCAGTTTTTGTGCAGACAGAACTATGTGACTGCATTCACATCACGCTACATGACAACACAGTTTGTACAGCATTATAGCATCCGTATTCCAAGCCCTACAAACTCCTCCAATGTGGGGAACAGACATTTTCAATCCTAGTCAAAGGCAAACCACCGACACTATCAATCCAATGCCTCAAAAGGCTACATGTCAGAACAGGACCGACCTCTTACTTACCCTGTCACTCCACAGTGCTCCACACTGGAATAGGCCAGAGGGGAGGGGGGATTCTCTGATGGCACCGACTGCCGACATCAACAGCGAATGTCAATATCAACGCAATAAACAAGGAACAAGTGTAACTTCCTGGCAGATTAAAACTATGTGCCAGACCGAGACTGGAACTTGGGACCTTTGCCTTTCATAGGCAAGTGCTCTACTGTCTGAACTACCCAAGCACGACTCACGACCTGTCCACACCCAGCTTTAATCTGCCAGGAAGTTTCATATCAGCGCACATTCCACAGCAGAGTGGAAATTTCATTCTGGAATAAATATCTGAGTCTGCTTGGAAATGACTGTCTTTGTTGTGCTGTTCCACCATTGTTCTCGCGTCTGATGCTAAGGTGTAAAGTGTGCACTAATTGCGTTGTGTGTAAAAAGCGTCTTGACGACATGTAGTCATATTTACAAAATAATTTTTAATGTGAATATAAGACTATTTGTTCCATGTCATTACGGTTTATCGTGCAAAATGATCCGTGGAACATGAAAGTAATTAACAAGACGCGCCGATCGAACTCCCACTGACGCCTCTCCCGAAGGTCGTCTCCTGCACCGATTTAGAGAATCGAATTGTCTTTCGACTATTAAGTGAATATCGATCCATCGATATCTGTCATCCGATCCGAAGCAGACGTTACCGCGTGTGCGAGTGTGATGATCTGATGTGGGATATAGGAGGTGTTTTTGTGGTTGTGTCCAGCATTGTTTGTATTTGATATCACTTCATCGTGATAATAAAAGTGCCGAGTGGATGATAGCTACTGAGAAAGTAAACAAGACTTCCTATTGTGTGATATGGAACAAAGACTAGACGCTAAACATGGGGTAAACAAATGTATTCTGCAATGAAAAACGTCAACCAGAAGAGGAACAATACTCGAAATGATTTTAAAGGTATGTTGTACAAAAATCACCTGCAAATTATTCTTGATACAATACATCTCCGCTGCCGCGGGTTAAATGTAAGAACCACGAAAGGTTTCTTCCCAGTTCAGGCTACCGCATGATACCTACACTCCTTCCCAGATGTATTTTTACAAAGTCTGTCAGCTGCTGCCACCGAGTTTCCAGCTGGTTTCTTTGTACCAAATTGAACCTAAGAATTTATGTATCAGGTAACAGCCGCAATTTGCTCGAAACTAGAGATTTAACATTTATTATATATATCAGTATATGCATAGATAGAACAAAATTTTTAGTAAGCCCTAATGCCGAAGCACGACATTGCAAATGGGGACATGTGTTTTATCGCTGCGCACGTATTTCGCATAAGTTACTTATATACACGATTAATTTCACTTAAATTGTAACTTTACCTACTATAAATAGTCATGTTCTGAATTGTGCACATTACATTGTAAACAATGTTTACGACATTTTTATAGTTACATGTGTTTAACATAACAGACACATACATTTTCTCACACATTATGGGCGAGTGAACAGCATTTTTAACCTTTGTAGCCTTGAATGTCATGAGTTTGTTTATAAATTTTTCATTCCCTATGTTAGGTGAATAGTTTTAGAAATTTGTAATCATTGAGTTTCTTATGTGAAAGTAAAAGTACCTTAGACAAAATCACTGGTGTTGGAAACCTGTACCTTCCTTTGGCCTAAAAACTACCTCATCTAGCGAGTGACAGGAAGGTTTTTAGTCCAAGATTAAACCTGCAATTTGACCGTTTCATTTAAACATACAGGCAGCGTTCATAGTAGGAAATTAAAAACACACCATCAGTTAGTAACTTTACTTTATTTATTACCTCTTATGTCAATTAATAGTTAAATGTATGCCATTTACTAATGTGTATGTCATTGTCCATTGCGTGCATTACTTTTTGAATATGACTTGTGTCAAATGATGCCCCCCTCTGCACAACACATTCATCTAGTGTTGAAAGCTTTCCATTACTCGGCGTAACGTATTCCCTGGGACATTGCCGATGGCTGTTCTGATGCGATCCTTCAACTCAGGAATGGTGGCACAACATGTTTGGGACACTTCTTGCTTCAGGTAACTCCAATGGAAAAAGTCTGCACATGAAAGGTCAGGTGAGTGAGACGGCCAGGAAATGTCACAAAAATGGGAAATTACTCTACCAGGAAATGTCGGATGCAAGAAATCCATGCAAATTCTTGCTGTATTCAAGGTTGCTCCATCTTGTTGAAACCATAATTTTTCCACACCCACATCGAGCACACCTAATTGGGGAAGTCTTGCAGCATCTTTAGGTAGCATTCACTGGTGATAGTTACAGCCACACCACTGTCTTCTTCAAAAGAGTAAGAGCCAATAATCCCAAAGGAAGCAACTCCACACCACGCTGTGATACGAGAAGCGTGCAAGAGCTTGATGTGCAGTTCACGAGGGCTTACATCACTCCAATAATGGCAATTCTGTTTATTCACTGAACCACATAACTCGAAATGAGCTCCATCTGACATCAGGATGGTGTGCAACATCTATGGATTGTGGCTAAGGAGATCACGCATGATTAAGCAGAATGTTTCGCGTGAAACCCAATCGCGAGGCCTATTTTCCTCAACAATCTGCAGCGTATATGGGTGAAAATGGAGGTCTTTTTGCAACATTCGTAAATACAGAAGCGTCCAATTCTCCCCGTCTGCTTTGACCCATGACATCACAAATATGGCGGAAACAACCATACACTACGACTCCAATATGGCGCCTATGACGTCAATATGTAAACATGACCACAAACATGAAAATACATTGAAAAACCAACACACACACATTCCACAAAGTACCTAATTAAACTAACGGGGTTTTTGGGTGGGGACAAAGTAAATATAAGCAAATTTAGACACACATCACCATATCAAACCACACCAAATGACGGAAAAAAACCGACAACACAAAACTCCCCAAATTCCATTAAACACAATATCCTCTGGAATCAAACATTTCCCTTGACCTATATAGCTCAACAGCAACTCCCGATACCATAACACCCACAGCCACAACTACACATTGGATTTGAACACTTCCCTTGACCTATATAGGTTAACAGAAACTCTCGATACTAAATCATAAAACCCAAAACCGCACCCACGTCCGCAATCGTCACTACCTCAAAAAACACAATAAACCAACAGAATTGGAATCAAATGCTTCATTGACCTGTTATCCTTACAACATCTCCACATATAGCCACCCCTGGTCTAAGATGCTGGAAATTCAGTAAGCCGCATCCCTTCACGACACACTGAACACTTCACGACTTCATTCAAAAATTCGAATAGTTGGAGAAATTTTATTAGAGACAACGCACTGTCCCCCATCATTGCCGACAACTGAAAACTGTTGACCTTGTCAGTCATATCCATACATACCAAAGACATAAAAAAAAGCAATTTACCAAAATTCGCACACGACAAACAGAAAAAAACCTACAGTAATATTGACATAACAAATCCAAAATCGTTAACTCCCTGAAAAATATTCTGGTAAAAGCACCGTCACTACTGATACCACACACGTGCAATGCTAACACACAGCACACAAACACACCACCAGAGAGCACCACCGATCACATCAAAACGACACCTACAAACACGCAACTCTCAGAAACTAAATTCCACGCCATTGTGACGTCACACACCACGACAGCCTTACGTCATGGGTCAAAGCTGACGGGTGGGATCGGTTACTTTGGTCAACCACAATATTCTCCTGAATGAGCGACTGGGCATATGCACAGTTTGCACATGACAACGAGCAGATTTTTTTGGGTTACGCAAGAGTGCAGCACGAGCATTTTCCATGGCTTCTGGTGTTCGCACTGTTCTTTAATTTCTTCCCGGTTTGCCATTGCAGACAGAACCTGTTGTTCGCAATGCACGTACCCACCTCACAACGCTCTGTCCATTTGGAACTTTCCCATGTCTTCCCAAGTTGAAATGTTGCCAAAATAGACGCTGGGTAGCAATAACAGAGTGGCTATTCTTGAAATAACTTTCAACATCGAAGGCATGATGCTGTGCACTCCATATCACTGTCACACTTGAAATGGCAGCTCATTAGTACACGAATGCGGCATGAGCTGCCGTGCATTCCTGCATTACGTCATTGTAGTACACAAGTCAAATTATGCTTTGAACGCTGCTGCATCGTGTACTAGTGTTGCAAGTCATTTTAGATATTGTATACATTCTGAGTCCAAATGCAGATAGAAGGGATAATAAAACAATGGAAAATCCAGGTTGGAATGTCAACAACATTACGATTAAGACAGGCGAGTAGCAATCTATCCTGTTCATAACATTGTTGACAGTTCTTTATAAGATATTTTCAGTACTCCAAAGAGCACACCATGTGGCTTTTTTACCACTTAGTATCTCACCCAAACTCTTCAACTTCAATGTCCATCTGCATTCAAAATCATATTACAAATAAAATGGATATTGTGGGCAGCACCAACTTGAACATCTGTCTTGTAAAGCACTAACAATCCACACAAACACTTCTAGCTCCAAGCTGTCACTGACATTTGGCCACTGTCAGATATAGTTGTAGTTGGAATGGTAAACTTCTGGCCAACTACTTGTTCTGCACCATCATTCAGTACGAAAAATACTGAATCATCAAAAAATATCATATTCCTTCCATCAGAATTGCGACAGTGCTTGACAGATGTTAATCGGAAGAATTGGTCTTCCATCATAGAGCCTCTTGACAGCTACATGTTTGCTTTGTAGTCATATCATTCTGAAGTCAGCACCAAACTGTATCCACTGACTTGGAAAACACAGTAATACATTTCAGTTGCTCTGCATTTGGGAGAGGGTTTTGTCGTAATGTGCTGACAATTCATTATTTTTGACCTATGTTATTACATGTCAAACCCCAGTTTGCACACAGTTGTTGGGTTCTTGTAGTATTTTCATGACATATCTTTGTTCTGTTATTAAAATCAAACAGAATTCTGCATGGAACTACCATGAAGAATTTTCAGGCCATCAATATTTATTCTGTTTATGTTTTCCAGAAGTCAGAAATGCTACTTCAGAGTCTACTCACTTGATGGAGTAATGGCAGATGTTACAACAGAATTTGTAGGTTGCTACCAGTTTGTATAAATTTTAGCATTTGATTCCACTCATTATTATATGCAACACACACAAGATTTCAAAATAACATCCCATACTTATAAACATTTCCATGACACAAAACTGTAATCACAAATTGTAGGATTGTGTGAAATCCTTAATAATAAGTATAGGAACGAATGGGACAACCATGGGAAACTGGGGTTCAGAGTGGGGAGAAAATAACATTTAACATAAAAAACCTCAGAATCGCAGTAACAGTAAAACTTAGGAAATGCAACAGACAGGAACAAGATGCAGCTAAAAATCATGAAAAATAATGGAACATGGAATTTACAATTAGATGTGAGCTGAGGTATGCAGAGTGATTCCAACAAAATTAAATCCTAAAAGAATTTGTAGTATACATCTAATGAAAGATTGCAAAAATAATTAAACATGGAATTGACAACTTGAATGGAGCTGTGTAGCTAGAGTAGACAAGACAAGTCCAACAAAATAAATCTTAAAAGAAATCATACCATATTCAACGGAAAAATACAGCCAATACTTGTGAGAACCAAGATTATAAATATGATTGCTACTTGTCCCACTTACACCTCTGTAAGCCGTGCCTTTAGGTTGTTGCCTAACCACACCCTCAGAAATTGTAACATTCGGAATAAACAGAATAGTTTACTCCAGTTACGGAGACATCCGAAGATAACATTTAACAACAAGCTGTTTACATCCTTTGCATCATGTCACACATGCCATTGTGGCTCAGTGCCAAGAATAGGTATTGCACACCATAACTGACTTGCCATTTTTATCACCATGCCAATTGAAGTGACTCTCTTATATCCAATACAGTCTTGAATCCACTCTGGAGAACTATCAGTAAAGTTTTTTGCGCAGTTACTAATTTGAACAAATCCCACGTAATATGATATTAAACACACTGCCTGCAGAATTTCAAATCTGCACCAGCTACCACTGCCACATGTCCAGTGTCTGTCAACTGTTCTTTTATTTTTTTTTAAATATATATATATATATACCAAGCGGGAAAGCGCCGGCAGACAGGCACATGAACAAAACACACAAACACACACACAGAATTACGAGCTTTCGCAACTGGCAGTTGCTTCGTCAGGAAAGAGGGAAGGAGAGGGAAAAATGAAAGGATGTGGGTTTTAAGGGAGAGGGTAAGGAGTCATTCCAATCCCGGGAGCGGAAAGACTTCCCTTAGGGGAAAAAAAAGGACAGGTGTACACTCGCACAAACACACACACACAGTGTGTGTGTTTGTGCGAGTGTACACCTGTCCTTTTTTTTCCCCTAAGGGAAGTCTTTCCGCTCCCGGGATTGGAATGACTCCTTACCCTCTCCCTTAAAACCCACATCCTTTCATTTTTCCCTCTCCTTCCCTCTTTCCTGACGAAGCAACTGCCAGTTGCGAAAGCTCGTAATTCTGTGTGTGTGTTTGTGTGTTTTGTTCATGTGCCTGTCTGCCGGCGCTTTCCCGCTTGGTAAGTCTTGGAATCTTTGTTTTTAATATATTTTTCCCATGTGGAAGTTTCTTTCTATTTTATATATATATATATATATATATATATATATATATATATATATATATATATTTAAAAAAAATAAAATAACCCCCATTTTTTATTACATATTCATGTGGTACGTAAAGTAATTTGAATGTTTTAGTTCGACAACTTTTTTTTTGCTTTGTAATAGAAGGCGCTGTAATAGTCACAAACGTATAAGTATCTGGTATCACCTAACATTCTGCCAGTGTGTACGGTAGGCATTTGCTTCGTGATACATTACCCATGTTAAAATGGACTGTTTACAAATTGCGGAAAATATTGATATTGTGTTGATGTATGGCTATTGTGATCAAATTGCCCAACGGGCGTGTAAAATGTATGCTGCTCGGTATCCTGGATGACATCATCCAAGTGTCTGGACCATTCGCTAGATAGTTATTTAAGGAAACAGGAAGTGTTCAGCCACATGTGAAATGTCAACCATGACTTGCAAAGAATGATGATGCCCAAGTAGGTGTTTCAGCTGCTGTCACATCTAATCCGCGCATCAGTAGCAGACGAATTGTGTGAGAATCGGAAATCTCAAAAACGTCGGTTTTGAGAATGCTACATCAACATCGATTGCACCCATACCATATTTCGACGCACCAGGAATTGCATGGCAACGACTTTTAATGTGGTGTACAGTGCTGCCACTGGACACAAGAGAAATTACGAGACGATGACAGATTTTTTGCACACATTCTATTAAGCGACGAATCGTCATTCACCAACAGCGGTAATGTAAACTGGCATAATATGCACTATTGGGCAACGGAAAATCCACGATGGCTGCAACAAGTGGAACATCAGCGACCTTGCTGGGTTAATGTATGGTGTGGCATTGTGGGAGGAAGGATAATTGGCCCCCATTTTATCGATGGCAATCTAAATGGTGCAATGTATGCTGATTTTCTACATAATGTTACTACAAGATGTTTCACTGCGTGACAGAATGGCGATGTACTTCCAACACAATTGATGTCTGGCACATAGCTCAAGTGCGGTTGAAGCGATATTGAATAGCATATTTCATGACAGGTGGACTGGTCATTGAAGCACCATACCATGGCCCACACGTTTACTGGATCTGACGTCCCCGGATTTCTTTCTGTGGTGAAAGTTGAAGGATATTTGCTATCGTGATCGACCGACAATGCCTGACAACATGCGTCAGCGCATTGTCAATGTATGTGCGAACATTATGGAAGGCGAACTACTCGCTGTTGAGAGGAATGTCGTTAAACATATTGCCAAATCCGTTGAGGCTGATGGACATCATTTTCAGCATTTATGGCATTAATGTGGTATTTAGAGGTAATCACGCTGTAACAGCATGCGTTCTCAGAAATGATAAGTTCTCAAATGTACATGTATCACATTGGAACAACCGAAATAAAATGTTCAAACATACCTAAGTTCTGTATTTTAATTTAAAAAACCTACCAGTTATCAACTGTTCGTCTAAAATTGTGAGTCATATGTTTGTGACTATTACAGCACCATCTATCACAAAACTAAAAAGTGGTCTGACTAAAACATTCATATTTCTTTACGTACTACATGAATCTGTAATAAAAAATGGCGGTTCCTATTAAAAAAAAAAAAAACTCTTTTGATATCCGTTTGACCTATGGCAGCGCCACCTACCAAGTCAACCATAGCACCATCTGGTTTCCGCCTTCAAGCTAGACAAGTTTCGTTCTTTCTAGTTTTTGCGTTTGACGTTTATTTCATGAGATATTTGGCCCAGTAACGATCAATGGACCACCCTGTGTGTGTGTTTGTGTGTGTGTGTGTAAGAAACCAATCAAATTATAAGAAGTTCCTTTATTTTCTGACACATCAAAAATACTAGTTCTATAAAAAAATATTTTTGGGACAGAGTTCTTGGTGGATGTCAATTGACGCTCACATGTTACAGAGATCACCAAGGACCTCCCTTCCAGGAACTGGGTACTAATCATATGCCAGGTGATTTAGCATTGCAGCGACTAGCTATTGGCCTCTGCCCCACATCGCTACAGTGAATATACGTCTACATCTACATCCATACTCCGCAAGCCACCTGACGGTGTGTGGCGGAGGGTACCCTGAGTACCTCTATCGGTTCTCCCTTCTAGTCCAGTCTCGTATTGTACGTGGAAAGAAGGATTGTCGGTATGCTTCTGTGTGGGCTCTAATCTCTCTGATTTTATCCTCATGGTCTCTTCGCGAGATATACGTAGGAGGGAGCAATATACTGCTTGACTCTTCGGTGAAGGTATGTTCTCGAAACTTTAACAAAAGCCCGTACCGAGCTACTGAGCGTCTCTCCTGCAGAGCCTTCCACTGGAGTTTATCTATCATCTCCGTAACGCTTTTGTGATTACTAAATGATCCTGTAACGAAGCACGCTGCTCTCCACTGGATCTTCTCTATCTCTTCTATCAACCCTATCTGGTGCAGATCCCACACTGCTGAGCAGTATTCAAGCATTGGGCGAACAAGCGTACTGTAACCTACTTCCTTTGTTGTCGGATTGCATTTCCTTAGGATTCTTCCAATGAATCTCAGTCTGGCATCTGCTTTATCGACGATCAACTTTATATGATCATTCCATTTTAAATCAGTCCTAATGCGTACTCCCAGATAATTTATGGAATTAACTGCTTCCAGTTGCTGACCTGCTATTTTGTAGCTAAATGATAAGGGACCTATCTTTCTATGTATTCGCATCACATTACACTTGTCTACATTGAGATTCAATTGCCATTCCATGCACCATGCGTCAATTCGCTGCAGATCCTCCTGCATTTCAGTACAATTTTCCATTGTTGCAACCTCTCGATACACCACAGCATCATCTGCAAAAAGCCTCAGTGAACTTCCGATGTCATCCACCAGGTCATTTATGTATATTGTGAATAGCAACGGTCCTATGACACTCCCCTGCGGCACACCTGAAATCACTTTTACTTCGGAAGACTTCTCTCCATTGAGAATGACATGCTGCGTTCTGTTATCTAGGAACTCCTCAATCCAATCACACAATTGATCTGATAGTCCGTATGCCCTTACTTTGTTCATTAAACGACTGTGGGGAACTGTGTCAAACGCCTTGCGGAAGTCAAGAAACACTGCATCTACCTGTGAAGCCGTGTCTATGGCCCTCTGAGTCTCGTGGACGAATAGCGCGAGCTGGGTTTCACACGACCGTCTTTTTCAAAACCCATGCTGATTCCTACAGAGCAGATTTCTAGTCTCCAGAAAAGACATTATACTCGAACATAAGAAGTACTGTAGTTTTGTGTGATTTGTCATTGGAAGACATCAGTGACAAACTGAGTTGTATTGTGTCATGCAGAATTAATGTAAACTTAGGCAGACTCTTGAGATCTATTAATGAATTTGTGAAGAACTTAAATCAGTTGAAAGTGGCACTGTAGATATTTAACATGATTTTATCCAGAATGGCTTATTTTTAAAACTGACTCGTGCAGAAGGATGTGTGAACTAGTTTGCTGCTAACATTATTGTCAGAAAATTTTGCCACAGGCATGACAATGTTAGTGATATAATAATGAGGGTGAACTCGTGCAAAATATGAAGTAATGGATGTCACAGTATACAGTACACTGTCATGATTAAATATTATTAACAATATAAACTTATAACAAATTCTTATTTTGCCACAAGAAAAGTAAGTGCTTCTCTAGCTTGCCTGAAATGGCATGGAGTGGTAAGCTGTTAGGTATTTTTTACTATGTCAGCCCCACTCCACCCCATATATATAATAGAGGGAAACATTCCACGTGGGAAAAATATATCTAAATCAAAGATGCTGTAACTTAGCAAATGAAAGCGGTGGTATGTTGATAGGAGACAATAAAAAATACACAAACACACAAGGGAGAGGGTAAGGAGTCATTCCAATCCCGGGAGTGGAAAGACTTACCTTAGGGGGGAAAAAGGGACAGGTATACACTCGCCCCCTCCCCCCCCCTCCACACACACACACACACACACACACACACACACACACACACACACACACACACACACGCCTGCCTGTGTCTGTATATGTGCGGATGGATATATGTGTGTGTGCGCGATTGTATACCTGTCCTTTTTCCCCCCCTAAGATAAGTCTTTCCACTCCCAGAATTGGAATGACTCCTTACCCTCTCCCTTAAAACCCACATCCTTTCGTTTTTCCCTCTCCTTCCCTCTTTCCTGATGAAGCAACCTTGGGTTGTGAAAGCTTGATGTTTGTGTGTGTGTTTATGTGTTTTTTATTGTCTCCTATCAACATACCAACACTTTCGTTTGGTAAGTTACAGCATCTTTGTGTGTATACACACACACACACACACACACACACACACACACACACACACACACACACACACACACACCTTACATTTTCCAATAGTGTGTGCCTAATAAATTATATGAGCCAGTCACGAGTTTCTAGCAGAATCATGGTTATAGATGAAATATAGATACAGTTGTATGTCTGAGCTGAAACAGACATCACCTGAGATTTGTTGTTATGATATACTATACAGTAATAGATTGCCCCACATCCATTGCATGTTAATTTCTCACTTCAGTGTTTCATCTAGGCATGTGCTATTTGATGACAAGTTTGTACCCTTCTTTTGGAACTGTGAAGAGTATATGTTTGAAATCTTTCAAGTAATTTACATTGCTTGCTCTTGCATGTATAAGCCAGAATTGATTATTTCTCTTCAGCTCTCCTGGGCAGTCCTTCATTGGAAAACCAATGTGTCCACTTTGTGCTTCACTATCAGTACATCTCAGACTGGAGAAGACCAAAGTGATGGGAATCAAAAAGTGCTGAAGTTCTGTCAAAATATAATTGGAAGGAAATACATTGAAACAAATAAAAATAGAAAGGTGCTTGGGATGTTTGGTGATAGGAAGTGGAAGCTGTTTGGAGCAAATAAGAAGTAAAATAATAATGGATAAAAGGTGTATTGAAAAGGTGAATGGTTTATTGAGAGTAGAAAGGATTTTGATAGAGCTGAGAAAGGAATTCGCTGAGTGTCTTATTATACAGCAAGTAAAGAAGAGTTGTATTATTTTGGTATATGCTAGTAGAGTGAGATACTTAAAGTGGAATGTGTTGACAAGAATGAGGAGCAAATAAGCACCCCAAAGGTTGCAAGAGGGAAGAATACAAATGGTTTTGATAAGAATGAGGATATATATTTTGAGGAAATTGCCTTCTGTAAAGAGGCAAAGATTTGCAGGAAAGAGAAGAAGAGGAAGGACACTTGGAATGCCAGATGACATTAAAAATGGACAAAGTTACTAACAGATTAATGAAGAGGGAAAGGACTTCGGAAATTGGCTAGTGTCCAGTCAACAACCCGGTTCAAGACTGTTATACCAAAGAAGAAACTTCTCAAATCTTTCCATGTGTTTCTTTTTATTTGTATTCAAAGTTGGTATTTATGAGTCAAAAGGATGTGTTGCTATCAAAGTACTTAAATAAAATAGAAGGAAACATTCCACATGGCAAAAATATATTAAAAACAAATATTCCATGACTTACCAAGCGGGAAAGCACTGGTAGATAGCCACAATAAAAAAACATACAAACACACACACAAAATTTCAATCTTTCGCAACTCACGGTTGCTTCGTCAGGAAAGAGGGAAAGATTAAAGGATGTGGGTTTTAAGGGAGAGGGTAAGGAGTCATTCCAATCCCGGGAGCGGAAAGACTTACCTTAGGGGGAAAAAAGGACAGCTATACGCTCGCACACATACACATATCCATCCACACATATACAGACACAAGCAGACATATTTAAATGCCTATCAAAGTACTTAACAATTTACTTCCATAAATCCATACTTAGCCTGCTGGTCAGCAATTGCATCATCTTCATTGGCATACTATCTGCATTCTTTCTTTTATTCAGGATTGTTTTTACAAATCATATTACTTAAATGGTTGTTGGGATCTTCATTCTAAGTGCCTATATGATTCAAATACTTGCGGTAGTCTTCCTTACTCATTGTTGTGACTTCTGAATAGTGGAAATTTGTCCTTTTTGTCATAACTATTTGCTATGTCCATAAGGGTGCAACCATTATTTGCAAAGTGTTTCCTACCTCATAAGCAACACTAGGTTATTGCCTACACTTATTAGTCTTCACGACTCTCTAGCTCTTCTTTCTAAGGCTTCCTTTGCCTGTCATTCCTCCTGTGATTAAATGAGATGGGTCAGGTTATTCTTATGTGAAAACTTTTAATCTCTGTGTAATCAAGATACATCTGCATTTTCTTTCCCAAATACAAATTAAAATAAGCCTGTCATTCATCCAGTATTGCAGTTTTCTGACAATTCTCTATAGGTTCTTCATTTTAACATTACTGAATGATTCTTGTACTCAGAAGAGCTAATACCGTTTTTCTCTGAATGTTAAAACAGCTCCAGGGGTGATTTTGATCATTCTTGTTACATATATATTGTCCCACTTGATTGGCTGAAATCAAATTGATGTTTTCCTTGATGCTAATGTAATCGCTAATTCTAATTGTTTGCCTTTAGTATGTGAGAAATTGTACAAATTAGATTGATCATTCTGTTGTTAGTACATTTCCTAACATTCTAATTTTTACTGTTGTTCATTCATAGAACACTTTTGAAGCTTTTCATTATAATTGTGAATTCTTTGGATTACTCTAGATTGGCTGCAACTTTGTTTTTTTTATTTATTTTTGTATTGTTGTACAGTTTTGTCTATAATCCTTTTGTCCTCACCACCATTTTCAAGTGTCATGTTAAGTATTTTTCATAGAACAATGTTAGATCTTCAAAACATCATTTTTAGATGAAGTTAAAATCAATGACATAAGCGAACATAATTTATGATAGATATAATAACTTACTAGATATAGGAATACAAAGGTAAGGACTAGTTTTGAAAGCTGTAATAATTTTTGTTATTGTGAGATGTACCCTAAATTGTGATCCACATTCAGAATCTGATATTAACAGAATTGGTTTCAGTAACTACGTGAGTAAGACCATAAACAAACTATCATCCTAGATGAAAGATAACTGCCGAACCGTGGGTATAGGTCAACCAAGCGAACAAGTTGCCAAATGTTATCCGTGTTATAATGTGGTTGATTGAAATAGATTCTTCATAGCATGTACAAAATGAATTTTCCCTCAAGTCATGCTCTTCTGAACTCTGCATGTGTGAACTCTGCATGCAACGTATTCTTTGTTCCTGCAACCTCCCTGACCTCACTCTTTGATGGTTCTTACGTTCATCCAGTCTTCCTCCACCCCATCCTGTTCCCACCCTGTTCTGTCTTCCTCTCAGTCTCCTATTGCTTTTCCACTTTTGTAACGTTCTGTTATCTAATTACCTCAATTTTCCTTCTATGGAAACTCCCATCACCCTCCTGCACTTCACTTGCTGTAGCCTAGAGCAAATATATTCTTTTACTGCTACAATATGTACTCACCATCAAACAGTAATACAATTTAAATTGTTGGATCCTTGTATCTGGGAAAACTTTTTTTCCAGAAAATAAGTGAAGTAAAAGGGACTGTCACTTGAAGTATGACAAGTTCAGTGTTTGCACTAAAATACTATCAGTGAGATTTGATGATTCCATGAGCAAGTTCAGAGATTTTACGCAATAGACCATGTTACCACAGATATCCTGATGAAATATTTTGCAGTTTGTCTCATGTAGCCAAGCACTGCTAACAGAGTCAGGGACCCATGGCAATACAGCAGCTGAGACAATGAATTTGGCAGAGTCTAGTGGAGTCTAGCGATATTTTAAAAAGTCTGGTGGCAGTGGCAGTTAGGAGACTGACATAGTGATGATCTGTTGCCAAAAGAGAGATTGACTTCCACCTGCTCTGTGACCAGTTATATTGCTGTCTTCATAGTTTTAGGCAGTCAACTTGAGTAACCAGCATTCACATGTCACAGTTATTGCCACTTGTGAAAGAGCCACTATACCAACAATATCTGTAGCCTTTGGTACATCTTCATCTGTCAATGGCAAAGATATGACATTCCTGTTTTTTCATTGCTGCTCCTAGCAGTTTTTTCAACTTGCTCCTCCTGGCACCTTATGACACTACCACTGGGAATTACTGTTAATAATGGAGACTAAGTTATGGTTAACCTCTTAATTAGCTACCTTACCTGCTGTATGAGACAATCTGTGGGCAATGTCGCTTACTGTTCGTGTAGAGGTAGCCACACATTGCTGTTTTAAATCCTTGGTGTCCATGCTGCAACTTTTTGTGGATTCATGAAACTCCAAACTCTACAGTAGTGCAAGTTCTTGAAAAATGAATTCATGCAACACACTTGGATTTCAATGTAATTGTTTGTTTATTGGGAGTTACCGAATATATCACAAACATTGTCTTATTGTTAATTAAGTGGATGTAATGCATCTTTATTTCTTTCCAAACCAACAAAGCTCCACAATTTTTCATGCAAATAATCACGCCCCCTGATTTTCTCACTTGGTGCAACTTACATTGGGCTGGCTTGTTACACTATTTTGGGATAGGTCCATAAGTAACCACCAGGTGAAATAAAATGCCTGAAAGCTTGCTGCTCACCATGAAGGTGATGAATTGACTTGGAGACACATACAATGAAAAGGCAGTTAAAAATTAAGCTTTCTGCCAAAGCTTTCATCAGATCTCCCCCCCCCCCCCCCCCCCCCCAATTTCCCCTGATGGAAGCTTTATCCGAAAGCTTAATGTTAACATTCTTTTCATAATGCCTATCTTCTGCAGTTCAGTGTGTCATCTTTATGGTGAGTAGTAATCTATGCTATGCTCTCCACAACTGTTGATATTCCAACTGGACTTTTGTAATGATTAATCTTTATTCAGTAATAACAGTTACAATTGCATATATTGATGAAGCTTCCATGCTAGTAATTTCAGTATTAAATTCTCTGCCTGAGGATACGTGTGGATTTTGTGTGTCCCTATAATTCCTACCAGTTTCCTTACACTCTATCATATTTTTTAAGTGTTATTTTATTATCTTTGGCCATTCAAGCAAGACAGCCTTTGTAAAGCAAATGTACATTATGGCATTCAAATAGGGTTTTCTAGCACTGAGCATACCACTCGCTTATCCTCTCATGATTCCTACTACTATCATGAATTTGGTTCTGACATTGTACATTGTACTCTTGTTTGGAAAGAACAGGTGAGCAGCAGAGAAATTATCTGTGTGTGGAGAGAAGACCCTTCTTTATCATGTAGAAAAGAGCATGATATTCGGCAGCAGTATTTTAGACTTCTGCAAGAATGTAAGGCAGTTGGGGCGAGTACGTAGAGAGTTTGTCAACCTCACTGACAGCCCAGGTGTTTGGTACCTTTGGGACTCACGCCACCAGCCTTGCCCAGAATAAATATAATATCACAATCCTCCCTCTCTCCTCCATTTTGTCCCCACCTCACTCTACGTCACAGCTGTTCGTGTCCCCTACCACCCAGCCTATTCAGATTGGTGTGTGTGTGTTTGTGTGTGTGTGTGTGTGTGTGTGTGTGTGAGAGAGAGAGAGAGAGAGAGAGAGAGAGAGAGAGAGAGAGAGAGAGAGAGAGAGAGGATTTCATCCGAAAGTAAAGCAATTTTCCATTTCTACACATGTTACTATTTAACAAATTTATATTTTTCTTTCAGCTCCTGTTCTGAATGACTGTGTGAAATATGTTGAAGAAAGAACTTTTGTCCGTCATCCAGGAAGGACAGACAAAGCACATTTTTATTCTTCTAGGCCTAAACATCATATGCTATTGTGTTCTCCTGTCATGGTGCTCAAGTACTCAGAGCATGGGTATGTACATGTTATGGTACAGCATTCTAATGTGTTCTGTAGATGATTGGTTAATGGGATGAATAGTCACCTGTAATTCTGCAACTTGGCTGAATAGCTGAGCATATTCATGCACTGTTATAAAGTAGATAAGTAGAGCTGTGAAACTGGCTAAGATGTATTGCATAGTATTAATTGCAGTAAGAAATAATACTGATATTAAAAAACTGTAAGTATTAGACATAGACTGTGTTACATCAGTATTATAGAAGAAAAAATGAAAGTCTATGATGATAGTGTAGTGTACTGTGTGTGTTGTAGAAAGCATAGGGTGGATTCATGCTGTCACATCAAAAAATGTGAACTGAAATCTGATTGTGATGTTCCATGGGATTTCATACTTGGACTACCACTTTTCGTAGTATGTTTCAATTACTTACATCTGTCTGAGTGTATCAATAGCTCCAATACAGATTGGTTGCATTTCAGACCAAGAATGAATGGAAAGCTTTTGTGAATGTCACATACCAACCTATGAGCTACAGCAGAATATTTTTAGTACCAAAATGTTGGCTACTATAAGAATCTCTGATACATTTAGCCTGGTTTACCTCATGTACTTTCATTCTTTGGTATGTGTCAGTAATATTTCAGGGCAGCTCACTTCCTGCACCTAGAATGTTTTTTAGTCCAAAACTGTTTAACGAATTAAGGATTCTTATAATGTTACCACAATTGCAGCACACCTCATGTCATGAATTTGATGCGGATTGTGTACATTGTGTCCTTATTGGGAAGAAACAGCTGCACAATAAAGAAATTATCTGTTAATAGGGTATAGATTCTTGTGTATTACTGAGATAAGGATATGTTAATCTGCAGTATGTACTTTCAATAGGCTTGTGCAAAAATTTAAGACAGTTAGTGCCAAACTGGAAGGCATTTCTCGTGATAAACTCCACATATTCTCTGCATGGCATGTAAGATGCATTTACTACAATTGTTCAAAGTCTGATGTATCGTACAAGCGATTAAACTGATAAGCCCCCCTCTGTGTAATTGGAAGCATAGACTGCTGAATAAGCACACCTCCAGCCAAGCTCATGTTTCCTTCTTAGTGCATTCCTCAATTAAAAAGATGATACAGCAGCTATTCAGTCTGAAAGTAGTTCCTGTCTTATTGTTCTACTATTGCTAAAGGATCCTCTGCAGTGATATTCTAGCAGAAGCTCTCTAATAACTTTCTTGAGATCTACAGTGATTCCATTCCAGAAGTCCACTATTGCTTCCAATGCCTTTTCAGATCTTCGATACATAATAGAACCTCCTACCAAAATACAAATCCTTCTTCACTTCTGACATCAACTGTATTGGAAATAACACAGAATATTATACAACATGTGACAGCACTTGGCAGCATCAACTTTATTTCCAATCCTTCTAACAAGCTACAAACACAAAGGCTCGTCATTTTGTAATCAAAGACTACAGAGATGCTCCTCCACATTCTCTCCACCCTGGTAAGTTGCCAAAGATATGACCAGCTGGATGGACTTTGTAACAGTTCTCCTATCTGTGCCCCTCTGTAGGTTCAGGGGTAAGAATAAGCCCGTGGTATTCCTGCCTGTCATAAGAGGTGACTAAAAGGAGTCTCACGTGTTTCGGCCCTTATGTGATGGTCCCCTCTTGGGTTTGACCTCCATATTTCAAAATTAATCCGAAGAACGAGCCAATTGGGGAAGGGTGCCTTACTTGGTGCATTGTATCCATCGGCATTGTGATCTTTAGCTCCCTTTTCTCTTTATCACATTTCAGTCCCACCCATTCTGCATGTCTTGGGTGATAATAAGCTGTGCACTATGCAGTGTCGCTTCCTGCCCTGGTTGTAGCCCCCTGATAACACAGGGATCACTGCTGATGCCTACGCCGTTGACTCCCCAAATATGCCAAGGATTAGATGCCTGTCTCCCTGGGGCATCGGAACTCCCGGCAGTGGCCATCCTGCCAGGTGGCCCTAGCTGTGGCTGGGTGGTGCCTGTGGAGAGGGCCCTTGGTCAGAGTGGGTGGCATCAGGGCGGATGACACACAATGAAGCGTGGCACATCTTTTCTTGCTGGTGGCCAGCTGCCAGCAGTCTCTAAGCATTCGAGGGCTCACTTAAATGTGCAGAATATGACCCCAAATCATTCCCCTTCCTGGCCACCCCGTGGGAGGAATATAGGGCTTCAGAACGACAGGATCCTTATTCTCCACGTTATTTAGTTTGCAGCGGAACTGATCGGTACTCCTTTCTGGAAACCAAACCTCTGTTTTTTGTTGAGCACCTGGAACATAAGTTTGGGGAAGTGACAGCAATGTCCAAGATGCGCAATGGGTTGGTTTTGATTCAGGCGGCATCCCCAACCCAGTCCCGAGCATTATTCATGTGTACAAGCTGGGTGATATCCCTGTTTCAGTCACTCCCCACAAAAGCCTCAATATTGTCCAGGGCATTATTTTTCATCGTGACCTCCTGTTACAGTCCAGGGACGAGTTACATGCTAATTTAGAATGGTGGGATGCTCATTACGTCTGGCGCGTTTACAGGGGGCCAAAAGACAATAGGGTTGCTACCGATGCCTTCATCTTGGCCTTTGAAGGTGATTAATTACCTGAAAAGGTCAAGGTGATAGTGTACTGCTGTGACATCAAACCCTACGACCCTCCCCCTATGCAGTGCTTTAAATGTTGGAAGTTTGGGCACATGTCCTCCTGGTGCCTTTCCAGAGCCACATGTAGAGATTGCGGACGTTCGCTTCACCCGAATACTCTATGTGCAACTCCTTCCACCTGTGTGACCTTTGCACAGCATCACTCCCCCTGCTCGCCGGAGAGCCCGGTACTCCAAAAGGAGCGTAAAATTATGGAGTAAAAGCCCCTGGGCAGGCTATCTACTGTGAGGCTAAACTAAAATATGAAAGGCTACAGCCTGTTCCCATGGAATCTTCTTATGTCACTGCCATGACAGCGTCGTCATCGATGATGCTGTTAGGCCCACCATCAGAGGCTGCTCCTGTGGGTCCTCAGGGCCACCCATCTTCCTCCCCCCCTCCAGATGTCTGGGGGAAAGACTTCTCCTGCTCCTCCCAGAGATTCTACTTTGGGAGCGTCGTCCCCCCAAAAAGCCAGGGACACTGGTCCCCTCCCTCCCGCCAGAGAAGCAACAGTCTCCTCCGGCTCCTCTCGTGCAAAAGGGGTCCCTTGGGACTCTACCTTCCATGATCCCCACCAGTGGCCCAGGGGACACCAGCCAGTGGCTGAAAGAGCCACTGGCTGCTGGTCGAAGGGCTTCAAGGTCTTTGTCTGTTCCTGAAGTTACTTCTGAGAAGCCCTCCCAGCAAGCCTCTAAGGAGTGGCGAGAGGGCAAAACTTCAAAGAAAAAGTCCACTAAGAAACAAGAGCCTCCAGTGTCCTCTGTACCAGCACTCCCCCACGGCTTTGTGTCCCATGACGAGGTGGAGATTCTGGCGTCCGCTGAGGACCTAGATCTCGCTGACGCCCCGGATGCAATGTTACTGAATGCCAATACTCAGCAAGTAGCAACGGGTGCTGCTGAGGCCTATTTTGCCTCCTTGGTCACTCCATGCCGCCCCAGACGACAGAAAGCATCATTCTCCAGTGGAATTGCTGCAGTTTTTTCTCTTACCTGGCTGATTACCTCAACTCTTAAGCAGTACCCCTGCCTTTTGCATTTTACTTTGGCAGACCTGGATTCGTGCCATGCGAACGCCCACCCTTCGTGGCTACTGAGATTACTACAAAAACTGTCCTGCCTGTGACAGATTGTCGGGTTGCATATGTATTTTCGTCCTTAACTCTGTCTGTAGTGAACCTGTGCCCCTTCAAACACCTTTAGAAGCTGTGGCTGTCAGGGTAAGGACACCACAGGAAATTACCATCTGTAACATCTACCTTCCTCCAGATTTTGAAGCACCACCCCATATTTTAGCTGCACTAATTTTTGCAACTGCCCCCACCTTTTCTCCTTCTGGGTGATTTTAACGCCCATAATCCTTTATTGGGTGGAGCCAAGGTTAATGGCCATGGCAAAGTTGTCTCAACCTTTGCCTCCTAAACACAGGTGCCTCCACACATTTCAGTGTGGCACATGGCACATATTCGGCCATTGATCGGTTTGCAATTGTGGCCTCCTCCCATCAATTCACTGGAGAGCACATGATGACTTGTGTGGTAGTGACCACTTTCTACTTTTCCTGTCCCTACTGCAGCATCCCTCATCTCGACGCCTGACAAGGTGCATTCTTCCCAAGGCTGACTGGAACACCTCACATCCACTACCAACATAGTTTATCCCCTCGCATGCCACCACCCATGAAGTGATCCATATCACCACTAATGCCATTGTCACTGCAGCTGAATCAGCAAGCCCTCGATCCTCCAGTTGCCCCCGGCAGAAATCATTGCCTTAGTGGTCACCTGAAATCGCTGCGACCATTAGAGACCATAGGCGGGCCCTCCAACGACGTAAGTGTCACCCTTCCAGGAGAACCTTATCGCCTTCAAACGGCTCCAAACACAGGCTCGCCTCCTCATCAAACAAAAGAAGCAGGAGTGTTGGGAACATTACGTCTCCACCATTTGAACAGGAATCTCCTGCTCTCAGGTTTGGATCAAGCTCTGCCTACTTTTTGGCTACCAGAACCCTGCAGGAGTACCTGGCATTTCCAAAAACGGAGCTGTATCTTCCGATCCCGACGTAATAGCAGAACATCTTGCTGAGCATTATGCTCGCATCTCTGCGTCAGCAAATTACCATCCCACCTTTCATCTCCTCAAACAGAGGGTGAAGCGACACTGTCTCTCTCTTGCTCCGCGCCACCCTCAGCCTTACAATGCTCCTTTTAGTGAGTGGGAATTCCTTAGTGCCCTTGCCGACTGTCCTGACATATCCCCTGGCCCAGATCACATCCATTCGCAAATGCTGAAACATCTGTCATCGGATTCCCAACACTGCCTTCTGGCTTCCCATCACAGTGGTGGGAAAGTGTCATCATTCCAGTGCTAAAGCCCAGGAAGAACACACTAGATGTTGACAGTTATCGCCCTGTCAGCCTCACCAGTGACCTGTGCAAGCTTCTGGAACATATGGTGAGCACATGGTTGTGTTGGCTCCTTGAGTCTCCGGACCTCCTGGCTCCGTCCCAGGGTGATTTTTGCCAAGGACGCTCCACCAACAACAACTTGGTGTGCCTAGAGTCTGCGAGTGACAACACCTCATTGCCGTCTTTTTCGATCTCACGAAGGCCTATTATACTACTTGGTGACACCACATTCTCGCTACTCTGCATGAGTGGGGTCTTCGGGGTCCACTCCCAATTTTTATACAGAACTTTTTATCGTACCTCACTTTCAGAGTTCGCGTTGGTGCTTCTCATAGCACACCCCATACACAAGAGAGTGGGGTCCTGCAGGGCTCTGTCCTGAGCGTCCCACTCTTTTTAATTGGCGTCAGTGGTCTTGCAGTAGCAGTAGGATTGTCAGTCTCTCCCTTCCTATAAGCTGACGATTTTTGTATTTCTTTCTGCTCCTCTTCTACTGTTGCATCTGAATGCCGTCCGCAGGGAGCTATACAGAAGTCACAGTTGTGGGCTCTCAGTCACGGCTTCTAGTTTTCGGCCACCAAAACTTGTGTGACGCCTGTTGTTGTACCGTCCACCCCCATTCAGAACTTTACCTCGATGACCAACTACTAGATGTAGTGGAGACTTACCGCTTTCTGGGACTGATCTTCGATGGCCGCTGAAGTTGGCTTCCCCATATTCATCAGCTTAAAGACAAGTGCTGGTGGCATCTTAATCTACTTCGATGCCTGAGCCACACCGACTGGTGTGCTGATCATCGTACACTACTGCGGCTGTACCAAGTTGTTGTACAGTCCCATGTGATTAAGGAAGCGTGGTGTATGGTTCAGCCGCCACTTCTGTACTGAGTCTACTAGACCCTCTCCACCACTGTGGAGTTTGCCTTGCTGCGGGAGCCTTTCGATCTAGCCTCCTGAACAGCCTCCTTGTAGAAGCTGGCGTTCCTCCATTGCGGCTCTGGCGGCAAATATTACTCGAAGACTATACTGCCCACATCCATAGTTCACCTCGCCACCCAAATTACCGTTTTGTTTTTCCCAACACAGCAATCCCTCTCTCGCAACAGCAGGCCAGAACTGGTAATCTCTTCACTGTCCATGTCTGGTCACTTCTTCATGACCTTGACACTTCTCCCCTACCACCTTTCATGCAGACTCGCTTCGATGCACCTACATGGTCCATACTGGCAAGTTTGGGGCCTCAGAAATCATCTGCACAGATGGACCACTGGTCAACGGTCTTGTTGGCTTTGCTTATGCTCATGTTGACCATACAGAACAACGCTCCTTGCTGGTTGGCTGCAGCGTATTCACTGCAGAGCTGGTTGCCATCTATTGTGCTCTTGAACATATCCGCTCCTGCTCTGGTGAGTCCTTCGTCATTTGTATTGACTCCTTAAGCAGCCTACAAGCCCTTCCTGGTGCATCAGGACTTCCCGGCGATGGCCACCCTGGCAGGTGGCCCTAGCTGCAGCTGGGTTGCGCCCTTTGGGGGAGGGCTCTTGGTCGGAGTGGGTTGCATCAGGGCGGATGACACACAGTTAGGCGTGGTACATAATCTCTTGCTGGTGGACAGCCACCAGCAGTCTCTAAGTGTTCGAGGGCTCAATTTAATGCAAACACATATGCCCCCAAATCTTTACTCTCCCTGGCCACACCATGGAGGAACGAAAGGCTAAGGTTGGCAGTGAAGCTTATTCGCTCTGGTACCTAGTATGTACGAGAGCTGACAGGGAGTCTTTCATGACTATGAAGCCTCAGTTCTTTGTCGAGCATTTAGAGGATGAGTTTGGGGAGGTGGAGGGCTTGTCCAAAATGTGCTCTGCGTCAGTCTTAATAAAAACACCATCCTCTGCCCAGTCATGCACATTACTCACCTGTGACCAGTTGGGGGATATTTCTGTTACCATTTCGCCCATAAGAGTTTAAGTATGGTCCAGGGTATTATATTCCACAGGGATCTTCCTTTGCAGTCTGATGATGAGCTGTGCGCCAATTTGGAGCAGCGAGGTGTTCATTTCGTCCAGCGCATTCATCGGAGTTCGAGGGATAATCAGGTTGCCAGCCTTGCCTTCATCTTGGCCTTTGGTGGCGATACATTGCCTGAGAAGGGCAAGATGAAGGTCTACCACTGTGACTTCAAGCCCTATATCCCTCCCCCTATGCAGTGCTTTAAGTGCTGGAAGTCTGGCCATATGTCTTCCCACTATACTTCCAGTCCACATGTTGAGATTGCGGACGCCCATCACTTCCCAATACTCCATGTGCCCCACCTCCCATCTGTGTCAACTGCGGAGAACATCATTCACCTTGCTCCCCAGACTGCAGGACTTTACAGAAAGAGTGGAAAATAATGGAATATAAGACCCTGAACCGACTGAAGATTACAACTGCTCGTTTTCCATGTGGGAACTGGATTCTGCATTGTGTGGGGCTCGTGATACATCCCCTGGTCAGGATAGAATCCACTATAGCATGCTGCGGCACCTCACAGGCAGAAATAAAGAAATCCTCCTCGACTTTTTAATCTAGTTTGAATGTCCGGTCACTTCCCCGACTCGTGGCGTGAAACAATTTTAATTTCTCTTTTAAAACCTGGGAAAGACCGCACATGCCCGGGTAGTTACTGTAGTGTTGCCCTCAGTAGGTGCGTGGGAAAGACCTTGGAGCGGATGGTCAACCGCCGCCTTGTCTGGATGTTAGAATCCAGACAACTCCTTAGTTGCTTTCAGTGTGGGTTCAGGAGGTATCACTCCACCTTTGATAACCTGGCCCTCCTGGAGGCGTCCATACAATAGGCTTTCCTGCGCCAGCATCACCTGTTGGGAATATTTTTTTGACATTGCAAAGGCATACAACACTACTTGGAGGCATCTTATCATCAGGCTGCTCCACAAATGGGGTTTTCGTGGATGTCTTCCAAATTTTATTCGGTCCTTCCTGTCGCCACGTTATTTTCGGTACCGAGTCGGAGACGTACTGTCTAGTCGCTTTGAACAAGAGAATGGTGTCCCTCAAGGTAGTGTTTCAAGTGTGATGGTATTTGCTATTGCTATTAATAGTATTACGTCTGTTGTGAAAAGTCCTGTGCAGTGTTCCTTGTTTGTGGATGATTTCTCTGTATTTTACCCTTCTTCAAGCCTTGCAACAACGACTCGTCAGTTGCAACTCACTCTCAGACGTTTGGATGAATGGGCACAGAAGAGTGGTTTTCAGTTTTCAACTGATAAGTCGGTGTGTGTTCTTTTTAACCGTTCTCATTCCATTTTTGACTTGCCTGAGTTGAGGATGAGGGACACCGTTCTGAATTTTAAAGACACGGTGAAGTTTCTGGGCCTCACTTTTGATTCTATGCTTATGTGGCTGCCACACATTAAGGAACTGAAAAAACGGTCTCTTAAGGTGCTGTCTATTTTAAAATCACATGGGGAGCAGACAGGACTTGTCTGCTCCGGTTTTACAGAGCCTTTGTGCGGTCCCGGCTTGATTGTGGATGCATGGTGTATGGGTCTGCAAGACCCACTTATTTGAAGCTGTTGGATGTGGTGCACCATGAGGGGATTCGGTTGGCCACTGGGGCGTTCAGAACGAGCCCCATACCAAGCCTGTGTGCAGAGGCAGGTGAACCGACACTTCACCTCCGGCGGCGTCTACTAATGGTGCGTCAGGCCTATCAAACATTATCCACACCATACACGCCTGCACCACACTGTTGCTCGGCCTCCACTGGAAAGGCTTTTTCGCAACCGGCAACGAGCAACAAGGTCCTATGGGATTCGTGCAAAGGATTGCATTTTAGAGATGGGTGTGGCCGGTTTTAATGTTTCACATCGAGGTTGAAGCAGATACCCACCTTGGCTCCTCCAGAGGCCCAGACTGATTTTAGATTTGGCAAATTTTAAGAAAGACAGTACATCAGATTTTATTTTCAAATCTTTATTTTTTAACATTTTAGATAGGCATCATGATTTTACAGTAGTATATACTGATGGATCCCAACAGGGGATTTTGTTGGCTGCTCAGTAGTGTTCCCCGAATGTGTCATCAGGATCCGCCTTCCCCAGGAATACACTGTTTTTTCCGCAGAACTTCACGCGATCCTGAAGGCATTGGAGCAGATACGGTGTACTCAGGGCAAAAACTTTCTAATTTGCTCTGACTCAATGAGCGCATTACAGTCACTGCAGAACCTGTACCCAGCGGAGAAGTTGGAACAGCTGATTTACGACCAACTGTATATCCTCCAACGACAGGGCAAGCAAGTGTCCTTTTGCTGGGTGCCAGGGCGTGTGGGCATACGGGGAAATGAACAAGCTGATAGAGCTGCCAAGGACG
Source organism: Schistocerca gregaria (assembly GCF_023897955.1). NCBI lineage: Eukaryota > Metazoa > Arthropoda > Insecta > Orthoptera > Acrididae > Schistocerca > Schistocerca gregaria. The sequence continues at coordinate 326,009,285 of NC_064925.1, read as the reverse complement.
CCTGCAGATTACCGGAGGTGACACAATGTTCTATTCCTTTGCAAGGTGTTGTTTCTGTGCTGCGGCGGAAGTATATGCAATTGTGGGAGGAGGAATGGCTGGCAGTGAGGAACAACAAGCTGCGGTTGGTGAAACCCACCATCCAGCCATGGTGTTCCTCGTGCCGGTCACCTAGGTGTGACGAAGTGACCCTTACACGTCTTCGCATAGGGCACTGTCCTCTTACGCATGCCTTCTTACTACGACGAGAGGAACCCCTGCTGTGTGATGCCTGTGGCGTATAAATCACTGTACGCCACATTTTAGTTGAGTGTGATTTATATCGTTCTGTCAGGGCGGAAGTTAATATTAGTGGAGATCTGCTCTCGATTTTAGCCGATGACGAGGCGAGTGTCAAGAAAGTTTTAAGGTACTGTGATGTTTCTGGGCTTCAGCCTAAAATTTTAGATTGGAATTTTTAGTGTGTCTCCGAGTGGCTTACCACTCCTTTTTATACTTGTAATAGGCCTGTTCCAAACGTGTGCTATGTGTTTCATTTTAACCATTTCCCCTGTGTTCTCTTGCAGTTATCCTCTTTATGTGCTGCTTTCCACTTTGCAACTGTTGATGTGCAAACTGCCTATGTAGCCTTTCACCTTTAATTTTAGTCCTATTTTTGCACTTGCTGCATTTTAGTGACACTCGTCCGTTGTTTCCGTTCGGGCGCTAAAGACTACACTGTTGAGTGCCCATAACACCATATCCACCACCACCACTCTTCTAAGCCAGAGAAGCGTCTAACTTCTTTGGCTTCTCTCGCTCGTAATGGGTCCCTTGGGTCCCTCCTTTCCCAAGTTTCCACCAGTGGGAAAGATGACGCCCATCAGTGGCTGAAGTGCCCACAAGCAGCTGGTCCTCGGGCTTCACGATCCTCCACCGTTCCAGAGACTGAATCAGTGACGCCGTCCCCGCCAGTGAAACCCAAGCAGTAGTGAGAAAAGTCCATGAAGGAGACATCTAAGACCAAAGAACTTGCGGTGATAACCACCCCACCACCCCCTACAGGCTCTGTGTCTGAGGATGAAGTGGAGTTTCTGGCGTCCGCTGAGGACCCAGATCTCGCCGGACTCTCAGGCACAATGGATGTCGATTGCACACGTCCTCAGTTGATGGCATCAGCTGACCCAGTGGCGTAATTTGCTTCTTCGGTCCCTTCACGCCTTTTTTGGCCACAGAACATGTCATTCTCCAGTGGATTTGCAGAGCTTTTTTCCACTACCTTGCTGAGCTCCAACAGCTTCTCAACCTTCATCCATTCTTCTGCATTGCTCTCCAGGGAACTTGGTTTCCGGGGATGCGAACCACCACCCTCCGTGGCTATTGGAGTTATTATAAGAAGCAGGCAGCAGGGTGTCTGGTGGCATCTGCACCTATGTCCTTAACTCTCTTTACAGTGAGTGTGTGTGCCTCTTCGAACACCTGTAGAGGCTGTCGCTGTTCGGGTGTGGATGCCTCAGACTGTTACTGTCTGCAGTATCTATCTTCCACTGGATGGTGATGTCCTACAGCATGTATTGGCTGTGCTGATAGACCAACTGCCACTACCTTTTCTGTTACTGGGCAATTTTAACGCCCATAATCCTTTGTGGGGTGGCTTGGTGGCAACAGGCCAAGTCACTGTCATTGAGCAAGTGTTGGCACAGCTCAACCTTTCCCTCTTAAATAATGGTGCTTCCACACATTTCAATGTGGTGCATGGCATGTATTCAGCCATCAACCTTTCAGTCTTCAGCCCTAGCTTTCTACCATCTGTCTAATGGAGTGTGCATGGCGACTTGTGTGGTAGTGACCACTTTCCGATCTTTCTGTCACTGCCACAGCGTCACTCTTCTGGGCGCCCCTGCAGATGGGCTGTGAATAAGGCTGCCTGGGACTTGTTTGCCTCCATTGCCACTATTGAGCCTCTTTCTAATGATGCCATTGATGTGGTTCACACGATCACCACTGGCATCGTTTCTGCCGTGGAATCTGCAGTTCCCTGTTCTTCCAGGTCCTCTGGCAGAGGTCTGTTCCTTGGTGGACATCCGAGATCGCTGAGGCGATTAGAGTTCGCAGGCGGGCCCTCCAACGTCATAAGCAGCACCCATCATTGGAACACCTCATTGCCTTTAAACGGGTCTGTGCCCGAGCCCGATGCCTTATTCACCGACGCAAGCAGGAGTGTTGGAAAAGGTATGTCTCCACCTTTGGCCTCCGTACCTCTCCATCGCAGGTTTGCGCCAAGATCAGGTGGCTCTATGGCTATCGGCCCCTCGTTAGCTTACCTGGGCTTTCCCTGAATGGAGCAGTTTGTACTGACTCTGACACAATTGCGAAACTCTTAGCGGAGCATTATGCTCAGATTTCCGCTTCTCCAAATTACACGCTGGCCTTCTGCTCCCTGAAAGTGCGGTTGGAACATGGGAGCCTTTCACTCCACACGTGCCACCCTGAATCGTACAATGCTCCATTTAGTGAGTGGGAATTCCAAAGTACCCTAGCCGCTTGCCCTAATACGCCTCCCCGGCTCGCATCCACTATCAGATGCTCAAACACCTCTCGGTGAACTGCCTGTGAAGCCTCCTCGACATTTTCAACTGTATCTGGGTTGAGGGCGAGTTCCTATCTCAGCGGCAGAAAAGCATTGTCATACCAGTGTTGAAGCCTTACAAGAACCCACTGGAGGTGGACAGCTACCGCCCCATTAGCCTCACCAACGTTCTGCGCAAGTTTCTCTAATGCATGGTGAGCCAGAGGTTGAGTTGGCTACTTGAGTCTCGGGGCCTTCTGGCTCCATCTCAGGGTGGATTTCGTAAGAGCCGCTCTGCCACCGATATTCTGGTCTGCCTGGAGTCTGCCATTTACCTGCTGTCAACATCTGGTTGCCATCTTTTTTGATGTGCGGAAGCCATACGATACCACAGGGTGACATCACATCCTCACCACACTTCATGGGTGGGGTCTTAGGGACTTGCTCCCGATTATTATTCAAAATGTTCTGTCGCTTCGTTCCTTCCGTGTGCAAGTTGGTTCCTCCCATAGTTCCTCCCGAGTCCAGGAGAATGTGGTCCCACAAAGCTCTGTCTTGAGTGTGTGCCTCTTTTTACTTGCTATCAGTGGACTAACTGCACCTGTGAGAACATCCATATCAGCTTCTTTCTATGCTCGTACTATAGCTCCACTGGAATTGCGGTTGCTGAACAGCAGCTACAGGGTGCTATGCACAGGGTGCAGTCGTGGGCTGTCATGCACGGTTCGAGTTCTTGGCCACCAAGACCTGCGTCATAAATTTCTGCCAGCGTCACACTGTTCATCAGAGCCACGGCTTTATCTTTACGGTGAACCTCTTGCTGTGGTGGAGATACGCCATTTTTTTGGCTCGCTTTTTGATACCCAGTTTACTTGGCTCCCTCATATTCGGCAGCTTAAACAACCGTGTTGGCACCATCTGAATGCTTTTTAGTGCTTGAGTCACGCCAGCTGGGGTACCGTTCAGTTTACCCTTCTACAACTGTATCAGGCATTGATTCAGTCCTGTCTCGATTACGGGAGCCTGGCTTATGGTTCGGCGTCACCTTCTGCGTTGAGACTGCTTGACCCCATACTTCACTGTGGGATCCGACTTGCAACTGGAGCTTTCCGCATAAGCCCTGTAAACAGCGTACTTATGGAGCCTGGTGTCCCTCCATTTTGTAACCAGCGCCTATGTCTACCGGCTGCTTATGTTGTGCCTGGGCATCCAAATTACCGTCTCCTGTTCACCAACTCAGTCGTCCATTTCCCAGATCGGTGGTCCAGGTGAGGGTGTACTATTGTGGTTCACGTCTCGGCTCTTCTCTCTGGGCTTGAGTTTTTCCCTCTCCCACCTCTTTTCTGGGCCCATATACGTATATCCCCGTGGTGTGTGCCCCGCCCATGCCTTCGGCTGGATTTGGCACAGGCGCGAAGGACTTAGTCCATCCTGAGGCCCTCTGCCGCCACTTTCTTTCTGTCCTAGACGCATTTGACGGCTCTGATATGGCCTATACCGACGGTTTGATGGTTACTGGTTGAGTTGGTTATGCTTTTACTCTTGGGGATCATTCTGAACAACGCTCATTGCAGACTGGCTGCTGCGTTTTCACTGCAGAGCTTGTTGCCATCTCTCATGCCCTAGAGTATATCCATTCCTGCTCAGGTGAGTCCTTCGTTATCTGTAGTGACTCCCTGAGTGGTTTACGAGCTATTGACCAGTGTTTCCCTCACTCTCATCTGGTGATGGCTACCCAGAAGTCCCTCTATACTCTTTCCCGTTGTTGCTGCTCCACGGTCTTTGTGTGGACCCTGGCTCATGTTGGCATACCGGGTAATGAACTTTTTGACAAGCTGGCCAAACAGGCTGTCAGTGCACCGGCCTAGATTGGCCTTTCATAAAGTGATCTCCAATCAGTTTTGCTGCAGACGGTCCTTGATTCGTAGGGCGATAAATGGCGCACTCTGCCTTCACCGAACAAACTTCGTGTCATCAAGGAGACCACAGGTGTGTGGCGCTCCTCCCTGCGAACCTCCTGCAAGGACTCAGTTGTTCTCTGCCGGCTTTCCATTGGCCACACCCAGCTGATGCACGGTCACCTCTCTGTAGCTGTGGATCAGTGTTGACAGTGGTCCACATCTTGTTGGCCTGTCCTCTTTGAACTGTGCTCAGGCAGACGTTTCAGCAGCCTGATACACTCCCTGCACTTTTAACGGATGACGCTGCAATGGCAGATTTAGTTTTGAGTTTTATTCATGCAAGGGGCTTTTATCGCTCGATCTAAGGGTTTGTCCTTTTTTGTGTTGAGTCTGGCCTTTGGCCTATGGTTTTACATTGGGCTTTATAGTGTTTCTTGGTGATTGGCTTTTCATTTTTTGTTTCCATGGTCAGCCAACCACTGTCACACACTGCGTGCTTTTAATTCCTTTTGTTTCGTCTTTTCCTGTGTCTTTCTTGTTCTGTGTCATCCTTTGTCATCTCCGTTGCTTGATTTTTATCCCTTGTGGGTGCTTCATGGTCATGGAAAAACGAACGATGACCTTTACAGTCTGGTCCCTTCAACCCCCACAAACCAACCAACTTGTTAGTCAGCTTGGTGTTGCAGGGTGTCCTCCTTAGGGATATTGTGCCAAATTCTGACCAGTTGGATTGTCAAAATCCTGAGCTGGTTGGAGGGCCCTGCCCATAATGCTCCAGACACTCTCAGCAGAAGAGAGATCTGAAAACCTTGCTGGCCTAGGTAGGATTTGGCTAGCATGCAGATAGCCACCTCGTGTGGGTGGAAAGACATTATTTTGCTGAAATGTTAGCCCAGAATGACTTCCCATGAAGGGCAACAAAACGTGGTGTAGAATATTGTCAATGTGCTGCTGGGCTGGTAAGGGTGCCTTAGATGACTACCAATGTGTTCTGATATGTCAGGCCTCATGCTAGGGGGCAGTCAGGTTGGTATCCCACCATTGACCATTGTGTGGAGTGTCTCCACACATGTCTTCTATGATTATTGAGCTCAGCTTCAAGTGGGACTCATCACTGAAGACAATTCTACTCCAGTCAACAAGATTGCAGACTGAATGTGCTCGACACAGATTTGTTGGTCCACAGAGGTTGACTCAAGGGGCACCATAAGCTCAGCACCGTTTCTGTGAACTACCTTTTAATGGTCCATGTGGTCAGTGAAGCACCAGTTTCACATTGGATCGATGATGATGATGATGAATCTGGGACTCTGAGTGCCTCTCTAATGATTGTTCGATCCTCTCGGCCTGTCGTCTCTCTCTAGATGTAGCAATTTACCGATTACTCCAACTGGCATCTTTGAGCTTGACAACATGTCCTCTCTCTTATGCTGACATCTGCGTTTAATGTTCATGTGCCTATCTGCAAGGCATAGTTACTGTCCATCTGAGTATATGGAATGAAGTTCACAAACACTTTATGCCCTGTCATCATCATGTCCCCTGTTTACTATCCTTGCCAGCTGTGCGGTGAAATTGCATTACAGTGTCACACGTTCATCTATCGGCTGCCAGAGTTTGCAGTTTTTTATTTTCTGTCAGTACCTGTATTTATATCAATTTGTGCTGAGTTTGCATAACTCCTTTGTGGTGCTTCATTTTTTTTATTACACTGTATTTACTAACTATGTGTAATTTTTGTTTTAGTTTAAAGGCAACCACTCATTCATAGTGGACCACTGTGTGGAGCAAAAGACATGTAAAATGAAATTGTATTCACACTAGCTTTTGAGCTCGTGCTCTGTTTTTTAGCAAAAGTGCACACACAGATACCCAAGTGCCGTGTCCACATGAGTACGCATATGGTTTCTGTGTGATGGTGTTGGTGAATGTGTGTGTACTTTTGCTAGAAAAAGAGCAAGCACTCAAAAACAAGTGTGAATCCTGTTTCCTGTTACATGTCTCTGTACTCTGTCAATCGATCTGTTATTGGCGGTTGGTTGCCTTTCCCATATTTTGGATGTTGCTCCATCCAGGAATTTCCATTATTGTTTTACCTTTTAATTGACTTATTCTTGTTCCATTTTAATGTCTAGTACATTTGTCTTTAAATATTCTAATTGGCCTCCTTGCTTTTGCTATCAAACAGCAGGCTCTCTGAAACATCTCCTTACGTGGTTATGCTACAGATGGCACAGCACTACTTGGCTCATGCTCCATAATATTGTGGACCATTTTGACAATGAAAATACATTAAAAAAATTATCATTTGCTGAATGAAACATAATCATTACAGGTTGTTTTCTTTTCTTCTGCTGAAGCCTAAATTCTTTCATTGTGTCTGTTGCTCTGGAGGGTCTGGGTTTTGCTAGTAGTGTTGTAAGTCTCCATTTGACAAGAAAGTTTGTTGGGGAGAGCAATTGGTTGTCACTGGTATTGAGGGTTGCTTTATTATTGATAGGTGTTGTTTGCATGCTTTTAGCATCCCTACTACAGCATCTGAGTGTTTTTAGATTTATCATTTCCTGAATCCCACCATCCTCATGCATTAAGCTGAGAGCCATATTGGCAAAGCAGAGATAACTATTTTTCAGTATCACTCTGGTTGCCATAAGCAGCTTTTTGGGAAGACCTTTATGTTCTTCGGTGGTATCTGTTAACTAAAGTTTTGTGCCATGCTCAGTTCTTTTGATGTATTTGCAAAGAGTTTGAATTTTTGAATTTTAAGTGATCTCCAAACGCAAAGACAGTGATATAAGCATTATTCCATCCACTTCATTGCTTCACATGTGTTAGTCTGCATAACTTTGATGAAAATTCAAATGTATTGACTCACTGACCGAGGAGTGACAAAACAGCTGTAATTTTAGGCCATCAATTAAAGCTCTGCTATGAAAGTAAACTGGCTGTCAGCATCTAGTATACAGTGTGTACCTTTGCATTTGCTTCTGAATCCTGTTTCATATATACATACCATTTGGATTTAAGTGGGACTTGGACTGCCCATGTTGACCATTATGAGATCCAGGGAAACACTAAAGGAAGCAAATAATTTCAGGCCATCGTAAAATAATAAATGATGATTCCTTTTACAGAGGGAGCAGATGGGTCTTTCTTCCCCCATGCAGTGTCCGACAGTATGGTATTGACTGGGTCTAAGGATATCCTGATTGCATGGTCTCAGGATATCAAGCTGATCAAATGTGTGTGCTATTTTCTTACAGTCCTGTACCTGATAACTACATTGTTGGTAAAACATACACCATGCCTATGTAGTACAGTGGTGGGGCAAGTGGTGTTGGTATGCAGCCAGTGATCCTTGAGAAAGTTCTGTATACACCTACAAAACATGAATCACATTGAGCATGTAGCACTCGAGAAGAACTACAATTGGTTGGCAGTTGATCCCTGCCACTGAACTTACTGAAATGCCAAAATTTATTTTAATTGAAAGAGGTGTGATGGGCAACTACACTCATGCTCATAAATTAAGGATAATTGCAGAATGTGGTGCCACACAACATGGTGGCACTAATAGCATAGGCTTACGGGGAACACACATGACACAGATCTGTAAGTCCATGGTATTGGTGATAAGTTGAGAAAACTGTCCCGAAACACATGTGCTACAAAACGCCACCTGTTTCCTGCACATGTTCCCCTGACATCAATATGGGATATGATCACCATGCACACATACACAGGCCGCACAACGGGTTGGGATACTCCGGATCAGGTGGTCGAGTTAATATAAGTGAATCTTGTGTACTATAAGCACTCTGTCTACTACATCTTCCAAGAAGAGCTGTAGAATGTGAATAACTTAATGCCTACAGATATTACAGAAAGCACAAAGTGGTTTTGTTCAAGGACAATGCCAAAGACAGAGATAATCTTGTCCCAAGGATTTCTTGAACCTGTCAGTCGGCTAGTATGAGTATTGTTTTGACCTTCATTAGATACTATCTGTTTCAGGGTTAGCACTCCCAAATAATTTAGAGCAGCTTGAATAATCCAGTTGTGGTCTCTGTGTCATGCATGTATTCTCTTTGTATCCTCATAAGTTAAGCAATCACACCAGTGTTATCCATCGGCAACTTAGGTTCTTATTCAGGATACCTGGAAAGAGGTACTGGCAACATACAATGGAAGGTAATAGTAATTTCAATGTATTCTGAATGCATAGCAGCTGAAATTGGTGACAAATAAACAGTAGCCATGTTACTAATTATTAGTTCAAATAAAACCATTGTAAAGTCAATTTAGTTTACTTCTCAAATAACCATAGAAAATGTGATGAGTATGACCTACAGATGTACACTCATGCTCATAATTTAAGGATAATGCTGATACATGGTGAAACAACACTCTGGTGGGCAGTTTGTGGGTTTAAATCACCTTGGGCTATGACCATGGGGTGCATTTCACCTGTGATCGTTGTACGGTGGCACTGGTAGCAGTCCACATACACAGAGGTGTGTTGGTGCATGTCAGAGTATGGTGCAGCGAGTAAGTGTGCAGACATTTTCAGACGTGCTAATCGTGACTGTGTGTTGAAAATGGCTCAAAGAACACACATTGATGACATTATGAGGGGTAGAATACGAGGTCGACTGGAGGCTGGTCAAACAGAGCAAGTCGTAACACAGGCCCACTGTGTGCCACAAAGTGTGATCTCAAGATTATGGCAATGATTCCAGCAGACAGGAAATGTGTCCAGGTGCTACACGACGAGACGTCCACAGTGTACAACACCACAAGAAAAGTGTTATCTCACCATCAGTGCCTGCAGGCGGCCATGGAGTACTGCAGGTAGCCTTGCTCGGGACCTTACCGCTAGGGTTGCCATATGCCACGGATTTCACGGACAGTATGCGATTTTAGGGTAAATGAAAAGGTCCGGGGCGAAAAGGCAAGTCTTTCCGCTCCCGGGATTGGAATGACTCCCCCCCCCCCAAGGGAAGTCTTTCCGCTCCCGGGATTGGAATGACTCCTTACCCTCTCCCTTAAAACCCACATCCTTTCGTCTTTCCCTCTCCTTCCTGAAGAAGCAACCATCGGTTGCGAAAGCTAGTAATTCTGTGTGTGTGTTTTGTTCATGTGCCTGTCTGCCAGCGCTTTCCCGCTTGGTAAGTCTTGGAATCTTTGTTTTTAATATATTTTTAATTATTTCTCCATATATGCTGTTCGTGTAGCATCACTAAAAGAATTTGTCCTTATGTGACACATAAGGACCTACTTAGACATGTAACAACCAGGTGGCTCACCATGTTTCCTGCTATAGAGAGGTTCATCCACATGTTTAAGGCACTTAAGTCTTACTTTCTTTCACTTGATACATGTCCTTCCCTTCTCAAGAAATTCTTTTCTGATTCTGTTGGTGAAATATATCTGCTCTTCTTGTATGCACAAATGAATCCTTTCCAGAGGGCAGTTAGCAGCATTGAGAGGGAAGACATATCAGTGAATGAGGTAAGATTGGAGCTAGAAAATATACTGCAAATTTTAGGAGACAGAAAACAGTGTGTTTTCGTTACGTCTAAAGTTAAAGAATTAATATCTGACCTCACACAATATCAGCACTCTATATTTCTAGGGGAAGTCTCTCTTTTCATTCAAACTGTTATTTATTACTTGATAAAATGTAGTAAGCCCTTGTCTGATATTAAACATTTTGACTGGATTTTGCTAAAGACTGTACCTTCATGGGAAAATGTTGAAAAGACATTCAAGTGGATGCATGAAAACACAAGCTGTAAATTGAATGAGTCCCTTCTCTTTGACCAAGTACTGAAATTAAAGTGTGTTTTGGAGGAGGTCAAAGATGAAAGTTTTGAGACTATGATGTCACATAAGAAATGGGTGTCCTTCATTCATAATTGTATTTCTAGTGAGCAGTATTCAGAGTCGCTGAAAATTGTGGAATTTTATTTCTCCATTCCCAGTCATAACGCCTATGTAGAATTGTGGAATTTTATTTCTCCATTCCCAGTCATAACGCCAATGTAGAGAGAGTCTTTTCCCTCATGAATTCTCAGTGGACAGAAGAAAGGAATAGGTTAACAGTAAAATCAGTTAATGCAATGGAGCAAATACAGTCCAATATGAAATATGTAAGTTGCAGTGAATTTCATAAACTGATTGAGAACCAAATTAAGTTCCTTTCATCTATTCAAGGTTCTCAGAAATACGATTTGTATAAGAAAAGCTCAAATGATGACAATAGAACTTCATGTACTGAATAATGTAATGCATATTCTTATTTTTTGTAATAAATGCTTTCTTAATGAAGCGGTCCTTCCTAAACTCTGGATCATTAATTAAATGCACATTTCCCTTAGCTTGTGGGCATGAGGACTCCTTATTCCTCTTATTTCCTTCGATCGGCTATGGTGACCGTAAGTTTTGTCCTGATTTTGGATTCCGAGATTATGGCAACCTTACTTACCGCAGTCATTGGAACAGTTGTCTCCAGACACTCAGTCTACAGACAACTGAACAGACGTGGTTTATTCGCCCATAGACCTACAAAGTGCATTCCACTGACCCCTGGTCACAGGAGAGCCCGTAAAGCCTGGTGTCAACAACACAGTACATGGTCATTGGAACAATAGACCCAGGTTATGTTCACGAATGAGTCCAGGTATAGTCTGAACAGTGATTCTCACCGGGTTTTCGTCTGGCGTGAACCAGGAACCAGATACCAACCTCTTAATGTCCTTGAAAGGGACCTGTATTGAGGTCATGGTTTGATGGTGTGGGGTGGGATTATGATCGGTACGCGTACACCCTGCATGTCTTTGACAGAGGAACTGTAACAGGTCAGGTGTATCAGGACATCACTTTGTGTCAGTATGTCCGCCTTTTCAGGGGTGCAGTGGGTCCCACCTTCCTCCTGATGGATGATAACATACTACCTCACCGAGCTGCCATCGTGGAGGAGTACCTTGAAACAGAAGATATCAGGCGAATGGAGTGGCCTGCCTGTTGTCCAGACCTAAACCCCATCAAGCACATTAGGGATACTCTCGGTCGACGTATTGTTGCACGTCTTCAAATCCCTACAACAGAGTATGCCAACCCGTTGTGCAGCCTGTGTACATGTGCATGGTGATCATATCCCATATTGATGTCGGGGCAACATTCAGGAAACAGTAGCATTTTGTAGCACATGTGTTTCGGGACAGTTTTCTCAACTTATCACCAATACCGTGGACTTTCTAACAATACCACCACTTGCAAAGTAGGTTAGAAATCAGATTAATAATGTTGCTCACACAACAACAAAGTTAGTGACTGTGGATGGTATCGTCAGAATGGAAATAATGAAGTCACTATAAAAAAAGTCATTAATTTTGGCACTTATCTTGAATGGATTCCCACGTAGATTTCATTGAAGGGGTTATGGCTCATCTTGTTGATTCTAGGGTGATTCCACTTTGACTGCTAGAAGGTCCAGATATGTATTTTAGTAATATCTGAAGACCTAACAAATGTGTTTTTCAGGAAATTCTTAATGATCAAACAATCCCAGATCAGAACAATGGTATGGTAGAAATAATTTTTGACTTGGTGTTCACAATACACATTTTTATTAAACTTCTTGTAAATTCACATATACTTCTTCTTAATTGTCACATCATCAAGAAAACAGTTTTGTACCAATCTTCATATATTTAATTTCCACTTTAACCAAACACAAGACTTGACTGTTCTCTTACAAAACGAAATAACAACTTAACTTCTGCAAAGTGAAACAAAGACTGCTCTGTGTGCATTCGCGCCAAAACGGTTACAAGTAAGTCAAAGATTATGACAGTCTTACAGAAATGAATACACACTAGAACCATATCACTGTAATATGTCGATACATCGGAGTACCTATACATTAATAAAACCAAATGTGAATATTGTCACAAAAATATGTCTGTTACTTCGCAGAAAAGTAGTACAATATTAGTGGTATCGAGAACTGTGCTGGAATGCCGTAATGGTCATGTAAATAAAGAACCATTACAACTTACAGATCTTTGTCGTATGTATTCCCTGTAAGCCTATGCTATTAGTGCCAGTTTTGTATAATGTCACGTTGTGTGGCACCACGTTCTGCAGTTATCCTTAATTTATGGGCATGAGTGTAGTTGCCCATACCTCTTAATTTGATGTTAAACTGCTCTGCCTTTTTCTGAACAGGGAAGATAAAAGTGCATCATGTGTAATCTCTAATCATCAATCTCCAAAGTGTAGATAAGTTATTTATTATAGGTTTCAGCACAAAATGTTTGAAATAATATAGAATATTGTACAACAAACACATCAGCTGATTCCACATTATCTTTATCTCCATATTTGCCAAACTTGATAGTAGCACCAAGATATTTCACTGAAGCTTTTCTAGATCCTGCACACCGACCTTCCTAATGTGGGCTAAATAAACTGTCCCAAGAACTTTATTGTGCCTGGTTAATGTGCTTCCACTGCAAGGACATACATCTTACATTCTGATAAAAACCATTTGTTTTTTTGCATTTGTCACATGGTATTACAGCATTGCTACATCGGGCACCGTGTGTGCTTCAGTTAAGGCTTGGATTACAGGGAGCAGACTTCCATCACTGGAAAAACACGTTTTAGTTCTCTTTGACTGATGACAGTTAAATGGGCCACTGATACTACAGTAATGGGTTACATGTGTACACCACAGTACCTGAACTCCGCAAGAGCACTGATGTTTTGTAATGATGCACTAACAGCAACTGACAGTTTGCATATGATGTTGAGAGCTATGGTTTGAGGAGCTCAGTTCCAGGATGAAGTGCCAACTGACAAATAATTTTAATTAGACTGAAGTCCAGCCATTTGCCCACAGTCCAACCTTATGTTCCCCTTTTCTGCAACCTTGTTGTCTGTCCCAGCATCATACAAACTCCAAACTTACTACCTTATTCTATGTAGAGATGACAAACTACGTCCTTTTGAAGGGAACATATTTTTAAAAAGTCTGTCACACAGCCAACGGCACTCTCTCAGTGTATGAATATACCAACCCGTTTATGGGCCACCTACAGGACTGCTTTACACCTGCACAGAATCAGAAACCCCTCATCTGGTTATCTTTGTGACCATCATGTGGGGACAAGGGCATGCTGTCCTCGTTCCTCCACAACCTTGGCATCATTTCTTCACCCGGTTCAGTTCACTGGGAAACATTCATGAACAAAACCTTCACCTCTCTGATGGAACCATAAAAAACCTTCATCTGCTTCAAATTCATCAACTGTAACCAGTAACTATACTTCTATGGGCTGTCACAGCTCCATGCTGAAATTCCCCTCCTGTACAGACTTGCCTTCTGCAGACAATGTCTGTGCTGTGATACACAGTCACATTTAATATAAAACTTTCTAAGACTTTCAGACACCATCCTCTTCTAAATCTGGCCAATAAGCAGATCTCCCATCCCTGATATTCATAATACTCAACCACAGTAACTAAATCAGTTCCAAAAAGCACCCCCATCCCATAAACTGGAACAGCTGAATAGCATGCTTCACTTGAACTTAAACTACATTTTATTACACCTCGAAATGAGGAATGTCTTCCTCCAAAAACATTTCCATTGTTGTCATGGTCATTGCCCACTACCAACTTATGAAAATATTCTGGGTCATTTTCATGACACTCTTGCTTCCAACTCCTTGCACACAGGCCATGACCATGTGGTGAACCTATATGGAATTGTCTATTGCATGCGTCCAGCACATCCTTTTCCACAAAGTCAGTACAATCTGTGAAAGCAACCATGTCATATACCGACACTTCAGCAGCTACTGCATGGTTTTTATATTGGCAGAGCCATTAACTAAATGTCTACTCGTATAAAACACCATTGCCAAACTGTAACAAAGAACAGGATTGAACTTCCCGTGCTGGAGCATGCTACAGAGCACAACATGGGAAACATCAGTGACTGTTCCACAACCCAAATAGTCTTAATCTTCTCTTCCAACACAAACTCCTGTGAATTATATGGTTAGTGAGAGGACTACTTTCCATACACACCTTTTGGTCCTACAATCCATTGCAAGAATCCTACATCTACCCATACCACTGTTACTACCCAAATTTTCTGCCCCCACCCCCTGTCCCTTGCAGTCAGCACTTACTTGTTACTTGACTCTGGTCCCCTCCCTTCAGTTCAGTTATTTATGTTTGTGTACCTTCATCCAACTCTTTCTCTTACTTTTCTCATGATTTCATGTGCAGTGTGAGGATCTGTCTTGCTGCCTCTTTTGCCCTGATAATTTTGTATTCCTGTTAATAAGAATGAAGCCAGCATTGGATGTAATTTTTCACTGAGTTATTTTTTATTGATGCTACTGTTGTACAATAGATGTCTTCATTGACTGTTTAAAAATGCAAATTCTATGTTTAAAAACTTTTTTGAGGCAAGATGCAAAATGTTAAGTTATGCTGATAGACACATGTTAAAGTGCAAACACTATTCTTGCTTTTGCAACTAATAGTTCATTCTTTGAGGAAGAGAGAGATATGGGTGTTAGAAGGTCAATAAGGAAGGGCAGATCATTCAGGGAAAGTAGTAAGGATTATGTCCCTATTTTGGCTCATCAGGTCCATCCCATGGTACAGTGTTTTCCCCAATGATGACTCTGTGTTCCAAGATGACAGGCCCCCTGTTCACACACCTCACATCATCCAGGACAGTTTTGTAGCAGAAGGATGTATTGTCACGTCTCCCCTGTCCACCAGTCACCAGATCTCTATATTATTGAGCCTTTGTGGTCGATTTTGGAGAGAAGGTGTATGCTCACATCCACCTCTGCCATCATTGCCTGAACGTGCCACTATTTTTCAGGAAGAATGCTATAAGGTTCCCTTGAAAACCATACAGAACTTGTATTTATCCACTTGGAAATGATTAGAAGCTTTTTTGGATGACAGCAGCTTTCCTACAGTGTGTTAGGCATGGTAATGTGTTGTTTTTGTGATGCGTTCATATTTTTGTCCATTCCTTGTATGCCTCTCTCCTCCTCAAAGAAGAAACTATTAGTTCCAAAAGCTGGAATAATATGTATACTTTCATGTGTGTATATTGGTAGTATTTAATATTTTTCTCCTAGAGATAAGTGCTGACCAGAATTTTGTCTTAAAAATACTTTTCTCAAGTGAATTTTTCTTTTGACAATTGTAAAATCTTATTTGTGCTTGTTTTATTTTTCTAGCTTTGTTGGCCTATACTTACACAATGGGATTTAATATACTAAGGTAAGTTTCTTTCCTTCTGTTTCCATTAAATTTTATAGTTAGTGCTTAATTAATGGTCAGTATACATCTTTCTTTGTTAACACAATTTTCTTTTACTATTGGCTTACTATTAAATTAAAGAAACCATTTGAATAAAGTCTCTCTCTCTCTCTCTCTCTCTCTCTCACACACACACACACACACACACACACACACACACACACACACACTTAGGACTTAATGGCTCTCTATGTATTTCTGTGGTAAATAAGAGCCATGCCTTGTTTGCAACTAGTTCTTTTCTGATGGAGGTATATACATTCAATAATTTCTGGAATGTTCTTTACTGTTCCTTCAACTGACAGTCGTGCATCTACTTATAAACGAAGAAATCCCAAAGAGATTCTAAAGGTAAAATATATTGCTTTTTAGATTTAGGATTGGTTGTGATTACTCTGTCTACCATAAGGGAATTGGGTTGATCACAGAGACTTTTAGGATGAGCTCCATTCCTTGCCTTTGCACTGATGCTGGTGAGCCACCACTTCCCATCTGACAGCAACTACTCTTGATGCAACAAGTATACAAAATATACTCCATACCCAAAGCATGCACATATATCGACGTTACTTATCCTCCTATGTAGCAGTTTTGCACTAATTGTCCTAGTGAATGTTATTTATCAAGATTAGAGTAAATTCTCACCTTGTCTTCTCAATAGGGTCAGAATTGTTTGAAACTTGACTAATACTAGAAAAAAAAATTCCAAATGCTGTTATTAGGGATTAGTCTGATAATATGTTGAGTGAGCACCAGATTTTTAAGACTGTGGTTACAGACACATCAGAACGGGGAATTCCTTGGACGCTCAATAGTAATCTGTCATTGTATCTTCAGGATCTGCCTATGAGATATGTGTTCTGTATACTATGCTGAGTTGTACGTGCTTCTCAATACACCAAAGCCTATGAGAAGGGGACCAGGGGAAAATGTTTCTCATCTATTCAGTTTCCCTTAGTGCCCTGTAGGCCCTTCAACAAATGTGCTCAACTGGAAAGAAAATATACAGAACATTCATGATTCTCGTCTTTTGCAGCGGCAGAATGGAAAAGTGGTGGCATTCTACTGGGTACATGTATACACATGAATAAAGGGAAACAACCAAACCGACATAGCAGCCTATGTGTCCTATGAATATGCCAAAATTGAAGAATGAATCATTCCCTTACTGGTTTTGAACACACTATTGAACCAGGTGATGCATCATGGGGGTTATGCATCATGGGTATCATGCATCATTGCATCATGGGAGGACAGGGGGCTGGAATGGGAAACAATGTATTATGGGCTGTAAAACCAACTGTCCATTCATATCATTCCTCCTCTTGATCATGCATGCAGGATGAAGTCCTACTCACCTGTCTCGACATGAGACATAGCTCCCTTTACACACAAATTTTTGCTCCAGTGTGAGGACCCACCCATTTGTATTACCTGTGACACAAACATTTTGGGATGAATTCATGTTGAAATGTTTATGGGTTTCTTTTAACCATGTTTATCTCATAATGATTTTCATAAGGGCAATAAAGACCCCTTGTACCACATGTATCATCATCGTCATCAATGGACACAGAACATGTATAAATGCTGCACTGTGTAAGGGGTTACTCCTTTTGTACTGCTCCACTCCCGGCAGCAGCTGATATGTTGAAAAGTGCTTGCTTCCTCCACTCACCTCATAAATTAACTAACAAAAAATGGTGTTGAAAAAGATAGAGGGAATTATTGAGCAACAGTTAGCTGCAGACAGCACAAGTAATCACTTAACTGCATGTAGAACAGTTCTGTTTATTAAGTGGTCCATATTTACTAATAGAGATTTAATAGGTGAAACTTATTGGCCTAACAAACAGTGAACAATAAGTAGGATTCTTTGCAATATTTTAATAAACTGCATCGTGAGTGGCAATTATTTCACATATAAATGTATGCTTATTCAGTACTTTGTGGCTTCACAACTGAATAGTTACTTTTTAAGTTAGAACATTTAATGTTCAAAGGGAAGTTCAGTTAAGAAATATAATACAACAGATTCACTGACCATAACTTGCCTTCAGGAGGCAAAATGTGTAATACTATCGATAGACATGTGTAAAAGAGACACAATACCTAGCTTTCAGAATGAATAATTCCTTCCTTGTGGCGGCAAGATGGATAGGTTGTGCAGGGTTAAAAAATTAAATGGCGGTCTCTCAGGATGTGAAAGACCCATCTATAGGGAGAAATACAGGTGTTTCTCTCTCATCCTGGAACCTAAATGATCTGACCTTTCTTTTTTAACACTACCTGACCTACTGCTCTTGCTTCCCCAAAGGAGGTATTTTTAGTACCAAAAACTAGGTAGTGTGTCAGCTATACTTTCGTGTGTGTCTGTCAACAGTATTAGACCATTTGCGTCCTGAAAGATAAGACTGATCAGTGAATCTCATAATTTATTAATTATTATTGTTGTTGTTGTTGTTGTTTTTGTGGTTATGGTCTTCAGTCCACAGACTGGTTTGATGCAGCTCTTCATGCTACTCTATCCTCTGCAAGTTTCTTCATCTCCCAGTACCTACTGCAACCTACATCCTTCTGATTCTGCGCTGTGTGTTCACGATTTTTACCCTCGACGCTGCCCTCCAATACTAAATTAGTGTTCACTTGATACCTTAGAACGTGTCCTACCAACTGATCGCTTCTTCTAGTCAAGTTGTGCCACAAACTTCTCTTCTCCCAAATCCTATTCAATACCTCCTCATTAGTTATATGATCTACCCAACTAATTTTCAGCATTCTTCTGTAGCACCACATTTTGAAAGCTTCTATTCTCTTCTTGTCCAAAATAATAATCGTCCATGTTCCACTTCCATACATGGCTACACTCCATACAAATATTTTCAAAAACGACTTCCTGACACCTAAATCTATACTTGATGTTAACAAATTTCTCTTCTTCAGAAACACTTTCCTTGCCATTGCCAGTCTACGTTTTATATCCTCTCTATTCCGACCATGATCAGTTATTTTTCTCCTCAAATATGAAAACTCATCTACTACTTTGAGTTTCTCATTTCCTAATGTAATTCCCTCAGTATTTACTATCCTTGTTTTGCTTTTGTTGATGTTCAACTTCTTTCAAGACACTATCCATTCCATTCAACTGCTCTTCCAGGTCCTTTGCTGTCTCTGACAAAATTATAATGTCATCGGCAAACCTCAAAGTTCTTCTCCATGGATTTTAATTCCTACTCCGAGTATTTCTTTGGTTTTCTTTATGGCTTGTTCAATATATAGATTGAATAACATCGGGGATAGGCTACAACCCTATCTTACTCCCTTCCCTACCACTGCTTCCCTTTCATGCCCCTCGACTCTTATAACTGCCATTTGGTTTCTGTACAGATTGTAAATAGCCTTTCGCTCCCTGTAATAGACCCCTGCCACCTCCACAATTTAAAAGAGAGTATTCCAGTCAACATTGTCAAATGCTTTCTCTAAGTCTACAAATGCTAGAAAGGTAGGTTTCCCTTTCCTTACCCCCCTGTGGGTTCGGGGGTAAGAATAGGCCCACGGTATTCCTGCCTGTCGCAAGAGGCGACTAAAAGGAGTCTCAAACGTTTCGGCCTTCTGTGATGGTCCCCTACCGGGTTTGACCTCCATCTTCTAAATTCTTCCGAAGAGCGAGCTGATTGGGGAAGGGCGCCTTACAAGGTGCAATGTGTCCATCGCTCATTACCATCTCTAGCTTGGTTGGTCGTCGTCGCATAGCTGTTCCGCCCACTCACCATCTCTAGGGCGTGGCTTTGTTCTTGGGTGCGGTTTTTGCAGTCTGCTCTGCTGTGTCGCTTTATGCGCCAATGACGATCATGGACTACATTTCACCTGAAATCCAGCACGGTAGCCAGTCCGTTGTGGTGGGGCCGCCATGTACCCTGTCGGTTGTAGCCCCCTGACAACACAGGGATCGCTCTACTGATGCCTGCGCCGTTAACTCCCCGCGTATGCCAAGGAGTAGATGCCTGTCTCCTTGGGGCATCGGGACTCCCGGCAATGGCCATCCCGCCAGGTGGTCGTTGCTGAGGCTGGGTGGCGCCCGTGGGGAGGGCCCTTGGTCGGAGTAGGTGGCATCAGGGCGGATGACCCGCGATGAAGTGTGGTACATCATCTCTTGCTGGCGGCCAGCCGCCAGCAGTCTCTAAGCGTTCTCGGCCTCAATACAACGCTCAGGCATATGATCCACAATCGTTCCCCTCCCTGGCCACGCCATGGGAGGAACGAAAGGCTACGGTTGGCAGCGAACCTTATTCACCTCGCTATTTAGTCTGTACACGAGTCGATGGGGAATCGTTTATGGCGACCAAGCCTCAGTTTTTTGTCGAGCACTTGGAGGACAAGTTTGGGGAGGTGGAGGGCTTGTCCAAAATGCGCTCTGGGGCAGTATTGATCAAAACGGCATCCTCTGCACAGTCACGGCGATTACTCGCTTGTGACAAGTTGGGGGATGTTTCCGTCACGATCACACCCCATAAGAGTCTCAACATGGTCCAGGGCATTATATTCCATAGGGACCTACTCTTGCAGTCGGACGACGAGCTACGCGCCAATTTAGAACGGCGGGGTGTTCACTTCGTCCGGCGCGTCCATCGGGGTCCGAGGGATAATCAGGTAGCCACCGGTGCCTTCATCTTGGCCTTCGAGGGTGACGTCCTACCCGAAAAGGTCAAGGTGATGGTCTACCGGTGTGATGTGAAGCCCTATATCCCTCCCCCGATGAGGTGTTTCAAATGCTGGAAGTTCGGCCACATGTCATCTCGGTGTACTTCCAGCATGACATGCAGAGATTGTGGACGCCCTTCACATCCTAATACTGCATGTGCGCCGCCTCCCATCTGTGTGAACTGCGGCGAACACCATTCCCCTTGCTCGCCAGACTGCAAGGTTCTACTGAAAGAACGAAGGATCATGGAATATAAGGCCCTGGACCGCATGACCTATACTGAGGCTAAGCGGAAATACGAGAGGCTACATCCTGTGGCTCTGACCAACTCCTATGCCACCGCTGCCAAAACAGTAGTTTTGTCATCTGCTGCACCGATTCCACTGAACACTCTGAGCCGGAATACTACACCTGCCCCCTTGATGGTGGGGGGCACTTCCCCATCTGTTGCTCCTGCACCACCTACCTCAGGAGCAACGACCCCCCAACCATCGGGGACACAAGTCCCCAACTCTAAGCCGGAGAAGCGTCCGACTTCTTCGGCGACTCTCTCTCGCAAGGGATCCCTCGGGTCCCTCCCTTCCCAGGTTTCCACCTCTGGGAAGGGTGACGTCAGCCAATGGCTGAAAAGCAGGCCAGCGGCTGGTCGCAGGGCTTCCCGCTCCTCCTCCGTCCCGGAGACTGACTCGGTGGAGCCCTCCCAGCCAGTAAAGCCCAAGGAGCAGAGAGAGAAGACGAAGAAGAAGAAGGCCTCTAAGGCCAAGGAACGCGCGGTGGCATCCACCCCACCGCTCCATACAGGCTCTGCGTCTGGGGATGAGGTGGAGATCCTGGCGTCCGCTGAGGACCTGGATCTCGCCATACCCTCAGACGCCAAGGACGCCGATTGTACTGGTCCTCGATCGGTGGCAGTAGGTGACCCAGTGACGTGATCTGCCTCCTCGGTCCCTTCACGCCTATTTCGCCCATGGACAAAGTGATTCTCCAGTGGAACTGCAGCGGTTTTTTCCACCACCTTGCTGAGCTCCGCCAACTCGTCAGCAGTCACCCTTTCTTCTGCATTGCCCTCCAGGAAACGTGGTTTCCGGCAATGCGGACCCCTGCCCTACGAGGGTATCGGGGTTATTATAAGAACCGGGCAGCTTATGAGAGGGTGTCTGGTGGAGTCTGCGTCTACGTCCTTAACTCTATCTACAGCGAGTGTATGCCTCTTCATACACCCTTAGAGGCTGTCACTGTAAGGATGTGGACGCCTCAGCCTATTACTGTCTGCAGTTTGTACCTTCCGCCGGATGGTGATGTCTCTCGTCATGTGTTGGCTGCATTGATAGGACAACTGCCGCCTCCCTTTGTGTTGCTGGGCGACTTTAACGCCCATAACCCCTTGTGGGGTAGCGCCGCGATTACTGGCCGGGGTAGAGATGTCGAGACTCTTCTGTCACAGCTTGACCTCTGCCTTTTAAACACGGGAGAGGCGACCCACTTTAGTGCGGTCCATGGCTCGTTTTCAGCCATTGACCTTTCTATTTGCAGCCCCGGACTTTCACCATCCATCCACTGGAGGGTCCATGACGACTTATGTGGTAGTGACCATTTCCCCATCTTTCTGTCACTGCCACAGCGTCACTCTTCTGAACGCCCCTCCAGATGGGCTCTGAATAAGGCTGATTGGGACTTATTTACATCTGTCGCAGTGATCGCACCTCCTTCCACTGATCCGATTGATGCGGTGGTTCAGTCGGTCACCACCAGCATCGTTTCTGCGGCGGCATCTGCGATTCCCTGTACATCCGGGTCACCTCGGCGGAGGACTGTGCCGTGGTGGTCGCCCGAGATCGCAGAGGCGATTCGAGATCGCCGGCGGGCTCTTCAGCGCCATAAGCGGCACCCGTCGTTGGAGACCCTCATTGCTTTTAAACAGTTCCGCGCCCGAGCCCAACGCCTTATTCGCCAACGGAAGCAGGAGTGCTGGGAAAGTTATGTTTCCACCATTGGCGTCGGTACCTCTGCATCGCAGGTTTGGGCCAAGATTCGGCGACTCCAAGGCTATCGGCCACCTGTCTCTGTCCCTGGGCTTTCGCTGAATGGAGCAGTGTGCACCGACTCCGACACGATTGCGGACCGGTTAGCAGAGCATTTTGCTCAGTGTTCCGCGTCAACGAACTACCCGTTGGCCTTCCACTCCCGGAAAGAGCGGTTGGAAAGTCGGAGGCTTTCCTTTCACACGCGCCACGCGGAGTCGTACAATGCTCCTTTCAGCGAATGGGAATTCCAGAGCGCACTTTCTGCTTGCCCTGATACGGCTCCTGGACCAGACCGCATTCACAGCCAGATGCTGAAACACCTCTCAGTGCCTTGCCAGCGACGCCTCCTAGATCTTTTCAATCGAGTCTGGGTCGAGGGTGTTTTCCCGTCTCAATGGCGGGAAAGCATAGTCCTCCCCGTATTGAAACCTGGCAAGAACCCGCTGGAGGTGGACAGCTATCGCCCCATAAGCCTCACCAACGTTCCTTGCAAGTTGCTGGAACGTATGGTGAGCCGGAGGTTGAGTTGGCTCCTCGAGTCTCGGGGCCTTCTGGCTCCGTCTCAGGGTGGGTTCCGTAAAGGCCGCTCTGCCGCCGATAATCTGGTCTCCCTGGAGTCTGCCATCCGTACAGCCTTTGCGCGCCGCCAACATCTGGTTGCCGTCTTCTTCGACATGCGGAAGGCATACGATACGACTTGGCGCCATCACATCCTGGCCACACTTCATGGGTGGGGCCTTAGGGGCCCGCTCCCGATTTTTATTCAGAATTTTCTTTCGTATCGTTCCTTCCACGTGCAAGTAGCTGCGTCGCATAGTTCCTCCCGGGTCCAGGAGAACGGGGTCCCACAGGGGTCTGTCCTCAGTGTGTCCCTGTTTTTAATTGCCATCAATGGGCTCGTTGAGGCGGTGGGGTCGTCCGTCGCGGCTTCTTTATATGCGGACGACTTCTGCCTATATTACAGCTCCAGTGGCATCGCCGCTGCTGAACGGCAGCTGCAAGGTGCCATCCGCAAGGCGCAGTCATGGGCTGTAGCGCATGGCTTCCAGTTTTCGCCCGCGAAGACCTGCGTTATGCATTTCTGCCGGCGTCGCACGGTTCACCCTGAGCCGCGCCTTTACCTTGACGGTGAACCTCTTGCTGTGGTCGCGACGCATCGGTTCTTGGGACTGGTGTTCGATACCCGGTTGACTTGGCTGCCCCATATTAGGCAGCTGAAGCAAACATGCTGGCGGCACTTAAACGCTCTCCGTTGCTTAAGCCACACCAGGTGGGGTGCCGACCGGTCCACCCTCCTCCACCTATATCAAGCGCTGATCCAGTCCCGCCTTGATTATGGGTGTGTGGCGTACGGTTCTGCCTCGCCTTCAGCATTGCGATTGCTGGATCCCATACACCACTGCGGGATCCGCCTCGCCACGGGAGCGTTCCGGACAAGCCCCGTCGACAGCATACTTGTGGAGGCTGGTGTCCCTCCATTGCGGTTCCGGCGTGACCGCCTTCTGGCCGCCTATGCCGCGCACGTTTATAGCATGCCAGGGCATCCAAACTACCGTCTCCTGTTCCCGCGCTCGATCGTCCATGTTCCAGACAGGCGGCCCCGGTCAGGGTGTCCCATTGCGGTTCGCCTCCGGGACCTTCTCCGTGGCCTTGACTTTTTTCCTCTGCCGCCTGTTTTCCGGGCCAATCTCCGTCTGCCCCCGTGGAGTGTGCCCCGACCGTGCCTTCGGCTCGACTTGGCACAGGGTCCGAAGGTCTCAGTGCCTCCGGAGGCCCTCCGCCGCCGCTTTCTTTCCATCCTGGCCGAGTTTCCGAACGCGGCGGTGGCCTACACCGACGGTTCGGTGGTCTCTGGCCACACTGGTTACGCTCTCACTCTACGGGATTATTGTGAGCAACGGTCATTGGCAGCTGGCTCCAGTGTATACACTGCCGAGTTGGTTGCCATCTATCGTGCCCTAGAGTTTCTCCGCTCCCGCTCAGGTGAGTCCTTTGTCATCTGTAGTGACTCCCTGAGTGGTTTACGAGCTCTTGACCAGTGTTTCCCTCGTTCCCGTCTGGTGATGGCCATCCAGGAGTCCCTCCATACTCTCGTCCGTTGCGGCCGCTCTGTCACCTTTGTTTGGTCCCCGGGTCACGTCGGCATCCCGGGTAACGAGCGGGTTGACGAACTGGCGAAACAGGCGGTCAGTTCCCCGGCCATGGAGATCGGTCTTTTAGAGAGTGACGTCCGATCCGTATTGCGGCAGAAGGTCCTTGCTGCTTGGCGTGATGAGTGGCGCACCCTGCCCTCTCCCAACAAACTTCGGGCAGTCAAGGAGACAACCAGTGTGTGGCGCTCCTCCATGCGGGGGTCTCACAAGGACGCTGTCGTCCTCTGCCGGCTCCGCATAGGACATACCCGGCTCACGCACGCGTATCTCTTGTGCCGTGACGATCCGCCTCTCTGTCGCTGCGGATTGGCCCTGACCGTGGTACACGTCTTACTAGACTGCCCACTTTTAACTGCCCTCAGGCAGACGTTCGCGCTGCCTGATACACTCCCTGCTCTTTTAACCGATGACTCTACTATGGCTGACTTAGTTCTCCGTTTTATTCGAGCAGGGGGTTTTTATCATTCAATATGAGAGTCCCTTTTTATTTTTTTTTGTGTCGACTGTGGCTTTTGGCCTGGGGTTTTAGTTTGTGTTGTTTTAATGTGTCCCTTGGTTGTTGGCCTTTCCAGTTTTATTTTCATGGTCGGCCAATGACCGTTGCACTCTGTGTGTCTTTTAATCTCTTTTCTCTGGTCTTCGTCTATGTCTTTCTTGTACTGTGTCGTCCCTTGTCGTCTCCGTTATGTGTTTATTGCTTGTTGGACTTTTCTTCGTGTGTTATTATGGTCGTGGAACAAGGGACCGATGACCTAAGTAGTCTGGTCCCTTTAACCCCCACAAACCAACCAACCAACCCTTTCCTTAATTTGTCTTTTAAGATAAGTCATAGGATCAGTATTGCCTCACGTGTTCAGACATTTCCACAGAATCCAAAATGATCTTCCCTGAGGTCGGCTTCTGCCAGTTTTTCCATTCATCTGTAAAGCATTCATGTTAGTATTTTGCAGCTATGACAGTTTGGTAATTTTCACATCTGTCAACGCCTACTTTCTTTGGTAGTGGAATTATTATATTTTTCTTGAGGTCTGAGAGTATTTCACCTGTCTCATACATCTCTGACACTGAATGACAGTTTTGTCAGGGCTGGCTCTCCCAAGGCTATCAGTAGTTCTGATGGAATGTTGTCTACTCTCAGGGCCTTGTTTTAACTTAGGTCTTTCAGTGCTCTGTCAAACTCTTCATGCAGTATCATATTTCCCATTACATCTTCATCTACGTCCTCTTTCATTTCCATAATATTGTCCTCAAGTACATCACCCTTGTATAGACCTTCTATATACTCCTTCCATCTTTGTGCTTTCCCTTCTTTGCTTAGAACTGAGTTTCCATCTGAGTCATTGATACTCATAAAAGTGGTTCTCTTTTCGCCAAAGGTCTCTTTAATTTTCCTGTAGGCAGTATCTATCTTACCCCTAGTAATATATACCTGTACATCCTTACATTTGTCCTCTAGCAACCCTGCTTAGCTATTTTGCACTTCCCGCCAATGTCATTTTTGAGGCTTTGTATTCCTTTTTGCCTGCTTCATTTATTGCATTTTTATATTTTCTCCTTTCATCAATTAAATTAAATATTTCTTCTGTTACCCAAGGATTTCTACCAGCCCTCATCATTTTACCTACTTGATCCTCTGCTGCCTCCACTATTTCATCTCTCAAAGCTACTCATTCTTCTTCTACTATATTTCTTTCCTCCGTTCTTGTCTATTGTTCCCTAATGCTCTTTCTGAAACTTTCTACTACCTCTGGTTTAGTCACTTTATCCAGGTCCCATCTCCTTAAATTCCAACCTTTTTGCAGTTTCTTCAGTTTTAATCTACAGTTCATAACCAATAGATTGTGGTCAGAGTCCACATCTTCCCCTGGAAACGTCTTACAATTTAAAACCTGGTTCCTAAATCTCTGTCTTGCTATTATATAATCTCAGAAACGTTCCAGTGACTCCAGGTCTCTTCCATGTACACAACCATCTTTCATGATTTTTGAAACAAGTGTTAGCTATGATGAAGTTATGCTCTGTGCAAAATTCTATATTCTATCAGGTGGCTTCCTCTTTCATTCCTTCCATATTCACCTGCTACTTTTCCTTCTTTTCCTCTTCCTGCTGTCGAATTCCAGTCAGCAATAACAATTAAATTTCCATCTCCCTTCACTATCTGAATAATTTCTTTTATCTCATCATACATTTCATTAAGCTCTTCGTCATCCGTGAAGCAACTTGCATATAAACTTGCACTACTGTGGTAGGCATGGGCTTTGTGTCTATTTTGGCTACAATAATGCTTCCACTCTGCTGATCATAGTGGCTTACTCACAATCCTATTTTTTTATTCATTATTAAACCTACTCCTGCGTTACCCCTATTTGATTTTGTATTTATAACCCTGTGTTCACCTGACCAGAAGTCTTGTTCCTCCTGCCATCGAACTTCACTAATTCCCACTATAGCTAACTTTAACCTATCCAATTCCCTATTTTAATTTTCAGACCTACCTACCTGATTAAGGGATCTGATCTTCCACACTCCTTTCTCCTGATAATGACGTCATCCTGAGTAGTCCCCGCATGGAGGTTCAAATGGGGGTCTATTTTACCTTTGAATATTTTGCTGAAGGGGACACCATCATCATTTAACCATACAGTAAAGCTGCATGCCCTTGGGAAAAATTATGGCTGTAGTTTCCGCTTGCTTTCAGCCATTCACAGTACGAGCACAGTAAGGCCATTTTGCTCAATGTTACAAGGCCAGATCAGTCAGTCATCCCGACTGTTGTTCCAGCAACTACTGAATAGGCTACTGCCCCTCTTCAGGAACCACACATTTGTCTGGCCTCTGGCCTCTCAACAGATACCCCTCTGTTGTGGTTTCAACTACGGTATGGCTATCTGTATCGTTGAGGCACACAAGCCTCCCCATCAATGGCAAGGTCCATGATTCAGGGTTCATGGGTTATTAATGTTCTGTATTTTTTAACGTCTATTTTTATATACATTAAAAAATCTTTGAAACATTCTATGAATTCACTCTGCAGTTACATATTTTCCCTTGCAAGCCACTGTATAGTGTTGTCATGAAAGTTATTTAATATAAGGTAATGAGAGAAACTGTACTGTAGGGACAATACAGTTTTCAATCTAATAAACTATCTTTTAGGGTTTCTTTTGGCATTGATTCCAGTAACTTTAAGAAATTATTTGCAATATCAATGTAATTATTCCTGCTAATGTGATAAGTTGTAATCTGTTACACGGAAGGAGGTGGGGATTATTTGGCATTTCTTTCTACCTCTGTTAGAAAACTTAGTTGGGAACACATCGTTTATGAGAAGAGTGTTCACTGGACAATGAAGCATCCATATTACTTTTTTATTTTCAAACAAATAAATTTACTTCAGTTAATAATGTGTTGGTTTGGTAAATGGCCTAGCACATTTAATGGGACTCAGTGGCTGTTGTACATGACTAACAGATTTTCGTCTTGGGCCCTGCTGCTTCTCCTCTGTGACTCTTATATCTGAGATGAAGGGCAGTAACTGTAGTTCATTAGAAACAACAGTATCATTAAAAAATATTCAGTATTTTCTATACATCAGAACAGTTAAAGAGCATACTGAGTGAAATATGTGAAGTATACACAGTTTACAAGCAAGATTTCCCACAGTTATAGGAAGGTAGCAACTTGCGTACGGGTTTTGTTGTGTAAGAAAAAGAACACTCATATATTTGTTTGAGTACTATAAATTAGTAGAAAGATGCATGATTTTCAAAAAGCACTTTTCATGAGTATGGAAAGGGTTGTAAAACCTCATAATATTTCCACCCAGTATTGGGGGATATTAGTTTGCAGTAGATGAAAAAACATGTGTGACAAAGCTTCACCTATAATTAGTTACCATTGCATTTGTGTAGAGAGGCCAATTGTACAGTTGAAAAACATTTTTCCATTGCAGGGGAAGAAAGATTAATGTGGAAGAAATACAGTAATGTGTCTGGTGAGGGGGACAATGAATCTACATGGGGAAATGCAAAAGCAAGAAAACTAATGAAATTGGCTTTTCTGCTTGGAAAATGCTGCTACTCCATTAATAGTTGGAATAGTAGAGAAGGAATGAATCAGAAAGTCTTTGTAGTGGAGGAACAGGTTGGGAATACAGTGATTTTATTCAAATGGCTTTGACATCAGAAGAATTGTGAGAAATGACATTGGAAATGACTAGACTCAATAAGTTCAAATTGTCTACATTCTCAGTTAGAGATACTTAAGGTAGGTTCACTTATTCTCAGAAGGTGATAGTTCGAAAGAGATGTTTCCAGTATGTGGTATTTTGTGCCGTGAATACCACCAAAGGTCCCATAGCACTGTGCATGCATGTTTGTAGAAAGATGCATGATTTTCAAAAAGCACTTTTCTTGAGTATGGAAAGAGTTGTAAAACCTCTTAATATTTCCACAAAATGTTGGAGGATCTTAAGTTTGCAGCAGATGAGAAAACAAGTTTGACAATGTTTCACTTGTTGCTGATGATGAATAATCAATTAATTATTTAATTGAAACATTTCAGGACAAATATGTTTTGTTCCCTACAAAGGTGAATGTTTGATTGAAGATGTTCATGTGATAGTATGTATTTCCTGCAGTTTACCCAGCCTCTTATAATTACAGTTAGTTGTTACATACTTCAAAATCCCTTGCTGTCACCCTGTTTTGTGTGAAATTGCATGAAAATAATGTCCATTAGTTGTGGCGTTAGAATAAATTGCTGTAGCTATATGTACATGAATTGTGATAAAGTTTGACAGGTACCCTAACTTTTTGTGTTTGACTAATAACTCATGGTTGATACTGTTGATAAGTCATATTCAGTGCAGCAGCAGATTTATGAAATGTGCCGTTTTGCTCATTTACGATCGAAGAAACGAAACTCCAAAAACAGTAGTTCAATTTAAAGGTTTTGTCCAAAGAACGGAGTACTTTCTAATAGTTTTTCACAAACCTTTCTGTGGTATATAAAGAGTATACTTCATTGACTGTTGTTTTCTACTAGGTGTTACATGTTCTAGTCACTTGGTGGACACTAATGAAATATTTTATGAAATTATGCACGTAGTTATGTCTGTCTGATCCTTAAGTTAATGACTACTGCTGTATAACATACGAACATCAAACAAATAGTATGCAGCTTTAAGCAATATTATCATATTAAAGATTACTGCAGTTGTGTTAATGATGTCTTTATAAATACAGATTACATGGAATAAGCTATGGGAATGTGTCAAGTTTTATTCAATGAGTACTATAAGCGAGAGAATAAAAGTCATTATTATTTGTTTGCAGTAACATTGAACTCAAAAAAAAAAAATAATTTACAGGTAACAGAAATAATATTCTCATTTTTTAATCTTCACATAAGAAACATAGGAAAATCATTTTAATGAAACTGTGCTCTCTCACACCTGTTTTTCTGTTTGTGGATTATTGTTTCAAAAGTAATACAACACAGACATTTAAATGAGCCAAAATCAGTGGTTTACATGAAATAGCTATGTTTGATAAACTAACAACAATAATAAAGGAGACGAGGGGGGGGGGGGGGGGGGGGGGGGGGAACAGAAAATAAACATGAAGTCTATTCCTGTGATTCTTCCATGTTTTCCTCATTTTCTAAATCGTTAACAGCAAACAGCATTGAGTTCTTGATATAAAGTGTGATACCTGTGAGGTTTAAGACCCTTATTACATAAATCTATAAGATCTTTTTTCTCTTTTTTACTTATGCAGACAGGACTGTCACATGCTGGGCACAGACTATTGTCTTCAGGTCCTGAATTTGAAGAATTTCACAGGCCAGGTCTTTTAATAATGTGCAAAACTTGGAAGTCACGATCATTGTAGGAATACTTGAAAATCAACATGTCTGGCTGATCTTTTCTGTATCACATCCAAACAATCTCAAGCCATTTCACAGTTTCTCCATTCCCAGCAGTTTTCCATTCCAAATTATTTTCTTCTGAAACTGGTTGAAATTTAAAATTTGAGTGCTATCCATTTTTTTCACTCTGGTACTTGCTGGAGGTCATTCTTACAATTGTATACCCGCCAATGGGATAAAAAACGTCCATATGTTTACCTTTTCTTACGATGCTCGCATGCTTTGAGTCTACTTCCAATTGCGAATATCAAGGTTCAAAGAAGTCAATTGGTCAATAGTTGGAATGTCTAGTGTATTCACTGCATGCAAACACAAAATGCTCATGTTGGCATTCCTGTTCTGCTTCCCATATGCACCAGAAAAGTGCTCATGTTGGCATTCCTGTTCTGGTTCCCATATGCATCAGAAAAGTGTTCATGTTGGCATTCCTGTTCTGGCCCCCATATGTACCAGAAAATAAGGTTATCAGTTTTCTTATTGCATGATTTTTCAAAAAATTCCACTGACATGAAGCACCTGCATGGATCGTCCTTTTGTTGTTGCCTCGTCCCGTGTGCGGGAATTGGTTTTGTTTTCTCCTACATTAAGAACTGTGAAATTGTATACAGAGAGCCTTCTTTATGGAATACTTCCTTTGCATTCACTTTCAGCAGTAAAGCGTAGCCTCTAAGTCAAATTCAGCTAGTAAAGATTCACCTTTTCTTGTGATTTCCTTCTTAATGTTGTTAAATTCTCTTGCCATTTCTTTCCTTTTCAAATGCTCTTCCTGTTCCCTTTTAAAATCTCTGTCTTTCTTTTTCTTGGCCAAAATGTGTGAAAACTTTAAACATTTATCACACATATCTTTTCGTGGCCTGTGGAATTTCAAATTAAGTTTCTTCTTTCTGCCAGTCATAATTTATGGACTGTCTTTCCTTCCTCATAGAATTGTTCCTGATATAACTTATACGTTATCATAATACTCATATCGGCAGATAAATAATCTGCTCTACATTTCTTTCCTCTTGTAATGAGAAACAAGGGCAGGAAAACCCTTAATGTGTTTGCTTATAACCTCTTTACTTTCTTGTGGTCTCTTTCTACCTGGTTCATGACATCCTCTTCGCTCTTTCTTAATTACATGATGTTGCTCTTTTTTTAACAGTATTCCTTACAAAGGTTTCAGAAATGTCAAATGTCTTGAGAAAAAATTGCATACACACTTTAATCTTACAGAACCCTATATTAGGTAGAATTTATTCGTCCTCTTCCTTCGTGAGTTATCCCGATTTTGTCCTCACACTCTGTTTCTCTTCTTCTTCCACTAGCTTGCTTGCGTACTGCCTTCGTAGCTCAACTGATCCAAGATCCCAGGAGACCCTATGGATATTTTGTCTGTCTTGTTCAGTAAACTTTCTGCTGCACTGTCGTTGACATTTAGAGCTATCTTTTGGCAAAATGTTTTGTTGCAGGAACTTCGGAATTCTTTGTAGAAATATATGCCGCCATGGTGTCGATTGAATTTTCTTTGATTTCTTTTCCATTCCTCTTTAACCACTGTCCTTTTTTATTTTCTTGTTTTGTTACTATTCTCAATACGAGCATTGCCATCTGCAGTTTCCCCATCCTGATTGTGATAATTTACTTGTGCAGTAGTTGCATCCCCAGCAGTTTTTGTGACACTCTTTACAAGGGATGTTCTATGGCCATACCGCTGTCCTTAACAATAACATGACAGGTATTCAGAGGAAGGGAATAGAAAATTAACTGGAACTTCTATAGTGTCTAGTAATTGCTTGGCTACTCACCAGAATCTGTAGTGTTGTCCGGTTCATAGGAAGAAGGATCATCATCTGTATCTGAACCAATGAATGTCCTGAGCATCTCCACATCATGTTCTTCCTCAACTATGAATATAAATACTACTACTACTACTACTAATAATAATAATAATAATAATAGTAATAATAATAATAATAATAATAATAATAATCCAGAATGAGATTTCACTCTGCAGCAGAGTGTATGCTGATATGAAACTTCCTGGCAGATTAAAACTGTGTGCCGGACCGAGACTCGAACTCGGGACCTTTGCTTTTCGCAGGCAAGTGCTCTACCAACTGAGCTACCCAAGCCCGACTCATGCCCCGTCCTCACAGCTTTACTTCTGCCAGTATCTCGTCTCTTACCTTCCAAACGTTACAGAAGCTCTCCTGCAAACTCTGCAGAACTAGCACTCCTGAAAGAAAGGATATTGCGGAGACATGGCTTAGCCACAGCCTGGTGGATGTTTCCAGAATGAGATTTTCACTCTGCAGCCCAGTGTGCATTGATATGAAACTTCCTGGCAGATTAAAACTGTGTGCCGGACTGAGACTCGATCTCGAGACCTTGCCTGCGAAGGCAAAGGTCCCGAGTTCGAGTCTCAGTCCGGCACACAGTTTTAATCTGCCAGGAAGTTTCAATAATAATAATAATGACAACAGCAGTAATATTAGTAATAATAATTACTTACTACCAAAATATACACACTAAGAAACAGGTTCTAACACTTACAAGATTCCATTATATCATGTTCCTTCTCCAGGCACATTTCCACCATACTTGTTCCTCTGGACTCCATATATTCATTTTTGACATGGAGCAACGACATCAATGTATCTAAAGAGAAGTAGCAGGAAAAGCAACTTCTAACAGTTCTGTTAGGATCAGAGAAACGTAAGAGCTGTTCCGTTTCACAAATTAACGCTGCGTCCTTTGGTCTAAAAACAGATCAGCTCTTCCGTCTGTCTGATCCTTACTATTATTTTTTTTGTAAAATGTAGATCGTTTACAACTAAAATGTAAATCATATAAGATAGAGCTACGCTTGTTTGGCCGTAACGTAGGTCTTGATTCTGTGTACCTTATGGTATTAAAAACTCAAAAGTGGCAAAATTGTAGTTCCGTCTGTCTGATCCTAAATGGGTGATTTCAGATAGACTGTTGTGTGGTAGTACGTGGAATAATAAGGCTGTGGTATTATCAGGTGTCGTGTGTAATAAGGCGGTTCCTCGTAATATGCAAATAAGTTACATGTTGAAGCCATTATTTGGGAACAATAATCTGACACACGTGTCAAGCTGAGTGTAATTTATTGTTTTCTGCAGATGTCTGCATAAGTTCTTGCTTGATTCCTAAACAGCCAGATGAAAGTACCACTACAGGGGTGACCGAGTCATAGTATGTAACTAAGGCTGTTTGCAGACTAATCACAATGCTGTCTGTCATGCTGATTACATACATTATCTATGCCATGAGACGTTATTTCAATGGTGGTGTTTTGGTATCTCAAGAATGTTGTAGGTTTCAAACACAGACACAGCATTATTTCCTCAATGTCTTCCATAAACAAATTAGCTACCAAGGGCAACAAAAAGAACCATGACAACACCATTAGCCCATTCATAAATTTTGTTATGAAGTGAAATGGAAGTGAAGATAAGGGTATGGTTAAACATAGCTATTTTAAAATATAGGCTCAACACACTTATAAAGCAGGATTACTGAAATTGATATCCTGTAGGTATGAATTTAAAAAATGCCTTCAGTCACAACTTTTTATGTTTTATTAAGTACATGATGCATTTTGTGACAAGAATATGCATTTCACCTCATGCAAGAGAAAAAAAATAAAGCATGTATTAAGATGAATTACATCAGATGTTGGACCCACAGGGTCCAAAATGCATTGTGTACTTAAGAAAACAAAACAAGTTGTAACTGAAAGCTCTTTTTTTTTCCTCTCCATTGTACTGAGCGTTTGCGAAATATGGATAAAATTAAAATGAAATTGATATGTTTTAAAGAAGCAAGCTTTCATCATCAGAGCTATGATTTTAACAAGAAGACGTTGTACCTATCATGGACAAAAGTAAAAGCTATAACCATAGAATGGAGGCTGTCACAGCTGGCATTTACGTTATTGGTGGTATATGTTTTATGAGCATAGGGCCCGTGGCCCAAGGCATAATTAATTGCCTGACATTTTGTCTTCCAATGCTGGAGACATCATCGGAGGTTTTAATGACTCAGAAAAGTGTTACAGACTCAAAGAAGCCCAGCAAGCCAAACTCTTCATATCCATCCATGCAATGATTGGTTCATGATGTCATCAGACTGCTGCCTAAGATCACAGAGTCATGCTGCCATATGCCATGGAAAGAGAATAGTTGCTGCTGTCTGTTTTATTTAGTACTATAGCCCACAGCTTCTTTTCTGTTGAAATTGTTTTTGTGCTTTTGAATGTCTATGGGCTCTTCGTACATCCTACTTGCTTTAGGATTAAAGTAACCCACTCACCAAAAAGCTGAAGCATTGAGTTGCTGATAGGCACGTACCAGGTGATCAAAAAGTAAGTATAAATTTGAAAACTTAATAAACCACGGAATCATGTAGATAGAGAGGTAAAAACTGACAGACACGCTTGGAATGACATGGCGTTTTATTAGAACCAAAATGCAGGATGGCACTCCACGCCATATTGCTAAATGCTTGAAAGGTCTCTCGTGCACACATTTGGTGATGATCGTGTTCTCAACCACCACTTTCGTCATGCTTGGCCTCCCAGGTCCCCAGACCTCAGTCCGTGCGATTATTGGCTTTGGGGTTACCTGACGTCGCAAGTGTATCGTGATCGACCGACATCTCCAGGTACGCTGAAAGACAACATCTGACGCCAATGCCTCACCATAACTCCTGACATGCTTTACAGTGCTGTTCACAACATTATTCCTTGACTACAGCTATTGTTGAGGAATGATGGTGGACATATTGAGCATTTCCTGTAAAGAACATCATCTTTGCTTTGTCTTACTTTGTTACGCTAATTGTTGCTAGTCTGATCAGATGAAGCACCATCTATCGGACATTTTTTGAACTTTTGTATTTTTTGGTTCTAATAAAACCCCATGTCATTCCAGGCATGTGTGTCAATTTGTACCTTTCTATATACATTATTCCACGATTTATTCAGTTTTCAAATTTATACTGACTTTATCACCCGGTCGGTATAAAACTAAGAAAACATGCTAGCTTTCCGATTTTATCCTTTGACGAGCTAGAGCAAAATAAACACACATACACTCCCACACATGCCTATGCCCTTACATGGTGCCAGCAAGACTGACAGTGTCAGTGCTCTTTTGTGGCAGGAGGATGGGTTGTTGTGGTGCTAGTGTCAGGTGGTGTGGGTGGAGGGAGAGGGAGACAGGGAAAGGGCTGTGGGGTGGGTGACAGCACCCGCTGAAGGTGATGTGGCAACTTCAAATGGATGGGAAGGAACCTGAGCCATATGGGTCCTTCCTTCCACCACCACCACCTTCTCTGAACTACACAGATGGGAGTTACCCTTACATTGCACTTTCCGCTCACATAATCGTCCTGGCCTCAATCTCAGGTAATGGCTTCTATCTGAAGTAACCTTATGCACCCTTCATACAACAGTTTTGTCCAATCCTGTCTCCGCCTTCGTGCCTTCAAAATTTCGCGCAATGTTTTGTTTTATTTAATGCAGCATAGTAACTATGGCATATAATGAAAAGAAATTCAGTCAACAAAGGTATCAGACTGCAAGATGAGCGAAAATCATTTTTTTTTTTTTTTAATTTCACCTTACAGTTTTCTTAAAGACAGTTGGTAAGTATTTCATAGCAGGCAGTGAGTCTTCATGGATGGAACTGGGAATGTCGCACCTGTTGGTCCTCTTGGATATAAAACCCAATAACTCAAGTACGAAATATCATTCTGCTAGCAATTTTAAATAAAATTTTGTTATCTTACCATTGTTTCATATACTGCAATGTACAAGCTAAAATCAACCATATGCAAAATTTATGCTACCTATTTCTACCTCTGTTAACTCCTTAAAATTTCATGCACTATTTTATTTAATTTGATGCAGCATAGTAAATATGATGAATAATAAAAAGAAATTCAGTTTTTTATGGAGCAAAGACATCAGATTGTGCAAAAATCAATTTTTTTCACCTACTAATTTTTGTATAATGGTATGATAGGTATTTCATATCGGCCGGAATGCTATCCATCAGCACAGGCACCAGCATTTAGTGAGAAGTACACGCACAATGAAAGCAGCCTCAGCACAGAATCCTAAGAGGTAGTCTGTAGCAGCGAAAGGGTTTGTGTATAGTATGCTTGATTTTTTAAAAGAGAGGTTCTGGTACTGTGACCTTCCAGGAGCTTCTTTTGAAATTTAGACTTCTTAAAAGTGTGAATATAACATTTGTAGTGACAGTAAGTGAAGTTCTGTTGTACCAGATGTCGAAATCTATAATTCCGACTTTTTTTGAATCAGAGGTACAGGTACTGGGAACTGGGGGTATACTGTCACAAATCAAACACTTGTGTGTGTGTGTGTGTGTGTGTGTGTGTGTGTGTGTGTGTGTGTGTACGCGCGCGCATGTGTGGGCATGCGTGCACGTGTGTGTGGGTGCACGCACACTTTACGTATTTGGTGATTCAGTTTTCATGTACTGTGCTATATTAAATAATGTGTTACAGGTAGATTGCACAACACCACAATACCATGAACCAAAAAGTTGGCACTATGTAATGTTGAGGAGTCTCTTGTACAATAAATCAACAATTTAACTTGTATAATGTACAAGTTAATTTACTTATAATTTTGATCGTCACAAACATGAATTTAATTTATTTAGATAGTATGAAACATTTAGACAACTGGTACCTGCTAATATTAATATGTAGCAATGATGTTATCTCTTCAATTGCAGTAGCAAAAATAATAATAATAATTGATATTTTTATAAAACTGATTTCTGTTTCTTTCTTCCATTGCAGCTTGATAATATGCATTCTTTCAGTTTGGGTAAAGAAACAAAAACCGTCTCCATTGTACAGTTTTGGATATGAGAGATTTGAGGTACTTGCTGTTTTTGGAAGCACTGTTTTGGCACAACTGGCTTCAGTGTTCATCATCAAAGAAAGCATTGAGCGGCTTATCCTTGAACAAACACAGATACATACGTAAGTTTTCAGTTTGACGTAGCATGTTATTTCACTAAGTTTAATTAATGACATAGGTTTTTTTTTAAGATCTTCATTTCATCACATGTGGTGGTAAGAATAAATTTATGAAGATAAGATAAGTATGGTATTGCAAAATTGTGGCCTACCAATAAACAATGATATTAGCAAAGTTAAAACATAACTTTTATTTATTGGTCTTTTGCAAGTTTACAGTGTAACTACCAGCAAAGCATTTTCTAATTGAATCATTGAAACAAAACTGAAGTGTACCTATTGACAAATTAATGTGTTAGAGTCAAAGCATATACACAAACACTCTCTAAATGCCTAAGTCTCTCTTCTTCTTTCTTATACATAAGTTTTAGAAGTTGCAAACGAAATTAATAACTAAACTGTATGCTGTATCTTAACTAAACATACTACAGTAAGCTAAATTGTTGAAATAGGTATTTTTAGTATACATCTATGTGACTACTACGCAGCTCATACTTATGTGCTTCGCAGATGGTTCATTGAACAACTTTCATACTATTTATCTACAGTTCCACTTTGGAACAGCACGTGGGAAAAAGAAACTCTTAAATCTTTCCGTGCATGCTCTGATACACTGTTTGATCAAAAGTAGCTTGACACGTGGCTGAAAATGACTTACAAGTTCGTGGCAACCTCCATCGGTAATGCTGGAATTCAGTGTGGCGTTGGCTGACCCTTAGCCTTGATGACAGCTTCCACTCTCACAGGCATATGTTCAATAAGGTGCTGGAAGGTTGCTTGGGGAATAGCAGCCCATTCTTCATGGAGTATTGCACTGAGGATAGGTATCGATGTTGCTTGGTGAGGCTTGGTATGAAGTCGACATTCCAAAACATCCCAAATATGTTCCATAGGATTCAGGTCAGGACTCTGTGCAGGCCAGTCCATTAGAGGGATGCTGTTGTTGTGCAACCACTCCACCACAGGCCATGCATTATGAACAGGTACTCCATTGTGTTGAAAGAATCAGTCGCCATCCCCAAATTGCGCTTCAACAGTGGGAAGCAAGAATGTACTTAAAACATTAATATAGTCCCGTGATGTGATGGGGTGCAAGCTGCCTCCATGAAAAACACAACCACTCCATAACACCACCGCCTCTGAATTTTACTGTTGGCACTACACACACTGGCAGATGATGTTCACCAGTGTCGCCATACGCACACCCTGCCATCGGATTGCCACATTTTGTACCATGATTCATCACTCCACACACAGTTTTTCCATTGTTCAATAGTTCAATATTTACGCTCCTTATACCAAGCGAGGCGTTGTTTGATGTTTATCGGCATGATGTGTGGTTTATGAGCAGCTGCTCGACAACGAAATCCAAGTTTTCTCACCTCCCGCCTAACTGTCATAGTACTTGCAGTGGGTCCTGATGCAGTTTGGAATTCCTGTGTGATGGTCTGGATAGATGTCTGCCTATTACACATTACGACCCTCTTCAACTGTTGGTGGTGTCTGTCGCCCAACAGACGAGGTCGGCATGTATGCTTTTGTGCTCTACTTGTCCCTTTATGTTTCCACTTCACTATCACATCGGAAACGGTGGACCTAGGGATGTTTAGGAGTGTGAAAATCTTGCATACAAACGTATGATACAATTGGCACCCAATCACCTGATCACGTTCGAGGTTCGTGAGTTCCGCAAAGCGCCCCATCTGCTCTCTCACGATGTCTAATGCTACTGAGGTCACTGATATGGAGTACCTGGCAGTAGGTGGCAGCACAATGCACCTAATATGAAAAATGTATATTTTTGGGGTTGTCCAGGTACTTCTGAGCACATATTGTATATTTTATTATTATGCTCCTTTCTTCTTTTATAACTGGGCATCAACATGATATTTTCACATTCGGAGGAGAGGTGAAAGTTTGAGATTGAAATTTCATGAAAAGATCTTGCCACAACAGAAAACGAACTTATTTTAATTATTGCCACTCTAAATCATGTTTCATGCTTGTGACACTCTTGCCCCTATTTTGTGATAGTAGGAAACAAGCTGCCCTTTTTTAAACTTTTCCAATGTCCTCCATCAGTCCTATCTGGTAAGGATCCCATACTGTACAACAATACTCTAGTAGAGGACAAACAAGAGTAGTGTAGGCAGTCTCATTAGTGGATTTCATATCACTTCTATGTGTTCTGGTAGTAAAACAGTCTTTGGTTCACCTTACTCACAACATTATCTAGGTGATAATTCAAATGTGTGTTGTTTATAAATGTAATCTCTTGGTATTTAGTTGAATTGATAGCATTTAGATTTGTCTGATTTATCATGTAACTAAAATTTAAGAGAGTCCTTTTAGTACCCATGTGGTTGACGTCACACTTTTCATTATTTAGAGTCAATTGCTGTTTTTTGCATCTTACTCATGTCTTGTCTAAATCATTTTACAGTTGGTTTTGGTCTTCTGATGTCATTATGAGATGGTAAATGTCAGAATCATCTGCAAGCAATCTAAGAAGTTTGTTCAGATTATCTCCTGAATTATTTATATATGAGATTTATTTGATAAACCTGGTAAATTTCCGTGAAATAATGGAACATTTTTGTTGTGCCTTCATGATTGATAAGCTTAATTATTCCAATGATTGTATAAACAACTTTAAAAAATTGCAGCCTACAGTTCGTTGTTGGCAGCCATTTGAATTGGACTGCGTGTTGACTGCAATTGAAAATGGGAAAACTGGGTTTTGTGCTGTTGTTATACCCATGTTAATTTCATGAATTGTACTGCCACACAAATCAAAATAGAATGAGATGAAGTTCACATAGAGACTGTGCCATCATTGAAGACCATTTCCATTTGAATTAACGAATTTAAAGATGGTCAGACAAGCACCAAAGACGAAGTGCACTCTTGCCATCCAGTTGAGGACACTACAAAGGAAATCATTGACAAAATCCATGATATGGTAATGCAAGACTGCCGAATATGGAGAGCTGGCTATGAAGAAGCTACACTATGTGATCAAAAGTATCCAGACAACCCCAAAAACATATGTTTTTTAGGTGCATTTTGCTGCCACCTACTGCCAGTTACTCCATATCAGCAACCTCTGTAGTCATTGGACATTGTGAGAGAGCAGAATGGGGCACTCCATGGAACTCACGGACTTCAAATATGGTCAGTTGATTGGATGTCACTTGTGTCATATGTCTGAACGTGAGATTTCCACACTCCTAAACATCACTAGGTCCTCTGTTTCCGATGTGATAGTGAAGTGGAAACATGAAGAGTCATGTTCAGCACATAAGCGTACAGGCCGACCTCGTCTGTTGGCTGACAGAGACCGCTGACAGAGTTGTAATGTGTAATAGGCAGACATTTATTCAGACCATCACCATGAATTCCAAACTGCATCAGGATCCACTGCAAGTACTATGACAGTTAGGCGGGAGATGAGAAAACTTGGATTTCATTGTTAAGTGGCCGATCTTAAGCCACACATCATTCCGGTAAATGCCAAACGATGCCTCACTTGGTGTAAGGAGTGTAAACATTGGATGATTGAACAGTGGAAAAGCGTTGTGTGGAGTGATGAATCACAGTACACAGTGTGGTGATCCGATTGCAGGGCGTGGGTATGGCGAGTGCCTGGTGAACGTCATTTGCCAGCATGTGTAGTGCCAACAGTAAAATTCGGTGGTGGTGGTTTTATGGTGTGGTCGCATTTTTCTTGGAGGGGGCTTGCACCCTTTGTTATTTTGCATGGCACTATCACAGCACAGGCCTACATTGATGTTTTAAGCACCTTCTAGCTTCCCACTGTTGAAGAGCAACTCTGGGATTGCATCTTTCAACACGTTCGAGCACCTGTTCATAATGCACGGCATGTGGCGGAGTGGTTACACGACAATAACATCCCTGTAAGGAACTGGCTTGCACAGAGTCCTGACCTGAATCCTATAGAAAACCTTTGGGATTTTTCGGAACACCGACTTCATGCCAGGCCTCACCGACCAACATCGATACCTCTCCACAGTGGAGCACTTCGTGAAGAATGGGATGCCATTCCCCAAGGAACCTTCCAGCACCTGATCGAACATATGCCTGCGAGAATGGAAGCTGTCATCAAGGCTAAGGGTGGGCCAACACCATATTGAATTTCAGCATTACTGATGAAGGACACCATGAACTTGTAGGTTATTTTCAGCCAGGTGTCCAGATACGTGTGAGGTGGGCGCTATGATTACTCACAGTCGACCAAACGCGCATCTGGTACAACATTTCAGCACAATGTCTGTTGGTGATTAATCACAATCTGCAAGGCTTTTTGCACTAATTTGTGACTGTTGATGAAACCTGGATCCATCATTACATGCCAGAGTCAAAACGTCAATGAAAACAGAGAACAGAGCCTGGTGGAAGTGCACTGAAAAAGGCAAAGACCATTTTGTCAGCTGATAAGATGATCACCACTGTTTTTTGGGAGTTCCAAGAAATAATCGTCTTAGTAACTGGATCCTATTATGCTTCATTGTTGGAATGTTTGAAACTTATTTGGCTGAAAGAAGGCCAAAGTTGGCACTCAAAAAAGAGCTCTTTTGCCAGGATAATGCACCGTTCCACATATCAGTGATAACAAAGATTAAAGTATATGAATTGAGCTTTGGATTGGTTCCTCAACCAAACTATTCAGCAGCTTAGCCCCAGGTGACTTCCTCCCGTTCCCTAACTTGAAACTTTGGCTTGCCAGGAAGAAATTTTCATCCACTAAGGAAATGATACTTTCAGTCAATGAGTATTTTGCAGAGTCTGACAAAACTTATTTTTCTGATGGGGTGAAAAAGCAGCAGGATCCTTGGACCAAGCGTATAGCAAAGGAGACCATGTCAAAAAATAACGTGAGTTGTTTACAGAACAAACATTTTTCCTTGCCTTTTTACCAAACTTATCAAATCACCCTCATAGATTAGGAACAGCACAGGTCCTAAACACTCTCTTGGTGAACACTAGATATTACTTCTCTTTTACTCGATGAATTTCCATCAGTTATTACTAACTGTGAATTTTCTGAGAGGAAATCACAAATCCTGTTGCACAACTGAAAAAATATTCCATAGACACACAATTTGATTAGAAGCTGCTTGTGAGCAATGGTATCAAACCTTCGGAAAATCTAGAAATATGGAATCAGTTTGATATTCCCTTTCAATAGCACTCATTATTTATGAGAATAAAAAGCTAGTCATGTTACATAGAAGCTACATTTTCTGAATCAGTGCTGACTGTGTGTCAGTAGTTTTTTTGCTAATTCATAATATTCAAACACAGTAAGTGTTCAGAAACCATACTGCAAATCAACAGGAGTTGTATGGGTCTGTAATTCAGTACATTACTCCTATTTCCTTTGTTGTTTGTTGTTGTGCAACTTTTCAGTCTTTAGGTACAGATGTTTCATTGAGCAAACAGTGTTATATGATTGCTAAGTATGGAGCTATTGTATAAGCATACTCTGAAGAGGAACTACTGGGTGTAGAGTCTGGACCAGAAGACTTGAGTTGCTTCACTGCTACTTCCAAGTTACTTGTGTTGGCAGCTGTTCTTGGTCAAGTTCTTAAATGTTTACTTTATCTTCTTTGGTGAATGAATTTTGGAAAACCATATTTAGTAACATTGCTATTGCTATCGTACAGTGAAGTTATTTTATTTATTTATTTATTTTTTTTTTAATTGATTGTGTCTTGCTGCTGGTGTACTTTATATATGACCAGAATCTCTTTGGAATTTCTGCCCTGTTTTCCTTTCTTCTTCTTCTTCTTCTTCTTCTTCTTCTTCTTCTTCTTCTGCAACAGTGTACTGACCTGTTTCGTGTGCCGTGGATATCAGTTGCATCTCTTATTAATTTATTTGGTAAAAATCTCTCAGTTGCATTCGATACTCTTTCCTGAAATTCAAGCCACATATGGTCAATGCCTACACAGTTAGTTCAGGAGGAAGAATGGAGACTGTCTCTTAGAAAGACCTTTACTGAATTTTCATCTGCTTTTTAAAATAGATAAATTTTACTCGCACCCCCCTCCCACCTTTTTTTGTGGATGTTGCTAGATCATTGTCACTATTGTTGTGTCCATCTTGATGCTCCCTGTTTGCCATTATTACCTGTTGCTGACAGGATAAGTATGGTTTCACAACCAATTCCATTTAAGGTCGGCACCTGAACTAATTGCTCAAAGTAATTTTTGGAGAAATCATTTAGTACATTTTTGAACAAAGGTTTATGCCAACCATCAGATTTGAACATTTATTTTTGCCAACATATTGAGGGTAAATTGAAGTCACCTCCAGCTATAACTGTATCAGTGGCATCCCTATTTGACATGATACTCCAGTTTCCTTTAAATCTTTCAGCAGCTGTATTACCTGAGTTGCAGTCAGTAAAAGAAACCAATTATTAATTTATTACAGCTGTCTAGTACAATCTCGGACCATACTACCGTATTTACTTGAATCTAAGCCGCACTCGAATCTAAGCTGCACCTGAAAAATGTGACTCGAAATCAAGGGAAAAAAAATTCCCCGAATCTAAGCCGTACCTAAATTTGAGACTCGAGATTCAAGGGGAGATAAAAGTTTTAGGCCGCACCTCCAAATCGAAACATAGTTGGTCCATTATAATACGAGACACCATTTAGGTCGAATGAATGATGATAGAGCTACAGTAGTTTGGTTCGAGCCATAAGCTTAGCAGTTAAGCTTTACCAGGTAGCCATTGCTATGCATCAGGCACTCTGTCCGTCTTTATACGGGTACCCTTCCTTTTTCACGTGCTTTGTCTGATTTGAATTGATTGCTT
The DNA here is from genome assembly GCF_023897955.1 of Schistocerca gregaria. Lineage (NCBI taxonomy): Eukaryota > Metazoa > Arthropoda > Insecta > Orthoptera > Acrididae > Schistocerca > Schistocerca gregaria. Next base: position 325,964,792 of record NC_064925.1, on the reverse strand, counting down.
ATTTTTCTTTGATCTGATAATTGCTGTTATGTGTTTACGTCACTCTAAGCTGAAAATGCATTACTGTACTGTGTCATGCATTGTTTGTCACATTCTGATGATGAGTGTTTACAGCCTGTCGCCGCTCGCGACATGGCTTGCTCTTGTGTGCAGTTACTTACACTGCTGCTTTCTTTGATAATGATCAACAAGAACCAAATAATAGACTGCATATGATGGAAGATGTTCTGATTGAGAGTTTAGCGAACAGCTTTCTCTGTATGAAAATCTTTGCAGATACCTCTTTAGTACATTATAATCTGCACAAAAATTAGAGTCATCTTAGATTTAAAAATTTAGTCAATTGCCGTGCTTCATTTCTGACTGTATCACTATTAGGCATTAAATAATACGAATTTAAACATGACATGATATGTGTATTCTTACGCGTTTGCTGTTGTCTCGCTCTAGTTTAGGAGTTTATTAGGCAAACAGGATTTAAATGAGACAGCAGCAAACACGAAAGAATACATGGCAAAATGTTTACATTCGTATTATTCTTATGGTGGAGAGAATAGTGCATGTGATTCACAATTCATAAAAGTTCCTAGTAGCAACCATCTCTTCTCACAGGTGGGAAAAATTTCAGGACGTAGAGTTTCCCATATTGACAAACATCCCAAACGGTCTTGCCAGTCGGATTTTCGTAGTACATTGAAATGCTGCTAGAAGATGAACAATACGAAACTTCTATTTACTTTGTTGGATAATGCATGAAAGTGCAGTGGTCAAAACTCGGGGCGGAGAAAAAAAGCTCGAATTCCGCCTTTTTTTTTAATTTTTTTTATTTCTTTACTGACGAAGAGGTTTTGGCGCCAGTATTTATCTTTGTGCCCTCAAAACATGCCTGTTGTAGTGCTACATATATTCGATGGCAGAAATCAGTTGTGGCGGCACCTACCAACATTTTTCAGAACTTCCGCTTACTTTGCACTCGATTCTAAGCCGCAGGCGTTTTTTTGGATTACAAAAACCGGAAAAAAAAGTGCGGCTTAGATTCGAGATAACCTGTTTCTAACAGCGACAAAAATGCCACCAGCAACCATATTTAATCTATTCTTTCTGAATACTGTTAGGTCCTTTGTAAAAATTTCAGCTGAGCTTATCTCCTGCTGTAGCCAGCTTTTAGTACCTGTAATGATTTGAACTTAAGTACTTTCTGTTAGTATTTGGAACTCTGGGTCTTTTCCAACACAGCTACAACAGTTTGCAACTATAATATTTGCAGTTACTAGGTCTAGCCTTGTCCTTTGTTTGACCTGAAACCTTCAAGACTGAAACGCTTTTTGTTCTTTCCCCAAGACTGCGTATCCTAAAAAACTACCCAGTCCACTCCAGACAGCACCCGCTGCCCTTATAGCAACCAACTGGGTGTAACGGACCTCTGATGTATTGAAGTGGAACACAATACACTACCACACTATGGCAAAATCAAAAGAATCTACTGCCAAAATTGTCACATACCTACCTGAGCCTCTCATTCATATCCTCCACACAGCTCCATACCAAAGGTCCACAATAATGCTACAGATGGTGAGCATGTCTTCATCTTGCAAGCTAAACTGGCAGTCTTTACTGATACAGATAGCCGCCACAAACTATTTCTTGTAACCAAAGTGACACACCCCATTAAGATCAACATGAGGCACCACCTGCAGTTGGCTGCACCCTGTGATCTTCATGTCAGTGGAAAGACCTTTTCGACATCTGGAATGACTCCCAACCCCAGCATGCGCACAGAGTGCACAAAGCCCCATTATGGGTGTAACATAGGAGTTCTCAGCTACTAGTAATCCCACCCGGATATTGCAAGCCAAGCAGCTTCCTCTGAACCAGGACAAACAATTGTATCTGGCTCCGGATCTGTGTCAGTTACAGACAGTGCCTGAAATCTGTTTGTCATATGAACCAGCAAGTCTTTCAATTGGCACATCAGAAAGTCTTTCACTGCATGTCGCCTTTGGAAGAACCTCCTACTCGATCATGGGTGAGGGGTCAACTTCAGTGCCAGTAGTAACCAGAGCAGCCGCAGTAGTGGACCAGTTGAGGAACACTTGGGATGTGCTGGACATTGTTTGGATCCCCATGTCTGGTCCCCCTTAGTGATAGGCAACAGCTCAAACTGCGTGATCAAAGTCAGTATGATCTGCAGCTGTGAGGGAAGGGTTGCAATCTAGTAAAGAACATTTACAAATTTCTTAGAAAATTTTTGTTTTGAATGTCATATGCAGTTGTGTTTTACGTAAATATGACTGTTGTGCAATGCAGTACTGGTTCGTTTCTGTGTAGCAAGTTTGTCCAGCTGGTTATTTATCATGGAGACGTCAAAACAGAAGACGATGAAATTAAAGTACAAATACTATTTTTTTCCAAAAATTACTTCATTAAAGATTACAACATAGTTCAAACTTTCATTCATCTTGTGGATGCCAAAATCACAGCTGTAGAAATAAGTCTTTTTATTCCTTGTGGGTGTTGAACACAGTGACTGTGATGAATAAAGGGTTTTGGAAATAAGTGATTGCGAAGATGAAATCAACTGATGTTGGTTAATGGATGGAAGGCCTCTGGATTCAGAGGTATATTTATTATATTCTGTGTCAAATCTGCTGAAGAACTTATCCTTTTCTAGCAAATATTTATCCTAGATCATTAGAACAACATTGTTTTCGATGTGATTGCAAATTGTTTTCCATGTGATAACAAAATCATAGTCAATCTAATTTGTAATAAAATTTATAAGACAGATGTGCAAAACAACAGATCTATCTCACTGGCTTCAATTGGTTGTAAAATTAATAAACATATTTTTTACTCACATTTGATGACTCTTTTTTAATTGAAAATTCCCTCTGTAGGGATCAAAACAGATTCTCCAATCACCCGTTCTGTTGTACCTAGCTTGCTCTGTTCTTTAATGAAATGCAGAATATTGTAGGTTGTGATATGTCGAATGATACTGTGGTGTTATTTTTTCTCCAGCTTTTCTACAGTACGGCATTGTCACCTAATAAGTGTCTGGCAGAATGTGACTGTTCACAGATGATACTACTATGCCTAGGGAGATAACATTAGTACAAAATGAATACAATATTATGAAAGACTTATAGATGATGAGTGTATGGCACACATATTGGCAGCTGACCCTCAAGATAAATAAATGTAACATACTGCACATAAATGGGTGTGCATAGATGGATTCATAGAAGAGATGAAGTAGATTTAAAGAATAATTGCACAGTTTATCACAACTTTGTTTCTTCAGAGCAAGCATGTCACAGAAATTTTCATTGAATTCTTATGGGATATGCTACAAGTCAGACACTGTGTATCACAGAAAGTTGTGCTCTTAAAATTTGCAGTGTGTCCAGTTTGCAGAGATTAAAGAAATTTGGGTTTATGCATTTACCATCTGCAAATAGAATATGAAAGGGAGATGAAATTCAGGTATACTATGTACTTTCCTCCACACACAGTGTTGTGACTGTGGTGTGCAAATGTAGATTAGATTAGGTGAACTCTGTTTCCATGGATCCATATTGAGGAGATTCTCGTGCATGTGGAACATGACCTTTTTTTTTACTTTGTGTGATATTAATCAAAAATACGTGGCAATAGCCTTGCCGCAGTGGATACACTGGTTCCTGTCAGATCACCGAAGTTAAGTGCTGTCGGGTGTGGCTGGCACTTGGATGAATGACCATCTGGGCCGGCATGCACGGTTGCCATTTTTCGGGATGCACTCGGCCTCATCATGCCAATTGACGAGCTATTCAACCTAATAGTAGTGGCTCCAGTCAAACAAAACCATCATAATGACCGGGAAAGCGGTGTGCCGACCATACACCCCACTTATCTGCATCCTCAGCTAAGGATGGCACGGTGGTCAGATGGTCCCAATGGGCCACTTGTGGCCTGAAGGCAGATTGCTTAATCAAAAATACAGCAATAGTAATAACAGTAATAATGCATGTCAGAGGAGTAGGAGAAGCTAGCTACAAGTAAGTCTTTGAGTTGCCTCCTAAAATAAACTTTAGTTATAGCTAAACTATTTATGATTTCTGGCAAGTTGTTGAAAATGTATGTTTCTGGATAGTGGGTCAATTTTGGACTAAAGTGAGTTTCTTTAAATTTTTATCTAGATTGTTGTTGTTCGCAGTATTGATTTTGTGAACTGAACTGTGTGTTGCCAAAAGGGATATACAGTTTACAACAAATGTCATTCATCATCATCATCATTTAAGATGATTATGCCTTTCAGCGTTCCGTCTGGAGCATAGCCCCCCTTATAAAATTCCTCCATGATCCCCTATTCAGTGCTAACATTGGTGCCTCTTCTGATGTTAAACCTATTACTTCAAAATCATTCTTAACCTAATCCAGGTACCTTCTCCTTGGTCTGCCCCGACTCCTCCTACCCTCTACTGCTGAACCCACGAGTCTCTTGGGTAACCTTTCTTCTCCCATGCGTGTAACATGACCCCACCATCTAAGCCTGTTCCCCCTGACTGCTACATCTATAGAGTTCATTCCCAGTTTTTCTTTGATTTCCTCATTGTGGCCACCCTCCTTCCATTGTTCCCATCTACTAGTACCTGCAATCATCCTAGCTACTTTCATATCCGTGACCTCAACCTCGTTGATAAGGTAACCTGAAACCACCAACGTTTCGCTCCCATACAACAAAGTTGGTCGAAAGATTGAACGGTGCACAGATAACTTAGTCTTGGTACTGACTTCCTTCTTGCAGAAGAGAGTAGATCGTAGCTGAGCGCTCATTGCATTAGCTTTGCTACACCTCGCTTCCAGTTCTTTCACTATGTTGCCATCCTGTGAGAATATGCATCCTAAGTACTTGAAACCGTTCACCTGTTCTAGCTTTGTTCCTCCTATTTGGCACTCAATCCGTTTATATCTCTTTCCCACTGACATTACTTTCGTTTTGGAGATGCTAATCTTCATACCATAGTCCTTACATTTCTGATCTAGCTCTGAAATATTACTTTGCAAACTTTCAGTCGAATCTGCCATCACAACTAAGTCATTCTCATATGCAAGACTGCTTATTTTGTGTTCACATATCTTAATCTCACCCAGCCAGTCTATTGTTTTCAACATATGATCCATAAATAATATGAACAACAGTGGAGACATGTTGCAGCCTTGTCTTACCCCTGAAACTACTCTGAACCATGAACTCAATTTACCATAAACTCTAACTGCTGCCTGACTATCCATGTAAAGACCTTTAATTGCTTGCAAAAGTTTGCCTCCTATTCCATAATCTCGTAGAACAGACAATAACTTCCTCCTAGGAACCCAGTCATATGTGTTTTCTACATCTATAAAGCGTAGATACAATTCCCTGTTCCACTCATAACACTTCTCCATTATTTGCCGTAAGCTAAAGGTCTGGTCCTGACAACCTTCCAAGAGGCCTAAACCCACACTGATTTTCTTCCAATTGGTCCTTAACTAATATTCGCACTTTCCTTTCAACAATACCTGAGAAGATTTTACCCACAACACTGATTAAATAGATACCTCTGTAGTTGTTACAATCTTTTCTGTTTCCATGTTTAAAGATTGGTGTGATTACTGCTTTTGTCCAGTCTGATGGAACCTTTCCCGACTCCCAGGCCATTTCAATTATCCTGTGTAGCCATTTAAGACTTGACATTCCACTGTATTTGATGAGTTCCGACTTAATTTCATCCACCCCAGCTGCTTTATTGCACTGCAATCTATTGACCATTTTCTCCACTTCCTCAAATGTGATCCTATTTCCATCATCATTCCTATCCCATTCGAAATCTGAAACATTAGTGATTGCATTTTCACCTACATTGAGCAACTCTTCAAAATATTCCCTCCATCTGCCCAAGGCATCCACAGGATTCACCAGCAGTTTTCCTGGCCTGTCCAAAATACTTGTCATTCCCTTCTTACCTCCCTTTCGAAGACTGCTAATTACACTCCATAATGGTTTTCCAGAAGCTGGACCCATAGTCACCAACCTGTTTCCAAAGTCTTCCCAAGATTTCTGCTTGGATGCCTGCAATTATCTGTTTGGCTTTGTTTCTTTCTTCAACGAAACTTTCTCTGTCTACCTGAGTTCTAGTATGTAGCCATTTTTGATACCCCTTCTTTTTCCTTTTACAGGCTGCCTTGACTGTGTCATTCCACCAAGCTGTTTGCTTCATCCTACTTTTACACACTACTGTTCCAAGACATTCTTTAGCCGCTTCTAGTACTGTGTCCCTGTACCTTGTCCATTCCTTTTCCAATGACTGTAATTGACTACATTCAACTAACTGGTACCTTTCTGATATCACTGTTATGTACGTGTGCCTGATTTCCTTATCCTGAAGTTTCTCCACTCTTATCCTCCTGCACTTCCGGCCTCACAATCCCAATTTCACTGCAGATTAAATAATAATCAGTGTCATCAAAGAATCCCCTAAATACACGTGTGTCCCTCACAGCCTTCCTGAATTCCTGATCTGTTATTATATAGTCAATTACAGATCTGGTTCCCCTGCCTCCCCAAGTATACCGGTGAATGTTCTTATGTTTAAAAAAGGAGTTTGTGATTACTAAGCTCATACAGGCACAGAAAGCCAAGAGTTGTTTCCCGTTCCTGTTGGCCTCCATATACTCTCCAAATTTACCCATAACCTTTTCATATCCTTCTGTTCGATTTCCAATCCTGGCGTTTAAATCACCCATGAGCAGAACACTGTCCTTGTCCTTTACTCTTCACTGATTGCCTCATAAAAACTATCCATCTTATCTTGATCTGTCCCTTCACAATGAGAATATACTGACACAATCCTAATTTTCTTGCTAAACACTGTCAAATCTATCCACATCAGTCGTTTGTTTACATACCTTACTGCAACTACGCTGGGTTCCATTTCTTTCCTGATGTAAAGGCCTACACCCCATTGTGCTATTCCTGCTTTGACTCCTGACAGGTAGACCTTGTATTCTCCCACTTCCTCCTCTTTCTCACCCCTTACCCGAATGTCACTAACAGCTAAGACGTCCAGCCCCATCTTACTTGCAGCCTCTGCCAGCTCTACCTTCTTCCCAGAGTAGCCTCCATTGATATTAATAGCTCCCCATCTCATTACCATTTGTTTGCCAAGTCGTATCTTAGGAGTCCCTGGTTTGTCAGTTAGAGGTGGGACTCTGTCACCTCCAAAGGTCCGAGGCATTTTGCTCTGATTGTTGCCAGCATCATATTTAAAGTACCAGGGAAGCAGGTTGCTAGCCTTACTTGCGCCGAGTCCCATTGGGTTTTACCCCTGATGGCTGAGGGACTAACCGGTGGATTTGGTAGTCTTTGCCGTATGAGCACAAAGGTGTCCACGACTCAGATTATGTCCTAGATGCCCAGCCTTATTCCAAAGTAACTGGTATCCCAACTGTCGGTACCACTTACTTGGCCACTCATACATTGCCCGTTGTTCATGGACTAGGACATGACTACAGGAACCCACACCATGAACCACAACAAATGTCATTAAGGAATAAATATACTGAGAAGCAGTAAGTAGTACACCCAGTTCCTTGAATAGGGTTTTGCATTATGTTCATGAATTCACACCACAAATAGTGCTTATTACATGCATTAGGTGTCTGAAATCTTTTGTTTGAATTACCCCAAATTATGATACCATACGACATTGTGGAGTTATGTAGATTACATTTGTGAACTTAACTCTATTAACAGAATCCATTGTGATAATGTCATTTTCTCATTCAATTATTCTTCATAGCATTACAGGAAAAGGCATTACACTATTTTTCTAAACTTGGTTCCATGATCTAAATTATCCACACCACGATATTCTGTGCTACACAAAGCATATGGATAATCTTCACTGTATCAGCCTAAACAAGAGTGGAAAAGATATTGTTCTGAGGAGCTTGTCAGATTCACACCTAGTTTGGTGATGGTCCTTATTAGTTAGTGCAAGAAATGTCAAGACCTTTTATACATAGTCAAGGAACTACTTTCTGTGTAGCATTCAAACAGAAATGTGAACAAGACAGCATTAAGCAACTGCACTGTTGTGACACTTTGTCCTGTTTAGGCTGCTGAACATTGTCACTACTTCTACCATCGTAAAGGAAATTAACAGTGTTCCAGGACCAGTTTGCAATGGTTGACTCAAGAAAACAGTGAAACACTGGAGAAACATGTTTATGATTGAAACACCATTTATTGTGGTATATTGTGATGAAAAAGTGCAGATTTGGAGAATGTGTGATGTGTTTCATTTGTTCTTCTCATAGCACTCAGAGAGATGTTTAGGATGTGAAGAATAGAAGATGACCCCATCTGTTACGAACAACTAATGTTGCTCTTCACAGATATGTAATTGTAGAGGTGTCAGGGTTGCTGTTAAAACTTACTAGACCAATTTTTACTTTAGAATTGTGTGCATCAGTGTGAAAGAAATCTCTTATCCCGGGGTCTGTATGAAGATTTTAACAAGAACTCTGTTCAAGTAAAACTGTACTCTGCTGGTAGCACTAGTTTGTACTTGTTATACATTTATGAGATGTTTTGGGACAATGACTTAACACAAAAGCTCAAAGAGCTGCAGTAGACTTCTCCTGCACTGCAGTTCTGGAAAACAATTGAGCTACTATTGCCACCAGAAACTGTTTCCAGGTTGGTTGCAATATCCCTTTGTCTTTTTTACCTATCTTTCCAATTACATGCCCCTTTTTATTTAGCTACATTATTCCCTGCATTACAATGTACAAGGCCTTAATCATAGAGTTTCTTATTAATCCTCTTTCCTGGAGTTAATTCCAACTTTCTGTGAGGGCAATTTGTTTCTATTTTCAACTTCTCATTGATTATAAGCTTCTTAATGTCACCATATAACATTTCATCATTTAAATTAAAGGTTACAAAGTTCTTCAGACCTCCACTGTACGTAAGGTTGATTGTGAACTAAGAAACAACAGTGAAAAGATATGCAGCATCTTTATCTTCCAGGAGCTGAATTTTCAAGTGATAATTAGAAATAGATAGTACAACTTACCTTTCTAGCCTGCTGGAATTTGAATAGTCAAGTTATATTACCTTAGCTAAACAAATATAATGTGTGAGAGGCTATTTTAGAAAAATTTTGAAATCCAAATGTTAATGGCATGTTCTGTTTTCTAGAGGACGGCTCCTTGTAGGAATGGGACTTGCTTTCCTAACTCATCTTCTGGTGATCTATGGTGTAAGCAACGCTGCTTTAGAACATGTAATCGCTGCCTCATCCTCAAGCTGGTTGCAGGAGCATGTTTCTGACATAAGTCAGAGGTGAGATTATATGAATAAAGTTATGGTTAATATTATCCTTGTTTTAAGTGTTGTGTTTTCATTGTGTGGGTAGGAGGGGGAGAGTGGGTGGGGTACTTGTTTGTGTTTATTTGATCCCTAACATATGCTACTTATTTGCAAGCACTGCTGTTTGACGGATGTCTCAATAAACAAAATGTAGCCACAATTTTGTTCAAATAGTAAAAGCCAGTTTTAAGGTGATAAATTGTCATAGATAAATGAAATGAGAATGAGACAGCATATCTGCCAATGTGACAAATATTTTTGTGGATTTAATATAAAATTGGAACATTTTGGGTGGAATACAGTTAATGGAATGCTAAAGGTAACAACTCATTGTATTGTTGAGATACTGAGCAGTTAAGGAAACATTGTATGTCCTATACCGCCAATGTTAAATTTTCGAATTTTGTGACCCATATCTTGGTAACTTTTCAAGACACCAACTTACAATTTTCCTTAATTGTTGAATGCACCTTTCTAGATACACTGAACTAGAATTATTACTAAAATCGTATTGTGGGGCATGCTATCTTCCCTCTTTCCCCCCCCCCCCCCCAAACACTCAATTTTTTGCCAGAATTTTGTAAATAAATGAACATAAAAACAAAGGATATTTTAATATTTTAATTATTCTAGTTCCGAATCTCACATTTGGCATGCTGTGAAAATTTCATGCCATCAGTACCTTTTTAGAAAATGGGTCATTTATTGCAAAAAATGTAGTTCAGATATATTTAGGTTTAAAACTTTTTTATCACAAATTCTTATACAGCTGAACATTTCTGCATCTTTTATGTACTAGAATTGCCCTAGACCATTGTCTGTGTCTTCTTCAGTGTCACAACAGCCCAGTGCTTGCCTCCTCCTTTTCTTTCTTGCTTCTTTTGTCATTTGCTGGGCAGCTAACTCTGCTTCACATACACAAAACTCGTCCAGTTCCCGCAGTCCTTTAGCTGTGTTCTGTCCAAATCTTACCCGTAACTTCTCCAGATCTGTAAGTCTTTCATAGTTCCTACCATTAAAAGTTATTACAGCATCAGACACTGCTAACTTTAGAGTCATAAGGCCAACAAATACATTTTTAATCACATGGCGCCACATAACATTATTGAAGGACTCATTCACATTCTGGGTCTTCCCATGTAAACACTTCTTTAGTAGCTCAGGATTTGCCAAATCTCTGTAATAGGTCTGATTGCCTCCATTACTGCCAAAGGAAGAGAATGTTTATGTGTAAATTCATGCAGGGTGCCAGAAAATTGAGCTTGGCTATATTTACACAACTGTTTGGTGGAAGTGGACACAAAGCATGACATGGCTTTTCATTGATTGATATTTGATAATAGAAAGTGCTCCACACAGCTCTTTTCATCTTCTCTAAATTGTCACAGTTCTTTTATGCTTAGTCATTTTATTTACATATAAGAAGAAATAGAAGTTAGCTTACTACAATAAAAGCTGATAATCACACTACTTTTAACAAAAACTAGTATCAGAAACAAATGACTGATTTGTTTATTCGTAATGCCAACTTCTGTGACGTAGCTGTAGGTTCAAAACAAAGCAGTCCACAGCCTTCTAGACTGTGTAGTTCTCAGATCTGACTGCTCAACTGTGGTTGTATATATGTGTAGCTGCAAAATTTGACGGTCACACATCAACATTCAAAATATTATTTGAAGGTCTCACTATTGTCAGATTGTAATGTATTAAATACCAAAATGTTCAGGAAAGTCCAAAGTACATTATGGAGCAGAAAACAGAAAATGTCAAATTTTAATGAATTTCAGGTACAGTGTCCCTTTAACAGGCCATAAATGATACTGAAATTGTCACCAAGCCTCAGGTAATATCTGAAATCTTAGTTAGTATTTCTGTCTTACTTGCATATCTGTCAAGTGCTCATTGCCTCCAACAGTATTGTGATTGGTTACCAGTAATCCCCCAATTATTAATTTTGTGCATTTGTGTGGTAAGTTTCGAATTAGCAGTGTCCCTTGTGGTGAGCACAATAACAGGTGTGGTAGACTTTGCTCAGAAACAAGCCATGTCTCCTATACCAATTTTCATATACTCACCGGAAAAACCTACTAAAAAGTGTGCAGATGAGACTGAGGTTAAGAAAACCAGCGTATGTCATATTTTGGAAACAGAAAGTTTTAAAGTGTACATCCCAAGATTTTTATTCCAATCCTGTAAAACCTATAAGGGAATGCAATGTTTTGAGTGGCTTCAGCGCATGATGCTTTCAGAAATATAATATAATTAAATATATCAAAAATTTACTAACCAAGGGATGCTAGCAGAGCCAGTGGCTTCTACTTATGGCAGAAGGGTTGAAGGGGGAAGGAAGAAAGGTGTCCATTCATCCTAACTGGTAATGTGTGGAAGTTATGCCAATATCAAAGGCCAAATGTGTTTGTCAGAACAGACCTATCTAAAATCATGCCCTGAAAAGAGAATCAAGAATTTTGCTCTGAACACAATGGTGCACTACAAAATTACTACTGAGGTGTGAGAGAAAATTTTTGATGATACTCTGCTAGGATACTGCCTCGGACAAGTTTGTATGACTGAATTTCCCCCATTTTTTCAAGATTTGCTGGAATTTCACTTTCAGGCTTATTCTAAGTAATGTCTTCTAAGTAAATGAAATATTAAAAATGTTAGAAGCACGGAAAATTAATAAAATGTGTCATTGTCACTACAAAGTGAAGCAGTGATCCATAAATGTTAAAGGATACTTTATTTTGGACTGCAGTCCTGCAAGTTAGCCTAATACTGGAATACAGAATATATTATATTCATATGTGTGTAACACTAGTTGTGATCATTTTGAGCTACTGTATTAATTGTGAAATATCTTAACCTTTTTTATCATATCAGACAGAACAAGACTCCTACTTTCCGGTTGCTAGAATTGGGAGGACTACACTTGGAACCACATAAATTGAGAAAGATGGCTATTCATGTTTCCATAGCTCCCAGTCGCTTAATTCATGAGAACAGAGATTAGATTAGATTAGATTAGATTAGATTAATACTTGTTCCATAGATCATGAATACGACACTTCGTAATGATGTGGAACGTGTCAGGTTAATAAAAGATGTCTGTACAAGAAATTACATTACACAAAATATTGCATGACACTAATGATTAAGTTTTTTTTTTACTTACTTTATATCTAAAAATTCAGCCAATGAGTAGAAGGAGTTGTCATCTAGAAATTCTTTTAATTTATTTTTAAATGTTAGTTGGCTGTCTGTCAGGCTTTTGATGCTGTTTGATAGGTGCCCAAAGACTTTTGTGGCAGCATAATTTACCCCTTTCTGTGCCAAAGTCAGATTTAACCCTGCATAGTGAAGATCATCCTTTCTCCTGGTGTTATAGGTATGCACACTGCTATTACTTTTGAATTGGGTTGGATTATTATCAACAAATTTCATAAGGGAATATATATACTGTGAGGTTACTGTGAGGATCCCTAGATCCTTAAATAGATGTCTGCAGGATGACCGTGGGTGGGCTCCAGCAATTATTCTGATTACACGTTTTTGTGCAATGAATACTTTTCTACTCAACGATGAATTACCCCAGAATATGATGCCATACGAAAGCAGTGAATGAAAGTAGGCATAGTAAGCTAATTTACTGAGATTCTTATCACCAAAATTTGCAATAACCCTAATAGCATACGTAGCTGAACTCAGACGTTTCAGCAGACCATCAATGTGTTGCTTCCAGTTTAACCTCTCATCAATGGACACACCTAAAAATTTTGAAAATTCTACCTTAGCTACAGACTTCTGTTCAAATTCTATATTTATTACTGGAGTTTTGCCATTTACTGTACGGAACCGTATATACTGTGTTTTATCAAAATTTAAAGAGAGTCCGTTTGCTGAGAACCACTTAATAATTTTGTGAAAAACATCATTTACAATTACATCACTTAGTTCTTGGTTTTTGGATGTTATTACTATACTTGTATCATCAGCAAAAAGAACTAACTTTGCATCTTCATCAATGTGGAATGGTAAGTCATTAATGTATATCAAGAACAGTAAAGGACCTAAGACCGAACCCTGTGGGACCCCGTGCTTGATAGCACCCCAGTTTGAGGAATCAGCTGTTTTAACATTACACGAACCACTTATTTCAACTTTCTGCATTCTTCCAGTTAAGTATGAATTAAACCATTTGTGCACTGCCCCACTCAAACCATAATGATTTAGCTTATCTAAAAGAATTCCATGATTTACACAATCAAAGGCCTTTGAGAGATCACAAAAAATACCAATGGGTGATGTCCGGTTATTCAGAGCATTTAATATTTGATCAGTGAAAGCATATATAGCATTTTCTGTTGAAAAGCCTTTCTGAAAACCAAACTGACATTTTGTTAGTACTTTATTTTTACAAATATGGGAGGCTACTCTTGAATACATTACTTTCTCAAAAATTTTTGATAGAGCTGTCAGAAGAGAGATTGGGCGGTAGTTGTTGACATCCGACATATCCCCCTGACTGATGAGGAACAAAAAACTCTAAAATATGTGAAGGTGATGCATCGAAGGAAATGCTATATAGTGCCCTCATCTTGAGAGACATGCACATCCACTAAAAGCAAGGGAAGACATAGAAGTGGGAATAAAAAGAACACATGCTAAGTTTGAAATCCAAACAGGAGAGATAAAGTGAATAGAAGTATGTGTGTTGAGAGGTGGTGGGGTCTTGAGAAATGCAAATGACAAGAGAAAACAGAGTAATTTGAAACAATAGTTAATAACACAAGAAAAGGTTATGTTGAAGTAGCAGTCTTCTTGTTTGATGTTCATAAATTACTAGTTTTGGGAGAAGGAAGTAAAACAAGTCTTCAGGTCTTTGATATTACATTTGAACCAAAATATATGAGGGATTGGTAACAAAAATCAGCTTTCCTGTGACAATATAAAATTCTGAAAAAAATGCTTAGGTTGGATAAGAGATAATAAGTCCACTCATATCATCGCCATCAATTAAAGTCTTGATGAATTACAGGAATGATGGATGAAATCAACTGAGCACAAAATATGGATTGGGAGTAAACCAAGAAAGGTTAAAGTACTGTGGTGTAGCAGAAATGAGATAAGCTATAAACTTAATATCAAAAGTGGTAAAATGTCACATAATAAATGAAACAAGAAAGACATAAGAAATAGACTAGCACAGACCTCGAATTAAGGCCTGAATTCGAGGAAGAAATTTCTGCGAATGTGTGTCTGGATCACAGTATGTATGGAGGTGAATTATGTATTGGTGGGAAAATAAGAAATTTAAAGGGTCTGAGATGTAGTGTGGATACTGAAAATTAAGATAAGAAATGGAGAGGTCTTCCACAGACTTATTGATGAAAGGATATGTGTAAAACAATGGCTAGAAGAAGGGACAGGATGATAGGGCATGCGTTAAGACTTCATGGACAGCTACCATGGTACCAGAGGGAGCCTTAGAGAGCAAAAACTGTAGGGGGAGATAGAGATTGTAATATGTCCATGAATATTGGGTGTAAGTGCTACTCTGAGTCGATGTTGACACATAAAAGGAAATTGTAGCAGGCTGCATCAAACCAGTCAGAAGGCTGATAACTAAAAAAAACAACTTGTAAGTGTCAAGCCCATTGGTTATTTTTGTTTTGCCTTTGTTGAGACTCAAATAAGAACATACATATGACAAACATCACAGTGCCATCATTATGTGTACAAGGTTCAAGTACAGAAGCAGTCCCCTGATGAATATATTGTGAATGCTAGGTTAGACAGAAGGTTAGGTTTTGTGGAAGCTCACAATCTAGTTATCTCAATCAATTTTTTCAAGAAGTGACCCTTGCATCTTTGAACTTCTTCCTTGTGCAAACACTTGATGAAAGGCCTGTTATAGGTATGCAAAGGCCGTTCTGTATTAAATAATGCTTCCTCAACAACACACACTCGTAGCCCAAATGTGCATCAAAATGACAACTCAAAAGAAAGAAAAACAAAATGGAACTACATGGATAAAATGATGGTTGCTCAGAGAAAGAGATAATGTCAAACATCAATTTTCCACCTATTACTGAAATTAAAACAACATGGAATGTACTAAAAGAAATTGAATTGTTCAAACAGCTACCCATGAGCAAATAGGCAAATGTAAACCTGGTTGCCCGAAAACATGTCATCAGATACGGTTGCAGATAGGAGATGTTAAAAACAAAATGAGAGTGAAGAAAGAATTGTATCACATGTTTCTTACTTCAAAAAATCTGCAAACATGAACACCAATTTTGATGCTAGGCATGATGCAGAGTAGGCAGGTGCAATTGCAAATCAGCACATTACAGTGAGATCTGTGAAATACTTGATGTGCCAGAGGACGAGTGTGTTATCTATAACCTAACAAAGGAGTGGCTTAAGCATACTGCAGACAGAGAAATTCTGGACATCATTGAAAGAGGAGGCAAACTTAACACTGACTGAATGAAGGCAGGAGAGAGCTGGCAGCAGTACTTCAAAGCAGTCCCCAATGGAGAGTTCTCACATTTCTCAGTAAAACAATTGACACCTATTCCAGGTATATCATATCAATCACCAAGTCAGAAGTTCTAGAAGCCACAGGGAAAATGAAACTTGGGAAGGTGATTCGGCCAGATGATTTTCCAGCAGAGCTGTGGAAATCAAGCACTGGGAGGCAGCTGAAGGCCGACAGATTTCCCCAACGATGTCATCGAAGAGAAGAAGGTACAAATTGGGTGGAGTTTGACCAGTTCAGTCCCAGTTTGGGAACAAAAGAGTAGTCTGGCTAAATGTTCCAGCTACTGACCTGTACACTTCCTATCGCATACAATCAAGATCTTGGAGTCCATCATAGACAGCAAGATATGCAAGGTTGTCAGTGGTTTTATTGAAGGCTGTGGGACACTCATACTATATGTGTAACTTGCTTGCTTATTGAGAAACATTGTGAGAATCTAAACATCTTTACTTACCTGGACATTTTAAAGTCTTTTGACCAAGTACCAGGGGATGTCATATGATTTGTACTCTGAGAACAAGAAGTACCCGAAGAACTAACTGAATAGGATCAGCTGCTGTACCATAACCCTAAAGGTTGACAACTTTCTGCTGCTGGATATCAAATGACTCTCCTGTTTCTGTGGGTGTTTATCAGGGAGCTGCTCTTGCCCCCACTATTATTCATCATAATAATGGACACGCTCAACAGAGATCTTCAGAAATTAGCTCATTGGACCCTTCTGAATGTAGATGATGTTTTGCTGGCTACTGAAGAAAAAAATTACTTTCAACGACAAGTTCAATAATGTAAGAACCACCTTGAACACTCTGGAATTACTGGAATTCACCCACTGGAAACTGTTACTGACAAGCCATTCAGTCTAATTATAATTTTGTTCTTGGGTAATTTATTATTTTTGTAAAGTAACTAACTTTTTCTACATCTTCATGAGACATTGTAACACAGTCTGTGGTATGAGGGCTATCCACAAAGTACATTACGTTTTGGAATTAAAAATAAATAAAGTATTGGAAAAATGTTTTATTATATACAGATGAAAGCCACACTTAAATGCTACTTTTCTACATAGTTGCCATTTAAACTAAGGCACTTATCGTAGCGATGGACGAGCTTGGAAATTCCTTCGTCGTAAAATTCGGCCGCCTGCGCCTTCAACCATGTGGTTACCTCTTCTTGAAGCTGTGGGTCGTCATCAAAATGCTGCATAGCCAACCACTTCTTCATTGCTGGGAATAAGTGGAAGTCGCTCGGTGCCAGGTCGGGACTGTACGGCAGATGAGGAAACAACTCCCACCTAAAAGATTCGAGAATTTCACAAGTGGCAATTGCGTGTGGGCCCGAGCGTTGTCGTGAATCAGCAAGATCTATGAGCCCAACTTTCCCCTGCACTTGTTTTGTATTGCTCTTCTAACGTTGTGCAGAGTTTCGCAATACCTTTGAGAGTTTATTGTAGTGCCTCTTTCCAGTAAATCCACAAAAATCACACCTTTTCTGTCCCAAAAGAGGTAACCACGTGGTTGAAGGCGCAGGCGGCCGAATTTTACAACGAAGGAATTTCCAAGCTCGTCCATCGCTACGATAAGTGCCTTAATTTAAACAGCAACTATGTAGAAAAGTAGTATTTAAGTGTGGCTTTCATATGTATATAATTTAAAAAATTCCAATACTTTATTTATTTTTAATTCAAAAACGTAATGTACATTGTGGGTAGCCCTCGTACTTGCAGATGACTGAAACAGCTCTTCAGCAATTTATTTCTTCAAAAATTTCAAATTTCTATCAGTGCAGCTTAAATACACAAGTAAAGCATTAATAGTCCCTATTTTGATATTAAAGTTGCTGTTCATTTGGTTGTGGTAGTTTTCATTTGCAGTTAAGAGCCAGTGACCTGATGCAGTAAAAAACAATGAAAGTTGTACAAAATTGTTAGACTTTCATGGCCACTTGTTTACATATTGCATTTTGACTTCTGTCTCAGTTTCTTCTGCAAACATTTGTTTGATGATTGTCCTGTTGCCACATTAGCACAAGTGGCTGGCATTGTCAAAGTTTCTTGCTTCATTGCAGTTCACCACCAGCAATGAAGGGTGAAGCTTTGACTGCCAGCCATTTGTGCTGGTGAGGTGTCAGAAAAACGATGGAACAAATGTCAGCCAAAGAAACTGAAACAGAAGCCAATAAACAATATTTCAATGAAAATTATGTTTGAGTTGTTTATCAAATTGCAAATAATGTTTATTTTATGATAGTATACAATGCTAGCAGCATTGAAACTATTTGTCATGTGTTCATGTCAGATCAAAGTTGTAGTAGCATTATCTAGGATTGAAGAAGTGTATTGATAGAATATCCTTTTTTTTTTTTAGATCAAATCAATTAGGTCTCCATTATTTTATTGACTCCATTGAACTGATCATACTCTTTTGTTCCCAACAGTGTGTGCTCATTTATACCAGCCCTAAGCAGTCTGTTGCTGCCTCGTATTAACCCCATGGTACTAATAGCATCTACAGGAGCATTGCTCATATTTTTCACTGACCTGTTAATAGAAATGAGGTAAGATTCAACTGTATTCATTTTTTAAAATCCTTATATTTTTAGTATTTGTGATGTTCTATTTAGATCGTTTGAGACAAGATTATCGACTCTGACTTAGAGTACAAAATAACCTTAATATTCTCCAGTATCACTGTTGGTTTAATCTGGTGTGTATACCCAGACTGGATCAAAGCAAATTCTGCACTATTTTAGGTTCCATTGTGTTTTTCTTGCTGATACAGTGTAAACTGCTCAAAAAATATTTTGCACCATCTGTTTATCTGTGAATAAGTGTGGGCTTCTTAGGTTGAAGGTGGAATAATACCTAAGCCTAGTGAAAGCAAACACATTCCAACAGCTATGAGCCCTTTTCCCACACCAGTAAAGTTGCAAGGAGATAGAACAAATGGTCACTGGACAGTTGGTGTGATAGCTTGAGTCACAGTAACTACTAACAAACATACCAAGTTGCTTTCATATGCATCACTCCCTGGTCGACACTCTCATTACCATGTCAATCCATATCATGCATAAGTGTGGGACTCCAGCTGTAGTCTTTTATTTGTAAAAGGACTATTACACTGGTGGGGGATTGGCATCTTCTTTATAGTGCACAGATGGGGCTTCTGAGGTCACCTGCTTCACTTTATTAGAGAAGTTTTAAAAGGCTGGATTAGTAATGTAGGTTTCATGCAACATTTCTTGGCTGGTAGCTGCACAGAAGGCATGGTAGGGAGGGAACAACAGTAGTGACGGGGGGGAGGGGGGGGGGGGGGCTCTCTCTTGAGGACAGGTCAATGCGGTAGGGAAGATGTAGTTCTACAGCCTAAGCCTTTGCTTAAATGCCTTCCTTGTAGAACTTGTAAGTTACTGCTAGCAAGTCTGCAAAAGATCATATTAACATAATATGCCCATACGACAAATAATTCGACAAGTCAACCATTTATTATTAAAAACACAATGGGTACAGGATTACCCTGAAATTGGATCAGAGAGAGCATTTTATTTTCCCCTGTCTTGTACACCCTTTTTTCTTTATCTTGTTGCCGTGTTAAAATTAGCTTCTTTTCTCTAAATACAGTGGTGTTTACACAATTTCACCTCACTAACATGCTAATGCAGCCGCAATTGCAACAGAATCGTGAAAGAGTCTTCTATTAATCAAGCAACTGAGTACAAGTGCAGCTTAGCTATGTGGTAAAATACACTCCGCGTTACACACTATCATTTGCCAAAAACTGATTTTGGTTACTCAAACAGTTTATGAGATTTGAAAGATAATACGAATATTTCACTTCTACTCTCATTTGTGCAGATGATCAGAAGTGAGTCCACTACATATAATCCATTTTCTCAAGGTTGGCAATAGATATGAATCTTGTCTCAAGTTTAAAGAGAAACTCAGTATTTTAGGCCCATTTCATACACAAAAACGTGTGGACTAGCATGCACCAGACACAAGTTCAAACTCAGAGGGACCCCAATTTTTCATTGCAAAGTATTCGAATTGAGCACAGTACATTACTAATTATAGAGATTTCACAATAACTATGGCAGGTAGTGATATGATAAGCAGTTCATCATGAAGCTGACAAATGAGGCTATATGATGTGTGAGATTCAGGTTTTTAAGTGGATAGTTTGAGAAAGGTTGCAGTCAACTGGTGTGCACATGCCGCATTGTAGGAGAGATGGACGGAGAATGTTTTGTTCATTAACATACAAAGCTCACATCTGTGTAGGCAATAGGCAAGTGTGGTGGCTGCCCCTTTGGAACAGAGACATGGATTC